>NC_052081.1:2220000-3683333 GCF_015852505.1 Tachyglossus aculeatus
CCTCTGTCTCCCCCTTCTAGACTGTGAGCCCGTTGTTGGGTAGGGACCATCTCTAGATGTTGCCAACTTGGACTTCCCAAGCGCTTAGTACAGTGCTCAGCACACAGTAAGTGCTCAATAACTACCACTGAATGAAATCCCGGCTCCGCCACTTGTCAGCTGTGTGACTTCGGGCAAGTCCCTTCACTTCTCTGGGCCTCAGTTCCCTCATCCGTCAAATGGGGATGAAGACTGTGAGCCCCCCGAGGGACAACCTGATCACCTTGTAACCTCCCCGGCGCTTAGAACGGTGCTTTGCACATAGTAAGCGCTTGATAATTGCCGTCATTATTATTAATGACTCGACTGTGAGCCCACTGTTGGGTAGGGACCGTCTCTAGATGTTGCCAACTTGGACCCCCCAAGCGCTTAGTACAGTGCTCCGCACACAGTAAGAGCTCAATAAATACAACTGATTGATGATTGATTAATGCCATCGGTAAGCGCTCAATAAATACGATTGATTGATTAATTAATGCCATCGGTAAGTGCTCAATAAATACGATTGAATGAATGAATGACAATAGGAGAGTAAACGGACCCATTCCTTGCTAGTCCGATGACAGCAAACATATGGAGGGTGCTCTCCAACGCGGTGTGGGGCTCAATAAATACGACTCAGACTGTGAGCCCACTGTTGGGTAGGGGCCGTCTCTATATGTTGCCAAGTTGTACTTCCCAAGCGCTTAGTCCAGTGCTCTGCACCCAGTAAGCGCTCAATAAATACGACTGACGATGATGATGACTGAGGGCACGAATGGAAATAATAGATCCACGCGTATGAAACCCACGGCTTTCCCTCTGGAACCCGGCCTGGGGCTCGGATAACAAACCCCGGGCTCTCGAAATAATAATAACGTTGGTATTTGTTAAGCGCTTCCTGTGTGCAAAGCACTGTTCTAAGCGCTGAGCACTGTTCTAAGCGCTGAAATCAGCCTACGGCCCGCGCGCATTGTCCTAGAAAAGAGTGAGGGCCTCGGGGCCCCTCTTCCTACCTGTCTGCCGCGAGGATGGCATTGAGGGGCATCTGTTTGAAGAACGGGAGGAAAGGCCTGGAAAAAAAAGGAGGAGGAAACACGCGTGTGAAATAAGCGGGGCTTTACACATACATTCATTCAACTGTATTTATTGAGCGCTTACTGTGTGCAGAGCACTGTACTAAGCATACATACATACTCGTACGGGGCTTTATACGTACATACTTGACATCCGTGGACGGGTGTCAAGTCAGCGGAATAAATAGAAGTAAAGCTAGATGCACATCGTTAGGCTCACAGTCTAGAAGACTCGTATTTACTGAGTGCTTACGGAGTGCAGAGCGCTGTACTAAATAACGATGGTATTTGTTAAGCGCCTACTATGTGCAAAGCACTGTTCTAAGCGCTGGGGGGGATACAAGGCGATCAAGTTGTCCCACGTGGGGCTCACAATCTTAATCCCCGTTTTACTAAATCCAGGGGAGGGGAGGACAGAACGAGAAAACAGACACATTCATTCATTCAGTCGTATTTATTGAGCGCTTACTGTGTGCAGAGCACTGTACTGAGCACTTGGGAAGTACAAGCTGGCAACATAGAGAGACGGTCCCTGCCCAACAGCGTGCTCACAGTCTAGAAGGGGGAGACGGACAACAAAACAAAACGTAGTAACAAAATAAAATAAATAGAATAGTAAATTGGAATAGAATAGAGATCATTCATTCAATCGTATTTACTGAGCGCTTACGGTGTGCAGGGCACTGGACTAAGCGCTTGGGAAGTACAAGCTGGCAACATAGAGAGACGGTCCCTGCCCAACAGCGGGCTCACAGTCTAGAAGGGGGAGACGGACAACAAAACAAAACATAGTAACAAAATAAAATAAATAGAATAGTAAATTGGAATAGAATAGAGATCATTCATTCAATCGTATTTATTGAGCGCTTACGGTGTGCAGGGCACTGGACTAAGCGCTTGGGAAGTACAAGCTGGCAACATAGAGAGACGGTCCCTGCCCAACAGCGGGCTCACAGTCTAGAAGGGGAAGACAGACAACAAAACAAAACGTAGTAACAAAATAAAATAAATAGAATGGTAAATTGGAATAGAATAGAGTTCATTCATTCAATCGTATTTATTGAGCGCTTACGGTGTGCAGGGCACTGGACTAAGCGCTTGGGAAGTACAAGCTGGCAACATAGAGAGACGGTCCCTGCCCAACAGCGGGCTCACAGTCTAGAAGGGGGAGACGGACAACAAAACAAAACATAGTAACAAAATAAAATAAATAGAATAGTAAATTGGAATAGAATAGAGATCATTCATTCAATCGTATTTATTGAGCGCTTACGGTGTGCAGGGCACTGGACTAAGCGCTTGGGAAGTACAAGCTGGCAACATAGAGAGACGGTCCCTGCCCAACAGCGGGCTCACAGTCTAGAAGGGGGAGACGGACAACAAAACAAAACGTAGTAACAAAATAAAATAAATAGAATGGTAAATTGGAATAGAATAGAGTTCATTCATTCAATCGTATTTACTGAGCGCTTACGGTGTGCAGGGCACTGGACTTAGCGCTTGGGAAGTACAAGCTGGCAACATAGAGAGACGGTCCCTGCCCAACAGCGGGATCACAGTCTAGAAGGGGAAGACAGACAACAAAACAAAACGTAGTAACAAAATAAAATAAATAGAATGGTAAATTGGAATAGAATAGAGTTCATTCATTCAATCGTATTTATTGAGCGCTTACGGTGTGCAGGGCACTGGACTAAGCGCTTGGGAAGTACAAGCTGGCAACATAGAGAGACGGTCCCTGCCCAACAGCGGGCTCACAGTCAAGAAGGGGGAGACAGACAACAAAACAAAACATAGTAACAAAATAAAATAAATAGAATAGTAAATTGGAATAGAATAGAGTTCATTCATTCAATCGTATTTATTGAGCGCTTACGGTGTGCAGGGCACTGGACTAAGTGCTTGGGAAGTACAAGTCGGCAACATCTAGAGACGGTCCCTACCCACCCCCTGCCCACAGCGAGCTTACCGTTTAGAGGGGGAGACAGACGTTAATCTAAATAAATAAAGGACGGGTGTAGACCGTGAGCCCGTCGTTGGGTAGGGACCGTCTCTATCTCTCGCCGAATTGCGCTTTCCAAGCGCTTAGTCCAGTGCTCCGCACACAGTAAGCGCTCAGTAAATACGACTGAATGAATGAAGTGGCGCGGGGCTGGGACGGGGGATGAAGAAAGGGAGCGAGTCGGGGGGACGCAGAAGGGAGTGGGAGAAGAGGAAAGGGGGGCTTAGGGAAGGCATACGGGTCACGGCACAGTGGGCCGAGCCGGAGGTCGTGGGTTCTAATCCCGGCTCCTCCGCTCGTCGGCCGTGTGACCTTAGGCAAGTCACTTCACTTCTCCGGCCCTCAGTCCCCTCATCTGGAAAATGTGGGGCAGGGGCAGTGTCTAACCCAACTATCTTGTAGCTACCCCGGCGCTTAGAAGAACGCCTGACGCGTAGTAAGCACTTAATAGCACAATTATTATGAATTATAACTGCTATTCAACCCAGCGCTTAGAACAGTGCCCGGCACATAGTAAGCACTTAACAACGACCACAAATATTATTATTTCTCCGCCCTGGCCTGACCGTCCACTGAACGGTCCCCCGCGGGTCCCTCTGATCTGCTCGGACGCTCTGGGGGTCGGAGGGGCCTCACCCCTCACCCCCGAGTATCAGAACAGTGCTTCGCACACAGTAAGCGCGTAACAAATGCCATCACCGTCATCACCGGAGCCGCGGCGGCTGTTCCCTACCGTTCAAAATACTTGTAGCGATTCCTCCCGCTGACTTCGGGGTCCTCGTAAACTTCCCGGGGCAGCGGAAAAGAAGGGTCCGATCTACGGGAGGCAGGAAGACCGTGATGAGAGACCGCCAGTGGTGGCCAAAGGGGCGGTGAGCCGGCAGTGTGGACGCCCAGTTCCGCCTCTCCCCCCGACTTTCTCCCGCCGTCTCCGCGGGGGCTGGACGGATACGGGGCCGGCGGCTCCAGACGGCGAGCCCGCCGTCGGGCCGGGACCGCCTATGTTGCCAACGTGGACTTCCCAAGCGCTCGTCCGGTGCCCTGCACACGGTGAGCGCTCAGTAAATACGACTGAACGAATGAGGGGACCGCACACTCACGCTGCCAGCCTCCGGAGAGCTTCCCTCCGCTGCTGGGCCAGGCCCCTCCAGGCGCGGTCGACGAACGGCGGGACCAGGTCTTTGGTGGGCATCGCCAGGGAGAAGCTGGGGTACTGTCGGAGGTGACTGAACATGCTCCGAAACCTGGGGAGCTTCAGCTGGAGGCAAGCCCGGACGTCGGCACGGCGGCGGTGGGCTTGACACCCCCCCTCCCTCTTCCCTTCCGACTCCGAGCCCAGCCCGCGCTGCTTCCCGCGCGCGGCGTGGCGGCCTCGCCTTGCAACCTTCCCGGCGCTTAGAACATAGTAAGCGCTTAAAACACGCCACTGTTATTCTTACCAGCCTGTTTTGTAGGAGGATGGCCCGGATGTCGGCCTGGGCGTGGTCCTGCTCACTGGACACGGTGAACAGCGGGTCTGCAACGGGAATAGGATGTCTGTGAGCCCGCTGTTGGGTAGGGACCGTCGCCATATGTTGCCAATTTGGACTTCCCAAGCGCTTAGGGCAGTGCTCTGCCCACAGTAAGCGCTCAATAAATACAATGGAATGAATGAATGTCACCGGGGGTGTGTGTGGGGGGACTGAATGAATGAATGACTGAATAATAATAATTATAATAGTGGTATTTATAGACTTCTAGACTGTGAGCCCGTTGCCGGGTGGGGACCGCCTCTATACGTTGCCGACTTGGACTTCCCAAGCGCTTACTACAGTGCTCTGCACACAGTGAGCGCTCCGTAGGTACGACTGAATGAATGTGACAGGATGCCCAGACCGATCGTGACCCAATTAATTCCGCCCAATAATGCTAACTACTAACAACAGTTGTGGTATTTAATAATAATAATAATAACGATGTTGTTATTTGTTAAGCTCTTACTAACAAACTAGGACAACCTAATCACCTTCTAGACTGTGAGCCTGCAGTTGGGTAGGGACCGTCTCTATATGTTGCCGACTTGGACTTCCCAAGCGCTTAGTACAGTGCTCTGCACACAGTAAGCGCTCAATAAATACGATGGAATGAATGAATGTCATCGGGGGTGTGTGTGGGGGGATTGAATGAATGAATGACTGAATAATAATAATTATAATAGTGGTATTTATAGACTTCTAGACTGTGAGCCCGTTGCCGGGTAGGGACCGCCTCTATACGTTGCCGACTTGGACTTCCCAAGCGCTTACTACAGTGCTCTGCACACAGTGAGCGCTCCGTAGGTACGACTGAATGGATGTGACAGGATGCCCAGACCGATCGTGACCCAATTAATTCCGCCCAATAATGCTAACTACTAACAACAGTTGTGGTATTTAATAATAATAATAATAACGATGTTGTTATTTGTTAAGCTCTTACTAACAAACTAGGACAACCTAATCACCTTCTAGACTGTGAGCCTGCAGTTGGGTAGGGACCGTCTCTATATGTTGCCGACTTGGACTTCCCAAGCGCTTAGTACAGTGCTCTGCACACAGTAAGCGCTCAATAAATACGATGGAATGAATGAATGTCATCGGGGGTGTGTGTGGGGGGATTGAATGAATGAATGACTGAATAATAATAATTATAATAGTGGTATTTATAGACTTCTAGACTGTGAGCCCGTTGCCGGGTAGGGACCGCCTCTATATGTTGCCGACTTGGACTTCCCAAGCGCTTAGTACAGTGCTCTGCACACAGTGAGCACTCTGTAGGTACGACTGAATGAATGTGACAGGATGCCCAGACCGATCGTGATCCAATTAATTCCGCCCAATAATGCTAACTACTAGCAACAGTTGTGGTATTTAATAATAATAATAATAATAACGATGTTGTTATTTATTAAGCTCTTACTAACAAACTAGGACAACCTAATCACCTTCTAGACTGTGAGCCCGCAGTTGGGTAGGGACCGTCTCTATATGTTGCCGACTTGGACTTCCCAAGCGCTTAGTACAGTGCTCTGCACACAGTAAGCGCTCAATAAATACGATGGAATGAATGAATGTCATCGGGGGTGTGTGTGGGGGGATTGAATGAATGAATGACTGAATAATAATAATTATAATAGTGGTATTTATAGACTTCTAGACTGTGAGCCCGTTGCCGGGTAGGGACCGCCTCTATACGTTGCCGACTTGGACTTCCCAAGCGCTTAGTACAGTGCTCTGCACACAGTGAGCGCTCCATAGGTACGACTGAATGAATGTGACAGGATGCCCAGACTGATCGTGACCCAATTAATTCTGCCCAATAATGCTAACTACTAACAACAGTTGTGGTATTTAATAATAATAATAATAACGATGTTGTTATTTGTTAAGCGCTTACTAACAAATTAGGACAACCTTCTAGACTGTGAGCCCGTTGTCGGGTAGGGACCGCCTCTATACGTTGCCGACTTGGACTTCCCAAGCGCTTAGTACAGTGCTCTGCACACAGTGAGCGCTCCATAGGTACGACTGAATGAATGTGACAGGATGCCCAGACAGATCATGATCCAATTAATTCCGCCCAATAACGCTACTAACAACAGTTGTGGTATTTAATAATAATAATAATAATAATGTTGTTATTTGTTAAGCGCTTACTAACAAATTAGGACAACCTAATCACCTTCTAGACTGTGGGCCCGCAGTTGGGTAGGGACCGTCTCTATATGTTGCCCACTTGGACTTCCCAAGCGCTTAGTACAGTGCTCTGCACACAGTGAGCGCTCCATAGGTACGACTGAATGAATGTGACAGGATGCCCAGACTGATTGTGACCCAATTAATTCCGCCCAATAATGCTAACTACTAACAACAGTTGTGGTATAAAGGCTCCCCAGCGCTTAGAACATAGTAAGCAATTAATCAATGCCATCATTATTATTATTATTATAAATAAATACGACTGACTGAGTGGCTGAGGGGGCGCCTGGGTGAGTGAATGAATGAATGAAGGAATGAAAGCCAGGCCTGCCCCGAGGGATGCCGGGAGTTTGGCTCAGGGGGGCCGCGGCTGATTTGGGGGGGGCTTCTGAGGAAAAAGTCACGTGATTTGGGGCGGGGGGCACGTAGGCAAGGAGGGAGGGAGACGGGGGGCATGGCCCTGAAGGGGGGACCCCCTTTTTTTCCCCCTCCAAATCGCCCCCGTGTGGATGGGGTCAGGGGTCAGGGGTCAAAGGTCAGGGGTCGGGCCTCACCATAGAGGTGGTCGTAGGGTCGGTTCTCGAGCGTGGGCCGGGCCGGGCGGGGCCCCAACAGGGCCCCGTCGGGCGGAGGGTCCCGGGCAGCCGCCATGGGCTCCGTCCGGCCCCGGTTCGTGGTGCCCATCGTCGCCTCGCCACCCGCCCGCCTCAGGCCCGCCATCGGCGCCAGAGGGGCGGCCGTCCCCATGGAAACCGACGCCGCGCACGCGCGCGAGCCGCGGGCCGGGAGGGCTCCGCGCATGCGTGCGGAGTCATACGGGGCGGCGCTGGGAGGGAAACGCGCATGCGCGCGGGAGGGCGGGGCAGGGAGGGAGCGCTCCGACCGTGAGGGAGGGAGGGCGGAGTCATACAGGGCGGGGGCTGGGAGGGAACAGCGCATGCGCGCGGGAGCGCGGGGTCGGGAGGGCGGGGCAGGGAGCGCTCCGAACGCGCGTGAGGGAGGGCGGAGTCATACAGGGCGGGGGCTGGGATGGATCTGCGCATGCGCGCGTGAGGGGGCAGGGTTCCGCGCATGCGTGCGGGAGGGCGGGGCAGGGGGCGCTCGCGTGTGCGTGAGAGAGGGCGGGGGAGGGCGGAGTCATACAGGGCGGTGCTGGGAGGGGACGGCGCATGCGCGGGGCCGGGAGGGCTCCGCTTCATTCATTCATTCATTCATTCATTCAATCACCATCATCAATCATATGTATTGAGCGCTTACTGTGTGCAGAACAGTGTACTAAGCGCTTGGGAAGTCCAAGTTGGCAACATCTAGAGACGGTCCCCTACCCAACAGCGGGCTCACGGGCTAGAAGCGGGAGACTGGAGAACAAAACCAAACATACTAACAAAATAAATACAATAGATAAGTACAAGTAAAATAAATAAATAAATAGAGTGATAAATATGTACAAACAAAACCAAACATATTAACAAAATAAAATAAATACAATAGATAAGTACAAGTGAAATAAATAATAAAATAGAGTAATAAATCTGTACAAACATATGTACATATGTACAGGTGCTGTGGGGAAGGGAAGGAGGTAAGATGGGGGGGATGGAGTGGGGGAGAGGAAGGAGGGGGCTCCGTCTGGGAAGGCCTCCTGGAGGAGGTGAGACTCTCACATGTTGGCAACATCATCATCATCAATCGTATTTATTGAGCTATTACTGTGTGCAGAGCACTGGACTAAGCGCTTGGGAAGTACAAATTGGCAACATCTAGAGACAGTCCCTACCCAACAGTGGGCTCACAGGCTAGAAGGGGGAGACGGAGAACAAAACCAAACATACGAACAAAATAAATTAAATACAATAGATAAGTACAAGTAAAATAAATAGAGTGATAAATATGTACAAACAAAACCAAACATATTAACAAAATAAAATAAATACAATAGATAAGTACAAGTAAAATAGAGTAATAAATATGTACAAACATATGTACATATATACAGGTGCTGTGGGAAAGGGAAGGAGGTAAGATGGGGGGATGGAGAAGGGGAGAGGAAGGAGGGGGCTCAGTCTGGGAAGACCTCCTGGAGGAGGTGAGACTCTCACATGTTGGCAACATCATCATCATCATTCGTATTTATTGAGCGCTTACTGTGTGCAGAGCACTGGACTAAGCGCTTGGGAAGTACAAATTGGCAACATCTAGAGACAGTCCCTACCCAACAGTGGGCTCACAGGCTAGAAGCGGGAGACTGGAGAACAAAACCAAACATACCAACAAAATAAAATAAATACAATAGATAAGTACAAGTAAAATAAAGAAATAGAGTGATAAATTTGTACAAACAAAACCAAAAACATATTAACAAAATAAAATAAATACAATAGATAAGTACAAGTGAAATAAATAAGTAAATAGAGTAATAAATATGTACAAACATATGTACATATATACAGGTGCTGTGGGGAAGGGAAGGAGGTAAGATGGGGGGGATGGAGAGGGGGAGAGGAAGGAAGGGGCTCAGTGTGGGAAGGCCTCCTGGAGGAGGTGAGACTGTCACATGTTGGCAACATCATCATCATCAATCGTATTTATTGAGCGCTTACTGTGTGCAGAGCACTGGACTAAGCGCTTGGGAAGTACAAATTGGCAACATATAGAGACAGTCCCTACCCAACAGTGGGCTCACAGGCTAGAAGGGGGAGACGGAGAACAAAACCAAACATACGAACAAAATAAATTAAATACAATAGATAAGTACAAGTAAAATAAATAGAGTGATAAATATGTACAAACAAAACCAAATATATTAACAAAATAAAATAAATACAATGGATAAGTACAAGTAAAATAAATAAAAAAATAGAGTAATAAATCTGTACAAACATATGTACATATATACAGGTGCTGTGGGAAAGGGAAGGAGGTAAGATGGGGGATGGAGAGAGGGAGAGGAAGGAGGGGGCTCAGTCTGGGAAGGCCTCCTGGAGGAGGTGGAACTCTCACATGTTGGCAACATCATCATCATCAATCGTATTTATTGAGCGCTTACTGTGTGCAGAGCACTGGACTAAGCGCTTGGGAAGTACAAATTGGCAACATCTAGAGACAGTCCCTACCCAACAGTGGGCTCACAGGCTAGAAGCGGGAGACTGGAGAACAAAACCAAACATACCAACAAAATAAAATAAATACAATAGATAAGTACAAGTAAAATAAAGAAATAGAGTGATAAATTTGTACAAACAAAACCAAAAACATATTAACAAAATAAAATAAATACAATAGATAAGTACAAGTGAAATAAATAAGTAAATAGAGTAATAAATATGTACAAACATATGTACATATATACAGGTGCTGTGGGGAAGGGAAGGAGGTAAGATGGGGGGGATGGAGAGGGGGAGAGGAAGGAAGGGGCTCAGTGTGGGAAGGCCTCCTGGAGGAGGTGAGACTGTCACATGTTGGCAACATCATCATCATCAATCGTATTTATTGAGCGCTTACTGTGTGCAGAGCACTGGACTAAGCGCTTGGGAAGTACAAATTGGCAACATCTAGAGGACAGTCCCTACCCAACAGTGGGCTCACAGGCTAGAAGGGGGAGACGGAGAACAAAACCAAACATACGAACAAAATAAATTAAATACAATAGATAAGTACAAGTAAAATAAATAGAGTGATAAATATGTACAAACAAAACCAAATATATTAACAAAATAAAATAAATACAATGGATAAGTACAAGTAAAATAAATAAAAAAATAGAGTAATAAATCTGTACAAACATATGTACATATATACAGGTGCTGTGGGAAAGGGAAGGAGGTAAGATGGGGGATGGAGAGAGGGAGAGGAAGGAGGGGGCTCAGTCTGGGAAGGCCTCCTGGAGGAGGTGGAACTCTCACATGTTGGCAACATCATCATCATCAATCGTATTTATTGAGCGCTTACTGTGTGCAGAGCACTGGACTAAGCGCTTGGGAAGTACAAATTGGCAACATCTAGAGACAGTCCCTACCCAACAGTGGGCTCACAGGCTAGAAGCGGGAGACTGGAGAACAAAACCAAACATACCAACAAAATAAAATAAATACAATAGATAAGTACAAGTAAAATAAAGAAATAGAGTGATAAATTTGTACAAACAAAACCAAAAACATATTAACAAAATAAAATAAATACAATAGATAAGTACAAGTGAAATAAATAAGTAAATAGAGTAATAAATATGTACAAACATATGTACATATATACAGGTGCTGTGGGGAAGGGAAGGAGGTAAGATGGGGGGGATGGAGAGGGGGAGAGGAAGGAAGGGGCTCAGTGTGGGAAGGCCTCCTGGAGGAGGTGAGACTGTCACATGTTGGCAACATCATCATCATCAATCGTATTTATTGAGCGCTTACTGTGTGCAGAGCACTGGACTAAGCGCTTGGGAAGTACAAATTGGCAACATCTAGAGGACAGTCCCTACCCAACAGTGGGCTCACAGGCTAGAAGGGGGAGACGGAGAACAAAACCAAACATACGAACAAAATAAATTAAATACAATAGATAAGTACAAGTAAAATAGAGTGATACATATGTACAAACAAAACCAAATATATTAACAAAATAAAATAAATACAATGGATAAGTACAAGTAAAATAAATAAAAAAATAGAGTAATAAATCTGTACAAACATATGTACATATATACAGGTGCTGTGGGAAAGGGAAGGAGGTAAGATGGGGGATGGAGAGAGGGAGAGGAAGGAGGGGGCTCAGTCTGGGAAGGCCTCCTGGAGGAGGTGGGACTCTCACATGTTGGCAACATCATCATCATCAATCGTATTTATTGAGCGCTTACTGTGTGCAGAGCACTGGACTAAGCGCTTGGGAAGTACAAATTGGCAACATATAGAGACAGTCCCTGCCCAACAGTGGGCTCACAGTCTACATATAATGAATGAATGAACTTGGACTTCCCAAGCGCTTAGTCCAGTGCTCTGCACACAGCAAGCACTCCTCTGCTGCTAATCATCATCATCATCATCATCAATCGTATTTATTGAGCGCTTACTATGTGCAGAGCACTGGACTAAGCGCTTGGGAAGTACAAATTGGCAACATCTAGAGACAGTCCCTACCCAACAGTGGGCTCACAGTCTAAAAGGGGGAGACAGAGAACCAAACCAAACATAGTAACAAAATAAAATAAATAGAATAGATATGTACAAATAAAATAAATAAATAGAGTAAAAAAATCTGTACAAACATATATACATATATACAGGTGCTGTGGGGAAGGGAAGGAGGTAAGATGGGGGCGACCTCGCTCTCGCCTGTCCCGCCGTCGACCCCCGGCCCACGTCCTCCCCCGGGCCTGGAATGCCCCCAATCCCTCTGCCCATCCGCCCAGCTCGCTCTCTTCCTCCCTTCAAGGCCCTACTGAGAGCTCACCTCCTCCAGGAGGCCTTCCCAGACTGAGCCCCTTCCTCCCTCTCCCCCTTATCCCCCTCTCCACCCCCCATCTTACCTCCTTCCTTTCCCCACAGCACCTGTATAGATGGATATATGTCTGTACATATTTATTACTCCATTTATTTATTTTACTTGTACATATCTATCCTATTTATTTTATTTTGTTAGTCTGTTTGGTTTTGTTCTCTGTCTCCCCCCTTTCAGACTGTGAGCCCACTGTTGGGCAGGGACCGTCTCTAGATGTTGCCAACTTGGACTTCCCAAGCGCTTAGTCCAGTGCTCTGCACGCGGTAAGCGCTCAATAAATACGATTGATGATGATGATAAATCAACACGACTGAATGACTATTGAAGTCCCTTCCCCACAGCACCTGTGTCTATGTATATATGTTTGTACGTATTTATTACTCTATTTATTTTACTTGTACCTATCTATTCTATTTATTTTATTTTGTTACTATGTTTGGTTTTGTCCTCTGTCTCCCCCTTCTAGACTGTGAGCCCGCTGTTGGGTAGGGCCCGTCTCTCATCATCATCATCAATCGTATTTATTGAGCGCTTACTCTGTGCAGAGCACTGTACTAAGCGCCTGGTACAACATCTCTCGATGTTGCCAACTTGGACTTCCCAAGCGCTTAGTCCAGTGCTCTGCACACAGTAAGCGCTCAATAAATACCATTGAATGAATGAAGTCTCCCATGCCCTCCATCCAGTAGCCCGCCCGCAGGAGGCGCTCAGTACATAGGCTGAGGAAGGAGGGGCCCCCCTCCCAGGGGGACACTGCGCAGGCGCGGGCCCGGCGGAAGGCCTAGTCGTGCGTCCACCAGGTAGGAGCGGGGCGGCCAATACGCTCCCGCCCTCCGTCCTTTCCATCCCGGGGGAAGCAGCGTGGCCTAGTGAGGGGAAAGAGCCCGGGCTTTGGAGGCGGAGGTTCTGGGTTCGAATCCCTGTTCGCTGGGGGACTTCGGGCGAGTCACTTCTCTGGGCCTCAGTGCCCTCATCTGGAAAATGGGGATGAAGACTGGGAGCCCCCCGTGGGACAACCTGATCACCTTGTAACCTCCCCAGCGCTTAGAACAGTGCTTGGCAAATAGTAAGTGCTTAATAAATGCCATTATTATTATTATTATTTTTCTCTGGGACTTAGTTCCCTCATCTGGAAAATGGGGATGAAGACTGGGAGCCCCACGTGGGACAACCTCATCACCTTGTAGCTTCCCCAGCGCTTAGAACAGTGCTTGGCACATAGTAAGTGCTTAATAAATGCCATTATTATTATTATTATTATTCTCTGGGCCTCAGTTCCCTCATCTGGAAAATGGGGATGAAGACTGGAAGCCCCCCGTGGGACAACCTCATCGCCTTGTAACCTCCCCAGCGCTTAGAACAGTGCTTGGCACATAGTAAGTGCTTAATAAATGCTTTCATTATTATTATTCTCCGGGCCTCAGTTCCCTCATCTGGAAAATGGGGATGAAGACTGGGAGCCCCACGTGGGACAACCTCGTCATCTTGTAGCCTCCCCAGCGCTTAGAACAGTGCTTGGCACATACTAAGTGCTTAATAAATGCCATTATTATTATTATTATTTTATTATTCTCTGGGCCTCAGTGCCCTCATCTGGAAAATGGGGATCAAGACTGGGAGCCCCCCGTGGGACAACCTCATCACCTTGTAACCTCCCCAATACTTAGAACAGTGGTTTGCATATAGTAAGTGCTCAATAAATGCCATTATTATTATTATTATTAGTAGTAGTAGTAGTAGTATTCGCTGGGCCTCAGTTCCCTCATCTGGAAAATGGGGATGAAGACTGTGAGCCCCCCGTGGGACAACCTCATCACCTTGTAACCTCCCCAGCGCTTAGAACAGTGCTTGGCACATACTAAGTGCTTAATAAATGCCACTATTATTATTATTACTATTCTCTGGGCCTCTGTTCCCTCATCTGGAAAATGGGGACGAAGACTGGGAGCCCCCCGTGGGACAACCTGATCGCCTTGTAACCTCCCCAGCGCTTAGAACAGTGCTTGGCACATAGTAAGTGCTTAATAAATGCTTTCATTATTACATTATTTATCCCCGACGGGGAGGTGGAGGGAGGCCGGGGTGGGGGGGCCTCCAAGCACACCATCCCAACCATCATCATAATCATCATATTTGTTAAACGCTTACTCTTCATTCAATCGTATTTGTTGAGCGCTTACTGTGTGCAGGGCACTGTACTAAGCGCTTGAAAATGATAATGATGGCTTTTGTTAAGCGCTCACTCTGTGCCCAGCGCTGTTCTAAGCGCTGGGGAGGTTACAAGTGATCAAGTTGGCCCACGGGGGGCTCCCAGGCTTCATCCCCATTTTACAGATGAGGGAACTGAGGCACAGAGAAGTGAGCCCACTGTTGGGTGGGGACCGTCTCTATATGTTGCCAACTTGGACTTCCCAAGCGCTTAGTACAGTGCTCCGCACACAGGAAGCGCTCAGTAAATACGATTGATTGATTTCTGGACTGTGAGCCCACTGTTGGGTAGGGACCGTCTCTATATGTTGCCAACTTGGACTTCCCAAGCGCCTAGTACAGTGCTCCGCACACAGAAAGCGCTCAATAAATACAATTGATTGATTTCTGGACTGTGAGCCCACTGTTGGGTAGGGACCGTCTCTATATGTTGCCAATTTGTACTTCCCAAGCGCTTAGTACAGTGCTCCGCACACAGTAAGCGCTCAATAAATGTGATTGATTGATCAAGTTGGCCCACGGGGGGCTCCCAGGCTTCATCCCCATTTTACAGATGAGGGAACTGAGGCACAGAGAAGTGAGCCCACTGTTGGGTGGGGACCACCTCTATATGTTGCCAGCTTGGACTTCCCAAGCGCCTAGTACAGTGCTCCGCACACAGAAAGCGCTCAATAAATACAATTGATTGATTTGTAGACTGTGAGCCCGCTGTTGGGTAGGGACTGTCTCTATATGTTGCCAACTTGTACTTCCCAAGCGCTTAGTACAATGCTCTGCACACAGTAAGCGCTCAGTAAATACGATTGATTGATTTCTGGACTGTGAGCGCACTTTTGGGTAGGGACCGTCTCTATATGTTGCCAGCTTGGACTTCCCAAGCGCCTAGTACAGTGCTCTGCACACAGTAAGCGCTCAATAAGTACAATTGATTGATTGATCAAGTTGGCCCACAGGGGCTCCCAGGCTTCATCCCCATTTTACAGATGAGGGAACTGAGGCACAAAGAAGTGAGCCCACTGTTGGGTAGGGACCGGCTCTATATGTTGCCGATTTGTACTTCCCAAGCGCTTAGTACAGTGCTCCGCACACAGTAAGCGCTCAATAAATACGATTGATTGATTGATCAAGTTGGCCCACGGGGGGCTCCCAGGCTTCACCCCCATTTTACAGATGAGGGAACTGAGGCACAGAGAAGTGAGCCCACTGTTGGGTAGGGACCGTCTTTATATGTTGCCAACTTGTACTTCCCAAGTGCTTAGTACAGTGCTCGGCACACAGTAAGCGCTCAATACAATTGAATGAATGAAAGTGGCTTGCCCAAAGTCACACAGCTGACAATTGGCGGAGCTGGGATTTGAACCCATGTCCTCTGACTCCAAAGCCCGGGCTCTTTCCACTGAGCCACGCTGCTTACTATGTGCCAAGCTCTGTTCTAAGCGCCGGAGGCGGGGGGGATCCAAGGTCATCAAGTTGTCCCCCGTGGGGCTCACTGTCTTCATCCCCATTTTACAGATGAGGTCACTGAGGCCCACAGAATAATGATAGTAATGATGGTATTTGTTAAGCGCTTACTATGTGCCAAGCACTGTCCTAAGCGCTGTGGGGGATCCAAGGTGATCAGGTTGTCCCCCGTGGGGCTCACTGTCTTCATCCCCATTTTACAGATGAGGTCACTGAGGCCCACAGAATAATGATAATAATGGTGTTATTTGTTAAGCGCTTACTATGTGCCAAGCACTGTCCTAAGCGCTGTGGGGGATCCAAGGTCATCAGGTTGTCCCCCGTGGGGCTCACTGTCTTCATCCCCATTTTACAGATGAGGTCACTGAGGCCCACAGAATAATGATAATAATGGTGTTATTTGTTAAGCGCTTACTATGTGCCAAGCACTGTCCTAAGCGCTGTGGGGGATCCAAGGTCATCAGGTTGTCCCCCGTGGGGCTCACTGTCTTCATCCCCATTTTACAGATGAGGTCACTGAGGCCCACAGAATAATGATAGTAATGGTGGTATTTGTTAAGCGCTTACTATGTGCCAAACACTGTCCTAAGCGCTGGGGAGATACAAGGTCATCAGGTTGTCCCCCGTGGGGCTCTCTCCCCCAGTGCTTAGAACAGTGCTTGGCACATAGTAAGCACTTAACAAATACCATCATCATTTATAATATATAAATAAATATATAAGAATATTAATTAGTATTAAACCTGATGAACTTGTCTCTCCCCCAGCGTTTAGAACAGTGCTTGGCACATAGTAAGCGCTTAACAAATACCATCATCATTTATAATATATAAATAAATATATAAGAATATTAATATTAAACCTGATGAACGTGTCTCTCCCTCAGCACTTAGAACAGTGCTTGGCACATAGTAAGCGCTTAACAAATACCATCATTCATAATATATAAATAAATATATAAGGACATTAATTATTATTAAACCTGATGAACGTGTCTCTCCCCCAGCGCTTAGAACAGCGCCTGGCACATAGTAAGCGCTTAACAAATACCATCATTCATAATATATAAATAAATATATAAGAATATTAATTATTATTAAACCTGATGAACCTGTCTCTCCCCCAGCGCTTAGAACAGCTCTTGGCACATAGTAAGCGCTTAACAAATACCATCATCATTTATAATGTATAAATACATAAGAATATTAAGTACTATTATTATTAAAACTGATGAACTTGTCCCTCACCCAGCGCTTAGAACAGTGCTTGGCACATAGTAAGTGCTTAACAAATACCATCATCATTTATCATATATAAATAAATATATAAGAATATTAGTTATTATTAAACCTGATGAACTTGTCTCTCCCCCAGCACGTAGAATAGCACTTGGCACATATTAAGTGCTTAACAAATACCATCATCATTTATAATATATAAATAAATATATAAGAATATTAATTAGTATTAAACCTGATGAACTTGTCTCTCCCCCAGCACGTAGAACAGCACTTGGCACATAGTAAGTGCTTAACAAATACCATCATCATTTATAATATATAAATAAATATATAAGAATATTAATTATTATTAAACCTGATGAACTTGTCTCTCCCCCAGCTCGTAGAACAGCACTTGGCACATAGTAAGTGTTTAAGAAATACCATCATCATTTATAATATATAAATAAATATATAAGAATGTTAATTATTATTAAACCTGATGAACTTGTCTCTCCCCCAGTGCTCAGAACAGTGCTTGGCACATAGTAAGCGCTTAACAAATGCCATCATCATTTATAATATATAAATGAATATATAAGAATATTAATTAGTATTGAACTTGATGAACTTGTCTCTCCCCCAGCGCTCAGAACAGTGCTTGGCACATAGTAAGTGCTTAACAAATACCGTCATCATTTATAATATATAAATAAATATATAAGAATGTTAATTAGTATTAAACCTGATGAACTTGTCTCTCCCCCAGCGCGTAGAACAGCACTTGGCACATAGTAAGCGCTTAACAAATACCATCATCATTTATAATACATAAATAAATATATAAGAATATTAATTAGTATTAAACCTGATGAACTTGTCTGTCCCCCAGCGCTTAGAACAGCGCTTGGAACATAGTAAGTGCTTAACATATACAATCATCATTTATAATGTATAAATAAATATATAAGAATATTAATTAGTATTAAACCTGATGAACTTGTCTCTCCCCCAGCGCGTAGAACAGCACTTGGCACATAATAAGCGCTTAACAAATACCATCATCATTTATAATGTATAAATAAATATATAAGAATATTAATTAGTATTAAACCTGATGAACTTGTCTCTCCCCCAGTGCTCAGAACAGTGCTTGGCACATAGTAAGCGCTTAACAAATACCATCATCATTTATATTATATAAATAAATATATAAGAATATTAATTAGTATTAAACCTGATGAACTTGTCTCTCCCCCAGTGCTCAGAACAGTGCTTGGCACATAGTAAGTGCTTAACAAATACCATCATCATTTATAATATATAAATAAATATATAAGAATATTAATTAGTATTGAACCTGATGAACTTGTCTCTCCCCCAGCGCTCAGAACAGTGCTTGGCACATAGTAAGTGCTTAACAAATACCGTCATCATTTATAATATATAAATAAATATATAAGAATGTTAATTAGTATTAAACCTGATGAACTTGTCTCTCCCCCAGCGCGTAGAACAGCACTTGGCACATAGTAAGCGCTTAACAAATACCATCATCATTTATAATACATAAATAAATATATAAGAATATTAATTAGTATTAAACCTGATGAACTTGTCTGTCCCCCAGCGCTTAGAACAGCGCTTGGAACATAGTAAGTGCTTAACATATACAATCATCATTTATAATGTATAAATAAATATATAAGAATATTAATTAGTATTAAACCTGATGAACTTGTCTCTCCCCCAGCGCGTAGAACAGCACTTGGCACATAATAAGCGCTTAACAAATACCATCATCATTTATAATGTATAAATAAATATATAAGAATATTAATTAGTATTAAACCTGATGAACTTGTCTCTCCCCCAGTGCTCAGAACAGTGCTTGGCACATAGTAAGCGCTTAACAAATACCATCATCATTTATATTATATAAATAAATATATAAGAATATTAATTAGTATTAAACCTGATGAACTTGTCTCTCCCCCAGTGCTCAGAACAGTGCTTGGCACATAGTAAGTGCTTAACAAATACCATCATCATTTATAATATATAAATAAATATATAAGAATATTAATTAGTATTGAACCTGATGAACTTGTCTCTCCCCCAGTGCTCAGAACAGTGCTTGGCACATAGTAAGCGCTTAACAAATACCATCATCATTTATAATATATAAATAAATATATAAGAATATTAATTAGTATTAAACCTGATGAACTTGTCTCTCCCCCAGCGCGTAGAACAGCACTTGGCACATAGTAAGTGCTTAACAAATACCGTAATCATTTATAATATATAAATAAATATATAAGAATATTAATTAGTATTAAACCTGATGAACTTGTCTCTCCCCCAGCGCTCAGAACAGTGCTTGGCACATAGTAAGTGCTTAACAAATACCATATTCATTTATAATATATAAATAAATATATAAGAATATTAATTAGTATTAAACCTGATGAACTTGTCTCTCCCCCAGCGCGTAGAACAGCGCTTGGCACATAGTAAGCGCTTAACAAATACCGTCATCATTTATAATATATAAATAAATATATAAGAATATTAATTAGTATTAAACCTGATGAACTTGTCTCTCCCCTAGTGCTTAGAACAGTGCTTGGCACATAGTAAGCGCTTAACAAATACCATCATCATTTATAATATATAAATAAATATATAAGAATATTAATTAGTATTAAACCTGATGAACTTGTCTCTCCCCCAGCGCGTAGAACAGCACTTGGCACATAGTAAGCGCTTAACAAATACCATCATCATTTATAATACATAAATAAATATATAAGAATATTAATTAGTATTAAACCTGATGAACTTGTCTCTCCCCCAGCGCGTAGAACAGCGCTTGGCACATAGTAAGCGCTTAACAAATACCATCATCATTTATAATATATAAATAAATATATAAGAATATTAATTAGTATTAAACCTGATGAACTTGTCTCTCCCCCAGCGCCTAGAGCAGCGCTTGGCACATAGTAAGCGCTTAACAAATACTGTCATCATTTATAATATATAAGAATATTAATTAGTATTAAACCTGATGAACTTGTCTCTCCCCCAGCGCGTAGAACAGCGCTTGGTGCATAGTAAGCGCTTAACAAATACCATCATCATTTATAATACATAAATAAATATATAAGAATATTAATTAGTATTAAACCTGATGAACTTGTCTCTCCCCCAGCGCGTAGAACAGTGCTTGGCACATAGTAAGCGCTTAACAAATACCATCATCATTTATAATCTATAAGAATATTAATTAGTATTAGACCTGATGAACTTGTCTCTCCCCCAATCAATCAATCAATCAATCGTATTTATTGAGCGCTTACTATGTGCAGAGCACTGTACTAAGCGCTTGGGAAGTACAAATTGGCATCACATAGAGACAGTCCCTACCCAACAGTGGGCTCACAGTCTAAAAGAGTGGGCTCACAGTCCCCAGCGCCTAGAGCAGCGCTTGGCACACAGTACGACTGATTGATTGATTGATTGATTGATTGATTGATTGAAGGGTCCTTGGAGCCGCCGGACGATGTCCAGTCTAGCCACCGTCGCGTGCGATTCCGGCTCTTCTGACAAGCCGGAGAAGAAGCCCCTGAAGCCGTGCTGCGCTTGCCCGGAGACCAAGAAAGTGCGGGACGCCTGGTAGGTGGGTGGGAGGGCCGGGCGGGGAGGGGGCACAGCGGGGCGGATTACATCCCCATCCGGGGGGGGGGGGTCCCCCAAATCTCTCGAACCCGGACCCCGGCTCTGTCCGCAGCATCATCGAGAAGGGGGAAGAGCACTGCGGCCACCTGATCGAAGCCCACAAGGACTGCATGCGTGCCCTGGGCTTCAAGATATAAATGGCGGCGGGGGCGGCCGGCCGCGAGGTGAGTCTCGGGGAGGCGTTCATGAAGCGCTTACTATGTGCTGAGCGCCGTTCTAAGCGCCGGGATAGATACCGGCTACGTGGGGCTCCCAGTCTCCACCCCCATTGTCCAGATGAGGTCACTGAGGCCCAGAGAAGTCAAGTGACTTCCCCACAGCACCTGTATATATGTATATATGGTTGTACATATTTATTACTCTGTTTATTTATTTATTTATTTATTTATTTATTTATTTTACTTGCACATTTCTATCCTATTTATTTTATTTTGTTGGTATGTTTGGTTCTGTTCTCTGTCTACCCCTTTGAGACTGTGAGCCCACTGTTGGGTAGGGACTGTCTCTGTGTGTTGCCAATTTGTACTTCCCAAGCGCTTAGTACAGTGCTCTGCACATAGTAAGCGCTCAATAAATACGATTGATTGATTGATTGATTGAAGTGACTTGCCCGAAGTCACCCAGCGGACAGGGGGCGGAGCCGGGATTCGAACCCGCGACCTCGGACTCCGAACCCCGGGCCCTTTCCACTGAGCCACGCTGCTTCCCGAGGCTTACCCCGGTCTGCTGGGTGACCCTGGGCAAGTCACTTCCCCGCCTCAGCTCCCTCCTCTGTAAAATGGGGGTGAAGACTGTGAGCCCTATTTTGTGGCGGAAAAGGGACCGTGTCTGACCAGATTAGCTTGAATTTATTTATTTTATCTGTACATATCTAGTCTATTTATTTTATTAATATGTTTTGTTCTCCGTCTCCCCCTTCTAGCCTGTGAGCCCGCCGTTGGGTAGGGACCGTGCCTAGATGTTGCCAACTTGGACTTCCCGAACGCTTAGTCCAGTGCTTTGCACACAGTAAGCGCTCAATAATCAATCAATCAATCAATCGTATTTATTGAGCGCTTACTATGTGCAGAGCACTGTAAAATCATCAATCGCATTTATTGAGTGCTTACTATGTGCAGAGCACCGTACCAAGCGCTTGGGAAGTACAAATTGGCAACATATAGAGACAGTCCCTACCCAACATTGGGCTCACAGTCTAAAATAAATACGATTGGATGAATGAATGAATTTCCCCAGCGCTCAGTACAGTCCCCGACACAGAGCAGGTGCTTAACAGACGCCCTTAAAACAGAAAAGAGGTGCGGGGGGGCCCGGCTCTTTCTCCTCAACAGCTTCTCCGTTCCCAGGTGACCCCACCTCTCGGTCTCGCGAGCAACTTTCCCGGAAGAGCCGGACGCTCAGCATTCCCGGGACGGGGCATCCTCCGAAAGCGGGATTCGGAGGGATGAGAGGCGTCTCCATGGGACTTGTTGGGAGCAGAAGGATTTCGCCCGGGGGGGAAGGGGCCGGGGGCGCCTCGCTCGAATAAAGCGGGTTGGAAACCTCTCCCGGCTCCGGTGGTTTGCGCGGATCCGGCCCGGAATCGGAGCCGGGGGGACGGGAATCGCACTGATCCCACCAACGGGCACCCGAAGGCATGGAATAATAACAATAGCCGTGCCTTGCACGTAGTAAGCGCTTAATAAATGCCATCATTATTATTATTATTAGCAAGGTTGTCCCACGTGGGGCTCCCAGTCTTAATCCCCATTTTACAGGTGAGGCCCAGAGAAGTTAAAGGTGACTTGCCCAAGGTCACACAGCTTAAGTTATAATAATAATAATAATAATAATAATGATGGCATTTATTAAGTGCTTACTATGTGCAAAGCACTGTTCTAAGCGCTGGGGGGGGGGATACAGTGTGATCAAGTTGTCCCAAGTGGGGCTCACAGTCTTAATCCCCATTTTTACAGATGAGGTAACTGAGGCTCAGAAGTTAGGTGACTTGCCCAAGGTCACACAGCAGACTTGTGGTGGAGCCGGGATTCGAACCCCTGACCTCTGACTCCAAAGCCCGGGCTCTTTCCGCTGAGCCGCGCTGCACACAGTAAGCGCTCAATAATAATAATAATAATGATGATGGCATTTATTAAGCGCTTACTATGTGCAAAGCACTGTTCTAAGCGCTGGGGAGGTTACAAGGTGATGGGGTTGTCCCATGGGGGGCTCACAGTCTTAATCCACATTTTCCAGATGAGGTAACTGAGGCCCAGAGAATAATAATAATAATAATAATAATAATAATGATGGCATTTATTAAGCACTTACTATGTGCAAAGCACCGTTCTAAGCACTGGAGAGGTTAACAAGGTGATCAGGTTGTCCCACGGGGGGCTCACAGTCTTCATCCCCATTTGACAGATGAGGTCACTGAGGCCCAGGGAATAATAATAATAATAATGGCATTTATTAAGCGCTTACTATGTGCAAAGCACCGTTCTAAGCACTGGGGAGGTTAACAAGGTGATCAGGTTGTCCCACGGGGGGCTCACAGTCTTCATCCCCATTTGAAAGATGAGGTCACTGAGGCCCGGAGAATAATAATAATGATGGCATTTATTAAGCGCTTACTACGTGCAAAGCACTGTTCTAAGCACTGGGGAGGTTACAAGGTGATCAGGTTGTCCCACGGGGGGCTCACAGTCTTCATCCCCATTTTACAGATGAGGGAACTGAGGCCCAGAGAAGTGAAGTGACTTGCCCAATTTCTATTTATTTTCCAGCTTTATTTCTATTTGTTTTGATGACTTGACACCTGTCCACATGCTTTGTTTTATTTCTATTTATTTATCTATCTATTTTATTTCTATTTCTAGCTTTATTTCTATTTATTTTCTGCGCTTGATTTCCATTTATTTCTAGTTTCATTTCTATTTATTTTCCAGCTTTATTTCTAGTTTTTTTCTATTTATTATCTAGCTTGATTTCCATTTATTTCTAGTTTTATTTCTATTTATTTTCTAGCTTTATTTCTATTTATTTCTAGTTTTATTTATTTTCTAGCTTTATTCGTATGTATTTTCTAGCTTTATTTCTATTGATTTTTCCAGCCTTATTTCTATTTATTTTGATGACTTGACACCTGTCCACATGTTTTGTTTTATTTCTATTTATTTATCTATTTATTTATTTTATTTCTGTTTCTAGCTTTATTTCTATTTATTTTCTAGCATTATTTCTATTTATTTCTAGTTTTATTTATTTATTTTCTAGCTTTATTCCTATTTCTTTTCTAGCTTTACTTCTATCTATTTTCCAGCTTTATTTCTATTTATTTTGATGACTTGACACCTGTCCACGTGTTTTGTTTTATTTCTATTCATTTATTTATTTATCTATTTATTTTATTTCTGTTTCTAGCTTTATTTCTATTTATTTTCTAGCATTATTTCTATTTATTTCTAGTTTTATTTATTTATTTTCTAGCTTTATTCCTGTTTATTTTCTAGCTTTACTTCTATGTATTTTCCAGCTTTATTTCTATTTATTTTGATGACTTGACACCTGTCCACATGTTTTGTTTTATTTCTATTCATTTATTTATTTATTTATCCATCTATTTATTTCTATTTCTAGCTTTATTTCTATTCATTTTCTAGCTCCATTTCTATTTGTTTCTAGTTTTATTTCTATTTATTTTCTAGCGTCATTTCTATTTATTTCTAGTTTTATTTCTATTTATTTTCTAGCGTCATTTCTATTTATTTCTAGTTTTATTTATTTATTTTCTAGCTTTATTCCTATTTATTTTCTAGCTTTATTTCTATTTATTTTCCAGCCTTATTTCTATTTATTTTGATGACTTGACACCTGTCCACATGTTTTGTTTTATTTCCATTTATTTATCTATTTCATTTCTATTTCCAACTTTATTTATTTTCTAGCTTTATTTCTATTTATAGCTCGTCTTATTTCTATTTATTTTCTAGCTTTATTTCTATTCATTTCTAGTTTTCTTTCTATTTACTTTCTAGCTTTATTCCTATTTATTTTCTAGCTTTATTTCTATTTATTTTCCAGCTTTATTTCTGTTTATTCTGATGGCTTGACACCCGTCCACATGTTCTGTTTTGTTGTCCGTCTCCTCCTTCTAGACTGTGAGCCCACTGTCGGATGGGGACCGTCTCTAGATGTTGCCAACTTGGACTCCCCAAGCGCTTAGTATGGTGCTGTGCACACAGTAAGCGCTCAATAAATACCATTGAATGAATGAATGAATGTTGGGTAGGGACCATCTCTAGATGTTGCCAACTTGGACTTCCCAAGCGCTTAGTACAGTCTGCACACCATAAGCGCTCAATAAATAAGATTGAATGGATGAATGAATGTTGGGTGGGGACCGTCTCTATATGTTGCCAACTTGTACTTCCCAAGCGCTTAGTACGGTGCTCTGCACACAGTAAGCGCTCAATAAATACGATTGAATGAATGAATGAATGTTGGGTGGGGACCGTCTCTAGATGTTGCCAAGCGCTTAGTCCAGTGCTCTGCACACAGTAAGCGCTCAATAAATACGATTGAATGAATGAATGAATGTTGGGTAGGGACCGTCTCTAGACGTTGCCAACTTGGACTTCCCAAGCGCTTAGTACGGTGCTCTGCACACAGTAAGCGCTCAATAAATACGATTGAATGAATGAATGAATGTTGGGTAGGGACCGTCTCTAGACGTTGCCAACTTGTACTTCCCAAGCGCTTAGTACGGTGCTCTGCACACAGTAAGCGCTCAATAAATACGATTGAATGAATGAATGCCCAAAGTCACCCAGCTGACAGGCGGACCTCGGATTTGAACCCATGACCTCTGACCCCCAAGCCCGGGCTCTTTCCCTTAAGCCACCCTGCTTCCCATTGCTGCTACTAATCAATCAACCAATCGTATTTATTGAGCGCTTACCGTGTGCAGAGCACTGTACTAAGCGCTTGGGAAGTCCAAGTGGGCAACATCTAGAGCCGGTCCCTACCCAACAGCGGGCTCACAGGCTAGAAGGGGGAGACGGACGACAAAACAAAACATATTAACGAAATAAAATAAATAGAATAGATATGTTCTATTTATAAGATAAATAAATACTAAGCGACTTAGGAGTTGGTAGACACGTTCCACACAGTCTTAAGAGCGAGGGAGAATGGGTATCTCGTCCCCCGCATAGAGATGAGGAAACTGAGGCCCAAGGAAGTGAAGTTCCTTGCCCAAGCGCTTAGTCCAGTGCTCCGCACACAGTAAGTGCTCAATAAATACGATTGATATTGATGTGTACAAGTAAGATAAATAAATGCTAAGCGACTTAGGAGTTGGCAGACATGTTCCACACACTTAAGAGCGAGTGAGAATGGGTATCTCGTCCCCCGCATAGAGATGAGGAAACTGAGGCCCAAGGAAGTGAAGTTCCTTGCCCAAGCGCTTAGTCCAGTGCTCCGCACACAGTAAGCGCTCAATAAATACGATTGATATTGATGTGTACAAGTAAGATAAATAAATGCTAAGCGACTTAGGAGTTGGCAGACATGTTCCACACACTTAAGAGCGAGGGAGAATGGGTATCTTGTCCCCCGCATAGAGATGAGGAAACTGAGGCTCAAGGAAGTGAAGTTCCTTGCCCAAGCGCTTAGTACAGTGCTCCGCACACAGTAAGCGCTCAATAAATACGATTGATGATGATGATATGTACAAGTAAGATAAATAAATACTAAGCGACTTAGGAGTTGGCAGACACGTTCCACACAGTCTTAAGAGCGAGGGAGAATGAGTATCTCGTCCCCCGCATAGAGATGAGGAAACTGAGGCCCAAGGAAGTGAAGTTCCTTGCCCAAGCGCTTAGTACAGTGCTCTGCACACAGTAAGCGCTCAATAAATACGATTGATATTGATGGTGTGTACAAGATATATAAATGCTAAGCGACTTATGAGTTGGCAGACATGTTCCACACACTTAAGAGCGAGGGAGAATGGGTATCTCGTCCCCCGCATAGAGATGAGGAAACTGAGGCCCAAGGAAGTGAAGTTCCTTGCCCAAGCGCTTAGTACAGTGCTCTGCACACAGTAAGCGCTCAATAAATACGATTGATGATGATGATGATGGTATGTACAAGTAAGATAAATACTAAGCGACTTAGGAGTTGGCAGACACGTTCCACACAGTCTTAAGAGCGAGGGAGAATGGGTATCTCATCCCCCGCATAGAGATGAGGAAACTGAGGCCCAAGGAAGTGAAGTTCCTTGCCCAAGCGCTTAGTACAGTGCTCTGCACACAGTAAGCGCTCAATAAATACGATTGATTGATTGATTGATTGCCCAAGGCCCGCGTCCCGGTCCCGGTCTCGCTCGCGGCCTTCTGGTTGGGGAACGGAATGTGAAGCACGCCGGCCCCGAAACCCGACGCCGGGAGAGCGGGATGGATGGCCGGCCGGGCCGGGGCGGAGGGGGGGGTGTCCGGGTTCATTCATTCATTCAATTGTATTTATTGAGCGCTTACTGTGTGCAGAGCACTGTAATCAATCAATCAATCAATCGTATTTATTGAGCGGTTACTATGTGCAGAGCACTGTACTAAGCGCTTGGGAAGTACAAATTGGCAACACATAGAGACGGTCCCTACCCAACAGTGGGCTCACAGTCTAAAAGGGGGAGACAGAGAACAGAACCAAACATACCAACAAAATAAAATAAATAGGATAGAAATGTACAAGTAAAATAAATAAATAAATAGGGTAATAAATATGTACAACCATATACACATATATACAGGTATACATATATACACTGTACTACTACTACTACTAATAATAATAATGGCATTTATTAAGCGCTTACTATGTGCAAAGCACTGTTCTAAGCGCCGGGGAAGATACAAGGTGATCAGGTTGTCCCACATGGGGCTCCCAGTCTTAATCCCCATTTTCCAGATGAGGGAACTGAGGCCCAGAGAAGTGAAGTGACTTGCCCAAGTCACCCAGCTGACAATTGGTGGAGCCGGGATTTGAACCCATGACCTCGGGCTCCAAAGCCCGGGCTCTTTCCACTGAGCCACGCGGCTTCTCCTAAGCGCTTGGGAAGTCCGAGTTGGTAACATACAGGTTGTCCCACGGCGGGGGGGCTCACAGTCTTAATCCCCATTCATTCATTCATTCAGTCGTATTTATTGAGCGCTTACTGTGTGCGGAGCACTGGACTAAGCGCTTGGGAAGTCCAAGTTGGCAACATACAGAGACGGTCCCTACCCAACAGCGGGCTCACGGTCTAAAAGGGGGAGACGGACAACGAAACAAAACATATTAACAAAATAAAATAAATAGAATAGTCAATATGTACAAGTAAAATAGAGTAATAAATCTGTACAAAGATATATATGTTTACCGGGTTGTGCCCGGTGGCGACCACCAGCCTCCCGGAAGCACGAAATCCCCGGGAATCCCCTCCCGCGGCTCAGGATCCGCCTTATCCAGAGAAGTGGCGTGGCTCGGTGGAAAGAGCCCGGGCTTGGGAGTCAGAGGTCATGGGTTCGAATCCTGACTCCGCCGCTTGTCAGCTGTGTGACCTGGGGCGAGCCACTTCACTTCTCTGGGCCTCAGTTCCCTCATCTGGAAAATGGGGATGAAAACTGTGAGCCCCACGTGGGACAATCCGATCACCTTGTAGTCCCCCAGCGCTTAGAACAGTGCTTGGCACATAGTAAGCGCTTAATACCATTATTATTATTATTATTATTATTATCGCCACGGGGGCGGCCCCTTCCCGACCGCCCCGTCGCTTCCTTCCGCCAAATTCCCCTTGGGCCGACCTTCCTCGTCGCCCTCCGGCCCTCTGCCCCAGCCCCCCACCGCTTTTGAGCGTGGCTCAGTGGAAAGAGCGCGGGCTTCGGAGTCGGAGGTCATGGGTTCGAATCCCGGCTCCACCACTTGTCAGCTGCGTGACCTGGGGCGAGCCACTTCACTTCTCTGGGCCTCAGTTCCCTCATCTGTAAAATGGGGATTAAGACTGTGAGCCCCCCGTGGCACAACCTGATCTCCTCGTATTCCCCCCCAGCGCTTAGAACAGTGCTTGGCACATAGTAAGCGCTTAACAAATACCAATATTATTATTATTTTGAGGAGCGGGTCCTCACCCGTCTTGAGCTGTGCTCCCGCGGCCCAGAGCCGAGGACGCAGGTAAAAATGATCGGTGAACGTCAAACACGCCACGCTGCTTCTCTAATTTAATGAGCGCTTAGTACATGCAGGGTACTGTAGTACATGGGGAAGCGGCGTGGCTCAGTGGAAAGAGCCTGGGCTTTGGAGCACTGCTCTGCACAGTGCTCTGCACACAATAAGCACTCAATAAATACGATTGATTGATTGATTGATTTGGAGTCAGAGGTCACGGGTTCAAATCCCGGCTCCTCCAGTGGTCAGCTGTGTGACTTTGGGCAAGTCACTGCACTTTTCTGTGCCTCAGTGACCTCATCTGTAAAATGGGGATTAAGACCGTGAGCCCACCGTGGGACAACCTGATCACCTTGTAACCTCCCCAGCGCTTAGAACAGTGCTTTGCACATAGTAAGCGCTTAATAAATGCCATCATTATTATTATTAACTACAACGCCAACTTCTACTTCCCAAGCACTTAGTCCACTGCTCTGCACACAGCGCTCAATAAATACGATAGAATGAATGAATGCAGGGTACTGTACTAAGCGCTTGGGGAAGTATAGTACATTTCCTGCCCATAACGAGCTTACAGTCTAGCAGGGGAGACCGGGGGAGACAGACATTAGTCTGAATAAATATATTATTCATTTATTCATTCATTGTCGTATTTATTGAGCGCTTACTGTGTGCAGAGCACTGGACTGAGCGCTTGGGAAGTCCAAGTTGGCAACATATAATATATAATTTAGAGAGAGAAAAGTGCTGTGGGATTGGGGCCAATATCAAACGTCCAGAGGTTACAAATCCCGGGGCTTACTATGTGCGAAGCACTGTTCTAAGCGCTGGGGTAGATCATCATCATCATCATCATCAATCGTATTTATTGAGCGCTTACTGTGTGCAGAGCACTGTACTAAGCGCTTGGGAAGTACAAATTGGCAACATCTAGAGACAGTCCCTACCCAACAGTGGGCTCACAGTCTAAAAGGGGGAGACAGAACAAAACCAAACATACTAACAAAATAAAATAAATAGAATAGATATCTACAAGTAAAATAAATAAATAAACAAACAGAGTAATAAATACGTACAAACATATATACATATATACAGGTGCTGTGGGGAAGGGAAGGAGGCAAGATGGGGGGGATGAGAGGGAGAAAACTCAAGGTCATCAGGTCAGACACAGTCCCAGTCAAAGAAGGAGGGAGAACACGTGGCTCCCGGGCTTGGGAGCCAGGTCATGGGTTCGAATCCTAACCCCGCCACTTTCATTCATAATAATAATAATAGTGATGGCATTTATTAAGCGCTTACTATGTGCAAAGCACTGTTCTAAGCGAATCAAGCCCCCTCCTTCCTCTCTCCTTCCCGTCCCCACAGCACCTGGATAGATGTTTGTGCAGATTTATCACTTGATTTATTCTACTTGTACATATTTATTCTATTTATTTTATTTTGTTCATATGTTTTGTTTTGTCGTCCGTCTCCCCCTTCTAGACTGGGAGCCCGCTGTCGGGTAGGGACCGTCTCTAGATGTTGCCAATTGGACTTCCCAAGCGCTTAGTCCAGTGCTCTGCACACGGTAAGCGCTCAATAAATACGAGTGAATGACTCAATTGAGGGCTTATTGTGTGCAGCGCACTGTACTAAGCGCTTACTTGTCAGCTGTGTGACCTTGGGCAAGTCACTTAACTTCTCTGGGCCTCAGTTCCCTCACCTGTAAAATGGGGATTAAGACTGTGAGCCCCACGTGGGACAACCTTGCTAATAATAACAATAATGGCATTTATTAAGCGCTTACTATGTGCAAGGCACTGTTCTAAGCGCTGGGGAGGTTACAGGGTGATCAGGTTGCCCCACCTGGGGGGCTCACAGTCTTTATCCCCCTTTCCAGATGAGGTAACTGAGGCCCAGTGAAGTGACTTGCCCAAAGTCACCCAGCTGACAAGCGGCGGAGCTGGGATTCGAACCCATGACCTCTGACTCCAAAGCCCGGGCTCTTTCCACTGAGCCACGCTGCTTCTCTTGATCAATCAATCAATCGTATTTATTGAGCGCTTACTGTGTGCAGAGCACTGGACTAAGCGCTTGGGAAGTACAAGTCGGCAACACATAGAGACGGTCCCTACCCAACAGCGGGCTCACCTCGTAGCCCCTCCAGCGCTTCGAGCAGTGCTTCGCACACAGTAAGCGCTTAACACATACCACCATTGTTATTATTAAGACGAATCCTCACGTCGCAACTGAGGAAACAGGCGCGGAGGACGTGAAATGACTTGCCCAGGGTCACACAACGGGCAAGTGGTACCCACTAGGCCCGGCTGCTTGCCGTGCCATCTTGGGTAGGTCGCGCCATTTCTCCGGGCCTCGATTTCCTCCTCTGGTCAAGGGGGAATTCAACACCCGGCCTGGACCGGCGACTGGGTGCGACCCGCCGAACTCGTATCTCCCCCCCGCCGGCGCTTAGCACAGTGCTGGGGGCCCGTCGCCCAAGGTCACAGGGCGGGCCGGGCAGAGCCAGGCCTAGACCCCAGGGTCCCCCCCGCCTTCCCCCCAACACCCCTTCCCCGAAACCGTTATCTCGCGGCCAGGGTATGTTAAGTGGCCCTCTGGTTGCCTATCTGCCCTCCTGCTCCCGTCGTGGCCTCTCTCCTTGGATTTCAATTCCAAACATGGTTATCCGTTCGGAGAAGGCTCCGGTTTCCGTGGCCGGGGGATATACATTCCCGATTCCACGCGGCTGGGCTCCCGTTCCCTCTCTGCCCCCGTCTCTCTCTCTCTCGATCTCTCTGTTCTCTCCCAATTTCTCTGCCCTCTCTCTCTCCCCATTCACCTCCCTCTCTGCCCCCCTCTCTCTCCCTTTCCATATCTTCCCCCCCTTTTTCTGGCTCTCCCTCTCTGCCCCCCTTTTTCTCTCTGTCTCTCCATATCTGCCCCCCTTTCTCTGTCTCTCCATATCTGCCCCCCCCTTTTCTCTCGCCCTCTCCATATCTGCCCCCCCTTTTCTCTCTCCCTCTCCATATCTGCCCCCCCTTTTCTCTCGCCCTCTCCATATCTGCCCCCCTTTTTCTCTCTGTCTCTCCATATCTGCCCCCCTTTTTCTCTCTGTCTCTCCATCTCTGCCCCCCTTTTTCTCTGTCTCTCCATATCTGCCCCCCTTTTTCTCTCTGTCTCTCCATATCTGTCCCCCTTTGTCTCTCCATATCTGCCCCCCTTTTTCTCTCCCTCTCCATATCTGCCCCCCCTTTTCTCTCGCCCTCTGCATATCTGCCCCCCCTTTTCTCTCGCCCTCTCCATATCTGGCCCCCCTTTTCTCTCTCCCTCTCCATATCTGCCCCCCCTTTTCTCTCGCCCTCTCCATATCTGCCCCCGTTTTTCTCTCTGTCTCTCCATATCTGCCCCCCTTTTTCTCTCTGTCTCTCCATATCTGCCCCCCTTTTTCTCTCTGTCTCTCCATATCTGCCCCCCTTTTTCTCTCTGTCTCTCCATATCTGCCCCCCTTTTTCTCTCTGTCTCTCCATATCTGCCCCCCATTTTCTCTCCCTCTCCATATCTGCCCCCCTTTCCTCTCTGTCTCTCCCTCTCTGCCCCCCTTTTTCTCTCTGTCTCCATATCTGCCCCCCCTTTTCTCTCTCCCTCTCCATATCCGCCCCCCCTTTCTCTCGCCCTCTCCATATCTGCCCCCCTTTTTCTCTCTCCCACTCCATCTCTGCCCCCCTTTTTCTCTCCCCCTCTCCCCGTCCACCTCACTCTCCGCCCCCCCCCCCCGCATCTCTCAGTCTCTCCCCCCCCCCCCCCCCATTTCCCTCTGTCCCGGCTCTCCGCCGTCCTTCCCGGTACAGAGGGGCGAGGCGGAGGAAGGGAGGTCCAGCCTGCATTCCCTGGCCGGGGCCGCTCTCCTCCTCCTCCTCCTCCTCCTCCTGCTCCCGCTCCCCGCCCGGGCCGGGCAGTTGTCTTTCTGTCTTTCTGGTGCCCCCATGGCGGGCCGGCCCTGAAGCCGGGCGGTCACCCCGGGAGATGGGCCGCAACGCCAGCGTCCTGGCGCAGCTGCTGAGCCCGGGGGCGGGCCCGTGCGGCGGCTGGGCGGGGGGCCCGCAGGGAGCCCCCTACCACCTGGGCAACTGCTTCTTCCTCCTGGGCTACATGGGGGGCAGCGGCCCCCACGGCTCCCTGTACGTGTTCGGCCTGCTGGCCGCCGGCTTCCTCTGCTCGGCCCTCTGGGCCTGGCTCGGGGCCTGCCAGCCGGACCTCGGGGCCTGGAGCGCCCTGCTGGGCCTGGCCTGCCTCCTCCAGGCAGCCCACCTGGTCTACCGGCTGCGCCAGGAGACCCTCCGGGAGGAGTTCGCCCGCCTCTACGAGGCCCTGGGGCTGCCCCTGAGGGTGCCCCTGCCCACCTACCGGGAGGTGGTGCGCTGCTGTGAGGAGCGGGTGCTGCCCCTGGCCCTGGGGCAGACCTACGCCGTGGAGGGCGAGACCCCCATCGACCGCCTGTCCCTGCTGCTGTCGGGCAGGTGAGCGTCCCCCGCCCCGCCGCCCCCTCAGACCCTGAGCCCCTCGAGGGCAGGGGACGGGGCCGATCGCCTCGCCGCCGTACGGTGCTTCGCGCGCGCTGGGCGCTCAATAAATACGACTGAATGAATGAAGCCCCGGCGCCCACGGGGAGGGGAGGTGGGGGGCCCGGGTTCTCATCGCGGCTCGGCCCCTGGTCGACGCGCATCCGCAAGGGGACGCGTGGCCTAGTAGAAACAGCGCGGGCGCTTACCCTGTGCACTGTACCGGACGCCCGTGGTGTGTAGAGCACTGTCCTGGGCCCTTGGGAGAGTGCAGTTGTGACTTGGGGCAAGTCACTTGACTTCTCTGGGCCTCAGTGACCTCATCTGTAAAATGGGGATGGAGACCACGAGCCCCAGGTGGGACAACCTGATCACCTTGCATCCTCACATAGTAAGCGCTTAACAAATGCCATCATTATTATTATTAATAATAATTAGAAAGTGGCCTAGTGGTTAGAGCCCGGGCTTCCAATTCCCAGCTCCTCCGCTCGTCCGCTGGGTGACCCCGGGCCAGTCATTTCACTTCGTGGCTCAGCGGAAAGGGCCCGGGCTTTGAAGTCAGAGGTCGTGGGTTCAAATCCCGGCTCTGCCACTTGACAGCTGGGTGACTTTGGGCAAGCCACTTCACTTGTCTGGGCCTCAGTTCCCTCCTCTCTAAAATGGGGGTGAAGACTGTGAGCCCCACGTGGGACAACATGGTCACCTTGTAAATTCCCCAGCACTTAGAACAGTGCTTTGTACATAGTAAGCACTTCATAAATGCCATCATCATCATCATCATCATTATTATTATTATTATTATTATTCTCCGGGCCTCTCTGTTACCTCACATCTAAAGTGCGGGTGAAGACCGTGAGCCCCAGGTGGGACAGGGACTGTGTCCACCCTGATGAGCTTGTACGCGGTAAGTGGTTTTCATTAAAATAAAGTAGAGCGATCGGCCCCCAACTTCACCAGCCCAGCTGTCGGGAGCGATCCAGCTTATTATTATTATTCTCCGGGCCTCCGTGACCTCGCGTCTAAAGTGCGGGTGAAGACCGTGAGCCCCAGGTGGGACAGGGACTGCTGTGTCCACCCTGATGAGCTTGTACGCGGTAAGTGGTTTTCATTAAAATAAAATAGAAGGAGCGATCCGGCCCCCAATTTCACCAGCCCAGAGGAAAGGCCGGGCACGGGGGAGGCCGTCGGGAGCGATCCGGCTTATTATTATTATTATTCTCCGGGCCTCCGTGACCTCGCGTCTAAAGTGCGGGTGAAGACCGTGAGCCCCAGGTGGGACAGGGACTGTGTCCACCCTGATGAGCTTGTACACGGTAAGTGGTTTTCATTAAAATAAAATAGAGGGAGCGATCCGGCCCCCAATTTCACCAGCCCAGGGGAAAGGCCGGGCACGGGGGAGGCCGTTGGGAGCGATCCGGCTTATTATCATTATTATTATTATTATTCTCCGGGCCTCCGTTACCTCGCGTCTAAAGTGCGGGTGAAGACCGTGAGCCCCAGGTGGGACAGGGACTGTGTCCTCCCTGATGAGCTTGTACACAGTAAGTGGTTTTCATTAAAATTAAAAAGAGAGAGCAATCCGGCCCCCAACTTCACCAGCCCAGAGGAAAGGCCCGGCACAGGGGAGGCCATCGGGAGCGATCCAGCTTATTATTATTATTATTATTATTATTATTATTATTATTATTATTATTATTATTCTCCGGGCCTCCGTTACCTCGCGTCTAAAGTGCGGGTGAAGGCCGTGAGCCCCAGGTGGGACAGGGACTGTGTCCACCCTGATGAGCTTGTACACGGTAAGTGGTTTTCATTAAAATAAAATAGAGAGAGCGATCCGGCACCCAACTTCACCAGCCCAGGGGAAAGGCCGGGCACAGGGGAGGCCATCGGGAGCGGTCCAGATTATTATTATTATTATTATTATTCTCCGGGCCTCCATTACCTCGCGTCTAAAGCGTGGGTGAAGAACGTGAGCCCCAGGTGGGACAGGGACTGCTGTGTCCACCCTGATGAGCTTGTACACGGTAAGTGGTTTTCATTAAAATAAAATAGAAGGAGCGATCCGGCCCCCAATTTCACCAGCCCAGAGGAAAGGCCGGGCACAGGGGAGGCCATCGGGAGCGATCCGGCTTATTATTATTATTATTCTCCGGGCCTCCGTGACCTCGCGTCTAAAGTGCGGGTGAAGACCGTGAGCCCCAGGTGGGACAGGGACTGTGTCCACCCTGATGAGCTTGTACACAGTAAGTGGTTTTCATTAAAATAAAATAGAGGGAGCGATCCGGCCCCCAATTTCACCAGCCCAGAGGAAAGGCCGGGCACGGGGGAGGCCGTCGGGAGCGATCCGGCTTATTATTATTATTATTCTCCGGGCCTCCGTGACCTCGCGTCTAAAGTGCGGGTGAAGACCGTGAGCCCCAGGTGGGACAGGGACTGTGTCCACCCTGATGAGCTTGTACACGGTAAGTGGTTTTCATTAAAATAAAATAGAGGGAGCGATCCGGCCCCCAATTTCACCAGCCCAGGGGAAAGGCCGGGCACGGGGGAGGCCGTTGGGAGCGATCCGGCTTATTATTATTATTATTATTATTATTCTCCGGGCCTCCGTTACCTCGCGTCTAAAGTGCGGGTGAAGACCGTGAGCCCCAGGTGGGACAGGGACTGTGTCCTCCCTGATGAGCTTGTACACAGTAAGTGGTTTTCATTAAAATTAAAAAGAGAGAGCAATCCGGCCCCCAACTTCACCAGCCCAGAGGAAAGGCCCGGCACAGGGGAGGCCATCGGGAGCGATCCGGCTTATTATTATTATTATTCTCCGGGCCTCTGTGACCTCGCGTCTAAAGTGCGGGTGAAGACCGTGAGCCCCAGGTGGGACAGGGACTGTGTCCACCCTGATGAGCTTGTACACGGTAAGTGGTTTTCATTAAAATAAAATAGAGGGAGCGATCCGGCCCCCAATTTCACCAGCCCAGGGGAAAGGCCGGGCACGGGGGAGGCCGTTGGGAGCGATCCGGCTTATTATTATTATTATTATTATTATTCTCCGGGCCTCCGTTACCTCGCGTCTAAAGTGCGGGTGAAGACCGTGAGCCCCAGGTGGGACAGGGACTGTGTCCTCCCTGATGAGCTTGTACACAGTAAGTGGTTTTCATTAAAATTAAAAAGAGAGAGCAATCCGGCCCCCAACTTCACCAGCCCAGAGGAAAGGCCCGGCACAGGGGAGGCCATCGGGAGCGATCCAGCTTATTATTATTATTATTATTATTATTATTATTATTATTATTCTCCGGGCCTCCGTTACCTCGCGTCTAAAGTGCGGGTGAAGGCCGTGAGCCCCAGGTGGGACAGGGACTGTGTCCACCCTGATGAGCTTGTACACGGTAAGTGGTTTTCATTAAAATAAAATAGAGAGAGCGATCCGGCACCCAACTTCACCAGCCCAGGGGAAAGGCCGGGCACAGGGGAGGCCATCGGGAGCGATCCAGATTATTATTATTATTATTATTCTCCGGGCCTCCATTACCTCGCGTCTAAAGCGTGGGTGAAGACCGTGAGCCCCAGGTGGGACAGGGACTGTGTCCACCCTGATGAGCTTGTGCACAGTAAGTGGTTTTCATTAAAATAAAATAGAGGGAGCGATCTGGCCCCCAATTTCACCAGCCCAGGGGAAAGGCCGGGCACAGGGGAGGCCGTCGGGAGCGATCCGGCTTATTATTATTATTCTCCGGGCCTCCGTTACCTCGCGTCTAAAGTGCGGGTGAAGACCGTGAGCCCCAGGTGGGACAGGGACTGTGTCCACCCTGATGAGCTTGTACACGGTAAGTGGTTTTCATTAAAATAAAATAGAAGGAGCGATCCGGCCCCTAACTTCACCATCCCAGGGGAAAGGCCCGGCACAGGGGAGGCCGTCAGGAGCGATCCGGCTTATTATTATTATTCTCCGGGCCTCCGTGACCTCGCGTCTAAAGTGCGGGTGAAGACCGTGAGCCCCAGGTGGGACAGGGACTGTGTCCATCCTGATGAGCTTGTACACGGTAAGTGGTTTTCATTAAAATAAAATAGAGGGAGTGATCCAGCCCCAAACTTCACCAGCCCAGGGGAAAGGCCGGGCACAGGGGAGGCTGTCGGGAGTGATCCGGCTTACTACTATTATTATTAATTATTCTCCGGGCCTCTGTTACCTCGCGTCTAAAGTGCGGGTGAAGACCGTGAGCCCCAGGTGGGACAGGGACTGTGTCCACCCTGATGAGCTTGTACACGGTAAGTGGTTTTCATTAAAATAAAATAGAGGGAGCGATCCGGCCCCTGACTTCACCAGCCCAGGGGAAAGGCCGGGCACATGGGGAGGCCGTCGGGGCAGAGATCTGGGGCGCGAGCTGACCCCCGGGCCCGCTGGCCTCTGTCTTCTCCCGGCCAGGGTGCGCGTCAGCCAGGACGGCCAGTTCCTGCACTACGTCTTCCCCTACCAGTTCCTGGACTCCCCGGAGTGGGAATCGCTGCGGCCCGCGGAAGAAGGGAAGTTCCAGGTGAGCCGGGGTCACCCCCGGGAGCGGACGGTCTCTCCATCGATCAGTCGATCAATCGGATTTATAATACGATGATCAATAATACGATATATAATCATAATAGAATATAATGATCATACTAATTATATTGATAATATAATAATACTAATTATTGTTAAGAAGGGAAGTTCCAGGTGAGACAGGGTCACCCCGGGGAGCGGACGGTCTCTCCGTCAATCAATCCGATTGTATTTATAATATGATTATAAATAACCGTCAATAATCCGATATATAATAATAATATAATATAATAATCATAATGATTATATTAATAATATAATACTACTAATTATTATTAAGAAGGGAAATTCCAGGTGAGCCGGGGTCACCCCGGGGAGCGGACGGTCTCTCCATCAATCAATCAATCGTATTTATAATACGATTAGAAATAATCGACAATAATCCAATATGCAATAATATAATAATCATAATAATCATAGTAATAATAATAATACTAATTATTAATATATTGTATATTGATAATTGTGTAATAATTATAACAGTATAATACGACAATAAATACGTCGGTTGTCTCTGTCAAGCTCTTGACCGTGAGCCCGTCACTGGGTAGGGACCGTCTCTCTAGGATGCCAGTTTGTCATTCATCCATTCCGTCGGCCTTATTAATAATAATAATAATAATAATAATAATAATAATGGCATGTATTAAGCGCTTACTATGTGTATATGTATATACATACACATGTATATATGCTTGTACGTATTTATGACTCTTATTTGTACATATTCTATTTTATTTTGTACGTATATACATATATGTATATGTGTGTATATGTATAAATACACATATGTATATATGTTTGTACGTATTTATTACTCTATTTTACTTGTACATATTTATTCTATTTATTTTATTTGTTAATATGTTTTGTTCTCTGTCTCCCCCTTCTAAACTGTGAGCCTACTGTTGGGTAGGGACTGTCTCTACATGTTGCCAACTTGTACTTCCCAAGCGCTTAGTACAGTGCTCTGCACACAGTAAGCGCTCAATAAATACGATTCAATGAATGAATGTGCCAAGCACTGTTCTAAGTGCCGGGGAGGTTACAAGGTGATCAGGTTGTCCCACGGGGGGCTCACAGTCTCAATCCCCATTTTACAGATGAGGTCACTGAGGCGCAGAGAAGTGAAGTGCCTTGCCCAAAGTCACCCAGCTGACAATTGGCGGAGCCGGGATTTGAACCCGTGACCTCTGACTCCAGAGCCCAGGCTCCTTCCACTGAGCCACGCTGCTTCTGTGTATTTTACTGAGCGCTTACCATGTGCAGAGCACTGGACTTCACTTCTCTGCGCCTCAGTGACCTCATCTGTCAAATGGGGATGAAGACTGCGAGCCCCCCGTGGGACAACCTGATCACCTTGTAACCTCCCCAGCCCTTAGAACAGTGCTCTATTTATTTATTTAATTAATTTATTTGTACATATCTATTCTATTCATTTTATTTTGTTAGTATGTTTGGTTCTGTTCTCCGTCTCCCCCTTTTCGACTGTGAGCCCACTGTTGGGTAGGGACTGTCTCTAGATGTTGCCAATTTGTACTTCCCAAGCGCTTAGTACAGTGCTCTGCACACAGTAAGCGCTCAATAAATACGATTGATGATGATGATGATGATGATGCTTGGCACATAGTAAGCGCTTAATAAATGCCATCATCGTTATTCATTCATTCAATCGTATTTACTGAGCGCTTACCGTGTGCAGAGCACTGGACTAAGCGCTTGGGAAGTCCAAGTTGGCAACATATAGAGACGGTCCCTCCCCGACAATGGGCTCACGGTCTAGAAGGGGGAGACTGGCAACGAAACAAATGTCTGATGTCAATAGCATCAGAATAAATAGAATTACAGCTCTCGACACCTCATTAATAAAATTAATAGAGTCATAAATCCGTACAAATAGACACAAGTGTTGTGGGGAGGGGAAGGGCGACGAGGGGAAGAGGAGGAGAGGACTTCCCAAGCGCTTAGTACAGAGAGGACGAGAAGCAGCGTGACCCGGTGGAAAAGAGCCCGGGCTTTGGAGTCAGCGGTCACGGGTTCAAATCCCGGCTCCGCCCATTATCAGCTGGGTGACTTTGGGCAAGCCACTTCACTTCTGTGGGCCTCAGTGACCTCATCTGGAAAATGGGGATGAAGACTGTGGGACAACCTGATCACCTTGTAACCTCCCCAGCGCTTAGAACAGTGCTGGGCACATAGTAAGCGCTTAATAAATGTCATCATCATTATTATTCATTCATTCAATCGTATTTACTGAGCGCTTACCGTGTGCAGAGCACTGGACTAAGCGCTTGGGAAGTCCAAGTCGGCAACATAGACGGTTCCTCCCCGACAGCGGGCTCACGGTCTCAATAAATACGATTGATTGATTGATTGAGAGTCAGAAGGACCTGGGTTCTAATTCTGGCTCTGCCTCTTGTCTGCTGTGTGATCATGGGGAAGTCCTTGTAAACTCCCCCGGCGCTTAGTACAGTGCGTTGCACATAGTAAGCGCTTAATAAATGCCATTATTATTATTATTAGAAGGGGGAAACGGACGACAAAACCCAACATGAGCCCACTGTTGGGTAGGGACCGTCTCTATATGTTGCCATCTTGTAGTTCCCGAGCGCTTAGTCCAGTGCTCTGCACACAGTAAGCGCTCGATAAATACGATTGAATGAATGAATGGATAGAAGGGGGAGACGGGCGATGAAACCAAACATGTAGACGGGCGGTACTCTGCACACAGTAAGCGCTCACTAAATACGATTGAATCAATCAATCAGTGGTATTTAGTGAGCGCTTCCTGCGTGCAGAGCACTGTACTGAGCGCTTGGGAAGGCCAAGTCGGCAACATCTAGAGACGGTCCCTGACAACGGGCTCACGGTCTAGAAGGGGGAGACGGACGGCAAAACCAAACATGTGGACGGGCGGTACTCTGCACACAGTAAGCGCTCACTAAATACTATTGAATCAATCAATCAATCGATGGCATTTATTGAGCGCTTCCTGCGTGCAGAGCACTGTACTAAGCGCTTGGGAAGGCCAAGTCAGCAACATCTAGAGACGGTCCCTCCCCGACAATGGGCTCACGGCCTAGGATACGATTGACTGTGAGCCCACTGTTGGGTAGGGACCGTCTCTAGATGTTGCCAACTTGTACTTCCCAAGCGCTCAGTCCAGTGCTCTGCACACAGTAAGCGCTCAATAAATACGATTGATGATGATGATGATGGTATTTATTGAGCGCTTCCTGCGTGCAGAGCACTGTACTGAGCGCTTGGGAAGGCCAAGTCGGCAACATCTAGAGACGGTTCCTCCCCGACAACGGGCTCACGGCCTAGAAGGGGGAGATGGACGACAAAACCAAACATAGTAACCCAATAAAATAAATAGAATAGTAAATACGTACAAGTAAAATCAATACCATTCATTCATATTTCCAGAGTGACGGAGTCCGGCCCCCTCAAGTAAAATAGCCAAATTAAAATGGCTATTAAAGTTCACCCGGAACTTCCCTTCTTAACAATAATTAGTAAAATAAATACAAATAATTAGTAAAATAAATACAATCCATTCATTCATTCATCATCATCATCATCAGTCGTATTTATTGAGCGCTTACTATGTGCAGAGCACATATTATTATTCAATAAATACGATTGATGATGATGATGATAATTAGTAAAATAAATACAATTCATTCATTCATCCATCATCATCATCATCATCAATTGTATTTATTCATATTTCCGGAGTGACGGAGTCTGGCCCCCCCCAAGTAAAACAGCCAAATTAAAATGGCTATGAAAGTTCACCCAGAACTTCCCTTCTTAACAATAATTAGTAAAATTAATACAAATAATTAGTAAAATAAATATAATTCATCCATCATGATGATGATGATGATAATTAGTAAAATAAATACAATTCATTCATTCATCATCATCATCATCATCAATCGTATTTATTGAATAAATACGATTGATGATGATGATAATTAGTAAAATTAATACAATTCATTCATTCATTCATCATCATCATCAATCGTATTTATTCAATAAATACGATTGATGATGATGATAATTAGTAAAATAAATACAATTCATTCATTCATCATCATCATCATCAATCATATTTATTCAATAAATACGATTGATGATGATGATAATTAGTAAAATTAATACAATTCATTCATTCATTCATCATCATCATCAATCGTATTTATTCAATAAATACGATTGATGATGATGATAATTAGTAAAATAAATACAATTCATTCATTCATCCATCATCATCATCATCATCAATCGTATTTATTGAATAAATACGATTGATGATGATGATGATGATAATGAGTAAAATAAATACAATTCATTCATTCACCATCATCATCAATCGTATTTATTCAATAAATACGATTGATGATGATGATGATGAGTAAAATAAATACAATTCATTCATTCATCATCATCATCAATTGTATTTATTCAATAAATACGATTGATGATGATGATGATGATAATGAGTAAAATAAATACAATTCATTCATTCATCATCATCATCATCAATCGTATTTATTCATATTTCCGGAGTGACGGAGTCTGGCCCCCCCAAGTAAAACAGCCAAATTAAAATGGCTATTAAAGTTCACCCGGAACTTCCCTTCTTAACAATAATTAGTAAAATAAATACAAATAATTAGTAAAATAAATACAATTAATTCATCATGATGATGATGATGATAATTAGTAAAATAAATACAATTCATTCATTCATTCATCATCATCATCATCATCAATCGTATTTATTCAATAAATCCGATTGATGATCATGATGATGATGATAATTAGTAAAATAAATACAATTCATTCATTCATTCGTCATCATCAATCGTATTTATTCAATAAATACGACTGATGATGATAATTAGTAAAATAAATACAATTCATTCATTCATTCGTCATCATCAATCGTATTTATTCAATAAATACGACATGATGATGATGATGATAATTAGTAAAATAAATACAATTCATTCATTCATTCATCATCATCAATCGTATTTATTCAATAAATACGATTGGTGATGATGATGATAATTAGTAAAATAAATACAATTCATTCATTCATTCATTCATCATCATCATCAGTCGTATTTATTCAATAAATATGATTGATGATGATAATGAGTAAAATACAATTCATTCATTCATTCATCATCATCAATCGTATTTATTCAATAAATACGATTGATGATGATGATGATGAGTAAAATAAATACAATTCATTCATTCATTCATCATCATCATCATCATCATCATCAATCGTATTTATTCAATAAATACGATTGATGATGATGATGATGATTAGTAAAATAAATACAATTCATTCATTCATTCATCATCATCATCATCATCATCATCAATCGTATTTATTGAGCGCTTACTATGTGCAGAGCACTGTACTAAGCGCTTGGGAAGTACAAATCGGCAACACATAGAGACAGTCCCTACCCAACAGTGGGCTCACAGTCTAAAAAGTAAATCGTATTACGATTGATGATGATGATGATGAGAATGAGTAAAATAAATACAATTCATTCATTCATCATCATCAATCGTATTTATTCAATAAATACGATTGATGATGATGCTAATTAGTAAAATAAATACAATTCATTCATTCATCATCATCATCATCAATCGTATTTATTCAGTAAATACGATTGATGATGATGATGATGATAATGAGTAAAATAAATACAATTCACTCATTCATTCATCATCATCAATCGTATTACGATTGATGACGATGATGATGAGAATGAGTAAAATAAATACAATTCATTCATTCATCATCATCAATCGTATTTATTCAATAAATACGATTGATGATGCTAATTAGTAAAATAAATACAATTCATTCATTCATCATCATCAATCGTATTTATTCAGTAAATACGATTGATGATGATGATGATAATGAGTAAAATAAATACAATTCACTCATTCATTCATCATCATCAATCGTATTACGATTGATGATGATGAGAATGAGTAAAATAAATACAATTCATTCATTCATCATCATCAATCGTATTTATTCAATAAATACGATTGATGATGATGCTAATTAGTAAAATAAATACAATTCATTCATTCATTCATCACCATCATCATCATCAATCGTATTTATTCAGTAAATACGATTGATGATGATGATGATAATGAGTAAAATAAATACAATTCACTCATTCATTCATCATCATCAATCGTGTTACGATTGATGACGATGATGATGAGAATGAGTAAAATAAATACAATTCATTCATTCATCATCATCAGTCGTATTTATTCAATAAATACGATTGATGATGATGCTAATTAGTAAAATAAATACAATTCATTCATTCATCATCATCATCATCAATCGTATTTATTCAGTAAATACGATTGATGATGATGATGATGATAATGAGTAAAATAAATACAATTCACTCATTCATTCATCATCATCAATCGTTTTACGATTGATGACGATGATGATGAGAATGAGTAAAATAAATACAATTCATTCATTCATCATCATCATCATCATCCCGTGCTCTGCACATAGTAAGCGCTCAATAAATACGATTGATGATGATGATGAGAATGAGTAAAATAAATACAATTCATTCATTCATTCATCATCATCATCATCCCGTGCTCTGCACATAGTAAGCGCTCAATAAATACGATTGATGATGATGATGATGATGAGTAAAATAAATACAATTCATTCATTCATTCATTCGTCTTTCCGGAGTGACGGAGCGCGGCCTTGCCCCCCGACAGGTGACCCTGACGGCGGAGACGGAGTGCAGCTACGTGTCGTGGCCTCGCGGCCGGCTGAACGCCCTGCTGGGCCGCCAGCGCGACGTGTCCGGCCTGTTCTCCGCCCTGCTGGGCCACGACATCTGCGAGAAGCTGTACGCCCTCAACGACAAGCTCTTCGCCAAGTTCGGCCTCCGCTTCGACATCCGCCTCCCGAGCCTCTACCGCGTGCTGGGGCCCGCTCCCGCCCCGGCGCCCGACGGGGAGGCCGCCGAGCCCCCCGCCCCGGACCCTGCCCGCCCCGCTGACGACGACGCCGGCCTCCTGCTGGAGGATTTTTCCGAGATGCCGGGCTCCTTTATGGATTACGGGAGCGAGGGGGAGTATTTGAGATGAGGGCCGGCACGTGCCGGGGAGGGGGCCTCTCGGCATTTCTTCTAGACCGCTGTCGGGTAGGGACCGTCTCTCTGTGTTGCCAATTCGGACTTCCCAAGCGCTTAGTGCAGTGCTCGGCACACAGGAAGCGCTTAATAAATACGATTGAATGAATGCCGGGTAGGGGCCGTCTCTAGATGTTGCCAATTTGGACTTTTCAAGCGCTCAGTACAGTGCTCGGCACACAGTAAGTGGTCAATAAATATGATTGAATGAATGTCGGGTAGAGGCCGTCTCTAGATGTTGCCAATTCGGACTTCCCAAGCGCTTAGTGCAGTGCTCGGCACACAGTAAGCGCTCAATAAATACGATTGAATGAATGCCGGGTAGGGGCCGTCTCTAGATGTTGCCAATTTGGACTTTTCAAGCGCTCAGTACAGTGCTCGGCACACAGTAAGCGGTCAATAAATACGATTGAATGAATGTCGGGTAGGGGCCGTCTCTAGATGTTGCCAATTTGGACTTTTCAAGCGCTTAGTGCAGTGCTCGGCACACAGTAAGCGCTCAATAAATACGATTGAATGAATGTCGGGTAGGGGCCGTCTCTAGATGTTGCCAATTTGGACTTTTCAAGCGCTCAGTACAGTGCTCGGCACACAGTAAGCGCTCAATAAATACGATTGAATGAATGTCGGGTAGGGGCCGTCTCTAGATGTTGCCAATTTGGACTTTTCAAGCGCTTAGTGCAGTGCTCGGCACACAGTAAGCGCTCAATAAATACGATTGAATGAATGCTGGGTAGGGGCCATCTCTATATGTTGCCAATTTGGACTTCCCAAGCGCTTAGTACAGTGCTCGGCACACAGTAAGCGCTCAATAAATACGATTGAATGAATGAATGAATGAACATTGGGTAGGGACCGTCTCTGTATGTTGCCAATTTGGACTTCCCAAGCGCTTAGTCCAGTGCTCGGCACACAGTAAGTGCTCAATAAATACGATTGAATGAATGAATGTTGGGTAGGGACCGTCTCTATATGTTGCTAATTTGGACTTCCCAAGCGCTTAGTCCAGAGCTCTGCACACAGTAAGCGCTCAATAAATACGATTGAATGAATGAATGAATGAATAAATAAATACGATTGAATGAATGAATGAATGTTGGGTAGGGACCTTCTCTATATGTTGCCAACTTGGACTTCCCAAGCGCTTAGTCCAGTGCTCTGCACACAGGAAGTGCTCAATAAACACGATTGAATGAATGAAGGAATGGTGGGTAGGGACCGTCTCTAGACGTTGCCGACTTGGACTTCCCAAGCGCGTAGTCCAGTGCTCTGCACACAGTAAGCGCTCAATAAATACGATTGAATGAGTGAAGGAATGAATTTGGGCCCTAGGCCTGGGGCTGTCGGGGTTGGGGGGGGGGGGGGGTGGAGGAAGTGGGAGACGGGAGCCCTCACTCTGCAACGAGCTCCCAACCGCCAACAGATCGGCCTGAATTCGTTCATTCACTCCATCGTATTTATTGAGCGCTTACCGTGCGCAGAGCACTGGACTAAGCGCTTGGGAAGTCCAAGTCGGTGACATCTAGAGACGGTCCCTACCCGACAACGGGCTCACGGGCTAGAAGGGGGAGACGGACAACAAAACGAAACATGAGAAGCAGCGTGGCTCAGTGGAAAGAGCCCGGGCTTTGGAGTCAGGGGTCACGGGTTCGAATCGCGACTTCGCCCCTTGTCAGCTGGGTGACTTTGGGCAAGTCCCTTCACTTCTCTGGGCCTCAGTTCCCTCATCTGGAAAATGGGGATGAAGACTGTGAGCCCCCCGGGGGACAGCCTCATCACCTTGTAACCTCCCCGGCGCTTAGGACAGTGCTTCGCACGTAGTAAAGTGCTTAATAAATGCCATCAGTATTATAAACAGCCACACTTCTCCACATCAATGCCACACGTCGACTCCCCCCTCCCCAACACACACACACACACACACACACACACACACACACACTTTGACAATCCACCGCTAGCCATGCGTGGAAGAAGAATCAGCCCAGTGGAAAGAGCCCGGGCTTTGGAGTCAGAGGTCAGGGGTTCGAATCCCGGCTCCGCCACATGTCTGCTGTGTGACCTTGGGCAAGTCACTTCACTTCTCTGGGCCTCAGTTCCCTCATCTGTCAAATGGGGATGAAGACTGTGAGCCCCCCCCGTGGGACAACCTGATTGCCTTGTAACCTCCCCAGCGCTGAGAACAGTGCTTGGCACATAGTAAGCGCTTAATAAATGCCATCATCATTATTATTATTATTATTCTCTGAGCCTCAGTGACCTCATCTGTCAAATGGGGATGAATTCTATTTATTTTATTTTGTTAGTATGTTTGGTTTTGTTCTGTCTCCCCCTTTTAGACTGTGAGCCCAGTGTTGGGTAGGGACTGTCTCTATATGTTGCTAATTTGTACTTCCCAAGCGCTTAGTACAGTGCTCTGCACATAGTAAGCGCTCAATAAATACGATTGATGATGATGATGAAGACTGTGAGCCCCATGTGGGACAAGCTGATCACCATGTGTCCCCCAGCACTTAGAACAGTGCTTTGCACATAGTAAGTGCTTAACAAATGCCATCATTATTATCATTAATTATTATAGTAATCAACATATAATTATAATTATATGATATTAATAATCAATAATTATAGTGATATAATTGATTATTATTATCATATAATTATAATTATTATATATAAATAATAATAAACATACGGATATAATCGTTGATTATATTAATGTGTAATTATAATAATTATGATAATTGTACTAATTATTATAATTATCCCCATTATTATTAATAATAATGATGGCATTTGTTAAGCGCTTACTATGTGGCGGACACTGTTCTGAGCGCTGGGGGAGAGCCAAGGTAATCGGGTTGAACACAGTCTCTGTCCCTCGGGGGGCTCACAGTCTTAATCCCCACTTTACAGATGAGGGAACTGAGGCACAGAAAAGTGAAGCAACTGGCCCAAGGTCACCCGGCAGAGAAGGGGCAGAGCCAGGATTAGAACCCAGGTCTTTCTGATTCCCGGGCCCGGGCTCGACCCACTATTATTAGTAATAATAATAATAATGGCATTTGTTAAGCGCTTACTATGTGCCAAGCACTGTTCTAAGCGCTGGGGAGGTGACAAGGTGATCAGGTTGTCCCACGTGGGGCTCACAGTCTTCATCCCCATTTGACAGATGAGGGAACTGAGGCCCAGAGAAGTGAAGTGATTTGCCCAAGGTCACACAGCAGTCATGTTTATCAATCGTATTTATTGAGCGCTTACAGTGCGCAGAGCACTGTACTAAGCGCTTGGGGAGTCCAAGTTGGCAACATCTAGAGGCGGTCCCTACCCAACAGCGGGCTCACGGCGGAGAAACGGGGATGAAGGCCGTGAGCCCCGCTTCCGACGGGGACCGCGTCCGGCCCGACGGGCTTGGAGCTCAGCGCAGTGCCGGGGGATGTAGTAAGCGCTTCACAAATGTTGCAATTGTGATTATGATTATTATAGATGAGAAGGATGAACACGACGCCCCGGATCCCACTAGGGCGGAGGAGAGTCGGAGAGGCCGGAGGGCCTTTGGGGGGGAGAGGGGGACGGCCGGGTGGGCGTCCACACAGTCGTCGGGGGCTGTGGGAGCCTCCTAATCCTAATCCGTCCTAATCGCAGGCGACGTCCAGTTCACGGAACAGGGAGCTGCCGGCTTTCAGGGTCACCGGCTGGGCCAGGCAGAACTGCTTCTCTCTGCAAGGAAAGGAGGCCGTGCGGGGGGCGTCCTGCCCGTCAATCATCAGTCGTATTTACTGAGCGCTTCCTGAGTGCGGAGCACTGTACTGAGCGCTTGGGAAGTCCAAGTTGGCAACACAGACGGTCCCCACCCAACAGTGGGTTTTTTAGACTGGGAGCCCACTGCTGGGTAGGGACTGTCTCTCTCTGCTGCCAACTTATTCTTCCCAAGCGCTCAGTACAGTGCTCCGCACACAGGAAGCGCTCAATAAATACGATTGATATTGATTGATTGATTGATTTACAGTCTAGAAGGCTCACATCACCCACCCAACCCCTGGGGCAATCCCCCCAAGGGCCGCTCTTTCCCCTGACCCCCCGGGTCGCCCCCGGGGGAAGCGCCTTAATAATAATCATGATGGCCTTTATTAAGCGCTTACTATGGGCCAAGCACTGTTCTAATAATAATAATCATAATAAGAACAAGAATAATGGCATTTAGTAAGCGCTTACTATGTGCCAACCACTGTTCTAATAATAATAATAATAATGATGATGGCATTTATTAAGCACTTACTATGTGCCAACCACTGTTCTAATAATAATAATAATAATAATAATAATGGCATTTATTAAGCACTTACTATGTGCCAAGCACTGTTCTAATAATAATAATAATAAATAATAATAATAATAATAGCATTTATTAAGCGCTTACTATGGGCCAAGCACTGTTCTCATATAATAATAATGGCCTTTATTAAGCACTTACTATGTGCCAACCACTGTTCTAATAATAATAATAATAATGATGGCATTTATTAAGCACTTACTATGTGCCAAGAACTGTTCTAATGATAATAATAAATAATAATAATAATAATAATAGCATTTATTAGGCGCTTACTATGGGCCAAGCACTGTTCTCATCATAATAATAATAATGGCCTTTATTAAGCGCTTACTATGTGCCAAGCACTGTTCTAATAATAATAATCAGAATAAGAATAATGGCATTTATTAAGCGCTTACTATGTGCCAACCACTGTTCTAATAATAATAATAATAATGATGGCATTTATTAAGCACTTACTATGTGCCAAGCACTGTTCTAATGATAATAAATAATAATAATAATAATAATAATAGCATTTATTAAGTGCTTACTATGGGCCAAGCACTGTTCTCATAATAATAATAATAATAATAATGGCCTTTATTAAGCGCTTACTATGTGTCAAGCACTGTTCTAATAATAATAATAATAATGGCATTTATTAAGCGCTTACTATGTGCCAACCACTGTTCTAATAATAATAATAATAATGATGGCATTTATTAAGCACTTACTATGTGCCAAGCACTGTTCTAATGATAATAATAAATAATAATAATAATAATAGCATTTATTAGGCGCTTACTATGGGCCAAGCACTGTTCTCATAATAATAATAATAATGGCCTTTATTAAGCGCTTACTATGTGCCAAGCACTGTTCTAATAATAATAATCAGAATAAGAATAATGGCATTTATTAAGCACTTACTATGTGCCAACCACTGTTCTAATAATAATAATAATAATGATGATGGCATTTATTAAGCACTTACTATGTGCCAAGCACTGTTCTAATAATAATAATAAATAATAATAATAGCATTTATTAAGCGCTTTCTATGGGCCAAGCACTGTTCTCATAATAATAATAATAATAATGGCCTTTATTAACCGCTTACTATGTGCCAAGCACTGTTCTAATAATAATAATCAGAATAAGAATAAGAATAATGGCATTTATTAAGCGCTTACTATGTGCCAACCACTGTTCTAATAATAATAATAATAATGATGGCATTTATTAAGCACTTACTATGTGCCAAGCACTGTTATAATAATAATGATAATAATAATGGCATTTATTAAGCGCTTACTATGTGCCAAGCACTGTTCTAATAATAATAATAATGGCATTTATTAAGCGCTTACTATGTGCCAAGCACTGTTCTAATAATAATAATAACGGCATTTATTAAGCGCTTACTATGTGCCAAGCACTGTTCTAATAATAATAATAATAATAATAATGGCATTTATTAAGCGCTTACTATGTGCCAAGCACTGTTCTAATAATAATAATGGCATTTATTAAGCGCTTACTATGTGCCAAGCACTGCTATAATAATTATAATAATAATAATAATAATAGTAATAATAATGATAGTAATAATAATAATGGAATTTATTAAGCGCTTACTATGTGCCAAGCACTATTCTAAGCGCTGGGGAGGATAAACTTCTCTGAGCCTCAGTTACCTCATCTGGAAAATGGGGATTAAGACTGTGAGCCCCACGTGGGACAACTTGATCACCTTGTATCCCCCCCACCAGCGCTTAGAACAGTGCTCTGCACATAGTAAGCGCTTAACAAATGCCATCATTACTATTATTATTATGTGCCAAGCACTCTTCTAAGCGCTGGGGAGGATACAAGGCGATCAGGTTGTCCCATGGGAGGCTCCCAGTCTTCATCCCCATTTGACAGATGAGGGAACTGAGGCCCAGAGGAGTGAAGTGACTTGCCCAAAGTCACACAGCTGACAAGCGATTTGAACCCATGACCTCTGACTCCAAAGCCCGGGCTCTTTCCACTCTTTAGAGAAGCAGCGTGGCTCAGTGGAAAGAGCCCGGGCTTTGAAATCAATCAGTCAATCAATCAATCAATCAATCAATCGTATTTATTGAGCGCTTACTGTGTGCAGAGCACTGGACTAAGCGCTTGGGAAGTCCAAGGCAACAGAATTAATCAATCAATCAATCGTATTTATTGAGCGCTTACTGTGTGCAGAGCACTGGACTAAGCGCTTGGAAAGTCCAAGTTGGCAACAGAATCAATCAATCAATCATATTTATTGAGCGCTTACTGTGTGCAGAGCACTGGACTAAGCGCTTGGGAAGTCCAAGGTGGCAACAGAATCAATCAATCAATCAATCGTATTTATTGAGCGCTTCCTGTGTGCAGAGCACTGTACTAAGCGCTTGGGAAGTCCAAGTCGGCAACATCTAGAGACGGTCCCTACCCACCAACAGGCTCACAGTCTAGAAGGGGGAGACAGAGGACAAAACCAGGCATATTAACAAAATAAAATCAATAGAATCAGAGGTCACGGGTTCGAATCCCGCCTGCGCCACATGTCTGCTGTGTGACCTTCGCTTCTCGGTGACCTCATCTGTCAAATGGGGATGATGACTGTGAGCCCCACGCGGGACAACCTGATCACCTCGTATCCCCCCCACCCCAGTGCTTAGGACAGTGCTTGGCACATAGTAAGCGTTTAACAAATGCCATCATCCTCATCATCACTGAGGCCCGCTGCTTCGAGCCTAAATAAATAGAATCAGAGGTGGTGGGTTCGAATCCCGCCTGCGCCACATGTCTGCTGTGTGACCTTCGCTTCTCGGTGACCTCATCTGTCAAATGGGGATGATGACTGTGAGCCCCACGGGGAACAACCTGATGACCTCGTATCCCCCCCACCCCAGCGCTTAGGACGGTGCTTGGCACATAGTAAGCGCTTAACAAATGCCATCCTCCTCATCCTCATCACTGAGGCCCGCTGCTTCGAGCCTAAATAAATAGAATCAGAGGTGGTGGGTTCGAATGCCGCCTGCACCACATGTCTGCTGTGTGACCTTCACCTCTCGGTGACCTCATCTGGAAAATGGGGATGATGACTGTGAGCCCCACGTGGGACAACCTGATGACCTCGTATCCCCCCCACCCCAGTGCTTAGGACAGTGCTTGGCACATAGTAAACGCTTAACAAATGCCATCATCCTCATCCTCATCACTGAGGCCCACTGCTTCGAGCCTAAATAAATAGAATCAGAGGTGATGGGTTCGAATCCCACCTGTGCCACATGTCTGCTGTGTGACCTTCGCTTCTCGGTGACCTCATCTGTCAAATGGGGATGATGACTGTGAGCCCCACGCGGGACAACCCGATGACCTCGTATCCCCCCCACCCCAGCGCTTAGGACGGTGCTTGGCACATAGTAAGCGCTTAACAAATGCCATCATCATCATCATCCTCATCACTGAGGCCCGCTGCTTCGAGCCTAAATCAATAGAATCAGAGGTGGTGGGTTCGAATCCCGCCTGCGCCACATGTCTGCTGTGTGACCTTCACTTCTCGGTGACCTCATCTGTCAAATGGGGATGATGACTGTGAGCCCCACGGGGGACAACCTGATCACCTTGTATCCCCCCCCAGTGCTTAGGACAGCGCTTGGCACATAGTAAGCGCTTAACAAATGCCATCATCATCATCATTACTGAAGGGGCGTCGAGGGGGGCTGCTCGGCGGCGGCGGCGGCGGCCTACCTGTTGTTGACGGGCATGGGGGCGGCGCAGAACGTGACGTCCATGGTGGCCTCGCTCATCCTCCACGTCCGACGGAAGGAGTGAAGCCTCAACTTCACCTGGGTGACCCGGCAGAGCGGGGCCGGGTGGGTGACGACCCCTCGGCCCCACCTCTGCTGCCGGCGTCTGCAACGAGAGGGAAGGCGGGCAGCAAGCGGGTGGGCCGGCCCGCGAGCGGGACTCGGCGGGAGTTCAATACATATCTATTCTATTTTATTTTGTTAGTATGTTTGGTTTTGTTCTCCGTCTCCCCCTTTTAGACTGTGAGCCCGCCGTTGGGTAGGGACCGTCTCTAGATGTTGCCAACTTGGACTTCCCAAGCGCTTAGTCCAGTGCTCTGCATACAGTAAGCGCTCAATAAATACGATTGATTGATTCAAGTCCCATGTAATAATGAGCCCACTGTTGGGTAGGGACCGTCTCTATATGTTGCCAACTTGGACTTCCCAAGCGCTTAGTCCAGTGCTCTGCACACAGTAAGCGCTCAATAAATACGATTGATTGATTCAAGTCCCATGTAATAATGAGCCCACTGTTGGGTAGGGACCGTCTCTCTATGTTGCCAACTTGGACTTCCCAAGCGCTTAGTCCAGTGTTCTGCACACAGTAAGCGCTCAATAAATATGATTAATTGATTGATTCAAGTCCCATGTAATAATGAGCCCATTGTTGGGTAGGGACCGTCTCTATATGTTGCCAACTTGGACTTCCCAAGCGCTTAGTCCAGTGCTCTGCACACAGTAAGCGCTCAATAAATACGATTGATTGATTGATTGATTGACTGATTGATTCAAGTCCCATGTAATAATGAGCCCATTGTTGGGTAGGGACCATCTCTAGATGTTGCCAACTTGGACTTCCCAAGTGCTTAGTCCAGTGCTCTGCACACAGTAAGCGCTCAATAAATACGATTGAATGAATGAATGAATAGTAATAATGACATCATCATCATCATCATCATCAATCATATTTATTGAGCGCTTACTATGTGCAGAGCACTGTACTAAGCGCTTGGGAAGTACAAATTGGCAACATATAGAGACAGTCCCTACTCAACAGTGGGCTCACAGTCTAAAAGGGGGAGACAGAGAACAAAACCAAACGTACTAACACAATAAAATAAATAGAATAGATACGGACAAGTAAAATAAATAAATAGAGTAATAAATATGTACAAACATATATCCATGTATACAGGTGCTGTGGGAAAGGGAAGGAGGTAAGATGGGGAGATGGAGAGGGGGATGAGGGGGAGAGGAAGGAAGGGGCTCAGTCTGGGAAGGCCTCCTGGAGGAGGTGAGCTCTCAGTAGGGCCTTGAAGGGAGGCATGTATTAAGCGCTTACTATCAATCAATCAATCAATCAATCGTATTTATTGAGTGCCTACTGTGTGCAGAGCACTGGACTGAGCGCTTGGGAAGTCCAAGTTGGATGGAGAGGAAAAGGTGGATCTTGGCAATGTTTCGGAAGTTTTGGTGACGGCTTGGAGGTGACGAAGACACGGCGGAGACCAGAGAGACCCCGCTTTGGCCGGGAGGACAGAGGCCGGGGTGCCGGGTGCGAGGGGGCCGGTCAAGAGGTCAGAGGTCAAGGGGAGGGACCACTCACATGGTGACTTTGCCGGAAGAGGTGGCATTGCTGCTGAAGAAGGTGACCTCGACGGTGGTGTCTCGGTTTCCCCGGTGCGCCATGCGAAACTCCACCAGGCTGTGAAACACTGAGACCCAATTTCCCCCCCGGGCCGTGGGGCTCACTTGGTACAGAATAAGTGTTTGATAAAGATGATCCTGTATCTATGTATATATGTTTGTACGTATTTATTACTCTATTTTATTTGTACATATTCATTCATTCAATCGCATTTATTGAGCGCTTACTGTGTGCAGAGCACTGTACTAAGCGCTTGGGAAGTACAAGTCTGCAACACATAGGGACAGTCCCTACCCAACAACGGGCTCACAGGCTAGAAGAGGGAGACAGACAACAAAACACTTACGAGAGCGCTCAGTAAATAGGACGATTTGACGGATTTATGAAAGCGTTCAGTAAATAGGCTGATTTTAGGGATTTACGGGACCGCTCAGTAAATGGGCTGATTTTAAAAAGTGACGAAAGCGCTCGCTCATTACGGTTTTAGGGATTTACGAGCGCTCAGCGAATAGGACGATTTGACAGATTTCGGGAAGCGGTCAGTAAACAGGAGGATCTTACGGATTTAGGCGCGCTCAGTAAATAGCTGACTTTACAGATTTACAAAAGCGCTCAGGAAATAGGCTGATTTTAAGGCGTTCAGTCACGACGATTTCTCAGAGCTTACAACAATGCTCGGCACCTAGTAGGCGTTTAACAAATACCGCCGTTGACAAACTGCCGAAAGCGCTCAGTAAATAGGAGGATCTGTCGGATTTAGGGACACTCAGTAAATAGGCTGATTTCATTCAATCGTCAAATCCGTGATTTGACGGATTTCCGAGCACGCTCAGTAAATGGACTGATTTTAAGGAGTTACGAAAGCACTCAGCAAGAGATCATGGGTTCTAATCCTGCTTCTGGGGCGGGGGGGGGGGAGAGAAGGGGAGGGAGGTTAAGGTTAGCGAGGCGGGTGGGGGAAGCCCGCCGCCCCTGTTCTCTTATTCTATATATTTTATTTTGTTAATATGTTTTGTTTTGTTGTCTGTCTCCCCCTTCTAGCCTGTGAGCCTGCTGTTGGGTCTCTAGATGTTGCCAACTTGGACTTCCCAAGCGCTCAGTACAGTGCTCTGCACCCAGTAAGCGCTCAATAAATACGATGGAATGAATGAATGAATGAGCGCCCGGGCACAGTACGACGGTCTCCGGGGAGATGTGCTTTAATCAATCAATCAATCAATCAATCAGTCGTATTTATTGAGCGCTTACTGTATGCGGAGCACTGTACTAAGCACTTGGGAAGTACAAGTTGGCAACATAAGTACAAGTTGGCAACGTAGTATTTATTACAATGCTATCATTATTATTATTATTATTATTATTATTATTAGTAGTAGTAGTAGTAGTAGTAGTAGTAGTAGTAGTAGTATGACTTGCCCAAAGTCACACAGCTGACAAGTGAGCCCACTGTTGGGTAGGGACTGTCTCTATATGTTGCCAATTTGTACTTCCCAAGCGCTTAGTACAGTGCTCTGCACATAGTAAGCGCTCAATAAATACGATTGATGATTGATGATGAAGTGGCGGAGCCAGGATTCGAACCCGTAATAATCATAATGGTGGCATTTATTAAGCACTTACGACGTGCAAAGTGGGAGGGGCGGGTGATCGTAACAACAACTGCCCTACTCGCTCAGCGCTTACTATGCGCCAGGCACTGTACTAAGCGCTGGGGTGGATCCGAGCAGAGCGGGGTGGACGCGGTCCCTGTCCCACGGGGGGCTCACGGTCTTAATCCCCATTTTCCAACTGAGGCCCGGAGAATAATAATAATAATAATGGTGATGATAATAATAACAGTATCTGTTAAGCGCTTACTACGCACCGGTCACTATACTAAGCGCTGAATAGTAGCAATTAGGGTATCTGTTGAGCGCTTACTATGTGCCAGGCGGTATACTAAGCGCTGAATAATAATAATAATGGTGATGGTGATGATAATAATAACGGTATCTGTTAAGCGCTTACTACACGCCAGGCACTATACTAAGCGCTGAATAGTAGCAATTAGGGCATCTGTTGAGTGCTTATTATGTGCCAGGCAGTACACTAAGCGCTGAATAATAATAATAATAACGGCATTTATTAAGCGCTTACTATGTGCAAAGCACTGTTCTAAGCGCTGGGGAGGTTACAAGGTGATCATGTTGTCCCACGGGGGGGCTCACAGTTTTAATCTCCCTTTTCCAGATGAGGGAACTGAGGCCCAGAGAAGTGAAGTGACCTGCCCAAAGTCACGCAGCCGACAACCAAGCGCTTAGTACAGTGCTCGGCACACAGTAAGCGCTCAATAAATGCGATTGCTTGATTGATGAATTGGCAGAGCCGGGATTTGAACGCATGACCTCTGACTCCAAAGCCTATTCTCTTTTCCACTGAGCCACGCTGCTTCACTACCCCAGGGCTTACCACATTTCTGGGCACAAAGTAAGCACTTAAATTCCACAGTCACTGTTATTATAATTATTATATAATATATATTATTATAATTATCATCATTATTCCACCGCTAAGGGCCCCACTTAGTTCCTCTATAAGCATTAGGAACCTCTCCTTCCACAAAATCTAAGATTTTTTTGTGCGCACGGGGCTTTTTTATGGTATTTCTTAGGCAGAGAAGTTACGTGACTTGTCCCAAGTCCCACAGCTGATCAGTGGCGGGGCAGGATTCGAACCCACGACCTCCCACTCCCAAGCCCGGGCAGTTTCCACTAAGCCACGCTTCAACAGCCAGGATTAGAACCCATGACCTTCGACTCCAAAGCCCGGGCTCTATGCCATACTACTTCTCTAAGTAAGGGCTTAATAGATACTGTCGTTATTATTTAGCCTGCCAACTTGTTTTGTTTTGTTGTAATAATAATGATGGCATTTGTTAAGCGCTTACTATGCGCAGAGCACTGTTCTAAGCGCTGGGGGGAATACAAGGTGATCAAGTTGTCCCACGGGGGGCTCACAGTCTTAATCCCCATTTTCCAGATGAGGGAACTGAGGCACAGAGAAGTTAAATGACTTGCCCAGAGTCACCCAGCTGACAATTGGCGGAGCCGGGATTCGAACCCACGACCTCCGACTCCCAAGCCCGGGCATTTTCCACTAAGCCACGCTTCAACAGCCAGGATTAGAACCCATGACCTTCTGACTGCAAAGCCCGGGCTCTACGCCATACTACTTCCCTAAGTAAGCGCTTAACAAATACCGTCGTTATTATTTAGCCTGCCAACTTGTTTTGTTGTAATAATAATGATGGCATTTGTTAAGCGCTTACTATGTGCACAGCACTGTTCTAAGCGCTGGGGGGAATACAAGGTGATCAAGTTGTCCCACGGGGGGCTCACAGTCTTAATCCCCATTTTCCAGATGAGGGAACTGAGGCACAGAGAAGTTAAATGACTTGCCCCGAGGTCACACAGCAGACATGTGGCAGAGCCGGAATTCGAACCCATGACCTCTGACTCCAAAGCCCGGGCTCTTTCCACTGAGCCACGAATGAATGAATGCCAACACCCCCCGTGGCCTCCCCAAAGGACCCCCCGGTCCTCCCTGTCCCCCCAAATCCTCTTTCAGTCCCCCCCATCACCCCTTTTAGGCGCTTACCACAGTAGGGAGTCTCAGCTGAGGTACCCAAGTAGACCTTCACTTCTTTGGGCAATTTCTCCATTTTGATGCCCCCCTGATCTTCCATCCCTGGAGAAAAAAGGATCCCCCCCCCCCCAAAAAAAAAGATGCCATCAAGGCGCAGAGGGCCTGGGAAGTCCAAGTCGGCAACATATTCATTCAGCCATTCAGTCAATCGTATTTATTGAGCGCTTACTGTGTATTTGTACATATTTGTACATATCTATTCTATTTATTTTATTTTGTTAGTATGTTTGGTTTTGTTCTCTGTCTCCCCCTTTTAGACCGTGAGCCCACTGTTGGGTAGGGACTGTCTCTATATGTTGCCAATTTGTACTTCCCAAGCGCTTAGTCCAGTGCTCTGCACATAGTAAGCGCTCAATAAATACGATTGATGATGATGATGATGATGCAGAGCACACACCATTCATTCATTCATTCATTCATTCAATTGTATTTATTAAAATTATTATTATTATTATTATTGAGCGCTTACTGGGTGCAGAGCACTGGACTCAGCGCTTGGGAAGTACAAGTTGGCAACATATTCATTCATTCATTCATATTTATTGAGCGCTTACTGTGTGCAGAGCACTGGGCTAAGCGCTCGGGAAGTCCAGGTTGGCACCCTATAGAGACGGTCCCTACCCAACAACGGGCTCACAGTCTAGAAGGGGGAGACGGACGACAAAACAAAACATGTGGACAAAATAAAATGAAAAAGAATAGTAAATATGTACAAGAATCCCTTACCCCTAATAATAATAATAATCATGATGGCATTTATTAAGTGCTTACTATGTGCCAAGCACTGTTCTAAGCACCAGGGAGGTTACAAGGTGATGAGGTTGTCCCACGGGGGGCTCCCAGCCTTCATCCCCATTTTCCAGATGAGGGAACCGGGAGAAGTGAAGTGACTTACCCAAAGTCACCCAGCTGACAACTGGCGGGGTCGGAATTTGAACCCATGACCTCTGACTCCAAAGCCCGGGTTCTTTCCCACTGAGCCACGATAATAGTTAAATTAGGGTCTTTGTTAAGCGCTTTCCATGTGCCACAGTCCCCGCCCCATCCCAATCCCCACTTTCCGGATGAGGTAACCGAGGTCCAGGGAAGTGACTCGTCCAAGGTCACACAGCAGACAAGTGGAGGAGCGGGATTTGAACCCAGGACCTCCTGATTCCCAGTTCCAAGCTCTACCCACTAGGCTTCCCAATGGGGAGAGGCCTGAATTCCCGATTGGCCATCACCATCACCGACTCCGGGAAGGAGCCGGGAATCTCACCAATCTTGGGGCAGGCCTGCAGGAAGGGGTCGGAGCAGTTCGGGCATCGTCCGGCCAGGAAATCCTCGTAACTGGAACACGGGAAGGCCGTCAAGGAGCAGGGGTTTTCCAGGGCGCTGAGGTAGAGGTAAACTGCCCGCATGTGGTCGCAGATCATGTAGCCGTAGCCTGTCGGGCAATCGGATTTATTGAGCGCTTACTATGGGCAAAGCACTGTAACAATAACAATAATAATAATAATAATAATGATGGTATTTGTTAAGCGCTTACGATGTGCAAAGCACTGTAACAATAATAATAATAATGATGGTATTTGTTAAGCGCTTACTAAGTGCAAAGCACTGTAACAATAATAATGATGATGGCATTTGTTAAGTACTTACTATGTGTGCGAAGCACTGAAACAATAATAATAATGATGACGGCATTTGTTAAGCACTTACTATGTGCGAAGGACTATAACAATAATAATAATAATGATGGCATTTGTTAAGTGCTTACTATGTGCAAAGCACTGTAACAATAATAATAATGATGGTATTTGTTAAGTGCTCACTATATGCGCAAAGAACTGTAACAATAATAATAATGATGATGGTATTTGTTAAGCGCTTACTGTATGTGCAAAGAACTGTAACAATAATAATAATGATGGTATTTGTTAAGCGCTTACTATGTGCAAAGCACTGTAACAATAATAATAATGATGATGGTATTTGTTAAGCGCTCACTATACGTGCAAAGCACTGTAACAATAATAATGATGATGGCATTTGTTAAGTACTTACTATGTGTGCGAAGCACTGAAACAATAATAATAATGATGACGGCATTTGTTAAGCACTTACTATGTGCGAAGGACTATAACAATAATAATAATAATGATGGCATTTGTTAAGTGCTTACTATGTGCAAAGCACTGTAACAATAATAATAATGATGGTATTTGTTAAGTGCTCACTATATGCGCAAAGCACTGTAATAATAATAATAATGATGACGGTATTTGTTAAGCGCTTACTATGTGCGAAACACTATAACAGTAATAATAATAATAATGGCATTTGTTAAGCGCTCACTATGTGCAAAGCACTGTAACAATAATAATGATGATGATGGCATTTGTTAAGCGCTTACTATATGTGCAAAGAACTGTAACAATAATAATAATGATGGTATTTGTTAAGCGCTTACTATGTGCAAAGCACTGTAACAATAATAATAATGATGATGGCATTTGTTAAGCGCTTACTATATGTGCGAAGCCCTGAAACAATAATAATAATGATGATGGCATTTGTTAAGCGCTTACTATATGTGCAAAGCACTGTAACAATAATAATAATGATGATGGCAATCAATCAATCGTATTTATTGAGCACTTACTGTGTGAAGAGCACTGGACTAAGTGCTTGGGGAGTCCAAGTTGGCAACACAGAGAGACGGTCCCTACCCAACATTCATTCATTCATTCATTGTCGTATTTATTGAGCGCTTACTGTGTGCAGAGCACTGGACTAAGCGCTTGGGAAGTCCAAGTTGGCAACATACAGAGACGGTCCTTACCCAACATTCATTCATTCATTCAGTCGTATTTATTGAGCGCTTACTGTGTGCACTGCACTGGACTAAGCGCTTGGGAAGTCCAAGTTGGCAACATATAGAGACGGTCCCTACCCAACATTCATTCATTCGCATTTATTGAGCGCTTACTGTGTGCAGAGCACTGGACTAAGCGCTTGGGGAGTCCAAGTTGGCAACATCGAGAGACGGTCCCTAGCCAACATTCATTCATTCATTCAATCGTATTTATTGAGCGCTTTTTTTGTGCAGAGCACCGGACTAAGCGCTTGGGGAGTCCAAGTTGGCAACATTTAGAGACGGTCCCTACCCAACAGCGGGCTCACGGTCCCAAGGCGGGCATGGATCTGGCTTCGGCCTGCGCGGGGGCTCCTCCCATTCAACCCAGTCCTCCCAGTCCGTCCGGACCAGGCCCGACCGGTTTTCCGTCGCTCCCTCCACACGCCCCCCGAACCCGAGGGGTCCTTGGAAATGGGCAGCGGGGGTTGGCACGACTCCGACCTGAGGTGAGGGAGAATCCGCAGCCGGGCTGGTCCTGGCCTCCGTTGACGAAGTAGTCCACGTGGCCCACGGGAATCCGGATGCCTAGATCTGCCAGGAGCAAGGAGCCGGGCCTCTTTAATAATCAATCGTATCTATTGAGCGCTCACTGTGTGCAGAGCACTGGACTAAGCGCTTGGGAAGTCCAAGTTGGCAACATCTAGGGACGGTCCCTACCCAACATTTCATTCATTCATTCAATCGTATTTATTGAGCAAGGAGCCGGACCTCTTTAATAATCAATCGTATCTATTGAGCGCTTACTGTGTGTGCAGAGCACTGGACTAAGCGCTCGGGAAGTCCAAGTTGGCAACATCTAGAGACGGGCCCTACCCAACATTTTATTCATTCAGTCAGTCGTATTTATTGAGCGCTTACTGTGTGCAGAGCACTGGACTAAGCACTTGGGAAGTCCAAGTTGGCAACATAGAGAGACGGTCCCTGCCCAACATTTCATTCATTCATTCATTCAATCGTATTTATTGAGCACTTACTGTGTGCAGAGCACTGGACTAAGCGCTTGGGAAGTCCAAGTTGGCAACATTGAGAGACGGTCCCTACCCAACATTTCATTCATTCATTCAATCGTATTTATTGAGCAAAGAGCTGGACCTCTTTAATAATCAATCGTATCTATTGAGCGCTTACTGTGTGCAGAGCACTGGACTAAGCGCTTGGGAAGTCCAAGTTGGCAACATATAGAGACGGTCCCTACCCAACATTTCATTCATTCATTCAATCGTATTTATTGAGCAAGGAGCCGGACCTCTTTAATAATCAATCGTATCTATTGAGCACTTACTGTGTGCACAGCACTGGACTAAGCGCTTGGGAAGTCCAAGTTGCCAACATCGAGGGACGGTCCCTACCCAACATTTCATTCATTCAGTCAGTCGTATTTATTGAGCGCTTACTGTGTGCAGAGCACTGGACTAAGCACTTGGGAAGTCCAAGTTGGCAACATACAGAGACGGTCCCTGCCCAACATTTCATTCATTCATTCATTCAATCGTATTTATTGAGCACTTACTGTGTGCAGAGCACTGGACTAAGCGCTTGGGAAGTCCAAGTTGGCAACATCTAGAGACGGGCCCTACCCAGCATTTCATTCATTCATTCAATCGTATTTATCGAGCAAGGAGCCGGACCTCTTTAATAATCAATCGTATCTATTGAGCGCTTACTGTGTGCAGAGCACTGGACTAAGCGCTTGGGAAGTCCAAGTCGGCAACATCTAGAGACGGTCCCTACCCAACATTTCATTCATTCAGTCAGTCGTATTTATTGAGCGCTTACTGTGTGCAGAGCACTGTCCTACGCGCTTGGGAAGTCCAAGTCGGCAACATAGAGAGATGGTCCCTGCCCAACATTTCATTCATTCATTCATTCATTCATTCAATCGCATTTATTGAGCGCTTACTGTGTGCAGAGCACTGGACTAAGCGCTTGGGAGGTCCAAGTTGGCAACGTATAGAGACGGTCCCTACCCAACATTTCATTCATTCATTCAATCGTATTTATTGAGCGCTTACTGTGTGCAGAGCACTGGACTAAGAAGTCCAAGTCGGCAACATAGACGGTCCCTACCCAACATTTAATTCATTCGTTCATTCATTCAATCAGATTTATTGAGCGCTTACTGTGTGCCGAGCACTGTACTAAGCGCTTGGGAAGGACAAGTCGGCAACATAAAGAGACGGTCCCTACCCAACAGCGGGTTCACAGTCTAGAAGGGGGAGACAGACAACAAAACAAAACATATTAACAAAATAAAATGCATTCATTCATTCAATCGTATTTGAAAGCCCGCCGTTGGGTAGGGACCATCTCTAGATGTTGCCAACTTGGACTTCCCAAGCACTTAGTCCAGTGCTCTGCACACAGTAAGCGCTCAATAAATATGATTGAATGAATGAATGAATGGTATTTATTTTACTTGTACATATTTACTATTCTATTTATTTTATTGTGTTAATATGTTTTGTTCTGTTGTCTGTCTCCCCGTTCTAGACTGTGAGCCCGCTGTCGGGTAGGGACCGTCTCTAGATGTTGCCGACTTGTCCTTCCCAAGCGCTTAGTCCAGTGCTCTGCACACCGTAAGCGCTCAATAAATACGATTGAATGAATGGTATTCATTTTACTTGTACATATTTACTATTCTATTTACTTTATTTGGTTAATATGTTTTGTTCAGTTGTCTGTCTCCCCCCTTCTAGCCTGTGAGCCCGCCGTTGGGTAGGGACCATCTCTAGATGTTGCCAACTTGTCCTTCCCAAGCGCTTAGCCCAGTGCTCTGCACACCGTAAGCGCTCAGTAAATACGACTGAATGAATGGTATTCATTTTACTTGTACATATTTACTATTCCATTTATTTTATTTGGTTAATATGTTTTGTTCAGTTGTCCGTCTCCCCCCTTCTAGCCTGTGAGCCCACCGTTGGGTAGGGCCCGTCTCTAGATGTTGCCGACTTGGGCTTCCCAAGCGCTTAGTCCAGTGCTCTGCACACCGTAAGCGCTCAATAAATATGATTGAATGAATGAATGAATGATTGACTATTTCCAGCCCTCCCCACCCCCCAGAGGGACGCTCCCGGGAATATTTGGCGGGTGTGGAGATGGGCTAAGAATAGACGCCGGGCCTGACCCTCCACTGTTATCAACGGCAGCGCAAATTCCTTCCTTCTCTGCTCTGTGTCCCCCGTCAGCCCTGCCCCGGGGAGGACCACCCCGTCTGCGGGGCCGGGGGGGTGTCTTACAGAGGCCTGCATCCTTTCTAGACCGTGAGTCGATCAATCAATCAATCAATCGTATTTATTGAGCGCTTACTGTGTGCAGAGCACTGGACTAAGCGCTTGGGAAGTCCAAGTTGGCAACATATTGCCACTGTTGGGTAGGGACCGTCTCTAGATGTTGCCGACTTGGACTTCCCAAGCGCTTAGTACAGTGCTCTGCACACAGTAAGCGCTCCATAAATACCATTGAATGAATGAATGAATGTCCCCCTTCCTCTGGCCTCTCCCTTCCTGATAATAATAACTGTGGTGTTTGTTTCCAGACTGTGAGCCCGCTGTCGGGTAGGGACTGTCTATATGTTGCCGACTTGGACTTCCCAAGCGCTTAGTCCAGTGCTCTGCACACAGTAAGCGCTCAATAAATACGATTGAATGAATGAATGAATGAATGTCCCCCTTCCTCTGGCCTCTCCCTCCCTGATAATAATAACTGTGGTGTTTGTTTCTAGACTGTGAGCACGCTGTTGGGTAGGGACCGTCTATATGTTGCCAACTTGGACTTCCCAAGCGCTTAGTACAGTGCTCTTCACACAGTAAGCGCTCAATAAATACGATTGAATGAATGAATGAATGTCCCCCTTCCTCTGGCCTCTCCCTCCCTTATAATAATAACTGTGGTGTTTGTTTCTAGACTGTGAGCCCGCTGTTGGGTAGGGACCGTCTCTATATGTTGCCACTTGGACTTCCCAAGCGCTTAGTCCAGTGCTCTGCACACAGTAAGCGTTCAATAAATACGATTGCATGAATGAATGAATGTCCCCCTTCCTCTGGCCTCTCCCTTCCTGATAATAATAACTGTGGTGTTTGTTTCCAGACTATGAGCCCACTGTTGGGTAGGGACTGTCTCTATATGTTGCCAACTTGGACTTCCCAAGCGCTTAGTACAGTGCTCTTCACACAGTAAGCGCTCAATAAATACGATTGAATGAATGAATGAATGTCCCCCTTCCTCTGGCCTCTCCCTCCCTTATAATAATAACTGTGGTGTTTGTTTCTAGACTGTGAGCACGCTGTTGGGTAGGGACCGTCTATATGTTGCCAACTTGGACTTCCCAAGCGCTTAGTACAGTGCTCTTCACACAGTAAGCGCTCAATAAATACGATTGAATGAATGAATGAATGTCCCCCTTCCTCTGGCCTCTCCCTCCCTTATAGTAATAACTGTGGTGTTTGTTTCTAGACTGTGAGCCCGCTGTTGGGTAGGGACCATCTCTATATGTTGCCACTTGGACTTCCCAAGCGCTTAGTCCAGTGCTCTGCACACAGTAAGCGTTCAATAAATACGATTGCATGAATGAATGAATGTCCCCCTTCCTCTGGCCTCTCCCTTCCTGATAATAATAACTGTGGTGTTTGTTTCCAGACTATGAGCCCACTGTTGGGTAGGGACTGTCTCTATATGTTGCCAACTTGGACTTCCCAAGCGCTTACTCCAGTGCTCTGCACACAGTAAGCGCTCAATAAATAAACACTGTAGTCAGGGGCTACAATACAATTACATTTATTGAGCGCTTACTGTGTGCAAAGCCCTGTCCTAAGTGGTTGGGAAAGTACAACACAACAACAGACACATTCCCCGCTCACAATGAATTCAGAGTCTAGAGGTTAAAAGGCCCCTGAGCAGTCAGGGGCTACTACACAACTGCATTTATTGAGCGCTCACTGTGTGCAAAACCCTGTTCAAAGTGCTTGGGAAAGTACCACACAACAACAGACACATTCCCCGCTCACAATGAATTCAGAATCTAGAGGTTAAAAGGACCCTGAGCAGTCAGGGGCTACTACACAACTGCATTTATTGAGCGCTCACTGTGTGCAAAACCCTGTCCTAAGTGCTTGGGAAAGTACAACACAACAACAGACACATTCCCCGCTGACAATGAATTCAGAATCTAGAGGTTAAAAGGACCCTGAGCAGTCAGGGGCTACTACACAACTGCATTTACTGAGCGCTCACTGTGTGCAAAACCCTGTCCTAAGTGCTTGGGAAAGTACAACACAACAACAGTCACATTCCCCGCTGACAATGAATTCAGAATCTAGAGGTTAAAAGGACCCTGAGCAGTCAGGGGCTACTACACAACTGCATTTACTGAGCGCTCACTGTGTGTAAAACCCTGTCCTAAGTGCTTGGGAAAGTACAACACAACAACAGTCACATTCCCTGCTCACAAGGAGTTCAGAGTCTAGAGGTTAAAAGGCCTCTGAGCAGTCAGGGGCTACTACACAACTGCATTTACTGAGCGCTCACTGTGTGCAAAACCCTGTCCTAAGTGCTTGGGAAAGTACAACACAACAACAGTCACATTCCCCGCTCATGATGAATTCAGAGTCTAGAGGTTTAAAGGCCCCTGAGCAGTCAGGGGCTACTACACAACTGCATTTACTGAGCGCTCACTGTGTGCAAAACCCTGTCCTAAGTGCTTGGGAAAGTACAACACAACAACAGTCACATTCCCTGCTCACAAGGAGTTCAGAGTCTAGAGGTTAAAAGGCCTCTGAGCAGTCAGGGTCTACTACACAACTGCATTTATTGAGCGCTCACTGTGTGCAAAACCCTGTCCTAAGTGGTTGGGAAAGTACAACACAACACCAGTCACATTCCCCGCTCATGATGAATTCAGAATCTAGAGGTTAAAAGGCCCCTGAGCAGTCAGGGGCTACTACACAACTGCATTTACTGAGCGCTCACTGTGTGCAAAACCCTGTCCTAAGTGCTTGGGAAAGTACAACACAACAACAGTCACATTCCCTGCTCACAAGGAGTTCAGAATCTAGAGGTTAAAAGGCCTCTGAGCAGTCAGGGGCTACTACACAACTGCATTTATTGAGCGCTCACTGTGTGCAAAACCCTGTCCTAAGTGGTTGGGAAAGTACAACACAACAACAGTCACATTCCCCGCTGACAATGAATTCAGAATCTAGAGGTTAAAAGGACCCTGAGCAGTCAGGGGCTACTACACAACTGCATTTACTGAGCGCTCACTGTGTGCAAAACCCTGTCCTAAGTGCTTGGGAAAGTACAACACAACAACAGTCACATTCCCCGCTCATGATGAATTCAGAGTCTAGAGGTTTAAAGGCCCCTGAGCAGTCAGGGGCTACTACACAACTGCATTTACTGAGCGCTCACTGTGTGCAAAACCCTGTCCTAAGTGCTTGGGAAACTACAACACAACAACAGTCACATTCCCTGCTCACAAGGAGTTCAGAGTCTAGAGGTTAAAAGGCCTCTGAGCAGTCAGGGGCTACTACACAACTACATTTATTGAGCGCTTACTGTATGCAAAGCCTTGTCCTAAGTGCTTGGGAAAATACAACACAACAACAGACACGTTCATTGTCCACAACGAGTTCAGGGGCTACTACACAACTGCATTTATTGAGCGCTCACTGTGTGCAAAACCCTGTCCTAAGTGGTTGGGAAAGTACAACACAACAACAGTCACATTCCCCGCTCACGATGAATTCAGAATGTAGAGGTTAAAAGGACCCTGAGCAGTCAGGGGCTACTACACAACTGCATTTATTGAGCTCTTACTGTGTACAGAACCCTATCCTAAGTAATTGGGAAAGTACAACACAACAACAGTCACATTCCCTGCTGACAATGAATTCAGAATCTAGAGGTTAAAAGGACCCTGAGCAGTCAGGGGCTACTACACAACTGCATTTATTGAGCGCTTACTGCGTGTAAAACCGTGTCCTAAGTGCTTGGAAAAGTACAACACAACAACAGTCACGTTCCCCGCTGACGATGAATTCAGTATCTAGAGGTTAAAAGGACGCTGAGCAGTCAGGGTCTACTACACAACTGCATTTATTGAGCGCTCACTGTGTGCAAAACCCTGTCCTAAGTGGTTGGGAAAATACAACACAACAACAGCCACGTTCTTACAGTCAGTGTCGGTGTGGATGGCGTCCACAAAGCGGGCATCTCCGGGGTCCAGACGCTCCTCCAGACTGGCTTTGGTGTACTCGGGTCCCGCGGGGTCCAGCCCTGTGGAGGGGGAGACGGTGGGGGGCTGGCGCTGCCTCTTTTTTGGGGGGGACGGTCCCCCGGGACCCCAGGGAAGCGGGTGCGGATTCTGCCACCAGCTTCCTGTTGGCATTAGGTGCCCCGGAAGCTTAGGCCGAACCCCGTCCCCGGCCATAATAATGATGATGGTATTTGTTAAGCGCTTACTATGTGCCAAGCGCTGGTGGAGACACAAGGTCCAATCAATCAATCAATCAATCGTATTTATTGAACGCTTACTGTGTGCAGAGCACTGTACTAAGCGCTTGGGAAGGACAAATTGGCAACATCTAGAGACAGTCCCTACCCAACAGTGGGCTCGCAGTCTAGAAGGGGGAGACGGAGAACAAAACCAAACATATTAACAAAATAAAATAAATAGAATAGATAGGTACAAGTAAAATAAATAGAGTAATAAATCTGTACAAACATATATATATATATATATATACAGGTGCTGTGGGGAAGGGAAGGAGGTAAGACGGGGGGATGGAGAGGGGGACGAGGTGATCAGGTTGTCCCCCCGTGGGGCTCACAGTCTTCATCCCCATTTTCCAGATGAGGAAACGGAGGCCCAAAGACTTGCCCAAGTTCACACAGCAGACAAGTGCAGGGGCCGGGATTAGAACCCACTTCCTCCGATTAATAATAATAATAATGATGATGATGATGGCGTTTGTTAGAGAAGCAGCGTGGCTCAGTGGGAAGAGCACGGGATTTGGAGTCAGAGGTCACGGGTTCAAATCCCGGCTCTGCCAATCGTCAGCTGTGTGACTTTGGGCAAGTCACTTCACTTCTCTGGGCCTCAGTTCCCTCATCTGTAAAATGAGGATGAAGACTGTGAGCCCTCCGTGGGACAAGCTGATCACCTTGTAACCTCCCCAGCGCTTAGAACAGTGCTTTGCACATAGTAAGCGCTTAATAAAATGCCATGATTATTATTATTATTAAGTGCTTACTATGTGCCAAGCACTGTTCTAAGCGCTGGGGGGGGGGGGGGGGAGATACAAGGTGATCGGGTTGTCCCACAGGAGGCTCACAGTCTTTAACCCCATTTTACAGATGAGGAAACTGAGGCCCAAGGTCACACAGCAGACAAGTGCAGGAGCCGGGATTAGAACCCACTTCCTCTGATTAACAATAATAATAATAATAATAATGGTGTTTGTTAAGTGCTTACTATGTGCCAAGCACTGTTCTAAGCCCTGGGGGGGATACAAGATGATCAGGTTGTCCCACAGGAGGCTCACAGTCTTCACCCCCATTTTACAGATGAGGAAACTGAGGCCCAAGGTCACACAGCAGCCAAGTGCAGGGGCCAGGATTAGAACCCACTTCCTCTGATTAATAATAATAATAATGATGATGGTGTTTGTTAAGCGCTTACTATGTGCCAAGCACTGTTCTAAGCGCTGGGGAGGATACAAGGTGATCGGGGGACACACGGGGGGCTCCCAGTCTTCATCCCCATTTTACAGATGAGGAAACTGAGGCCCAAGGTCACACAGCAGACAAGTGCAGGGGCCAGGATTAGAACCCACTTCCTCTGATTAAGAATAATAATAATAATGATGATGGCGTTTGTTAAGCGCTTACTATGTGCCAAGCACTGTTCTAAGCGCTTGGGAGGATACAAGGCGATCAGGGGGACCCACGGGGGGCTCACAGTCTTCATCCCCATTTTGCAGATGAGGAAACTGAGGCCCAAGGTCACACTGCAGACAAGTGCAGGAGCCGAGATTAGAACCCACTTCCTCTGACTAATAATAATAATAATAATAATAATAATAATAATAATAATAATGATGATGATGATGATGGTGTTTGTTAAGCGCTTACTATGTGCCAGGCACTGTTCTAAGCGCTGGGGAGGATACAAGGTGATCAGGGGGACCCACGGGGGGCTCACAGTCTTCATCCCCATTTTGCAGATGAGGAAACTGAGGCCCAAGGTCACACAGCAGACAAGTGCAGGGGCCAGGATTAGAACCCACTTCCTCTGATTAATAATAATAATAATAATGATGATGGTGTTTGTTAAGCGCTTACTATGTGCCAAGCACTGTTCTAAGCGCTGGTGGGGGGGGATACAAGGTGATTGGGTTATCCCATGGGAGGCTCACAGTCTTCACCCCCATTTTACAGATGAGGAAACTGAGGCCCAAGGTCACACAGCAGACAAGTGCAGGAGCCGGGATTAGAACCCACTTCCTCTGATTAATAATAATAATAATAATGGTGTTTGTTAAGCACTTACTATGTGCCAAGCACTGTTCTAAGCACTGGGGGGGATACAAGATGATCGGGTTGTCCCACGGGAGGCTCACAGTCTTCACCCCCATTTTACAGATGAGGAAACTGAGGCCCAAGGTCACACAGCAGACAAGTGCAGGAGCCGGGATTAGAACCCACTTCCTCTGATTAATAATAATAATAATGATGGTGTTTGTTAAGCGCTTACTATGTGCCAAGCACTGTTCTAAGCACTGGGGAGGATACAAGGTGATCAGGCTGTCCCACGGGTGGCCTCACAGTCTTCATCCCCATTTTACAGATGAGGAAACTGAGGCCCAAGATCACACAGCAGACAAGTGCAGGAGCCGGGATTAGAACCCACTTCCTCTGATTAATAATAATAATAATGATGATGATGGTGTTTGTTAAGCGCTTACTGCGTGCCAAGCACTGTTCTACAAGGCGATCAGGGGGACCCACGGGGGGCTCCCAGTCTTCATCCCCATTTTCCAGATGAGGTAACTGAGGCTCAGAGAAGATAAGTGACTTATCCAGGGTCACACAGCCGACAAGCTGTGTTCTGAATGGAAAATGGTGGGAGGAATTGGGATGTTGGTCAGGAGTGGGAAGGAGGGAGGCGGGCGTCAGAAACCTTCTCCGGAACACCCAGGAAACAGCTGTCGATCACCCGACTTTTTTTTAAAGGTGTTTATTAAGTCCTAACTATGTACCAGGCACTGTAATAAGGGCTGGGCTAATAATAATAATAATAATAATAATAATAATAATAATAATAATAATAATAATAATAATAGTATTTGTTAAGCGCTTACTATGTGCCAAGCACTGTTCTAAGCGCTGGGGGAGATACCCATGAGGGGCTCATGGCCTTCATCCCCATTTTACACTTGAGAAGCAGCGTGGCTCAGTGGAAAGAGCCCGGGCTTTGGAGTCCGAGGTCATGGGTTCGAATCCCGACTCCGCCACATGTCTGCTGTGTGATCTTGGGCAAGTCACTTAACTTCTCTGGGCCTCAGTGACCTCATCTGGAAAATGGGGATTAAGACTGTGAGCCCCACGTGGGACAACCTGATCACCCTGTATCCTCCCCAGCGCTTAGAACAGTGCTTTGCACATAGTAAGCGCTTAATAAATGCCAATTATTATTATCATTATTATTATTTTACGCAGTAAGCGCTCAGTAAAGACGATTGGCTGACTGACAGTGCTCTGCACACAGTAAGCGCTCAATAAATATGATTGAATGAATGAACACACGGTTGTCAGTTTGTCCCCCGTGGGGCTCGCAGTCTTTATCCCCATTTTACAGATGAGGTGAGTGAGGCCTCCCCTTCTAGGCCATGAGCCTGCTGTTGGGTAGGGACCGTCTCTAGATGTTGCCAACTTGGGCTTCCCAAGCGCTTAGTCCAGTGCTCTGCACCCAGGAAGCGCTCAATAAATACGATTGATTGATTGACTGATTGATTCCCAAGCGCTTAATGCGGTGCTCTGCGCGCAGTAAGCGCTCAATAAATATGACTGAATGAATGAATACAAGGTTGTCAGTTTGTCCCCCATGGGGCTCGCAGTCTTTATCCCCATTTTCCAGATGAGGCAGCTGAGGCCCGGAGAAGCGCCGGCCATAAAATAATAATAACAATGGCATTTATTAAGCGCTTACTATGTGCAAAGCACTGTTCTATACAAGTTGGCAACATCTAGAGACGGTCCCTACCCACCGGCGGGCTCACAGTCTGGGAGGGGGAGACGGACGACAAAACAAAACATAGTAACAAAATAAAATAAATAGAATAAATATGTACAAGTAAAATAAATAAATAAACACACACGGGGTCAAATCCCGGCTCCCCCGACTGTCAGCTGGGTGACTTTGGGCAAGTCACTTCACTTCTCTGGGCCTCAGTTTCCTCTCCCCCTCGTCCCCCTCTCCATCCCCCCCATCTTACCTCCTTCCCTTCCCCACAGCACCTGGATATATGGATATATGTTTGTACATATTTATTACTCTATTTATTTATTTATTTTACTTGTACATATTTATTCTATTTATTTTATTTTGTTAGTCTGTTTGGTTTCGTCCTCTGTCTCCCCCTTTTAGACTGTGAGCCCACTGTTGGGTAGGGACCGTCTCTATATGTTGCCAACTTGGACTTCCCAAGCGCTTAGTCCAGTGCTCTGCACCCAGTAAGCGCTCAATAAATACGATTGATTGATTGATTGATCTGGAAAATGGGGGTAAAAACTGTGAGCCCCCGGAGGGACAACCTGAGCGCTTAGAACAGTGCTTTGCACATAGTAAGCGCTCAATAAATACGATTGATGATTGATTGATCTGGAAAATGGGGGTAAAAACTGTGAGCCCCCGGAGGGACAACCTGAGCGCTTAGAACAGTGCTTTGCACATAGTAAGCGCTCAATAAATACGATTGATTGATTGATTGATTGATCTGGAAAATGGGGGTAAAAACTGTGAGCCCCCGGTGGGACAACCTGAGCGCTTAGAACAGAGCTTTGCACATAGTAAGCGCTTAATAAATACCATTATTATTATTATTATTATTATTATTATTATTATGTGTCAGGCGCTGCCCTAAGCGCTGAGGGCAGCACCCTCCAAGCCCCTCAACAGTCCTACCTCCTTCCCCTCCCCACAGCACCTGTCTATATGTTTGTACAGATTTATCACTATATTTATTTTATTTGGACATATTTACTATTCTAACTATTTTATTTTGTTAATATGCTTCATTTTGTCGTCCGTCTCCCCCTTCTAGCCTATGAGCCCGACCGTCTCCAGATGTCGCCGACTTGGACTTCCCAAGCGCTTAGTAGCTTCTTAGCAGAGAAGCAGTGTGGCTCAGTGGAAAGAGCCCGGGCTTTGGAGTCGGGGGTCGTGGGTTCGAATCCCGACTCCGCCAACTGTCAGCTGGGTGACTTTGGGAGAGTCACTTCGCTTCTCTGGGCCTCAGTTCCCTCATCTGGAAAATGGGGATGGAGACTGGGAGCCCACCCGGGGGACAACCTGACCTCCTTGTAACCTCCCCAGTGCTTTGTACAGTGCTTTGCACATAGTAAGCGCTTAATAAATACCATTATTATTATTAGTCTAGTGCTTCACCCACGCTGGGCGCTCAATAAATACGACTGAACGAATGAATGAGAAGATTATTATTATTATTAGTCCAGGGCTCCGCCCAGGCCGGGCGCTCAATAAATACGACTGAATGAATGAATGAGAAGATTATTATTATTATTAGTCCAGTGCTCTGCCCATGCTGGGCGCTCAATAAATACGACTGAATGAATGAATGAGAAGATTATTATTATTATTAGTCCAGTGCTCCGCCCACGCCGGGTGCTCAATAAATATGACTGAACGAATGAATGAGAAGATTATTATTATTATTAGTCCAGTGCTCTGCCCATGCTGGGCGCTCAATAAATACGACTGAATGAATGAATGAGAAGATTATTATTATTATTAGTCCAGTGCTCCGCCCAGGCCGGGCGCTCAATAAATACGACTGAACGAATGAATGAGAAGATTATTATTATTATTGGTCCAGTGCTCCGCCCAGGCCGGGCGCTCAATAAATACGACAACGAATGAATGAGAAGATTATTATTATTATTGGTCCAGTGCTCCGCCCACGCCGGGCGCTCAATAAATATGACTGAATGAATGAATGAGAAGATTATTATTATTATTAGTCCAGTGCTCCGCCCAGGCCGGGCGCTCAATAAATATGACTGAACGAATGAATGAGAAGATTATTATTATTATTGGTCCAGTGCTCCGCCCAGGCCGGGCGCTCAATAAATACGACTGAATGAATGAATGAGAAGATTATTATTATTATTGGTCCAGTGCTCCGCCCACGCCGGGCGCTCAATAAATATGACTGAATGAATGAATGAGAAGATTATTATTATTATTAGTCCAGTGCTCCGCCCAGGCCGGGCGCTCAATAAATACGACTGAACGAATGAATGAGAAGATTATTATTATTATTGGTCCAGTGCTCCGCCCAGGCCGGGCGCTCAATAAATACGACTGAACGAATGAATGAGAAGATTATTATTATTATTGGTCCAGTGCTCCGCCCACGCCGGGCGCTCAATAAATATGACTGAATGAATGAATGAGAAGATTATTATTATTATTAGTCCAGTGCTCCGCCCATGCCGGGCGCTCAATAAATATGACTGACTGAATGAATGAGAAGATTATTATTATTATTAGTCCAGTGCTCCGCCCAGGCCGGGCGCTCAATAAATACGACTGAACGAATGAATGAGAAGATTATTATTATTATTGGTCCAGTGCTCCGCCCAGGCCAGGCGCTCAATAAATACGACTGAACGAATGAATGAGAAGATTATTATTATTATTAGTCCAGTGCTCCGCCCAGGCCGGGTGCTCAATAAATAGGACTGAACGAATGAATGAGAAGATTATTATTATTATTAGTCCAGTGCTCCGCCCACGCCGGGTGCTCAATAAATATGATTGAATGAATGAATGAGAAGATTATTATTATTATTAGTCCAGTGCTCTGCCCACGCCGGGCGCTCAATAAATAGGACTGAACGAATGAATGAGAAGGCCGGTCCAGGGGACTGGCTACCTGTGATCCTGCCCAGTTGCCCTCTGTGGAAGTGTCCCACCATCCCGCCGACGTGGGCTCCCAAGCTGACCCCGATGATGTGTATGGACGACGGCGTGGCGCCCATCTCCTGAGGAAGGAAAGTCGGGGAGAGCGACGTCAAGGGGGGACCCCCGGGGGAAAGTCCTTAATAATGACGGCATTTATTAATCAATCAATCAATCAATCAATCAATCGTATTTATCGAGCGCTTACTGTGTGCAGAGCACTGTATTAAGCGCTTGGGAAGTCCAAGTTGGCGACATATAGAGACGGTCCCTACCCACAGTGGGCTCACGGTCTAGAAGGGGGAGACGGGGCCCAAAATGGAGTGAAATTGCACTTCAAAATTGAAACAGCGGCGTGGCTAAGTAGAGGGCCTGGGTTCTAATCCTGATCGGCCACAGGCCCGCTGTATGACCCCGTGAAGGCGTTTAACTTCTCTGCGCTCCAGTTTCCTCATCTGTAAAATGGAAATAAATAATAATAATGATAATGGGATTTGTTAAGCGCTTACTACGTGCAAAGCACTGTTCTAAGCGCCGGGGAGGTGATGAGGCGATCAGGTTGTCCCACGGGGGGCTCACAGTCTTCATCCCCTTCATTTTAGACTGCGAGCCCAATGTTGGGTAGGGACTGTCTCTATATGTGGCCAATTTGTACTTCCCAAGCGCTTAGTACAGTGCTCTGCACATAGTAAGCGCTCAATAAATACGATTGATGATGATCCCCACTTTCCAGAGGAGGGAACTGAGGCCCAGAGAGGTGAAGTGACCTGCCTGAAGTCACCCAGCTGACAGGTAGCGGAGCTGGGGTTTGAACCCGTGACCTCTGACTCTAAAGCCCGCCGAGCCACACTGAAGTCAACTTGTACTTCCCAGGCGCTTAGTCCAGTGCTCTGCACACAGTAAGCGCTCAATCAATACGATCGAATGAATGAATGAATGAAAGGCCCTCCGCGGGGGGCTCTGCACACAGTAAGTGCTCAATAAATATGATTGAATGACCTCTGACCCCAAAGCCCGCTCTCTTTCCACCGAGCCACGCTGAAGTCAACTGGTACTTCCCAGGCGCTTAGTCCAGTGCTCTGCACACAGTAAGCGCTCAATCAATACAATCCAATGAATGAATGAATGAAAGGCCTTCCGCAGCGGGCTCTGCACACAGTAAGCGCTCAATAAATATGATTGAATGACCTCTGACCCCAAAGCCCGCTCTCTTTCCACCGAGTCACGCTGAAGTCAACTTGTACTTCGCAGGCGCTTAGTCCAGTGCTCTGCACACAATAAGAGCTCAATCAATACGATCGAATGAATGAATGACTGAATGAAAGTCCTTCTTCGGGGGGCTCTGCACACAGTAAGTGCTCAATAAATATGACTGAATGAACAGTGGGTGTGTGGCTCAGTGGAAAGAGCACGGGCTTTGGAATCAGGGGCCGTGGGTTCGAATCCCGGTCTTCCAATTGTCAGCTGTGTGACTTTGGGCAAGTTACTTAACTTCTCTGTGCCTCAATTCCCTCATCTGTAAAATGGGGATTAAGACTGTGAGCCCCCCGTGGGACAACCTGACCTCCTTGTAACCTCCCCAGCGCTCAGTGTTTTTTTAGACTGTGAGCCCACTGTTGGGTAGGGACTGTATCTATATGTTGCCAATTTGTACTTCCCAAGCGCTTAGTACAGTGCTCTGCGCATAGTAAGCGCTCAATAAATACGATTGATGATGATGATGAATGAATGAATGAATGAAAGTCCTTCCGCGGGGGGGGCTCTGCACACAGTAAGCGCTCAATAAATATGATTGAATGAATGAATGAAAGTCCTTCCGCGGGGGGGGCTCTGCACACAGTAAGCGCTCAATAAATACGATTGAATGAATGAATGAAAGTCCTTCTGCAGGGGGCTCTGCACACAGTAAGCGCTCAATAAATATGATTGAATGAATGAATGAAAGTCCTTCTGCAGGGGGCTCTGCACACAGTAAGCGCTCAATAAATACGATTGAATGAATGAATGAAAGTCCTTCTGCAGGGGGCTCTGCACACAGTAAGCGCTCAATAAATACGATCGAATGAATGAACGAAAGTCCTTCCGCGGGGGCGGATGTGATTCCTCATGGTTTTAGCGCTTACTACACCCCGGCTTCCGGTCGCGTGAGGGGGGCGGCCGGGCGGCGCCGACACCTACCATCATCATCATCATCAATCGTATTTATTGAGCACTTACTGTGTGCAGAGCACTGTCCTAAGCGCTTGGGAAGTCCAAATTGGCAACACATAGAGACGGTCCCTACCCACCAGCGGGCTCACGGTCTAAAAGGGGGAGACGGAGAACAGAACCAAACATCCCGACAAAAGAAAATAAATAGGATAGGGAGGTACCAGCATTTTGTGGATGAGCCCGGAGATTTCCAGGCTCAGTTTCATGACGTTGCCCACGGCGGCGAAGTAAGCGGCCGTCGACCCGGACACCCAGTCCACCGCCACGACGTTGGCGGGCCGGGCCCGCAGCACGGTTCGGACCAGCCGGTCGATCCAGGACGGCTTGCTTCCCAGGACTCTGTGAGCGCGGAGAACGGGATGGGACGGGGACCCACCTTGAGGCCTCCGTTCGCTCCCTCCCTCGTATTTATTGAGTGCTTACGGAGTTGAAGACGCTGTACTGAGCGCTTGGAAGAAGACAGTAGAGCAATAAACAGACACCCCCTGACACCCAGAGGCGGGCGGGAAGTCCCCGTCCACCACCTTGCCGATTCTCAGCTGTGTGACTTTGAGCAAGTCACTTCTCTAGGCCTCAGTTCCCTCATCTGTCAAATGGGGATGAAGACTGGGAGCCCCCCGTGGGACAACCTGATCACACTGTAACCTCCCCAGCGCTTAGAACAGGGCTTTGCGCATAGTAAGCGCTTAATAAATGCCATCATTATTATTATTATCATTCCTGTCCGTTCCGGACACTCGCCCTTCCGGCCGGAAGAGAGATCATCATCATCAATTGTATTTATTGAGCGCTTACTATGTGCGGAGCACTGTACTAAGCGCTTGGGAAGTACAAATTGGCAACATATAGAGACAGTCCCTACCCAACAGTGGGCTCACAGTCTATAAGGGGAAGACAGAGAACAAAACCAAACATACTAACAAAATAAAATAAACAGAATAGATATGTACAAATAAAATAAATAAATAAATAAAAGAGAGATCGGCTCGCCATTTCCAACATTTACTATTCTATTTATTTTGTTCATGATGTTCCTCTAGCCTTATCTCTATTTGTTCTGATAATGATAACGATGGTATTTGTTAAGCGCTTACTATATGCAAAGCACCGTTCTAAGCGCTGGGAGGATACAGGGCGATCAGGTTGTCCCACGTGGGGCTCACAGTCACTAATCCCCATTTTACAGATGAGGGAACTGAGGCCCAGAGAAGTGAAGTGACTTGCCCAAAGTCACACAGCTGACAACTGGCAGAGCCGGGATTTAATGATGGCATTTATTAAGCGCTTACTATGTGCAAAGCACCGTTCTATGCGCTGGGGGGGATACAAGGTGATCAGGTTGTCCCACGTGGGGCTCACAGTCTTCATCCCCGTTTTACAGATGAGGTCACTGAGGCCCAGAGAAGTGAAGTGACTTGCCCAAAGTCACACAGCTGACAACTGGCAGAGCCAGGATTTGAACCCCTGACCTCTGGCTCCAAAGCCCGGGCTCTTTCCACTGAGCCACGCTGCTTCTCTTTGATAACTTGACACCTGTCCAATATGTTTTGTTTTGTCGTCCGTCTCCCCCTTCTAGACCGTGAGCCCGCTGTTGGGTAGGGACCGTCTCTAGATGTTGCCAACTTGGACTTCCCAAGCGCTTAGTCCAGTGCTCTGCACACAGTAAGCGCTCAATAAATACGATTGAATGAATGAATGAATCTCTATTTATTCTGATGACTTGACACCCGTCCACATGTTTTGCTTTGTTGTCCGTCTCCCCCTTCTAGACCGTGAGCCCGTCGTTGGGTAGGGACCGCCTCTAGATGTTGCCGACTTGCACTTCCCAAGCGCTTAGTACAGTGTTCTGCACAAAGTAAGCGCTCAATAAATATGACTGAATGAATGAATGAATCTAACCTTATCTCTATTCTGATGACTTGACACCCGTCCACCTGTTTGGTCGTCCGCCTCCCCCTTCTAGACTATGAGCCCGTCGTTGGGTAGGGACCGGCTCTAGATGTTGCCAACTTGGACTTCCCAAGCGCTTAGTCCAGTGCTCTGCACACGGTGAGCGCTCAATAAATACGATTGAATGAATGAATGAATGTAGCCTTATTGCTATTTATTCTGACGACTTGACACCCGTCCACATGTTTTGTTCTGTCGTCCGCCTTCCCCTTCTAGACCGTGAGCCCGTCGTTGGGTAGGGACCGTCTCTAGATGTTGCCGACTTGTAGTTCCCAAGCGCTTAGTCCAGTGCTCTGCACACAGTGAGCGCTCAATAAATATGATTGAATGAATGAATGAATGAACTCCGACATTCCCTTCCCCATCTCTGGCGGCGGTCCGCTCTGCCGGGTCCACATCCCGGGTTGGGGGTGTTGACAGGTGGATTCTCTGCCTCGGTCTTCCGTCCTTATTTCACTTGTACATATCTATTCTATTTATTTTATTTTGTTAATATGTTTTGTTTTGTTGTCTGTCTCCCCCTTCTAGACCGTGAGCCCACTGCTGGGTAGGGACCGTCTCTGTGTGCTGCCGACTTGGACTTCCCAAGCGCTTAGTCCAGTGCTCTGCACACAGTAAGCGCTCAATAAATACGATTGATTGATTGATTGATTGATTGATGTCCCCCTCCGGCTGACCCTCTGCTGACTCCTCTCAGGGGACCCCAGCAGCCTTTCCACCCTTCGCGGCCTCGCCCCGGGATATCCCGGAGAGTTCGCAAAGGGTGTACGGACAGCAGAATCGGTTACCCCCTTCTAGACTGTGAGCCCACTGTTGGGTAGGGACCGTCTCTATGTGTTGCCGACTTGTACTTCCCAAGCGCTTAGTACAGTGCTCTGCACACAGTAAGCGCTCAATAAATAAATATGATAGATTACCCAGCATCCTCCTTGCCCCTGCCCACTCTGGCCAACCAAGGATGCCCGGAAGGATGCCCCGGCCCCCCCTGCCTTGATTATGGGACCGTCTCTATATGTTGCCAACTTGCACTTCCCAAGCGCTTAGTCCAGTGCTCTGCACACAGTAAGCGCTCAATAAATACGATTGATTGATTTATTGATTGAGAATGGGCTCCAGGGGAGCGGGCGGGGGCCGGAGGGGGCCATCTTACCTTCTTCCCTTCCCCACAGCACCTGTATATACGTATATATGTTTGTACATGTTTATTACTCTATTTATTGATTGATTTATTTTACTTGTACATATCTATTCTATTTATTTTATTTTGTTAGTATGTTTGGTTTTGTTCTCCGTCTCCCCCTTTTAGACTGTGAGCCCACTGTTGGGTCGGGACCGTCTCTATATGTTTCCAACTTGGACTTCCCAAGCGCTTAGTCCGGTGCTCTGCACACAGTAAGCGCTCAATAAATATGATTGATTGATTGATCTTACCTCCTTCCCTTCCCCATAGCATCTTTATATATGTATATATGTCTGTACATATTTATTACTCGATTGATTCATTTTACTTGTACATATCTATTCTATCTATTTTATTTTGTTAGTACGTTTGGTTTTGTTCTCCGTCTCCCCCTTTTAGACTGCGAGCCCACTGTTGGGTAGGGACCGTCTCTAGATGTTGCCAACTTGGACTTCCCAAGCATTTAGAGAAGCAGCGTGGCTCAGTGGGAAGAGCGTGGGCTTTGGAGTCAGAGGTCATGGGTTCAAATCCCAGCTCCACCAACTGTCAGCTGTGTGACTTTGGGCAAGTCACTTCACTTCTCTGGGCCTCAGTTCCCTCCTCTGTAAAATGGGGATTAAAACTGTGAGCCCCCCGTGGGACAACCTGATCACCTTGTAAGCTCCCCAGTGCTTAGAACAGTGCTTTGCACATAGTAAGCGCTTAATAAATGCTATCGTTACTTAGTCCAGTGCTCTGCACCCAGTAAGCGCTCACTAAATATGACTGATTGATTGACTGACAACCTGATCACCTTGTATCCCCCCAGCGCTTAGAACAGTGCTTTGCATATAGTAAGCGCTTAACGAATAATATTCTGGAATATTATTATTCCAGAAGCCCCTGGTGGGGCGATCCTTGCCTGAAGCCGTGGATGACGATCTTGGTGTCCAAGGAGCCGTTGAAGCCGGAGTCCCTGAAGCTCCGGTCGGGCTTGACGGGCTGCCCGCAGCTGGGCTGCGCTGGGGTGAACAGGAGGAACTGGACGTTGAGGTGGACGCCGCGCAGAAGGCCGGCGTTCTGGAAGTCGGGGCAGGCCCGGGCCTGTGTTGTCTGGTCATCCCCTGGCAGGAGGCCGAAGATAATAATAATAATAATAATAATAATAATGATGGCATTTGTTAAGCGCTTACTATGTGCAGAGCACTGTTCTAAGAGCTGGGGGATACAAGGTGATCAAGTTGTCCCACGTGGGGCTCACAGTCGTAATCCCCATTTTCCAGATGAGGGAACTGAGGCTCAGAGAAGTTAAGTGACTTGCCCAAGGTCACACAGCAGACATGTGGCGGAGTCGGGAGTCGGGGAAGATCAGGTGGGACCCTCCTCTGCCAGCTCAACACAGGGGACCCCCAGACTCCATCCCCTCGCCCCCTCTTCCCTCCCATCCCTTCTGTCCTTCTCCAGCCCATCCCGCACCCTCCACTCCTCGGCCGCCGCTCACCTCCTCACCGTTAGGCCTCGTCCTCGCCCGTCCCGCCGTCGACCCCCGGCCCGATATAGTAACAATAATGATGGCATTTATTAAGCGCTTACTATGCGCTTACTATAGCTTGTAACCTCCCCAGGCGCTTTTGTACACAGAAAGAGCTCAGGCCGTTCATTTCATTCAATCGTATTTATTCATTCAATCATTCAATCGTAGTACAGTGCTCTGCACATAGCGCTCAATAAATACGATTGATGATTTATTGAGCGCTTACTGTTTGCAGAGCACTGGACTAAGCGCTGGGGAGGTTACAAGGTGATCGGGTTGTCCCACGGGGGGCTCGCGGTTTTAATCCCCATTTGACAGATGAGGGAACTGAGGCCCAGAGAAGCCAAGCAACTTGCCCAAAGTCACACAGCTGACAATTGGTGGAGCCGGGGCTTGAACCCATGACCTCCGACTCCAAAGCCCGGGCTCTTTCCACTGAGCCACGCTGCTTGTCCTCCCTCCGCCCATCCGCCAAGCTCTCTCTCTTCCTCCCTTCAAATCCCTACTGAGAGCTCACCTCCTCCAGGAGGCCTTCCCACACTCAGCCCCCTTTTTCTTCTCCTCCTCTTCCCCTCCCCACGGCACCTGTCTATATGCTTGTAACAGATTGATCGCTCTATTTATTTGACTCGGACATATTTACTATTCTATTTATTTTGTTCATGCTGTGCATCTAGCTTTCATTCTATTTGTTCTGACGAACAAATGTTCTGAGGAACATTCTATTTGTTCCTCTCCCCCTCGTCCCCCTCTCCATCCCCCCGTCTTACCTCCTTCCCTTCCCCACAGCACCTGTATATATGTATATATGGTTGTACATATTTATTACTCTATTTATTTATTTATTTATTTTACTTGTACATTTCTATCCTACTTATTTTATTTTGTTGGTATGTTTGGTTCTGTTCTCTGTCTCCCCCTTTTAGACTGTGAGCCCACTGTTGGGTAGGGACTGTCTCTATGTGATGCCAATTTGTACTTCCCAAGCGCTTAGTACAGTGCTCTGCACATAGTAAGCGCTCAATAAATACGATTGATTGATTGATTGATTGATTGATTGATTGATTGAACTGACACCTGTCTCCATGTTTGTACAGATTTATTACTCTATTTATTTATTTATTTTACTTGTACATATCTATTCTATTTATTTTATTTGGTTAGTATGGTTTTGTTCTCTGTCTCCCCCTTTTAGACTGTGAGCCCGCTGTTGGGTAGGGACCGTCTCTATATGTTGCCAACTTGGACTTCCCAAGCGCTTAGTACAGTGCTCTGCACATAGTAAGCGCTCAATAAATACGATTGATGATGACGATGATGATGTTTTGTTTTGATGTGCATTTAGCTTTCATTCTATTTGTTCTGACGACTTGACACCTGTCTCCATGTTTTGTTTTGATGTGCATTTAGCTTTCATTCTATTTGTTCTGACGACTTGACACCTGTCTCCATGTTTTGTTAATGATGTGCATTTAGCTTTAATTCTATTTGTTCTGATGACTTGACACCCGTTAACATGTTTTGTTTTGTTCTCTGTTTCCCCCTTCTAGACTGTGAGCCCGCTGTTGGGTAGGGACCATCTCTATATGTCGTCAACTTGTACTTCCCAAGCGCTTAGTCCAGTGCTCTGCAAACAGTACGTGCTCAATAAATACGACTGAATGAATGAATAAATATGATTGAATGAAATGGACTGAGCTCTTTCTGTGTACAAAAGCGCCTGGGAAGAGGTCATATTTATTCTATTTATTTTATTTTGTTAATATGTTTTGTTTTGTTGTCTGTCTCCCCCTTCTAGACCGTGAGCCCGCTGTTGGGTAGGGACCGTCTCTATATGTCGCCAACTTGTACTTCCCAAGCGTTTAGTACAGTGCTCTGCAAACAGTAAGTGCTCAATAAATACGATTGAATGAATGAATGAATAAATACGATTGATTGAATGAATGAATGAATGAATGAATGAATGAATACGATTGAATGAATTGAATGGACTGAGCACTTTCTGTGTACAAAAGGACCTGGGAAGAGGTCATATTTATTCTATTTATTTTCTTTTGTTCATATGTTCTGTTTTGTTCCCTGTCTCCCCCTTCTAGACCGTGAGCCCGCTGTTGGGTAGGGACCATCTCTAGATGTTGCCAACTTGGACTTCCCAAGCACTTAGTACAGTGCTCTGCACACAGTATGCGCTCAATAGATACGATTGATTGAATGAATGAATAAATACCATTGAATTAATTGAATGGACTGAGCACTTTCTGTGTACAAAAGGGCCTGGGAAGAGGTCATATTTATTCTATTTATTTTATTTTGTTAATATGTCTTGTTTTGTCGTCCGTCTCTCCCTTCTAGACCATGAGCCCACTGTTGGGTAGGGACCGTCTCTAGATGTTGCCAACTTGGACTTCCCAAGCGCTCAGTCCAGTGCTCTGCACACAGTCGGCGCTCAATAAATACGATTGAATGAATGAATGCTGCAGAGAAGCAGCATGGCTCAGGGGAAAGAGCCCGGGCTTTGGAGTCAGAGGTCATGGGTTTGAATCCCGGCTCCGCCACACGTCTGCTGTGTGACCTTGGGCAAGTCACTTCACTTCTCTGAGCCTCAGTTCCCTCATCTGTAAAGTGGGGATGAAGACTGTGAGCCCCATGTGGGACAACTTGATCACCTTGCATCTCCCCCAGCGCTTAGAACAGTGCTCTGCACATAGTAAGCGCTTAACAAATGCCATCGTTATTATTATTATTATTATTATGAATGAACAGAACAGATTCCCTGCCCACGGCGAGGCCACGGTTAGAGCGGGCCGCCGGCGGCCCCGACGTGTGAATCTTCCACCTCCATCTGGGTAGGGCCCGTCTCTAGATGTTGCCAACTTGGACTTCCCAAGCGCTTAGTCCGGTGCTCTGCACACAGTAAGCGCTCAATAAATACGATTTATTGATCGATCGGTCGATCGATCTCCTCCTTTCCCCCCGTCGCCCGCAGCCCCTTCTCGTACCTGAAGTCCCGCCGAGGAGGAGAAGCAAGAGGGTCCAGCCTAGCCCAGGGCCAAGGGCCGGACGCCTCCCGGGGTCACCGGCCATCTTGCTGCTGCGAGGGGGCCGCCCAGCCCGGGCCGGGATGGAGGGCGATGGGTCCTGGGATTTGCCAATCATTAACCGGCCCAGGGATTTTAGCGGGAGAAGCCCGGGAATGCCGGCCGGCCGAAGTCTTCTCCTCCTGGGGCCAAAGCAAACTTCCCCGGGAAATGACTCTTCCTCCCACAGGCTCCCACCCGTCGCCCGCACCGCGGGAACGAGGTGGGGCCCCGAGAATCGTCTTTTCATCTCGGGGCGTCACCCCTGGACCGTGGCCCCGGAGGGAGGGTCCGGGAGGATGGCGGGGCCTTCGTCGTCGGGGTGGAGGCCTTCACTGCGCTGGACGCACCCACAAGAGCCGCCGATCCCTGAGCTGGGAATCCCGAGGTCGGCCCGCCTACCCGATGGACGGAAAGGCCTCGGCCTTCGGACCTTCCCCACGGCTGCCCCAGTAATAATAATAATAATCAACCAATCAATCGTATTTATTGAGCGCTTACTGTGTGCAGAGCACTGGACTAAGCGCTTGGGAAGTCCAAGTTGGCAACATAGAGAGACGGTCCCTACCCAACAGTAGGCTCACAGTCTAGAAGAGCAAAGCACCGTTCTAAGCGCAGGGGAGGTTACAAGGTGATCAGGATGTCCCACGGGGGGCTCCCAGTCTTAATAATAATACTAATGACGGCATTTATTAAGCGCTTGCTATGTGCAAAGCACCGCTCTAAGCGCCGGGGAGGTTACAAGGTGATCAGGTTGTCCCACGGGGGGCTCCCAGTCTTAATAATAATACTAATGATGGCATTTATTAAGTGCTTGCTATGTGCAAAGCACCGTTCTAAGCACCGGGGAGGTTACAAGGTGATCAGGTTGTCCCACGGGGGGCTCCCAGTCTTAATAATAATAATAATGATGGCATTTATTAAGCGCTTGCTATGTGCAAAGCAGCGGTCTAAGCGCCGGGGAGGTTACAAGGTGATCAGGTTGTCCCACGGGGGGCTCCCAGTCTTAATAATAATAATAATGATGGCATTTATTAAGTGCTTGCTATGTGTAAAGCAGCGGTCTAAGCACTGGGGAGGTTACAAGGTGATCAGGTTGTCCCACGGGGGGCTCCCAGTCTTAATAAGAATACTAATGATGGCATTTATTAAGCGCTTGCTATGTGCAAAGCACCGTTCTAAGCGCCGGGGAGGTTACAAGGTGATCAGGTTGTCCCACAGGGGGCTCCCAGTCTTAATAATAATAACAATGATGGCATTTATTAAGCGCTTACTATCTGTTCTAAACGCTGGGGAGGTTACAAGGTGATCAGGTTGTCCCACGGAGGGCTCACAGTCTTAATTCCCATTTTCCAGATGAGGTCACTGAGGCCCAGAGAAGTGAAGCGACTTGCCCAAAGTCACCCAGCTGACAATTGGTGGAGCCAGGATTTGAACCCATGACCTCTGACTCCAAAGCCCGGGCTCTTTCCACTGAGCCACGCTGTTTCTCTATCCCCATCCCCAGTCTTCATCCCCATGAGGTAACTGAGGCCCAGAGAAGTGAAGTGACTTGCCCAAAGTCACACAGCGGTACAGTTGTTGGGTAGGGACCATCTCTATATGTTGCCGACTTGGACTTCCCAAGCGCTTAGTACAGTGCTCTGCACTCAGTAAGCGCTCAATAAATACGATTGATTGATTGATTGATTGATTGACCGTCTCTATATGTTGCCAACTTGGACTTCCCAAGCGCTTAGTCCAGTGCTCTGCACACAGTAAGCGCTCAATAAATATGACTGAATGAATGACAGTTGGCGGAGCCGGGGTTTGAACCCGTGACCTCTGACTCCAAAGCCCGGGCTCTTTCCGCTGAGCCACGCCGCTATCTAATAATTAGATATTCGTTAATAAGGAGGGTATTTAAGCGCCTGCTAGGTGCCAAGCCCTGTTCTAAGCACTGAGGTAAGATACAAAGTAATGAGGCTGTCCCCCGTGGGGCTCGCAGTCTTCATCCCCATTTTCCAGATGAGGTCACTGAGGCCCAGAGACGCGAAGTGACTTGCCCAAAGTCACACAGCTGAGACTTGGCTGACCGTTGACAATCTTCTAGACTGTGAGCCCGCTGTTGGTTAGGGACCGTCTCTATATGTTGCCGACTTGGACTTCCCAAGCGCTTAGTACAGTGCACTGCACTCAGTAAGCGCTCAATAAATACGATTGAATGAATGAATGAAGTTGGCAGAGGCGGGATTAGAACCCATGACCTCTGACCCAAGCCCGGGCTCTTTCCACTGAGCCACGCCGCTTCTCTAGTAATAATGCCAAGCACCGGGGTGGGTACCGGCAAATCGGGTTGGACCGAGTCCCCGTCCCGCAACGGATTTAAGGAGTTAATCCCCTTCTGACGGATGAGGGAACTGAGGCACGGTGAAGTGACCCGCCCAAGGTCACACGGCAGACAAGTGGCGGCTCGCTGAGTCCCAGGCCGGTGGTCTATCCGCTAGGCCGTGCTGCTTGTGGGCGGGGTGGGGGGGCCGGGACCAGGAAAACAGGGTGTGGGGATCTTGGAGAAGCAGCGTGGCTCAGTGCAAAGAGCCCGGGCTTTGGAGTCAGAGGTCACGGGTTCAAATCCCGGCTCCGTCAACTGTCAGCTGGGTGACTTTGGGCAAGTCGCTTCACTCCTCTCAGTTCCCTCATCTGGAAAATGGGGATGTAGACTGTGAGCCCCCTGTGGGACAACCTCATCACCTTGTAACCTCCCCAGTGCTTAGAACAGTGCTTTGCACATAGTAAGCGCTTAATAAATGCCATCATTATTATTATTGTTAAGACTGGGAGCCCCCCGTGGGATAACCTGATTACCTTGTAACCTCCCCAGTGCTTAGAACAGTGCTTTGCACATAGTAAGCGCTTAATAAATGCCATCATTTTATTATTATTATCAAGACTGGGAGCCCCCCATGGGACAACCTGATCACCTTGTAACCTCCCCAGCGCTTAGAACAGAGCTTGGCACATAGTAAGCGCTTAATAAATGCCATCATTATTATTATTGTTAAGACTGGGAGCCCCCCGTGGGACAACCTGATTACCTTGTAACCTCCCCAGTGCTTAGAACAGTGCTTTGCACATAGTAAGCACTTAGTAAATGCCATCATTTTTATTATTATTATTATTATTATTTTTATTATTAAGACTGGGAGCCCCCCGTGGGACAACCTGATCACCTTGTATCCTCCCCAGCGCTTAGAACAGTGCTTGGCACATAGTAAGTGCTTAATAAATGCCATCATTATTATTATTGTTAAGACTGGGAGCCCCCCGTGGGACAACCTGATCACCTTGTAACCTCCCCAGCGCTTAGAACAGTGCTTTGCACATAGTAAGCGCTTAATAAATGCCATCATTTTTATTATTATTATTATTATTATTATCATTATTATTATTAAGACTGGGAGCCCCCCGTGGGACCACCTGATCACCTTGTAACCTCCCCAGCACTTAGAACAGTGCTTGGCACATAGTAAGCGCTTAATAAATGCCATCATTATTATTATTGTTAAGACTGGGAGCCCCCCGTGGGACAACCTGATCACCTTGTAACCTCCCCAGCGCTTAGAACGGTGCTTTGCACATAGTAAGCGCTTAATAAATGCCATCATTTTTATTATTATTATTATTAGAAGTGAAGTCACTTCACTTCTCTGTGCCTCAGTAACCTCATCTGGAAAATGAGGATTAAGACTGTGAGCCCACTGTGGGACAACCTGATCACCTTGTATCCTCCCCAGCGCTTAGAACAGTGCTTGGCACATAGTAAGCGCTTAATAAATGTCATCGTTATTATTATTATTAGATTAGGTTAAAACCGATGACCTTCCGACTCCTGCTGCTTCCCGTGAAGTGACTTGCACAGGGTCTCCCCTCCCGGGTCCACGGCAGCCTCTCTGCCACCCGGGCCTCTGCTTGGAAATTTTCCTGGTCGGGGCTCGCCCGTTTTCCCGGCCTCGGGGGGCTCCGCTCGGATTTTCCGGGGGGCCCGGAGCCGGGAACCACCGACCCAAAATACGTCCGCTTCCTCAGAAGGCCGCGGGCCGGGACCGCCTGCTCACCTGGAAAGCCCCTGCTGGGTGGCCTCCCTGCCTCCCTGCCACCCGACCGCCCAGGCCGGGCATCCTCCGGGGTCACGGGCGATGGGCCTAGCTACAAACCAGGCAGCGGTAATAATAAAACAACAATAATAATAATAATAATAATGGTATTTGTTAAGCGCTTACTATCAGTCAGTCGTATTTATTGAGCGCTTACTGTGTGCAGGGCACCGTACTAAGCGCTTGGGAAGTACGAGTTGGCAACATCTAGAGACGGTCCCTACCCAACAGTGGGCTCACAGTCTGAAAGGGGGAGACAGGGAACAAAACCATACTAACAAAATAAAATAAATAGAATAGATATGTACAAGTAAAATAGAGTAATAAATCTGTACAAACATATATACATATATACAGGTGCTGTGGGGAAGGGAAGGAGGTAAGATGAGGGGGATGAGGGGGAGAGGAAGGAAGGGGCTCAGTCTGGGAAGGCCTCCTGGAGGAGGTGAGCTCTCAGTAGGGCCTTGAAGGGAGGAAGAGAGCGAGCTTGGCGGATGGGCAAAGGGAGGGCTTACTATGCTCAAAGCACCGTTCTAAGCGCCGGCGGGGATACAAGGTGATCAGGTTGTCCCACGCGGGGCTCACAGTCTTCATCCCCATTTCCCAGATGAGGGAACTGAGGCCCGGAGAAGTGGCTTGCCCAAAGTCACCCAGCTAAGTGGCAGAGGCGGCATTTGAACCCACGACCTGGGACTCCAAAGCCCGGGCTCTTTCCACTGAGCCACGCTGCTTCCCCAACAGGACGGGAGGAAAAAAGTCACCTACACGCCCCCCCAAAAACACACACTCGCACACATTCATCCCCCCTCCCAGCCCCACGCCCTTTACGTCCTTAGCCCAGTGCTCTGCACGCAGTAAAAGTGCTCAACAAAAAATTGAGAAGCAGCGTGGCTCAGTGGAAAGAGCCCGGGCTTTGGAGTCAGAGGTCATGGGCTCAAATCCTGGCTCCGCCAATAATAATAATAATAATAATGATGGCATTTATTAAGCGCTTACTATGTGCAAAGCACCGTCGTTCTAAGCGCCAGGGAGGTTACAAGGCGATCAGGTTGTCATTCATTCATTCAATCGTATTTCTTGAGCACTTACTGTGTGCAGAGCGCTGAACTAAGCGCTTGGGAAGTCCAAGTTGGCAACATCTAGAGATGGTCCCTACCCAACATTCATTCATTCATTCAATCGTATTTATTGAGCACTTACTGTGTGCAGAGCACTGGGCTAAGCGCTTGGGAAGTCCAAGTTGGCAACATATAGAGACGGTCCCTACCCAACATTCATTCATTCAATCGTATTTATTTATTCATTCATTCATTCAATCATATTTATTGAGCACTTACTGTGTGCCGAGCGCTGAACTAAGCGCTTGGGAAGTCCAAGTTGGCAACATCTAGGGACGGTTCCTACCCAACATTCATTCATTCATTCGTATTTATTGAGCACTTACTGTGTGCCGAGCGCTGAACTAAGCGCTTGGGAAGCCCAAGTTGGCAACATCTAGAGACGGTCCCTAACCAACATTCATTCATTCAATCGTATTTATTTATTCATTCATTCATTCAATCGTATTTATTGAGCACTTACTGTGTGCCAAGCGCTGAACTAAGCACTTGGGAAGTCCAAGTTGGCAACATCTAGAGACGGTCCCTACCCAACATTCATTCATTCATTCGCATTTATTGAGCGCTTACTGTGTGCTGAGCGCTGAACTAAGCGCTTGGGAAGTCCAAGTTGGCAACATCTAGAGACGGTCCCTACCCAACATTCATTCATTCATTCAATCATATTTATTGAGCGCTTACTGTGTGCCGAGCGCTGAACTAAGCGCTTGGGAAGTCCAAGTTGGCAACATCTAGAGACGGTCCCTACCCAACGTTCATTCATCCATTCAATCGTATTTATTGAGCACTTACTGTGTGCAGAGCACTGGGCTAAGCGCTTGGGAAGTCCAAGTTGGCAACATCTCGAGGCGGTCCCTACCCGCCAGCGGGCTCACAGTCTCGAGGGAGACGGGTCAGGTGGCTTCTTCCAAATGGAGTCGGGGGTCCGCTGGGCCTCGCGCCTCCGCCCGTGGCGGGGAGGGGGTTAACTGGGGCCCGGTTTTCCATGTCACCCATGCAATCCTTGTAGTTCTTGGCCAGCAGGAAGACGGTCCGGATGACGTCGGGGTCTCTCCCGGCAGCTACCAGGGCCTCGGCCAGGTGCGTGATCAATCAATCAATCAATCAATCGTATTTATTGAGCGCTTACTATGTGCAGAGCACTGTACTAAGCGCTTGGGAAGTACAAATTGGCAACATCTAGAGACAGTCCCTACCCAACAGTGGGCTCACAGTCTAAAAGGGGGAGACAGAGAACAAAACCAAACACACTAACAAAATAAAATAAATACGATAGATATGTACAAGTAAAATAAATAGAGTAATAAATATGTACAAATATATATACATATATACAGGTGCTGTGGGGAAGGGAAGGAGGTAAGATGGAGGGGGATGGAGAGGGAGACGAGGGGGAGAGGAAGGAAGGGGCTCAGTCTGGGAAGGCCTCCTGGAGGAGGTGAGCTCTCAGCAGGGCCTTGAAGGGAAAAAATATGGAGCGCTTCACGAATTTGCGTGTCGTCGCTGACCTTCCACCCGGCCGTCATCATCAATTGTATTTATTGAGCGCTTACTGCGTGCAGAGCACTGGACTAAGCGCTTGGGAAGTACAAGTTGGCAACATATAGAGACGGTCCCTACCCAAACGTCGACGGCGTCCGGGCCGCCCAGCCGGGCCAGCTCCCGGCGGATGGCCTCGCCGTCCCGCGTGAATTCCCGGCGCCCGCTGCGGAAGCCCGGGGCATCCCCGGCCGCGCTGAGGACCACGGCGGCCAAACAGTTCTCCAGAACCACCGTGCACATGGTGGACAGCCTGGGGCCGTCGTCTACTGCAGCGTGGCTCTGTGGGAATAATAATAATAATATTTATTAAGCACTTACCATGTGCAAAGCACCGTTCTAATAATAATAATGGCATTTATTATTCATTCATTCATTCAATTGTATTTATTGAGCGCTTACTGTGTGCAGAGCACTGTACTAAGCGCTTGGGAAATCCAAGTTGGCTATTAAGCGCTTACTATGTGCCAAGCACTGTTCTAAGCGCTGGGGAGGTTCCCAGGAGATCAGGTTGTCCCACAGAGGGGGCTCACTTGACAGAGGTGGGAACTGAGGCCCAGAGAAATGAAGTGACTTGCCCAAAGTCACCCAGCAGACAAGTGGAAGAGCCGGGATTCGAACCCATGACCCCTGACTCCAGAGCCCGGGCTCTTTCCACTGAGCCACGCTGCTTGGCTGGGGAGGGTACAAGGTGATCAGGTTGCCCCACGGGGGGCTCCCAGTCTTCAGCCCCATTTTCCAGATGAGGGAACTGAGGCCCAGAGAAATGAAGTTACTTGCCCAAAGTCACCCAGCTGACAATTATTAATAATAATAATAATACTGATGGCATTTATTAAGTGCTTACTATGTGCAAAGCACTGTTTAAGCGCTGAGTAAGGTTACAAGGTGATCAGGTTGTCCCCCAGGGGGCTCACAGTCTTCATCCCCATTTTCCAGATGAGGGAACTGAGGCCCAGAGAAGTGAAGTGACTTACCCAAAGTCACACAGCTGACAAGCAGCGGAGTAGGGATTTGAACCCATGACCTCTGACTCCAAAGCCCGGGCTCTTTCCACTAAGCCACGCTACTTCTCTACTTCTTCTCTCCCAGGAAGAGCCCGGGCTTGGGAGTCGGAGGTTACGGGTTCTAATCCCCGCTCCGCCACTCATCCACTGTGTGACTTGAGGCAAGTCACTTCACTTCTCTGTGCCTCAGTGACCTCATCTGGAAAATGGGAATTAAGACTGTGAGCCCTCCATGGGACAACCTGATCACCCTGTATCCCCCCACCCCACCAGCGCTCTTAACAGTGTTTGGCACATAGTAAGCGCTTAACAAATACTATCATTATTGTGATTATTCTCTGGGGCTCAGTTCCCTCATCTGTTAAATGGGAATGAAGACTGTGAGCCCCACGTGGGACAACTTGATCAGCTTGTGTCTCCCCCAGCGCTTGGAACAGTGCTTTGCACATAGTAAGCGCTTAACAAATGCCATTATTATTATTAATCTCTGGGGCTCAGTTCCCTCATCTGTTAAATGGGAATGAAGACTGTGAGCCCCACGTGGGACAACTTGATCACTTTGTATCTCCCCCAGCGCTTAGAACAGTGCTTGGCACATAGTAAGCTTTTAACAAATGCCATTGTTATTATTATTATTCTCTGGGCCTCAGTTCCCTCATCTGTTAAATGGGGATGAAGACTGTGAGCCCCACGTGGGACAACCTGATCACCTTGTATCTCCTCCAGAGCTTGGAACAGTGCTTGGCACATAGTGAGCGCTTAACAAATGCCATTATTATTATTAATCTCTGGGGCTCAGTTCCCTCATCTGTTAAATGGGGATGAAGACTGTGAGCCCCACGTAGGACAACCTGATCACTTTGTATCTCCCCCAGCGCTTAGAACAGTGCTTGGCACATAGTAAGCGCTTAACAAATGCCATTATTATTATTATTATTCTCTGGGCCTCAGTTCCCTCATCTGTTAAATGGGGATGAAGACTGTGAGCCCCCCATGGGACAACCTGATTACCTTGTAACCTCCCCAGGGCTTAGAACAGTGCTTGGCACATAGTAAGCGCTTAACAAATGATATTATTATTATCATTATTATTATTATTATTATGCCATCCCCTTTCTGAGGGCTGAGGGGAAAGGCCAGGCCGCTTAGCCTCTGAGGCGACCCGCGACCGCCGAGCATTGTGGGAAACGTAGTCCCGCGCGGCTCCGGACTACATTTCCCAGAAACCTCTCTTCCGGACCCGCGCAAGCGCACAACGCCGCCCACGCCGCGAGCCCTGCGCACGCGCACAACGCCCCCCCCCGTATAGCGGTAGGGGGCTGCCGCGCACGCGCACACCGCTCCCCGTGGGGGCAAGCGGCCGCGATCCCCGCGCATGCGCACAGCGCCCCCCCATGGAGGCATTTATGATGGCATGTATTAAGCGCTTACTATGTGCCAATCAATCAATCGTATTTATTGAGCGCTTACTGTGTGCGGAGCACTGTACTAAGCGCTTGGGAAGTCCAAGTTGGCAACATCTAGAGACAGTCCCTACCCAACAAAACCAAACATACTAACAAAATAAAATAAATAGAATAGATATGTACAAGTAAAATGAATAAATAAATAAATAGAGTAATAAATATGTACAAACATATATACATATACACACTGCCAAGCACTGTTCTAAGCGCTGGGGGGGATACAAGGTGATCAGCTTGTCCCACGGGGGGCTCACAGTCTTCATCCCCATTTTACAGATGAGGGAACTGAGGCACAGAGAAGTGAAGGAATCTTGGGACTAGAATTCCCCTCAGATCAAACCAGGCCACAGATGAGGAGAGCTGAGCAGCTGGTTCACGAACCAATAAATATTCAATAAATAGGATTGATTGATTGAATGATTGAATTAATATATATATATACACACACATATGTATATATGTTTGTACATATTTATTACTCTATTTATTTATTTATTTTACTTGTACATATTTATTCTATTTATTTTATTTTGTTAATAGGTTTGGTTTTGTTCTCTGTCTCCCCCTTCTAGACTGTGAGACCACTGTCGGGTGGGGACCGTCTCTAGATGTTGCCAACTTGTGCTTCCCAAGCGCTTAGTCCAGTGCTCTGTGCACAGTAAGCGCTCAATAAATACGATTGAATGAATGAATTCAGTTGTGTATGGATTTATTACTCTATTTATTTTACTTGTCCATATTTACTATTCTATTTATTTTGTTAATGATCTGCATCTAGCTATAATTCTTCCCAAGAGCTACTTGTACTTCCCAAGCGCTTAGTCCAGTGCTCTGCACATAGTAAGTGTTCAATAAATACGATTGAATGAATGAATTCAGTTGTGTATAGATTTATTACTCTATTTATTTTACTTGTCCATACTTACTATTCTATTTATTTTGTTAATGATGTGCATCTAGCTATAATTCTTCCCAAGAGCTACTTGTACTTCCCAAGTGCTCAGTCCAGTGCTCTGCACACAGTAAGCACTCAATAAATACGATTGAATGAATGAATTCAGTTGTGTATAGATTTATTACTCTATTTATTTTACTTGTCCATGTTTACTATTCTATTTATTTTGTTAATGATGTGCATCTAGCTATAATTCTTCCCAAGCGCTACTTGTACTTCCCAAGCACTACTTGTACTTCCCAAGCGCTTAGCCCAATGCTCTGTACACAGTAAGCGCTCAATAAATACGATTGAATGAATGAATTCAGTTGTATATAGATTTATTACTCTATTTTACTTGTCCATATTTACTATTCTATTTATTTTGTTAATGATGTACATCTAGCTATAATTCTTCCCAAGCGCTACTTGTACTTCCCAAGCGCTCAGTACAGTCCTCTGCACACAGTAAGCGCTCAGTAAATACGATTGATTGATTGATTGATATTTATTCTATTTATTTTATTGTGTTAATATGTTTTGTTTTGTTGCCTGTCTCCCCCTTCTAGACTGTGAGCCCGTTGTTGGGTAGGGACCGTCTCTGTCTGTGGCAGACTTGGACTTCCCAAGCGCTTAGTACATTCATTCATTCATTCATTCATTCATTCAGTCGTATTTATTGAGCGCTTACTGTGTGCAGAGCACTGGACTAAGCGCTTGGGAAGTCCAGGTTGGCAACATCTAGAGACGGTCCCTACCCAACAGCAGGCTTACCATCTAGTCCAGAGCTCTGCACACAGTAAGCGCTCAATAAATACGACTGGATGAATGAATGAACAAATACCATTATTATTATTATTATTATACAAGAAGCAGCGTGGCTCAGTGGAAAGAGCCCGGGCTTTGGAGTCAGAGGTCATGGGTTCGAATCCCGACTCCTCCACCTGTCTGCTGTGTGACCTTGGGCAAGTCACTTCACTTCTCTGAGCCTCAGTTTCCTCATCTGTCAAATGGGGATGAAGACTGTGAGCCCCACGTGGGACAACCTGATCACCTTGCACCCCCACCCCGGCGCTTAGATCAGTGCTTTGCACGTAATAAGCACTTAACAAATGTCATTATTATTATTCTCTGGGCCTCAGTTCCCTCATCTGTCAAATGGGGTTGAAGACTATGAGCCCCCAGTGGGACAACCTGATCACCTTGCACCCCCCCCCCCCAGCGTTTAGAACAGTGCTTTCCACACAGTACGCGCCTAACAAATACCAAAATTATTATTATTATTCTCTGGGCCTCAGTTCCCTCATCTGTCAAAAGGGGTTGAAGACTATGAGCCCCCAGTGGGACAACCTGATCAACTTGTACACCCCCCCCCCTGCAGCGTTTAGAACAATGCTTTGCACATAGTAAGCGCTTAACAAATACCAGAATTATTATTATTATTCTCTGGGCCTCAGTTCCCTCATCTGTCAAATGGGGATGAAGACTGTGAGCCCCCCGTGGGACAACCTGATCATCTTGTATCCCCCCAGCGCTTAGAACAGTGCTTTCCACATAGTAAGAGCTTAACAAATACCAGAATTATTATTATTATTCTCTGGGCCTCAGTTCCCTCATCTGTCAAATGGGGATGAAGACTGTGAGCCCCCCGTGGGACAACCTGATCATCTTGTATCCCCCCAGCGCTTAGAACAGTGCTTTGCACATAGTAAGCACTTAACATATACCAAAATTATTATTATTATTATTATTATTATTATTATTATTATTATTATTATTATTATTATTCCGGTTGCCGCCTGCCCAGCGCCGCCTGGCGGCCTCTGGGTGTCACTGCATTTTTTATTTTTTATTTTTGGTGGGGGGCATTTGGGATGGGGGCATTTGGTTTGGGGGCATTTGGGATGGGGGGACATTTGGGATGGGGGCATTTGGGATGGGAGGGCATTTGGGATGGGGGACATTTGGGATGGGGGCATTTGGGATGGGGGCATTTGGGATGGGGGGACATTTGGGATGGGGGCATTTGGGATGGGGGACATTTGGGATGGGGGACGTTTGGGATGGGGACATTTGGGATGGGGGACATTTGGGATGGGGGCATTTGGGATGGGGCATTTGGGATGGGGGGACATTTGGAATGGGGGACATTTGGGATGGGGGGACATTTGGGATGGGGGGCATTTGGGATGGGGACATTTGGAATGGGGGGCATTTGGGATGGGGGCATTTGGGATGGGGGGCATTTGGGATGGGGGGACATTTGGGATGGGGGGACATTTGGGATGGGGGCATTTGGGATTGGGGACATTTGGGATGGGGGACATTTGGGATGGGGGGCATTTGGGATGGGGGCATTTGGGATGGGGGGACATTTGGGATGGGGGCATTTGGGATGGGGGACCTTTGGGATGGGGGGACATTTGGGATGGGGGGACATTTGGGATGGGGGGCATTTGGGATGGGGGGCACCTGCAGGGGCAGCCAAGCCCGGACCCTGGGGCACCGTCATCCCCCCTGCACACTTCCGAGAACTGCCTATTTCTAGCCGGGCCCGGGGGCAGGGAGGGAAGACCCAAAACACACTGCCACCCGACTCACTTTCCATGAAAAACTTCCCCAAACTTTCCCTAAACCTCATCTACATTAATAATAATAATGTTGGTATTTGTTAAGCGCTTACGATGTGCACTGTTCCAAGCACTGGGGTGGGTACAAGGGAATCAGGTCTGGGCCCACGTGGGGCTCACAGTCTTCATCCCCATTGTGCAGATGAGACAACTGAGGCCCAGAGAGTAATAATAATAACGATGGCATTTATTAAGCGCTTACTATGTGCAAAGCACCGTTCTAAGCGCTGGGGAGGTTACAAGGTGAGCAGGTTGTCCCACGGGGGGGCCTCACAGTCTTCATACCCATTGTACAGATGAGAGAACTGAGGCCCAGAGAATAATAATAATAATAATGGCGTTTATTAAGAGCTTACTATGTGCAAAGCACCGTTCTAAGCACTGGGGAGGTTCCAAGGTGATCAGGTTGTCCCACGGGGGGCTCACCGTCTTCGTACCCATTGGACAGATGAGGGAACTGAGGCCCAGAGAATAATAATAATAACAATAATGGCATTTATTAAGTGCTTACTATGTGCAAAGCACTGTTCTAAGCACTGGGGAGGTTACAAGGTGATCAGGTTGTCCCACGTGGGGCTCACAGTCTTCATACCCATTGTACAGATGAGAGAACTGAGGCCCAGAGAATAATAATAATAATAATAGCGTTTATTAAGCGCTTACTATGTGCAAGCACCGTTTTAAGCACTGGGGAGGTTCCAAGGTGATCAGGTTGTCCCACGGGGGGCTCACTGTCATCGTACCCATTGGACAAATGAGGGAACTGAGGCCCAGAGAATTATAATAATAATAATAATAATAATAATAATGGCATTTATTAAGCGCTTACTATGTGCAAAGCACTGTTCTAAGTACTGGGGAGGTTACAAGGTGATCAGATTGTCCCATGGGGGGCTCACAGTCTTCATCCCCATTTGACAGATGAGAGAATTGAGGCCCAGAGAATAATAATAGCAATAATGATGGCATTTATTAAGCGCTTACTATGTGCAAAGGCCTGTTCTAAGCGCTGGGGAGGTTACAAGGTGATCAGGTTGTCCCACGTGGGGCTCACAGTCTTCATACCCATTGGACAGATGAGAGAACTGAGGCCCAGAGACTACTACTACTAATAATAATGGCGTTTATTAAGCGCTTACTATGTGCCAAGCACTGTTCTAAGCTCTGGGGAGGTTACAAGGTGAGCAGGTTGTCCCACGGGGGGCTCCCAGTCTTCATCCCCATTTTCCAGATGAGGGAACTGAGGCTCAGAGAAGTGAAGTGACTTGCCCCAAGTCACCCCTCTGACAGTTGACGGAGCCGGGGTTTGAACTCACGACCTCTGACTCCAAAGCCCGGGCTCTTTCCCCTGAGCCACGCTGCTTCTCTAAGTGAAGTGAGTCGCCCAAAGTCACCCAGCTGGCGAGTGACGGAGGCGGGATTAGAACCCACGACCTCTGAGTCCCAGGCCCACGCTCTAACCATAAGGCCAGGCTGCTTCTCAGGCTTTGAGAAGGGATGATGAGGTTTTTAGGGTCTGTGGTCATCGCTGCCCGGCAGGGCGAGGAGGGGGATCCCCAAGGGCCTGAAACAGCAAGCAGGAGCCTGGCTAGACTTGTGGGAGTTGCCACCCCGCCTCAGCAGTCTGACAGATTTATTATAGATTTATTACTCTATCATCATCATCATCATCAATCGTATTTATTGAGCGCTTACTATGTGCAGAGCACTGGACTAAGCGCTTGGGAAGTACAAATTGGCAACACATAGAGACAGTCCCTACCCAACAGCGGGCTCACACTCTAAAAGGGGGAGACAGAGAACAAAACCAAACATACCAACAAAATAAAAGAAATAGGATGGATATGTACAAGTAAAATAAATAAATAAATAGAGTAATAAATATGTACAACCATATATACATATATACTCTATCTATTTTTCTTGTACGTATTTCCTATTCTATTTATTTTATTTTGTTAATGCGTGTTATTTTGTTGTCCGTCTCAATCAATCAATCAATCAATCGTATTTATTGAGCGCTTACTGTGTGCAGAGCACTGGACTAAGCGCTTGGGAAGTCCAAGTTGGCAACATATAGAGACGGTCCCTACCCAACAGTGGGCTCACACTCTAAAAGGGGGAGACAGAGAACAAAACCAAACATACCAACAAAATAAAAGAAATAGGATGGATATGTACAAGTAAAATAAATAAATAAATAGAGTAATAAATATGTACAACCATATATACATATATACTCTATCTATTTTTCTTGTACGTATTTCCTATTCTATTTATTTTATTTTGTTAATGCGTGTTATTTTGTTGTCCGTCTCAATCAATCAATCAATCAATCGTATTTATGGAGCGCTTACTGTGTGCAGAGCACTGGACTAAGCGCTTGGGAAGTACAAGTTGGAAACATCTAGAGACAGTCCCTACCCAACAGTGGGCTCACACTCTAAAAGGGGGAGACAGAGAACAAAACCAAACATACCAACAAAATAAAATAAATAGGATAGATATGTACAAGTAAAATAAATAAATAAATAGAGTAATAAATATGTACAACCATATATACGTATATACTCTATCTATTTTACTTGTACGTATTTCCTATTCTATTTATTTTATTTTGTTAATACGTGTTATTTTGTTGTCCGTCTCAATCAATCAATCAATCAATCGTATTTATTGAGCGCTTACTGTGTGCAGAGCACTGCACTAAGTGCTTGGGAAGTCCAAGTTGGCAACATATAGAGACGGTCCCTACCCAATAGTGGGCTCACAATCTCCCCCTTCTAGACTTGGACTTCCCAAGCGCTTAGTACAGTGCTCTGCACACAGTAAGCGCTCAATAAATGCGATTGAATGAATGAATGAATGTACATATTTATTACTCTATTTTCCTTGTACATATTTATTCTATTTATTTTATTTTATTAATATGTGTTGTTTTGTTGTCCATCTCCCCCTTCTAGACTGTGAGCCCGCTTTTGGGTAGGGACTGTCTCTATATGTTGCCAACTTGTACTTCCCAAGTGCTTAGTACAGTGCTCTGCACACAGTAAGCGCTCAATAAATACGATTGAAAGAATGAATGAATGTACGTATTTATTACTCTATTTTCCTTGTACATATTTATTCTATTTATTTTATTTTATTAATATGTGTTGTTTTGTTGTCCATCTCCCCCTTCTAGACTGTGAGCCCACTGTTGGGTAGGGACCGTCCCTATATGTTGCCAACTTGGACTTCCCAAGCGCTTAGTCCAGTGCTCTGCACACAGTAAGCACTCAATAAATACGATTGAATGAATGAATGAATGTACGTATTTATTACTCTATTTATTTATTTTCCTTGTACATATTTATTCTATTTATTTTATTTTGTTAATATGTGTTGTTTTGTTGTCTGTCTCCCCCTTCTAGACTGTGAGCCCGCTGTTGGGTAGGGACCGGCTCTCGATGTTGCCAACTTGGACTTCCCAAGCGCTTAGTCCAGTGCTCTGCACACAGTAAGCGCTCAATAAATATGAATGAATGAATGAATGACCGTCCCTATATGCTACCAACTTGTACTTCCCAAGCGCTCAGTCCAGTGCTCTGCACACAGTAAGCGCTCAATAAATACGATTGAGTGAATGAATGACAGGAAACCTAGGGGCCAGGCAGGGGGCCCTATCTCTTCCCCAAATCATGATAATATTCATTCAATTGTATTTATTGAGCGCTTACTGTGTGCAGAGCACTGGACTAAGCGCTTGGGAAGTCCAAGTTGGCAACATATAGAGACAGTCCTTACCCAACAGCAGGCTCACAGTCTAGAAGGGGGAGACAGACAATAATAATAATAATAATGGTATCTGTTAAGCGCTTACTATGTGCCGAGCACTGTTCTAAGCACTGGGGTAGATACGAGCTGATCAGGCTGTCCCACGTGGGGCTCACAGTCTTAATCCCCATTTTCCAGATGAGATCACTGAGGCTCAGAGAAGTGAAGTGACTTGCCCAAAGTCACACAGGTAAGTGAAGGAGTCAGGATTAGAACCCACGACCTCTGACTCCCAATCCCGGGCTCTTTCCACTGAGCCACGCAGTATTCGTTAGGCACTTACTATGTGTCAAGCACTTTCCAAGCGTATTCTAAGCGCACCTAGCAAGCGCTTAACAAATATTATTATTATTACTGTTGTTATTATTATTATTGTTCTCTGGGCCTCAGTTCCCTCATCTGTAAAATGGGGATGAAGGCTGTGAGCCCCCCGCGGGACAACCTGATCACCTTGTAACCTCCCCAGCGGTTAGAACAGTGCTTGGCACATAGTAAGTGCTTAATATATGCCATCATCATTATTATTATTACCCCAGCGCTTAGAACAGTGGCACATAGTAAGCGCTTATTAAATACCATCAGTATTATTATCATTATTAGTAGTAGCAGGGGAGACAGACATGAAGAGAAAGAAATAAATGAAGGATGTGGACATAAGCGGTGTGGGGCTGGGACAGGGGGATGAAGAAAGGGAGCGAGTCCGGATGACGCAGAAGGGAGTGGGAGAAGAGGAAAGGAGAGCGCAGTCAGGGAAGGCCTCTGGGAGGAGATGGGCCTTCTGTAATAATAATAATAATAATAATAATAACAATAATAATAATATTAGTACAGAGCACTGTACTAAGCCCTTGGGAGAGGACAATATATTAGACACATTCCGTGCCCACAGTGAGATTACCGTCTAGAGGGGGAGACAGACATTAATATAAATGAATAAATTACAGATCTATCTATCTATCTATCTATCTATCTATCTATCTACATATAGATAGATAGATTCATTCATTCATTCAATGGCATTTATTGAGCGCTTACTGTGTGCAGAGCACTGTACTAAGCGCTTGGGAGAGGCCAATATATCAGACACATTCCATGCCCACAGTCTAGAGGGGGAGACAGACATTAATAAAAATAAATAAATTACAGATATCTATCTATCTATCTATATCTATCTATCTATCTATCTATCTATCTATCTATCTATCGATTCATTCATTCATTCAATGGTATTTATTGAGCGCTTACTGTGTGCAGAGCACTGTACTAAGTGCTTGGGAGAGGACAATATATCAGACACAGTCCATGCCCACAGTCTAGAGGGGGAGACAGACATTAATACAAATAAATAAATTACAGATATCTATCTATCTATCTATCTATCTATCTATCTATACATGTAGATAGATAGATTCATTCATTCATTCAATGGTATTTATTGAGCGCTTACTGTGTGCAGAGCACTGTACTAAGCGCTTGGGAGAGGACAATATATCAGACACATTCCATGCCCACAGTCTAGAGGGGGAGACAGACATTAATATAAATAAATAAATTACAGATATCTATCTATCTATCTATCTATCTATACATGTAGATAGATAGATTCATTAATTCATTCAATGGTATTTATTGAGTGCTTACTGTATGCAGAGCACTGTACTAAGCGCTTGGGAGAGGACAATATATCAGACACATTCCATGCCCACAGTCTAGAGGGGGAGACAGACATTAATATAAATAAATAAATTACAGATATCTATCTATCTATCTACATATAGATAGATAGATTTAGTCATTCATTCAATGGTTTATATTGAGCACTTACTGTGTGCAGAGCACTGTACTAAGCGCTTGGGAGAGGACAATATATCAGACACATTCCATGCCCACAGTCTAGAGGGGGAGACAGACATTAATATAAATAAATAAATTACAGATATCTATCTATCTATCTACATATAGATAGATAGATTCAGTCATTCATTCAATGGTCTATATTGAGCACTTACTGTGTGCAGAGCACTGTACTAAGCGCTTGGGAGAGGACAATACATCAGACACATTCCATGCCCACAGTCTAGAGGGGGAGACAGACATTAATATAAATAAATAAATTACAGATTATCTATCTATCTATACATCTAGATAGGTAGATAGATTCACTAATTCATTCAATAGTATTTATTGAGCACTTACTGTGTGCAGAGCACTGTACTAAGCGCTTGGGAGAGGACAATACATCAGACACATTCCATGCCCACAGTCTAGAGGGGGAGACAGACATTTATACAAATAAATAAATTACAGATATTTATCTATCTATCCATATAGATAGATTCATTAATTCATTCAATAGTATTTATTGAGCACTTACTGTGTGCAGAGCACTGTACTAAGGCTTGGGAGAGGACAATATATCAGACACATTCCATGCCCACAGTCTAGAGGGGGAGACAGACATTAATATAAATAAATAAATTACAGATATCTATCTATCATCCATCTATCCATCTATCTATCTATAGAGATAGATTCATTCATTCATTCAATGGTATTTATTGAGCGCTTACTGTGTGCAGAGCACTGGACTAAGCGCTTGGGAGAGGACAGTATATCAGACACATTCCCTGCCTACAGTGAGATCACAGTCTAGAGGGGGAGAGTGACATTAATATAAGTAAATAAATTGCAGATATATAGATATATATAGAGAGAGAGAGAGAGAGAGAGAGATTCATTTATTCATTCATTCATTCAATGGTATTTATTGAGCGCTTACTGTGTGCAGAGCACTGGACTAAGCGCTTGGGAGAGGACAGTATATCAGACACATTCCCTGCCTACAGTGAGATCACAGTCTAGAGGGGGAGACAGACATTAATATAAATAAATAAATTACAGATATATATATATATATATATATATTCATTCATTCACTCGTATTTATTGAGCGCTTACTGTGTGCAGAGCACTGGACTAAGCGCTTGGGAAGCACAAGTCGGCAGCATAGAGAGACGGTCCCTACCCAACAACGGGCTCACAGGCTAGAAGGGGGACTCTAGTCTCCATCCTGAACCCTGAAATCTCAGTTCTGGGGTTCCCCTCTACTTCCCAAGCGCTTAGTACAGTGCTCTGCACACAGTAAGCGCTCAATAAATACGACTGATTGATTGATTGATTGATTTCGCTCTCTTTTTTTTATTGGTATATGTTAAGCGCTTACTATGTGCCAAGCACTGTACTAAGCTCTGGAGTGGATAGGGGAAGCAGCGTGGCTCGGTGGAAAGAGCCCGGGCTTTGGAGTCAGAGGTCATGGGTTCAAATCCTGACTCCGCCACTTGTCAGCTGGGTGACTTTGGGCAAGTCATTTCACTTTCTTGGGCCTCAGTTCCCTCATCTGGAAAATGGGGATGAAGACCGTGAGCCCCCCGTGGGACAACCTCATCACCTTGTAACCTCCCCAGCGCTTAGCTTCCCAAGCGCTTAGTCCAGTGCTCTGCACACAGCAAGCGCTCAATAAATACGATTGAATGAATGAATGAACAGTGCTTTGCATATAGTAAGTGCTTAACAAATACCATTATTATTATTGTTATTATTATTATTATTATTAATAAATGCCATCGTTATTATTATTTTCCAGATGAGGAAAATGAGGCCCAGAGAAGCGAAGAGACTTGCCCAAGGTCACACAATGGAGCCGGGATTCGAAGCCAGGCCCTTCTGACCCCCAGGGCCCGGGCTCTAAACCACTCGCTTCTCCGTTCTTAAGGGCAGATGGTTTGATCTCCTGTTGCCCTCCCATTCATTCCATCCTATTTATTGAGCGCTTACGGTGTGCAGAGCACTGTACTAAGCGCTTGGGAAGTCCAAATTGGCAACATATAGAGACGGTCCCTACCCGACAGTGGGCTCACAGTCTAGAAGGGGCAGGGCAGATGGTTTGATCTCCTGTTGCCCTCCCATTCATTCCATCCTATTTATTGAGCGCTTACGGTGTGCAGAGCACTGTACTAAGCGCTTGGGAAGTCCAAGTTGGCAACATATAGAGACGGTCCCTACCCGACAGCGGGCTCACAGTCTAGAAGGGGCAGGGCAGATGGTTTGATCAGTTGCCCTCCCATTCTTTCCATCGTATTTATTGAGCGCTTACGGTGTGCAGAGCACTGTACTAAGCGCTTGGGAAGTCCAAATTGGCAACATATAGAGACGGTCCCTACCCGACAGCGGGCTCACAGTCTAGAAGGGGCAGGGCAGATGGTTTGATCTCCTGTTGCCCTCCCATTCATTCCATCCTATTTATTGAGCGCTTACGGTGTGCAGAGCACTGTACTAAGCGCTTGGGAAGTCCAAGTTGGCAACATATAGAGACGGTCCCTACCCAACAGCGGGCTCACAGTCTAGAAGGGGCAGGGCAGATGGTTTGATTTCCTGTTGCCATCCCATTCATTCCATCCTATTTATTCATCATCAATCGTATTTATTGAGCGCTTACTATGTGCAGAGCACTGTACTAAGCGCTTGGGAAGTACAAATTGGCAACATATAGAGACAGTCCCTACCCAACAGTGGGCTTATTGAGCGCTTACTGTGTGCAGAGCACTGTACTAAGCGCTTGGGAAGTCCAAGTTGGCAACATATAGAGACGGTCCCTCCCCGACAGCTGGCTCACAGTCTAGAAGGGGCAGGGCAGATGGTTTGATCAGTTGCCCTCCCATTCTTTCCATCGTATTTATTGAGCGCTTACGGTGTGCAGAGCACTGTACTAAGCGCTTGGGAAGTCCAAGTTGGCAACATATAGAGACGGTCCCTACCCGACAGCGGGCTCACAGTCTAGAAGGGGCAGGGCAGATGGTTTGATCAGTTGCCCTCCCATTCTTTCCATCGTATTTATTGAGCGCTTACGGTGTGCAGAGCACTGTACTAAGCGCTTGGGAAGTCCAAATTGGCAACATATAGAGACGGTCCCTACCCGACAGCGGGCTCACAGTCTAGAAGGGGCAGGGCAGATGGTTTGATCTCCTGTTGCCCTCCCATTCATTCCATCCTATTTATTGAGCGCTTACGGTGTGCAGAGCACTGTACTAAGCGCTTGGGAAGTCCAAGTTGGCAACATATAGAGACGGTCCCTACCCAACAGCGGGCTCACAGTCTAGAAGGGGCAGGGCAGATGGTTTGATTTCCTGTTGCCATCCCATTCATTCCATCCTATTTATTCATCATCAATCGTATTTATTGAGCGCTTACTATGTGCAGAGCACTGTACTAAGCGCTTGGGAAGTACAAATTGGCAACATATAGAGACAGTCCCTACCCAACAGTGGGCTTATTGAGCGCTTACTGTGTGCAGAGCACTGTACTAAGCGCTTGGGAAGTCCAAGTTGGCAACATATAGAGACGGTCCCTCCCCGACAGCTGGCTCACAGTCTAGAAGGGGCAGGGCAGATGGTTTGATCAGTTGCCCTCCCATTCTTTCCATCGTATTTATTGAGCGCTTACGGTGTGCAGAGCACTGTACTAAGCGCTTGGGAAGTCCAAATTGGCAACATATAGAGACGGTCCCTACCCGACAGCGGGCTCACAGTCTAGAAGGGGCAGGGCAGATGGTTTGATCTCCTGGTGCCCTCCCATTCATTCCATCCTATTTATTGAGCGCTTCCGGTGTGCAGAGCACTGTACTAAGCGCTTGGGAAGTCCAAGTTGGCAACATATAGAGGCGGTCCCTACCCGACAGCGGCTCACAGTGTAGAAGGGGCCCGTCCCACACCCCGGCCGCCGTCGGCCCCGGGCCCCGCACCCAGGGGAACCGCTCGGTGGCGATTCCCCCACGCTAGGGGAAGAGGAAGTAGAGGAAGGAAGGAGGCGGGTGAGGCCATTCCCGTTAAAAAGCCCACGGTGCGAGGAAACCCTCACTCTTCTGGGCCGGGGCGGTGGAGGGGAAGGACGCAGAGGGGCAGAAACCCCCCGCGTGGGGAGGACGGAGACGAAAGAGGAGCAAGACCGTCTAGCAAGCTCTCAGCCGGTGAGTCCGCTCCTCTGGACCTCACCCTTGACCCTTGACCCCTTCAATCAATCAATCAATCAATCAATCGTATTTACTGAGCGCTTACTGTGTGCAGAGCACTGGACTAAGCCACCAGGCCCCTGGACCTCCTTCTCCGGCCAACTCCCACGGGCAGCGGAAAGAGCCCGGGCTTTGGAGTCAGAGGTCACGGGTTCGAATCCCGGCTCCGCCACATAGTAATAATAATAATAATCATGGCATTTAGTAAGCGCTTACTAGGTGCAAAGCACTGTTCTAAGCACTGGGGAGGTTACAAGGTGATCAGGGGGTCCCATGGGGGGCTCGCAGGTCTTAACCCTCCAGATGAGGTCACGGAGGCGCAGAGAAGTGAAGTGACTGGCCCAAAGTCACCCAGCTGACAATTGGCAGAGCTGGGATTTGAACCCACTACCTCTGACTTTTTTTTTTAACATTTATTAAGCGCTTACTATGTGCAAAGCACTGTTCTAAGCGCTGGGGAGGTTACAAGGTGAACAGATTGTCCCACGGGGGGCTCACGGTCTTAATCCCCATTTTACAGATGAGGGAACTGAGGTGCAGAGAAGTGAAGTGACTCGCCCAAAGTCACCCAGCTGACAATTGGCAGAGCTGGGATTTGAACCCACGCCCTCCAACTTCAAAGCCCGTGTTCTTTTCCACTGAGCCACGCTGCTTCCCCAACCCTTCCGCATGTCTGCTGGGGGACCTTGGGCAAGCCACTTCACTTCTCTGAGCCTCAGTGACCTCATCTGGAAAATGGGGATTGACCGTGAGCCCCACGTGGGACAACCTGATGACATTATATTCCCCCAGCGCTTAGAACGGTGCTTTGCACATAGTAAGCGCTTAACAAACACCATCATTATTATTATTAACTCCCAAATGACAGTGCTTTGCACATAGTAAGTGCTTAACAAACACCATCATTATTATTATTAACTCCCACGTGACAGTGCTTTGCACATAGTAAGCACTTAACAAACGCCATCATTATTATCATTAACCCCCATGTGCCAGTGCTTTGCACATAGTAAGCGCTTAACAAATGCCATCATTATTATTATTATTAACTCCCGCGTGCCAGTGCTTTGCACATAGTAAGCGCTTAACAAATGCCATCATTATTATTATTAACTCCCGCGTGCCAGTGCTTTGCACATAGTAAGCGCTTAACAAATGCCATCATTATTGTTATTAACTCCCACGTGACAGTGCTTTGCACATAGTAAGCGCTTAACAAATGCCATCATTATTATTATTAACTCCCGCGTGCCAGTGCTTTGCACATAGTAAGTGCTTAACAAATGCCATCATTATTGTTATTAACTCCCACGTGACAGTGCTTTGCACATAGTAAGCACTTAACAAATGCCATCATTATTATTATTAACTCCCGTGTGACAGTGCTTTGCACATAGTAAGCGCTTAACAAATGCCATCATTATTATCATTAACTCCCACGTGCCAGTGCTTTGCACATAGTAAGCACTTAACAAACGCCATCATTATTATTATTATTAACTCCCACATGACAGTGCTTTGCACATAGTAAGCGCTTAACAAATGCCATCATCATTATGATTAACTCCCGCGTGACAGTGCTTTGCACATAGTAAGCGCTTAACTTCTAGACTGTGAGCCCACTGTTGGGTAGGACCTGTCTCTGTATGTTGCCAACTTGGACTTCCCGAGTGCTTAGTACAGTGCTCTGCACACCGTAAGTGCTCAATAAATACAATTGACTGATTGTGTATGTTGCCAACTTGGACTTCCCAAGCGCTTAGTCCAGTGCTCTGCACACCGCAAGCGCTCCATAAATACGATTGATTGATTAACCAATGCCATTATTATTATTATTATTATTAACTCCCACGTAGGTTTGGGAAAGTTGACCCAGGGGGACCGGATGGTGGGTGGCCCCTCTCCCGGGAGTTTTCTGATCGTCTGCCGGTTTTCCCGTCAGCTGGGCCCGGTGCGGGAAGGCGATGGAGGGGCCCCGGCAGGCCCGGTCCGCTCACCCCCTGCTCTCCTGCTTCCTGCTGCTGACCCTCACGGGGGGCCTCGGCTCAGGTAGGCGCCAACTTGGACTTCCCCAACTTGGACTTCCCCAACTTGTCCTTCCCAAGCGCTTAGTACAGCGCTCTGCACACAGTAAGCACTCAATAAATACGATTGATGATGATGATGATGATGATGCCCCCATTCCCCGCTGCTTGGGCCCCCCCCGCCCATCCCCTGCCTCCCCGCTTTGGGCCAGAGACCGGGAGTTGCCCAGGAGTCGGCCGGGCGGACAGTTGGCATTTTCTAGAGGAATCCGGATGCTGAAAAGTAGTGCGGTCTGGGATTCGGGCCTGGGATTCGGAAGGACCTGGATTCTCGTCCCCTGCTCCATCATTCATTCCAGCCCACTGTTGGGCAGGGCCCGTCTCTATATGTTGCCAACTTGGACTTCCCAAGCGCTTAGTCCAGTGCTCTGCACACAGGAAGCGCTCAATAAATATGAATGAATGACTGAATGAATGAATGTTGCCAACTTGGCCTTCCCAAGCGCTTAATACAGCGCTCTGCACACAGGAAGCGCTCAATAAATACGAATGAATGACTGAATGAATGAATGTTGCCAACTTGGCCTTCCCAAGCGCTTAATCCAGTGCTCTGCACACAGGAAGCGCTCAATAAATACGAATGAATGACTGAATGAATGAATGCTGCCAACTTGGCCTTCCCAAGCACTTAATACAGCGCTCTGCACACAGGAAGCGCTCAATAAATACGAATGAATGACTGAATGAATGAATGTTGCCAACTTGGCCTTCCCAAGCGCTTAATCCGGCGCTCTGCACACGGTAAGCGCTCAATAAATACGAATGAATGACTGACTGAATGAATGTTGCCAAGCTTAATCCAGCGCTCTGCATACAGTAAGCGCTCAATAAACACGATTGAATGAATGAATGTTGCCAACTTGGACTTCCCAAGCGCTCAGTCCGGTGCTCTGCACACGGTAAGCGCTCAATAAATACGATTGATTGATTCATTCGATCATATTGAGCGCTCACCGTTTGCAGAGCACTGGGTGCAGACTGTCTAAGGCTTCTTGGGATAGGAAGGAGCCAGTACATCAATCTTATGAATCAATGTAGGTCCTCCAAAGTAAGTTTGTTTTATGAAACTTTTTTAATTTTTAATCTGTTTTTAGCCGAGAGCCTCCCTTTCGTTGCCAGGCACAGAAGTTTAGTGTTTGGCATTTGGACAGATAGCAGACTGGGAACTCTCCTATCGGCAAATATCAAATGAAACGAAAGGCGGTGCAAGTTCAGGTTTTATCTGAAGGATGTTGCTATCAGTGAGCCGACTGCCTCAGATTAATAACGAAAAGAAATCATTTAAATACGCGGAGCTTTCATTTGACTACTTTTGTCTCTTTATCTATTATTATTTATTTATTCTATTTATTTTATTCTGTTAATATGTTTTGTTCTCTGTCTCCCCCTTCTAGACTGTGAGCCCGCTGTTGGGTAGGGACCGTCTCTATATGTTGCCAACTTGGACTTCCCAAGCGCTTAGTCCAGTGCTCTGCGCACGGTAAGCGCTCAATAAATACGATTGATTCATTCATTCATTCATTCGATAGTATTTATTGAGCGCTCACCGTTTGCACAGCACTGGGTGCAGACTGTTTAAGGCTTCTTGGGATAGGAAGGAGCCAGTACATCGATCTTATGAATCAATGTAGGTCCTCCAAAGTAATTTGTTTTATGAAACTTTTCATTTTTAATCTGTTTTTAGCCGAGAGCCTCCCTTTTGTTGCCAGACACAGATGTTTCGTGTTCTAGATTAGGGGCCTTGGCATTTGGGCAGATAGCAGACTGGGAACTTGCCTATCGGCAAATATCAGATGAAATGAAAGGCCGTGCAAGTTCAGGTTTTAGCTGAAGGTTGTTGTTATCAGTGAGCCGACTGCCTCAGATTTATAATGAAAAGAAATCATTTAAATACGTGGAGCTTTCATTTGACTACTTTTGTCCCTTTATCTATTATTATTCATTTATTCTATTTATTTTATTCTGTTAATACGTTTTGTTTTGTTCTCTGTCTCCCCCTCCTAGACTGTGAGCCCGCTGTTGGGTAGGGACTGTCTCTAGATGTTGCCAACTTGGACTTCCCAAGCGCTTAGTCCAGTGCTCTGCACACGGTAAGCGCTCAATAAATACGATTGATTGATTCATTCATTCATTCGATTGTATTTATTGAGCGCTCACTGTGTGCAGAGCACTGGGTGCAGACTGTTTAAGGCTTCTTGGGATAGGAAGGAGCCAGTACATCGATCTTATGAATCAAAGTAGGTCCTCCAAAGTAATTTGTTTTATGAAACTTTTCATTTTTAATCTGTTTTTAGCCGAGAGCCTCCCTTTTGTTGCCAGACACAGATGTTTCGTGTTCTAGATTAGGGGCCTTGGCATTTGGGCAGATAGCAGACTGGGAACTCGCCTATCGGCAAATATCAGATCAAATGAAAGGCCGTGCAAGTTCGGGTTTTATCTGAAGGATGTTGTTATCAGTGAGCCGACTGCCTCAGATTTATAACGAAAAGAAATCATTTAAATATGTGGAGCTTTTATTTGACTACTTTTCTCTTTTTATCAATCAATCGTATTGATTGAGTGCTTACTGTGTGCACAGCACTGTACTAAGCGCTTGGGAAGTCCAAGTTGGCAACATATAGAGACAGTCCCTACCCAACAGTGGGCTCACAGTCTAAAAGACTGTCTCTTTATCTATTATTATTTATTTATTCTATTTATTTTATTCTGTTAATATGTTTTGTTTGGTTCTCTGTCCCCCCCTTCTCGACTGTGAGCCCGCTGTTGGGTAGGGACCGTTTCTAGATGTTGCCAACTTGGACTTCCCAAGCGCTCAGTCCGGTGCTCTGCACACGGTAAGCGCTCAATAAATACGATTGATTGATTCATTCATTCATTCGATCGTATTTATTGAGCGCTCACGGTGTGCACAGCACCTTGCCAAGCGCTTGGGTGCAGACTGTTTAAGACTTCTTGGGATCGGAAGACCATCTCTATATGTTGCCAACTTGGACTTCCCAAGCGCTCAGTCCGGTGCTCTGCACACAGTAAGCGCTCAATAAATACGATTGATTGATTGATTCATTCATTCGATCGTATTTATTGAGCGCTCACGGTGTGCACAGCACCTTGCCAAGCGCTTGGGTGCAGACTGTTTAAGACTTCTTGGGATCGGAAGAGCATCTCTATATGTTGCCAACTTGGACTTCCCAAGCGCTCAGTCCAGTGCTCTGCACACGGGAAGCGCTCAATAAATACGATTGAATGAACGAATGAATGAAGGGGAAGTCCAAGTTGGCAACATCCAGAGACGGTCCCTACCCAACAGCGGGCTCACGGTCTATCATCCGTTCATTCAATCGTATTTATTGAGCGCTTACCGTGTGTGACCTTGGGTTCTCGTCCCCCGCTCCATCGCTCATCGTTCATCCATTCATTCAGTTGTATATATGTATATATGGTTGTACATATTTATTACTTTATTTATTTATTTATTTATTTATTTTACTTGTACATTTCTATCCTATTTATTTTATTTTGTTGGTATGTTTGGTTCTGTTCTCTGTCTCCCCCTTTTAGACTGTGAGCCCACTGTTGGGTAGGGACTGTCTCTATGTGTTGCCAATTTGTACTTCCCAAGCGCTTAGTACAGTGCTCTGCACATAGTAAGCGCTCAATAAATACGATTGATTGATTGATCGTATTTATTGAGCGCTTACCGTGGGTGACCTCGGGCAAGTCGCTTCTCTTCTTTGGGTCTCGGTTCCCTCGTCTGGAAAACGGGGTTGAAGACAGTGAGTGTGGGACAGGGACCGGGTCCAACCTGGTTAGCTTGCGTCTCCCCCAGCGTTCAGTACAGTGCCTGCCTAACAAATACCGTAAAAAAGACATCTACCTCCCTTCCCACACGTAGCTTCCTCTCTTGAGTCTCCTCAGACTTATTCGGAGCTTAAATCCATCAATCAAGTCTACTTGTTTCGCCCTTCTAGACTGTGAGCCCCTTGTTGGGTAGGGACCGTCTCTATAGGTTGCCGATTTGGACTTCCAAAGCGCTTAGTACAGTGCTCCGCACACTGTAAGCGCTCAATAAATAGGATTGAATGAATGGGAGGGCAACAGGAGATCAAACCATCTGCCCTTAAGAACGGAGAAGCGTGCGGTTTAGAACCCGGGCCCTGGGGGTCAGAAGGGCCTGGCTTCGAATCTCGGTTCAATAAATACGATTGAATGAATTGTATTTATTGAGTGCTTACTGGGTGCCGAGCTCTGTACTGAGCGATGGGGAGAGGACAATGCAGTCAGTGTGGTAGACACGTTCCCTGCCCACCGGGAATTTACAGTCTCGGGGACACCGGTATTTACAGAAATATTTGTTTTCTCAACTCATCATCATCAATCGTATTTATTGAGCGCTTACTATGTGCAGAGCACTGTACTAAGTGCTCCCCCAAATAATCATAGCAATGGCGGTATTTGTTCAACGCTCACTACGTTCCTTACACTGTTCTAAGCGCCGGGGTGGTTGCAATACTCAGACTAGACATAGTCCCCGTCCCACACAGGGCTTCGCGGTCTAAAAGGGAGGCATTTTTCATTTTTCAGATGATGATGAGGGTATTTGGTAAGCGCTTACTATGTGCAAAGCACTGTTCTAAGCGCTGGGAAGGTTACAGGGTGATCAGGTTGTCCCACGGGGGGGGCTCACGGTCTTCATCCCCATTTTCCAGGTGAGGGAACTGAGGCCCAGAGAAGTGAAGTCTTTTAGACCGTGAGCCCACTGTTGGGTAGGGACTGTCTCTATATGTAGCCAATTTGTACTTCCCAAGCGCTTAGTACAGTGCTCTGCACAGAGTAAGCGCTCAATAAATACGATTGATGATGATGATGATGATGAAGTGACTTGCCCCAAGTCCCACAGCTGACAATTGGCGGAGCCGGGATTCGAACTTGTATCCACCCCAGCGCTTAGTATAGCGCCTGGCACATAGTAGGCGCTTAACAAAGACCGCGGCTATTACTATAATTATTATTCCGGGACTTACGGGAGCCGTGGCTCACGGGACGCCGCCACGGGGATCCCGATTTCAGTTCCAGCTCGGCCACTGGCAAGAAAGATTCCTTTATGCCGGACCTGATCCTCCGGAGGAAGAATCCGCGGCTGGGCACGAGCCGGCTAATCAATCGATCGTATTTATTGAGCGCTTACTGTGTGCAGAGCGCTGTACTAAGCGCTCGGGATGTACAAGTTGGCAGCGGTAACCGTAATAATGGTGGCGTTGGTGGAGAAGTAGCGTGGCCTAGCGAATCGCGCCCAGGCCTGGGACTCAGAAGGACCCGTAATTCCTGCTCCGTGTGACCTTGGCTAAGTCACTTGGCTTCTCTGGGCCTCATCTGGAAAACGGGGATTGGGATTGGGAGTCCTATGTGGGACAGGGACTGGGTCCAACCCAATTTCCTTGTATTTAGTACTCATTGCCAGTGCTTGATAATAATGGTAGCATTTATTAAGCGCTTACTATGTGCAAAGCACTGTTCTAAGCGCTGGGGAGGTTACAAGGTGATCAGGATGTCCCACCTGTCATCCCCGTACCACCGTTATTATTATTGCTATTATTATTATTATTACTCACTGACCGTGGGCCAAATACTGAGACATAAGATAATAGAGAAGCAGCGTGGCTCAGTGGGAAAGAGCCCGGGCTTCGGAGTCAGAGGTCACGGGTTCAAATCCCGGCTCTGCCGATTGTCAGCTGGGTGATTTTGGGCCAGTCACTTCACTGGGCCTCAGTTCCCTCATCTGTAAAATGGGGATTAAGACCGTGAGCCCCCCATGGGACAACCTGATCACCTTGTAACCTCTCCAGTGCTTAGAACAGTGCTTTGCACATAGTAAGCGCTTAATAAATGCCATCGTTATTATTATTATCTGGAAAACGGGGATTAGGATTGGGAGTCCTATGTGGGACAGGGACTGTGTCCAACCCGATTACCTTGTATTTAGTACAGGCCTGGCTCATTGTCGGTGCTTAATAGATACCACCGTTATTATTATTGCTATTATTGTTATTAGTACGCACTGACCGTGGGCCAAATACTGAGACATAAGATAATAGAGAAGCAGCGTGGCTCAGTGGGAAAGAGCCCGGGCTTTGGAGTCAGAGGTCACGGGTTCAAATCCCGGCTCCGCCGATTGTCAGCTGGGTGACTTTGGGCCAGTCACTTCACTTCTCTGGGCCTCAGTTCCCTCATCTGGAAAATGGGGATTAAGATTGTGAGCCCGACATGGGACAACCTGATCACCTTGTAACCTCCCCAGCGCTTAGAACAGTGCTTTGCATATAGTAAGCGCTTAACAAATACCATTATTATTATTATTATTATTCACTTCTCTGTGCCTCAATTCCCTCATCTGGAAAATAGGGATGAAGACTGTGAGCCCCCCCGTGGGACAACCTGATCACTTTGTAACCTCCCCAGCGCTTAGAACAGTGCTTTGCACATAGTAAGCGCTTAATAAATGCCATTATTATTATTATTATTATTATTCACTTCTCTGTGCCTCAGTTCCCTCATCTGGAAAATGGGGATGAAGACTGTGAGCCCCCCCGTGGGACAACCTGATCATTTTGTAACCTCCCCAGCGCTTAGAACAGTGCTTTGCACACAGTAAGCGCTTAATAAATGCCATTATTATTAGTAGTGGTAGTAGTAATGATGGTATTTGTTAAGTGCTTACTATGTGCCGAGCCCTGTTCTAAGCGCTGGGGCAGATTCAAGGTAATCAGGTGGTCCCACGTGGGGCTCACAGTGTTAATCCCCATTTCAGAGATGAGGGAACTGAGGCACAGAGAAGTTCAATGACCATAATTCTGGTATTTGCTAAGCACTTACTATGTGCCAAGCACTGTTCTAAGCGCTGGGGTAGATGCAAGGTAATCAGGTTGTCCCACGTGGGGCTCACAGTCCCCATTTGACAGATGAGGGGACTGAGGCCCAGAGAAGTGAAGTGGCTTGCCCAAGGCCACACAGCAGACAAGTGGCAGTGGTGGGATTAGAACCCACATCCTCCGACTCCCAAGCCCGCTCTCTTTCCACTAAGCCACGCCGCCTCTCTTATAATCAGGTCAGACATAATCCCTACCACGGATGGGGCTCTCAGTCTAAGGGGGAGGAGAACAGGTATTGACTCTCCATTTTCCAGATGAGGAAACTGAGGCCCAGAGATCAATCGGCCAATGGTATTTATTGAGCACTTACAGTGCGCAGAGCACTGTACTACCACTGTAGTAATTACTGTAGTGATGAAGCAGGGTGGCTCGATGGAAAGAAGCAGCGTGGCTCAATGGAAAGAGCCCGGGCTTTGGAGTCAGAGGTCATGGGTTCAAATCCCGCCTCCGCCGACTGTCAGCTGGGTGACTTTGGGCAAGTCACTTCACTTCTCTGTGCCTCAGTTCCCTCATCTGTCAAATGGGGATGAAGACTGCGAGCCCCCCCGTGGGACAACCTGATCACTTTGTAACCTCCCCAGCGCTTAGAACGGTGCTTGGCACATAGTAAGCGCTTAACAAATACCGTTATTATTATTATTCGCTTATTTATTCATTCATGGAATTGGAAATTCATGGAAAATAAATAGAAATTGGGCAAGTCACTTCACTTCTCTGGGCCTCAGTTCCCTCATCTGTCAAATGGGGATTAAGACCGTGAGCCCCCCATGGGACAACCTGATCACCTTGTAACCTCCCCAGCGCTTAGAACAGTGCTTGGCACATAGTAAGCGCTTAATAAATGCCATCAAAAAAAAAAAAAGAGCCCGGGCTTGGGAATCAGAGGTCGTGGGTTCTGATCCCGGCTCCTCCATTTGTCTGCTGTGTGACCTTGGGCAAGCCGCTTCACTTCTTTGGGCCTCAGTCCCCTCATCTGTCAAATGGGGACTGTGAGCCCCACGTGGGACAACCTGATTACCTTGTATCTCCCCCAGCGCTTAGAACAGTGCTTGGCACATAGTAAGCGCTTAGCAAATACCATAATTATTATTATCACTGTGGGTGGTTGGGAGAGGACAATACCATAGACTTGCCCAAGGTCACCCAGCAGGCAATGAGAGTCCCTTAATCCATCTACCTGTCCAATAACGCAATAATAATCACTGTGGTATTTGTTAAACACTATGTGCCGAGCGCTGTATTAATAACAATAATAATAATTATTATTCATTCATTCATTCATTCAATCATATTTATTGAGCGCTTACTGTGTGCAGAGCACTGGACTAAGCGCTTGGGAAGTCCAAGCTGGCAACATCTAGAGACGGTCCCTACCCAACAGCGGGCTCAAAGTCTGGACCTCAGTGGCCTCATCTGGAAAATGGGGATTCATTCATTCATTCATTCATTCAATCGTACTTATTGAGCGCTTACTGTGTGCAGAGCACTGGACGAAGCGCTTGGGAAGCACAAGCTGGCAACATAGAGAGACGGTCCCTACCCAACAGCGGGCTCACAGTCTGGGCCTCAGTGGCCTCATCTGGAAAATGGGGATTCATTCATTCATTCATTCAATCGTATTTATCATTCATTCAATCGTATTTATTGAGCGCTTACTGTGTGCAGAGCACTGGACTAAGCGCTTGGGAAGTCCAAGTTGGCAACATCTAGAGACGGTCCCTACCCAACAGCGGGCTCAAAGTCTGGGCCTCAGTGGCCTCATCTGGAAAATGGGGATTCATTCATTCATTCATTCATTCATTCAATCGTATTTATTGAGCGCTTACTGTGTGCAGAGCACTGGACTAAGCGCTTGGGAAGCACAAGCTGGCAACATAGAGAGACGGTCCCTACCCAACAGCGAGCTCACAGTCTGGGCCTCAGTGGCCTCATCTGGAAAATGGGGATTCATTCATTCATTCATTCAATCGTATTTATCATTCATTCAATCGTATTTATTGAGCGCTTACTGTGTGCAGAGCACTGGACTAAGCGCTTGGGAAGTCCAAGTTGGCAACATCTAGAGACGGTCCCTACCCAACAGCGGGCTCACAGTCAGTGGCCTCATCTGGAAAATGGGGATTCATTCATTCATTCAATCGTATTTATTGAGTGCTTCCTGTGTGCAGAGCACTGTACTAAGCGCTTGGGAAGTCCAAGCTGGCAACATCTAGAGACGGTCCCTACCCAACAGCGGGCTCACGGTCTAGAAGGGATGAAGACCGTGAGCCCCACGTGGGACAACCTGATCACCTTGTATCCCCCTCCAGCGCTTGGAACGGCGTCACTTCCCTTCTCCGTGCCTCCATCTATAAAACAGCGCTTGGAACCGCGTCGCTTCATCCATTCACTCAGTCGTACTTATTGAGCGCTTACTGCGTGCCGAGCACTTCACTTCCCTGGGCCTCAGGGACCTCATCTGGAAAATGGGGGTGAAGACTGGGAGCCCCCCGTGGGACAACCTGATCGCCTTGGAACCTCCCCAGCGCTTAGAGCGGTGCTTGGCGCGTAGTAAGCGCTTAATAAATGCCATCATTATTATTATTATAGTAGGCGCTTAACCGATACCGTCGTTCTTAACAGGGATTTTTGAGATCAGAGGGGTGGGAGAGGGGACCCCCACCCGCTCCTTAGATCCGGGGTACTCAGCCGTCCTCCCCCTGCCCCTCCATTGAGGCCCAGGACGCGGAGAGGGGGTTTGCGGCCTTGAAATAGCCCAACGTCATGGGACTGGGGGTTGCGGGTGGGCCCGGCCGGGTGGGGCCGGGGTGCCGGGAACTCTCCGGGCCGCCCCGAGACCTCCAGCCGGGCCGGGGTGACGTCGGTGGGGGTTTCCAGGGCCCCCGGCCGCCTCGCCCGGGCCGGTTTTGGTTCCTCTGTGATTCAGGCCCGGGCCTCCCTGGGCCGGTGTTTGCCGGGGGCATTTCAGGCGCCGCCTCCGCGCGCCCCTCCGGCTCTCCAAGCTTTCGGTTGTGATTTCAGGGTCCCGGGGGGCTTCCTTTGGGAGGGCGGGGGCGGCCCCCGGGGCCCTGGCCGTCGAAATGGCGGTCTCGGGCGGGCGCTTCCTATGTGGGAAGCGCCCAACCTCGCGCTGGCTTCGAGGAGGAAAATCCCAGCCGGGCCCCGCGTCGCCGCACCACGCGGGTGGGCGGCGGGGGGGGGACCGGGGACTGAATCCCCGTTTGGCCGATGAGGAAATGGACGCGAAATGGAAATGGAAATGGAAATGGAGATGGAGGCGAAGTGACTTATCCAAGGTCACACAGCAGGCGACTGGCAGGGCTGGGAGTAGGCCGGGAGCCCACTGTTTAACGGTGGGATTTGTTCGAATCCCGGCTCTGCCGCAAATCTGCTGTGTGACCTTGGGCAAGTCACTTCACTTCTCTGAGCCTCAGTTCCCTCATCCATAAAAATGGGGATTAAAACTGTGAGCCCCACGTGGGGCAGCTTGATCACCTTGTACCCCCCCCAGTGCTTAGAACAGTGCTTTGCACATAGTAAGCGCTTAACAAATGCCATTATTATTATTATTATTATTAAGCGCTTACTACGTGCAAAGCACTGTGCTAAGCGCCGGGGGGGGGGATACAAGGTGATCAGGGACCATCTCTATATCATCATCATCATCAATCATATTTATTGAGCGCTTACTGTGTGCAGAGCACTGTACTAAGCGCTTGGGAAGTACAAGTTGGCAACACATAGAGACGGTCCCTACCCAACAGTGGGCTCTATGTGTGGAGAAGCGGCGCGGCTCAGTGGACGGAGCCCGGGCTTTGGAGTCAGAGGGCGTGGGTTCGAATCCCGGCTCCGCCACATGCCTGCTGTGTGACCTTGGGCAAGTCACTTCGCTTCTCGGAGTCTCCGTGACCTCATCTGTTAAAAAGCGGGATGACGACTGTGAGCCCCACGCGGGACAACCGGATCACCTTGTATCCCCCCAGCGCTCAGAACAGTGCTTTGCACATAGTAAGCGCTTAACAAATGCCATTATTTTCCCTTCTAGACTGTGAGCCCGTTGTTGTCTCTATATGTTGTCAACTTGGACTTCCCAAGCGCTTAGTACAGTGCTCTGCACGCAATAAGCGCTTAATAAATACGATTGATTGATTGATTGATTGTATCCCCCAGCGCTCAGAACAGTGCTTTGCACATAGTAAGCGCTTAAGAAATGCCATTATTTTCCCTTCTAGACTGTGAGCCCAATGTTGGGTAGGGACCGTCTCTATATGTTGCCAACTTGGACTTCCCAAGCGCTTAGTACAGTGCTCTGCATGCAGTAAGCGCTCAATAAATACGATTGATTGATTGATTGCCAACTTGTACTTCCCAAGCGCTTAGTCCAGTGCTCTGCCCACAGTAAGCGCTCAATAAATACGATTGAATGAATGAATGAACCCAGCTCCTCAGATTCCCAGGCCCCAGGCTCTTTCCACTAGGCCGTGCTGCTTCTCCATCTGTGGCTCTCCTGGGCCCTGTATGGTTCAATCAATCAATAATCAATCAATGAAGAAGCAGCGTGGCTCAGTGGAAAGAGCCCGGGCTTTGGAGTCAGAGGTCATGGGTTCGAATCCCGGCTCTGCCACTTGTCAGCTGGGTGATCCTGGGCAAGTCACTTCACTTCTCTGGGCCTCAGTGCCCTCATCTGTGAAATGGGGATGAAGACTGTGAGCCCCCCGTGGGACAACCTGATCACCTTGTAACCTCCCCAGTGCTTAGAACAGTGCTTTGTACGTAGTAAGCACTTAATAAATGCCATTATTATAATTATTATTATTCAAGTCAGTTCACTGAGAAGCAGTGTGGCTCAGGCGAAAGAGCCCAGGCTTTGGAGTCAGAGGTCGTGGGTTCAAATCTCGGCTCCGCCAATTGTCACCTGGGTGACTTTGGGCAAGTCACTTCACTTCTCTGGGCCTCAGTAACCTCATCTGGAAAATGGGGATTAAGACTGTGAGCACCCTGTGGGACAACCTGATCACCTTGTAACCTCCCCAGCGCTTAGAACAGTGCTTTGCACATAGTAAGCTCTTAATAAATGCCATTATTATTATTATTATTATCCAGAGGTCTCTGAGGTCCCTGGCCACCCCCCTCTCCATCATCCTGGGGTCTCTGAGGGCCCTGATCCCCCCCTCCCTCATCCTGGGGTCCCTGAGAGCCCTGATCCCCCCACCCCCTCATCCTGCCGTCCCTGAGTCAACTGAATTTACTGAACGCTTACTGTGTTCAGAGTAATAATAATAATAATAATAATAATAATAATAATGAAGGTATTTGTTAAGCACTTACTATATGCAAAGCACTGTTCTAAGCCCTGGGGGGATACAAGGTGGTCAGGTTGTCCCACATGGGGCTCACAATCTTAATCCCCATTTTCCAGATGAGTGAACTGAGGCACAGAGAAATGACTCGCCCAAAGTCACGCAGCCAACAAGAGACGGAGCCGGGATTAGAACCCATGACCTCTGACTCCCAAGCCCGGGCTCTTTCCACTCAACTGCTTGGGGGAGAACAAAAAACAGTAGAACAGACACTTTTCCCGCCCACAAGGATTTTACGGTCTAGAGGGTCCTGAGGGACAAGATCCCCCCCGACTCCCTCATCCTGGGGTCCCCAAGATAATAATAACAATAACGATGGCATTTATTAAGCACTTAGTCTGTGCAAAGCACTGTTCTAAGCGCTGGGGAGGTTACAAGGTGATCAGGTTGTCCCACGGGGGGCTCACGGTCTTAATCCCCATTTTACAGATGAGGTAACTGAGGCCCAGAGAAGTGAAGCGACTTGCCCAAAGTCACCCAGCTGACAATTGACGGAGGCGGAATTTGAACCCATGACCTCTGACTCTAAAGCCCGGACTCTTTCCGCTGAGCCACGCTGCTTCCTCAATAATAATAATAATAATGGCATTTATTAAGCGCTTACTATGTGCAAAGCACCATTCTAAGCACTGGGGAGGTTACAAGGTTGTCCCACGGGGGGCTCACAGTCTTCATCCCCATTTTCCAGATGAGGGAACTGAGAGAAGTGAAGCGACTTGCCCAAAGTCACCCAGCTGACAGTTGACGGAGCTGGGATTTGAACCCGTGACCTCTGACTCCAAAGCCCGGGCTCTTTGCACTGAGCCAGGCTGCTTTTCTAAGATCCCCACCCACAAGCAGCACGGCCTAGCGGATAGACCACCGGCCTGGGACTCAGCGAGCCGCCACTTGTCTGCCGTGTGACCTTGGGCGGGTCACTTCACCGTGCCTCAGTTCCCTCATCCGTCAGAAGGGGATTAACTCCTTAAATCCGTTGCAGGACAGGGACTTGGTCCAACCCGATTTGCCGGTACCCACCCTGGTGCTTGGCATTATTACTAGAGAAGCGGCGTGGCTCAGAGGACAGAGCCCAGGCTTGGGATTCAGAGGTCGTGGGTTCTAATCCCGGCTCTGCCAACTGTCAGCTGTGTGACTTTGGGCAAGTCACTTCACTTCTCTGGGCCTCAGTTCCCTCATCTGGAAAATGGGGATGAAGACTGGGAGCCCCATGTGGGACAACCTGATCACCTTGTATCCCCCCAGTGTTTAAAACAGTGCTTCGTACATAGTAAGCGCTTAACAAATGCCATCATTATTATTATGTGGGACAACCTGATCACCTTGTATCCCCCCAGCACTTAGAACAGTGCTTGGCACGTAGTAAGCGCTTAACAAATGCCATCATTATTATTTTTGTTATGTGGGACAACCTGATCACCTTGTATCCCCCCAGCGCTTAGAACAGTGCTTCACACATAGTAAGCGCTTAACAAATGCCATTATTATTATTATTATTATTATTATGTGACAACCTGATCACCTTGTATCCCCGCAGTGCTTAGAACAGTGCTTCACACATAGTAAGCGCTTAACAAATGCCATTATTATTATTATTATTATGTGAGACAACCTGATCACCTTGTATCCCCGCAGTGCTTAGAACAGTGCTTGGCACATAGTAAGCGCTTAACAAATGCCATCATCATTATTATTATTATTATTATGTGGGACAACCTGATTACCTTATATCACCCCAGTGCTTAGAACAGTGCTTGGCATATAGTAAGTGCTTTACAAATGCCATCATCATTATTATTATTATTATTATTATTATTATGTGGGACAACCTGATCAACTTGTATCTCCCCAGTGTTTAGAACAGTGCTGGGCATATAGTAAATGCTTAATCAATCAATCAATCAATCGTATTTATTGAGCGCTTACTGTATGCAGAGCACTGGACTAAGCGCTTGGGAAGTACAAAAGTCGGCAACATCTAGAGACGGCCCCTACCCAACAGTGGGCTCACAGTCTAGAAGGGGGAGACAGAGAACAAAACCAAACATGCTAACAAAATAAAATGAATAGAATAGATATGTACAAGTAAAATAAATAGAGTAATAAATATGTACAAACATATATACATATATACAGGTAACAAATGCCATCATTATTATTATTATTATGTGGGACAACCAGATCACCTTTCATCCCCCCAGCTCTTAGAACAGTGCTTCACACATAGTAAATGCTTAACAAGTGCCATAATTATTATTATTATTATTATGTGGGACAACCTGATCACCTTGTATCCCTCCCCAGTGCTTAGAACAGTGCTTGGCATATCGTAAGTGCTTAACAAATGCCATCATTATTATTATTATTATGTGGGACAACCTGATCACCTTGTATCCCCCCAGCGCTTAGAACAGTGCTTGGCATATAGTAAGTGCTTAACAAATGCCATCATTATTATTATTATTATGTGGGACAACCTGATCACCTTGTATCCCCCCAGCGCTTAGAACAGTGCTTGGCATATAGTAAGTGCTTAACAAATGCCATCATTATTATTATTATTATGTGGGACAACCTGATCACCTTGTATCCCCCCAGCGCTTAGAACAGTGCTTGGCATATAGTAAGTGCTTAACAAATGCCGTCATTATTATTATTATTATGTAGGACAACCTGATCACCTTGTATCCCCCCAGCGCTTAGAACAGTGCTTGGCATATAGTAAGTGCTTAACAAATGCCGTCATTATTATTATTATTATGTGGGACAACCTGATCACCTTGTATCCCCCCAGCGCTTAGAACAGTGCTTGGCATATAGTAAGTGCTTAACAAATGCCATCATTATTATTATTATTATGTGGGACAACCTGATCACCTTGTATCCCCCCAGCGCTTAGAACAGTGCTTCATACATAGTAAGTGCTTAACAAATGCCATCATGATTATTATTATTATTATGTGGGACAACCTGATCACCTTATATCCCCCCAGTGCTTCGAACAGTGCTTTGCATATAGTAAGCCCTTAACAAATGCCATCATTATTATTGTTATTATTATTATTATGTGAGACAACCTCATCACCTTGTATCCCCCCAGCGCTTAGAACAGTGCTTGGCACATAGTAAGCACTTAACAAATGCCATCATTATTATTATTATTATGTGGGACAACCTGATCACCTTGTATTCCCCCAGCGCTTAGAACTGTGCTCGGCACATAGTAAGCGCTTAACAAATACCATCATTATTATTATTATTATTATTATGTGGGACAACCTGATCACCTTATATCCCCCCAGTGCTTAGAACAGTGCTTTGCATATAGTAAGCGCTTAACAAATGCCATCATTATTATTATTATTATTATGTGAGACAACCTGATCACCTTGTATCCCCCCCCCCCAGCGCTTAGAACAGTGCTTGGCACATAGTAAGCGCTTAACAAATGCCATCATTATTATTATTATTATTATGTGGGACAACCTGATCACCATGTATCCCCCCAGTGCTTAGGACAGTGCTTGGCATATAGTAAGTGCTTAACAAATGCCAGCATGGCTAGAGAAGCAGCATGGCTCAGTGGAAAGAACCCAGGCTTTGGAGTCAAAGGTCATGGGTTCAAACCCCGTCTCCGCCACTTGTCAGCTGGGTGACTTTGGGCAAGTCACTTCACTTCTTTGTGCCTCAGTTCCCTCATCTGTCAAATGGGGATGAAGACTGTGAGCCCCAAGTGGGACCACCTGATCACCTTGTAACCTCCCCAGCGCTTAGAACGGTGCTTTGCACGTAGTAAGCGCTTAATAAACGCCATTATCGTTATTATTACCGCCCAGCAGCGTGCCCGAGGACGGTGAGCCAGCGGGTGGGCGGCGCGGCCACCCTCTCCTGCTGCTTCGGGGTCCCAGAGGCCCAGCTGGGCCAACACCGCATCTACTGGCAGAAGAACGGCAAGGTGGCCATGGACGCCAACAAGGAGTTCATCGACCCCGAGTACGAGAACCGGACCGCGTTCGACCGGGCCCACAACCTGTCCCTCATCATCCTCCCGCTGCGGGTGTCGGACAGCGGCCCTTACGAGTGCATTGTCCAGAAGAAGAAGAAGGACGGCCACTACGAGCGCATCCACGGGGCCGAGGTCAGGCTGGAGGTCGTAGGTGAGTGAGAAGCGGTGGCGATCCGTCCCCTCCACCCCCCGCCACCTTCGAAGCCACATCTTCGAGACTTGTCAGCCAGTTGTTGGGTAGGGACCGTCTCTATACGTTGCCCACTTGAACTTCCCAAGCGCTCAGTACAGTGCTCTGCACACAGTAAGCGCTCAATAAATATGATGGAATGACTGAATGAACTTCCCAAGCGCTTAGTACAGTGCTCTGCACACTGTAAGCGCTCAATAAATACGACTGAATGAGTATCGAAGGCCCATCTCCTCCAAGAAGTCTTCCCACACTGAGCCCCCTTTTCCTCATTCATTCACTCATATTTATTCATTCATTCAATCGTATTTATTGAGCGCTTACTGTGTGCAGAGCACTGGACTAAGCGCTTGGGAAGTGCAAGTTGGCAACATCTAGAGACGGGCCCTACCCAACAGCGGGCTCACAGGCTAGAAGGGGGAGACAGAGCACAAACCAAAACATACTAACAAAATAAAATAAATAGAATACGTACAAATAAAATAGAGTAATAAATATGTACAAACATATATTCATTCATTCATTCAATCGTATTTATTGAGCGCTTACTGTGTGCAGAGCACTGGACTAAGCGCTTGGGAAGTAGAAATCAGCAACATATAGAGACGGTCCCTAACCAACAGTGAGCTCACAGTCTAGAAGGGGAGACAGAGGACAAAACAAAACATATTAACAAAATAAAATAAATAGAATACATATAAATAAAATAGAGTAATAAATACGTACAAACATATATTCATTCATTCATTCAATTGTATTTATTGAGCGCTTACTGTGTGCAGAGCACTGGACTAAGCGCTTGGGAAGTAGAAATCAGCAACGTATAGAGACGGTCCCTACCCAACAACGGGCTCACAGTCTAGAAGGGGGAGACAGAGAACAAAATTAAACATATTAACAAAATAAAATAAATAGAATACGTACAAATAAAATAGAGTAATAAATACATACAAACATATATTCATTCATTCATTCAATCGTATTTATTGAGAGCTTACTGTGTGCAGAGCACTGGATTAAACGCTTGGGAAGTAGAAATCGGCAACGTATAGAGACCGTCCCTACCCGACAACGGGCTCACAGGCTAGAAATGACACCCACAAATGTACTTGGGCACTGGAATTGATTTTTTTTAATCAAAGACTTATATTGCTATGAAATGGCGCTTAGAACAGTGCTTCAGTGCTTTAAACAGTGCTTTGGACATAGTAGGCGCTTAACAAATACCATCAATGCCAGCTGTGTGACTTTGGGCAAGTCACTTCACTTCTCCGGGCCTCAGTTCCCTCATCCGTAAAATGGGGATTAAGACTGTGAGCCCCCCGTGGGACAATCTGATAACCTTGTATCCTCCTCAGCGCTTAGAACAGTGCTTGGCACATCATCAATCGTACTTATTGAGCGCTTACTGTGTGCAGAGCACTGTACATAGTAAGCGCTTAACAAGTGCCATCATTATTATCATTATTATTATCAAAAAAAGACATAATATCAAAAAAAAAACAAAAAAAGAAACACCACCTTCCCAAGATTGGCAATCAAATCCCAGAAACATCAATCCTTTTCTGTCTCTGCTGAATTGAAGGGACTAGAGAAGGGAAACCCTCAACGCAACCATAAAGCGAGTTGAATTGTAAGCCTGCTTTAGAAGCATAAATCATTCATTATTACTTCGATTTCTTAAATTTATGGGCTTTCCACTCATGTGAAAAAACCGGGAATACAATATTTTCCAAGCTGGTGGCTGAAACATGCCAGATTTCAGAGCTATCGCTTGTAAATATCTTCTTCTCCCTCTCTCTTCTGCATCGCCCCGACTTGCTCCCTGCGTCCTTTCCCCTTCCCAGTTTGGCATAGTGGCTGGAGCCCGGGCCCGGGAGTGAGAAGGTCGTGGGTTCTAATCCCGGCTCCGCCACTTGTCCTGGGTGACCTCGAGCCAGTCACTTTGCTTCTCGGGGCCTCAGTTCCCTCGTCTGGAAAAAGCAGACGCAAAACCTGTCCTCCCTCCTACTTAAAACTGTGAGCCCTCTGTGGGATTATCTACCCCAGGGCTTAGTACAGTGCTTCATGTAGTAAGCACTTAACAAACGCCACAATTATTCTAGGAGGGAAAGAGAATGGAAAGAAAGGTATAAATGGTGAAATGGTGGAGAATGTCCGTGGATTCACACCTGGGTGCCATGGATGCTGTGAGTACAGAAGGAATGAGGTGGGGCTGGGAGAAGGAGATCTGGGGTGAAGAAAATGAATCAGGGAAAGCTGCCTGGAAAAGGAGGGAGAGGAGGAAAAGCAAAGGTGGGGGGGGGGAGGAGGAGAAGAAGGATGATGAGGAGGAAGACAAGGAGAAAGAGGAAGAGATGGATGAGAAGCAAAGTGGGGGGAGGAGGAGAAGAAGAAGGAGGAGGAGGAGGAAGAGAAAGAGGAGAAGATGGATGAGAAGCAAAGGAGGGGAGGAGGAGAAGAGAAGGATGACAGGAGAAGAAGGAGGAGGAAGAGAAAGAGGAGGAGGAGGAGAAGCAAAGGGGGGAGGAGGAGGAGGAGAAGAGAAGGATGAGAGGAGAAGGAGGAGGAGAAGGAGGAGAAGCAAAGGCAGGGAGGAAGAGGAGAAGAAGAAGGATGAGAAGGAAGAGAAGGAGGAGGAGAAGAAGAGGAGAAGCAAAGGTGGGGAGGAAGAGGAGAAGCAAAAGGGGGAAGGAGGTGGAGAGGAAGGAGGAGAAAGAGCAGAAGGAGTAGAAGGAGGAGAACCAAAGGCGGGGAGGAAGAGGAGAAGAAGGAGGAGGAGGAGGAAGGAGGAGGAGGAAAAGAGGAGGAGGAAGAGAAGAAGGAGGAGAAGAAAGAGGAGAAGCAAAGGGGAGGAGGAGGAGAAGCAAAAGGGGGAAGGAGGTGGAGAAGAAGGAGGAGAAAGAGCAGGAAGAGGAGAAGGAAGAGAAGGAAAAGGAGGAGGAGGAGGAGGAGGAGTGAAAGGGGGAGGAGGAGAAGGAGAAGGAGGAGGAGGAGAAGGATGAGGAGGAAGGAGGAGGAAAAGAGGAAGAGGAAGAGGAGGAGAAGAAAGAGGAGAAGCAAAGAGGGGGGAGGAGGAGAAGCAAAAGGGGGAAGGAGGTGGAGAAGGAGGAGGAGAAGGAGAAGGAAGAGGAGAAGGAAGGGAAGGAAAAGGAGGAGGAGAAGTAAAAAGGGAGAATGAGAAAGAGCAGGAGGAAGAAGAGAAGGAGGAGGAGAAGGATGAGAAGCAAAAGGGGGAGGAGCAGGAAGAGAAGGAGGAGGAGAAGGATGAGAAGCAAAGGTGGGGAGGAAGAGAAGAAAAAGGATGAGGAGGAAGGAGGAGGAGGAGGAAAAGAGGAGGAAGAGAAGAGGGAGGAGAAGAAAGAGGAGAAGTAAAGGAGGGAGGAGGAGGAGAAGCAAAAGGGGGAAGGAGGTGGAGAAGAAGGAGGAGAAGGAGCAGGAAGAGGAGAAGGAAGGGAAGGAAAAGGAGGAGGAGGAGGAGGAGGAAGAGGAGAAGGAGGAGGAGAAGCAAAAGGGAGAAAGAGAAGGAGAAGGGAGGAGGAGGAGAAGCAAAAGGGGAAAGGAGGTGGAGGAGAAGGAGGAGAAGGAGCAGGAAGAGGAGAAGGAAGGGAAGGAAAAGAAGGAGGAGAAGGAGGAGGAGCAGAAGGAGGAGGAGAAGCAAAAGGGAGAAAGAGAAGGAGAAGGAGGAGGAGGAGGAAGAAACGAAACGAGGTGGGATTTCAGGAGGGCTTCAAAGGCGGAGAGTGCCGTGGTCTAATCTAAAGCGTGCCATTCAGGTATAAAGCCGGTGAAATGCTGCTTTCCCGGAAAGTGGGCGTGAAGGAAGGGCCTGAGCCAAGGAGCAGGCCCAGGCGCCAGCCTCGCTCCCTCTCCCCCCCCAACTGACGCCTCCTCCGCCTTGTCCCCAGCCGACTTCACGGAGCCCGAGATCTCCTGGGTCGTCGAGGAGGCGGCTCCCCGCGGGGTGACCTTCACCTGCGCCTCTCACGGCGGCTCCCCCAGGCCCCAGCTGCTGTGGTGGGTCAACGACGCCCTCCGACGGGGCTCCAACACGAGCGTCTCCCAAGACGCCCGGAGCGGCCTCTACAGTGTCACCGGCCGGCTGTGGGACAACGGCACGGACCCGCTCCGCCTCGTCTGCCTCGTCAGGTTCGGCGCCTCTCAGGTGTCCCGGAACCTCACCTGGAGCCCAGGTGAGCGATCGATCCATCGGTGGTATTTCCTGAGTGCTGCCCGTGTGCAGAGCCCCGTACTAAGAGGAGAGGACAATGCCACAGAATTAACAGACACGTTCCCTACCCACAATAATAATAATGGCATTTATTAAGCGCTTACTACATGCAAAGCACTGTTCTAAGCGCTGGGGAGGTTACAAGGCGATCAGGTTGTCCAACGGGGGGCTCACGGTCTTCATCCCCATTTGACAGATGAGGTCACTGAGGCCCAGAGAAGTGAAGTGACTTGCCCAAAGTCCCACAGCTGACAATTGGCGGGAGCCGGGATTAGAACCCACGACCTCTGACTCCCAAGCCCGGGCTCTTTCCACTGAGCCACGCTGCTTCTCTAATGACCAATGCAATGCAATGCAATGCCAATTTGTACTTCCCAAGCGCTTAGTACAGTGCTCTGCACATAGTAAGCGCTCAATAAATACGATTGATGATGATGATGATGACCTTGTAGTCTAAACTGTGTCCAACCCGATTTGCTTGTCTCCACCCCAGCGCTTAGTACAGTGCCTGGCACAAAGTAAGCGCTTAACAAACATCACCATTATCATTATCATCATTAGACTTTTAGACTGTGAGCCCACTGTTGGGTAGGGACCGTCTGTATATGTTGCCAACTTGGACTTCCCAAGCGCTTAGTCCAGTGCTCTGCACACAGTAAGCGCTCGATAAATACGATTGAATGAATGAATGAATTATCATCATTATTATTCACTTGAGCCTCAGAGAGACGCTTGGTTTCTGGAGGAGCCGGGACTAGAACTCAGATCCTCTGATTCCCAGGCCCTGGTTCTTTCCATTAGGCCCCGCTGCTTCCCTGCCGGAGGTGAAATAGGTGGGAATTCCGGGCGGGAAGGAGAGTGCGAGCAAGGGAATTTCCTTCGATGAGGAGAGGAAAGTCTACGGACTGTAAGAGCGCTGTGGGCAGGGAACTTGCCTACTAATTCTGTTGTATTGAGTACAGCGCTCTGCACTCGGTAAGCGCTCAGTTAGAGAAGAAGCGTGGCTCAGTGGAAAGAGCCCAGGCTTTGGAGTCCGAGGTCATGGGTTCAAATCCTGACTCCGTAAACTGTCGGCTGGGTGGCTTTGGGAAAGTCACTTCTCTGGGCCTCGGCGACCTCAATTGGAAAATGGGGATGAAGACTGTGAGCCCCGCCAAGGGACAACCTGATCACTTTGTAACCTCCCCAGCGCTTAGAACAGAGCTTTGCACATAGTAAGCACTCAATAAATGCCATTATTATTATTAAATACCACGGATTAATTGAAAACATCATTTCAATCGTATTTATTGAGCACTTACTGTGTGCAGAGCACGGTACTAAGCGCTTACTAAGCTAACGTCATGGCTGGAATGGCCAACGGTGGAGCAGATGAAATGGCGACCAATAAAAAAGGGGAATTACACACATAATAATAATAATAATAATAATAATAATAACATTTATTAAGCGCTTACTATGTGCAAAGCACTGTTCTAGGCGCTGGGCCCGGAGAATGAGTGACTTGCCCATCTCCTACGTGGACTGACCAATCGATCCACCAATCAATCGTATTTATTGTGTGCTTATTGGGTACAGAGCACTGTACTAATCGCTTGGGAGAGGACAATAGAACTATATAATAATAATAATGTCATTTGTTAAGCGCTTACTATGTGCCAGGCACTGTTCAAAGCGCTGGGAGAGGACAATATAACTATATAGTAAAAATAATGATAATAATGGCATCTGTGAAGCGCTTACTATGTGCCAGGCACTGTCCTATGCGCTGGGCTCCAACTTGTACTTCCCAAGTGCTTAGTACAGTGCTCTGCACACAGTAAGCGCTCAATAAATATGATTGATTGATTGGGAGAGGACAATATAACTATATAATAAAAATAATGATAATAATGGCATTTGTGAAGCTCTTACTATGTGCCAGGCACTGTTCTAAGCGCTGGGCGCCAACTTGTACTTCCCAAGTGCTTAGTACAGTGCTCTGCACACAGTAAGCGCTCAATAAATATGATTGATTGATTGGGAGAGGACAATATAACTATATAATAAAAATAATGATAATAATGGCATTTGTGAAGCTCTTACTACGTGCCAGGCACTGTTCTAAGCGCTGGGCGCCAACTTGTACTTCCCAAGTGCTTAGTACAGTGCTCTGCACACAGTAAGCGCTCAATAAATATGATTGATTGATTGGGAGAGGACAATATAACTATATAATAAAAATAATGATAATAATGGCATTTGTGAAGCTCTTACTATGTGCCAGGCACTGTTCTAAGCGCTGGGTGCCAACTTGTACTTCCCAAGTGCTTAGTACAGTGCTCTGCACACAGTAAGCGCTCAATAAATATGATTGATTGATTGGGAGAGGACAATATAACTATATAATAAAAATAATGATAATAATGGCATTTGTGAAGCTCTTACTATGTGCCAGGCACTGTTCTAAGCGCTGGGAGCCAACTTGTACTTCCCAAGTGGTTAGTACAGTGCTTTGCACACAGTAAGCGCTCAATAAATATGATTGATTGACTGATTGGGAGAGGACAATAGAACTATATAATTAAAAATAATGATAATAATGGCATTTGTGAAGCGCTTACTATGTGCCAGGCACTGTTCTAAGTGCTGGGAGAGGACAATAGAACTATATAATAAAAAATAATGATAATAATGGCATTTGTGAAGTGCTTACTACGTGCCAGGCACTGTTCTAAGCGCTGGGCGCCAACTTGTACTTCCCAAGTGCTTAGTACAGTGCTCTGCACACAGTAAGCGCTCAATAAATATGATTGATTGATTGGGAGAGGACAATATAACTATATAATAAAAATAATGATAATAATGGCATTTGTGAAGCTCTTACTATGTGCCAGGCACTGTTCTAAGCGCTGGGAGCCAACTTGTACTTCCCAAGTGCTTAGTACAGTGCTTTGCACACAGTAAGCGCTCAATAAATATGATTGATTGACTGATTGGGAGAGGACAATAGAACTATATAATTAAAAATAATGATAATAATGGCATTTGTGAAGCACTTACTATGTGCCAGGCACTGTTCTAAGCGCTGGGAGAGGACAATAGAACTATATAATAAAAAATAATGATAATAATGGCATTTGTGAAGCGCTTACTATGTGCCAGGCACTGTTCTAAGTGCTGGGAGCCAACTTGTACTTCCCAAGCGCTTAGTACAGTGCTCTGCACACAGTAAGCGCTCAATAAATACGATTGATTGACTGATTGGGAGAGGACAATATAACTATAGAATAAAAATAATGATAATAATGGCATTTGTGAAGCTCTTACTATGTGCCAGGCACTGTTCTAAGCGCTGGGAGAGGACAATAGAACTATATAATAAAAAAAATGATAATAATGGCATTTGTGAAGCACTTACTATGTGCCAGGCACTGTTCTAAGCGCTGGGAGCCAACTTGTACTTCCCAAGCGCTTAGTACAGTGCTCTGCACACAGTAAGTGCTCAATAAATACTATTGATTGATTGGGAGAGGACAATATAACCATATAATAAAAATAATGATAATAATGGCATTTGCTTAGAGAAGCAGCGTGGCTCCGTAGGAAAGAGCCCGGGCTTTGGAGTCAGAGGTCACGGGTTCAAATCCCGGCTCCGCCAATTGTCAGCTGTGTGACTTTGGGCACGTCACTTCACTTCTCTGTGCCTCAGTTACCTCGTCTGTAAAATGGGGATTGAGACTGTGAGCCCCGTGAGGGACAACCTGATAATCTTGTAGCCTCCCCAGCGCTTAGAACAGTGCTTTGCACATAGTAAGCGTTTAATAAATGCCATTATTATTATTTGTGAAGCTCTTACTATGTGCCAGGCACTGTTCTAAGCACTGGGAGAGGACAATAGAACTATATAATAAAAATAATGATAATAATGGCATTTGTGAAGCTCTTACTATGTGCCGGGCACTGTTCTAAGCGCTGGGAGAGGACAATAGAACTATATAATAAAAAATAATGATAAGAATGGCATTTGTGAAGCTCTTACTATGTGCTGGGCACTGTTCAAAGCGCTGAGAGAGGACAATAGAACTATATAATAAAAAATAATGATAAGAATGGCATTTGTGAAGCTCTTACTATGTGCCGGGCACTGTTCTAAGCGCTGGGAGAGGACAATATAACTATATAATAAAAAATAATGATAATAATGGCATTTGTGAAGCTCTTACTACGTACCAGGCACTGTTCTAAGCGCTGGGAGAGGACAATAGAACTATATAATAAAAATAATGATAATAATGGCATTTATGAAGCTCTTACTATGTACCAGGCACTGTTCTAAGCGCTGGGGAAGACACAAGGTGATCAGGTTGTCCCACGTGGGGCTCACAGTCTTCAACCCCATTTTCCAGATGAGGGAACTGAGGCGCAGAGAAGCAAAGTGACTTGCCCAAAGTCACCCAGCTGATAAGTGGCAGAGCCGGGATTAGAACCCACAACCTCTAACTCCCCAGCCCGGGCTCTTTCCGCTAAGCCACGCGGCACCTCTATATAACAGACACATTTACGCATTCTCCCAAATCCGGAAAGCATCGTGTGCCTTCTGGGGAATTGTTTGCTTGGGAAATGTATATATGTATATATGTTTGTACATATTTATTACTCCATTTATTTATTTATTTATTTATTTTACTTGTACATATCTATTCTATTTATTTTATTTTGTTAATATGTTTGGTTTTGTTCTCTGTCTCCCCCTTCTAGACTGTGAGCCCACTGTTGGGTAGGGACTTATATGTTGCCAACTTGGACTTCCCAAGTGCTTAGTCCAGTGCTCTGCACACAGTAAGCGCTCAGTAAATACAATTGATTGATTGATCGAGGGGGAAAAGGACTTTAATATAAATAAATGATGGATGGGGACAGAAGTGAGACTGTGAGCCCACTCTTCTAGACTGTGAGCCCACTGTTGGGTAGGGACCGTCCCTAGACATTGCCAACTTGGACTTCCCAAGCGCTTAGTCCAGTGCTCTGCACACAGGAAGCGCTCAGTAAATACAATTGATTGATTGATAGAGGAGGAAAAGGACTTTAATATAATTAAGTGATGGATGGGGACAGAAGTGAGACTGTAAGCCCACTCTTCTAGACTGTGAGCCCACTGTTGGGTAGGGACCATCTCTATATGTTGCCAACTTGGACTTCCCAAGTGCTTAGTACAGTGCTCCTGCACACAGTAAGCGCTCAATAAATATAATTGATTGATAGAGGGGGAATCTTTAATATAAATAAATGATGGATGGGGACAGAAGTGAGACTGTGAGCCCACTCTTCTAGACTGTGAGCCCACTGTTGGGTAGGGACCGTCTCTAGATGTTGCCAACATGGACTTCCCAAGCGCTTAGTCCAGTGCTCTGCACACAGGAAGCGCTCAATAAATACGATTGAATGAATGAATGAATGGTGTGGGGCTGGCGAGGGCAGTGAATGAAGGGAGGGAGTCAGGGCGACACAGAAAGGGGTGGGAGAACCCTTCTCGACTGTGAGCCCACTGTTGGGTAGGGACCGTCTCTATATGTTGCCAACTTGGACTTCCCAAGCGCTTAGTACAGTGCTCTGCGCACAGTAAGCGCTCAATAAATATGATTGAATGAATGAATGAGAAGAGGAAAGAAGGGGCTCGGTCACGGAAGGCTTCTGGGAGGAGACGGGCTTTTAATAAGGCTTTATTATTATCGTCCGTCGGATACGAAAGGGCCTGGGGAATTCCAGGCCAGAGGCGGGATGTGGGAGACAGGCCCGGGATGAGCCTGCTGTTGGGTAGGGACCGTCTCTCTATGTTGCCGACTTGGACTTCCCAAGCGCTTAGTCCAGTGCTCTGCACACAGTGAGCGCTCAATAAATACGATCGAACGGATGAACGATGAGCTGGACGAGGTAGCGCGATGGGGAGTAGGTTGGCGGGCTGGGTTGTAGCAGGAGAGCGGCGAGGCGAGATAAGAGAGGACAAGGTCAGTGGTATTTACTGAGCGCCGACTGAGTGCCGGACACTGTACTAAGCCCTTGGGAGACACAACAGTGAGCGGACACGTTCCCTGACGCCTCCTCCGTCTTCTCCCCAGCCGGCTTTTCGGAGCCCGAGATCTCCTGGGTCGTCGAGGAGGCGGCTCCCCGCGGGGTGACCTTCACCTGCGCCTCTCACGGCGGCTCCCCCAGGCCCCAGCTGCTGTGGTGGGTCAACGACGCCCCCCGACAGGGCTCCAACACGAGCGTCTCCCAAGACGCCCGGAGCGGCCTCTACAGTGTCACCGGCCGGCTGTGGGACAACGGCACGGACCCGCTCCGCCTGGCCTGCCTCGTCAGGTTCGGCGCCTCTCAGGTGTCCAGGAACCTCACCTGGAGTCCAAGTGAGCAATCGATCCATCGGTCAATCCAGCGACGGAGCCCGGGCCTGGGAATCAGGAGGACCCGGGTTCTAATCCCGGCTCGGCCCCTTGTCTGCCGTGGGGCCTTGGGCGAGCCGCGTCACTTCTCTGGGCCTCGGTGACCTCCTCTGTCAAATGGGGATGGAGACTGGGAGTCCCGAGTCGGGCAGGGACTGAGTCCGACCTGATTAGTACAGTGCTCAAGCGCTTAGTCCAGTGCTCTGCACACAGTAAGCGCTCAATAAATACAATTGATTGATTAGCCAGTGGAAAGAGCCCGGGCTTTGGAGTCAGAGGTCGTGGGTTCAAATCCCAGCTCCACCACTTCATTCATTCATTCGATCGTATTTATTGAGTGCTTACTGTGTGCAGAGCACTGTACTAAGCGCTTGGGAAGTACAAGTTGGCTACAGATAGAGACGGTCCCTACCCAGAGCTTAGAACAGTGCTTTGCACATAGTAAGCGCTTAATAAATGCCATTATTATTATTATTATCATTATTATTATTATTACCCAACAGTGGGCTCACAGTCAGCTGGGTGACTTTGGGCAAGTCGCTTCGCTTCTCTGGGCCTCAGTTCCCTCATCTGTCAAATGGGGATGAAGACCGTGAGCCCCCCGTGGGACAATCTGATCACCTTGTAACCTCCCCAGCGCTTAGAACAGTGCTTTGCACATAGTAAGCACTTAATAAATGCCATTATTATTATAATTATTAGTCTGCTAGCCTGTGAGCCCGTTGTTGGGTAGGGACCATCTTTATATGTTTGCCAACGTGTCCTTCCCAAGCACGTAGTCCAGTGCTCTGCACACAGGAAGCACTCAATAAATACGATTGAGTGAATGAATGAATTAATTAATTAACTTTGCATCTACTCCAGCGCTTAGGACAGTGCTTGGTGCATAATAAGCGTACTATTATTATTATTATTATTATTATTAATAATAATGGTATTTACCGGGGATTAAGACTGTGAGCCCTATGGGGGACACGGACTGCATCCAACCGCACTATCTTGTATTTACCACAGCACTTAGTACAGTGTCTCGCACCTAGTAAGTGATTAACAAATACCACAATCATGATTACTATTATAGAGCGCTTACTATGTGCAGGGCACTATACTAAGAGCTTAGGAGAGCACAGTACAACAGAGTTAATAATAATAATAGTAACGATGGCATTTGTTAAGTGCTTACTATGTGCCAAGCACTGTTCTAAGCACTGGCATAGATGCAAGGTGATCGGGTTGCCCCACGTGGGGCTCGCAATCTTCATCCCCATTGTAGAGATGAGGAAACTGAGGCCCAGAGAAGCGAAGTGACTTGCCCAAAGTCACACAGCTGACAAGGGGCGGAATCGGGATTCGAACCCACGGCCTGTGACTCCCAAGCCCGGGCTCTTTCCTCTGAGCCACGCTGCTTCTCCTGTTGTTGGGTAGGGACCGTCTCCGCATGTTGCCGACTTGGACTTCCCAAGCGCTTAGTCCAGTGCTCTGCACACAGGAAGCGCTCAGTAAATAGGGTGGAACGAATGAATGAATGTGCTAAGCACTGGGGTAGATACAAGGTGATCGGGTTGTCCCACGTGGGGCTCGAAATCTTAATCCCCATTTTCCAGATGAGGGAACTGAGGCCCAGAGAAGTGAAGTGACTTCGCCAAGGTCACACAGCAGACACAGGGCCTTCTGACTACCGGGGCCTGGGCCCTAGACACTAGGCCGCACCTCTTCCAGCTCTTTCTCATCAGTCAGTCAATCGAATGTAATGAGCGCTTACAGTGTGCCGAGCACTGTACTAAGCGCTTGGGAGAATACAAAAGAGCAATAAGCAGACCCAGTCCCTGCCCACGACAAGCTTACAGTCATTATCAATATTATTCATTCATTCATGCAATCGTATTTATTGAGCGCTTATTTATTTATTTATTTGTTTATTCATTTGTTTATTCATTTATTTGTTTGTTTATTTATTTATTTATTTATTTATTTATTTATTGAGTGCTCTGTGTGCACAGCACTGTACTAAGCGCTTGGGAAGTACAAGCTGGGAACATATAGAGACGGTCCCTACCCAACAGTGGGCTCACAGTCCAGAAGACTAATTATTATTATTAGGTGGCAGATGTTCCTCCTGCAGATATAATAATAACATAATATTATTATTTTATAGTATATAATTTCTATTATTAATTACTATCAATAGTACATAATTTATATTATTGATTGATAATTAATATAATATAATGATGATGATAATGGTACTTAGCTTATTTTGTGCCAATCCCTATTCTAAGCTCAGGGGTAGATACGAGGTAATCATATTGATGAATAATTAATATAATATAACAATAATGATAATGGCATTTAAGAGCTTATTTTGTGCCCATCACTATGCTAAGCTCAGGGGTAGATACGAGGTAATCATACTGATTAATAATTAATATAATATAATAATAATGATAATGGTATTTAACAGCTTATTTTGTGCCAATCACTATTCTAAGCTCTGGGGTAGATACGAGGTAATCATATGGACTAATAATTAATATAATATAATAATAATGATAATTGTATTTAAGAGCTTATTTTGTGCCAATCACTATTCTAAGCTCAGGGGTAGATACGAGGTAATCATATTGATTAATAATTAATATAATATAATAATAACGATAATGGTATTTAGGAGCTTATTTTGTGCCAATCACTCTTCTAACCTCAGGGGTAGATACGAGGTAATCATATTGATTAATAATTAATATAATATAATGATAATGGTATTTAAGAGCTTATTTTGTGCCATTCACTATTCTAAGCTCAGGGGTAGATACGGGGTAATCATTCATTCATTCATTCATTCATTCATTCAATCATATTTATTGAGCGCTTACTGTGTGCAGAGCACTGGACTAAGTGCTTAGGAAGTCCAAGTCGGCAACATCTAGAGACGGTCCCTACCCAACAGTGGGCTCACAGTCTAGAAGGGGGAGACAGAAAACAAAACAAAACATATTAACAAAATAAAATAAATAGAATAAATATGTACAAATAAGATAAATAAATAGAGTAATAAATACATACAAACATATATACAGGTGCTGTGGGGAGGGGAAGGAGGTAAAGTGGGGGGCATGGAGGGGGAAGGCCTCCTAATATCCTTATCATTATTATCATCATCATCATCATCATCAATCGTATTTATTGAGCACTTACTATGTGCAGAGCACTGGACTAAGCGCTTGGGAAGTCCAAATTGGCAACATACAGAGACAGTCCCTACCCAACAGTGGGCTCCCAGTCTACAAGGGGGAGACAGAGAACAAAACCAAACATACTAACAAAATAAAATAAATAGAATAGATATGTACAAATAAAATAAATAAATAGAGTAAAAAAAATGTACAATAATGATAATAATAATGGCATTTACTAAGCGCTTGCTATGTGCAAAGCGCCGTTAAGCGTTGGTGAGGTTACGAGGTGATCAGGTTGTCTCACAGTCTTCAGGTTGGACACAGTCCCTTGTCTCATAGGGCTGGCAGTTTCAATCCCCGTTTCACAGAGGAGGAAACTGAGGCCCAGAGAAGTGAAGTGACTTGTCCAAGGTCTCCTAACCCAGGGGTCCGGAGAGGGGCCACCGCAGGGGAATGAAGAGCGGGGTGGGGAGTGGTGGGGTCTGAACGGAGCGGCCTGGAGGGTTTGGGGGGATCGGAACTCATGTTCCCCTTCTTCTCCCTCCAGACCCCCCGGGACCAAAGCGCTCCCATGCAGTGGTCCTGCTGCTGAGCGGGACGGTGGTGTTCATCTGCGTGGTGGCCGCTGTGCTGAGCGCCCGATACATGTTGAGCTGTGGTAAGTCCCAGATGCCCTGGCCTGTCCACGTGTTTTGTTTAGTTGTCCGTCTCCCCCTTCTAGACTGTAAGCCCATTGTGGGGTAGGGACCCTCTCTAGATGTTCATTCATTCATTCAATCGTATTTATTGAGCGCTTACTGTGTGCAGAGCACTGGACTAAGCGCTTGGGCAGTCCAGGTCGGCAGCATCTAGAGCCAACAGAGGGCTCACAGTCTAGAAGGAGGAGACAAAGAACAAAACAAATTAACAAAATAAAATAAATAAATAGAATAAATAGAAGTGGCCAACTTGGACTTTCCAAGTGCTTGGTCCAGTGCTCTGCACACGGTAAGCGCTCAATAAATCCGATTGAATGAATGAATGAATGAAAATCCCAGTCTCATTTTGGAAATCCACGGACACCACCGGCTCAGTTTCCTTTTTTTTTCCCCGCAGCCCGCAAGCGGACAACGCCGGTCCCCAATTCCACCCACCTCGAGCTCCTGGAGGCGGCCCACGAGTCCAGGACTGGGGCGACGGCGGGATCTGGATGAGGTCTGAGGTCTGGATGAGGTCTGGATGAGGTCTGCCTCATTCATTCATTCAATCGTATTTATTGAGCGCTTACTGTGTGCAGAGCGCTGGACTAAGCGCTTGGGAAGTCCAAGGTGGCAACATCTAGAGGCCGTCCCTACCCAACAGCGGGCTCACAGTGTTTGATTGGTCCCACCCTGCCCTGTTCACAGCCCCCAATCAAACAACGGTAGTACTTACTGAGCGCCTCCTGAGTGAAGAGCACCCAATCCATCAATCGATCATACTTACTGAGTGCTTACCATACGCAGATAATAATAATAATAATGATGGCACTGATTAAGCGCTTACTATGTGCAAAGCACCGTTCTAAGCACTGGGGAGGTTACAAGGTGATGAGGTTGTCTCACGGGGGGCTCACAGTCTTCATCCCCATTTTCCAGATGAGGTCACTGAGGCCCAGAGAATAATAATAATAATAATAATAATAATAATAATAATAATAATAATAATAATGGTATTAAGCGCTTACGAGGTGCAAAGCACTGTTCTAAGTGCTGGGGAGGTTACAAGGTGATCAGGTTGTCCCACGGGGGGCTCACAGTCTTCATCCCCATTTTCCAGATGAGGTCACTGAGGCCCAGAGAATAATAGTAATAATAGTAATAATAATAATAATAATAATAATAATAATAATAATAATGGTATTAAGCGCTTACGAGGTGCAAAGCACTGTTCTAAGTGCTGGGGAGGTTACAAGGTGATCAGGTTGTCCCACGGGGGGCTCACAGTCTTCATCCCCATTTTCCAGATGAGGTCACTGAGGCCCAGAGAATAATAATAATAATAATAATAATAATAATAATAATGGTATTAAGCGCTTACGAGGTGCAAAACACTGTTCTAAGCGCTGGGGAGGTTACAAGGTGATCAGGTTGTCCCACGGGGGGTTCACACAATTTCAATCCCCATTTTACAGATAAGGTAACTGAGGCCCAGAGAAGTGAATTGACTTGCCTAAAGTCACACAGCTGACAATTGGCGGAGCCGGGACTTGAACCCATGACCTCTAACTCCAAAGCTCGTGCTCTTTCCACTGAGCCACGCTGAATAATAATGATAATAATAATAATGATGGTATTAAGCGCTTACGAGGTGCAAAGCACTGTTCTAAGCGCTGGGGAGGTTACAAGGTGATCAGGTTGTCCCCCGGGGGGCTCACAGTCTTCATCCCCATTTTACAGATGAGGTAGCTGAGGCACAGAGAAGGAGAAGCAGCGTGGCTCAGTGGAAAGAGCCCGGCCTTTGGAGTCAGAGGTCACGGGTTCAAATCCCGGCTCTGCCAATTGTCAGCTGGGTGACTTTGGGCAAGCCGCTTCACTTCTCTCAGTTCCCTCATCTGGAAAATGGGGGTGAAGACTGTGAGCCCCCCGTGGGACAACCTCATCACCTTGTAACCTCCCCAGCGCTTAGAACGGTGCTTTGCACATAGTAAGCGCTTAATAAATGCCATCATTATTATTATTATTATTAAGTGACTTGCCCTAAGTCACACAGCTGACCTGGGCCGGGGACCCCGGGGGGAAGTGGCTCAGCCGGGGCCTCTAAGATGATGGAATCCCGCTCCCCATTCATTCATTCCTTTGTATTTATTGAGCGCTTACTGTGTGCTGAGCACTGTACTAAGCGCTTTGGGAAGTCCAAGTTGGCAACACCTAGAGACGGTCCCTACCCCTCAACGGGCTCCCAGTCTAGAAGGGGGAGACGGCCATCAAAAGAAAACATGCGGACGGGTGTCAAGTCGTCAGAACAAATAGAATTAAAGCAAAATAAATGCGAAATGCTTGGAAGTCGTTGGCCTTGACGGGAACGCTGACACACCTCCTGGCGAGGGGCAGCCCCTCATTTCACCCCTGAGTAAACTGAGTCACAAATGGGCGATCAAGGGCGGCAGAATCCGATTTACATAAACCCGAAAGGTCAGAAATTTTGCTGTAGAAACCTCATGGGGGGAAGGAGGCTTTGAACTTTCCCATTTTCCTGGCCAACCCAAACCCGGCCGCTGGGAATCTCGGCTAGGGCATTCCAGGTTTCCCTCTGTGCCTCAGTTCCCTCATCTGTCAAATGGGGATGAAGACTGTGAGCCCCCCGGGGGACAACCTCATCACCTTGTAACCTCCCCAGTGCTTAGAACAGTGCTTTGCACCTAGTAAGCGCTTAATACCATCATTATTATCATTAATATTATTATTATTCAGTGTGGCTCAGTGGAAAGAGCACGAGCTTTGGAGTTAGAGGTCACGGGTTCAAATTGCGGCTCCGCCAACTGTCAGCTGTGTGACTTTAGGCAAGTCACTTCACTTCTCTGGGCCTCAGCTACCTCATCTGGAAAATGGGGATTAAAATTGTGTGAGCCCCCCCCCGTGGGACAACCTGATCACCTTGTGAACTCCCCAGCACTTAGAACAGTGCTTTGCACATAGTAAGCGCTTAATAAATGCCATCATTATTATTTCCCATGCTCCTGGGCAAGGAATCCAAACCTCTTCGCCTTGACATGGGTTCTAATCCTGGCTCTGCCACGTGTCTGTGTGGCCTCGGGCAAGTCACTTCATTCATTCAATCGTATTTATTGGGCGCTTACTGTGTGCAGGGCACTGTACTAAGCGCTTGGGAAGTACAAGTTGGCAACATAGAGAGACGGTCCCTACCACTTCTCTGGGACTCAGTGACCGTATCTGTAAAATGGGGTTAATAATAATGATAATGATGGTATTTATTAAGTGCTTACTATGTGCCAAGCACTGTTCTAAGCGCTGGGGAGGTGACAAGGTGATTAGGTTGTTCCACGGGGGGGGGGGGGGCTCACAGTCTTCATCCCCATTTTCCAGATGAGGGAACTGAGGCCCAGAGAAGAGAAGTGACTCGCCCAAAGTCACCCAGCTGACAAGTGGTGGAGCCGGGATTTGAACCCATGACCTCCAACTTTTAGACTGTGAGCCCACTGTTGGGTAGGGACTGTCTCTATATGTTGCCAATTTGTACTTCCCAAGCGCTTAGTACAGTGCTCTGCACATAGTAAGCGCTCAATAAATATGATTGATGATGATGACTCCAAAGCCCGGGCTCTTTCCACTGAGCCACGCTGCTTCTCTAATGGAAGCAGTAGAAGGGGGGTGAAGACTGTGAACCCCGTGTGCGACGGGGACTGTATCCAACCTATTACCCCAGTGCTTAGAAGAGTGCTTAGCACATAGTAAGTGCTTAACAAGTACCATGATCAGTCTTTTATAATTATTATTATTTTCCATCCAAGAGGTTTTCCCGCTCGGATTTCCGGGGAGACGGTTTTTACTGCTATTAATCCATCTTCTAGACTGTGGGCCCGCTGTTGGGTAGGGACCGTCTCTATATGTTGCCGACTTGGACTTCCCAAGCGCTTAGTACAGTGCCCTGCACACAGTAGGCGCTCAATAAATACAATTGAATGAATGAATGAAAAGTGGTATTTATCGAGCGCTTATTGTGGGCGGATATTCATTAAGCGCTTAGTACAGTGCTCTGCACATAGTAAGCGCTCAATAAATACGATTGATGATGATTCAATCGTATTTATCGGGCGCTTACCGTGTGCAGGGCACTGTACTAAGCGCTGGGAAAGGACAATTCGGCAACAAATCGGGGCAATCCCTACCAGACGACAGGCTGAGCGCCCAGGAGAGTTCATTCATTCATTCATTCATTCAATCGTATTTATTGAGCGCTTACTGTGTGCAGAGCACTGGACTAAGCGCTCGGAAAGTACAAGTTGGGAACATATAGAGATGGTTCAATGCCACGGAGTTAGTAATATTGTTACTAATAATCCTATTTATTGAGCGCCGGGTGCAAAGCACTAGCCGCTTGGGAGAGTACTCCATAGCATCAGAAACATTCCCTGCCCGCAATGAACTCACAGTTTGAAGGAATGTTATTAAACGGTCCTTCCCTGAAGTGTTGGGATTCCTGGAAACGGCATCAAAAGGAAAGAGAAACGGATTATTGAGGCAGAAAAGGAAGAAGTGAGAAGGCGGTGGAAAGCACACGGGGAAAGGTAGATAGGAAACTGGTTCTAGACGCCCCAACTAGAAGCCGCGTGGCTCAGTGGAAAGAGCCCGGGCTTTGGAGTCAGAGGTCATGGGTTCAAATCCCGGCTCCGCCAACTGTCGGCTGTGTGACGTTGGGCAAGTCACTTGACTTCTCTGGGCCTCGGTTACCTCATCTGGAAAATGGGGATGAAGACTGGGAGCCCCCCCCCTTCATGGGACAACCTGATCACCTTGTAACCTCCCTGGCGCTTAGAACAGTGCTTTGCACTTAATAAGTGCCATTATTATTATTAACTAGACGTCTATCAGCAGTGTGACCTTGGGTAATAATAATAATGGCATTTATTATGCGCTTACTATGTGCAAAGCACTGTCCTAAGCGCTGAAGGGGGATACAAGGTGATCAGGTTGTCCCACGTGGGGCTCATATTCTTCATCTCCATTTTACAGATGAGGGAAACTGAGGCTCAGAGAAGTTAAGTGACTTGCCCAAGGTCACACAGCAGACATGTGGCGGAGCCGGGATTCGAACCCATGACCTCTGACTCCAAAGCCCGGGCTCTTTCCACTGAGCCACGCTGCTTCACTTCACTTGGGTGACTTCCAAGACCTCTCTGGGCCACAGTTTCTTCATCTGTATAATGGGGATAGCAATCCCTGTCTCCTTCTAGGATATATATACATATATATATAGTGTGTGTATATAATAATAATGATGGTATTTGTTAAGTGCTTACTATGTGCAAAGCACTGTTCTAAGTGCTGGATATAGTGTATGTGTGTGTTTATATATAATAATAATAATAATGGCATTTGTTAAGCACTTACTATGTGCAAAGCACTGTTCCAAGCCCTGGGGAGGATACAGGGTGATCAGGTTGTCCCACACGGGGCTCACAGTCTTAATCCCCATTTTACAGACGAGGTAACTGAGGCACAGAGAAGCTAAGTGACTTGCTCAAGGTCACACAGCTAAGTGGCGGAGCCAGGATTTGAACCCATGACCTCCGACTCCCAAGCCCGGGCTCTTTCCACTGAGCCACGCTGCTTCTCGTAGTATTTAAACAAGACTGAGCCCCCTTTTTCCTCTCCTCCTCCCCATCCCCCCGGCCCTACCTCCTTCCCCTCCCCACAGCACCTGTATAGATGTTTATACAGATTGATCACTCAATTTATTTTATTTGGACATATTTACTATTCTATTGATTTTTGTTAATGATGTTGATGGGGAACCACGGATCTTTCCTTATAAATCAGTGACGTCATTAACGGCAAGCCTTCATTAAGAAGGGTTTTCCTGTTACGATTAATTTATTCAGTTGTGCTTACTGAGAATCATTTCCTTATAAATCGGTGACGTCATTAACGGCAAGCCTTCATTAAGAAGGGTTTTCCTGTTACGATTAATTTATTCAATTGTGCTTATTGAGCACGGATCGTTTCCTTTTTTTCTTTTAGACTGTGAGCCCACTGTTGGGTAGGGACTGTCTCTATATGTTGCCAACTTGTAATTCCCAAGCGCTTAGTACAGTGCTCTGCACACACTAAGCGCTCAATAAATACGATTGATGATGATTGATGATAATTCCCAAGCGCTTAGTACACTGCTCTGCACACAGTAAGCGCTCAATAAATACGATTGATGATGATGATGATGATGGGGAGGATACAAGGTGATCAGGTTGTCCCACGGGGGGGCACAGTCTTCATCCCCATTTTCCAGATGAGGTGACTGAGGCCCAGAGAAGTGAAGTGACTTGCCCAAAGCCACCCGGCTGACAAGTGGCGGAGCCGGGATTTGAACCCATGACCTCTGCCTCCCAATAATAATAATAATAATAATAATAATAATAATAATGGCATTTATTAAGCACTTACTATGTGCAAAGCACTGTTCTAAGCGCTGGGGAGGTCACAAGGTGATCAGGTTGTCCCACGGGAGGCTCCCAGTCTTCTTCCCCATTTTCCAGATGAGGTGACTGAGGCCCAGAGAAGTGAAGTGACTTGCCCAAAACCACCCGGCTGACAAGTGGTGGAGCCGGGATTTGAACCAATGACCTCTGTCTCCCAATAACAATAATAATGGCATTTATTAAGCACTTACTATGTGCAAAGCGCTATTCTAAGCACTGGGGAGGTAACAAGGTGATCACGTTGTCCCACGGGAGGCTCCCAGTCTTCATCCCCATTTTCCAGATGAGGTGACGGAGGCCCAGAGAAGTGAAGTGACTCGCCCAAAGCCACCCGGCTGACAAGCGGCGGAGCCGGGATTTGAACCCACAATAATAATGTTGGTATTTGTTAAGCGCTTACTATGCGCCAAGCACTGTTCTAAGCGCTGGAGTAGATACAAGGTCATCAGGTTGTCCCACGTGGGACTCACAGTCTTCATCCTCATTTTACAGATGGAGGTGACTGAGGCCCAGAGAAGTGAAGTGACTTACCCAAAGTCACACAGCAGACAAGTGGCGGAACCGGGATTAGAACCCATGACCTCCGACTCCCAAGCCCGGGCTCTTTCCGCTGAGCCGCGCTGCTTCTCACAAGTCCCTTCTCTCCCCAGGTCCCAGCGGTCCCCAGGACGCCGGCCGCCCCCCGAGGTCTCCGGGCCGCCCCTCGATCCCTCCTCCGCCCGCGCTGGACTTCTCCCACCGCGACGGTCCGGGAAGCCGGTGGCTCGGACCGTCAGGGATGACCGTCCCTCAGCGGGGGCCGGAACACGGACCGTGCGGCCGGAGGGCGACGGGTGGGCAAAGGGGGTCCGGGGGGACGGGGACGGGCACCGCCGATGAAGAAGACACTTCCAATAACACCCACCTGAGCCACAGGGACGCCCTTTTGGGTGCCCACGCCGGACCCGGGGTGGGGGCCGATCCCGTTTCCTACCGTGTAGGAATGTCGGCCTCTCCGGAGAAGCCCGTCCTCGCCTCGACGGGCCGAGAGCACGAGGCCGCAGAGGGATCCGGCCGCTGATTGTGACCGGACCCTCGCCGGGTTGGGTATTCCCAACGCGGGTCTCCCGTCGAGGCCTCCCGAGGGGACCTGGATGGAGGAAGGAGGGAAGGCCTCCGCCGGGACCGTCCGGCCGCCCCGTCGGGCAGGGCCCACGGCTCCCAGCGCCCAACTGGTTCACATTGAATTGGCGTTTGCTGCCCCGGGGAGCCTTTTCTGCTGCTTGGAGGAAGTTCTCACGGCGAAGAGCCCCGGAATCCCACCCCTCCCGGGGCCCGGGCCTGCTCCGGAAAGGTCCCGTCCGGCCCCCGGCGGGCCCGATTCCCGGTTCCTGACCTCCGGGGGTGGTTTTCCGAACAAAATCCGCCACCGCCCTGGACCCCTTTGCTCTAGAAACGGATTCTGGAGGGGGAAAGGCAGCGAGCGGACGCCTTTGGTGCTCCTTTCTGGCTGCCGGACGCGGTGACCTTTCACCTTATTTGATGCTTCGACCCCTGACGAGTAAACTGCCCTTCAGCCCGACGTCATTCTTAAGTAGGAATAAAAATCCTCTCTGAACGCCTCTGGCTGTTGTCTCCTTTTTCCTTGGGGAGGGAAGGCTCCTTTCGGTCCTCTTGGAGCCTAAGCGCTTCATTCTTTCATTCATTCATTCATTCAATCGTATTTATTGAGCGCTTACTGCGTGCAGGGCACTGGACTAAGCTCTTGGGAAGGACAAGTTGGCAGCATATTCATTCATTCATTCGATCGTATTTATTGAGCGTTTACTGTGTGCAGAGCACTGTACTTAGCTCTTGGGAGTACAAGTTGGCAACATATTCATTCATTCATTCGATCGTATTTATTGAGCGCTTACTGTGTGCAGAGCTCTGGACTAAGCTCTTGGGAAGGACAAGTTGGCAACATATTCATTCATTCATCCGATCGTATTTATTGAGCGCTTACTGCGTGCAGAGCACTGGACTAAGATCTTGGGAAGGACAAGTTGGCAACATATTCATTCATTCATTCATTCGATCGTATTTATTGAGCGCTTACTGTGTGCACAGCACTGGACTAAGCTCTTGGGAAGGACAAGTTGGCAACATATTCATTCATTCATTCATTCAATCGTATTTATTGAGCACTTACTGTGTGCAGAGCACTGGACTAAGCTCTTGGGAAGTACAAATTGGCAACATATTCATTCATTCATTCAATCGTATTTATTGAGCACTTACTGTGTGCAGAGCATTCATTCATTCAATCGTATTTACTGAGCACTTACTGTGTGCAGAGCACTGGACTAAGCTCTTGGGAAGGACAAGTTGGCAACATATTCATTCATTCATTCATTCGATCGTATTTATTGAGAGCTTACTGTGTGCAGAGCACTGGACTAAGCTCTTGGGAAGTACAAGTTGGCAACATATTCATTCATTCAATCGTATTTATTGAGCGCTTACCGTGTGCAGAGCACTGGACTAAGCTCTTGGGAAGCACAAGTTGGCAACATATTCATTCATTCTTTCAAACATATTTATTGAGCGCTTACTGTGTTCAGAGCACTGGACTAAACTCTTGGGAAGGACAAGTTGGCAACATATTCATTCATTCATTCAATCAATCGTATTTATTGAGCGCTTACTGTGGGCAGAGCACTGCACTAAGCGCTTGGGAAGTACAAGCTGGCAACATCTAGAGACGGTCCCTACCCAACAGTGGGCTCACAGTCTAGAAGAAGCGCTTAGAACAGTGCTTTGCACATAGTAAGCGCTTAATAAATGCCATCATTATTATTACTATTATTATTACAGATGAGGGAACGGAGGCCCAGAAAGGTGAAGTGACTTACCCAAGGTCGCACAGCCGACAAGCGGTGGAACCGGGATTAGAACCCACGTCCTCTGACTCCCAATTCCAAGTTCTTTCCACCAATCCACGCTGCTTCCCTAAGTACGTCGGTAACGAGGGCATCTGTTAAATGCTCACTATGTGCCAAGCACTGTTCTAAGCGCCGGGGTGGATACAAGGTGATCAGGTTGTCCCACTTGGGGCTCACCGTCTTCACCCCCATTTTCCAGATGAGGGAACTGAGGCCCAGAGAAGTGAAGCGACCTGCCCGAAGTCACCCAGCTGACGATTGGCGGAGCAGGGATTCGAACCCGTGACCTCTGATTCCCAAGCCCGGGCTCTTCCAACCGAGCCAGGCCGCTTCCCGGTGGCTTGGAGTTCCAGGTCTAAGTCAAATCCCTCACGCCTGCTCAACCGGCCCGACTCCGGTCTATCTGACTGATGATGCTGGTATTTGCTAAGCGCTTACTATCATCATCATCAATCGTATTTATTGAGCGCTTACTATGTGCAGAGCACTGTACTAAGAGAAGCAGCTTGGCTCAGTGGAAAGAGCCCGGGCTTTGGAGTCAGAGGTCGTGGGTTCGTATCCCAGCTCCACCACAAGTCTGCTGTGTGACCTTGGGCAAGTCACTTAACTTCTCTGAGCCTCAGTTACCTCATCTGTAAAAATGGGGATTAAGACTGGGAGCCCCACGTGGGACAACTTGATCACATTGTATCCCCCCCAGCGCTTAGAACAGTGCTTTGCACGTAGTAAGTGCTTAACAAATGCCATCATTATTATTATTATTATTACTAAGCGCTTGGAAAATACAAATTGGCAACATATAGAGACAGTCCCTACCCAACAGTGGGCTCACAGCTTACTATGTACTAAGCACTCTTCTAAATGCTTGGGGGGGGGGGTATTTTTGCCCCCCGCACACCCCCAGGTCCTGAGAATTGGAACCGCGAGTCTCCCCGGCTCAGAAACGGGCCGGCCGATTTCATTCAATCATTCATTCAATCGTATTTATTGAGCGCTTACTGTGTGCAGAGCGCTGTACTAAGCGCTTGGGAAGTCCAAGTCGGCAACATCTAGAGACGGTCCCCACCCCAACAGCGGGCTCACGGTCTAGAAGCATTTCCTTCTGCCCTTAAATTACCCCGCACGTGCTCCCCTCTCTTATAATAATAATAAAGGCATTTATTAAGCGCTTACTATGTGCCTTCGTGGGACCTCGTGGGACAGCCTGATCACCTTGGAGCCTCCCCAGCGCTTAGAACGGTGCTTTGCACATAGTAAGTGCTTAATAAATCCTATTATTATTATTATCATCATCAGCAGCAGCAGCAATCGTATTTATTGAGCGCTTACTATGTGCAGAGCACTGTACTAAGCGCTTGGGAAGTACAAATTGGCAACATCTAGAGACAGTCCCTACCCAACAGTGGGCTCACGGTCTAAAAGGGGGAGACAGAGAACAAAACCAAACAGACTAACAAAATACAATAAATAGGATAGATATGTACAAGTAAAATAAATAAATAAATAGAGTAATAAATATGTACAAACATATATACATATATGTATATGCAATAAAATAATATAATATAATATGATATAATATAATATAATATGATATAATATGATATGATATGATGATATATAATATAATATAATATAATATAATATAATATAATATAATATAATATAATATAATATAATGTGATGTAATATAATAATAATATATTATTATCTTAGAGAAGCCCCTCGCCCTCTCTGGGCCTCAGTTTCCTCCTCCGCTTAATATAATAATAACGATGGTATTTGTTAAGCGCTTACTATGTGCAAAGCACTGGGGGCCGGATCCCTGCCCTCCCTCCCTCCCTCCTAGGCTGTGTGGGAACAGTCCGATCTGTTTCTCCTGGATCTGTCTGCTAAATAATAATAATAATAATAATGATGGTATTTATTAAGCGCTTACTATGTGCAGAGCACTGTTCTAAGCACTGGATAGACGCTGTTGTGAATTAAATTGCAGACAGACGGTAGTGATAGCGTACGCGTGAGATTCGTGGGGAAGATAAGGGAAATGGTGTGGTCTAGTGTGGTGTGGCCCAGGATCCAAAGGTCCTGGGGCTCTAACACGGGCTCTACCGCTAAGCGCTTAGTCCAGTGCTCTGCACACAGTAAGCGCTCAATAAATACGATTGATTGATGGATTGACTGCTGTGTGACCTCGGACAAGTCACGATGTCTCTGTGCCTCAGTTCCCTTACCTGCAGCGGGGCCCCACGTGGGGCCCGACGGTCTTAGATCCACCCCGGCGCTCAGCACAGTGTAAGCGCTGAACAGATACCGTTATCGTAGGTGGTCTGTGGGGGTCCTGGGGGGTTTCAAGCAGCGCGGCTCAGTGGAAATAATAATAATAATAATGATGGCGTTTATTAAGCGCTTACTATGTGCACTGTTCTAAGCGCCGGGGAGGTTACAAGGTGATCAGGTGGTCCCACGGGGGGGGTCACAGTCTTCATCCCCATTTGACAGATGTGGTCACTGAGGCCCAGAGAAGTGAAGTGACTTGCCCAAAGTCACCCAGCTGATGGGGGGCTCACCGTCTTAATCCCCATTTTACAGATGTGGTAACCGAGGCCCAGAGAAGTGAAGTGACTTGCCCCAAGTCACCCAGCTGACAAGTGGCGGAGCCGGGATTCGAACCCGTGACCTCTGACTCCAAAGCCCAGCCTCTAGATGTTGCCAACTTGTACTTCCCAAGTGCTTAGTCCAGTGCTCTGCACACAGTAAGCGCTCAATAAATACGATTGATTGATTGATTGATTGATTGACTGATTTCCACTGAGCCACTCTGCTTCTCTAGAGCCCGGGCCCGGGTTGCGGGTTCGAATCCCAGCTCCGCCACTTGTCAGATGTGTCAAGTCACTTCTCTGGGCCTCAGTGACCTCATCTTTTAGACTGTGAGCCCACTGTTGGGTAGGGACCGTCTCTATATGTTGCCAACTTGGACTTCCCAAGCGCTTAGTCCAGTGCTCTGCACACAGTAAGCGCTCAATAAATACGATTGATTGATTGATTGATTGATTGGAAAATGGGGATGAAGACCGTGAGCCCAACGTGGGGCCACCTGATCACCTTGTAACCTCCCCAGTGCTTAGAACAGTGCTGTGCCCCCGGCCCCCTCATCGGCTCATGTTTCACGGCTCATGTTTGTACGAATCTATTACTATCATTACTATTTATTACTATTATTATTATCATCATCAATCGTATTTATGGAGCGCTTACTATGTGCAGAGCACTGTACTAAGCGCTTGGGAAGTACAAATTGGCAACATTTTATTTGTACATATTTACATATTTGTACATATACTTACATATTTATATTTACATATATATTTATATTTCTATTATATCATATTTCTATTATATTATATTCTTATATATTATATATATTTGTATATTATATTATGTTTATATATTATATTTATATATATTTACATATTTGTACATATATTGTACATATTTATTCTACTTATTTTATTTTGTTAATGTTTCTCGGCTCACGTTTGTACGAATTTATCACCCTATTCTATTTGTACATATTTATTCTATTTATTTTATTAATATGTTTTCTTTTGTTGTCCGTCTCCCCCTTCTAGCCCGTGAGCCCGCCGTTGGGTAGGGACCGTCTCCAGACGTTGCCCACTTGTCCTTCCCAAGCGCTCAGTCCAGTGCTCTGCACACAGTGAGCGCTCAATAAATACGACTGAATGAATGAATGAGCGCCGCGCACATAGTAAGCGCTTAATAAATGCCGTTATTCTTATTATCCAAGGGCTTGGATGGGAGGACGGGGCTGAGGTGGCACTCAGGGGAGGGGAGAAGCGAACTGAAGAAGGTCTCTTGGAAAAGATGGGATTTCAGACGGGTTTCGAGAGAACCCAACCCCGGCGTGAGTTACCCAAGGAAACTCCAGACTTTTCACCGCAGAGGAAGGAGGGAAACCCCCGTAGGAAACATTTCTAACATCCAAAAATCACCCAACCTTCCCCGGGTCGGCCTGGTACTTGTATTTGTACTTCCCAAGCGCTTAGTACAGTGCTCTGCACACAGTAAGCGCTCAATAAATGCGATTGATTGATTGATCGGGGCCCCATCGGCCTGGATTCACGGGTCGCCTGCGGGCCGAACATCCAAAAATCACCCAACTTTCCCCGGCTCGGCCTGGTACTTGTATTTGTACTTCCCAAGCGCTTAGTCCAGTGCTCTGCACACAGTAAGCGCTCAATAAATGCGATTGATTGATTGATCGGGGCCCCATCGGCCTGGATTCACGGGTCGCCTGGGGGCCGAACATCCAAAAATCACCCAACTTTCCCCGGGTCGGCCTGGTACTTGTATTTGTACTTCCCAAGCGCTCAGTACAGTGCTCTGCGCACAGTAAGCGCTCAACAAATGCGATTGATTGATTGATCGGGGCCCCATCGGCCTGGATTCACGGGTCGCCTGTGGGCCGAACATCCAAAAATCACCCAACTTTCCCCGGCTCGGCCTGGTACTTGTATTTGTACTTCCCAAGCGCTCAGTACAGTGCTCTGCACACAGTAAGCGCTCAATAAATGCGATTGATTGATTGATCGGGGCCCCATCGGCCTGGATTCACGGGTCGCCTGCGGGCCGAACATCCAAAAATCACCCAACTTTCCCCGGCTCGGCCTGGTACTTGTATTTGTACTTCCCAAGCGCTTAGTACAGTGCTCTGCACACAGTAAGCGCTCAATAAATGCGATTGATTGATTGATCGGGGCCCCATCGGCCTGGATTCACGGGTCGCCTGTGGGCCGAACATCCAAAAATCACCCAACTTTCCCCGGCTCGGCCTGGTACTTGTATTTGTACTTCCCAAGCGCTCAGTACAGTGCTCTGCACACAGTAAGCGCTCAATAAATGCGATTGATTGATTGATCGGGGCCCCATCGGCCTGGATTCATGGGTCGCCTGCGGGCCGAACATCCAAAAATCACCCAACCTTCCCCGGGTCGGCCTGGTACTTGTACTTCCCAAGCGCTTAGTACAGTGCTCTGCACACAATAAGCGCTCAATAAATGCGATTGATTTATCGATCGGGGCCCCATCGGCCTGGATTCACGGGTCGCCTGGGGGCCGAACACCCAAAAATCACCCAACCTTCCCTGGGTCAGCCTGGTATTTGTACTTCCCAAGCGCTTAGTACAGTGCTCTGCACACAGTAAGCGCTCAATAAATGCGATTGATTGATTGATCGGGGCCCCATCGGCCTGGATTCACGGGTCGCCTGCGGGCTGAACATCCAAAAATCACCCAACTTTCCCCGGGTCGGCCTGGTACTTGTACTTCCCAAGCGCTTAGTACAGTGCTCTGCACACAGTAAGCACTCAATAAATGCGATTGATTGATTGGTCGGGGCCCCATCGGCCTGGATTCACGGGTCGCCTGCGGGCCGAACATCCAAAAATCACCCAACCTTCCCCGGGTCGGCCAGGTACTTGTACTTCCCAAGCGCTTAGTCCAGTGCTCTGCACACAGTAAGCGCTCAATAAATGCGATTGATTGATTGATCGGGGCCCCATCGGCCTGGATTCACGGGTCGCCTGGGGGCCGAACATCCAAAAATCACCCAACTTTCCCCGGGTCGGCCTGGTACTTGTATTTGTACTTCCCAAGCGCTTAGTACAGTGCTCTGCGCACAGTAAGTGCTCAATAAATGCGATTGATTGATTGATCGGGGCCCCATCGGCCTGGATTCACGGGTCGCCTGCGGGCCGAACATCCAAAAATCACCCAACCTTCCCCGGGTCGGCCTGGTACTTGTACTTCCCAAGCACTTAGTCCAGTGTTCTGCACACAGTAAGCGCTCAATAAATGCGATTGATTGATTGACTGATTGATTTGGGCCCCATCGGCCTGGATTCACGGGTCGCCTGCGGGCGGAGGAAACGTTCGGAAGAGATTGACCCTTTCGACAAAAAAACTACGGCTCGGGAGGGAGCCGGGGGGGGGGAACTACTTTGGGTTTCGCTCTGACTTGGGAAGAAAATGAAAAAATTGATCGGAGGACGGGACTCGGGTGAAATTGGGGGAAATCCTAAAAAAGAGCCATCGCCCTGCTCCCGCCCGGGGTCCAGGAAGAGCGGGGGGCAAGGCTTCCCTGCAGGAGGCCGGGCGGGAGTGGGGTCGATGGGAAGCAGTGCAAGCGCTTAGTAATAATAATAATAATAATAATAATGATGATGGCATTTATTAAGCGCTTACTAGTGCAAAGCACTGTTCTAAGCGCTGGGGAGGTTACAAGGTGACCAGATTGTCCCAAATAATAATAATAATGATGATGATGGCATTTATTAAGCGCTTACTATGTACAAAGCACTGTTCTAAGCGCTGCGGAGGGTACAAGGTGACCAGGTTGTCCCAAATAATAATAATGATGATGATGGCATTTATTAAGCGCTTACTACATGCCAAGCACTGTTCTAAGCGCTGGGGAGGTTACAGGGTGACTAGGTTGCCCCAAATAATAATAATAATGATGATGATGGCATTTATTAAGTGCATACTATGTGCAAAACACTGTTCTAAGCGCTGGGGAGGTTACAAGGTGACTAGGTTGCCCCAAATAATAATAATAATGATGATGATGGCATTTATTAAGCGCTTACTACGTGCAAAGCACTGTTCTAAGCGCTGGGGAGGTTACAAGGTGACTAGGTTGCCCCAAATAATAATAATAATGATGATGATGGCATTTATTAAGCGCTTACTACGTGCAAAGCACTGTTCTAAGCGCTGGGGAGGTTACAAGGTGACTAGGTTGCCCCAAATAATAATAATAATGATGATGATGGCATTTATTAAGCACTTACTATGTGCCAAGCACTGTTCTAAGCGCTGGGGAGGTTACAAGGTGACCAGGTTGTCCCACGGGGGGCTCACAGTCTTCATACAGAAGCAGCGTGGCTCAGTGGAAAGAGCACGGGCTTTGGAGCCAGAGGTCATGGGTTCGAATCCCGGCTCCACCACGTGTCTGCTGTGTGGCCTTGGGCAAGTCACTTAACTTCTCGGAGCCTCAGTTGCCCTCATCTGTAAAATGGGGATGATGACTGTGAGCCCCACGCGGGACAACCTGATCGCCTTGTATCCCCCCCAGTGCTTAGAACAGCGCTTTGCACATAGTAAGCGCTTAATAAATGCCATCATCATCATCATTATTATTATTTGGGACAACCTAGTCACCTTGTAACCTCCCCAGCGCTTAGAACAGTGCTTTGTACATAGTAAGCACTTAATAAATGCCATCATCATCATCATTATTATTATTATTTGGGACAACCTGGTCACCTTGTAACCTCCCCAGCGCTTAGACCAGTGCTTTGCACATAGTAAGCGCTTAATAAATGCCATCACCATCATTATTATTATTATTATTACTAAGCGCTTGCACTTCTTTACAGATGAAGTAACAATCAATCAATCAATCGTATTTATTGAGCGCTTACTATGTGCAGAGCACCGTACTAAGCGCTTGTAACAGAGAAGTGACTTGCCCAACGTCACACAGCTAATCGGTGAGGCCGGGATTTGAACCCCGGACCGCCGACTCCGAAGCCCGGGCTCTTTCCACTGAGTCACGCCGCTTCTCTTGTACGGTGCCCCGCGCACGGGAAGCGCTCAATAGATACGATTAGATGAATGAATGAGAGTAAAGGGAAGAGGTTTGGAGGATTTCCTCTCCGGGTGGGGGACCAGGCCTCCCATTGAAAATAAAATAAAAGAGAAGCAGAAAGGCCTAGCAGAAAGAGCCCCGGCCCGGGAGTTGGAGATCCCGCCTCTGTCGGTTTCCTCCCGTGTGAACTTTCTGCAAGACACTTCACTTCTCTGTACCTCAGTTACCTCATCTGCGAAAGGGGATCAAAACCTTCTCGCGCCGACTTGGACTGTGGTCGCCATGTGGGACGAGGACTGTGATTTATTTTCCTTGTACACATTTATTCTACTTATTTTATTCTGTTGATAAGTTTGGTTCTGTTCTCTGTCTCCCCCTTCTAGCCTGTGAGCCCGCTGTTGGGTAGGGACTGCCTATGTTGCCAACTTGGACTTCCCAAGCGCTTAGTACGGTGCTCTGCACACAGTAAGCACTCAATAAATACGATTGAATGAATGAATGAATGAATCAATCAATCAATCAATCGTATTTATTGAGCGCTTCCTATGTGCAGAGCACTGTACTAAGCGCTTGGGAAGTACAAATTGGCAACACATAGAGACAGTCCCTACCCAACAGTGGGCTCACAGTCTAAAAGGGGGAGACAGAGAACAGAACCAAACATACCAACAGAATAAAATAAATAGGATAGAAATGTACAAGTAAAATAAAAAAATAAATAGAGTAATAAATATGTACAACCATATATCCATATATACAGGTGCTGTGGGGAAGGGAAGGAGGTAAGATGGGGGGATGGAGAGGGGGATGAGGGGGAGAGGAAGGAAGGGGCTCGGTCTGGGAAGGCTTCCTGGAGGAGGTGAGCTCTCAGCAGGGCCTTGAAGGGAGGAAGAGAGCGAGCTGGGCGGAGGGGCAGAGGGATTGGGGGCATTCCAGGCCCGGGGGAGGACGTGGGCCGGGGGTCGATGGCGGGACAGGCGAGAACGAGGTACAGTGAGGAGATTAGCGGTGGAGGAGCGGAGGGTGCGGGCTGATCAAAACCTCCTCGCGCCGACTTCGACTGTGGTCGCCATGTGGGACGAAGGCTGTGATTTATTTTCCTTGTACACATTTATTCTACTTATTTTATTCTGTTAATAAGTTTTGTTTTGTTGTCTGTCTCCCCCTTCTAGATCGTGAGCCCCCCGTTGGGTAGGGACCGTCTCTAGATGTTGCCAACTTGGACTTCCCAAGCGCTTAGTACGGTGCTCTGCACACAGTAAGCGCTCAATAAATACGATTGAATGAATGAATGGGGCGGAGCAGGATTAGAACCCAGGTCCTTCTGGCTCCCACGCCAGGGCTCCACCCCCTGAGCCACACTGCTTCTCTGATTCCGGCTCTGCCGATGGCCCTCTGTGTGACCCTGAGCAAGTCACTTCTCTGTGCCTCATTTACCTCATCTGTAAAATGGGGATGAAGATGGCGAGCCCCACGTGGGGCAACCCGATCACCTTGCATCCCCCCCAGCACTTAGAACAGTGCTTCCCATATAGTAAGCGCCTAACAAATACCATCATCATCCAACTTGTACTTCCCAAGCGCTTAGTACAGTGCTCTGCACAGTAAGCGCTCAATAAATACGACTGAATGAATGAACGAATACGATTGATTGATTGCGTCCGACCCGATAAACTTGGATCGACTTCAGTGTTCCTAACAGTGCTCGATGACTGATAAGCCCGCCCTCCTAGACCGTGAGCCCGCTGTTCTTTCCGAGCGCTTAGTACAGTGCTCTGCGTAAATGCGACTGACTGACTGAATAATAATAAGAAGAATAATAATAATTGGCATTTGTTAAGCGCTTACTATGTGCAAAGCACCGTTCTAAGCGCTGGGGAGGATACAGGGTGATCAGGTTGTCCCACGGGGGGCTCACGGTCTTAATCCACATTTTACAGATGAGGTAACTGAGGCCCAGAGAAGTTAAGCGACTTGCCCAAGATCACACAGCAGACACGTGGCGGAGTCGGGATTCGAACCCATGACTTCTGACTCCAAAGCCCGGGCTCTTTCCACTGAGCCACGCTGCTTCTCTAATAAGCGCTTAATACCGCTGAACAAAAAGCCCCTCGAAATGCACTTGGGAAATTGAATGTACTGAGTCCTCGATCCTAAAACGTGTCACCCCCTCCCGGGCCTCAGTTTCCTCATCTGGTCAACGGGAATGAGTCAGACGGCGAACCCCGTGGGGGACAGGCGTTGTGGCCAATTTCACAACCGATAACAGCGCTCTGAGCGCGTGGCACAGAGTGGGCACGAACGCCGGCCACCGGCATACTCGGGACCGACGCCGGGCCCCGGGCTGGTCCTGTGGAGAAAAACTCGGCCAGGGACGCGGCCCTCGGGAAGCAGCGTGGCTCAGTGGAAAGAGCCCGGGCTTTGGGGTCTGAGGTCATGGGTTCAAATCCCAACTGTCAAGTCACTTCACTTCTCTGGGCCTCAGTGACCTCATCTGGAAAATGGGGATGAAGACTGGGAGCCCCCCCGTGGGACAACCTGATCACCTTGTTACCTCCCCAGCGCTTAGAGCGGTGCTTTGCACATAGTAAGCACTTAATAAATGCCATTATTATTATTATTAAATGTCAGCTGGGTGACTTTGGGCAAGTCACTTCAAGTCACTTAACTTCCCCGTGCCTGTTACCTCAACTGTAAAATGGGGATGAAGACTGTGAGCCGCCCGTGGGACAACCTTGTAACCTCCCCAGTGCTTAGAACAGTGCTTTGCACATAGTAAGCGCTTAACAAATGCCATCATTATTATTATTCTCAGGGCCTCAGTTCCCTCATCTGGAAAATGGGGATGAAGACTGTGAGCCCCCCGTGGGACAACCTGATCACCTTGTTACCTCCCCAGCACTTAGAACGGTGCTTTGCACATAGTAAGTGCTTAATAAATGCCATTAAGGGACTGTCTGTATGTGTTGCTGACTTGTACTTCCCAAGTGCTTAATGCTCTGCACACAGTAAGCACTCAATAAATACGATTGATTGATTATTGATTGCCAGCTGGGTGACTTTGGGCAAGTCACTTCATTTCTCTGAGCCTCAGTTCCCTCATCTGGAAAATGGGGATGAAGACTGGGAGCCCCCCGTGGGACAACCTCATCACCTTGTTACCTCCCCAGCGCTTAGAACAGTGCTTTGCACATAGTAAGCGCTTAATAAATGCCATTATTATTATTATTAGTTGTCAGCTGGGTGACTTTGGGCAAATCACTTCATTTCTCTGAGCCTCAGTTCCCTCATCTGGAAAATGGAGATGAAGACTGTGAGCCCCCCGTGGGACAACCTGATCACCTTGTTACCTTCCTCAGCGCTTAGAACGGTGCTTTGCACATAGTAAGCGCTTAACAAATGCCATTATTATTACTATTAAATGTCAGCTGGGTGACTTTGGGCAAGTCACTTCATTTCTCAGGGCCTCAGTTCCCTCATCTGGAAACTGGGGATGAAGACTGGGAGCCCCCCGTGGGACAACCTGATCACCTTGTTACCTCCCCAGCGCTTAGAACGGTGCTTTGCACATAGTAAGCGCTTAACAAATGCCATTATTATTATTATTAAATGTCAGCTGGGTGACTTTGGGCAAGTCACTTCATTTCTCAGGGCCTCAGTTCCCTCATCCGGAAACTGGGGATGAAGACTGGGAGCCCCCCGTGGGACAACCTGATCACCTTGTAACCTCCCCAGCGCTTAGAACGGTGCTTTGCACATAGTAAGCGCTTAACAAATGCCATTATTATTATTATTATTAAATGTCAGCTGGGTGACTTTGGGCAAGTCACTTCATTTCTCAGGGCCTCAGTTCCCTCATCTGGAAACTGGGGATGAAGACTGGGAGCCCCCCGTGGAACAACCTGATCACCTTGTTACGTCCCCAGAGCTTAGAACGGTGCTTTGCACATAGTAAGCGCTTAACAAATGCCATTATTATTATTATTAAATGTCAGCCGGGTGACTTTGGGCAAGTCACTTCATTTCTCAGGGCCTCAGTTCCCTCATCTGGAAACTGGGGATGAAGACTGGGAGCCCCCCGTGGGACAACCTGATCACCTTGTAACCTCCCCAGCGCTTAGAACGGTGCTTTGCACATAGTAAGCGCTTAACAAATGCCATTATTATTATTATTATTAAATGTCAGCTGGGTGACTTTGGGCAAGTCACTTCATTTCTCAGGGCCTCAGTTCCCTCATCTGGAAAATGGGGATGAAGAGTGAGAGCCCCATGTGGGACAACCTGATCACCTTGTTACCTCCCCAGTGCTTAGAACAGTGCTTAATAAATGCCATTTAAAAAAAAGGAGTGGGGGGGGAGGAGGTTTCGGTGGGTTTAGGGGTGTCCCACCCGCCGCGTGGGAGGGGGTGTCCCGTCTTCATTGATATTTGTGGAGCACTGGCGTCCGCTGTGCGTGGCACGGTCTCCGCCCTCTGAGCGGTGGCGAGGGGTCACTCCTGATGGGCAGCGGGGGTCCGCCCCCTCCTCCTTCGGCCGACCCCGAAAATCCCGGGCATCTCTCCAGTCCCCCGCTGACTCAGGCCTGAAGTCGGCCCCGTGGTTCCTCCCCCGTCCGCCGAAGGCCCGAAAAAGGGAACCGAGAGTTGCCTCCCGATGGGACCCCCTTCCCCGCGGGCGGGACCCGCTCGCGGGTGGCCGTTTCCGGACGCGGAGGCGGCGGGCTCCGACGGGAAGGGGGACCCCCCGCTGCCCCCCACCCCCGACGGCCGCTCTTCTGGTCGACAGGAAACACGCTTTTCATAAAGGAAATCGCATCGGCTGTTTTGTTCGGGTGGCGGCGGCGGGTGGGGAGGAGAGGCACGGCCGGCGACTTGGCACCACGCGGCGCGGCCGGACCCCGGGGACGTTCGAGGGGGCCGCCTGACTCACCGGGAGCGGGAAATGGGGCGTTGCTTCAACTTTCTCCTCCCGTGGCCCCGGAGTGACCGCCCGCCGGCCAGTCCCCCGGCCTCGGGTGGGCCGGCCGAGTCCGGTGGGTCCCGGGATGGGCCTAGGATTTTTCCGCCGCCCCCGCCGAGGGCGGGTTCCTGGGGAGGCTCAGCAGCGCCTCGATTTTCCGGATGTCCTCTTCCGTCTGCTTCTCCCGCAGGGCGGTCTCCATCTCCTCGGCGAGCGTGTGGGTGGCCTGCAGCCGGGACCTCCTGAGGCCGGCGGAACCGGGGACGGAGACAAGAACAGGAATTAATCGTTGTGATAGCTCAGCGCTTCCTATAATAATAAAAATGATGGTATTTGTTAAGCGCTAAAGCACTGTTCTAAGCACTGGGAGGGGGTACGAGGCAACCGGGTTGTCCCACGTGAGGCTCGCGGTCTTCACCCCCATTTTCCAGATGAGGCCCAGATGAAGTCACCCAGCTGGCAACTGGCGGAGCTGGGATTTGAACCCACGACCTCGGACTCCAAAGCCCGGGCTCTTCCCACTGAGCCATCATCATCATCATCATCAATCGTATTTATTGAGCACTGTACTAAGCGCTTGGGAAGTACAAATTGGCATCACATAGAGACCGTCCCTACCCAACAGTGGGCTCACAGTCTAAAAGGGGGAGACAGAGAACAAAACCAAACATACCAACAAAATAAAATAAATAGGATAGATATGTACAAGTAAAATAAATAAATAGAGTAATAAATATGTACAACCATAATAAATAGGAGCCATGCTGGGGCCAGGCCCTGTACTGGGCGTCGGGGTGGCTACAAGGAGCAGCGTGGCTCGGTGGAGAGAGCCCGGGCTTGGGAGTCTAATCCCGGCTTGTCCGCTGTGTGACTTTGGGCAAGTCCCTCAGGTCACAGAGGGAGCTCAATAAATACCATCGCGGCATTTCTTCGGTTCTTCACAGCTCTCAAACCGTGAGGGGTATTTATTGAGCTCCCTCTGTGACCTGAGGGACTTGCCCGAAGTCACACAGGTCACAGAGGGAGCTCAATAAATACCATCGCGGCATTTCTTCGGTTCTTCACAGCTCTCAAACCGTGAGGGGTGTTTATTGAGCTCCCTCTGTGACCTGAGGGACTTGCCCGAAGTCACACAGGTCACAGAGGGAGCTCAATAAATGCCATCGCGGCATTTCTTCGGTTCTTCACAGCTCTCAAACCGTGAGGGGTATTTATTGAGCTCCCTCTGTGACCTGAGGGACTTGCCCGAAGTCACACAGGTCACAGAGGGAGCTCAATAAATGCCATCGCGGCATTTCTTCGGTTCTTCACAGCTCTCAAACCGTGAGGGGTGTTTATTGAGCTCCCTCTGTGACCTGAGGGACTCGCCCAAAGTCACACAGGTCACAGAGGGAGCTCAATAAATGCCATCGCGGCATTTCTTCGGTTCTTCACAGCTCTCAAACCGTGAGGGGTATTTATTGAGCTCCCTCTGTGACCTGAGGGACTTGCCCGAAGTCACACAGGTCACAGAGGGAGCTCAATAAATGCCATCGCGGCATTTCTTCGGTTCTTCACAGCTCTCAAACCGTGAGGGGTGTTTACTGAGCTCCCTCTGTGACCTGAGGGACTTGCCCGAAGTCACACAGGTCACAGAGGGAGCTCAATAAATACCATCGCGGCATTTCTTCGGTTCTTCACAGCTCTCAAACCGTGAGGGGTATTTATTGGGCGCTTCCTGTGCGCCGGACTGAGCCTGGCGATGGGTGGGCACGGGTGGCAGGGAAGGGGTCGGCGGGCTCACCATTCCTCCAGCTTGAGCTGGTAGAGTTCCCGCCGCTCTCTCCGCCGTCTTTCCCACGCCGTCTCCCCGTACAGCTTCTGCACGGCCGTCAGCCCGCTCCCGGCCAGCGCCCTGCCAAGGCGACCGGGCGGGCTAGCCAAGGGAGACCGAGGCACCGGGGGCGCGTACTACGCTGTCCCCTCCCAAGGGTCAAGAGGTAGTTTAGGGGGCGTCGGGTCCTGTTTGGACAGGAGCGTGAGGGTGGAGGGCTCAGAGGGCATCCTGGGTGGCCACTCAGCACTCCGCACCCCGCGGGCGTCCAGCGAAGAGCCCGGCACGCGGCAGACACTCATTCATTTATTCCATCGTATTTATCGAGCGCTTACTGCGTGCAGAGCACTGGACTAAGCGCTCGGGAAGTACAAGTTGGCAACATATAGAGACGGTCCCTACCGCTCGGCCTCGATGAGGGGGACGATGGTTGGGGCCGGAGGGGCCGGCCCTGCCCTTCACCACCGCGGGCGGCCCCCAGAGACTCTGATAATAATAATGATGGCATTTATTAAGCGCTTACTATGTGCAAAGCACTGTTCTAAGCGCTGGGGAGGTTACCAGGTGATCAGGGTATCCCACGGGGGGCTCCCAGCCTTCATCCCCATTTTCCAGATGAGGGAACTGAGGCCCAGAGAAGTTAAGTAACTAGCCCAAAGTCACCCAGCTGACAATTGGCAGAGTTGGGATTTGAACCCATGACCTCCGACTCCAAAGCTACTGAGCCACGCTGCTGCTCTCCGGCACGTCCGTGCGGCCCGGCCCCACTCACCCCAGCAAGGCTCCGAACACGCTGCCGCCCACCAGGCCGGCCAGGCCCAGCTGCATCCGGAACAGGCCGCCCGTCACCCCTGAAACGCAACCGGACGAGAGAGGGGTCAGCCCCGGGGGGGGGGGGACGGCCGGCAGGGGGAGGCCCGCCTCGGTTCGCCGCGCCGCCTCTGTCGCCCGGGTGACGCGGGGGAGTGGACACCACCTTGGTCGCCCAGGGTGGTGGAAAAGAAAGAAAGAAAGGAAAGAAGGAAGAGGAAGGAAGGAAGAAGGGAAGGGAAGGGAAAAAGAAAGAGAGAGAGAAGGAAGGAAGGAAGGAAGGAGGGAGGGAGGGAAGGAAGGAAGGAAGGAAGGAAGGAAGGAAGGAAGGAAGGAAGGAAGGAAGGAAGGAAGGAAGGAAGGAAGGAAAGAGGGAGGGAGCGGGAGGGAGGAAGGAGGGAGGGAGGGGGAGGGAGAGAGAGAGAGAGAGAGGGAGAGAGGGAGAGAGAGAGAGAGGAAGAGAGGAAGGAAGGAAGGAAGGAAGGAAGGAAGGAAGGAAGGAAGGAAGGAAGGAAGGAAGGAAGGAAGGAAGGAAGGAAGGAAAGAGGGAGGGAGGGGGAGGGAGGGGGGGGAGAGAGGGGGGGGAGAGAGAGAGGAAGGAAGGAAGGAAGGAAAGAAAGAAAGAAAGAAAGAAAGAAAAAGAAAGAAAGAAAGAAAGAAAGAAGAAAGGAAGAAAGGAAGAAAGGAAGAAAGAAAGGAAGAAAGGAAGGAAGGAAGGAAGGAAGGAAGAGAAAGAAAGAAAGAAAGAAAGAAAGAAAGAAAGAAAGAAAGAAAGAAAGAAAGAAAGAAAGAAAGGAAGGAAGGAAGGAAGGAAGGAAGGAAGGAAGGAAGGAAGGAAGGAAGTAAGGAAGGAAGAGGAAGAAAGAAAGAGTGGGCTGGTGGCGAGGAGGGTCAGCCGGCCCTCCTCCGTTGCAGGGGTCGGCCTGGACCCCTCCAGCGCTCTCACCTCCGGCCACGACGAAATGGCTCAGGGCGTCCTTGTCCCGATACACGGTCAAGGCGGTGCTCACCGAGCTGCAGGCAAAGGACAGCGGGGGAGTCAAACGGCCCCCGGGAGGCCCCCCGACCCCCAAAATGCGCGGCCAGCATAGACTGTGAGCCCACTGTTGGGTAGGGACTGTATATGTTGACGACTCTCATCCTATCCCGTCTGGACTACTGCATCAGCCTTCTCTCTGATCTCCCATCCTCGTGTCTCTCTCCACTTCAATCCATACTTCACGCCTCTGCCCGGATCGTCTTTGTCCAGAAACGCTCTGGGCATGTTACTCCCCTCCTCAAAAATCTCCAGTGGCTACCAAGCAATCTGCGCATCAGGCAGAAACTCCTCATCCTGGGCTTCAAGGCCGTCCATCCCCTCGCCCCCTCCTACCTCACCTCCCTTCTGTCCTTCTCCAGCCCAGCCCGCACCCTCCGCTCCTCCACCGCTGATCTCCTCACCGTACCTCGCTCTCGCCCGTCCCGCCATCGACCCCCGGCCCACATCCTCCCCCGGGCCTGGAATGCCCCCAATCCCTCTGCCCCTCCGCCCAGCTGGCTCTCTTCCTCCCTTCAAGGCCCTGCTGAGAGCTCACCTCCTCCAGGAGGCCTTCCCAGACTGAGCCCCTTCCTTCCTCTCCCCGTCCCCCTCTCCATCCCCCCCATCTTACCTCCTTCCCTTCCCCACAGCACCTGTACATATGTATATATGTTTGTACATATTTATTACTCTATTTATTTATTTTATTTATACATATCTATTCTATTTATTTTATTTTGTTAGTATGTTTGGTTTTGTTCTCTGTCTCCCCCTTTTAGACTGTGAGCCCACTGTTGGGTAGGGACTGTCTCTATATGTTGCCAATTTGGACTTCCCAAGCGCTTAGTACAGTGCTCTGCACATAGTAAGCGCTCAATAAATACGATTGATGATGATGATGATGACTCGGACTTCCCAAGCGCTTAGTCCAGTGCTCTGCACAAAGTAAGCGCTCAATAAATACGACTGAATGAATGAATGAATGAATGAACCTCCGTGCCCAGCAGGCACGCGACAGATACCGCCGACCGCCCCCCGGGCGTTGAGGCTTGGGGGCGGGAGATGGCCAAAGCTTTATTTTTTAAAATGGTATTTGTTAAGCGCTTACTATGCGCCCCTCTAGACTGGAAGCTCGCTGTGGGCAGAGAACACGTCTACCAACTCTGCAATATTGTACTTTCCCAAGCGCTTAGTACAGTGCTCTGCGATCAATCGATAATAATAATAATGGCATTTATTAAGCACTTACTATGTGCAAAGCACTGTTCTAAGCGCTGGGGAGGTGACAAGGTGATCAGGTTGTCCCACGGGGGGCTCGCAGTCTTCATCCCCATTTTCCAGATGAGGGAACTGAGGCACAGAGAAGTGAAGTGACTTGCCCAAAGTCACACAGCTGACAACTGGCGGAGCCAGGATTTGAACCCATGCCCTCTGACTCCAAAGCCCGGGCTCTTTCCACTGAGCCACGCTGCTTCCCCGTGGGACAACCTGACCACCTTGTAAACTCCCCAGCACTTAGAACAGTGCTTTGCACATAGTAAGTGCTTAACAAATGCCATCATTATTATCATTATTATTCTATGCCTCAGTCCCCTCATCTGTAAAATGGGGATGAAGGTTGTGAGTCCCACATGGGACAACATGATCACTTTGTATCCTCCCCAGCGCTTAGAGTGGTGATTTGCACATAGTAAGCGCTTAACAAACACCATAATTATTATGGCAGTAATAATAATAATTAATAATAATAATTCTCTGAGGCCCAGAGAATAATAATTATTATCATTATCATCCCCATTATCATCCCCATTATCATTATTATTCTCTGGGCCTCAGTCCCCACATCTGTAACATGGGGATGAAGATTGTGAGCCCCACATGGGACAACCTGATCACTCTGTATCCTCGGTGCTTGGCACACAGTAGGCGCTTAACAAATACCACCATTATTATGGCAATAATAACTAATTAATTAATTATATATGATTGATCATATATAATTATATATTATATATTTCATATGTAATTATGATAATTAATAATAATTCTCTGGGGCCCAGAGAGTAATTATGATAATAATAATAACTATTGTAATGAAGATAATTATTGATATCAATGTTGATTGATTGATGTTGATATATTATTGATTATTGATATTGATAATTATATGATAATGATAATAATTATTATCATTATCATCCCCATTATCATTATTATTCTCTGGGCCTCAGTCCCCTCTTCTGTAACACGGGGATGAAGATTGTGAGCCCCACAATGGGACAACCTGATCACTCTGTATCCTCGGTGCTTGGCACACAGTAGGCGCTTAACAAATACCACCATCATTATGGCAACAATAACTAATTCATTAATTAATTATATGTGATTAATCATATATAATTATATATTTTATATGTAATTATGATAATTAATAATAATTCTCTGTGGCCCAGAGAGTAGTAATGATAATAATAATAACTATTATAATGATGATAATTATTGATATCAATCAATGTTGATTGATGTTGATATATTATTGATTATTGATATTGATAATTATATGATAATGATGATAATTATTATCATTATCATTCTCTGGGCCTCAGTCCCCTCATCTGTAACACGGGGATGAAGACTGGGAGCCCCACATGGGGACAACCCGATGGCTCTGTATCCTCGGTGCTGGGCACATAGGAGGCGCTTAACAAATACCATCATTATTATGGTAATAATAATTAATAATAATTAATAACAATTAATAATAATTCTCTGAGGCCCAGAGAATTATTATTGTGATGATAGTTATTTATATCAATATTGATATCAATCAATACTGATTGATATAAATATTGATTGATTGATATTGATGTATTATTGATAAGTGATATTGATAACTATATGATAGTGATGATAATTATTATCATTATTATTCTCTGGGCCTCAGTCCCCTCATCTGTAACACGGGGATGAAGACTGTGAGCCCCACATGGGGTCAACCCAATGGCTCTGTATCCTCGGTGCCTGGCACATAGGAGGCGCTTAACAAATACCATCATCATCATGGTAATAATAATAATTAATTAATAATCAATAACAATTAATGATAATTAATTAGATAATAATTAATGATAATTAATAATGCTGATTCTCTGAAGCCCAGATAATAATAATAATAATTGTGATGATAATTATTGATATCAATACTGATATCAATCAATACTGACTGATATAAATATTGATTGATTGATATTGATGCATTATTGATTATTGATATTGATAACTACATGATAATGATGATTATTATTATTATCATTATTATTCTCTGGGCCCCAGTCCCCTCATCTGTAACACGGGGATGAAGACTGGGAGCCCCACATGGGGACACCCCGATGGCTCTGTATCCTCGGTGCTTGGCACATAGGAGGCGCTTAACAAGTACCATCATTATTATGGCAATAATAATTAACTGATAATCAATAACAATTAATAATTAAATAAATAAATGATCATTAATAATGCTAATTCTCTGAAGCCCAGAGAATAATAATAATGATAATAATAATTGTTGATATCAATCAATACTGATTGGTATAAATATTGATTGATTGATATTGATGTATTATTGATTATTGATATTGATAACTACATGATAATGATGACGATGATTATTATTATTATTCTTCTCTGGGCCCCAGTCCCCTCATCTGTAACACGGGGATGAAGACTGGGAGCCCCACATGGGGACACCCCGATGGCTCTGTATCCTCGGTGCTAGCTGGGCACACAGGAGGCGCTTAACAAATACCATCATTATTATGGTAATAATAATTAATTAATAATCAATAACAATTGATAATAATTAATTAAATAAAAAATAATTGATAATTAATAATGCTGATTTTCTGAAGCCCAGAGAATAATGCTAACAATAATGATAATAATTATTGATATCAATACTGATATCAATCAATACTGATTGGCATAAATATTGATTGATTGATATTGATGTGCTATTGATTATTGATATTGATAACGATGATTATTACCATTATTATTCTCTGGGCCCCAGTCCCCTCATCTGTAACACGGGGATGAAGACTGGGAGCCCCACATGGGGACAACCCGATGGCTCTGTATCCTCGGTGCTTGCTGGGCACACAGGAGGCGCTTAACAAGTACCAAAATGATTATTACTATTATTCCGAAGCGCTTGGAAGGAACAGTTGGGCGGCAGATAGGGACGATCCCCACCCAAGAGCAGTCTCGGGGGGGGAGGCAAAGAAGAAAACGAGTAGACGGGTGGCCCAGCAGACGAGTGGCGGGATGAGACCCCACGACCTTCGGACCCCCGTTAGTTCCCGCGCCCACGTGTGGGGCTCCGCTCCCGTTTCGGGGACGGTGGGGGTGTCCCGTACATCCCCCGGGCCCCGGCGGGGCGGTTCTCACTTGAAGATGGTGACGAAGGCGGCCGTCCTCCAGCTCCAACGCCAGCCGTAGCGCAGGAAGCCACGCAGGGCCACGCGGTGGGCGGATTGCTGCGGGGGGAGAGACCGAGGTGGGTGGTCCAACTTGGACTTCCCAAGCGTACTTCTCCTCCTCCCGCCCGCCCCCCCGGGCCGGGACCGTGGGCCGTGGCGGCTGCCGGGCGCTTACCACAGCGTCCAGGCGGCTGTGGTACATCTCGGCGTGGCTCCGCTCGATGTAGCGCTGCTTGGCTTGATAGAAGGCGGGCAGGCCGCCGTAGGCCCAGCCGATGATGGCCCCCGAAACCGCCGCTTTCAGCACGTTCTCCACCTCCTCCGCCACCGGCTCCGTGTCACTGAGGCGCCGACGGGAGAGTCACCCCGCCGCCCCCGCCGCCCCCGCCATGAAGCCCTCCTCCCTCCGTCCCTCCACCCCGCACCCGCCGCCGCCCCCTCCTCCGGCTTCCGACTTCGGCGTGGCTCGGTGGGAAGAGCCCGGGCCAGTCGCTTGTCGGCTGGGTGACTTTGGGCAAGTCACTTCACTTCTCTGGGCCTCAGTGACCTCATCTGGAAAATGGGGATTAAGACTGTGAGCCCCCCCGCCCCCCCGGGGATAACCTGATCACCTTGTCACCTCCCCAGCGCTTAGAACAGTGCATTGCACATAGGAAGCGCCTGATACCATCAATATTATTATTATTCTCTGGGCCTCAGTGACCTCATCCATAAAATGGGGATGAAGACTGTGAGCCCCACGGGGGACAACCTGATCACCTTGTATCCCCCCACATTGCTTAGAACAGTGCTTCGCACATAGTAAGCGCCTAATGCTATCACTATCATTATTATTCTCTGGGCCTCAGTGACCTCATCTGTAAAATGGGGATGAAGCCTGTGAGCCCCACGGGGGACAACCTGATCACCTTGTATCCCCCCTCATCGCTTAGAACAGTGCTTCGCACATAGTAAGCGCCTAATACCATCAATATTATTATTATTCTCTGGGCCTCAGTTCCCTCATCTGTAAACTGGGGATGAAGCCTGTGAGACCCACAGGGGACAACCTGATCACCTTGTATCCCCCCTAATCGCTTAGAACAGTGCTTCGCACATAGTAAGTGCCTAATATCATCAATATTATTATTATTCTCTGGGCCTCAGTTCCCTCATCTGTAAAATGGGGATGAAGACTGTGAGCCCCAAATGGGACAACCTGATCACCTTGTATCCCCCCACTCGCTTAGAACAGTGCTTCGCACACAGTAAGCGCCTAATACTTAGAGAAGCAGCGTAGCTCAGTGGAAAAAGCACGGGCTTTGGAGTCAGAGGTCATGGGTTCAAATCCAGGCTCTGCCACATGTCTGCTGTGTGACCTTGGGCAAGTCACTTCACTTCTCTGAGCCTCAGTTAACTCATCTGTAAAATGGGGATGAAGACTGTGAGCCCCACGTGGGACAACCTGATCACCTTGTATCCCCCCCCCATCACTTAGAACAGTGCTTTGCACATAGTAAGCGCTTAACAAATGCTATTATTATTATTATTAATACCATCAATATCATTATTAGTCTCTGGGCCTCAGTTCCCTCATCTGTAAAATGGGGGTGAAGACTGTGAGCCCCACAGGGGACAACCTGATCACCTTGTATCCCCTCCAGCGCTTAGAACAGTGCTTCGCACATAGTAAGCGCTTAACAAATGCCTTTGCTTAAGGGACAGAGTCCGGGCCTGGGAATCTGAAGTTCACGCGTTCTGATCCCGGCTCTGCCGCTTGTCCGCTGGGTGACCTTGGGCAAGTCACTTCACATCTCTGGGCCTCAGTGACCTCATCTGGAAAATGGGGACGACGACTGGGACTGAATCTTACTCCCCGTTCAGACGTAAGTAGGAGGGAGAGCGAGGATTGAACCCCCGTTTTGCATTTGAGGAAACGGAGATCCAGAGAATTCATTCATTCATTCAATCGTATTTATTGAGCGCTTACTGTGTGCAGAGCACTGGACTAAGCGCTTTGGGAAGTCCAAGTTGGATGATGATGGTATTTGTTAGGCGCTTACTATGTGGTAAGCACCGTTCTAAGCGCTGGGGGTGGGGGGGGGATACAAGGTGATCGGGTGGTACAAATGAATGAATGAATGAATTACTGAATGAATAGACTCTGCACAAATGAAATAAACAAAATAAATAAATAAATAATAAACAGAATAAATATGTACAAATAAATGAATGAATAAATTTATTTTATTTTGTTAGTATGTTTGGTTTTGTTCTCTGTCTCCCCCTTTTAGACTGCGAGCCCACTGGTGGGTAGGGACTGTCTCTAGATGTTGCCAATTTGTACTTCCCAAGCGCTTAGTCCAGTGCTCTGCACATAGTAAGCGCTCAATAAATACGATCGATGATGATGATGATGATAAACAGAATATGCACAAACAAAATAAATAAATAAATAAACACGCACAGACAAAATAAATAAATAAATAAATGGAGTAATAAACATATACACATATATACAGGTGGTGTGGGGAGGGAAAGGAGGTAAGGCGGGGGGGATGGGGAGGAGGAGGAGGAGAGGAAGGAGGGGGCTGAGTGTGGGAAGGCCTCCTGGAGGAGGTGAGCTCCTTCGGTAGGGCTTTGAAGGGAGGAAGGGAGCGAGCTTGGCGGATGGGCGGAGGGAGGGCATTCCGGGCCAGGGGGAGGACGTGGGCCGTAACACCGTAATTATTATTATTAATTAGACTGTGAGCCCACTGTTGGGTGGGGACCGTCTCTAGATGTTGCCAACTTGGACTTCCCAAGCGCTCAGTCCAGTGCTCTGCACCCAGTGAGCGCTCAATAGATACGATTGACCGATTGCGACTATTACTACCCGTGCTAGGCCGCGCGTCGGCACTTACTCTCGGTCGAAGAGGCTCCTGAGGCGGGCCCAGCCGGAGTCGGGAATGCTGGGGGGCTGGATGCAGCGCGGAGGAGGCGGCGGCAGCAGCTCTGGGGGCGAGTCGGGGCTCCGCTGGGCAGACACGCGGGGCAGGGGGAGGCGCCGCTCCTGGGACCACCACCGCCTCAGGGACCCCCCCGGGGGGCTCTCCATTCCTACCTGGGAAGACACAGCGGGAAGGTCAGCTGAGCCCCTGGAGCTCATCCATCAATCAATCAATCAATCGTATTTATTGAGCGCTTACTATGTGCAGAGCACTGGACTAAGCTCTTGGGAAGTCCAAGTCGGCAACACACAGAGACGGTCCCTACCTTATCACCTTGTAACCTCCCCAGCGCTTAGAACAGGGCTTGGCACATAGTAAGTGCTTAGTAAATGCCATTATCAAGTCACTTCATTCATTCAATCCTATTTATTGAGCGCTTACTGTGTGCAGAGCACTGGACTAAGCGCTTGGGAAGTACAAGTCGGCAACACACAGAGACGGTCCCTCCCCAACAGTGGGCTCACAGTCTAGAAGGGGGAGACAGAGAACACAACCAAACATACTAACAAAATAAAATAAAACAGGTTCAATAATAATAATAATAATGGTATTTGCTAAATGCTTACTATGTGCAAAGCACTGTTCTAAGCGCTGGGGAGGTTACTAGGTGATCGGGTTGTCCCACGGGGGGGCTCACAGTTTTAATCCCCATTTTACAGATGAGGGAACTGAGGCACAGAGCACTTAGAACATAGTAAATCTTCAGAGTATTTATTTTACTTTTACATATTTATTCTATCTATTTTTTTTTGTTAATGTGTTTTGTTTTGTTCTCGGTCTCCCCCTTCTAGACTGTGAGCCCACTGTTGGGTAGGGACCGTCTCTATCTGTTGCCGACTTAGACTTCCCAAGCGCTTAGTACAGTGCCCTGCACACAGTAAGCGCTCAATAAATACGATTGAATGAATGAAGTGACTTGATAATGGCATTTTTTAAGCACTTACTATGTGCCAAGCACTGTTCTAAGCGCTGGGGAGGTTACAAGGTGATCAGGTTGTCCCACGGGGGGCTCACAGTCTTCACCCCCATTTTACAGATGAGGTCACTGAGGCCCAGAGAAGTGAAGTGACTTGCCCAAAGTCACACAGCTGACAGTTGCCGGAGCCGGGATTTGAACCCATGACCTCTGACTCCGAAGCCTAGGCTCTTTCCACTGAGCCACGCTGCTTCTCAAAGTTCAGGGCTCAAAGCTCATTAGGTTCTTCTAGACTGTGAGCCCGCTGTTGGGTAGGGACCGTCTCTATATGTTGCCAACTTGGACTTTCCAAGCGCTTAGTACAGTGCTCTGCAAACAGTAAGCAATCAATAAATACGACTGACTGTTCAAGGTCAAAGGTCGGGGGGAGCGCAGATGGAGCCAAATATCATCAAGATTATTATGATACTTTGGGGAGGTCGTGTGTCCCCCCCCTTAGAACAATAGTAAGTGCTTCACATATGTCATCATTATTAGTAGTAAGTAGTAGTAGTAAGCGCTTAACAAATATCATCATGATTATTATGATACCTTGGGAAGGTCGTGTCCTCCCCACCCTTAGAACATAGTAAGTGCTTCACAAATGTCATCATTATTAGTAGTAGTAGTAGTAAGCGCTTAACAAATATCATCATGATTATTATACTTCGGGAGGTCGTGCCCCCTCTCCCCACCTTAGAACATAGTAAGTGCTTCACAAATGCCATTATTATTATTAGTAGTAGTAGTAAGCGCTTAACAAATATCATCATGATTATTATGATACTTTGGGAAGGTCGTGCCCCCCCCCCCCCCTTAGAACATAGTAAGTGCTTCACAAATGCCATCATTATTATTATTAGTAGTAGTAAGAATAGTAAGTGCTTCACAAATGCCATCATTATTATTAGTAGTAGTAAGTGCTTAACAAATATCATCATGATTATTATGATCCTTTGGGGAGGTCGTGTCCCCCCCCTTTAGAACAATACTAAGTGCTTCACAAATGCCAACATTATTAGTAGTAGTAGTAGTAGTAAGAATAGTAAGTGCTTCACAAATGCCATCATTATTAGTAGTAGTAGTAGTAGTAGTAGTAGTAGTAAGCGCTTAACAAATATCATCATGATTATTATGATACTTTGGGAAGGTCGTGTCCCCCCCCTTAGAACAATAGTAAGTGCTACACAAATGCCATCATTATTATTAGTAGTAGTAGTAAGCGCTTAACAAATATCATCATTATTATGATACTTTGGGGAGGTCGTGCCCCCCCCTTAGAAGATAGTAAGTGCTTCACAAATGCCATCATTATTAGTAATAGTAGTAGTAAGGATAGTAAGTGCTTCACAAATGCCATCATTAGTAGTAGTAGTAGTAGTAGTAGTAGTAGTAGTAGTAGTAGTAGTAAGTGCTTAACAAATATCATCATGATTATTATGATACTTTGGGAAGGTCGTGTTCCCCCCCCACCTTAGAGCATAGTAAGTGCTTCACAACTGCCATCATTAGTAGTAGTAGTAGTAGTATGCGCTTAATATCATCATTATTATGATACTTTGGGGAGGTCGTGCCCCCCCTTAGAACCATAGTAAGTGCTTCACAAATGCCATCATTATTTGTAGTAGTAGTAGTAAGAATAGTTAGTGCTTCACAAATATCATTATTATTAGTAGTAGTAGTAAGCGCTTAACAAATATCATCATGATTATTATGATACTTTGGGAAGGTCGTGTCCTCCCCCCCCCCCCGCCCCACCTTAGAACAATAGTAAGTGCTTCACAAATGCCATCATTAGTAGTAGTAGTAGTAGTAAGAATAGTAAGTGCTTCACAAATGCCATCATTAGTAGTAGTAGTAAGCGCTTAACAAATATCATCATGATTATTATGACACTTTGGGGAGGTCGTGTGTCTCACACACACACACACACACACACACACACACACACACACACACACACACACACACACACACACACACACACACCCCCTCAGCAAGGCCGGCCGGAAGTGGGGCTCGCGGGGGATGCCGGGAGAGGCCTGGATTGGGATGAAGGGGGTTTGGGGTGAAGGGGGTTTAGGGTGTTTAGGGGGTGGGGGTCGGCTTCGACCCCACCCCACGTGGCTCGGGGGTGGCCTCACCTGCCACAGGGGCGACCACCGACCCAACGACCACCGCCCCAACAACCGCCACGGCCGCCTGGGCCTAGTCCTGCTCCTCCTCCTCCCTGGTCCTGCCTGCCGCGGAGGCTGCCGGGAGGTCGCGGGCACCGCCCCCTGCCGGCCGCCCGGGGACACGGCGCCCCGCGGGGAAGGCGCAAAAAGGGCGCATGCGCGCTCTGCCCCCCCTCTCAGGGAGCATGCGCAGCACTTTTCATTCATCATTCATTCATTCCATCCTATTTATTGAGCGCTTACTGGGTGCAGAGCACTGGACCAATCAATCAATCGTGTTTATTGAGCGCTTACTGTGTGCCGAGCACTGGACTAAGCGCTTGGGAAGTCCAAGTTGGCAACATCTAGAGACAGTCCCTACCCAACAGTGGGCTCACAGTCTAGAAGGGGCAGATGGAGAACAAAACAAAAATATACGGCCTTATGCTAAAATGGTTTTATTTCCACAAGATCTACAAAAAAGACGGAGGCTTCAGCCGCGTCGGAGGGACCGGGCGAAGGCGCATTTCCCCCGCCCTGGTTTAAAACTGGCCCCCAGTGTTTTTACGTAATAATGATGATGGCATTTGTATAAAATGGCATTTGTTAAGCACCTACTATATGCAAAGCCCTGCTCTAAGCGCTGGGGAGGATACAAAGTGATCAGGTTGTCCCATGTGGGGCTCAGAGCCTTAATCCCCATTTTACAGATGAGGGAACTGAGGCTCAGGGAAGTTAAGTGACTTGCCCAAGGTCACACAGCAGACATGTGGTGGAGCCGGGATTAGATATATGTGTGTGTATATATATATATATATATATATATAATGGCATTTGTTAAGCACCTACTATGTGCAAAGCACTGCTCTAAACGCTGGGGAGGATACAAGGTGATCAGGTTGTCCCATGTGGGGCTCAGAGTCTTAATCCCCATTTTACAGATGAGGGAACTGAGGCTCAGGCAAGTTAAGTGACTTGCCCAAGGTCACACAGCAGACGTGGTGGAGCCGGGATTAGATAGATAGATAGATAGATAGATAGATAGATAGATAATGGCATTTGTTAAGCACCTACTATGTGCAAAGCACTGCTCTAAGCGCTGGGGAGGATACACAGTGATCAGGTTGTCCCATGTGGGGCTCAGAGCCTTAATCCCCATTTTACAGATGAGGGAACTGAGGCTCAGGGAAGTTAAGTGACTTGCCCAAGGTCACACAGCAGACATGTGGTGGAGCCAGGATTATGTATGTATATATATATACATATATATATATATATGTATATATATATATAAAATGGCATTTGTTAAGCACCTACTATGTGCAAAGCACTGCTCCAAGCGCTGGGGAGGATACAAGATGATCAGGTTGTCCCTCATGGGGCTCACAGTCTTAATTCCCATTTTACAGATGAGGTAACTGAGGCACAGAAAAGTGACTTGCCCAAAGTCACCCAGCTGACAAGCGGCCAAGCCGGGATTTGAACCCACAACCTCTGACTCCAAAGCCCGGGCTCTTTCCCCTGAGACACGCTGCTTCTCTGGGTCGCAGAAGCGACCCTCACAGAAACTTCCCGTTCTCCATCTCCGCAGTGGGACCATCATCATCATCATCATCATCATCATCAACGGTATTTATTGAGCTCTTACTGTGTGAAGAGCACTGTACTAAGCGTTTGGGAAAGAAAGCTACAATATAGTGGGAAGGCAGGCCCCCCGCCCACAAGGAGCTAATAATAATAATAATAATAATAATAATAATAATAATAATAGCATTTATTAAGCGCTTACTATGTACTACTGTGAGCCCACTGTTGGGTAGGGACCGCCTCTAGATGTTGCCAACTTGGACTTCCCAAGCGCTTAGTACAGTGCTCTGCACACAGTAAGCGCTCAATAAATACGATTGAATGAACGAATGAATGAATGAATGCAAAGCACTATTCTCCAGAGGTGATTAATAAATGTTACCAGTATTATTAGTATTATTATTATTAATAAATACGATAAAATGAATGAACGAAGAGAGTCTTCTAGATTGAGAGCCCACTGTTGGGTAGGGACCATCTCTATATGTTGCCAACTTGGACTTCCCAAGCGCTTAGTACAGTGCTCTGCACACAGTAAGCGCTCAATAAATACGATTGAATGAATGAATGAATGCAAAGCACTGTTCTCCAGAGGATTTTAATAAATGCTATCATCATCATTATTATTATTATTATTATTAATAAATACGATCGAATGAATGAATGGAGTCTTCTAGACTGTGAGCCCACTGTTGGGTAGGAACTGTATATGTTGCCAACTTGTACTTCCCAAGCGCTTAATACAGTGCTCTGCACACGGTAAATGCTCAATAAATACGACTGACTGAATGAATGAATGCAAAGCACTGTTCTCCAGAAGCTTTTAATAAATGCTATCATTATTATTATTATTAAATATGATCGAATGAATGGAGTCTTCTAGCCTGTGAGCCCACTGTTGGGTAGGGACCGTCTCTCTACGTTGCCAACTTGGACTTCCCAAGCGCTTAGTCCAGTGCTCTGCACACAGTAAGTGCTCAATAAATATGATTGAATGAATGAATGAATGAATGAATGCAAAGCACTGTTCTCCAGAGGCGATTAATAAAGGCTACTATTATTATTATTAATCAGTAAGCACTCAATAAATACGATTGAATGAATGAATGCAAAGCACTGTTCTCCAGAGGCTTTTAATAAATGCTATCATTATTATTATTATTAAATATGATCGAATGAATGGAGTCTTCTAGCCTGTGAGCCCACTGTTGGGTAGGGACCGTCTCTATATGTTGCCAACTTGGACTTCCCAAGCGCTTAGTCCAGTGCTCTGCACACAGTAAGTGCTCAATAAATATGATTGAATGAATGAATGAATGAATGAATGCAAAGCACTGTTCTCCAGAGGCGATTAATAAAGGCTACTATTATTATTATTAATCAGTAAGCACTCAATAAATACGATTGAATGAATGAATGCAAAGCACTGTTCTCCAGAGGCTTTTAATAAATGCTATCATTATTATTATTATTAAATATGATCGAATGAATGGAGTCTTCTAGCCTGTGAGCCCACTGTTGGGTAGGGACCGTCTCTCTACGTTGCCAACTTGGACTTCCCAAGCGCTTAGTCCAGTGCTCTGCACACAGTAAGTGCTCAATAAATATGATTGAGTGAATGAATGAATGAATGAATACAAAGCACTGTTCCCCAGAGGCGATTAATAAAGGCTACTATTATTATTATTAATCAGTAAGCACTCAATAAATACGATTGAATGAATGAATGAATGAATGCAAAGCACTGTTCTCCAGAGGCGATTAATAAATGCTATCATTATTATTATTATTATTAATCAGTAAGCACTCAATAAATACGATTGAATGAATGAATGAATGAATGCAAAGCACTGATCTCCAGAGGCGACTAATAAATGCTATTATTATTATTATTATTATTAATAAATACAATCAAATGAATGAATAAAGAGAGTCACGGAGAGAAGAAGGCGATAAAAGGCCCCCATCACCACCACAGGGAGTGTCAGGGTCCCAATGGGGTTGGGGGGGAAGCATCGGTTGTGGTTTCTATTTTAATGACAGGAAAAGCCAGCGGTCACGGGCCGCTGCAGTTGTGGGGCCCGGGGTTCATTCTTTCATTCAATCGTATTTATTGAGCGCTCACTGTGTGCAGAGCACTGTACTAAGCGCTCGGGAAGTCCAAGATGGCAACAGATAGAGACGGTCCCTACCCAAGTGGGCTCACGGTGACTCAGTGGCGGAGCCAGAACAGAACCCCAAAATGCCGCCTCATTAACAGAATAAATAGTATTCATTCATTCATTCAATCGTATTTACTGAGCGCTCACTGTGTGCAGAGCACTGGACTAAGCGCTTGGGAAGGCCAAGTCGGCAACATCTAGAGGCGGTCCCTACCCAACAACGGGCTCACGGTCTAGAAGGGGGAGACGGACGACAAAACAAAACGTGGACGGGTGTCAAGTCGTCAGAACAAATCAATCAATCAATCAATCAATCGTATTTATTGAGCGCTTACTATGTGCAGAGCACTGTACTAAGCGCTTGGGAAGTACAAATTGGCAACACATAGAGACAGTCCCTACCCAACAGTGGGCTCACAGTCTAAAAGGGGGAGACAGAGAACAGAACCAAACATACCAACAAAATAAAATAAATAGGATAGAAATGTACAAGTAAAATAAATAAATAAATAGAGTAATAATTAAAGCTAAATGCACATCATTAACAAAATAAATAGAATTCATTCATTCATTCAATCGCATTTATTGAGCGCTTCCTGTGTGCAGAGCACTGGACTAAGCGCTTGGGAAGTCCAAGTTGGCAACATATGGAGACGGTCTAGACTCACAGTCTAGAAGGGGGGAGTTCACGCTCTCTGTCCCCATTTTATGGATGAGGGAACTGAGGCCTAGAGAAGTGAAGTGACTCGCCCAAGGTCACCCAGCAGAGAAGCGGCAGAGCCCGCATTCGAACCCGCGACCTGATTCCCAGGCCCGGGCTTTGTCCACTGGGCTGCTCCGTGACCCCGGAGAGCGAAGCGGGCAGGGTGAAGATAGAGAAGGGTCTTCCTCTCAAGTGGAGGGGAAACTGAGGATGTAGGAGAATTTCTAGCCCGTGAGCCCGCTGTTGGGTAGGGACCGTCTCTAGATGTTGCCAACTTGGACTTCCCAAGCGCTTAGTCCAGTGCTCTGCACACAGTAAGCGCCCGATAAATACGATTGAATGAATGAGTGAACAAATACCAAAGTTGTTATCATCAATCATATTTATTGAGCGCTTACTGTGTGCAGAGCACTGGACTAAGCGCTTGTTATCATTACGACGCCTGATACCTAGAAAGCGCCTGTTATTAATTAATTTAATAATAACAATTATTCATTGATGGATTCATTTAATACTTAATAACATTTATTATTGGTATCGTCCTTGGCCTTCACAGCCGACCTTGGGGGAGCCCCCCATCCCCGCCCGTCACCCACCCCGAGCCCCCCATGGGACAACCTGATCACCTTGTATCTTTAGAACAGTGCTTGGCCCATCCTTCCCTTCCCCACAGCACCTGTATATATGTATATATATTTGTACATATTTATTTATTGCCCTATTTATTTATTTATTTTACTTGTACATATCTATTCTATTTATTTTGTTAGTACGTTCGGTTTTGTTCTCTGTCTCCCCCTTTTAGACTGTGAGCCCGCTGTTGGGTAGGGACCATCTCTAGATGTTGCCAACTTGGACTTCCCAAGTGCTTAGTCCAGTGCTCTGCACACCGTAAGCGCTCAATAAATACCATTGAATGAATGAGTGAACAAATACCAAAGTTATCATCAATCGTATTTAGTGAGCGCTTACTATGTGCAGAGCACTGGACTAAGCGCTTGTCATCACTACGACGCCTGATACCTAGAAAGCGCCTATTATTAATTTAATAATAACAATTATTCATTGATGGATTCATTTAATACTTAATAACATTTATTATTGGTATCATCCTTGGCCTTCACAGCCGACCTTGGGCGAGCCCCCCATCCCCGCTGTCCGTCACCCACCCCGAGCCCCCCATGGGACAACCTGATCACCTTGTATCTTTAGACCAGTGCTTGGCCCATCCTTCCCTTCCCCACAGCACCTGTATATACGTATATATATTTGTACATATTTATTTATTGCTCTATTTATTTATTTATTTTACTTGTACATCTCTATTCTATTTATTTTATTTTGTTAGTACGTTTGGTTCTGTTCTCTGTCTCCCCCTTTTAGACCGTGAGCCCACTGTTGGGTAGGGACTGTCTCTAGATGTTGCCAACTCGGACTTCCCAAGCACTTAGTACAGTGCTCTGCACACAATACATACGATTGATTGATTGATTGACTCTGGTTTTCATTCATTCATTCATTCAATCGTATTTATTGAGCGCTTACTGTGGGCAGAGCACTGGACTAAACGCTTGGGAAATCCAAGTTGGCAGCATATAGAGACGGTCCCTACCCAACAGTGGGTTCACGGTGATTCAGTGGTGGAGCCAGAGCAGAACCCCGAAATGTCGACTCTGGTTTTCATTCATTCATTCAATCGTATTTATTGAGCGCTTACTGTGGGCAGAGCACTGGACTAAGCGCTCGGGAAGTACAAGTTGGCAACAGATAGAGACGGTCCCAACACAACAGCGGGCTCACGGTGACTCCGTGGCGGAGCCAGAGCAGAGCCCTGAAATGTCGACTCTGGTTTTCATTCATTCATCCAATCGTACTTATTGAGCGCTTACGGTGTGCAGAGCACTGGACTAAGCGCTTGGGAAGTCCAAGTTGGCAACATGTAGAGACGGTCCCTACCCAACAGCGGGCTCACAATCTAGACGAGGGAAACAGACAACGAAACAACACATATTAGGGAAGCAGCGTGGCTCCGTGGAAAGAACAGGGGCTTTGGAGTCAGAGGTCATGGGTTCAAATCCCGGCTCCGCCAATTGTCAGCCGTGTGACTTTGGGCAAGTCACTTCACTTCTCTGGGCCTCGGTTACCTCATCTGGAAAATGGGGATTAAGACTGTGAGCCCCCCGCGGGACAACCTGATCACCTTGTAACCTCCCCAGCAGTGCTTTGCACATAGTAAGCGCTTAATAAATGCCATCATTATTATTATTATATTAACAAAATTTGAACCCATGACCTCTGACTCCGAAGCCCGGGCTCTTTCCACTGAGGCACGATGCCCCCGTGGGCACGCCCTCAATGCCAACGCCAGGCCCGGGCCCTCTCTCGCTGAGGCCCAAAGGGAAAACCTTGCCTCTCTGAGCCCCAAGGGAGGAAGGCGGCGTGGACTATTCATTCATTCAATCGTATTTATTGAGCGCTTACTGTGTGCGGAGCACTGTACTAAGCGCTTAGGAAGTCCAAGTTGGCAACATCTAGAGACGGTTCCTACCCAACAGCGGGCTATGCAAAGAGCACAATAATAATAGTAACGATGGCACTCATTAAGTCGCTGAGCCCACTGTTGGGTAGGGACCGTCTCTATATGTTTCCAACTTGTACTTCCCAAGCGCTTAGTACAGTGCTCTGCACACAGTAAGCGCTCAGTAAATACGATTGATCGATTGATTGATTGAGGGAGAGTCAAGGATGGAGATGGGAGAGTCAGGAGTTTGTGGCTCAGTGGAAAGAGCCCGGGCTTTGGAGTCAGAGGTCATGGGTTCAAATCCCTGCTCCGCCGCTTGTCAGCTGGGTGACTTTGGGCAAGTCACTTCACTTCTCTGGGCCTCAGTTACCTCAACTGTAAAATGGGGATTAAGACTATGAGCCCCCCGTGGGTCCACCTGATCACCTTGTAACCTTCCCAGCGCTTAGAACAGTGCTTGGCACGTAGTAAGCGCTTAATAAATGCCATCATTAGTATTATGGGGTCAAATCCCGGCTCCGCCAATTGTCAGCTGGGTGACTTTAGGCAAGTCACTTCACTTCTCTGGGCCTCAGTGACCTCAGATGGAAAATGGGGATGAAGACTGGGAGCCCCCGGTGGGACAACCTGATCACCTTGTAACCTCCCCAGCGCTTAGAACGGTGCTTTGCACATAGTAAGCGCTTAATAAATGCCATCATCATTATTATTATTATGGGTTCAAATCCTGGGCCTCAGTGACCTTAGATGGAAAATGGGGATTAAGACTGTGATCCCCACGTGGGACAACGTGGTTACCTTATATCCCCCCAGTGCTTACAACAGTGCTTTGCACATAGTAAGCGCTTAACAAATGCCATCATTATTATTATTGGATGGTCCTGGTGGGTGACTGGAGGATGGTCAGGGAGGGACAGAAGAAAGGCGGGTGTTGCTGGAAAATCAGGAATGGAGAGGACCACGAGGGTGGGCTTCCAGGAGGGTCGACGACACAGCTGCTCCTCCAAATTTTCCGACACTCCGAGGGAGACCGAGTCCTGGACTGGCTGGGCCGTGGGGCACGCCGTGTCTGCTGGTCCTTTGACTTAATGTGGCTGAGTTTTCCTTTTCACTTCTTAATCCACGCAGGAACCAGTCAAACCGCCCGGAGAAGAGGGGAATGTGGCTGAGTTTTCCTTTTTATTTAATCCACGCAACGGCGGAAATGGTCGAACCGCCCGGAGAAGAGGGGAATGTGGCGGCTGAGTTTTCCTTTTTACTTCTTAATCCACGCAACGGCGGAACCAGTCAAACCGCCCGGAGAAGAGGGGAATGTGGCTGAGTTTTCCTTTTTACTTCTTAATCCACGTAACGGCGGAACAAGTCGAACCGCCCAGAGAAGAGGGGAATGTGGCTGAGTTTTCCTTTTTACTTCTTAATCCACACAACGGTGGAACCGGTCGAGCCACCCGGAGAAGTGGGGAATGTGGCTGAATTTTCCTTTTTATTTAAACCACGCAACGGCGGAACCAGTCGAACCGCCCGGAGAAGAGGGGAATGTGGCTGAGTCTTCCTTTTTACTTCTTAATCCACACAACGGCGGAACCGGTCGAACCGCCCGGAGAAGAGGGGAATGTGGCTGAGTTTTCCTTTTTATTTAATCCACGCAACGGCGGAACTGGTCGAACCGCCCGGAGAAGGGGGGATTGTGGCTGAGTTTTCCTTTTTACTTCTTAATCCACGCAACGGCGGAACCAGTCAAACCGCCCGGAGAAGAGGGGAATGTGGCTGAGTTTTCCTTTTTACTTCTTAATCCAAGCAACGGCAGAAACCGGTCGAACCTCCCGGAGAAGAGGAGAATGTGGCTGAGTTTTCCTTTTTATTTAATCCACGCAACGGCAGAACCAGTCAAACCGCCCGGAGAAGAGGGGGAGACCGGGAAAGAGGCGAGAGAAGGGAGAAATCCGAAATCCGAAGCGAGACCCCCACGAAGTACAGAGGCTGCTTCCTGACACGGCCGGTTCCTCCGGGATGAGGGAGTCGCATCCGGCTCCCTTCCGGCCTGGAAAACGGGGGGGATCCAGGGAGCGCCGGGCTGCGGCACTCGAGGGACGTGTCTTCTAGCCTGTGAGCCCACCGTTGGGTAGGGACCGTCTCTATATGTTCCCAACTTGTACTTCCCAAGCGCTTAGTCCAGTGCTCTGCACACAGTAAGCGCTCAATAAATACGATTGATTGAGGGACGTCCGAGCCGAGGCTCGGTCCCCGGGATGAGCTATGCGATCTAGTCTGCAAGCCCGCTGTCGGCTAAGGACCGCTCTATATGTTGCCAACTTGGACTTCCCAAGCGCTTAGTACAGTGCTCTGCACACAGTCGGCGCTCTATTTATTTATTTATTTTACTTGTACTTATTTATTCTACTCATTTTATTTTGTTAATATGTTTTGCTTTGTTCTCTGTCTCCCCCTTCTAGACTGTGAGCCCGCCGTTGGGTAGGGACCGTCTCTACGTGTTGCCGACTTGGACTTCCCAAGCGCTCAGTACAGCGCTCTGCACACAGTAGGCGCTCAATAAATGCGATTGAATGAATAAATATGATTGAAGGAACGAATGAATGAATGATCCCCGCCCGTTTCAGCCGCCGCCATGGCGAGAGGGGCTTTCCCCGGAGGGCCGCTTCGGGGAGGCGTCTAAAGTTCAGTTTTCACACGTTTGGGGAGGATTTCTTGGTAGTTTTCCTTCCTCTTCACCTCGTAGGTCAGGACTCGGGCGAATTCGGTCAGCAGCGTCTCCCAGTAGCACGAGACGTCGGCCATCCGCAGGTGGTCGGTGACGAACCGGCGACCCCTACGAGCACACGGGTTCAAAGGGGAGACCTCACATCTTCTCCTCATTCAATCGGGGCTATTTACTGAGTGCTTACGAGGTGCAGAGCATTCATTCATTCAGTCGTATGTATTGAGCGCTTACTGTGTGCGGAGCACTGGACTTAGCGCTTGGGAAGTCCAAGTTGGCAACATATAGGGACTGTGTCTGCTCTGTTAATAATAATAATAATGGCATTTGTTCATTCATTCATTCATTCATTCATTCATTCAATCGTACTTATTGGGCACTTACTGTGTGCAGAGCACTGGACTAAGCGCTTGGGAAGTACAAGTTGGCAACATATAGGGACTGTGTCTGCTCTGTTAATAATAATAATAATGGTATTTGTTCATTCATTCATTCATTCATTCAATCGTACTTATTGGGCACTTACTGTGTGCAGAGCACTGGACTAAGCGCTTGGGAAGTACAAGTTGGCAACATATAGGGACTGTGTCTGCTCTGTTAATAATAATAATAATGGTATTTGTTCATTCATTCATTCATTCATTCAATAGTACTTATTGGGCACTTACTGTGTGCACAGCACTGGACTAAGCGCTTGGGAAGTACAAGTTGGCAACATATAGGGACTGTGTCTGGTCTGTTAATAATAATAATAATGGTATTTGTTCATTCATTCAATTCAGTGCTAAGCGCTTAGTCCTGTGCTCTGCACACAGTAAGCGCTCAATAAATGATTGAATGAATGAATCGTATTTATTGAGCGCTTACTGTGTGCGGAGCACTGGACTAAGCGCTTGGGAAGTACAAGTTGGCAACATATAGGGACTGTGTCTGCTCTGTTAATAACAATAATGGTATTTGTTCATTCATTCATTCATTCATTCAATCGTACTTATTGGTCACTTACTGTGTGCAGAGCACTGGACTAAGCGCTTGGGAAGTACAAGTTGGCAACATATAGGGACTGTGGTCTGTTAATAACGATAATAATAATAATAATGATGGTATTTGTTCATTCATTCAATTCAGTGCTAAGCGCTTAGTCCTGTGCTCTACACACAGTAAGCACTCAATAAATACGATTGAATGAATGAATGAATCGTATTTATTGAGCGCTTACTGTGTGCAGAGCACTGGACTAAGCACTTGGGAAGTCCAAGTTGGCAACAAATTGGGACTGTGTCTGCTCTGTTAATAATGATAATAATAATAATAATAATAATAATGGTATTTGTTCATTCATTCATTCATTCAATCGTATTTACTGGACGCTTACTGTGTGCAGAGCACTGGACTAAGCGCTTGGGAAGTCCAAGTTGGCAAGAAATTGGGACGGTGTCTGCTCTGTTAATAATGATAATAATAATAATAATAATAATGGTATTTGTTCATTCATTCATTCAATCGTATTTATTGGGCGCTTACTGTGTGCATAACATTGGACTAAGCATTTGGGAAGTACAAGTTGGCAACATATAGGGACTGTGTCTGCTCTGATAATAATAATAATAATAATAATAATAATAATAATAATAATGATGATGGTATTTGTTCATTCATTCATTCAATCGTATTTATTGAGCTCTTACTGTGTGCAGAGCACTGGACTAAGCGCTTGGGAAGTCCAAGTTGGCAACATATAGGGACTGTGTCTGGTCTGTTAATAATAATAATAATGGTATTTGTTCATTCATTCAATCGCATTTATTGAGCGCTTACTGTGTGCAGAGCACTGGACTAAGCGCTTGGGAAGTACATGTTGGCGACATATAGAGACGGTCCCTACCCAACAGCGGGCTCACGGTGTAGAAGGGGGAGACAGACGACAAAACAAAACATGTGGACGGTTGTCGAGTCATCAGAATAAACAGAAGTAAAGTTAGATGCACCTCATGAACAAAATAAATAGAATAGTAAATATGTACAAGTAAAATAAATAGAGTAATAAATCTGGACAAACATATATACAGCTGCTGTGGGGAGGCCCGTTGTTGGGTAGGGACCATCTCTATATGTTGCCAACTTGTCCTTCCCAAGCGCTTAGTCCAGTGCTCTGCACACAGTAAGCGCTCAATAAATACGACTGAATGAATGAATAATAGTGGTATTTATAGACTTCTAGACTGTGAGCCCATTGTTGGGTAGGGACCGTCTCTATAAGTTGCCAACTTGGACTTCCCAAATGCTTAGTCCAGTGCTCTGCACACAGTAGGCGCTCAATAAATACAATTGAATGAATGAAAGAATAATAATAATTATAATAGTGGTATTTGTAGACTTCTAGACTGTGAGCCCGTTGTTGGGTAGGGACCGTCCGTCTCTATATGTTGCCAACTTGTACTTCCCAAGAGCTTAGTACAGTCCTCTGCGCACAGTAAGCACTCAATAAATACGACTGAATGAATGAATGAATGAATAATAATTATTATAACAGTGGTATTTATAGACTTCTAGACTGTGAGTCTGTTGTTGGGTAGGGACCGTCTCTATATGTTGCCAACTTGGACTTCCCAAGCGCTTAGTCCAGTGCTCTGCACACAGTAAGCGCTCAGTAAAGACGACTGAATAATCATAATAATGATGGCATTTATTAAGCGCTTACTGCATGCAAAGCACCGTTCTAAGCGCTGGGGAGATTACAGGGTGATCAGGTGGTCCCACGGGGGGCTCACAGTTTTCATCCCCATTTCCCAGGTGGGGGAACTGAGGCCCAGAGAAGTGAAGCGACTTGCCCAAAGTCACCCAGCTGACCGTTGGCGGAGCCGGGATTGGAACTCCAAATCCCGGGCTCTTCCCACTGAGCCACGCTGCTTGTCCTTCCCAGACTGGGCCCCTTCCTTCCTCTCCCCCTCGTCCCTCTCTCCATCCCCCCCATCTTACCTCCTTCCCTTCCCCACAGCACCTGTATATATGTTTACATGTTTGTACATATTTATTACTCTATTTTTCTATTTATTTTACTTGTACATATCTATCCTATTTATTTTATTTTGTTAGTATGTTTGGTTCTGTTCTCTGTCTCCCCCTTCTAGACTGTGAGCCCGCTGTTAGGTAGGGACCGTCTCTATATGTTGCCAACTTGGACTTCCCAAGCGCTTAGTCCAGTGCTCTGCACAAAGTAAGCGCTCAATAAATATGATTGATTGATTAGGAGGCCTTCCCAGACTGAGCCCCTTCCTTCCTCTCCCCCTCGTCCCCCTCTCCATCCCCCCATCTTACCTCCTTCCCTTCCCCACAGCACCTGTATATACGTATACATGTTTGTACATATTTATTACTCTATTTATTTATTTATTTTACTTGTACATATCTATCCTATTTATTTTATTTTGTGAATATGTTTTGTTTTGTCACCCATCTCTCCCTTCTAGACTGTGAGCCCACGGTTGAGTAGGGACCGTCTCTAGATGTTGCCAACTTGGACTTCCCAAGCGCTTAGTCCAGTGCTCTGCACACAGTAAGCGCTCAATCAATACGATTGATTGATTGATCGATTGATTGTCCAGCCTGACTGAACCGCGGCTACCCGGCGGGCGCGTGGGGCACCGGGGGGACGACGGGGAAAGGAAGCGGTACCTACCTCTCGGCGATTTCCCGGGCCAGCCCGTCATTTTCTTTCACAAACTGCAGCAGCTCCCTAGGGTGAATCAATCAATCAATCAATCAATCGTATTTATTGAGCACTTACTGTGTGCAGAGCACTGTACTAAGCGCTTGAGAAGTACAAGTTGGCAACATGTAGAGACAGTCCCTACCCAACAGCGGGCTCACAGTCTAGAAAATCTAGGCATCCCGCCTCCGGCCTGGACTACCCTCCCTCCTCGTATCCGACGGACGATCCCTCTCCCTGCTTTCAAAGCCTTATCGAAGGCCCGTCTCCTCCCAGAAGCCTTCCCTGACTGCGCCCTCCTTTCTTCTAATAATAATGGCATTTATTAAGCGCTTACTATGTGCACTGTTCTAAGCGCTGGGGAAGTTACAAGGTGATCAGGTTGTCCCACAGGGGGCTCACGTTAATCCCCATTTTCCAGATGAGGGAACTGAGGCCCAGAGAAGTGAAGTGACTTGCCTAAAGTCACCCAGCTGACAATTGGCAGAGCCGGGATTCGAACCCATGACCCCTGACACCAAAGCCCGGGCTCTTCCCACTGAGCCATGCTGCTTCTCCCCGTCCTTTCTGCGTCACCCGCCCTTTATTCATCCCCCCGCCCAACCCGACAGCACTTAAATCCATCTCTGTCATTTATTGATTTCTATTAATGTCCGTCTCCCCTTCTGGACTGTCGGCTCATTCTAGACCGTGAGCCCGCTGTTGGGTAAGGACCGTCTCTAGATGTTGCCAACTTGGACTTCCCAAGCGCTTAGTACAGTGCTCTGCACACAGTAAGCGCTCAATAAATATGATTGAATGAATTAATTGTAGGCAGGGATTGTGTCTGCTTACTGTTCCACTGTTCTCTACGCTAGAGAAGCGCGTGGCTCAGTGGAAAGAGTCAGGGGTCGTGGGTTCAAATCCCGGTTCCGCCAATTGCCAGCTGGGTGACTTTGGGCATGTCACTTCACTTCTCTGGGCCTCAGTTCCCTCATCTGGAAAATGGGGATTGACCGCGAACCCCCCGTGGGACAGCTTGTTCACTTTGTAGCCTCCCCAGTGCTTTGAACAGTGCTTTGCACATAGTAAGTGCTTAATAAACGCCATCATTATCATTATTATTACTGACCCCTCTCAAGCGCTTAGTCCAGTGCTCTGCCCACAGTAAGCGCTCGATAAATACAACTGGCTACAAAACCTTTCATCCCAGTCCTACCTCGGACTGCTTGGCTACCCTAGAAAGGCCAACAAGTCCATCCTTCTAGACTGCGAACCCGCTGTTGGGTAGGGACCGTCTCTATCTGTTGCCGACTTGGACTTCCCAAGCGCTTAGTACAGCGCTCTGCACACAGTAAGTGCTCGATAAATACAACTGGCTGCAAAACCTTTCACCCCAGTCCTACCTCGGACTGCCTGGCTACCCTAGAAAGGCCAACAAGTCCACCCTTCTAGACTGTGAGCCCACTGTTGGGTAGGGACCGTTTCTATATGTTGCCGACTTGGACTTCCCAAGCGCTTAGTACAGTGCTCTGCCCACAGTAAGCGCTCGATAAATACAACTGGCTACAAAACCTAACACCCCAGTCCTACCTCGGACTGCCTGGCTACCCTCGAAACGCCAACAAGTCCACCCTTCTAGACTGCGAACCCGCTGTTGGGTATGGACCGTCTCTATCTGTTGCCGACTTGGACTTCCCAAGCGCTTAGTACAGTGCTCTGCCCACAGTAAGTGCTCAATACAACTGGCTACAAAACCTTTCACCCCGGTCCTACCTCGGACTGCCTGGCTACCCTCGAAACGCCAACAAGTCCACCCTTCTAGACTGTGAGCCCACTGTTGGGTAGGGACCGTCTCTATATGTTGCCGACTTGGACTTCCCAGGCGCTTAGTCCAGTGCTCTGCCCACAGTAAGAGCTCGATAAATACAACTGGCTACAAAACCTTTCACCCCAGTCCTACCTCGGACTGCCTGGCTACCCTCGAAACGCCAACAAGTCCACCCTTCTAGACTGCGAGCCCACCGTTGGGCAGGGACCGTCTCTATCTGTTGCCAACTTGGACTTCCCAGGCGCTTAGTACAGTGCTCTGCCCACAGTAAGCGCTCAATACAACTGGCTACAAAACCTTTCACCCCAGTCCTACCTCGGACTGCCTGGCTACCCTGGAAACGCCAACAAGTCCACCCTTCTAGACTGCGAACCCGCTGTTGGGTAGGGACCATCTCTATATGTTGCCAACTTGGACTTCCCAAGCGCTTAGTACAGTGCTCTGCCCACAGTAAGCGCTCGATAAATACAACTGGCTACAAAACCTAACACCCCAGTCCTACCTCGGACTGCCTGGCTACCCTCGAAACGCCAACAAGTCCACCCTTCTAGACTGCGAACCCGCTGTTGGGTAGGGACCGTCTCTATCTGTTGCCGACTTGGACTTCCCAAGCGCTTAGTACAGTGCTCTGCACACAGGAAGCGCTCAATAAATATGATTGAATGAATGAACACCATCATTATCATTATTATTACTGACCACTCTCAGGCGCTTAGTATAGGGCTCTGCCCACAGTAAGCGCTCGATAAATACAACTGGCTGCAAAACCTTTCACCCCAGTCCTACCTCGGACTGCCTGGCTACCCTAGAAACGCCAACAGGTCCACCCTTCTAGACTGCGAGCCCGCCGCTGGGTAGGGACCGTCTCTATCTGTTGCTGACTTAGACTTCCCAAGCGCTTAGTACAGTGCTCTGCACACAGGAAGCGCTCAATAAATACAACTGAATGAATGCAGGGGCCATGCCAACTAGCTCACGGGTGCCCGAGTGGACTTTCCAGCGGGTCCCCGGGCTGCCCCTTTGGGGTCCCCGGGGGGTCTCGGGGGGGTGGATGGGGTCCTCACCGGACATTGGAGAGGTCCGCGTTGACCGGGATGTAGTGGACCCAAGGCTTCAGCTGCGGGTAGAAGAATTCCAGCCACTCGGCGCCCACGTGGAAGACGAGGGAGCCGCACAGGAACAGGTGTTTGAAGCGGAAGCTGGCCGCCACCCCTCGGAAATTGAACAGGTACCTACGGGAGGGACGGGAGCCCGGGGGGCGCAGCGGTCAGCGCCCCGCTCCGGGACTCCGGCCGGAGTCCACAGTCCATTCTGGACTGGGAGCCCGCCGTTGGGTAGGGACCGTCTCTAGATGTTGCCAACTTGGACTTCCCAAGCGCTTAGTCCAGCGCTCAATAAATACGATTGAATGAAATCCGTCCTCGGCTAGCATTCATTCATTCATTCGAGCGCTTACTGTGTGCAGAGCGCTGGACTAAGCGCTTGGGAAGGCCAAGTCGGCAACACACAGAGACGGGCCCTACCCAACAGCGGGCTCACCGTCTAGAAGGGGGAGACAGACAACAAAACAGAACGTATTAAGAAAATAAAATAAATAGAATGAATATGTACAAATAAAATAGTCATTTATTCATTCATTCAGTCGTATTTATTGAGCGCTTACTGTGCGCAGAGCACTGGACTAAGCGCTTGGGAAGGCCAAGCTGGCAACATACAGAGACGGTCCCTACCCAACAGCGGGCTCACAGTCTAGAACGGGGGGGGCAGAGAACAAAACAGAACGTATTAAGAAAGTAAAATAAATAGAATGAATATGTACAAATAAAATAGTCATTTATTCATTCATTCAGTCGTATTTATGGAGCGCTTACTGTGTGCAGAGCACTGGACTAAGCGCTTGGGAAGGCCAAGTTGGCAACATACAGAGACGGTCCCTACCCAACAGTGGGCTCACAGTCTAGAAGGGGGAGACGGACAGCAAAACAAAACATATTAACAAAAGAAAATAAATAGAATATGTACAAATAAAATAGAGTAATAAATATGTATATTCATTCATTCAGTCGTATTTATTGAGCGCTTACTGTGCACAGAGCACTGTACTAAGCGCTTGGGAAGGCCAAGTTGGCAACATATAGAGACGGTCCCTACCCAACAATGGGCTCACAGTCTAGAACAGGGAGACAGAGAACAAACAAAACATATTAACAAAATAAAATAAATAGAATATGTACAAATAAAATAGAGTAATAAATACGTACATTCATTCATTCAATCGTATTTATTGAGCGCTTACTGCGTGCAGAGCACTGTACTAAGCGCTTGGGAACTCCAAGTTGGCAACATCTAGAGACAGTCCCTACCCAACAGCGGGCTCACAGTCTAGAAGGGGGAGACAGACGACAAAATATATTAACAAAATAAAATAAGTAGAATAAATACGTACAATTGCGCCCAATAGCACCCAGTAAAGATTGTGAGCCCGTTGCTGGGTAGGAACCGTCTCTATATGTTGCCGATTTGTACTTCCCAAGCGCTCAGTACACAGTAAGCGCTCAATAAATATGATTGAAGGAAGTACTCTGTCCCCCGGAGGTGTCTTGGACACTGCCCGGTACCTGAGAACGGACCAAGAAGCGGGACACGAAGCTCGTTGTGGGCAGCGAATGTGTCTATCGTCCTCTCCCGAGCGCTTAGCGCAGTGCTCTGCACACAGTAAGCGCTCAATAAATACGACTGATTGATTGATTGATTGATTGAGGAGAGTGTGTCTGTGTTCAGGAGCTTACCTGTATTTGCAGTGATCGACGAGAGAGACTTCCTTAGCCGGGGGTCTCCCAAGTGTGTCCTTCAGGGGGAAAGAAATGAACAGTTAATGCCCACAGCCCCCTTTGGTGGCTTCCTTCATTCAATCGTATTTATTGAGCGCTTACTGTGTGCAGAGCACTGTACTAAGCGCTTGGGAAGTACAAGTTGGCAACATCTAGAGACAGTCCCTACCCAACAGTGGGCTCACAGTCTAGAAGGGGGAGACAGAGAACAAAACATACTAACACAATAAAATAAATAGAATAAATATGTACAAGTAAAATAGAGTAATAAATATGTACAAACATATGTACATATATACAGGTGCTGTGGTAGGGACCGTCTCTAGATGTTGCCGACCTGGACTTCCCAAGCGCTCAGTCCAGTGCTCTGCACGCAGTAAGCGCTCAACAAATACAATTGAATGGATGGAGAGCACTGTACTAAGCGCTTGGGAAGTCCAAGTCGGCAACATATAGAGACGGTCCCTACCCCACAGTGGGCTCACAGTCTAGAAGGGGGAGACGGACAACAAAACAAAACATATTAACAAACTAAAATAAATAGAATAAATATGTACAAGTAAAATAGAGTAATAAATACGTACATTCATTCATTCATTCATGCAATCGTATTTATTGAGCGCTTGCTGTGTGCAGAGCACTGTACTAAGCACTTGGGAAGTCCAAGTTGGCAACATATAGAGACAGTCCCTACCCAACAGCGGGCTCACAGTCTAGAAGGGGGAGACAGACAACAAAAAAAACACCATATAAACCAAATAAAATAAATAGAATAAATATGTACAAGTAAAATAGAGTAATAAATATGTACATTCATTCATTCATTCATGCGATCGTATTTATTGAGCGCTTACTGTGTGCAGAGCACTGTACTAAACGCTTGGGAAGTCCAAGTTGGCAACATCTAGAGATGGTCCCTACCCACCAGCGGGCTCACAGTCTAGAAGGGGGAGACAGACAACAAAACCAAACATATTAACAAAATAAAATAAATAGAATAAATCTGTACCAGTAAAATAGAGTAATAAATACGTACATTCATTCATTCATTCAATCGTATTTATTGAGCGCTTACTGTGTTCAGAGCACTGGACTAAGCGCTTGGAAAGTCCAAGTTGGCAACATATAGAGATGGTCCCTACCCAACAGCGGGCTCACAGTCTAGAAGGGGGAGACAGAGAACAAAACCAAACATATTAACAAAATAAAATAAATAGAATAAATATGTACAAGTAAAAATAAATAGAGTAATAAATACGTACAGACATATATACATATATACAGGTGCTGCGGTAGGGACCGTCTCTATCTGTTGCCGACTTGGACTTCCCAGGCGCTCAGTCCAGTGCTCTGCACACAGTAAGCGCTCAATAAATACAACTGAATGGATGGAGAGCACTGTACTAAGCGCTTGGGAAGTACAATTTGGCAACAGATCGAGACGGTCCCTACCCCACAGCGGGCTCATGGTCTAGAAGGGGGAGACGGACAACAAAACACGGAGACGGGTGTCAGAATCGTCAGAACAAATAGAATTAAAGCTGCAGGTGCATCGTCAACAAAATCAATAGGATAGTAAATATGTCCAAGTGAAATAAACAGAGTAATAAATCTGACAGAATAGTAAATTATGTCCTAGGGAAATAGAGTAATAAATCTGTACAAATATATATATATATAGAGAGAGAGAGAAGCAGCGTGGCTCAGTGGAAAGAGCCTGGGCTTTGGAGTTAGAGGTCATGGGTTCAAATCCCCACTCTGCCAATTGTCAGCTGTGTGACTTTGGGCAAGTCACTTCACTTCTCTGGGCCTCAGTTACCTCATCTGTAAAATGGGGACTAAGACTGTGAGCCCCCCGTGGGACAACGTGATCACCTTGTAACCTCCCCAGCGCTTAGAACAGTGCTTTGCACATAGTAAGCGCTTAATAAATGCTATCATTATTATTATTATTATTATTATATACATATATATATATATATATACAGGTGCTGTGGGGAGGGGAAGGAGGAGAGGAAAAAGGGGGCTCCATCCTACAGGCCCCGCTGCTTCTTGGAGTCGCCCCGAGATCCCCCCCCACCATTCATTCATTCATTCAATCGTATTTATTGAGCGCTTACTGTGTGCAGAGCACTGTACTAAGCGCTTGGGAAGTCCAAGTTGGCATCATCTAGAGACGGTCCCTCCCCAACAGTGGGCTCACACTCCGTGCCCCCCGCCCGCCCGGAGACGGAGTATGAGAAGCAGCGTGGCTCAGTGGAAAGAGCCCGGGCTTTGGAGTCAGAGGTCATGGGTTCGAATCCCAACTCCACCACATGACGGCTGTGTGACCCTGGGCAGGTCACTTAATGTCTCTGAGCCTCAGTGACCTCATCTGTAAAATGGGGATTGATTGTGAGCCCCACGTGGGGCAACTTGATCACCGTGTATTCCCCCCCAGCGCTTAGAACAGTGCTCTGCGCATAGTTAGCGCTTAACAAATGCCGCCATTATTATCATTATTATTATTATTTCGGTGCCGATTCCATCCCGCCCCGACCCCAGCCCGGCCCCGATTACTTTCTCGGATTTCCAGGCTTGGTTCTTGGTGTACTGGGCGTCCACCAGGCCCGGGTCTTCCCGGGACAGAAGAACGAGGGGATCGCGCTCCGGGCTGGTCCTGAAAGAGAAGCGGCGGCGGCCCGTCGCAGACGGACGCCCCGGGGTCGCCCGGGGTGCGGGGAGAAGCAGGGCGGCTCCGTGGGAACAGCCCGCGGACTCAGAGGTCGTGGGTTCGAATCCCGGCTCCGCCACCTGTCTGCTGGGTGGCTTTGAGCAGGCCACTTCACTTCTCCGGGCCTCAGTGACCTCAACTGTAAATACTGTACTAGTACCTCAACTGTAATAGTAAGCACCTAACAAATGCCATCATTATTATTATTCTCTGGGCCTCAGTGACCTCATCTGTAAAATGGGGATTAAGACTGTGAGCCCCACGTGGGACAACCTGATCACCTTGTATCCCCTTGCACATAGTAAGCGCTTAACAAATGCCATCATTATTATTATTATTATTCTCTGGGCCTCAGTGACCTCATCTGTAAAATGGGGATTAAGACTGTGAGCCCTAACCTGATCACCTTGTATCCCCCCAGCGTTTAGAACAGTGCTCGGCACATAGTAAGCGCTTAAAAAATGCCATCATTATTATTATTATTATTATTCTCTGGGCCTCAGTGACCTCATCTGTAAAATGGGGATTAAGACTGTGAGCCCTAACCTGATCACCTTGTATCCCCCCAGCGTTTAGAACAGTGCTCGGCACATAGTAAGCGCTTAAAAAATGCCATCATTATTATTATTATTATTATTCTCTGGGCCTCAGTGACCTCATCTGTAAAATGGGGATTAAGACTGTGAGCCCCACGTGGGACAACCTGATCACCTTGTATCCCCTTGCACATAGTAAGCGCTTAACAAATGCCATCATTATTATTATTATTATTATTATTCTCTGGGCCTCAGTGACCTCATCTGTAAAATGGGGATTAAGACTGTGAGCCCTAACCTGATCACCTTGTAACCTCTGCAGCGCTTAGAACTGTGCTTTGCACATAGTAAGCGCTTAACAAATGCCATCATTATTATTATTATTATTATTCTCTGGGCCTCAGTGACCTCATCTGTAAAATGGGGACTAAGATTGTGAGCCCTAACCTGATCACCTTGTAACCTCTGCAGCGCTTAGAACAGTGCTTTGCACATAGTAAGCGCTTAACAAATGCCATTATTATTATTATTATTATTATTCTCTGGGCCTCAGTGACCTCATCTGTAAAATGGGGATTAAGATTGTAAACCCCAAGTGGGACAACCTGATCACCTTGTATCCCCCTCCCCAGCGCTTGGAACAGTGCTTTGCACATAGTAAGCGCTTAACAAATGCCATCATTATTATTATTATTCTTCTCTGGGCCTCAGTGAATTCAACTGTAAAATGAGGGTTAAGATTGTTAGCCTGACGTGGGACAACCTGATCACCTTGTATCCCCCTCCCCAGCGCTTAGAACAGTGCTTTGCACATAGTAAGCACTTAACAAATGCCATTATTATTATTATTCTCTGGGTCTCAGTGACCTCATCTGTAACATGAGGATTAAGATTGTGAGCCCCATGTGGGACAACCTGATCACCTTGTATTCCCCCCCCCCAGCGCTTAGACCAGTGCTTCGCATATAGTAAGTGCTTAACAAATGCCATCATTATTATTATTATTCTCTGGGCCTCAGTTCCCTCATCTGTAAAATGGGGATTAAGACTGGGAGCCCGACGTGGGACAACCTGATGACCTGTATCCTCCCGAGCACTTAGAACAGTACTTTGCACAGAGTAAGCGCTTAATACCCAAATTATTAAGACTGTTAACAACAATAATAATAATAATAATAACAATGGCATTTATTAAGCGCTTACTATGTGCAAAGCACTGTTCTAAGCACTGGGGAGGTTACAGGTTACAGGTTAGCCCCATGTGGGACAAACTGATCGCCTTGTATCCCCCCCAGCGCTTAGAACAGTGCTTGGGACGTAGTAAGCGCTTAACAAATGCCACCATTATTATTATTACTATTATTATAGTAATGCCTGTCTCCCCTATCATTACTATTATTATTATTATTATTATAGTAATGCCTGTTTCCCCCTCTAGGCTGTACGCTCAATCAATCAATCAATCGTATTTATTGAGCGCTTACTGTGTGCAGAGCACTGGACTAAGCGCTTGGGAAGTCCAAGTTGGCAACATATAGAGACGGTCCCTACCCAACAGCGGGCTCACAGTCTAGAAGGGGGAGACAGACAACAAAACCAAACATATTAACAAAATAAAATAAATAGACTAGATATGAACAAGTAAAAAAAATAGAGTAATAAATATGTAAATAATAAATACGTACAAACATATATACGCTCCTTGTGGGTCGGGAATGTTTCTGTTGATTGTTACATCGTCCTCTCCCGAGTGCTTAACACAGTGCTCTGCACACGGTAAGCGCTCAATAAATACGACTGACTGACGGAGAAAGGGGGTTTCAGAGAGGGTGGGGTTAGTGTCCCCCGACTGTGGTTTTCCATTGGAGCCCGGGGTCCCTCCCGGCTCCCAGGAAGGGGATTTTTCCGGGATGAGGAGGGGGGGCAGGACGCGGCTCTGAAATCCCGCTCACCTGGACCCTCGGAAATAGCCCTGGGCTATTTTTCTGTCCCACGGCCACTGTTCGGCTGCCCTGAAACCAAAGAACACCAAAAAGAAGCACATAAGAATCACCCCCGAATCATCACCATCTATTTATTCGTTCATTCAAGCGTATTTATGGAGCGCTCACTGTGTGCAGGGCACTGTACTAAGCGCTTGGCAACATCTAGAGATGTCTAGAAGGGACTGTGAGCCCGCTGTTGGGTAGGGACCGTCTCTAGATGTGGCCAACTTGGACTCCCCAAGCGCTTAGTCCAGTGCTCTGCACACAGTAAGCGCTCAATAAATACGACTGAATGAATGAATGAAAAGGGGGAGGCTTACTGTGTGCAGGGCACTGTACTAAGCGCTTGGCAACATCTAGAGATGTCTAGAAGGGACTGTGAGCCTGCTGTTGGGAAGGGACCGTCTCTAGACGTGGCCAGCTTGGACTCCCCAAGCGCTTAGTCCAGCGCTCTGCACACAGGAAGCGCTCAATAAATACGACTGAATGAATGAATGAAAAGGGGAAGGCTTACTGTGTGCAGGGCACTGTACTAAGCACTTGGCAACATTTAGAGATGTCTAGAAGGGACTGTGAGCCCGCTGTTGGGTAGGGACCGTCTCTAGACGTGGCCAACTTGGACTCCCCAAGCGCTTAGTCCAGTGTTCTGCACACAGGAAGCGCTCAATAAATACGATTGAATGAATGAATGAATGAAAAGGGGGAGGCTTACTGTGTGCAGGGCACTGTACTATGCGCTTGGCAACATCTAGAGATGTCTAGAAGGGACTGTGAGCCCGCTGTTGGGTAGGGACCGTCTCTAGACGTGGCCAGCTTGGACTCCCCAAGCACTTAGTCCAGTGCTCTGCGCACAGGAAGCGCTCAATAAATACGACAATGAATGAATGAATGAAAAGGGGGAGGCTTACTGTGTGCAGGGCACTGTACTAAGCGCTTGGCAACATCTAGAGGAGCGGCGTGGCTCAGTGGAAAGAGCCCGGGCTTTGGAGTCAGAGGTCATGGGTTCAAATTCCAGCTCCGCCAATTGTCAGCTGTGTGACTTGGGCAAGTCACTTCACTTCTCTATGCCTCAGTTACCTCATCTGTAAAATGGGGATTAAGTCTGTGAGCCCCACGTGGGACAACCTAATCACCTTGTATCCCCCCAGCGCTTAGAACAGTGCTTTGCACATAGTAAGCGCTTAATAAACGCCATTATTATTATTATTATTATTATCTAGAGATGTCTAGAAGGGACTGTGAGCCCGCTGTTGGGTAGGGACCGTCTCTAGACGTGGCCAACTTGGACTCCCCAAGCGCTTAGTCCAGTGCTCTGCGCACAGTAAGCGCTCAATAAATATGATTGAATGAATGAATGAATGAAAAGGGGGAGACCGGTGACAAAACCAAGAATATCAACAAGATAAAATAAACAGAATAACGATGTCCAAGTAAAATAAATACAGTAATAAATCTGTACAAACATATAGACAGGGGCTGTGGGGAGGGGAAGGAGAGGGGAGAGGAAGGAGGGGGCTCATTCATTCATTCAGTCGTATTTATTGAGCGCTTCCTGTGTGCAGAGCACTGGACTAAGAGCTTGGGAAGTGCTTTGCACATAGTAAGCACTTAATAAATGCCATTATTATTATTATTAATACAAGGGTATCTCCCCCAGCGCTTAGAACAGTGCTTTGCACATAGTAAGCACTTAATAAATGCTATTATTATTATTATTAATACAAGGGTATCTCCCCCAGCGCTTAGAACAGTGCTTTGCACATAGTAAGCACTTAATAAATGCTATTATTATAATTATTATTAATACAAGGGTATCTCCCCCAGTGCTTAGAACAGTGCTTTGCACATAGTAAGCGCTTAATAAACGCTATTGGTATTATTATTAATACAAGGGTATCTCCACCAGTGCTTAGAACAATGCTTTGCATATAGTAAGCACTTAATAAATGCTATTATTATTATTATTAATACAAGGGTATCTCCCCCAGCACTTAGAACAGTGCTTTGCACATGGTAAGCACTTAATAAATGCTATTATCATTATTACTAATACAGGGTGCACATGGTAAGCGCTTAATAAATGCTATTATTATTATTATTAATAATACAAGGGTATCTTCCCCAGCACTTAGAACAGTGCTTTGCACATAGTAAGCGCTTAATAAATGCTATTATTATTATTAATACAAGTGTATCTCCCCCAGCGCTCAGAACAGTGCTTTGCACATAGTAAGCGCTTAATAAATGCTATTATTATTATTATTAATACAAGGGTATCTCCCTCAGTGCTTGGAACAGTGCTTTGCACATCGTAAGTGCTTAATAAATGCTATTATGATTATTATTAATACAAGGGTATCTCCCCCAGCGCTCAGAACAGTGCTTTGTACATAGTAAGCACTTAATAAATGCTATTATTATTATTATTAATACAAGGGTATCTCCCCCAGCGCTTAGAACAGTGCTTTACACATAGTGAGAGCTTAATAAATGCTATTGGTATTATTATTAATACAAGGGTATCTCCCCCAGCGCTTAGAACAGTGCTTTGCACATAGTAAGTGCTTAATATATGCTATTATTATTATTATTAATACAAGGGTATCTCCCCCAGCACTCAGAACAGTGCTTTGCACATAGTAAGCACTTAATAAATGCTATTATTATTATTATTATTAATACAATAGTATCTTCCCCAGCACTTAGAACAGTGCTTTGCACATAGTAAGTGCTTAATAAATGCTATTAATATATTATAAATAATAACACAAGGGCAGCGTGGCTTAGTGGAAAGAGCCCGGGCTTGGGAGTCAGAGGTTGTGGGTTCTAATCCCGCCTCCCCCACTTGTCAGCTGGGTGACTTTGGGCAAGTCACTTCACATCTCTGGGCCTCAGTTCCCTCATCTGTAAAATGGGGATGAAGACTGTGAGCCCCCATGGGACAACGGGATCACCTTGTAAACTCCCCGGCGCTTCGAACAGTGCTCTGCACATAGTAAGCGCTTAATAAATGCCGTTATTATATTATGATGATGATGACGACGATGAGAAAATGGGGATTAAGACTGTGAGCCCCACATGGGACAACAGGATCACCTTGTAAATTCCCCAGCGCTTCAAACAGTGCTCTGCACATAGTAAGCGCTTAATAAAGGCCGTTATTATATGATGATGATAACGACGATGAGAAAATGGGGATTAAGACTGTGAGCCCCCCTTGGGACAACGGGATCACCTTGCAAATTCCCCAGCGCTTCGAACAGTGCTCTGCATATAGTAAGCGCTTAATAAATGCCATTATTATATTATGATGATGATGACGATGATGAGAAAATGGGGATTAAGACTGTGAGCCCCACATGGGTCAACGGGATCACCTTGCAAATTCCCCGGCACTTCGAACAGTGCTCTGCACATAGTAAGCGCTTAATAAATGCCGTTATTATATTATGATGATGATGATGACGATGAGAAAACGGGGATTAAGACTGTGAGCCCCCCATGGGACAACGGGATCACCTTGTAAATTCCCCGGCGCTTCGAACAGTGCTCTGCACATAGTAAGCGCTTACTAAATGCCGTTATTATATTACGATGATGATGGAGACGATGAGAAAACGGGGATTAAGACTGTGAGCCCCACATGGGACAACGGGATCACCTTGCAAATTCCCCAGCGCTTCGAACAGTGCTCTGCACATAGTAAGCGCTTAATAAATGCCGTTATTATATTATGATGATGATGACGATGATGAGAAAATGGGGATTAAGACCGTGAGCCCCCCGTGGGACAACGGGATCACCTTGCAAATTCCCCAGCGCTTCGAACAGTGCTCTGCATATAGTAAGCGCTTAATAAATGCCATTATTATATTATGATGATGATGACGACGATGAGAAAATGGGGATTAAGACTGTGAGGCCCCCATGGGACAACGGGATCACCTTGTAAATTCCCCAGCGCTTCGAACAGTGAATAGTAAGCGCGTAATAAATGCCGTTATTATATTATGATGATGATGACGACGATGAGAAAACGGGGATTAAGACTGTGAGCCCCACATGGGACAACGGGATCACCTTGCAAATTCCCCAGCGCTTCGAACAGTGCTCTGCACGTAGTAAGCGCTTAATAAATGCCGTTATTATATTATGACGATGATGACGATGATGAGAAAACGGGGATTAAGACCGTGAGCCCCACATGGGACAACGGGATCACCTTGTAAATTCCCCGGCGCTTCGAACAGTGCTCTGCACATAGTAAGCACTTAATAAATGCCGTTATTATATTATGATGATGATGACGACGATGTGAAAATGGGGATTAAGACTGTGAGCCCCACATGGGACAACGGGATCACCTTGCAAATTCCCCAGCGCTTCGAACAGTGCTCTGCACGTAGTAAGCGCTTAATAAATGCCGTTATTATATTATGACGATGATGATGATGATGAGAAAACGGGGATTAAGACCGTGAGCCCCACATGGGACAACGGGATCACCTTGTAAATTCCCCGGCGCTTCGAACAGTGCTCTGCACATAGTAAGCACTTAATAAATGCCGTTATTATATTATGATGATGATGACGACGATGTGAAAATGGGGATTAAGACTGTGAGCCCCACATGGGACAACGGGATCACCTTGCAAATTCCCCGGCGCTTCGAACAGCGCTCTGCACATAGTAAGCGCTTAATAAATGCCGTTATTATATTATGATGATGATGACGACGATGAGAAAATGAGGATTAAGACCGTGAGCCCCCCATGGGACAACGGGATCACCTTGCAAATTCCCCAGCGCTTCGAACAGTGCTCTGCACATAGTAAGCGCTTAATAAATGCCATTATTATATTATGATGATGATGATGACGATGAGAAAATGGGGATTAAGACTGTGAGCCCCACATGGGACAACGGGATCACCTTGTAAATTCCCCAACGCTTCGAACAGTGCATAGTAAGCGCGTAATAAATGCCATTATTATATTATGATGATGATGACGACGATGAGAAAATGGGGATTAAGACTGTGAGCCCCCCATGGGACAACGGGATCACCTTGTAAATTCCCCAGTGCTTCGAACAGTGCATAGTAAGCATGTAATAAATGCCGTTATTATATTATAATGATGATGACGACGATGAGAAAACGGGGATTAAGACCGTGAGCCCCACATGGGTCAACGGGATCACCTTGCAAATTCCCCGGCGCTTCGAACAGTGCTCTGCACATAGTAAGCGCTTAATAAATGCCATTATTATATTATGATGATGATGACGACGACGAGAAAATGGGGATTAAGACTGTGAGCCCCACATGGGACAACGGGATCACCCTGCAAATTCCCCGGCACTTCGAACAGTGCTCTGCACTTAGTAAGCGCTTACTAAATGCCGTTATTATATTATGATGATGATGACGACGATGAGAAAACGGGGATTAAGACTGTGAGCCCCCCATGGGACAATGGGATCACCTTGTAAATTACCCGGTGCTTCGAACAGCGCTCTGCACATAGTAAGCGCTTAATAAATGCCGTTATTATATTATGATGATGATGACGACGATGAGAAAACAGGGATTAAGACTGTGAGCCCCCCATGGGACAACGGGATCACCTTGCAAATTCCCCAGCGCTTCGAACAGCGCTCTGCACATAGTAAGCGCTTAATAAATGCCGTTATTATATTATGATGATGATGACGACGATGAGAAAATGGGGATTAAGACTGTGAGCCCCCCATGGGACAACGGGATCACCTTGTAAATTCCCCGGCGCTTCGAACAGTGCTCTGCATATAGTAAGCGCTTAATAAAGGCCGTTATTATATTATGATGATGATGACGACGATGTGAAAATGGGGATTAAGACTGTGAGGCCCCCATGGGACAACGGGATCACCTTGTAAATTCCCCAGCGCTTCGAACAGTGCATAGTAAGCGCGTAATAAATGCCGTTATTATATTATGATGATGACGACGATGAGAAAATGGGGATGAAGACTGTGAGCCCCCCATGGGACAACGGGATCACCTTGAAAATTCCCCAGCGCTTCGAACAGTGCTCTGCACATAGTAAGTGCTTAATAAATGCCGTTATTATATTATGATGATGATGACGACGATGAGAAAATGGGGATGAAGACCGTGAGCCCCACATGGGACAACAGGATCACCTGGTAAATTCCCTGGCGCTTCGAACAGTGCTCTGCACATAGTAAGCGCTTAATAAGTGCCGTTATTATATGATGATGATGACGAGGACGATGAGAAAATGGGGATTAAGACTGTGAGCCCCACATGGGACAACGGGATCACCTTGTAAATTCCCCAGCGCTGTGAACAGTGCTCTGCACATAGTAAGCGCTTAATAAATGCCATTACTATATTATGATGATAATGACGACGATGAGAAAATGGGGATTAAGACTGTGTGCCCCACATGGGACAACAGGATCACCTTGCAAACTCCCCGGCTCTTCGAACAGTGCTCTGCACATAGTAAGCGCTTAATAAATGTCGTTATTATGTTATTATGATGATGATGACGATGACGATGAGTCTGCCAGGGCCTACCTGGCGAGGTGGTCGGTCAAGAGGTCCCAGCGGCCGAGGCCAGTGGGGTAGATGGGCCACACGGCAGGGCCGCCTTCCCAGAAGGTCCAGGCGGGGTACATGATGTCGCTGTAGTCGGCCGTCTTGCTGAAGGAGAAGACGGGCGCCACGCTGCCCGCCCACTTGGGCACCTGGGGGGAATCGCGCACGTTGATCACCAGCTCGACGTCCGGCAGGCGGTCGATGACTTCCAGGATGAAGTGCTCCACCCCGCTGCACCTGCCGCCCGCCCACGGCGGACCACGGACGGAAGCGAGGCGGTGAGCGCTCAATAAACGCGATTGATGGATCGATTGTACGTCCCAAGCGCTCAGTCCACTGCTCCGCACACAGTGAGCGCTCAATGCGATTGAATGAATGAATGAGGGAGGACGGGCGGAGGGGGGGATGGAGACGGAGGGGCGGGAGGGAAGTGAGGTAGTAAGCGCTCAATAAACGCGACTGATTGATCAATTGTACATCCCAAGCGCTCGGTCCACTGCTCCGCACACAGTGAGTGCTCAATACGGTTGAATGAATGAATGAATGACGGAGGAAGGGCAGAAGGGGGGATCAATCGTATTTATTGAGCGCTTACTGTGTGCACTGTTGAGCACTGTACTAAGCGCTTGGGATGGACAAGTTGGCAACATATAGAGACGGTCCCTACCCAACAGTGGGCTCACAGTCTAAAAGGGGGAGACAGGGAACAAAACCAAACATACTAACAAAATAAAATAAATAGAATAGATATGTACAAGATAAATACATAAATAGAGTAATAAATATGCACAAACATATATACGTCTATACAGGTGCTGTGGGGAAGGGAAGGAGGTAAGATGGGGGGACGGAGAGGGGGACGAGGGGGAGAGGAAGGAACTGCTCTGCATACAGTGGGCGCTCAATACGACTGAATAAATGAATGACGGAGGACGGGCGGAGGGGGGATGGAGACGGAGGGGCGGGAGGGAAGCGAGGCAGTAAGCGCTCAATAAACACGATTGATTGATTGACTGTCCATCCCAAGCGCTCAGTCCAGTGCTCTGCACACAGTAAGCGCTCAATAAATACGACTGAATGAATGAATGAATGATGGAGGACGGACAGAGGGGGGATGGAGACGGAGGAGCGGGAGGGAAGCGAGGCAGTGAGCGCTCAATAAACACGATTGATTGATTGATTGTACATCCCAGGCGCTCGGTCCACTGCTCTGCACACAGTGAGCGCTCAATACGATTGAATGAATGACGGAGGACGGGCGGAGGGGGGATGGAGACGGAGGGGCGGGAGGGAAGCGAGACAGTAAGTGCTCAATAATAATAATAATAATAATAATAATGGTATTTATTAAGCGCTTACTATGTGCAAAGCACTGTTCTAAGCGCTGGGGAGGTTACAAGGCGATCAGGGTGTCCCACGGAGGGCTCACAGTCTTCATCCCCATTTTACAGATGAGGGAACCGAGGCACAGAAAAGTGAAGTGACTCGCCCAAAGTCACACAGCTTAGAATTGGCGGAGCCGGGATTTGAACCCATGACCTCTGACTCCAAAGCCCGGGCTCTTTTCCACTGAGCCACGCTGCTTCCCCAATTGATTGATTGATTGTACATCCCAAACGCTCGGTCCACTGCTCTGCACACAGTGAGCGCTCAATACGGTTGAATGAATGAATGACGGAAGAGGGGCGGAGGGGGGGATGGAGAGGGAGGAGCGGGAGGGAAGCGAGGCAGTGAGCGCTCAATAAACACGACTGATTGATTGATTGTACATCCCAGGCGCTCAGTCCAGTGCTCTGCACACAGTGAGCGCTCAATACGATTGAATGAATGAATGAATGACGGAGGACGGGCGGAGGGGGGGATGGAGACGGAGGAGCGGGAGGGAAGTGAGGAAGTAAGCGCTCAATAAACACGACTGATTGATTGATTGTACATCCCAGGCGCTCAGTCCAGTGCTCTGCACACAGTGAGCGCTCAATACGATTGAATGAATGAATGAATGACGGAGGACGGGCGGAGGGGGGGATGGAGACGGAGGAGTGGGAGGGAAGTGAGGCAGTAAGCGCTCAATAAACACGACTGATTGATTGATTGTACATCCCAAGCGCTCAGTCCAGTGCTCTGCACACAGTGAATGAATGAATGATGGAGGACAGGCGGAGGGGGAATGGAGACGGAGGAGCGGGAGGGAAGCGAGGCAGCATCAACTGTCTGGCCACCCTTTCGCCGGGATCCGGATTCCCCTCTCCACCTGCCCTCTCGGTACTTCATTCATTCGGCCGTGTTTATTGAGCACACAGTAAGCGCTCAATAAATGCGACTGAATGAATGAATGAATGAAAACTGTGGTATCTGTTACGCGCTTACTATGTGCCCGGCACTGTACCAAGCGCCGGGGTGGATGCGAGCAAATCAGGTTGGACAGAGTCCCTGCCCATCCCGGCTCCGCCAATTGTCAGCTGGGTGACTTTGGGCAAGTCGCCTCCCTTCTCTGGGCCTCAGTTCCCTCATCTGGAAAATGGGGATGAAGACTGTGAGCCCCCCATGGGACAACCTGATCCCCTTGTAACCTCCCCAGTGCTTAGAACAGTGCTTGGCACATAGTAAGCGCTTAATAAATGCCACCATTACCATTATTATTATTATTATCCCCGCTCCGCCCGCCCTCTCGGTACTTCATTCATTCAGCTGTGTTTATTGAGCGCTGACTGTGTGCAGAGCGCTGGACTAAGCGCTCAGTACTTGCCCGGATGGGCACCTCTGCTGGTCTAAGGAACCACAGTACCCAAAGCACTCGGGCTCTAATAATAGTAATAATAATTGTGGTATCTGTTACGCGCTTACTATGTGCCCAGCACTGTGATAATAATAATAATGATGGCATTTGTTAAGCGCTTACTATGTGCCAAGCGCTGTTCTAAGCGCTGGGGGGATACAAGGTGATCAGGTTGTTCCACGTGGGGCTCACAGTCTTCATCCCCATTTTACAGATGAGGGAACTGAGAGAAGTGAAGCGACTTGCCCAAAGTCACCCAGCTGACAGTTGGCAGAGCCGGGATTCGAACCCGTGACCTCTGACTCCAAAGCCCGGGCTCTTTCCGCTGAGCCACGTGTGACCTTGGGCTGGTCACTTCACTTCTCCGGGCCTCAGTTCCCTCATCTGATAAGGGGGATGAAGACCGGGAGCCCGTTGTCGGGTAGGGACCGTCTCAACCCGTTGCCGACTTGGACTTCCCAAGCGCTTAGTCCAGTACTCTGCGCGCGGGAAGCGCTCAATAAATACGACCGAATGAACGAATGACTGTGTGACCCAAGTGGACGGGGACTGCGTCCAGCCCGACGAGCTCAAATTTACCCCAGCGCCCAGGACATAGTAAGCGCTTAACAAATGCATGCATGCATGCAATCATATTTATTGAGCGCTTACTGTGTGCAGAGCACTGTACTAAGCGCTTGGGAAGTCCAAGTTGGCAACATATAGAGACGGTCCCTACCCAACAGCGGGCTCACGGTCTAGAAGGGGGACAACAAATCCTCATCATTCATTCGATCGTGTTTATTGAGCGCTTACCGTGCGCAGGGCACTGTACTAAGCGCTTGGGAACTACAAGTTGGTAACATATAGGACGGAGCGGGCACCCACCTACCCACCCTAAGCGCTTCGGAAGTCCAAGTTGGCAACATATAGAGACGGTCCCTACCCAACAGCGGGCTCACAGTCTAGAAGGGGGAGAACAAATAATAATAATAATAATAATAATGGCATTTATTAAGCGCTTACTATGTGCAAAGCACTGTTCTAAGCGCTGGGGGGATACAAGGTGATCAGGTTGTCCCACATGGGGCTCACAGTCTTCACCCCCATTTTCCAGATGAGGGAACTGAGGCACAGAGAAGTTAAGTGACTTGCCCAAAGTCACACAGATGACAAGTGGCGGAGCCGAGATTTGAACCCATGACCTCTGACTCCAAAGGCCATGCTCTTTTCCACTGAGCCACGCTGCTTCTGAATGACGGCATTTGTTAAGCTCTTACTATTTGCAAAGCACTGTTCTAAGCACTGGGAAGGATACAAGGTGAGCAGGTTGTCCCACGTGGGGCTCACAGTCTTAGTCCCCATTTTACAGACGAGGTAACTGATGCACAGAGAAGTTAAGTTACTTGCCCAAAGCCACACAGCTGACAGTTGGCAGAGCTGGGATTTGAACCCATGACCTCTGACTCCCAAGCCTGGGCTCTTTCCACTGAGCCACGTAAGATGCTCAAATCCTCATCATTCATTCAATCGTGTTTATTGAGCGCTTACCGTGTGCAGGGCACTGTACTAAGCGCTTGGGAACTACAAGTTGGTAACATATTGGACGGAGCGGGCACCCACCCGTCGGCCGGCTCACCTGGAGGGGAACATACAGTCGCGCTCGCGATAGAGCCTGTTTTGGACGATCTGGTAGTGGGTCCCCAGCTTCCGGCCGACCAGATCCGACATGTCCCGGCGGGAGACGCCGCCGCGGAAGGGCTCCAGATCCCGGTCGAGGACCCTGGCCGGGAAGAGCGGGAATTGAGGCCGGCGGGCGTCCCCGGGGCCGGAAGTCGGGGGGAGGAAGGCGCGCCGCCCGCCCCCAACCCCTCCGTCGGGCCGGGAATAATAATAATAATAATAGTGATGGCATTTATTAAGCACTTACTAGGTGCAAAGCACTGTTCTAAGCGCTGGGGGAGATACAAGGTAATCAAGTTGTCCCACGGGGGGCTCACAGACTGAATCCCCATTTTCCAGATGAGGTCACTGAGGCCCGGAGAAGTGAAGTGACAGGCCCAGACTCACCCAGCTGACAAGTGGCGGAGCCGGGATTTGAACCCATGACCTCGGACTCCAAAGCCCGGGCTCCTTCCGCTGAGCCGCGCTGCTTCCCCTGGGGATGGGCACGGGGGGTGGCTGACAGGGTCCGGGGAGCTTACACAGTCACCATCTCTCTTTTAGAGAAGCAGCGTGGCTCAGTGGAATGAGCCCGGGCTTTGGAGTCAGAGGTCATGGGTTCGAATTCCGGCTCTGCCACATGTCTGCTGTGTGACCTTGTGCAAGTCACTTAGCCTCAGTTACCTCATCTGTAAAATGGGGATTGACTGTGAGCCCCACGTGGGACAACCTGATCACGTTGTATCCCCCCCAGCGCTTAGAACAGTGTGCTGCACATAGTAAGCGCTTAACAAATGCCATTAAAAAAACCCAAAAACGATGGTATTTGTTAAGCGCTTACTATATGCAAAGCACTGTTCTAAGCGCTGGGGAGGATACAAGGTGACAAGACCCGGATTCTAGTCCCAGCTCCGCCACCGGCTCGCTGTGTGGCCTCGGCCAAGTCAGCGTGGCTCAGTGGAAAGAGCCCGGGCTTTGGAGTCGGAGGTCAGGGGTTCGAATCCCGGCTCCACCACGTGTCTGCTGTGTGACCCTGGGCAAATCACTTCACTTCTCGGAGCCTCAGTTACATCTGCAAAATGGGGTTGATAACTGTGAGCCTCATGCGGGACAACCTGATCACCTTGTATCCCCCCCAGCGCTTAGAACAGTGCTTTGCACATAGTAAGCGTTTAACAAATGCCATTGTTATTATTATTATTATTAAGTCACAACTTCTCTGTGCCTCAGTTCCCTCATCTGTAACATGGGGATGAAGACTGTGAGCCCCCCGTGGGACAACCTGATCACCTTGTATCTCCCCCAGTGCTTAGAACAGTGCTCGGCACATAGTAAGCGCTTAACAAATGCCATCATTATTATTACTCTCTGCGCCTCAGTGACCTCATCTGTCAAAGGGGGATGAAGACTGTGAGCCCCCCGTGGGACAACCTGATCACCTTGTATCCCCCCAGCGCATAGAACAGTGCTTTGCATGTAGTAAGCGCTTAAATGCCATCACTATTATTATTCTCTGTGCCTCAGTGACCTCATCTGTCAAATGGGGATGAAGACTGTGAGCCCCACGTGGGACAACCTGATAACGCTGGTATTTGTTAAATCGCTTACTACGTGCCAAGCACTGTTCTAAGCGCTGGGGGAGATACAAGATAATCAGGTTGCCCCACACGGGGCTCACAGTCTTAATCCCCATTGAGATACAACATAATCAGGTTGCCCCAAGTCTTAATCCCCATTTGAAGGATGAGGTAACTGAGGCACAGAGAAGTAACTTGCCGATCACCTTGTATCCCCCCCAGCGCTTAGAACAGTGCTTTGCATGTAGTAAGCGCTTAACAAATGTCATCATCATTATTATTATTATTGTTATTATTATTAGTAGTAGTAGTAGTAGTAGTATTACAGGAGCAATTTCTTCTCCCCCTTCCACCCAATCGGGGCTTTCCCGCCAATTCCTCCCGCCCCCCCGAAGTCTCCAATAATAATAATAATAATAATGGCATTTATTAAGCGCTTCCTCTGTGCAAAGCACTGTTCTAAGCGCTGGGGGGATACAAGGTGATCAGGTTGCCCCACAGGGGGCTCCCAGTCAATCCCCATTTTACAGATGAGGGAACTGAGGCCCAGAGAAGTTAAGTGACTTGCCCAAGGCCACACAGCTGGCAACTGGGGGAGCCAGGATTTGAACCCATGACCACTGACTCCAAAGCCCGGGCTCTTTCCATTGGGTCACGCTGCTTCCCTCCAATAATCACTCCCTTCCCACCCACTGCCCCCCCATCATCATCAGTCGTATTTATTGAGCGCTTACTATGTGCAGAGCACTGGACTAAGCGCTTGGGAAGTACAAATTGGCAACATCTAGAGACAGTTCCTACCCAACAGTGGGCTCACAGTCTAAAAGGGGGAGACAGAGAACAAAACCAAACATACTAACAAAATAAAATAAATAGAATAGATATGTACAAGTAAAATAAATAGAGTAATAAACTCCTCTCTCCCCTCACCGCCATCCCTTCTCTCCCCAGCTTAGCGATCCCACCCTCAAATCCCCCTCTCACCCGCCCAAGGGGCATCGAGACCGTGAGCCCGCTGTTGGGTAGGGACCGTCTCTAGACGCTGCCAACTTGGACTTCCCAAGCGCTTAGTACAGTGCTCTGCACACAGTCAGCGCTCAATAAATATGATTGATTGATTGATTGATTGATTGATTGATTGAGGCCAACAACCCAAACCCCACCACCCCACCCCGAGCTGGAAGGCGACCCTCACCCTCTGTGGCAACTGCAGTTGGCACTGTCGCAAGGCCGGTGGTCTGCCACGGCCCGGGCGATCCGGCCCACGAACGTCTCCCATGGGCGACCTGGGGAGGGGGAAAGCGGTGGGTGAGCGTCGCAATAATAATAATAATGACACTTGCTCCCCTTCTAGACCGTGAGCCCGCTGTTGGGTAGGGACCGTCTCTACATGTTGCCAATTTGGACTTCCCAAGCGCTTAGTACAGTGCTCTGCACACAGTAACCTCTTAATAAATACGATTGAATGAATGAATGAATTTGTTAAGTGCTTACCGGGTGTCAAGCACTATTCTAAGCACTGGGGTCGATAACAATAATAATAATGATGGCATTTATTAAGTGCTTACTATGTGCAAAGCACTGTTCTAAGCGCTGGGGAGGTTAGACGGTGATCAGGTTGGCCCACGGGGGGCTCACAGTCTTCATCCCAGCGTGGCTCATTGGAAAGAGCCCGGGCTTTGGAATCAGAGGTCATGGGTTCAAATCCCGGCTCCGCCAATTGTCAGCTTGGTGACTTTGGGCAAGTCACTTCACTTCTCTGGGCCTCAGTGACCTCATCTGGAAAATGGGGATTAAGACTGTGAGCCCCAAGTGGGACAACCTAATCACCTTGTATCCTCCCTGTGCTTAGAGCAGTGCTTTGCACATAGTAAGCGCCTAACAAATGCCATCATCATTATTATTATTATCCCCATTTTCCAGATGAGGTCACTGAGGCCCAGAGAAGTGAAGTGACTTGCCCAAAGTCACCCACCTGACAATTGGCAGAGCTGGGATTTGAACCCATGACCTCTGACTCCAAAGCCCAGGTTCTTTCCACTGAGCCACGAGTCGGAGGTCATAGGTTCTAATCCCAGCTCCGCCACTTGTCCGCTGCGGGACTTTGGGCAAATCACTTCACTTCTCTGGGCCTCAGTGACCTCATCTGGAAAATGGGGATGAAGACTGGGGGCCCCACGTGGGTCAACCTGATGAGCCTGTATCTACTAGTATCTACTAGAGAAGCAGCGTGGCTCAGTGGAAAGAGCCCGGTCTTTGGAGTCGGAGGACATGGGTTCAAATGCCGGCTCTGTCGATTGTCCGCTGTGTGACTTTACTTCTCTGTGCCTCAGTTCCCTCATCTGTCAAATGGGGATGATGACTGTGAGCCCCACGTGGGACAACCTGATCACCTTGTAATAATAATAATAATAATGTCGGCATTTGTTAAGTGCTTACTATGTGCAAAGAACTGTTCTAAGCGCTGGGGGAGCTACAAAGTGATCAGGTTGTCCCACGTGGGGCTCACAGTCTTAATCCCCATTTTACAGATGAGGTCACTGAGGCTCAGAGAATAATAATAATAGTAATAATAATGGCACTTATTAAGCGCTTACTATGTGCAAAGCACTGTTCTAAGCACTGGGGGGGGATACAAGGTGATCAGGTTGTCCCACGTGGGGCTCACAATCTTAATCCCCATTTTCCAGATGAGGCAACTGAGGCCCAGAGAAGTGAAATGACTTGCCCAAAGTCGCACAGCTGCCAATTGACAGAGCCGGGATTTGAACCCGTGACCTCTGACTCCAAAGCCCGGGCTCTTTCCACTGAGTCCCGCTGCTTCTCCAAGAGAAGTGAAGCGACTTGCCCAAGGTCACGCAGCAGACATGTGGTGGAGCCGGGATTCGAACCCACGACCTCTTTCCACTGAGCCCCGCTGCTTCCCTATATCTGCTTCTGCTCCCCAGCGCTTAGAACAGTGCTTTGCACGTCGTAAGCGCTTAACAAATACCATCATCATTAGTATTACTCATTCATTCAATCAATCGTATTTATTGAGCGCTTACTGTGTGCGGAGCACTGTACTAAGCGCCTGGGAAGTACAAGTTGGAAACATATACAGACCCAACAGCGGGCTCACAGTCTAGAAGATCATTAATAATTATTATTATTACCCCAGCGCTTAGGACAGCGCTAGGCACATAGGAAGCGCTTATCAAACGCCATTTTTAGAAAAGCAGTCTATGGTATTCATGAATGAATGAATGAATGTATTGAGCGCTTCCTGTGGGCAGAGCACTGTACTAAACGCTTGAGGGAGGGCAATAGATTAAAAAAGGGTGACATTCCCTGCCCGTCCCCGAGGCCCTTCCCGGCCTGCGGCTCACCTGAGGAGCCATGGTGCCCACTGTGTCCCTGAGGGAACAAGGGCAAAAGCAGCAGCAGGCCCGGCCACAACAATGGCGCCATGAGCAGCCGGAAGTCAGCTCCTCCAGGCCCGGCCGGCCCGCACCAACATGGCCGCTCGAGAGGCCGGGCCAAGGAGGACCGACACGTCCCCCCGACCAGAGATGGCCGACAGAAGGCCCCGCCGGGGGAGGGGAGGGTCGTTCTCCGCACCAAGATGGGGAGGGGCCTCGAGGAGCTGCCGTTCCCCTTATAAAGATGGCTGTCAAAAGGGTCGTTCCTCTCATAAAGATGGCTGACAAGGAGGCGGGGTCCAGGGTCGTTTCCCTCACAAACATGGTTCCCAAAAGGGCGGAGAACTACGGTCGTTCCCCTCGCAAAGATGGTTGACAAAGGGGCGGGGTCCAGGGTCGTTTCCCTCACAAACATGGTTCCCAAAGGGGCGGGGATCTAGGGTCGTTCCCCTCTCAAAGATGGCTGGCAAAGGGGTCGGGGTCCAGGGTCGTTCTCCTCACAAAGATGGCTGACAACGAGGCGTGATCCAGAGTCGTTTCCCTCACAAACATGGTTCACAAAGGGGAGGGGAACAAGGGTGGTTCCCCTCATAAAGATGGCTGTCAAAAGGGGCGGGGTCCAGGGTCGTTCCCCTCGCAAAGATGGCTGACAAAGGGGCAGGGTCCAGGGTCGTTTCCCTCACAAACATGGTTCACAAAGGGGCGGGGATCTAGGGCCGTTCCTCTCATAAAGATGGCTGTCAAAAGGGGCGGGATCTAGGGTCGTTCCCCTCGCAAAGATGGCTGACAAACAGGCGTGATCCAGAGTCGTTTCCCTCACAAACATGGTTCACAAAGGGGCGGGCATCTAGGGTCGTTCCCCTCACAAAGATGGCTGACAAAGGGGCAGGGTCCAGGGTCGTTTCCCTCACAAACATGGTTCACAAAGGGGCGGGGATCCAGGGTCGTTCTCCTCATAAAGATGGTTGTCAAAAGGGGTGGGGTCCAGGGTCGTTCCCTTCACAAAGATGGCCGACAAAGAGGCGGGGTCCAGGGTCGTTCCCCTCACAAACATGGTTCCCAAAGGGGCCCCCTCATAAAGATGGCTGTCAAATGGGGCGGGGTTCAGGGTCGGTCCCCTCACAAACATGGTTCATAAAGGGGCGGGGTCCAGAGTCGTTCCCCTCATAAAGATGGCTGTCAAAAGGGGGCGGGGGTCCAGAGTGGTTCCCCTCACAAACATGGCTCACTAAGGGGCGGGGGTCCAGGGTCGTTCCCCTCACAAAGATGGCTGACAAAGTGGCGAGTTCTAAGGTCGTTCGCCTCATAAAGATGGCTGTCAAATGGGGCGAGGTTCAGGGTCGTTCCCTTTACAAGGATGGATGCCTAAGAGGCGGGGGCCACGGTGGTTCCCCACATAAAGATGGCCTTGCCTAACCAGTCAGACATCATCCCCTGCCCCGGATGGAGCAACAATAATAATAATAGTGGCGTTTATTAGTATATTAATAATTATAATTATTATTATAATATTATATTATTATAATATTTATTATAATGTTAATATTATATACGTTATTGTAATAATAATAATGGCATTTATTAAGCTCTTACTATGTGCCAAACACTGTTCTAAGCTCTGGGGAGGTTACAAGGTGAACAGGTTGACCCACGGGGGGCTCACAGTCGTCACCCCCATTTTCCAGATGAGGGAACTGAGGCCCAGAGGCAGCGACTTGCCCAAAGTCCCACAGCTGGCAAGTGGCAGAGGCGGGATTAGAACCCACGACCTCTGACTCCAAAGCCCGGGCTCTTTCCACTGGCCAAACTGCTTCTTAGTGGTGTTTGTTAAGCCCTTGCTCTGTGCCAGGCACTGTACTAAGCGCTGGGGTGCATACCAGTCTCACCCGCCTGGGGCTCACAAGCCTCAATCCCCATTTTCCAGATGAGGTCACTGAGGCCCAGAGAAGTGAAGTGATTTGCCCAAAGTCACACAGCTAAGTGGCAGAGGTGGGATTAGAACCCATGACCTTCCAGCTCCCAGACCTTTGCTCTGCCCGCTGGGTCACGTTGCTCAGTGTTTTATAATAATAGTAATATTTGTTAAGCGCTTATTCATTCATTCAATGGTATTTATTAATAATAATAATAATGATGGCATTTATTAAGCGCTTACTATGTGCGAAGCACTGTTCTAAGCGCTGGGGAGGTTACAAGGTGATCAGGTTGTCCCACGGGGGGCTCACAGTCTTAATCCCCATTTTCCAGATGAGGCAACTGAGGCCCAGAGAAGTGAAGCGACTTGCCCAAAGTCACCCAGCTGACAATTGGCGGAGCCGGGATTTGAACCCATGACCTCTGACTCCAAAGCCTGGGCTCTTTCCACTGAGCCACGCTGCTTCTCTGTGTTTTCACCTTGTAGCCTCCCCAGCGCTTAGAACAGTGCTTCCCCCTTCTAATAATAATAATAATAATGATGGCATTTATTAAGCGCTTACTATGTGCAAAGCACTGTTCTAAGCGCTGGGGAGGTTACAAGGAGATCAGGTTGTCCCACAGGGGTCTCACAGTCTTCATCCCCATTTTACAGATGAGGGAACTGAGGCACAGAAAAGTTAAGTAACTTGCCCAAAGTCACACAGCTGACAATTGGAAGAACCAGGATTCGAACCCGTGACCCCTGATTCCAAAGCCCGTGCTCTTTCCACTGAGCCACACGCCCACTGTTGGGGAGGGACCGTCTCCATATGTTGCCAACTTGTACTTCCCAAGCGCTTAGTACAGTGCTCTGCAAACAATAAGCGCTCAATAAATTAGGGAAGCAGCATGGCTCAATGAAAAGAGCACGGGCTTTGGAGTCAGAGGTCATGGGTTCGAATCCCGCTCCGCCACATGTCTGCTGTGTGACCTTGGGCAAGTCACTTCACATCTCTGAGCCTCAGTTCCTTCATCTGTAAAATGGGGATTAAGACTGTGAGCCCCCCGTGGAACAAACTGATCACCTTGTTTCCCCCTCGGCGCTTAGAACAGTGCTTTGCACATAGTAAGTGCTTAACATATACCATTATTATTATAAAAATGATTGAATGAATGAATGAATGCTTTGCACATAGTAAGCGCTTAACAATAATACTATTATTATTATTATTATTTTCAAATACCACAATTATTTCTATTATTAGAACACATCTTTTAGACTGTGAGCCCACTGTTGGGTAGGGACTGTCTCTATATGTTGCCAACTTGTACTTCCCAAGCGCTTAGTCCAGTGCTCTGCACACAGTAAGCGCTCAATAAATACGATTGATTGATTGATTGATTTTGATTCCCCTTGTAGACTGTAAGGTCCTTGTAGGAAGGGATTGTGTGTACCGACTGTGTTATATTGTGTTCTCCCCACAAAATCATCATCATCATCATCATCATCAATCGTATTTATTGAGCGCTTACTGTGTGCAGAGCGCTGTACTAAGCGCTTGGGAAGTACAAATTGGCAACATATAGAGACAGTCATCATCATCATCAATCGTATTTATTGAGTGCTTACTGGGTGCAGAGCACTGGACTAAGCGCTTGGGAAGTACAAGTTGGCAACATTTAGAGACAGTCCCTACCCAACAGTGGGCTCACAGTCTAAAAGGGGGAGACAAAACCAAACATACTAACAAAATAAAATAAATAGAATAGATATGTACAAGTAAAATAAATAAATAAATAAATAGAGTAATAAAATCATGAAAAATGATCGATTTTTCCCAGTCTTTAAGGAGTTTGGAATCTGATACCGTTTTTCCCTTAAAAGCCTGGGGGCCTGAGGCCACGAAAGTTGGTTTTATTCCACTTTGTTATTCCGTTTTCACGCACCGGGGGATGGGGAGAGGAAAAGAAGGGCCTTGATCTTGTCGGAATATCAATTCAACGCCTTTATGGGCTCCTAATGGGCCGGGGTCACCAGGGGGTTGCCCTAAAACCAAACTTCCCTCCAGCACTCAAAACTGGAGTTGCCAACTTGTACTTCCGAAGCGCTTAGTACAGTGCTCTGCACACAGTAAGCACTCAATAAATACGATTGATTGATTGATTGATTGATTGGAAGTTGTTGACCCTCGAGGGGTCTGCCCACTGTAGAAGTCCAGTGTGAAGACTGTGAGCCCCAAGGAGGCCAACCTGATCACCTTGTATCTCCCCCAGTGCTTAGAACAGTGCTGGCACATAGTAAGCGCCTAACAAATACCATCCATCCATTCATTCAATCGTATTAATTGAGCGCTTACTGTGTGCAGAGCACTGGACTAAGCGCTTGGGAAGGACAGGTCGGCAACAGAGACGGTCCCTACCCAACAACGGGCTCACGGTCTAGAAGGACAACAAAACAAAACATGTAGACAGGTGTCAAAATCGTTAGAATAAATACAATTATAGCTAGATCAATCAATCAATCGTATTAATTGAGCGCTTACTGTGTGCAGAGCACTGGACTAAGCGCTTGGGAAGGACAGGTCGGCAACAGAGACGGTCCCTACCCAACAACGGGCTCACGGTCTAGAAGGACAACAAAACAAAACATGTAGACAGGTGTCAAAATCGTTAGAATAAATACAATTATAGCTAGATCAATCAATCAATCGTATTTATTGAGCGCTTACTGTGTGCAGAGCACTGGACTAAGCGCTTGGGAAGTACAAGTTGGCAACATGTAGAGACGGTCCCTACCCAACAGTGGGCTCACAGTCTAGAAGGGGAAGACAGAGAACAAAACCAAACATATTAACAAAACAAAATAAATATGCACATCATTAACAAAATAAATAGAATAGTAAATATGGACAAGTAAAATAGGGTAATAAATCTGTACAGATGCCTGACTACCTTGTAATAATAATAATGACGATGATGGCATTTGTTAAGCGCTTACTATGTGCAAAGTAAAATAGAGTAATAAATCTGTACAGATACCTATCTTGTAATAATAATAATAATGATGATGGCATTTGTTAAGCGCTTACTATGTGGAAAGTAAAATAAATAGAGTAATAAATCTATACAGATACCTGACTACCTTGAAATAATAATAGTAATGATGATGATGGCATTTGTTAAGTGCTTACTATGTGCAAAGCACTGTTCTAAGCGCTGGGGGAGGATACAAGGTGATCAGGTTGTCCCACTTGGGACTCACAGTTGTCACCCCCATTTTGCAGATGAGGGAACTGAGGCTCCGAGAAGTGAAGTGACTCGTCCCAGGTCACACAGCAGACACGTGGTGGAGTCGGGATTCAAACCCATAACCTCTGCCTCCAAAGCCCGGGATCTTTCCACTGAGCAACGCTGCTATCTCGGGAAGCAGCGTGGCTCAGTGGAAAGAGCCCTGGCTTGGGAGTCAGAGGTCGTGGGTTCGAATCCCACCTCTGCCCCTTGTCAACTGTGTGACCTTGGGCCAGTCACTTCACTTCTCTGGGCCTCAGTGATCTCATCTGGAAAATGGGGATGAAGACTGTGAGCCCCACGTGGTAAGTGCTTAACAAATACCATAACCTGACTACCTCGTATCTCCCCCAGCGCTTAGAACAGTGCTTGGCACATAGTAAGCTCTTAACATGCATTTGAAGACTGTGGGCCCCCCCGTGGGACAACCTGATCACCTTTCATTCATTCAATCGTATTTATTGAGCACTTACACTGTGCAGAGCACTGTACTAAGTGGACTAAGTGGAGAAGCAGCGTGGCTCAGTGGAAAGAGCCCGGGCTTTGGAGCCAGAGGTCATGGGTTCGAACCCCGACTCCACCACGTGTCCGCTGTGTGACCTTGGGCAAGTCACTTAACTTCTCGGAGCCTCAGTTACCTCACCTGTAAAATGGGGATGATAACTGTGAGCCCCATGCGGGACAATCTGATCACCTTGCATCCCCCCCCCAGCGCTTAGAACAGTGCTTTGCACATAGTAAGCGCTTAACAAATGCTATCATCATTATTATTACTAAGCGCTTGGGAAGTACAAGTTGGCAACATATAGAGCTCCGCCGCATGTCTGCTGTGTGACCTTGGGCAAGTCACTTAACTTCTCGGAGCCTCAGTTCCCTCATCTGTAAAATGGGGATGATGACTGTGAGCCCCACACGGGACAACCTGTTCACCTTGTATCCCCCCAGCGCTTAGAACAGTGCTTTGCACATAGTAAGCGCTTAACAAATGCCATAATAATATAGAGACGGTCCCTACCCAACAGTGGGCTCAGTCTAGAACCTGTAACCTCCCCAGCGCTTAGAACTCTGCTTTGCATATAATAAGCACCTAATAAATGCCATTATTATTATCATCATATATTATATCTTAATATTATATTTTATAATGCATTATCTATTTATTATGTTATATATTATGTATTATTATTAACAAATACCGCCATTATGATTATTATTCCAGTGCTCTGCACAGAGTAAGTGCTCAGGAAATACCCCTGATTGAGCTATTAAAGAGAGCTGGGGTCTCCTTGGTGCTGAGGGGTTTGGGGAGTCTCCAGAGGAGTGGGGGGCTGGGGTGGGGGGTCCCCGGGGGTACTGGGGGGCTGGAGAGGGTCTCCTCATGGTGCAGAGGCTGGGGAGGGTCGCCCGAGGTTCAAGGGATGGGGAGGGGTGTCTTCTGCAGTGCAGGGAGCTGGGGAGGGGTCTCCTGAAGTCCAGGGGATGAAGACTGTGAGCCCCCCGTGGGACAACCTGATCACCTTGTATCCTCCCCAGCGCTTAGAACAGTGCTTTGCACATAGTAAGCGCTTAATAAATGCCATTATTATTATTATTATATGTAGAGCGCTCTCCTGGGTATCTACTGGGTGCAGACCGCTGTACTAAGCATCTACTGTGTGCCAAGAATTGCCCTGGGTTCCTGCGGTAGAAATAAGATTGTACTGGGCAACTTTTGAGTGCAGAGTGCTTTGCTGGACACTTAGAAGCACACAAGAGCCGAAGACTCTGTTCCTGCCCTCGAGGAGTTAGCCATCAAATGACCCGCAAATTCGGGAAGGGTTCCAGATTTTTCTATTTATTTTCTTTTGTTAATATGTTTTGTTTTGTTGCCTGTCTCCCCCTTCTAGACCGGGAGCCCGCTGTTGGGTAGGGACCGGCTCCCTATGTTGCCAATTGGTACTTCCTAAGAGCTCAGAGAAGCAGCATGGCTCAGGGGAAAGAGCCCGGGCTTTGGAGTCCAGGGGCTGGGGAGAGGTCTCCTGAGGTCCGGGGAGTTGGGGAGGGGGTCTCCTGCCGGGCAGAGAGCTGGGGAGGGGTCTCCTGCCGGGCAGAGAGCTGGGGAGGGGTCGCCCGAGGTCCAGGGAGTTGGGGAGGGGTCTCCTGCAGTGCAGAGAGCTGGGGAGGGGTCTCCTGAGGTCCAGGGGCTGGGGAGGGGGCTTCCTAGGCCCAGGGGGCTGGGGAGGGGTCTCCTGAGGTCCAGGGAGTTGGGGAGGGGTCTCCTGCAGTGCAGAGAGCTGGGGAGGGGTCTCCTGAGGTTCAGGGGCTGGGAAGGGGTCTCCTTAGGCCCAGGGGGCTGGGTAGGGGCCTTCCTAGGCCCAGGAGGCTGGGGAGGGGTCTCCTGAGGTCCAGGGAGTTGGGGAGGGGTCTCCTGCAGTGCAGAGAGCTGGGGAGGGGTCTCCTGAGGTCCAGGGGCTGGGAAGGGGTCTCCTTAGGTCCAGGGGGCTGGGGAGGGGTCGCCTGAGGTCCAGGGAGTTGGGGAGGGGTCTCCTGCAGTGCAGAGAGCTGGGGAGGGGTCTCCTGAGGTCCAGGGGCTGGGAAGGGGTCTCCTTAGGTCCAGGGGGCTGGGGAGGGGTCTCCTGAGGTCCAGGGAGTTGGGGAGGGGTCTCCTGCAGTGCAGAGAGCTGGGGAGGGGTCTCCTGAGGTCCAGGGTCTGGGAAGGGGTCTCCTTAGGTCCAGGGGGCTGGGGAGGGGTCTCCTGAGGTCCAGGGAGTTGGGGAGGGGTCTCCTGCAGTGCAGAGAGCTGGGGAGGGGTCGCCTGAGCTCCAGGGGCCGGGAAGGGGGTCTCCTTAGGTCCAGGGGGCTGGGGAGGGGTCTCCTGAGGTCCAGGGAGTTGGGGAGGGGTTTCCTGCAGTGCAGAGAGCTGGGGAAGGGTCTCCTGAGGTCCAGGGGCTGGGAAGGGGTCTCCTTAGGTCCAGGGGGTTGGGGAGGGGTCTCCTGAGGTCCAGGGAGTTGGGGTGGGGTCTTCTGCAGTGCAGAGAGCTGGGGAGGGGTCTCCTGAGGTCCAGGGGCTGGGAAGGGGTCTCCTTAGGTCCAGGGGGCTGGGGAGGGGTCTCCTGAGGTCCAGGGAGTTGGGGAAGGGTCTCCTGAGGTCCAGGGAGTTGGGGAGGGGTCTCCTGCAGTGCAGAGAGCTGGGGAGGGGTCTCCTGAGGTCCAGGGTCTGGGAAGGGGTCTCCTTAGGTCCAGGGGGCTGGGGAGGGGTCTCCTGAGGTCCAGGGAGTTGGGGAGGGGTCTCCTGCAGTGCAGAGAGCTGGGGAGGGGTCTCCTGAGGTCCAGGGGCTGGGGAAGGGGACTCCTTAGGTCCAGGGGGCTGGGGAGGGTTCTCCTGAGGTCCAGGGAGTTGGGGAGGGGTCTCCTGCAGTGCAAAGAGCTGGGGAGGGGTCTCCTGAGGTCCAGGGTCTGAGAAGGGGTCTCCTTAGGTCCAGGGGGCTGGGGAGGGGTCTCCTGAGGTCCAGGGAGTTGGGGAGGGGTCTCCTGCAGTGCAGAGAGCTGGGGAGGGGTCTCCTGAGATCCAGGGGCTGGGACGGGGTTTCCTTAGGTCCAGGGGGCTGGGGAGGGGTCTCCTGAGGTCCAGGGAGTTGGGGAGGGGTCTCCTGCAGTGCAGAGAGCTGGGGAGGGGTCTCCTGAGATCCAGGGGCTGGGACGGGTTTCCTTAGGTCCAGGGGGGCTGGGGAGGGGTCTCCTGAGGTCCAGGGAGTTGGGGAGGGGTCTCCTGCAGTGCAGAGAGCTGGGGAGGGGTCTCCTGAGGTCCAGGGGCTGGGGCTGGGTCGCCTGAAGTCAGGGGCTGGGAAGGGGTCTCCTTAGGTCCAGGGGGTTGGGGAGGGGTCTCCTGAGGTCCAGGGAGTTGGGGAGGGGTCTTCTGCAGTGCAGAGAGCTGGGGAGGGGTCTCCTGAGGTCCAGGGTCTGAGAAGGGGTCTCCTTAGGTCCAGGGGGCTGGGGAGGGGTCTCCTGATGTCCAGGGAGTTGGGGAGGGGTCTCCTGCAGTGCAGAGAGCTGGGGAGGGGTCTCCTGAGATCCAGGGGCTGGGACGGGGTTTCCTTAGGTCCAGGGGGCTGGGGAGGGGTCTCCTGAGGTCCAGGGAGTTGGGGAGGGGTCTCCTGCAGTGCAGAGAGCTGGGGAGGGGTCTCCTGAGATCCAGGGGCTGGGACGGGTTTCCTTAGGTCCAGGGGGCTGGGGAGGGGTCTCCTGAGGTCCTGGGAGTTGGGGAGGGGTCTCCTGCAGTGCAGAGAGCTGGGGAGGGGTCTCCTGAGGTCCAGGGGCTGGGGCTGGGTCGCCTGAAGTCAGGGGCTGGGAAGGGGTCTCCTTAGGTCCAGGGGGTTGGGGAGGGGTCTCCTGAGGTCCAGGGAGTTGGGGAGGGGTCTTCTGCAGTGCAGAGAGCTGGGGAGGGGTCTCCTGAGGTCCAGGGTCTGAGAAGGGGTCTCCTTAGGTCCAGGGGGCTGGGGAGGGGTCTCCTGAGGTCCAGGGAGTTGGGGAAGGGTCTCCTGAGGTCCAGGGAGTTGGGGAGGGGTCTCCTGCAGTGCAAAGAGCTGGGGAGGGGTCTCCTGAGGTCCAGGGTCTGGGAAGGGGTCTCCTTAGGTCCAGGGGGCTGGGGAGGGGTCTCCTGAGGTCCAGGGAGTTGGGGAGGGGTCTCCTGCAGTGCAGAGAGCTGGGGAGGGGTCTCCTGAGGTCCAGGGAGTTGGGGAAGGGTCTCCTGAGGTCCAGGGAGTTGGGGAGGGGTCTCCTGCAGTGCAAAGAGCTGGGGAGGGGTCTCCTGAGGTCCAGGGTCTGGGAAGGGGTCTCCTTAGGTCCAGGGGGCTGGAGAGGGGTCTCCTGAGGTCCAGGGAGTTGGGGAGTGGTCTCCTGCAGTGCAGAGAGCTGGGGAGGGGTCTCCTGAGATCCAGGGGCTGGGACGGGGTTTCCTTAGGTCCAGGGGGCTGGGGAGGGGTCTCCTGAGGTCCAGGGCAGGGAGTTGGGGAGGGGTCTCCTGCAGTGCAGAGAGCTGGGGAGGGGTCTCCTGAGATCCAGGGGCTGGGACGGGTTTCCTTAGGTCCAGGGGGCTGGGGAGGGGTCTCCTGAGGTCCAGGGAGTTGGGGAGGGGTCTCCTGCAGTGCAGAGAGCTGGGGAGGGGTCTCCTGAGGTCCAGGGGCTGGGGCTGGGTCGCCTGAAGTCAGGGGCTGGGGAGGGGTCTCCTTAGGTCCAGGGGGCCGGAGAGAGGTCTCCTGAGGTCCAGGGGCTGGGGAGGGGTCTCCTGTGGTCCAGGGGCTCGGGAGGGGTCGCCTGTGATGCAGAGAGCTGGGGAAGGGTCGCCTGAGGTCCAGGAACTGGAGAGGGGTCGCCTGAAGTCCAAGGGCTGGGAAGGGGTCTCCTTAGGTCCAGGGGGGTGGGGAGGGATCTCCTGAGGTCCAGGGGGCTGGGGAGGGGGTCTCCTGTGGTGCAGAGAGCTGGGGAGGGGTCGTCTGAGGTCCAGGGAGTTGGGGAGGGATAGCCTGAAATACAGGGGCTGAGGAGGGGTCTCCTGAGGTCCAGGGAGTTGGGGAGGGGTCTCCTGCGGTGCAGAGAGCGGGGGAGGGGTCGCCTGAGGTCCGGGAGCTGGGGAGGGGTCGCCTGAAGTCCAGAGGCTGGGAAGGGGTCTACTTAGGTCCAGGGACTGGGGAGGGGCCTCCTGCGGTGCAAAGAGTTGGAGAGGGGTCGCCTGAGGTCCAGGGAGTTGGGGAGGGGGTCTCCTGCGGTGCAAAGAGTTGGGGAGGGGTCACCTGAGGTCCAGGGAGTTAGGGAGGGGTCTCCTGCGGTGCAGAGAGCTGGGGAGGGGTCGCCTGAGGTCCAGGAGCTGGGGAGGGGTCGCCTGAAGTCCAGGGGCTGGGAAGGGGTCTCCTGAGGTCCAGGGACTGGGGAGGGGTCTCCTGCGGTGCAGAGAGCTGGGGAGGGGTCGCCTGAGGTCCAGGGAGTTGGGGAGGGGTCGCCTGAAATCCAGGGGCTGAGGAGGGGTCTCCGGCGGTGCAGCGAGCTGGGGAGGGGTCTTCCGCGGTGCAGGGAGGTGGGGCGGGGTCTCCCGCGGTGCAGGGATTGGGGAGGGGTCTCCCGCCGTGTAGGGAGCTGGGGAGGGTTGCCCGAGGTGCAAGGGATGGGGAGGGGTCTTCTGCCGTGCAGGAAGCTGGGGAGGGGTCTCCTTAGGTCCAGGGGGCTGGGGAGGGGTCTCCTGAGGTCCTGGGAGTTGGGGAGGGCTCTCCTGTGATGCAGGGGAGCTGGGAAGGGGTCTCCCGAGGTCCAGAGACTGAGGAGGGGTCGCCCGCGGTGCAAAGAGCTGGGGAGGGGGCTCCTGAGGTCCAGGGAGTTGGGGAGGGGTCTTCTGCAGTGCAGAGAGCTGGGGAGGGGTCTCCCGAGGTCCAGGCAGTTGGGGAGGGGTCTTCTGCAGTGCAGAGAGCTGGGGAGGGGTCTCCCGAGGTCCAGGCAGTTGGGGAGGGGTCTCCCGAGGTCCAGGGAGTTGGGGAGGGGTCTCCCGCGGTGCAGAGAGCTGGGGAGGGGGTCTCCCGAGGTCCAGGGAGTTGGGGAGGGTCTCCCGCCGTTCGGGAAGCTGAGGAGGGGTCGCCTAGAGATCCAGGGGCTGGGGAAGGGTCTTCCTTCGTGCAGGGATTGGGGAGGGGTCTCCCGCCGTGCAGAGAGCTGGGGAGGGGGTCTCCTGAGGTCCAGGGAGGTGGGAAGGGGAGCTCCCGCTGTGGAGGAAGCTGGGGAGGGGTCTCTGGCCGTGCAAGGTTTGGGGAGGGGGGTCTTCCGCTGTGCAGAAAGATGGGGAGGGGTCCCCGGAGTTTTAGGTGCTGGGGAGGGGGGTCTCCTGCGGTGCAGGGATGGGGGAGGGGTCTCCCGCCCCGCAGGGAGGTGGGGAGGGGTCTCCAAGGTCCAAGGGACCGGAGAGGGGTCTCCGGCGATGCAGGAGGTGGGAAGAGGTCTCCGGCCGTGCAGGGATTGGGGAGGGGGTCTCCCGCCGTGCAGAAAACTGGGGAGGGGGTCTTCGGCCAGGCAGGGAGGTGGGGAGGGGGCTCCAGCCGTGCAGTACACTGGGGAGGGGGCTCCGAGGTCCAAGGGACTGGGGAGGGGTCCCCCGCGGTGCCGGGATTGGGGAGGGGGCTCCGAAGTCCCAGGGACTGGGGAGGGGGTCACCCGCGGTGCAAGGATTGGGGAGGGGGTCTCCGGCTGTGCAGTAAACTGGGGAGGGGTCTTCGACCGGGTAGGGAGGTGGGGAGGGGGCTCCGGCCGTGCACGGATTGGGGAGGGGGTCTCCCGCCGTGCAGAAAACTGGGGAGGGGGCTCCAGCAGGGCAGGGAGGTGCGGAGGGGGCTCCAGACGTGCAGGGAGGTGGGGAGGGGTCTCCCGCCGTGCAGAAAACTGGGGAGGGGTCTCCAGCCGGGCAGGGAGGTGGGGAGGGGGCTCCCGCCGTGCAGAAAACTGGGGAGGGGGCTCCAGCCGGGCAGGGAGGTGGGGAGGGGGCTCCGGCAGGGCAGTAAACTGGGGAGGGGGCTTCGGCCGGGTAGGGAGGTGGGGAGGGGGCTCCGGCCGGGCAAGGATTGGGGAGGGGGTCCCCCGCCGTGCAGAAAACTGGGGAGGGGGCTCCAGCAGGGCAGGGAGGTGGGGAGGGGGTCTCCCGCCGTGCAGAAAACTGGGGAGCGGGCTTCGGCCGGGCAGGGAGGTGGGGAGGGGGCTCCGGCCGTGCGGTCCACTGGGGAGGGGGCTCCGAGGTCCCAGGGACTGGGGAGGGGTCACCCGCCGTGCCGGGATTGGGGAGGGGGCCGTGCGGGGCGGTGCAGGAGGCGGGCGGGGGTTGGGAGGGAGGGAAGGAGGGAAGGAGGGAGGGAGGGAGGGGCGCGGGGCGGTGCGGGGCGGCGCGGGCGTTGGGGAGGGGTCTGTCCGGCCCAGGAAGCGGAAGGCGGTGGGCAGGGCCGCTGGGCAGGAGCGGGCCGGACCCCACCGGACCCCAAACCGGCCGGGACCCGCCGTCCCCCCCGGAGCCCGAGGTGAGCCCAGCCGGGACCCCCAGGCCCGGGCTCCCCTCCCCCCCCGTCTCCCCCTCCCTTCCCCTCTCAGCCCCCCGGGACCCCAGGACGGGCGAGGGGCGGCTTGGGGGGGGGGGGTCCAAGCCCCCTCCTCCGGACAGGCCGAGGGTCGGATCCCCCCTCTCTCCTTCCCCTCCTTTCCCGGCCTCAGGATCCCCCCCCCCACCCAGGACTAGAAAGGGGCCGGGGAGGGGTCTTCCCCTATTCTGGAGGGGGCGAGGGGCGTCTTAGGGGGGTCCAAGCCCCCTCCTCTGGACAGTCCCGGAGTCGGATCTCCCCTCTCTCCTTCCCCTTCCCGGCCTCGGGATCCCCCCCCAGGACCCAAAGGGGGCTGGGGAGGGGTCTTCCCCAACTCTGGAGGGACGAGGGACGTCTTGGGGGGGAGTCCAAGCCCCCTCCTCCGGCCAGCCCGGGGGTCGGCTCCCCTCTCCTTCCCCTCCTTTCCCGGCCTCGGGATCCTCGCCAGGACCAGAGGGGGTTGGGGAGGGGCTTCCCCAACTCTGGGGGGGCGAGGGGCGTCTTGGGGGCATCCAAGGCCCCTCCTCCGGACATCCAGGGGGTCGAATTCCCTCTCTCTCCTCTCCCTTCCCGGCCTCGGGATTCCCCCCCCAGGACCACTCGGGATCAGAAGGGGGCTGGGGAGGGGTCTTCCCCAACTCTGGAGGGGACGAGGGGCGTCTTGGGGGGATCCAAGTCCCCTCCTCCGGACAGCCCGGGGATCGGATTCCCCCTCTCTCCTCCCCCTTCCCGGCCTCGGGATCCCCCCCAGGACCAAAAGGGGGCTGGGGAGGGGTCTTCCCCATCTCTGAAGGGGGCGAGGGGCATCTGGGAGGGGGGATCCAAGCCCCCTCCTCCAGACAGCCCGGGGGTCGGATTCCCCCTCTCTCCTCTCCCTTCCCGGCCTCGGGATCCTCTCCAGGACCAAAAGGGGGCTGGGGAGAGGTCTTCCCCAACTCTGGAGGGGGCGAGGGACATCTTGGGGGGATCCAAGCCCCCTCTTCCAGACAGTCCGGGGGTCGGATTCCCCCTCTCTCCTCTCCCTTCCCGGCCTCGGGATCCCCCCCAGGACCAGTCGGGATCAGAAGGGGGCTGGGGAGGGGTCTTCCCCAACTCTGGAGGGGGCGAGGAGCGTCTTGGGGAGATCCAAGCCCCCTCCTCCGGACAGCCCGGGGGTCGGATTCCCCCTCTCTCCTCTCCCATCCCGGCCTCGGGATCCTCGCCAGGACCAGAATGGGGCTCGGGAGGGGTCTTCCCCAACTCTGGAGGGGCGAGGGACGTCTTGGGGGGGAGTCCAAGCCCCCTCCTCCGGACAGCCCGGGGGTCGAATTCCCCCTCTCTCCTCTCCCTTCCCAGCCTCGGGATCCCCCCCAGGACCAGTCGGGATCAGAAGGGGGCTGGGGAGGGGTCTTCCCCAACTCTGGAGGGGGCGAGGAGCGTCTTGGGAAGATCCAAGCCCCCTCCTCCGGACAGCCCGGGGGTCGGATTCCCCCTCTCTCCTCTCCCATCCCGGCCTCGGGATCCTCGCCAGGACCAGAATGGGGCTGGGGAGGGGTCTTCCCCAACTCTGGAGGGGCGAGGGACGTCTTGGGGGGGAGTCCAAGCCCCCTCCTCCGGACATCCAGGGGGTCGAATTCCCTCTCTCTCCTCTCCCTTCCCGGCCTCGGGATCCCCCCCCAGGACCACTCGGGATCAGAAGGGGGCTGGGGAGGGGTCTTCCCCATCTCTGGAGGGGGCGAGGGGCATCTGGGGGGGATCCAAGCGCCCTCCTCCAGACAGCCCGGGGGTCGGATTCCCCCTCTCTCCTCTCCCTTCCCGGCCTCGGGATCCCCCCCAGGACCAAAAGGGGGCTGGGGAGGGGTCTTCCCCAACTCTGGAGGGGTGAGGGACGTCTTGGGGGGGAGTCCAAGCCCCCTCCTCCGGACAGCCCGGGGGTCGAATTCCCTCTCTCTCCTCTCCCTTCCCAGCCTCGGGATCCCCCCCAGGACCAGTCGGGATCAGAAGGGGGCTGGGGAGGGGTCTTCCCCATCTCTGGAGGGGGCGAGGGACAACTTGGGGAGATCCAGGCCCCCTCCTCCGGGCATCCCGGGGGTCGGATTCCCCCTCTCTCCTCTCTTCCCGGCCTTGGGATCCCTGCCAGGACCAGAAAGGGGCTGGGGAGGGGGTCTTCCCCAACTCTGGGGGGGCGAGGGGCAGGACTTTACTTTCCCAAATGCTCCAAAACAGCCATCCCCCTGCTCCTTCTTGGGCCAATGTCGTCCTCCTCGGCTGGGGGAAATTGGGGAGGGGGATGCACTCTCCCAAGGGAATGGCAAGAGTGGGCTACCCAGGGGAACGGGGCTGGGGGTGGGGGGGGAATCTGGCCTCCTTCCAATCGATCGATTGATCGATCAGACCATCGGTGGGTATTTATCGAGCACTTACGTGTGTGCGGAACACTGTGCTAAGCGCTTAGGAGAGGCCAGGAGAACAGAGCGGGTCGACACATCCCCTAGCCCCACAACGAATTTACAGTCTAGAGGGGTATACAGTCATCGATATTAATCAATAAATTGCAGATAAGGAACCTAAGCAATGTGGGGCTGGGTGGGGGGAGAGAAATCATTCATTCATTCAATCGTATTCATTCATTCAATCCTATTTATTGAGCACTTACTGTGTGCAGAGCACTATACTAAATGCTTGGAGAGTACAATTCAGCAATAGAGAGACATTCCCTTTTCATTCATTCATTCAATCCTATTTATTGAGCCCTTACTGTGTGCAGAGCACTGTACTAAACGCTTGGAGAGTACAGTTCAGCAATAGAGAGACATTCCCTTTTCATTCATTCATTCATTCAATCGTATTTATTGAGCGCTTACTGTGTGCAGAGCACTCTATCAAATGCTTGGAGAGTACAATTCAGCAATAGAGAGACATTCCCTTTTCATTCATTCATTCAGTTGTATTTATTGAGTGCTTACTGTGTGCAGAACACTGTACTAAACGCTTGGAGAGTACAATTCAGCAATAGAGTGACATTCCCTTTTCATTCATTCATTCAATCGTATTTATTGAGCACTTACTGTGTGCAGAGCACTGGACTAAGCGCTTGGGGAGTCCAAGTTGGCAACATCTAGAGACGGTCCCTACCCAGCAGTGGGCTCACAGTCTAGAAAGGGGAGACAGAGAACAAAATAAAACATATTAACAAAATAAAATAAATAGAATAAGTATGCACAAATAAAATAAATAAATTCATTCAGTCAGTCGTATTTATTGAGCGCTTACTGTGTGCAGTCTTTTCGACTGTGAGCCCACTGTTGGGTACGGACTGTCTCTATATGTTGCCAACTTGGACTTCCCAAGCGCTTCGTACAGTGCTCTGCACACAGTAAGCGCTCAATAAATACGATTGATTGATTGATTGATTGCAGAGCACTGTACTAAGTGCTTATAAATTTATTTTGTCTTGTTAGTATGTTTGCTTTATTGATTGATTGATTATAAATAGAGTAATAAGTGCCCTGCCCACAGTGGGCTGACAGTCCAGAAGGGAATAAAGCAAGCAAATCCAAGTGTAACGGGGGGACGCAGAACGGGGTGGGAGAAGAGGAAAGGAGGTCATTCGTTCATTCAGTCGTATTTATTGAGCGCTTACTGTGTGCAGAGCACTGGACTAAGCGCTTGGGAAGTACAAGTCTTATTCAGGCCTCCCGTCCACCCGGAGGGGGGTCCCGGGGACCCTCCACAGACCCCCAAATTGTAGTTGAGGAGTCCTGAACAGAGTCACCGGTCGGTATCGCTAATCAACGCCCTCACTCCCGCTCGATTATAGGTTCCGCGGAAATCCCTTTAAGGGCGACGGCAGAGACCGTCTGCATCTAGGGAGACGTAATTAGCCATCTTCTGGAACCACTAATTAATAGTTTTCAGAGTTTAATTAAGTCAGCGCAATATAGTTGGGGCTTTGATTTGTGGGAGGAAACAGATTTCCTTCTTCGATTAAGAGGGAAGTCTCTGGCTGTGGGAAGAGAGTCTGAGTTTTTGGGGGGGAGGGGGTCCCCACGATGATGATAATAATAATAACAATAATAATAATGGTATTTGTTAAGCGCTTACTATGTGCAAAGCACCGTTCTAAGCGCGGGGGGGGATACGAGGTGATCAGGCTGTCCCACGTGGGGCTCACAATCTCCATCGCCATTTGACAGATGGGGGAACTGAGGCCCAGAGAAGTGAAGTGACTCGCCCAAAGCCGCCCAGCTGACAACTGGCGGAGCCGGGATTTGAACCCGTGACCTCGGACTCCAAAGCCCGGGCTCTTTCCACTGAGCCACGCTGCTTCTCTAGTCGCAGGGTGTGGGGATTTCGGGGTGAAGGCAGCGATCGGCACGGTGATCTGAAATAGAAAGTGGAGGAGCGCTAGACTGGGAGCTCACGGTGGGCAGGGAATGTGTCTGTTGTACTCTCCTGAGAGCGCTTAGTACAGTGTTTTGAACACAGTAAGCGCTCAATAAATATGATTGAGTGAATGAATGAGAGTGGAGCCATCCCGTGTGAAACGATGTGCACTTTTGAGGGGCTGGGATGCTCCATAAATAATGGTATTTGTTAAAGGGTCAACTACGCGTCAAGCGCTGTACTAAGCGCTGGGGTATTCGTTCTATCGTATTTATTGAGCGCTTGCTGTGTGCAGAGCACTGTACTAAGCGCTTACTAAGTGTACAAGATAAGAAGGTCGGAAACAGTCCCTGCCCCACACGGGGCTCACAGTCTTAAGAGGGTGGGACGGACAGCTTTATGAGCTCCATTTTACAGATGAGGAATCTGGGGCACAGAGCAGTGCAGCGAATTGCCCGAGGTCACACAGCAGACAAGTGGCGGAGCCGGAATGGGAAAAAATAATAATGATAACTGTGGTGTTTCATTCAGTCGTATTTGCTGTGTGCAGAGCACTGTCCTAAGCGCTTGGGAAGTCCAAGTTGGCAACCTACTTGTCTGCTCTCTGTGCCTCAGTTTCCCCGTCTATAAAATCGGGATTGAGACTGCGAGCCTCTCGTGGGACGGGGACTGTGTGGGCACAGAGCAGTGGGGCGAATTGCCCGAGGTCACACAGCAGACAAGTGGCGGAGCCAGAATGGGAAATAATAATAATGATAACTGTGGTGTTTCATACAGTCGTATTTACTGTGTGCAGAGCACTGTACTAAGCGCTTGGGAAGTCCAAGTTGGCAACCTACTTGTCAACTCTCTGTGCCTCAGTTTCCTCATCTATAAAATCGGGATTGAGACCGCGAGCCTCTCGTGGGACGGGGACTGTGTCCAGCCTGTTTGCTCGTTTCCGCCCCGGCGCTCAGTACAGTGCCTGGCTCATGCAGGCGCTTAGCAGACGCCATCGCTCCCGGGGTTTCCGCTCAACCCGGAGGGCCTGGGGCGGGTGTGAGGGTCAAGGGGTGGTCACCTGCCGTCCTCCCCCTGCCCCCCCGGGTGGATGCTTAGTACAGTGCTCTGCACACAGTAAGCGCTTAATAAATACAATTGATTGATTGATTGATTGATGCCGACCATCCTGGCTTACTAAGGGTACAAGATAAGAAGGTCAGAAACAGCCCCTGCCCCACACGGGGCTCACAGTCTTAAGAGGGTGGGACGGACAGCTTTATGAGCTCCATTTTACAGATGAGGAAACTGGGCACAGAGCAGTGCCGCGAATTGCCCGAGGTCACACAGCAGACAAGTGGCGGAGCCGGAATGGGAAAAAATAATAATGATAACTGTGGTGTTTCATTCAGTCGTATTTGCTGTGTGCAGAGCACTGTACTAAGCGCTTGGGAAGTCCAAGTTGGCAACCTACTTGTCTGCTCTCTGTGCCTCAGTTTCCCCGTCTATAAAATCGGGATTGAGACTGCGAGCCTCTCGTGGGACGGGGACTGTGTGGGCACAGAGCAGTGCGGCGAATTGCCCGAGGTCACACAGCAGACAAGTGGTGGAGCTGGAATGGGAAAAAATAATAACGAGAACTGTGGTATTTCATTCAGTCGTATTTACTGTGTGCAGAGCACTGTCCTAAGCGCTTGGGAAGTCCAAGTTGGCAACCTACTTGTCCACTCTCTGTGCCTCAGTTTCCCCGTCTATAAAATCGGGATTGAGACTGCGAGCCTCTTGTGGGACGGGGACTGTGTCCAGCCTGTTTGCTCGTTTCCGCCCCGGCGCTCAGTACAGTGCAGGCGCTTAGCAGACGCCATCGTTCCCGGGGTTTCCGCTCGACCCGGAGGGCCCGGGGCGGGTGTGAGGGTCAAGGGGTGGTCACCTGCCGTCCTCCCCCTGCCCCCCCAGGTGGATGCTGCCCATCCTGGCTTCCCTCCCGCGCCTCTCCGGACCCCCGACCCTTTGATGGTCCCGGCGGAGCGCCCCCCACCCAGCTCTCCGGCCTCCCCGGCGGAGGCCGGCCTCCTCGCCATGGACACCGAGTCCACCTATTCCGGCTACTCCTACTACTCCGGCCACTCGAAGAAAACCCACCGGTAAGGGTCGGCCATCCCCTCCGCCTCCTCCCGCGGCTCTCCTCTCCCCGTTCCCACCCCGGGGTTGGGGGGGGGGGGTCATCATCATCATCATCATCATCAATCGTATTTATTGAGCGCTTACTATGTGCAGAGCACTGTACTAAGTGCTTGGGAAGTACAAATTGGCAACACATAGAGACAGTCCCTACCCAAGAGTGGGCTCACAGTCTAGAAGGGGGAGACAGAGAACAAAACCAAACATACCAACAAAATAAAATAAATAGGATAGAAATGTACAAGTAAAATAGAGTAATAAATATGTACAACCATATATACATCTATACAGGTGCTGTGGGGAAGGGAAGGAGGTAAGATGAGGGGGATGGAGAGGGGGACGAGGGGGAGAGGAAGGAAGGGGCTCAGTCCGGGAAGGCCTCCTGGAGGAGGTGAGCTCTCAGCAGGGCCAACAAAATAAAATAAATAGAATAGATATGAACAAGTAAAATAAATAGAATAATAAATATGTAAATAATAAATATGTACAAACATATATACATATAAACGCTCCTTGTGGGTCGGGAATGTTTCTATTGATTGCTACATCGTCCTCTCCCGAGTGCTTAATACAGTGCTCTGCACACGGTAAGCGCTCAATAAATACGACTGACTGACGGAGGAAGTGGGTTTCAGAGAGGGTGGGGTTAGTGTCCCCCGACTGTGGTTTCCCACTGGAGCCCGGGGTCCCTCCCGGCTCCCAGGAAGGGGATTTTTCCGGGATGCGGAGGGGGGGGCAGGGGGCGGCTCGGAAATCCCACTCACCTGGACCCTCGGAAATAGCCCCGGGCTATTTTTCTGTCCCACGGCCACTGTTCGGCTGCCCTGGCGAGGCAGGCGAGGTAGGGACATCTAGAGACAGTCCCTACCCAACAGTGGGCTCACAGTCTAAAAGGGGGAGACAGAGAACAAAACCAAACATACTAACAAAATAAAATAAATAGAATAGATATGTACAAATAAATTAAATAAATAAATAAATAGAGTAAAAAAAATATGTACAAACATATATACATATATACAGGGTCGCCTGCCTTTCCGTGGGAGAGGGGCTCCGGGCCGGGATGGGGGGCTCTTCCCGCCCCGGGAGAGGCGAGCCGGCCTCCGGATTCCCAGGACTCCCTCCGCTCCAGGGGAGCCGCCGGTGAGGCCTCCGGGATTCAGATTCCTTGGACTTCCCAAGCGCTTAGTACAGTGCTCTGCACACAGTAAGCACTCAATAAATACTATTGATGATGATGATGATGATTCCTTCTTGATAATAATAATCATCAATCGTATTTATTGAGCACTTACAAAGTGCAGAGCACTGTACTAAGCGCTTAGCACTGTACTACTACTACTATGAATAATAATTATTATTATGTACTACTACTAATAATAAGGATAGCATTTATTAAGCGCTTACTATGTGCAAAGCACTGTTCTAAGCGCTGGGAAGGTTAACAAGGTGATCAGGTTGTCCCACGGGGGGCTCACAGTCTTCATCCCCATTTCTTGATCATTAATAATGATGGGATTCATTCATTCATCCATTCGGTCGTATTTACTGAGCGCTTACTGTGTGCAGAGCACTGTACTACTACTACTAGTAATGTTGGTATTTGTTAAGCGCTTACTATGTGCCAAGCACTGTTCTAAGCGCTGGGGTAGATACAAGGTAATCGGGTTGTCCCACAGGGGGCTCCCAGTCTTCACCCCCATTTTCCAGATGAGGGAACTGAGGCCCAGAGAAGTGAAGTGACTCGCCCAAAGTCACACAGCTGACAAGCGGCGGAGCCGGGATTTGAACCCGTGACCTCTGACTCCAAAGCCTGGGCTCTTTCCACTGAGCCACGCTGCTTCTATTCTATTTATTTTATAAATATTTATATATTTATATTTATTTATTTTATATAAATCTATTCTATGTTATCTATTCTATTTATTTTATAAATATTTATGTATTTATATTTATTTTATATAAATCTATTCTATTTATTTTATCCATTCTATTTATTTTATCTATTCCATTTATTTTATTTTGTTAATATGTTTGGTTTTGTTCTCCGTCTCCCCCTTCTAGACTGTGAGCCCACTGTTGGGTAGGGACCGTCTCTATATGTTGCAGATTTGGACTTCCCAAGCGCTTAGTCCAGTGCTCTGCACTCAGTAAGCGCTCAATAAATACGATTGATTGATTGATTGATCAAGTCAGGGCTCACAGTCTTAATCCCCATTTTACAGCTGAGGTAACCGAGGCCCAGAGAAGTGAAGTGACACTCAGTACAGCATTCTACCTATGTTCTGCTAATTCTGTTCTCCAAAGCGCTTAGTATGGTGCTCTGCACATAAACAGGACTGATTAAACAATCAGTTCCCTCATCTGTAAAATGGGGATGAAGACGGTGAGCCCCCCGTGGGACAACCTGATCGCCTTGTAATAATAATGTTGGTATTTGTTAAGCGCTTACTATGTGCAAAGCACTGTTCTAAGCGCTGGGGTAGATACAAGGTAATCAGGTTGTCCCACAAGGGGCTCACAGTCTTCATCCCCTATTCCAGATGAGGGAACTGAGGCCCAGAGAAGTGAAGTGACTTGCCCAAAGTCACACAGCTGGCAAGTGGCGGGGCCGGGATTTGAACCCACAGCCTCTGACTCCAAAGCCCGGGCCCTTTCCACTGAGCCACGCTGCTTCCAACCTCCCCAGCGCTTAGAACAGTGCTTTGCACATAGTAAGCACTTAATAAATGCCATTATTATTATTATTATTATTCTCTTCAACACACGGTAGATTCCTAGTTTAGCCCTCTATAAATAGTAGGTACGCAGCAGGCGTCCAGTACAGCGCCGCGAACCTAAGGAAGGGAAAAGAGTTTTCCCTTTTTGAAGCCGGCGAACTCCGGGGGCCCGGGGAGGGATTCTGCCCGTTTTCCAAACCCGGTCGGGGGGCTCGTTTTAGCGGCGGTCTTCTTGATTTTTGATTTTCTTGATTTCCTTGAAATCAAAAGGTGATTTTTTGCCCCGATTCCGATTCCGTTTTCGTTCTACCCAAGGGAGCGAAGTCGGGACAGGCACAAGTCACCCCGGAGTAAGGATGGCAACCGGTCGGAAAAATCGGTCACGATCCAGACGCCTCCAGCGGAGCCCCTGTTGGGGAACGACTCGGCCCGGACGGAGGAGGGACAGGTGAGGCGCCGGGAGGGCGGAAGCCGGGGGGGACGGAGGAGCCGGTGGCCTAAGGAGTCAGAGGTCACGGGTTCAAATCCCGCCTCCGCCGCTTGTCAGCTGGGTGACTTCGGGCAGGTCCCTTCACTTCTCTGGGCCTCAGTTCCCTCATCTGGAAAATGGGGATGAAGACTGGGAGCCCCCTCGTGGGACAACCTGATCGCCCCCAGCGCTTAGAACGGTGCTTTGCACATAGTAAGCGCTTAATAAATGCCATTATTATTATTCTCTGGGCCTCAGTTCCCTCATCTGGAAAATGGGGATGAAGACTGGGAGCCCCCCGTGGGACAACCTGATCGCCTTGTAACATCCCCAGCGCTTAGAACAGTGCTTTGCACATAGTAAGCGCTTAATAAATGCCATTATTATTATTATTCTCTGGGCCTCAGTTCCCTCATCTGTAAAATGGGAATGTAGACTGTGAGCCCCACATGGGACAACCTGATCATCTTGTATCCCCCCAGCACTTAGAACAGTGCTTTGCACATAGTAAGCACTTAATAAATGCCATTATTATTATTATTATTATTATTATTCTCTGGGCCTCAGTTCCCTCATCTGGAAAATGGGGATGAAAACTGTGAGCCCCACGTGGGACAACCTGATCTCCCCAGCGCTTAGAACAGTGCTTGGCACATAGTAAGCGCTCAACAAATACCATCATTATTTTAGAGAAGCAGCGTGGCTCAGTGGAAAGAGCCCGGGCTTTGGAGTCAGTGGTCATGGGTTCAAATCCCGTGTTCCGCCAATTGCCAGCTGTGTGACTTTGGGCAAGTCACTTCACTTCTCTGGGCCTCAGTTACCTCATCTGTAAAATGGGGATTGACTGTGAGCCCCCCCGTGGGACAACCTCATCACCTTGTATCCCCCCAGCGCTTAGAACAGTGCTTTGCACATAGTAAGCGCTTAATAAATGCCATTATTATTATTATTACGGAAAAGAGCACAGACCTCGTCCTGCTCCAGGCTTCGCCTGCCGAGTGATCTCGGACGAGTTGCTTAACCTCTCTGGACCTCAGTTGCTTCGTCTGGAAAATGGGGATAAAAAAACCCCCGTTTCCCCTCCCGTCGATTAATAATAATTACGGTACTTGTTAATAATAATAATAATAATGATGGCATTTATTAAGCACTTACTATGTGCAAAGCACTGTTCTAAGCACTGGGGTACTCTGTGCCAGGCACTGTTCTAAGCGCTAGGGTAGACACCAAGTCATCAGGTTGGACAGAGTCCCTGTCCCGCGTGGGTGCCCATTTTATAGATGAGGGTACTGAGGCATAGAGGGGAGGCCCAGAGAAGTGAAGTGACTCGCCCAGGGTCACACAGCAGAGGTGGCGGAGCCGCGATTAGAACCCAAGTCCTGATTTCCAGGCCGTCGTTACGGGGAATCCTAGCCCTTCAAAAGCGCATAGCCTGTCAAACAGGACGGCCCCACCCTCATTCACTCCTGTTCGTTAAGCTCTTACTATGTTCAGACCACTGTACTAAGCGCTTGGGAGAGCACATTGCAACAATAAACAGATACTGTCCCTGCCCACAACGAGCTTTGTATCTGTCCCGGTGCTCAGTACAGTGCTTAGCACAGAGTCAACGTGTAACAAACACCACAATTATGATGATGGCCGTGATGATAATTACTTTGCGCCTCTTCTGACCCGTTCAAACTGCCCAGAGAGTCCTTCATTCATTCATTCAATCGTATTTATTGAGCGCTTACCGTGTGCAGAGCACTGTACTAAGCGCTTGGGAAGTCCAAGTTGGCAACATATAGAGACGGTCCCTACCCAACAACGGGCTCCCACAAGGTCCATCGCCGGCCTGCTGGGTGCCCTCAGGGAAGTCGCTGGACCTCTCTGGACCCCAGTTGCTGGGGGCCGGGATTAGAGAAGCAGCGTGGCTCAGTGGAAAGAGCCCGGGCTTTGGAGTCAAAGGTCACGGGTTCGAATCCCGGCTCCGCCACCTGTCAGCTGGGTGACCTTGGGCAAGTCACTTCACTTCTCTGAGCCTCAGTTCCCTCGTCTGTCAAATGGGGATGAAGACTGTGAGCCCCACGTGGGCCAACCTGCTCACCTTGTATCCCCCCCCAGCGCTTAGAACAGTGCTTGGCACATAGTAAGCGCTTAACAAATGCCATCATCATCATCATTAGAACCCAGGTCCTCTTGGTTGAGCCCACTGTTGGGTAGGGACTGTCTCTATATAATAATGATAATAATGGCATTTATTAAGCGCTTACTATGTGCCCAGAGAAGTGAAGTGACTTGCCCAAAGTCACCCCGCTGACAAGTGGCGGGGGCAGGATTTGAACCCGTGACCCCTGACTCCCAAGCCCGGGCTCGTTCCACTGAGCCACGCTGCTTCTCATATGAGCGTATGAGAGAGCGTACAAATGAGGAGACCGAGGCCCAGAGCCGCCGAGTGGCTTGCCCGAGTCGCCCAGCAGGCAAGCGACACGGAGCCGGGATGAGAACCCGGGTGTCTTGACTCCCATTCCCGGGCTCTTTCCACTAGGCCGCACCGCTCCTCCCCTTCCCTCCCTTCCCCAATTTCGTGTGGAAAACCGGGCTTGGGTTAAGCGCCCTTTGGCCCTGGATCCGACTAACGAGGGACCTGCGTCCACAACGCTCAAAGGGGACCGGGAGAGACCCCGCAACGGCGGGACACGCTCCCTGCTCCCCCCTCAGCAGCCTCCACTCCAACAGGGTGGGCAGACACAGCAACATCAATCAATCAATCAATCAATCAATCAATCGTATTTATTGAGCGCTTACTGTGTGCAGAGCACTGGACTAAGCAGTTGGGAAGTCCAAGTTGGCAACATCTAGAGACAGTCCCTACCCAACAGTGGGCTCACAGTCTAGAAGGGGGAGACAGACAACAAAACAAAACATATTAACCTCCTCACTAACCTCCCTGCCTCCCGTCTCTCCCCACTCTAGTCAACCAATCAATCAATCAATCATCAATCGTATTTATTGAGCACTTACTGTGTGCAGAGCACTGTACTTAGCGCTTGGGAAGTCCAAGTTGGCAACATCTAGAGACCGTCCCTACCCAACAGCGGGCTCACAGGCTAGAAGGGGAAGACAGAGAACAAAACCAAACATATTAACGAAATAAAATAAATAGAATAGATATGTACAACTAAAATAAATAGAGTAATAAATACGTACAAACATATATCCCAATCAATCAATCAATCGTATTTATTGAGCGCTTACTGTGTGCAGAGCACTGGACTAAGCGCTTGGGAAGTCCAAGTTGGCCACATATAGAGACGGTCCCTACCCAACAGCGGGCTCGCAGTCTAGAAGGGGGAGACAGAGAACAAAACCAAACATATTAACGAAATAAAATAAATAGAATAGATATGTACAACTAAAATAGAGTAATAAATACGTACAAACATATATCCCAATCAATCAATCAATCGTATTTATTGAGCGCTTACTGAGTGCAGAGCACTGGACTAAGCGCTTGGGAAGTCCAAGTTGGCGACATATAGAGACGGTCCCTACCCAACAGCGGGCTCGCAGTCTAGAAGGGGGAGACAGAGAACAAAACCAAACATATTAACGAAATAAAATAAATAGAATAGATATGTACAACTAAAATAGAGTAATAAATACGTACAAACATATATCCCAATCAATCAGTCAATCGTATTTATTGAGCGCTTACTGAGTGCAGAGTACTGGACTAAGCGCTTGGGAAGGACAAGTTGGCGACATATAGAGACGGTCCCTACCCAACAGTGGGCTCACAGGCTAGAAGGGGGAGACAACATATACAGTCCCGTACAAACATATATACAGTCCCGAATTCACTCTTTTGCCTGGATCGTTTTTCCAAAAAAACGTTCAGTCCGCGTTTCCCCACGCCTCAGGAACCTCCGGTGGTTGCCCATCCGTCTCCGCGTCAAAGAGAAGCTCCTCACCGTCGGTTTCCCCTCTTCTTCCATTCCGCGTCATCCTGAATCGCTCCCTTTCTTCGTCCCCCCCTCCCAGCCCCTCGCCGCTGAGGTCCACCTCTGTCGTTTTTGGAGTCGGAGGTCACGGGTTCAAATCCCGGCCCCGCCACTTGTCAGCTGTGTGACTTTGGGCCAGTCACTTCTCTGGGCCTCAGTCCCCTCGTCTGTAAAATGGGAATTAAGACGGTGAACCCCCCGTGGGACAACCTGATCGCCTTGTATCTCCCCCAGAGCTTAGAACAGTGCACATAGTGCTCTGCACATAGTAAGCGCTCAGTAAATACGATTGATGATTGATGATGCACATAGTAAGCGCTTAATAAATGCCATTATTATTATTATTATTTATTTCCATTCACGCCTGCCTCCCCGCCTCCAGACCGTCGGCTCGCTGTGGGTAGGGAGCATGTCCGTTGGTGTCAATCAATCAATCAATCAATCATATTTATTGAGCGCTCACTGTGTGCAGAGCACTGTACTAAGCGCTTGGGAAGTCCAAGTTGGCAACATCTAGAGACGGTCCCTACCCAACAGTGGGCTCACAGTCCTCTCCCGAGCGCTCAGTCCAGCGCTCCGCACGCGGCGAGCGCTCCCGGCCTCCAGACCGTCGGCTCGCTGCGGTGGGTAGGGAGTGTGTCCGTTGGTGTCAGTCAATCAATCAATCGTATTTATTGAGCGCTTACTGTGCGCAGAGCACTGTACTAAGCGCTTGGGAAGTCCAAGTTGGCAACATCTAGAGACGGTCCCTACCCAACAGTGGGCTCACAGTCCTCTCCCGAGCACTCAGTCCAGCGGTCCGCACGCGGCGAGCGCTCCCCGCCTCCAGACCGTCGGCTCGCTGCGGGTAGGGAGCGTGTCCGTTGGTATCAATCAATCAATCGTATTTATTGAGCGCTTACTGTGCGCAGAGCACTGTACTAAGCACTTGGGAAGCCCAAGTTGGCAACATCTAGAGACAGTCCCTACCCAACAGTGGGCTCACAGTCCTCTCCCGAGCGCTCAGTCCAGCGCTCCGCACGTGGCGAGCGCTCCCGGCCTCCAGACCGTCGGCTCGCTGCGGTGGGTAGGGAGCGTGTCCGTTGGTGTCAATCAATCAATCAATCAATCGTATTTATTGAGCGCTTACTGTGCGCAGAGCACTGTACTAAGCGCTTGGGAAGTCCAAGTTGGCAATATATAGAGACGGTCCCTACCCAACAGTGGGCTCACAGCCCTCTCCTCGCCAACACGAGCGACTGACCCCGCTCTCCCCCCCCCCGGCAGGACGACAACTGGGGCGAGACCACCACGGCCATCACGGGGACCTCGGAGCACAGCATCTCGCAAGAGGACATCGCCCGGCTCAGCAAGGACCTGGAGGACAGCGTCGGGCTGGACTGCGGCCGCTACCTCGGCCTCACCGTGGCCGCCGCCCTGGGCCTCCTGGTCTTCCTGACGCCCATCGCCTTCATCCTCCTGCCCCAGATCCTGTGGCGGGAAGAGCTGGAGCCGTGCGGCGCCGTGTGCGAGGGGCTGTTCATCTCGGTGGCCTTCAAGCTGCTCATCCTCCTGATTGGGACCTGGGCCCTGTTCCTGCGCCCGCCCCGGGCGGACCTGCCCCGGGTGTTCGTCTTCCGGGCCCTCCTTTTGGTCCTCATCTTCCTGTTCGTCGTGTCCTACTGGCTGTTCTACGGGGTCCGCATCCTGGACTCCCGGGACCGGAACTTCCAGGGCATCGTGCAGTACGCGGTCTCCCTGGTGGACGCCCTCCTCTTCATCCACTACCTGGCCATCGTGCTGCTGGAGCTGCGCCAGCTGCAGCCCTGCTTCGCCCTCAAGGTGGTCCGCTCCTCCGACGGCGAGTCGCGCTTCTACAGCCTCGGGCCCTTGAGGTGAGGGGGCCGGGTTCGGGCGGTGGGGAGGATGCCGGGAGCTCGGGCGTGAGCGTCCTTGGCATCGAGGCGGCTCTTAGTGGTTGGGCGCTGCCCTGGAGGATGCCGGGAGCTCGGATATGAGCATCCTTGGCATCAAGGCGGCTCTTAGTGGTTGGGCGCTGCCCTGGAGGATGCTGGGAGCTCAGGTGTGGGCATCCTTGGCATCAAGGCGGCTCTTAGTGGTTGGGTGCTGCCCTGGAGGATGCTGGGAGCTGAGGTGTGGGCATCCTTGGCATCAAGGAGGCTCTTAGTGGTTGGGCTCTGCCCTGGAGGATGCTGGGAGCTCAGGTGTGAGCGTCCTTGGCATCGAGGCGGCTCTTAGTGGTTGGGCGCTGCCCTGGAGGATGCCGGGAGCTCGGATATGAGCATCCTTGGCATCAAGGCGGCTCTTAGTGGTTGGGCGCTGCCCTGGAGGATGCTGGGAGCTCAGGTGTGGGCATCCTTGGCATCAAGGCGGCTCTTAGTGGTTGGGTGCTGCCCTGGAGGATGCTGGGAGCTGAGGTGTGGGCATCCTTGGCATCAAGGAGGCTCTTAGTGGTTGGGCTCTGCCCTGGAGGATGCTGGGAGCTCAGGTGTGAGCGTCCTTGGCATCGAGGCGGCTCTTAGTGGTTGGGCGCTGCCCTGGAGGATGCCGGGAGCTCGGATATGAGCATCCTTGGCATCAAGGCGGCTCTTAGTGGTTGGGCGCTGCCCTGGAGGATGCTGGGAGCTCAGGTGTGGGCATCCTTGGCATCAAGGCGGCTCTTAGTGGTTGGGTGCTGCCCTGGAGGATGCTGGGAGCTGAGGTGTGGGCATCCTTGGCATCAAGGCGGCTCTTAGTGGTTGGGCTCTGCCCTGGAGGATGCTGGGAGCTCAGGTGTGGGCATCCTTGGCATCGAGGCGGCTCTTAGTGGTTGGGCGCTGCCCTGGAGGATGCCGGGAGCTCGGATATGAGCATCCTTGGCATCAAGGCGGCTCTTAGTGGTTGGGCGCTGCCCTGGAGGATGCTGGGAGCTCAGGTGTGGGCATCCTTGGCATCAAGGCGGCTCTTAGTGGTTGGGCTCTGCCCTGGAGGATGCTGGGAGCTCAGGTGTGGGCATCCTTGGCATCAAGGCGGCTCTTAGTGGTTGGGCTCTGCCTTGGAGGATGCTGTGAGCTCAGGTTTGGGCATCCTTGGCATCAAGGCGGCTCTTAGTGGTTGGGCGCTGCCCTGGAGGATGCTGTGAGCTCAGGTGTGGGCATCCTTGGCATCAAGGCGGCTCTTAGTGGTTGGGTGCTGCCCTGGAGGATGCTGGGAGCTCAGGTGTGGGCATCCTTGGCATCAAGGCGGCTCTTAGTGGTTGGGCGCTGCCCTGGAGGATGCTGTGAGCTCAGGTGTGGGCATCCTTGGCATCAAGGCGGCTCTTAGTGGTTGGGCGCTGCCCTGGAGGATGCTGGGAGCTCAGGTGTGGGCATCCTTGGCATCAAGGCGGCTCTTAGTGGTTGGGCTCTGCCCTGGAGGATACCGGGAGCTCACGTGTGAGCATCCTGGGCAGCAAGATGGATGGATCTTTGGTGGTCGGGCACTGCCCTGGAGGATGCTGGGAGCTCAGGCGTGAGCATCCTTGGCATCAAGGCGGCTCTTAGTGGTTGGGCGCTGCCCTGGAGGATGCTGGGAGCTCAGGTGTGAGCATCGTGGGCACCAAGATGGATGGATCTTTGGTGGTCGGGCGCTGCCCTGGAGGATGCTGGGAGCTCAGGGGTGAGCATCCTTGGCATCAAGGCGGCTCATAGTGGTTGGGCTCTGCCCTGGAGGATGCCGGGAGCTCAGGTGTTAGTTTCCAGGCATCCAAGTGGCTGGACTTTTGGTGGTTGGGTCCTGCCCTGGAAGATGCCGGGAGCTCAGGCGTGAGCATCCTTGGCATCAAGGCGGCTCTTAGCGGTTGGGCTCTGCCCTGGAGGATGCCGGGAGCTCAGGGGTGAGCATCCTTGGCATCAAGGCGGCTCTTAGCGGTTGGGCCCTGCCCTGGAGGATGCTGGGAACTGGGGCGTGAGCATCCTTGGCATCAAGGTGGCTCTGAGTGGTCGGGCGCTGCCCTGGAGGATGCTGGCAGTTCAGGTGTGAGGGTCCTGGGCACCGAGATACCCGGACTCGGATACCTGGATACCTGGATAAGAGCAGCGTGGCCCAATGGAAAGAGGGCAGGCTTGGGAGTCAGAGGTCATGGGTTCTAATCCCGGCTCTGCCACTTGTTAGTTGTGTAACTTTGGGCAAGCACTTAACTTCTTTGGGCCTCAGTTCCCTCATCTGTAAAATGGGTATTGGCCTGTACATATGTTTGTACATATTTATTACTCTCTTCATTTATTTCTTTTAGACTGTGAGCCCACTGTTGGGTAGGGACTGTCCCTATGTGTTGCCAACTTGGACTTCCCAAGCGCTTAGTACAGTGCTCTGCACACAGTAAGCGCTCAATAAATACGATTGATTGATTGATTGGACTCCTGGTGGTCGGGCGCTGCCCTAGAGGATGCTGGGAGCTCGTGTGTCGGTTTCTAGGCATCCAAGTGGCTGGACCCTTGGTGGTCGGGCGTTGCCCTAGAGGATGCTGGGAGCTCAGTTGTCGGTTTCTAGGCATCCAAGTGGATGCTGGGAGCTCAGTTTTGAGCATCCCGGGCATCAAGGCTTTTAGACTGTGAGCCCACTGTTGGGTAGGGACTGTCTCTATATGTTGCCAATCTGTACTTCCCAAGCGCTTAGTACAGTGCTCTGCACATAGTAAGCGCTCAATAAATACGATTGATGATGATGATGATCAAGGCGGCCGGATCTCCGGTAGTCGGGTGCTGGGAACTTGGACGCGAATGTCCCTGGCATCACGGCGGTTGGGCACTACCCTAAAGGACGCCGGGAGCTCAGGCGTGAGACTGGGAGCCCACTGTTGGGTAGGGACCGTCTCTATATGTTGCCAACTTGTACTTCCCAAGCGCTTAGTACAGTGCTCTGCACACAGTAAGCGCTCAATAAATACGATTGACGGTGAGCGTCCCGGGCATCGAGGCAGTTGGATCCGCGGTGGTTGGGCGCTGCCCTGGGATGCGGGGAGTCCAGGGAGTGTGGGTGTCTGTGTGTTTGGGGGGGGTCGGGCACCAAGGTGGAGCAGTCAGGCTTACTTTCCTGCCAACGGAGGGAAGCAGCGTGGCTCGGTGGAAAGAGCCTGGCTTGGGAGTCAGAGGTCATGGGTTCGAATCCCGGCTCCACCACTTGTCAGCTGGGTAGCTTTGGCCAAGTCACTTCTCTGGGCCTCAGTTTCCTCATCTGGAAATTGCGGATGAAGACTGTGAACCCCACGGGGGACAACCTGTTAACCTCGTATCTCCCCCAGCGCTTAGAACAGTGTTCGGCACATAGTAAGCGCTTAACAAATACCATCATCGTCATCATCCACGGAGCTCCGTGTGGGCCCAGGAACATGCCAGGCCATCACCCTCCCCATCCGGGCTCTGTGCCAGGATCCGGGCTCCCCCAGGCCCCTCCACCCGCTGCGCTGACGCTCCACCACCTCCTTTTAGACTGTGAGCTCCTCTTAATAATAATAATAATAATAATAATAATGTTGGTATTTGTTAAGTGCTTACCATGTGCAAAGCACTGTTCTAAGCGCTGGGGTAGATACAAGTTGACCAGGTTGTCCCACGTGAGGCTCGCAGTCTTAATCCCCATTTTACAGATAGGGTAACTGAGGCACGGAGAAGTGAAGTGACTTGCCCAAAGTCACACAGCTGACAATTGGCAGAGCCGGGGTTTGAACCCATGACCTCTGACTCCAAAGCCCGGGCTCTTTCCACTGAGCCACGCTGCTTTTAGACTGTGAGCCCACTGTTGGGTAGGGACTGTCTCTATATGTTGCCAATTTGGACTTCCCAAGCGCTTAGTACAGTGCTCTGCACATAGTAAGCGCTCAATAAATACGATTGATGATGATGATGATGATTTTCCAGGCAGTCAGTGGGGCTGTAGTAGGACCCCCGCCCCGGGCGCTCATCAGGGGTCCAGATCCCCACCCAGGGCAGAGGACTGACGGGCTGGAAGTCGAGCGGTCAAATCCGGTCGGCGGCCTCTGGGTAATAATAATAATGTTGGCATTTGTTAAGCGCTTACTATGTGCAAAGCACTGTTCTAAGCGCTGGGGGTGGGGGTACAAAGTGGTCAGGTTGTCCCACGTGGGGTTCACAGTCTTAATCCCCATTTTTACAGATGAGGCTCAGAGAAGTGAAGTGACTTGCCCGAGGTCACACAGCAGACATGTGGCGGAGCCGGGATTCGAACCCATGACCTCTGACTCCAAAGCCCGGGCTCTTTACCACCGGGAGAGAAAAGACAAGCCCTAGCGACTTCTGGGATTTTTTTCTCCCCGCCCAGCGGGAGCGATGGTAATCTCTCAGTGGCATTTTTAGCCTGTGAGCCCACTGTTGGGTAGGGACTGTCTCTATATGGTGCCAATTTGTACTTCCCAAGCGCTTAGTACAGTGCTCTGCACACAGTAAGCGCTCAATAAATACGATTGATGATGATTTCCTGGGCGCCTGCCACGTGCAGGGAGCGCTGCATGGGACGCCTGCCGTCTGCGGAGCGCCAAGTTTGCAGACATCGACGCTCTGCCCTCAAGGAGTTTATCATCATCATCAATCGTATTTATTGAGCGCTTACTGTGTGCAGAGCACTGGACTAAGTGCTTGGGAAGTACAAGTTGGCAACATCTAGAGACGGCCCCTACCCAACGGCGGGCTCACAGTCTAAAAGGGGGAGACGGAGGACAAAACCGAACGTACTAACAAAATAAAATAAATAGAATAAATATGTACAGTTTATCGTCTGTACACTGTCTAAACAGTTTAGAGTTTATCATATAGCCGGGGAGAAAGACACTAAAGTAAATTTCGGGAAGGAAGAAGTCACCGAGTGAATAAGCTAAATGTGAGGGATTATGCGCTTTGGTGGCATGGGAATGGCGACCTGATCGTACTTCCCAAGCGCTTAGTACAGTGCTCTGCACACAGTAAGCGCTCAATAAATACGATTGATTGATTAAGGGGAGGGAGATGAGCGATTAATCGGGAAGGTTTGAAGATCGCTGGTCTCCAGAGTGGCCTTGCCCGGAGTCAGACAACTGGCGGAGCCGGGATTCGAACCCGTGACCTCTGACTCCAAAGCCCGGGCTCTTTCCACCGAGGCACTCTGCTGAGCCAATTGTCAGCTGGGTGATCACTTCACTTCTCTGGGCCTCAGTGACCTCATCTGGAAAATGGGGATGAAGACTGGGTGCCCCCCCCACCGTGGGACAACCTGATCATCTTGTAACCTCCCCAGCGCTTAGAACAGTGCTTTGCATGTAGTAAGCGCTTAATAGGAAGCACTGTTGGGTAGGGACCGTCTCTAGATGTTGCCGACTTGGACTTTCCAAGCGCTTAGTACAGTGCTCTGCACACAGTAAGCGCTCAGTAAATACGATCGAATGAATGAATGAATGAATGAATAATAATAATAATGGTATTTGTTAAGCGTTTACTATGTGCGAAGCACTGTTCTAAGCGCCGGGGTAAATACAAGGTAATCGGGTTGTCCCACGCGGGGCTCCCGCTCTTCATCCCCATTTTACAGATGAGGGAACTGAGGCGCCGAGAAGTGAAGTGACTTGCCCAAGGTCACACAGCAGATATGTGGCGGAGCCACGATTAGAACCCAGTACAGGACTCTGTATATAGTAGGGGTCCAATACAGTGCCCTGTCCTCAGCAGGTGATAATAATAATGATAATGGTGGTATTTGTTAAATCCTTACAATGTGTCCAACATCATCATCATCATCAATCGTATTTATTGAGCGCTTACTGTGTACAGAGCACTGTACTAAGCGCTTGGGAAGTACAAATTGGCAACGTATACTGTTCTAAGCGCTGGGGGAGATACAAGGTTGTCAGTTTGTCCCACGTGGGGCTCACAGTCTTTATCCTCCATTTTACAAAGGATAATGATAATAATTGTGGTATTTATTAAGTGCTGACCCTGTGCCCGGCACTGTAGTAAGCGCTGGGGTGGACGCGGCAAATTGTGTTGGACACAGTCCCTGCCCCACGAAGGGCTCACAGTCTTCGTCCCCGTTTTAGAGATGAAGTAACTGAGGCCCAGAGAAGTGAAGCGACTTGCCCCGGGTCACACAGCAGACAGGTGGCGGGGGCGGGATTGGAACCCAGGGCCTTCTGACTCCCAGCCGGGGACAATCCACCGTGGAGAAGCAGCGCGGCTCAGTGGAAAGAGCCCGGGCTTTGGAGCCAGAGGTCACGGGTTCAAATCCCGCCTCCGCCACCTGTCTGCTGTGTGACCCGGGGCAAGTCGCTTCACTTCTCTGGGCCTCAGTGACCTCATCTGGAAAATGGGGATGAAGACCGGGAGCCCCACGAGGGCCCACCTGATCACCTTGTCACCTCCCCTGCGCTTAGAACAGTGCTTGGCACGTAGTAAGCGCTTAATAAATGCCATCATGATGATTAATCCACTAGGCCATCCTGCTTACAGGCGGCCAGTACAGCGTTCTGATTGAGGATTCTTTGGGGATTGGATTCGTTCGGCCCTTCAGGATAGGATGGAAAACACGGAGCCCGAGAGTTTCCATCGGGAAGTCGGTCCCAAAACGGGAATGTTCCAGTGGGAATCGACTCACTGTGAGCCCACTGTTGGGTAGGGACTGTCTCTATATGTTGCCAACTTGTACTTCCCAAGCGCTCAGTACAGTGCTCTGCACACAGTAAGCGCTCAATAAATACGACTGATGATGACTCGGACGCCCCCCAGGCCCAGGTCCGGCCCGCCAGGGGAGGCCGCGGTCAATCAATCGTATTTATTGAGCGCTTACTGTGTGCAGAGCACTGTACTAAGCGGTCAGCGCTCGGGCTACGTTTGCCCTCTCCGTGACTCAGTGGCCCCCGAGGGCCATCGTGCTCCCAGACAGGAGGGGCTCACGGTCTTAAAAATCCCCATTTTACAGATGAGGTAACGATAATAATGACAGCATTTATTGATCACTTCCTACGTGCAAAGCACTGTTCTAAGCGCTCGAGAGGTTACAGGTTGATCGGGCTGTCCCACGTGGGGCTCGCAGTCTTAATCCCCATTTTGCAGATGAGGTCACTGAGGCGCAGAGAAGTTGAGTGGCTTGCCCAAGGTCACGCAGCTGACAGGCGGCGGAGCCGGGATTTGAACCCAGGACCTCTGACTCCCAAGGCCGGGCTCTTTCCACTGAGCCACGCCGCTTTGGGAATTAAGACTGTGAGCCCCCCATGGGACAACCCGATCACCTTGTTGCCTCCCCAGCGCTTAGTACAGTGCTTGGCACATAGTAAGCGCACCCATCCACATGTTTTGCTTTGTTTGTCCGGCTCCCCCTTCTAGACCGTGAGCCCGTGGTTGGGTAGGGACCGTCTCTGGGTGTTGCCGACTTGGACTTCCCAAGCGCTCAGTACAGTGCTCTGCACACAGTAGGCGCTCAGTAAGTACGATTGAAAGGAAAAAGCCGGCCGGATCGTCGGAGCCACCGACGCGAGCCCCACCTCGCCCGGCCTGCGTGCCCGGTCACGTCTGGGAGCTGGCGAGCCGCTCTCTGGAAAACAAAATGCCAGTGGGGGAGACGCCCCTTCCTCCCCCCCCGCCTCGCCCCACTTTGGGAAAGCAGCCACTCCAGCCCCCTGGGACCCCCCCGAGCTAATCAATCAATCAATCGTATTTATTGAGCGCTTACTGTGTGCAGAGCACTGTACTAAGCGCTTGGGAAGTCCAAGTTGGCAACATCTAGAGACGGTCCCTACCCACCAGTGGGCTCAGGGGAAGCAGTGTGGCCTACTGCGTGGACTCCGGGCCTGGGAAGCAGAAGGACCTGGGTTCTAATCGTGACGCTGCCACGTGGCTGCTCTGTGACCGTGGGCAAGTCACTTCCCTGGGCCTCAGTTCCCTCATCTGTGAAATGGGGATTCATTCATTCAGTCGTGCTTCCCAAGCGCTTAGTACAGTGCTCTGCACACAGTAAGCGCTCAATAAATACGATTGATTGATTGATTGAGCGCTTACTGTGTGCAGAGCACTGTACTAAGCGCTTGGGAAGCACAAGTTGGCAACATGGATTGAAGACTGTCAGCCCCATGTGGGATGATAATAATAATAATGTTGGTATTTGTTAAGCGCTTACTATGTGCCAAGCACTGTTCTAAGCACTGGGGGGATACAAGTTCATCAAGGTTGCCCCACGTGGGGCTCACAGTCTTCATCCCCATTTTCCAGATGAGGGAACCGAGGCACAGAGAAGCGAAGTGACTTGCCCAAAGTCACACAGCTGATAAGCGATGGAGTCGGGATTAGAACCCACGACCTCTGACTCCCAAGCCCGGGCTCTTTCCACTGAGCCACGCTGCTTCTCTAAGGTAGACACTCTAAGATAGACGCTCAGTCCAGCCTGATTTGCTTCTATCAACCCCAGTGCTTAGTACAGTGCCTGGCACATAGTAAGCACCTAACAAATGCTGCAATTATTATTATTATTACTTCTCTGTGCCTCAGTTACCTCATCTGTTAACCGGGGATTAAGACTATGAGCCTCTTGTGGGACGGGAACGTTATGCTCGTATCTAGAGAAGCAGCGTGGCTCAGTGGAAAGAGCCCGGGCTTTGGAGTCAGAGGTCATGGGTTCAAATCCCGCCTCCGCCAATTGTCAGCTGGGTGACTTTGGGCAAGTCACTTCACTTCTCTGGGCCTCAGTTCCCTCAAAAATGGGGATGAAGACTGTGAGCCCCACGTGGGACAACCTGATCACCTTGTAACCTCCCCAGCGCTTAAAACAGTGCTCTGCACATAGTAAGCGCTTAACAAATACCGTCATCATTATTAGTATTATTATTTGGAGTCAGAGGTCATGGGTTCAAATCCCCGCTCTGCCAATTGTCAGCTGGGTGACTTTGGGCAAGTCACTTCACTTCTCTGGGCCTCAGTTCCCTCAAAAATGGGGATGAAGACTGTGAGCCCCACGTGGGACAACCTGATCACCTTGTAACCTCCCCAGCGCTTAGAACAGTGCTCTGCACATAGTAAGCGCTTAACAAATACCATTATTATTATTATTATTATTTGGAGTCAGAGGTCATGGGTTCAAATCCCAGCTCCACCAACTGTCAGCTGTGTGACTTTGGGCAAGTCACTTCACTTCTCTGCGCCTCGGTTACCTCATCTGGAAAATGGGGATTAAAGCTGTGAGCCCACCGTGGGACAACCTGATCACCTTGTAACCTCCCCAGCGCTTAGAACGGTGCTCTGCACATAGTAAGTGCTTAACAAATACCATTATTATTATTATTATTATTATTATTTGGAGTCAGAGGTCATGGGTTCAAATCCCGGCTCCGCCAATTGTCAGATGGGTGACTTTGAGCAAGTCGCTTCACTTCTCCCTCATCTGTAAAATGGGGATTAAGACTGTGAGCCCCCCGTGGGACAACCTGATCACCTTGTAACCTCCCCAGTGCTTTGAACGGTGCTTTGCACATAGTAAGCGCTTAATAAATGCCATCATCATCATTATTATTATTATTTCTCTGGCGCTTAGTTCAGTGCCTGGCGCAGAATAAGCGCTGAACAAATACAATTATTATTGTTGTTACTACTTCCGACCTTCCGTTACCTCATCATTTTAGACTGTGAGCCCGCTGTTGGGTAGGGACTGTCTCCATATGTTGCCAACTTGTACTTCCCAAGCGCTTAGTCCAGTGCTCTGCACACAGGAAGCGCTCAATAAATACGATTGATTGATTGACTGATTGATCTGTAAAATGGGGATTAAGACTGTGAGCCCCCATGGCGGGGGGACTCCGTCCAACCCGATTTGCCCACATCTACCCCAGCGCTCAGTTCACTGCCTGGCACCGAGAAGCAGCGTGGCTCAGTGGAGAGAGCCCGGGCTTTGGAGTCCGAGGTCCTGGGTTCCAATCCCGGCTCCGCCACGTGTCTGCTGTGTGACCTTGGGCCAGTCGCTTCACTTCTCTGAGCCTCAGTGACCTCATCTGGGAAATGGGGATGAAGACTGGGAGCCCCCCGGGGGACAAACTTAACAAATGCCATCATTATTATTCTTCTTCTCTGGGCCTCAGTGACCTCATCTGTCAAATGGGGATGAAGACTGGGAGCCCCCCGGGGGACAACCGTAACAAATGCCATCATTATTATTATTATTCTCTGGGCCTCAGTTCCCTCATCTGGAAAATGGGGATGAAGACTGGGAGCCCCCCGGGGGACAACCTTAACAAATGCCATCATCATTATTATTATTCTCTGGGCCTCAGTTCCCTCATCTGTCAAATGGGGATGAAGACTGGGAGGCCCCCGGGGGACAACCTGAACAAATGCCATCGTTATTATTATTATTCTCTGGGCCTCAGTTCCCTCATCTGGAAAACGGGGATGAAGACTGGGAGCCCCCCGGAAGACAACCTTAACAAATGCCATCATTATTATTATTATTATTCTCTGGGCCTCAGTTCCCTCATCTGGAAAATGGGGATGAAGACTGGGAGCCCCCCGGGGGACAACCGTAACAAATGCCATCATTATTATTATTATTCTCTGGGCCTCAGTGACCTCATCTGTCAAATGGGGATGAAGACTGGGAGCCCCCCGGGGGACAACCTTAACAAATGCCATCATCATTATTATTATTCTCCGGGCCTCAGTTCCCTCATCTGTCAAATGGGGATGAAGACTGGGAGCCCCCTGGGGGACAACCTGAACAAATGCCATCATTATTATTATTATTCTCTGGGCCTCAGTGACCTCATCTGGAAAATGGGGATGAAGACTGGGAGCCCCCCGGGGGACAACCTTAACAAATGCCATCATTATTATTATTATTCTCTGGGCCTCAGTTCCCTCATCTGTCAAATGGGGATGAAGACTGGGAGCCCCCTGGGGGACAACCTGAACAAATGCCATCATTATTATTATTATTCTCTGGGCCTCAGTGACCTCATCTGGAAAATGGGGATGAAGACTGGGAGCCCCCCGAGGGACAACCTTAACAAATGCCATCATTATTATTATTATTCTCTGGGCCTCAGTTCCCTCATCTGTCAAATGGGGATGAAGACTGGGAGCCCCCCGGGGAACAACCTGAACAAATGCCGTCATTATTATTATTATTCTCTGGGCCTCAGTGACCTCATCTGTCAAATGGGGATGAAGACTGGGAGCCCCCCGGGGGACAACCTGAACAAATGCCGTCGTCATTATTATTATTCTCTGGGCCTCAGTGACCTCATCTGGAAAATGGGGGTGAAGACTGGGAGCCCCCCGGGGGACAACCTTAACAAATGCCATCGTTATTATTATTATTCTCTGGGCCTCAGTTCCCTCATCTGTCAAATGGGGATGAAGACTGGGAGCCCCCCGGGGGACAACCTAAACAAATGCCATCATTATTATTATTATTCTCTGGGCCTCAGTTCCCTCATCTGTCAAATGGGGATGAAGACTGGGAGCCCCCCGGGGGACAACCTTAACAAATGCCGTCATTATTATTATTATTCTCTGGGCCTCAGTTCCCTCATCTGTCAAATGGGGATGAAGACTGGGAGCCGCCCGGAGGACAACCTGAACAAATGCCATCATTATTATTATTATTCTCTGGGCCTCAGTTCCCTCATCTGTCAAATGGGGATGAAGACTGGCAGCCCCCCCGGGGACAACCTTAACAAATGCCATCGTTATTATTATTATTATTCTCTGGGCCTCAGTTCCCTCATCTGGAAAATGGGGATGAAGACTGGGAGCCCCACGGGGGGCAACTTGATCACCTCGTATCCCCTCCAGAGCTTAGAACAGTGCTCTGCACATAGTAAGCGCTTAACAAATGCCATCATCATTGTTATTATTGTTATTGTTATTATTATTATTATTATTATTATTATTATTAGCAAATGTCACAGTTCCTTCCATCTCCGCTCCCTCTACCCCCGGCCTTCTCCGCAGCATCCAACGAGCGGCTCTGGTGGTGTTGGAACACTACTACAAAGACTTCACCGTCTACAATCCCTCCCTCCTGGCAGCCTCGAAGTCGCGAGCAGCCAAACACATGGCCGGCCTCAAGGTCTACAGTGTGGACGGTAGGAGCCCGCCCCGGGGGGGATGGGGAGGACACCCCCAGGGACCCAGGGACGGGGGGCGGGGGGCGTTCACTTCCACCTCATCATCATCATCATCATCAATCGTATTTATTGAGCGCTTACTATGTGCAGAGCACTGGACTAAGCGCTTGGGAAGTCCAAATTGGCAACATCTAGAGACGGTCCCTACCCAACAGCGGGCTCACAGTCTCAAAGGGGGAGACAGAGAACAAAACCAAGCATACTAACAAAATAAAATAAATAGAATAGATATGTACAAATAAATAAATAAATAGAGTACCGTTGTTGGGTAGGGACCGCCTCTCTAGGTTGCCGACTTGTACTTCCCAAGCGCTCAGTCCAGTGCTCCGCACACAGGGAGCGCTCAGTAAATACGATTGAATGAAGGAAAGGTAATAATAATTCTGGTATTTGTTAATAATAATAATAATAATGTGGGTGTTTGTTAAGCGCTTACTATGTGCAAAGCACCGTTCTAAGCGCCGGGGTAGAGACAAGATAATCGGGTTGTCCCACGGGGGGCTCACGGTCTTCATCCCCATTGGACAGATGAGGGAACTGAGGCCCAGAGAATAATAATAATGATGGCATTTATTAAGCGCTTACTATGTGCAAAGCACCGTTCTAAGCGCCGGGGTAGAGACAAGATAATCAGGTTGTCCCACGGGGGGCTCCCAGTCTTCATCCCCATTTGACAGATGAGGGAACTGAGGCCCAGAGAATAATAATAATAATAATGGCATTTATTAAGCGCTTACTATGTGCAAAGCACTGTTCTAAGCTCCGGGGTAGAGACAAGATAATCGGGTTGTCCCACGGGGGGCTCCCGGTCTTCATCCCCGTTGGACAGATGAGGGAACTGAGGCCCAGAGAATAATAATAATAATGGCATTTATTAAGCGCTTACTATGTGCAAAGCACCGTTCTAAGCGCCGGGGTAAAGACAACATAATCAGGTTGTCCCACGGGGGGCTCACAGTCTTCATCCCCATTGGACAGATGAGGGAACTGAGGCCCAGAGAATAATAATAATAATGGCATTTATTAAGCGCTTACTATGTGCAAAGCACTGTTCTAAGCGCCGGGGTAGAGACAACATAATCAGGTTGTCCCCCGGGGGGCTCCCAGTCTTCATCCCCATTGGACAGATGAGGGAACTGAGGCCCAGAGAATAATAATAATAATGGCATTTATTAAGCACTTACTATGTGCAAAGCACTGTTCTAAGCCCTGGGGAGGTTACAAGGTGATCAGGTTGTCCCACGGCGGGGCTCACAGTCTTCATCCCCATTTTACGGATGCGGGAACTGAGGCCCAGAGAAGTGAAGTGACTTGCCCAAAGTCCCGCAGCTGACAAGTGGCGGGGGCCGGGATTTGAACCCACGGCCTCTGACTCCAAAGCCCGGGCTCTTTCCACTGAGCCACGCTGCTTCCCAAGCGCTTGTTAAGCGCTTACTATGTGCCGACCGCTGTTCTAAGCGCTGGGGGAGATACAGCGTAATCCCCCTTCTAGGCTGTGAGCCCGTTGTTGGGTAGGGACCGTCTCTCTACGTTGCCGATTTGTACTTCCCAGGCGCTTAGTACAGTGCCCTGCACACGGTAAGCGCTCTGCTAGGAGAAGCAGCATGGCTCAGTGGAAAGAGAGCAGGCTTTGGAGGCAGAGATCATGAGTTCAAATCCCGGCCCCGCCACTTGTCGACTGTGGGAACTTGAGCAAGCCCCTTCACTTCTCTGTGCCTCAGTTCCCTCATCTGTAAAATGGGATGAAGACTGTGAGCTCCCCGTGGGACAACCCGACCACCTTGTATCCCCCCCAGCACTTAGAACAGTGCTTTGCACTTACTAAGCGCTTAATAAATGCCATCATTATTATTATTATTTGGAGTCAGAGATCATGAGTTTGAATCCCGGCCCCGCCACTTGTCGGCTGTGGGACCTTGGGCAAGCCACTTCACTTCTCTGGGCCTCAGTTCCCTCATCTGTAAAATGGGATGAAGACTGGGAGCCCCACGTGGGACAACCTGATCACCTTGTATCCTCTGCAGCGCTTAGAACAGTGCTTTGCACAGACTAAGTGCTTAATAAATGCCATCATTATTATTATTATTATTTGGAGTCAGAGATCATGAGTTTGAATCCCGGCCCCACCACTTGTCGGCTGTGGGACCTTGGGCAAGCCACTTCACTTCTCTGGGCCTCAGTTCCCTCATCTGTCAAATGGGATGAAGACTGTGAGCCCCCCGTGAGACAACCTGATCACCTTGTATCCCCCCAAGTGCTTAAAACAGTGCTTTGCACATACTAAGCGCTTAATAAATGCCGTCATTATTATTATTATTTGGAGTCAGAGATCATGAGTTTGAATCCCGGCCCCGCCACTTGTCAGCTGTGGGAACTTGGGCAAGCCACTTCACTTCTCTGGGCCTCAGTTCCCTCATCTGTAAAATGGGATGAAGACTGTGAGCCCCCCGTGGGACAACTGATCACCTTGTATCCCCCGCAGAGCTTAGAACAGTGCTTGGCACATAGTAAGCGCTTAACAAATACCGTCATCATCATCATCATTAAATACGATAGAATGAATGAATGAATCAGGTTGTCCCACGGGGGGCTCACAGGCTTCATCCCCATTTTACAGATGATTTATAATAATAATAATGATGGTATTTGTTAAGCGCTTACTATGTGCCAAGCACTGTTCTAAGCGCTGTGTTGACCTCCACTGCCCTATGATCAGGGGAAGCAGCGAGGCCTAACGGATAATGCCCGGGCTTGGGAGGCGGAAGGTCCTGGGTTTTAATCCGGATCCCTCCGCTTGTCTGCTGTGCGTCCGGGAGCAAGTCGCTGCACCTCTCTGGGCCTCGGTGACCTCATCCGGAAAATGGGGATTAAGACCATGAGCCCCACACGGCGTCTAATCTGATTATGTTGGAGCTTAATGTGGTGTCTGGCACAGACTAAGCGCCTAACAGATACCGCTAATAAAAAAAAAAGTCACCTCACCACTCCGTGCCTCAGTCGCCTCATCTGTAAAATGGGGGTTAAGACAGCGAGCACCATGAGGGACAGGGACGGTATCTAACCTGATTAATTTAGTGCTCAGTATGGTGTCGGGCACAGTCACTTCACTTCTCTGGGCCTCAGTTACCTCATCTGTAAAATGGGGATTAAGACTGTGAGCCCCCTGTGGGACAACCTGATTACCTTGTAACCCCCCAGCGCTTAGAACAGTGCTTTGCACATAGTAAGCGCTTAATAAATACCATCATCATCATCATCATCATCATAGTAAGTGCTTAACCGATGCCATTTAAAAAAAAAAATAGCCACTTCGCCTCAGTTGCTTCATCTATAAAACGGGAACAAGATCCCCCTCAGTGGTGGGGCGGGAACTGGGTCCAACCTTAGAATAGTGCTTGGCGCGTAGTAAGCGCTTAACAAATACCATAATTATTATCTGGGGGGCCCGATTAAGGATTTGCCATCCCCCCCGCCCCCCGAAGCTCCCGATCTTTTTCTTTTTTGTGCCCGATTCCATCTCCGTCTCCCCTGGCCTCGATTTTCTTCCGCCCATTCAGTGTGGTTTAATGGGTAGAGCACGGGCCTGCGAGTCATCTCATCCATGTGTCTGCTGGGTGACCTTGGGCAAGTCACTTCACTCCTCTGGGCCTCAGTTCCCTCATCTGGAAAATGGGGATGGAGACGGTGAGCCCCCCGTGGGACAACCTGATCACCTTGTAACCTCCCCAGCGCTTAGAACAGTGCTTTACACATAGTAAGCGCTTAATAAACGCCATCATTATTATTATTACCGACTGAACGGTTGTTATATAATAATAATACTGATAATGGTATTTAGCCCTCCCCTGCCACTTGTCTGCTGTGTGACCTTGGGCGAGTCACTTCACTTCTCTGGGCCTCAGTGACCTCAGCTGGAAAATGGGGATTAAGACTGTGAGCCCCACTTGGGATCTACCTTGGCGCTTAGAACAGTGCTTGGCACATAGTAAGCGCTTAACAAATGCCATCATTATTATTATTACCGACTGAACGGTTGTTATATAATAATAATACTGATAAAGGTATTTTGCCCACCTCCGCCACTTGTCTGCTGTGTGACCTTGGGTGTTCTCTGGGCCTCAGTGACCTCATCTGGAAAATGGGGATTAAGACTGTGAGCCCCACGTGGGATCTACCTCGGCGCTTAGAACAGTGCTTGGCACATAGTAAGCACTTAACAAATGCCATCATTATTATTATTACCGACTGAACGATTGTTATATAATAATAATACTGATAATAGTATGTAGCCCTCCTCCGCCACTTGTCTGCTGTGTGACCTTGGGTGAGTCACTTCACTCCTCTGGGCCTCAGTGACCTCAGCTGGAAAATGGGGATGAAGACTGTGAGCCCCACATGGGATCTACCTTGGCGCTTAGAACAGTGCTCGGCACATAGTAAGCGCTTAATAAACACCATCATTATTATTATTACCGACTGAACGCTTAACAAATGCTATCAGTATTATTATTACCGACTGAACGGTTGTTATATAATAATAATACTGATAAAGGTATTTTGCCCACCTCCGCCACTTGTCTGCTGTGTGACCTTGGGCGTTCTCTGGGCCTCAGTGACCTCAGCTGGAAAATGGGAATTAAGACTGTGAGCCCCACGCGGGATCTACCTCGGCGCTTAGAACAGTGCTTGGCATATAGTAAGCGCTTAATAAATGCCATCATTATTATTATTACCGACTGAACGCTTAACAAATGCTATCAGTATTATCATTACCGACTGAACAGTTGTTATATAATAATAATACTGATCATCATCATCAATCGTATTTATTGAGCGCTTACTATGTGCAGAGCACTGTACTAAGCGCTTGATAATAATACTGATAATAGTATGTAGCCCTCCTCCGCCACTTGTCTGCTGTGTGACCTTGGGCGAGTCACTTCACTCCTCTGGGCCTCAGTGACCTCAGCTGGAAAATGGGGATGAAGACTGTGAGCCCCACGTGGGATCTACCTCGGCGCTTAGAACAGTGCTCGGCACATAGTAAGCGCTTAATAAATGCCATCATTATTATTATTACTGACTGAACGCTTAACAAATGCTATCAGTATTATTATTACCGACTGAACAGTTGTTATATAATAATAATACTGATAATAGTAGGTAGCCCTCCTCCGCCACTTGTCTGCTGTGTGATCTTGGGCGAGTCACTTCACTCCTCTGGGCCTCAGTGACCTCAGCTGGAAAATGGGGATGAAGACTGTGAGCCCCACGTGGGATCTACCTCGGCGCTTAGAACAGTGCTTGGCACATAGTAAGCGCTTAAGCACCGTCATTATGATTATTACGTGTCGGACACCATTTCTAACCACTGTTAGAAGAGTCCACGGGCTGTTGGCTCCGAGGAGAATCCACCCGTGAGCGGGAATCCGGGAGGGCCCCGAGGGGTCGGGCGCGGTTGACCCGTCCTCTCCCCGTGGGGCGTCTCCCCCAGGTCCGGGGAGCAACGGTTCCGGTCAGTCCCGGGCCATGATCGCGGCGGCCGCCCGGCGTAGAGACTCCAGCCACAACGAGCTCTACTACGAGGAGGCCGAACACGAGCGCCGCGTCAAGAAGCGTCGAGCGAGGTACCCATCGCCCCTCTGGCGGCATCCCGCAGGTCGGGGGGAATCCCGGGGGGCTTCCCGGCTGTCCATCCCCTGGCCCCCTCCTCCCTCACCTCCCTTCTGTCCTTCTCCAGCCCAGCCCACACCCTCCGCTCCTCCGCTGCTAATCTCCTCACCGTTAGGCCTCGTTCTCGCCCGTCCCGCCATCGACCCCCGGCCCACGTCATCCCCCGGGCCTGGAATGCCCCCAATCCCTCTGCCCATCCGCCAAGCTCGCTCTCTTCCTCCCTTCAAGGCCCTACTGAGCGCTCACCTCCTCCAGGAGGCCTTCCCACACTGAGCCCCTTCCTTCCTCTCCCCCTCGTCCCCCTCTCCATCCCCCCATCTTACCTCCTTCCCTTCCCCACAGCACCTGTATAGATGTATATATGTCTGTACATATTTATTACTCTATTTTACTTGTACATATCTATTCTATTTATTTTATTTTATTAGTATGTTTGGTTTTGTTCTCTGTCTCCCCCTTTTAGACTATGAGCCCACTGTTGGGTAGGGACTGTCTCTAGATGTTGCCAACTTGGACTTCCCAAGCGCTTAGTACAGGCTCCCAGGAAGGGGATTTTTCCGGGATGAGGATGGGGGGCAGGGGGCGGCTCTGAAATCCCGCTCACCTGGGCCCTCGGAAATAGCCTCGGGCTATTTTTCTGTCCCACGGCTACTGTTCGGCTACCCTGGCGAGGTAGTCAGGGGTCACTGGGGGAGAGTCGGGGATGGAGAAGGGCGAGTCTATCTATCTATCTATTCTATTCATTTTATTTTGTTAGTATGTTTGGTTTTGTTCTCTGTCTCCCCCTTTTAGACTGTGAGCCCACTGTTGGGTAGGGACTGTCTCTAGATGTTGCCAATTTGTACTTCCCAAGCGCTTAGTCCAGTGCTCTGCACACAGTAAGCGCTCAATAAATACGGTTGATGATGATGAGTCGGGGATGGTGGTGGTAATGGGGGGTTTGTCGGCGAGGCGGTCACGGGGTCCGGCCACCGGTCACCCCCCGGTGACCAGCGCCTCGTCCCCCGCTCCAGGCTGGTGGTGGCGGTGGAGGAGGCCTTCACGCACATCCGGCGGCTGCAGGCGGACGAGCAGCAGAAAGCCCCGGGGGAGGTGATGGACCCCCGGGAGGCCTCGCAGGCCATCTTCCCGTCCATGGCCCGCGCCCTCCAGAAGTACCTGCGGACCACCCGTCAGCAGCACCTGCACACCATGGAGAGCATCCTACAGCACCTGGCCTTCTGCGTCACCAACAACATGGCGCCCAAGGTGCGGTCATCCTCTTCCTCCCCCTCCCCATCCCTCCCATCTTACCTCCTTCCCCTCCCCACAGCACCTGGATAGATGGATAGATGTTTGTACGCGTTTATTACTCTATTCATTCAAGCGCTTAGTCCAGTGCTCTGCACACGGTAAGTGCTCAATAAATACGATTGAATGAATGAATGAATATGTACGCATATATTACTCTATTTATTTATTTTATCTGTACATGTTCAGTCCATTTATTTTATTGTGTTAATACGTTTTGTTTTGTTGTCCGTCTCCCCCTTCGAGACTGTGAGCCCGTTGTTGGGTAGGGACCGTCTCTAGATGTTGCCGACTTGAACTTCCCAAGCGCTTAGTCCAGTGCTCTGCACACAGTAAGCGCTCAATAAATACGATTGAATGAATATGTTTGTATGTATATATTACTCTATTTTAGTTGTACATATTTATTCTATTTATTTTATTGTGTTAATATGTTCTGTTTTGTTGTCCATCTCCCCCTTCTAGACTGTGAGCCCGCTGTTGGGTAGGGACCGTTTCTAGATGTTGCCGACTTGGACTTCCCAAGCGCTTAGTACAGTGCTCTGCACACAGTAAGCGCTCAATAAATACGATTGATTGATTGATTGACCCTCACCTCGGGGCCCCCACCCCCACCCCACAGCCCCACCCCGGAAGTCCAACCCAGCTCCCTCCGGCCCTGTACGGTGCTCCCTTTCTGCTCCGCTAACTGCTCTTCCACGTGGTATTCGTTCATTCGTTCACTCGCATTTACTGAGTGCTTACTGTGTGCAGAGCACTGTACTAAGCGCTTGGGAAGTACAAGTTGGCAACATATAGAGACAGTCCCTACCCAACAGTGGGCTCACAGTCTAAAAGGGGGAGATAGAGAATAAAACCAAACATACTAACAAAATAAAATAAATAGAATAGCTATGTACAAGCAAAATAAATAAATAAATAGGGTACTATCAATCAATCAATCAATCAATCAATTGTATTTATTGAGCGCTTACTATGTGCAGAGCACTGTACTAAGCGCTTGGGAAGTACAAATTGGCAACACATAGAGACAGTCCCTACCCAACAGTGGGCTCACAGTCTAAAAGGGGGAGACAGAGAACAGAACCAAACATACCAACAAAATAAAATAAATAGGATAGAAATGTACAAGTAAAATAAATAAATAAATAAATAGAGTAATAAATATGTACAACCATATATACATATATACAGGTGCTGTGGGGAAGGGAAGGAGGTAAGATGGGGGGATGGAGAGGGGGACGAGGGGGAGAGGAAGGAAGGGGCTCAGTCTGGGAAGGCCTCCTGGAGGAGGTGAGGCCTATTAGTGCACATAGTAAGCACTTAATAAATGCTATCATTATTATTATTATTGTAACCTGTAACACTGTGCTTTGCACATAGTAAGCGCTTAATAAATGCTATCATTACTATTATTATTATTATCCCGGCTCTGCCGCTCGTCTGCTGGGCCAGTCGCTTCCCTTCTCTGTGCCTCAGCGACCTCACCTGTCAAATGGGGATGGAGCCCCAGCGCTTTATAGGGTGCTGGGCACGTAGTAAGTGCTGACCAGATGCCCCAATGATTTATCATGACCTCTGTGCCCCCAGGCCTTCCTTGAGCGGTACCTGCGCCCGGGCCCGACCCTGCAATACGACCGGAGCCGTTGGTTCGCCAAGCAGTGGACGCTGGTGAGCGAGGAGGCGGTCACCAACGGGCTCCGGGACCAAGTCGTCTTCGTCCTCAAGTGCCTGGACTTCAGCCTGGTCGTCAGCGTGAGGAAGATCCCCTTCCTGAAGCTCTCCGAGGAGTTCGTGGACCCCAAGTCGCACAAGTTTGTCCTGCGGCTCCAGTCGGAGACGTCGGTTTAGGGGGGGCCGCCCCGTCCCCTCCTCCCGCCCACCCCCCGCCGCCCTCCCCCGGTTCCGGCCCCGCGTCCTCCGACCGACAGTCTGCACTTTATCCGGGCGGGGCCCGGCCGGAAAGGATCCCCGGGAATAGGGGAGTGGGGGGTCCCGGAGGAGGGCCGGAGGTGGGGTCCTGGCCACAGCTGGAAACCAAATTGGAGTCGGGGTCCCCGGGCCCTCCCCCCCGCCACCGCGTCGCTCCCTCTGACTCTCCGTGGCTCCGTGTCCGCTCTGCGCCCCGGCCCCGGTCATCCGGCAGCCGGCCCGCTTCGGGTCTAGCCGATCGGAGCATCCCGCGGAAGCCTCCGTCCGCCTCTGCGCGCCTCATCCCTCCCCCGCGGAGTCGGGGTTGGGGGTCTGCGGCTCTGGGCAACTCCTTCTGCCCCCCCGGGGGACCGGGTGGGTCCGAATTCTGCCGGTCTCCTCACCTGAATCCCCTCTCCGTCTCCGGACGGTTCTCCACCTGAGGTTTCCCCTCTCCGCCTCGGTCTCCCTCAGTCCCACTGTCTCGCTCCGTGTCCGTCTGCACAGCTCTGTCCCACTCTGTCCCGCTGGGTCCCTTTCACTCTCGCACAAACTCACACAACCCCGGTGTGTTTGCTTTTGCTTGGAAAGAGCTACCCCTCTTTGGATCCGTGTGTGTCTCTCTGCCTCTCTCCCTGGTTCTCCTAGTTTTCCCTCCCTCTCTTGCCTCTTTCTGTCTCTCTTGGGGGCTTCGTCTCTCTTTTTCCGTCTCCCTCTTTCTCTCGGTGTGCGTCTCTCCCTGTCTCTCTTTCCCTCGCCCTCCCTCTATCTCTCAAGAGGGCTGTGTATCTTTCTCGCTGTCCCTCTTTCTTTCTCTCAGGGTGTGTGTTTGTGTGTCTGTCTGTCCCTGGGCCTCTCCGTGCTCCCCGGAGCCCTGTTAGTCCCAGTTTCCATCGCAAAGACACCCCCGCCCCCCAACCCCGTTCCAGCGACTCCTCGCGCCCCTATTTGCACAGCTCCAGACCGGGGGAGCGATGGGGGGCCGCCGGGGAGCGGGCCTCGGGGTGGTGGTCCCCCGGCCTAGGCCGACCCTGCCTTTGCGACCGTTTTCACTGTGCGGGTCCCGGCCGGGGACGCCCCGGGTCCCTCTCGGGGTCAGCGGCGGGCGAGGAGCGGGACCCCCGGAATGCCCCGGTCCCACGAGAAAAAGGCCGCGAGGATAGTTTGGTCCTCACGGGTCGCGGGAGCCCGTCTGCTTGTCGTCTTCTGTCTTCTCGACCCCCCTCTTAGCGGTTGGGGCTTCCCTTTGGCCTTGGTTCCAACAACACTGATTGTTTTATACTTATTTTTTTTTTAAGAGGTCGTGCAGTTTCTTGTGTACAGTTGCTTTTTTAAACAAAACTAGTTTTCTTAACCGTTTGTACCACGTGTGTAAACTGAAGATTAAACGACCCTCGCCTGCGCTTAGACTCTCCGACTCGGGCACGGAGGCCGGGGAGGGGGCGGCGGGGAGGGACGGGTGTCGGAGAAGGGGCACGGAGGCGGGCGGGGGCCGGGATCCATCGCGGCGTCAGGTTCCCCCAGGCGCAGCCGTGTCCGGGGTGGAGGCCGCCGTCCTTTGAAACTGGAAGTGTGGAGAGGAGTTACTTTGCTCAGGAAATATGTGTTTGGGTGTGTGTGTGTGTGCATGTGGGGGCGTGCGGGGGTGTGCACAAAATTCCCGCCGGGAACGGCGGAGAGGTTGGCCAGGTTCCCTGTGGGGCTCGGATGGGGTGGCTTGTATTCCCGGAGGCTGCTCTGTGCTCTCTTGATGGGAAAGGCTTCAGCTAACGCGTTAGGGGGTTTAATTGTGGTGTGGATTCCAATGCTTGCTCCTCTGCCAGCCCCGGGCTAACATACAGGATCATCCGACCTGACGGGAGTCTCCTCCCAACACGGGGGCCCACGGTCCAAGGCGGAGGGAGGGCGGGGTAATATCTCCTCCCTGTCTTTCAGAGGGGAAACTGAGGCCTGGAGAGGTTCGGTGACAGGGGCGGAGCCGGGACTCCCGCGTCCGGGCTCTTAGCCCGCGGAGGCCTAGTCCTTCTGGAGGAAATGCCCGTTCTCGGGCCGCCCCTTCCTACTTGGAGTCTTTTTGCGGCCAAGGAGGCGGCCCGGGCGGGTCATTCGGAACGCCATTGCGTCTCCCGTTCATTCATTCATTCATTCAATCGTATTTATTGAGCGCTTACTGTGTGCAGAGCCCTGGACTAAGCGCTTGGGAAGCACAAGTTTCCTTGGCCTCGTCGGGCCCCCGAGAGAGAGATCGGAAACTCTCCGGAGCTCGGTTTCCTATCCGGAGTGGGTGGGCCTAATCCCAGGATTTGGAAAGACCTTTCTGGAAGTGGCTGGAGTGGGGGGGGGGGGGGTGTCCAGAAAACCTCAGCAAAGGGTGAGCAAGACTGATCTCTCCCTTCCTTCCTCTTCCGCTTCCCTATCCCCCCAAAATACCCAGCCGGTGAAGCTGGGAAGGAGGAGGGGGTGGCTAAGCATCCCGAAACCCCTCCCTTCTTCCTCACAAGAGTTTGGGAGTGGTCTCTCTTTCTCCCAGTTCACTAAACAGAACGGTCAGGAGCGTAAAGATGTCCCTACCCAGGATGTATGGAAGTCCGATACGAGGGTGATCCAGGGACGGATGGCTCTGTAGGCCCGGCGATCGATGGTTCGGTATTGTGAATAATTCGGGGGCAGATAGTTGGTTTTATGGATAATCGGAAGTGTTTGAGCGCTTAACCGCGTACGGCAGACTTGGTTGACACGTTCCCCGCCAGAATCCAGGTCCTCGGCTCCTCCCAATCCTACCCCTCCTCTAGACTGTAAACTCGTTGTGGGCAGGGAATGTGTCTGTTACGTTGTTCTATTGTACTCTCCCAAGCGCTTAGTACAATGCCCGGCAGACAATAAACACGATCGGCTCCCTCCTGCTGTCCGATATTTGACCATCCCAGATCCATCTGCGGTCTCCCCAGCGAACAGGCCCGGAAGGAAAGTCAGGAGGTCAAAACCATTGAGACCTTTTTACCAGTTCTCTGTGGATTTTACCCCCCTTAATCTCCTAGGATGAAATCCACCGACCCTGTCGAACTCTCCCAAACGCTCAGTACAGTGCTCGGTACTCGAGGGATTGAAAGCTCCCTGAGGGCAGGGATCATGTCTGCCCTATTTCATTCTTTCCACAAAATTAATACAGCGGTCTCGGCCTAGAAGAAGCGCTCAGTAAGTACGAGAAGCAGCGTGGCTCGGCGGAAAGAGCCCGGGCTTTGGAGTCAGAGGTCAGGGGTTCAAATCCCGGCTCTGCCAATTGTCAGCTGGGTGACTTTGGGGAAGTCACTTCACTTCTCTGGGCCTCAGTTCCCTCAGCTGGAAAATGGGGATTAAGACCGTGAGCCCCCCGTGGGCCAACCTGATCACCTTGTAACCTCCCCAGCGCTTAGAACAGCGCACATAGTAAGCACTTAATAAATGCCATTATTATTATTACTATTGATTGATAAATATGAGATGCCTGGGCATCCCTACCAGCCCTCGAACCCTCCCCATTTTACTGATGTCTCTCTCCTGTTTTTTTTTAATGGCATTTGTTAAGCACTTACTATGTGCCAGGCACTGTACTAGGCGCTAAGCTACTCAGATTGGACCCACAATCCATATCCCACATTTGGGTGCAAAATGGGAAAGCTCAGTAGAGCTTAGTAGACATGATCCCTGGCCTCAGGGAGTTTAAAATCTACCAGAGGCCCTTAGGATGTCAGAGCCCAAGGAGGATGGAGGCTGTAGAGTTTTTCCCGTCAGCTGTAGATCCATCTTAATAATTATGGTACTTGTTAAGCACTTACTATGTGCCAAGCACTGTTCTAAGCGCAGGGGCAGATACAAGTTAGGCCGGACACAGTCCCTGACCCACACTCTTAATTCCCATGTTACATATATGAGGTAACTGAGTCCCAGAGAAACCGAGTGACTTACCTAAGGTCACCCAGCAGACACACGGCGGAGCCGGGATTAGAACCCACGTCCTTCTGACTCTCGGGCGGGTCTCGATCCATTAAGTCTATCCATTAGAGAAGCAGCGTGGCTCAGCGGAAAGAGCCCGGGCTTTGGAGTCCGAGGTCATGGGTTCAAATCCCGGCTCCGCCAACTGTCAGCTGGGTGACTTTGGGCAGGTCACTTAACTTCTCTGTGCCTCAGTTCCCTCATCTGTAAAATGGGGATTAATCAATCAACCAATCGTATTTATTGAGCGCCTACTGTGTGCAGAGCACTGTACTAAGCACTTTGGAAGTACAAGTTGGCAACATATAGAGACGGTCCCTACCCAACAGTGGGCTCACAGTCTGGATTAAGACTATGAGCCCCCCGTGGGACAACCTGATCACCTTGTATCCCCCCAGTGCTTAGAACAGTGCTTTGCCCATAGTAAGCGCCTAACAAATACCATTATTATTATTATTATTATTAAGTTTGCTTTCAGAAAGTCTTAGACACGGGATTAATGGAGTAAACTTCAGCACCTCCTGGGAAAAATAGACAGTTCGGAGGGAATCTCCTCCCTTTTAGACTGTGAGCCCACTGTTGGGTAGGGACTGTCTCTATATGTTGCCAACTTGTACTTCCCAAGCGCTTAGTCCAGTGCTCTGCACACGGTAAGCGCTCAATAAATACGATTGATTGATTGATTGATTGATGAGAGACAGTCCCCGACCCACCCAAGAGCCTCCAAACTATCGTAGCCCCGTTTTACAGAGGACAGAACCGAGGCCAGAGGTGCAGTGACTTATCCAGGACCACACATCAGGTCGCCGGGGCAGGGCCGGGACTACAGTTTGGGATCTTCTGACACCCAGGCGCCCTTTCCACCAGCCCACGTCGTCTCTCTTATAATAATAATAATAATGATGGCATTTATTAAGCGCTTACTCTGTGCAAAGCACTGTTCTAAGCACTGGGGAGGTTACAAGGTGATCAGGTTGTCCCACGGGGGGCTCACAGTCGTAATCCCCATTTTACAGGTGAGGGAACTGAGGCCCAGAGAAGTGAAATGACTTGCCCAAAGTCACACAGCTGACAATTCGGAGCCGGGACTTGAACCCATGACCTCTGACTCCAAAGCCCGGGCTCTTTCCACTGAGCCACGCTGCCTCTCCTACCTCTTATCACTGCCTCTTATCACTGTGTACTCTAACAGAAGTCCAATTATTTCCCACCTCGCCCGATATTCCAGAGTCCAGGGGGGAAGGTTCTCTGGCAATCGACACCGACGTCTCTCTGCGCACGGAAATTTAAAACTGCCCTCTTAACGCGGATGAAATAAACCCTTTTCTACCTGTGTGAGGATTAGGCAGTCGGTGTCTGTCTCACGTCGCGGGCTGTTGGGCTGCGGTCCGAGTCTTCTAAGTTATCGCTTCCGCGCGTCTGCGCGCGCGTTCCCGGGAAACTGTAAAACCTTTTACACTTGGCGTCTTTTGTACTGTAAAACTCTGAAAATAAACTGAAATTCCAACTTCTACGTGCTGCTTAGTACCGCTCGCGAATGACGGTGGTGGGGCTGAAGAACCAACCAGTCTGTCGGTGGTATTCGTTAAGCGCTTACTACGAGCCAAGCGCTGTTCTAAGCACTGGCAGTCAGGTTGTCCCGTGTGGGGCTCACAGTCTTGATCCCCATTTTATAGATGTGGTTATTGAGGCCCAGAGAAGTTGAGTGACGTACCCAAGGTCACACCGCTGACAAGTGGTTCAACGCTTAGAACAGTGCTCAGCGCTTAGAACAGTGCTTTGCACATAGTAAGTGCTTAATAAATGCCATTATTATTGTTATTATTGTTATTATTATTATTATTATTATTAAGTGGTGGAGCTGGGATTAGAACCCACGACCTCTGACTCCCGAGCCCGGGCCCTTTCTACTGAGCAGCGTGGCTCAGTGGAAAGAGCCCGGGCTTTGGAGTCAGAGGTCATGGGTTCGAATTCCGATCCACCACGTCTGCTGTGTGACCTTGGGCAAGTCACTTAACTTCTCTGAGCCTCAGTTACCTCATCTGTAAAATGGGGATTAAGAGTGTGAGCCCCCATTGGACAGCGCGACTTTCCCATTCTTCCTCCTCGATAGCAGGGGCCGTGCTGGTCGGTAGCTGCCTGAAGTTTCGTTATACTCTGCCCCTAAAAATGCCCCCTTTGCCCTCCTCGCTGGTGGCGTGGCTCAGTGGAAAGAGCCCGGGCTTTGGAGTCAGAGGTCACGGGTTCGAATGCCGGCTCCGCCGACTGTCAGCTGTGTGACTTTGGGCAAGTCACTTCACTTCCTTGGGCCTCAGTGACCTCATCTGGAGCCCACTGTTTTAGACTGTGAGCCCACTGTTGGGTAGGGACTGTCTCTGTATGTTGCCAATTTATACTTCCCAAGCGCTTAGTACAGTGCTCTGCACATAGAAAGCGCTCAATAAATACGATTGATGATGATGATGATGATGAAAACGGGGACGAGGACCGTGAGCCCCCCGTGGGACGACCTGATCACCTTGTTACCTCCCCAGTGCTTAGAACAGTGCTTGGCCACATAGTAAACTTGGAGGAATATAATCAATCAATCAATCGTATTTATTGAGCGCTTACTGTGGGCAGAGCACTGTACTAAGCGCTTGAATATAAGAATGGCTCCTCCTGGTCCCCAGGCCTCTACCCCAGAGGCTGCCGGGAGCTAGTGCCCGGGCCGTGCAAGTTCTCCCTTCCCATTTTCACCCGGACACCGTGGGTTGGAAGAGAGGCCCAGCGTCGGGCCACGGGATTTTATCCTGGCGTCTTCCCAATCTTCCCCGGCGGCTCCAGGGAAGTAAAAACCCCAAGAAGGGAAGCGCCGGCCACCGCGACCGCCGCTTCCCTCTCCGCCGTGGGCCGTCCGGCTGGCGGTGCCGGGGAATGGGGACGACGACAGGGGAAGGGGAGACGAGGGCCCTCCCTCTCCGACTTTCCTGGCTCCATTGTTCCCGAGAGAGAGATTCCAGCCCCCCTGTTTATCCAGCTGTATCCTGGCCGGGGGCAGGCAACCCCGGGACCCCGGGCCAAACTTTTATCATCTCCTCCCGCCACAGGGGTCCGGGAACGGGCCGGATGCTGGGGGCGGACGACCGCCTCCCGAAATCCCACCTGCTCCGAGTCCCTACCGCCATTAGAAGGTGAGCTTCTCTGGAGTAGGGAATAATAATAATAATTATTATAATATATTATATTATAATAATTAATATAATCCCCTTTTAGACTGTGAGCCCCCCTTTTAGACTGTGAGCCCACTGTCGGGTAGGGACTGTCTCTATTTGTTGCCAATTTGTACTTCCCAAGCGCTTAGTACAGTGCTCTGCACATAGTAAGCGCTCAATAAATACGATTATTGATGATGATGATGATACTACTCGTTAAGCTCTTCCTCTGTGTCACACGCTGTTCTAAGCGCTGAGATAGTACAAGCTCGTCAGGTTGGACGCAGTCCCTGGCCCACAAGGGGCTCACGCTCTTAATCCCCATTTTTTACAGATGGGGTAACTGAGGCACAGAGAAGTGAAGTGACTTGCCCAAGGTCACACAGCAGACTTGGGGCAGAGCCGGGATTAGAACCCACGACCTCCTGTCTCCGAGGCCCGGGCTCTATCCACTACGCCATACTGCTTCCCGTCTGGCTCCTGTTATCGTCTCCTGGACGACGGTCCCCCCCGTGGCTCAACGGAAAGATCCCGGGCTTGGGAGTCAGAGGTCATGGGTTCAAATCCCACCTCCACCAATTGCCAGCTGTGTGACTTTGGGCAAGTCACTTAACTTCTCTGTGCCTCAGTTCCCTCATCTGTAAAACGGGGACTGTGAGCCCCACGTGGGACAACCTGATCACCTTTCATTCATTCAATTGTATTTATTGAGTGCTTACTGTGTGCAGAGCACTGTACTAAGCGCTTGGGAAGTCCAAGTTGGTAACATATAGAGACGGTCCCTACCCAACAACAGGCTCACATCCTCCCCAGCACTTAGAACAGTGCTTGGCACATAGTAAGCGCTTAAAAAATGCCATCATCATTATTTTTAGACTGTGAGCCCAATGTTGGGTAGGGACTGTCTCTGTATGTTGCCAATTTGTACTTCCCAAGCGCTTAGTACAGTGCTCTGCACATAGTAAGCGCTCAATAAATATGATTGATGATGATGATGATGATGATTATCTCCTGAGTCGCCCCGGCTTCTTCAGCGGGTGATCGCCACAGCCAGGATGGCGGATAATCGATCAATCAATCAGTGGTATTTATTGGGTGCTGACGATGGGCAGAGCACTGTGCTAAGCACTTGGGAGAGGACCATATAATGGAGTTAGCAGACGCGTTCCCTGCCTATGATGAGCTTACAGTCTAGCGGGGGAGACAGGCGGGAATTCAGACAAGTGATGAGCAAGGGGACAATTTTATCCACAGTGGCAGGTGCAGATGGGGTGATGGGGGCTAAAATATCGGAGCCCCCCATCCTAGGCAAGGGGAGTTTATTACTCCCGGCGCCCGTCCGGGACTGGACCGACGGCCGGGGGTCCTGACTGATGTTTCTAGGGGATGGGGTACGTGGTGCGAGAGGGTCTTTGGCCATTCTACTTGAAGACGGGGCCTTCTCCCACCCCTCCGCCCTGTGGGCGAGGGCGGCTCGGGGTCCCCAAGGAGAAACTGGGGGTCGGGTCTAGTCGTCATTGTCGTCATCCTCCTCCTCGGAGTCGTCGTCGTCGTCGTCCTCTTCCTCCTCCTCGTCGTCGTCGTCCTCCGTGTTGATCTTCCCGGAGAGCACGTCTTCGATCCAGTCCTCCAGCTCCTGGGCCGTGGGCAGGTCGTCGTCGTCCCGGATGTCCATCCAGACGCTGTCGGCCTGCGGAGGGCCCGGGGAAGAATAATAATGGCGTTTATTAGGCGCTTACTGTGTGCCAAGCGCTGGGGAGGTTACAAGACGATCGGGGTGTCATTCAATCGTATTTATTGAGCGCTTACTGTGTGCAGAGCACTGGACTAAGCGCTTGGGAAGTCCAAGTTGGCAACATCTAGAGACGGACGGTCCCTACCCAACAGTGGGCTCACAGGCTAGAAGGGGGAGACGGGCAACAAAACAAAACATATTCACAAAATAAAATACATAGAATAAATATGTACAGATAAAATAGAGTAATAAATCCATACAAGCATATATACATATATACAGGTGCTGTGGGGAGGGGAAGGAGATAATAATAATAATAATAATAATGGCATTTATTAAGCGCTTACTATGTGCAAAGCACTGTTCTAAGCGCTGGGGAGGTTACAAGGTGATCAGGTTGTCCCATGGGGGGCTCACAATGGGCAAGTCACTTCACTTCTCTGTGCCTCAGTTCCCTCATCTGTCAAATGGGGATTAAGACTGTGAGCCCCACATGGGACAACCTCATCTCCTTGTATTCCCCCCAGTGCTTAGAATAGTGCTTTGCACATAGTAAACGCTTAACAAATACCAACATTATTATTTCACTTCTCTGGGCCTCAGTTCCCTCATCTGTATAATGGGGATGAAGGGTGTGAGCCCCATGAGGGACAGGGGCTGTGTCCAACCTGATTAACTTTCATTCATTCATTCAATCGTATTTCTTGAGCGCTGTGTGCCAGAGCACTGTACTAAGCGCTTGGGAAGTACAAGTCGGCAACATCTAGAGACGGTCCCTACCCAACAGTGGGCTCACGGTCTAGAAGGGGGAGACGGGCGACAAAACAAAACACGTGGACAGGTGTCAAGTCGTCAGAATAAATAGAAATAAAGCTAGATGCACATCATTAACAAAATAAATAGAATAGTAAATATGTACAAGTAAAATAAATAGAGTAATAAATCTGTACGAACATATATACAGGTGCTGCGGGGAGGGGAAGGAGGTAGGGCAGGGGGGATGAGGAGGGGGAGAGGAAAAAGGGGGCTCATTCATTCATTCAATCGTATTTATTGAGCGCTGTTTGCAGAGCACTGTACTAAACGCTTGGGCAGTCCAAGCTGGCAACATATAGAGACGGGCTCAGTCTGGGAAGGCCTCCTGGAGGAGGTGAGCTCTCAGTAGGGCTTTGAAGGGAGGAAGAGAGCTAGCTAGACTGTGAGCCCACTGTTGAGTAGGGACCGTCTCTATATGTCGCCAACGTGGACTTCCCAAGTGCTTAGTCCAGTGCTCTGCACACAGTAAGTGCTCAATAAATACGATTGATTGATTGATTGATTGATAGCTTGGCGGATGTTTGGCCCATTAACTTCTCTGTGCCTCAGTTACCTCATCTGTAAAATGGGGATTAAAACTGTGAGCCCCCCACCGTGGGACAACCTGATCACCTTGTAACCTCCCCAGTGCTTAGAATGGTGCTTTGCACGTAGTAAGTGCTTAATAAATACCATCATCATCCTTATTATTATAGCAAGCGCTTAACAATTCTCCTTATTAATTACTACTTACGTCGGTCACGTTCACCACGCCGATCTGGGGCTTGAACAGATCGATCTTAAACGTCTTCTCCCAGTAGGCGATCAGCTGCAGAGACAGGGGGTCCCTCTCTGAGCAGGGCCCGCTGATGCCCCAAACCCTCCGGGGCACCCCGGGAACGCGCCGCGGAGGGAAGGGGCGGGAGAGGTGCATTCATTCATTCATTCAACCGTATTTATTGAGCGCTTACTGTGTGCAGAGCACTGGACTAAGCGCTTGGGAAGTCCAAGTCGGCAACATCTAGAGACGGTCCCTACCCAACAGTGGGCTCACAGTCTAGAAGGGGGAGACGGACAACAAATCATATTAACCAAATAAAATCAATAGAATAAACATGTACAAATAAAATAGAGTAATATAGATGTACAGATTCATCCATCCATTCAATCGTATTTATTGAGCGCTTACTGTGCGCAGAGCACTGGACTAAGCGCTTGGGAAGTCCAAGTCGGCAACATATAGAGACGGTCCCTACCCAACAGCGGGCTCACGGGCTAGAAGGGGGAGACGGACAACAAAACAGAACATATTAACACAATAAAACAAATAGAATAAATACGTACAAATAAAATTAATAAATAGAGTAATACAGACATACAAACATATTCAATCATATTTATTGAGCGCTTACTGTGTGCAGAGCACTGGACTAAGCGCTTGGGAAGTCCAAGTCGGCAACATCTAGAGACGGTCCCTACCCAACAGCGGGCTCACAGTCTAGAAGGGGGAGACAGACAACGAAACAGAACATATTAACACAATAAAATGAATAGAATAAATATGTACAAATAAAATGAATAGAGTAATATAGATGTACAAACACATTCATCCATTCAATAAATACTCAATAAATACGATTAAATGAATGAATGAATGAACACACTCCATCCAGCACCCTGACTTCCCTCTTCATTCCTGATTCCTGCCTTCTAGACTGGGAGCCCACTGTTGGGTTGTGAGCCTGCTGTTGGGTAGGGACCGTCTCTATATGTTGCCAACTTGTACTTCCCAAGCGCTTAGTCCAGTGCTCTGCACACAGTAAGCGCTCAATAAATACGATTAAATGACTGAATGAATGAACACACTCCATCCAGCACCCTGACTTCCCTCTTCATTCCTGATTCCTGCCTTCTAGACTGGGAGCCCACTGTTGGGTTGTGAGCCCGCTGTTGGGTAGGGACCGTCTCTATATGTTGCCAACTTGTACTTCCCAAGCGCTTAGTCCAGTGCTCTGCACACAGTAAGCACTCAATAAATACGATTAAATGACTGAATGAATGAACACACTCCATCCAGCACCCTGACTTCCCTCTTCATTCCTGATTCCTGCCTTCTGGACTGGGAGCCCACTGTTGGGTAGGGACCGTCTCTATATGTTGCCAACTTGGACTTCCCATAGTCCAGTGCTCTGCACACAGTAAGTGCTCAATAAATACGATTGATTGATTGATTGATGATTGATTCTCCCTCGGTGGACCCAGCCCTGATCATCCAACACGCCTAACTCTTCCCTCTCCATCCCTGACTGTCTCCGGTGACCCCAAACGGACCACCCAATCCCCCCGATTTTCCCCTCCCCATCCTTGACTGTCCCCCAGTGATCCAACACCCCCAACTCTCCCCTCTCCATCCCTGTCTCTCCCCCGGGGAGGCCAACAGGGATCACCCCACTCCCCTGAAATCCGGGCCCGTGTGAGTTCGGGGAGACCAGGCCCCTTCCCAACGGCTCCTCACCAGAGGGAAGTCATCTGGGTCGATCCACACGATGCTCAGGTCGGGATTGTCCGTGTTGTCCCTGGCGACCTGCTTCAGGATCTCCAGGAACTCAAAGCCATCTGGAATGGCATTCATTCATTCATTCAATCGGATTTATTGAGCGCTGACTGGGTGCAGGGCACTGGACTAAGTGCTCGGGAAGTCCAAGTTGGCAACATCTAGAGACGGTCCCTACCCAACAGTGGGCTCACATCGTCATCATCATCAGTCGTATTTATTGAGCGCTTACTGTGTGCAGAGCACTGGACTAAGCGCTTGGGAAGTACAAATTGGCAACATAGAGAGACAGTCCCTACCCAACAGTGGGCTCACAGTCTAAAAGGGGGAGACAAAACCAAACATACTAACAAAATAAAATAAATAGAATAGATACGTACAAGTAAAATAAATAAATACACATGAGGTAGGACCTGTCAGAAGCCGGTGCCCAGGGACCCCTCCGTGCCGGGGGGAAGGGCGGGCAGTGAGATTGACGCCCCCGACTGATGTCCCAATACTCCCCCAACCCCTGCCTCAATCAATCAATCAATCAATCAATCGTATTTATTGAGCGCTTACTGTGTGCAGAGCACTGGACTAAGCACTTGGTGTTGCCGACTTGTACTTCCCAAGCGCTTAGTACAGTGCTCTGCACACAGTAAGCGCTCAATAAATACGATTGATTGATTGATTGATTGGAGCATCGGGTGGAGGGTGGGCCCACCTGTTCATTCACTCATCCAATCGTATTTATTGAGCGCTCACTGTGTGCAGAACACTGTACTAAACTCGTGGGACAGGATAATACAACAATCAACACACACACATTCCCTGCCCAAAACGGGCTGACAGCCTAGAGCAGCGTGGCTCAGTGGGAAGAGCCCAGGCTTTGGAGTCGGAGGTCATGGGTTCAAATCTCAGCTCCACCAATTGTCAGCTGGGTGACTTTGGGCAAGTCGTTTCACTTCTCTGGGCCTCAGTGGCCTCATCTGGAAAATGGGGGTGAAGACTGTGAGCGCTGGGGAGGTTACAAGGCAATCAGGTTGCCCCACGGGGGTGGGGCTCACAGTCTTCATCCCCATTTTACAGATGAGGGAACTGAGGCCCAGAGAAGTGACGTGACTTGCCCGAAGTCACACAGCTGACAATTGGCGGGGCCGGGATTTGAACCCCTGACCGCTGACTCCAAAGCCCGGGCTCTTTCCACTGAGCCACACTGCTTCTTTTAAGCAAAATGGTAGATACAAGTCAATCAGGTTAGACACAGTCCCAGTCCCACGTGGGGCTCACACTTTTAAGTATCATCATCATCAATCGTATTTATTGAGCGCTTACTATGTGCAGAGCACTGTACTAAGCGCTTGGGAAGTACAAATTGGCAACATATAGAGACAGTCCCTACCCAACAGTGGGCTCACAGTATGTATGTATCTCTCCCAAGCGCTTAGTCCAGTGTTCTGCACACAGTAAGCACTCAATAAATACGACTGAATGAATGAACTAATTAATTAATATTTGTATTTAAGGTAGTTTGACCCATTCCGGACTCTAGCAAGAGCCCGGCCAGGGCAGATTAGGATTAATTCTCGATTTCTGCACCCCATTTTCCCATTAAATAACCCCTGGCCCATGTTAATTTTAAACAAAATCACTCCACAATTTTCCTAAAACTCCACCTGGGGTTCCCTAGGGCCTCTGGAGCTTTTTTTCTTCTCTATTTGGCTCCGTCATTCTGGTCCCGGCGTGTATTTATCCGTCCCTCATCCCTGCAGGATCTCATCCTGTTTGTGGGGACCGATATTCCCGGCTTCCGGAGGGCTAGTCACCCGGCCCAGTCTAATTCATTCATTCATTCATTCCCTCAATCGTATTTATTGAGCGCTTACTGAGTGCAGAGCACTGTACTAAGCGCTTGGGAAATACAATGTCATCTGCCCATCAGATGCTCTCCCTCCCCTCCCCATCCCCCCCAGCCTTACCTCCTTCCCCTCCCCACAGCACCTGTATATATGCATATATCTTTGTACAGATTTATTACTCTATTTATTTTATTTGTACATATTTATTCTATTTCTTTTATTTTGTTAATATGTTTTGTTCTCCTTCTCCCCCTCCTAGACTGTGAGCCCACTCTTCTAGACTGTGAGCCCGCTGTTGGGTAGGGACCATCTCTAGATGTTGCCAACCTGGACTTCCCAAGCGCTTAGTACAGTGCTGTGCACACAGTAAGCGCTCAATAAATACGATTGAATGAATGAGTGAATAAATACGATTGAATGAATGAATGAATGAATGAATGAATGAATGAATGAATGAATGAAAGGTGCCTATGTCCTGAACATCTTCGCCAGGGACGACGGCTGGCATCCTGATCACAGCGCTTGGTTTAATGCTCCGCACGCAGCACGTGCTCGATGAAGACCATTCCCAGGCGTTTATTACAGTGCTCTAGTACACCTGGCGCATAATAATAATAATAATGATGGCAGTTATTAAGCGCTTACTATGTGCAAAGCACTGTTCTAAGCGCTGGAGAGGTTACAAGGTGATCAGGTTGTCCCATGTGGGGCTCCAGTCTTCATCCCCATTTTCCAGATGAGGTCCCTGAGGCCCAGAGAAGTGAAGTGACTTGCCCAAAGTCACCCAGCTGACAACTGGCAGAGCAGGGATTTGAACCCATGACCTCTGACTCCAAAGCCCGGGCTCTTTCCGCTGAGCCACGCTGCTGGCACATAGTACCAGTGTGGCCTAGCGGAAAGAGCCCGGGCTCGGGAGTCAGAGGACGTGGGTTCTAATCCTGGCTCCTCCACTTCTCTGGGTGTGACCTTCACTTCACTTCTCTGTGCCTCAGTTCCCTCATCTGAGAAATGGGGATTAAGACCGTGAGCCCAACTTGGGACAATCTGATCACCTTGTATCTACCCCAGCGCTTATAACAGTGCTTGGCACATAGTAAGCGCTTAACATATACCATTCTTATTAGTTTTATTATTATCATCAATTCCAACTTGCACTTCCCAAGTGCTTAGTACAGTGCTCTGCACACAGTAAGTGCTCAATAAATATGAATGAATGAATGAATGAACTTACCTGCGCCTCAGTTACCTCATCTGTGAAATAGGGATGAAGACTGTGAGCCCCACGTGGGACAACCCAATTACCCTGTATCTACCCCAGTGCTTAGAACAGTGCTTGGCACATACTAAGCACTTAACAAATACCATCATTATTATTATTATTAGAGTAAGTGCTTAACAAATACCATCATTATTATTATATTCATTCATTCATTCATTCAATCGTATTTATTGAGCACTTACTGTGTGCAGAGCACTGTACTAAGCGCTTGGGAAGTACAAGTTGGCAACATATAGAGACGGTCCCTACCCAACAACGGGAAGTGCTTAACAAATACCATCATATTATTATAGTAAGTGCCTAAGAAATACCATCATTATTTGTTAAGAAGCAGCGTGGCTCAGTGGAAGGAGCCCGGGCTTGGAAGTCAGAGGTCATGGGTTCAAACCCCAGCTCTGCCACTTGTCAGCAGTGTGACTTTGGGCAAGTCACTTCACTTCTCTGGACCTCAGTTACCTCATCTGTAAAGTGGGGATGAAGACTTTGAGCCCCACGTGGGACAACTTGATCACCTTGTATCCCCCCAGCACTTAGAACAGTGCTTCGCACATAGTAAGCGCTTAAAAAGTACCATTATTATTATTATTATTGTTCTCTGTGCCTCAGTTCCCTCATCTGTTAAATGGGGATGAAGACAGTGAGCCCCCCTTGGGACAACCTGATCACCTTGTATCCCCCCCAGCACTTAGAACAGTGCTTTGCACATAGTAAGCGCTTAACAAATGCCATCGTTATTAGTATTATTATTATAGTAAGCGCTTAACAAATACCATCATTGTAATGATGATGACTACGACGATGAGTGCGAAGAGTGCTTAGTACAGAGCCTGGAACGTAGTAAGCGTTCAACAGATGCCATCATCATTATTATTATTATAGTAAGCGCTTAACAAATACCATCATTGTAATGGTGATGATGACTTAGTACAGCGCCTGGAACGTAGTAAGCGCTCAACGAATGCTATCATCATCATGATTATTACTATTATTATTATTATTATAGTAAGCGCTTAACAAATGCCATCATTGTAATGATGATGATGACTTAGTACAATGCCCGGAACGTAGTAAGCGCTCAACAAATGCCATCATCATCATGATTATTATTATTATAGTAAGCACTTAACAAATACCACCATTGTAATGATGATGATGACGACGAGGGGGAAGAGCGCTTAGTGCAGTGCCTAGAACATAGTAAGCGCTCAACAGATGCCATCATCATCATTATTATTATTATTATAGTAAGCGATTAACAAATACCATCATTGTAATGATGATGATGACTTAGTACAGCGCCTGGAACATAGTAAGCACTCAACAAATGCCACCACTGTAATGATGATGATGACGACGATGAGGATGAAGAGCGTTTAGTACAGCGCCTGGAACGTAGTAAGCGCTCAACAAATGACATCATCATTATGATAATGATGATTATTATTATAGTAAGCGCTTAACAAATACCATCATTGTAATGATGATGATGATGAGCGCGAAGAGCGCTTAGTACAGCGCCTGGAACGTAGTAAGCGCTCAACAGATGCCATTCATCATCATCATCATCATCATTATTATTATTATTATTATAGTAATCGATTAACAAATACCATCATTGTAATGATGACGATGACTTAGTACAGTTCCTAGAACATAGTAAGCACTCAACAGATATCATCATCATCATCTCATCATCATCATCATCATCATCGTTATTATTATATTATTATTATTATTATCATCATTATTATTATTATTATTGTAAGCAGCGTGGCTCAGTGGAAAGAGCCCGGGCTTTGGAGTCAGAGGTCATGGGTTCGAATCCCGAATCCACCAATTGTCACGTGTGTGACTTTGGGCAAGTCACTTCACTTCTCTGGGCCTCAGTTCCCTCATCTGTAAAATGGGGAATCAGACTGTGAGCCCCCCGGGGGACAACCTGATCACCTTGTCACCTCCCCAGCGCTTAGAACAGTGCTTTGCACATAGTAAGCGCTTAATAAATGCCATCATTATTATTATTATTAACAAATACCATCATTGTAACGTAGTAAGCGCTCAACAAATGCCATGATGATGATGATTATTATTATAGTAAGCGTTTCACAAATACCATCATTGTAATGATGATGATGACGACAACGATGAGCGCGAAGAGCGCTTAGTACAGCGCCTGGAGCGTAGTAAGCGCTTAACCAATAAAGTTAACAAACGAAAAATACAAACCGGGGGGAACTGGCGCGTGGGAGATTCCAGGCGCGCCCCCCCCCCCGCCCTCCGTCGAATGGACGCGTCCTCGGACGGAGCCCCGCCCACCCCGTGACGTCACGGGCGAAACGCCCGCTCGGCCAATCACCGCGGCCCCTCGCGGCAGCCCACGATGGGCCGAGCGTCTCCATGGCTACGCGGGCGCGCCGGGGAGGGGGCGTGGCCACGTTGCCTAGGTTACGCCCCGAGGACCACGCCCCCTACAGGCCACCCGCGCATTCGAACCTCAGCAAGCTGCGGCCTGCGCTACCCAGCTCCGCCTCCTACATAATAATAATAACAGTGCTTTGCACATAGTAATAATAATAATAATAATGGCATTTATTAAGCACCTACTATGTGCAAAGCACTGTTCTAAGCGCTGGGGAGGTTACAGAGTGATCAGGTTGTCCCACGGGGGGCTCACAGTCTTAATCCCCATTTTCCAGATGAGGGAACTGAGGCCCAGAGAAGTGAAGTGACTTGCCCAAAGTCACACAGCTGACAATTGGTGGAGCCGGGATTTGAACCTGTGGCTCCAAAGCCCGGGCTCTTTCCACTGAGCCACGTAAGCGCTTAATAAATGCCATCGTTATTATTATTACTATTACCGGCACCCCCGGACCCCCCCACAGCATTCATTCAATCGTTTCTCAATCCATCACTAATAATAATAATAAAAATGGCATTTGTTAAGCGCTTACTATGTGCAAAGCACCGTACTAAGCGCTTGGGAAGTGCAAGTTGGCAACATTTAGAGACGGTCCCTCCCTGACAAGGGGTTCACAGTCCAGAATCAATCAGGCCCCCGCCTTACCTCCTTCCCTTCCCCACAGCACCTGTATATATGTTTGTACGGATTTATTACTCAATTTGTACATATCTATTCTATTTATTTTATTTTGTTAGTATGTTTGGTTTAGTTGTCTGTCTCCCCCTTTTAGACCGTGAGCCCGCTGTTGGGTCGGGCCCGTCTCTAGACGTTGGCCGACTTGGACTTCCCAAGCACTTAGTCCAGTGCTCTGCACACAGTAAGCGCTCAATAAATACGATTGATGGATTGATTGAGTGCTTCCTCTGTGCAGAGCACTATCCCAAGCGCTTAGTCCAGTGCTCTGCACACAGTAAGCGCTCAATAAATAAGATTGATTGATTGATTGAGTGTTTCCTCTGTGCAGAGCACTACCCCAAGCACTTAGTCCAGTGCTCTGCACACAGTAAGCGCTCAATAAATACGATTGATTGATTGATTGATTGAGTGCTTCCTCTGTGCAGAGCACTATCCCAAGCGCTTAGTCCAGTGCTCTGCACACAGTAAGTGCTCAATAAATACGATTGATTGATTGATGATTGAGTCCTTCCTCTGTGCAGAGCACTATCCCAAGCGCTTAGTCCAGTGCTCTGCACACAGTAAGCGCTCAATAAATAAGATTGATTGATTGATTGAGTGCTTCCTCTGTGCAGAGCACTACCCCAAGCACTTAGTCCAGTGCTCTGCACACAGTAAGCGCTCAATAAATACGATTGATTGATTGATTGATTGAGTGCTTCCTCTGTGCAGAGCACTATCCCAAGTGCTTAGTCCAGTGCTCTGCACACAGTAAGCGCTCAATAAATACGATTGATGGATTGATTGAGTGCTTCTTCTGTGCAGAGCACTATCCCAAGCGCTTAGTCCAGTGCTCTGCACACAGTAAGTGCTCAATAAATACGATTGATTGATTGATTGATTGAGTGCTTCCTCTGTGCAGAGCACTATCCCAAGCGCTTAGTCCAGTGCTCTGCACACAGTAAGCGCTCAATAAATACGATTGATTGATTGATGATTGAGTCCTTCCTCTGTGCAGAGCACTATCCCAAGCGCTTAGTCCAGTGCTCTGCACACAGTAAGCACTCAATAAATACGATTGATTGATTGATTGAGTGATTCCTCTGTGCAGAGCACTATCCCAAGCGCTTAGTCCAGTGCTCTGCACACAGTAAGCGCTCAATAAATACGATTGATTGATTGATCCTAAGGGCTTGGGAGAGTACACTGGAACAGAGTTGGCAAACACATTCCTTGCCCATAGTGAGCTCCTCTTCGTACCCATCCTGTTCCTCCTCCGGTGGCCCCGGGGTCTTGGGGCCTTGCCAGCGTGATGGGGGTGGACCTGCCCGGCTCGTCGGACGGGATTTCTAGTTGCCAAGTGAGAAATTCCCAAGGCCGAGCCGCCCAGGCCCCAGAGCGCTCCCTCTCTCCATATTCAGTCATTCAATCGTATTTATTGAGCGCTTACTGTGTGCAGAGCACTGGACTAAGCGCTTGGGAAGTCCAAGTTGGCAACATTCATTCATTCATATTTATCAATCAATCAATCAATCAATCGTATTTATTGAGCGCTTACTGTGTGCAGAGCACTGGACTAAGCACTTGGGAAGTCCAAGTCGGCAACATATAGAGACGGTCCCTACCCAACAGCGGGCTCACAGTCTAGAAGGGGGAGACAGAGAACAAAGCCAAACATATTAACAAAATAAAATAAATAGAATAGATATGTACGAGTAAAATAAAGTAAAATTTATTGAGCGCTTACTGTGTGCAGAGCACTGGGCTAAGCGCTTGGGAAGTCCAAGTTGGCAACACATAGAGATGGTCAATCAATCAATCAATCAATTGTATTTATTGAGCGCTTACTCTGTGCAGAGCACTGGACTAAGCGCTTGGGAAGTCCAAGTTGGCAACATATAGAGACAGTCCCTACCCAACAGCGGGCTCACAGTCTAGAAGGGGGAGACAGAGAACAAAACCAAACATATTAACAAAATAAAATAAATAGAATAGATATGTACGAGTAAAATAAAGTAAAACTTATTGAGCGCTTACTGTGTGCAGAGCACTGGACTAAGCACTTGGGAAGTCCAAGTTGGCAACACATAGAGACGGTCAATCAATCAATCAATCAATCGTATTTATTGAGCGCTTACTGTGCGCAGAGCACTGGACTAAGCGCTTGGGAAGTACAAGTCGGCAACATATAGAGACGGTCCCTACCCAACAGCGGGCTCACACTCTAGAAGGGGGAGACAAACAGAACAAAACATATGAACAAAATAAAATAATACATATATTCATTCATTCAATTGTATTTATTGCGCGCTTACTGTGTGCAGAGCACTGGACTAAGCACTTGGGAAGTACAAGTTGGCAACCTATAGAGACGGTCCCTACCCAACAGCGGGCTTACAGTCTAGAAGGGGGAGACAAACAGAACAAAACATATGAACAAAATAAACTAATACATATATTCATTCATTCATTCATTCAATCGTATTTATTGCACGCCTACTGTGTGCGGAGCACTGTACTAAGCGCTTGGGAAGTACAAGTTGACAACATATAGAGATGGTCCCTACCCAACAGCGGGCTCACAGTCTAGAAGGGGGAGACAAACAGAACAAAACATATGAACAAAATAAAATAATATATATATTCATTCATTCAAATTCCCTGGATGCGAGGGAATTTGCTCACGGGGGAGGTCGATGGGGGTTTCAGGAGGGGTTTCCTGGGCTTTCCCTCTCTTCCCAAACCGGGACAGGAGGCGTCTTTGTCCCACTGTTTGCAGGGGACTGGGAAACGAGCCAGAGGCCCACAGGGAAAGGCGATGCCCGCGTGGCTCAGTGGAAATAATAATAATAATAATGATGGCGTTTATTAAGCATTTACTATGTGCAGAGCACTGTTCTAAGCCCTGGGGGGATACAAGGTAATCAAGTTGTCCCACGTGGGGCTCAGTCTTAATCCCCATTTTACAGATGAGGGAACTGAGGCCCAGAGAAGTGAAGTGACTTGCCCAAGGTCACACAGCAGACATGTGGTGGAGTCGGGATTCGAACCCATGACCTCTGACTCCAAAGCCCGGGCTCTTTCCACTGAGCTACACTGCTTCTCAAGAAGAAGCCCGCGCTTTGGAGTCGGGGGTCGTGGGTTCAAATCCCGGCTCCGCCGCTTGTCAGCTGGGTGACTCTGGGCAAGTCACTTCACTTCTCTGAGCCTCAGTTCCCTCATCTGGAAAATGGGGATGAAGGCTGTGAGTCCCCGTGGGACAACCTGATCACCTTGTAACCTCCCCGGCGCTTAGAACAGTGCTTTGCACATAGTAAGCGCTTAATAAATGCCATTATTATTATTATTATTATTATTATTCTGCCATCATGGAAAGGCAGCCTGGCCTAGTGGCTAGAGCCTGGGCCTGAGTGTCAGAAGGACCTGCATTCTCATCCTACAGTGCTTGACACATAGTAAGCACTTAACAAATACCATTATTATTATTATTATTATTATTATTATTATCCTGGCTCCGCCACTTGTCGGCTGTGTGACCTCGGGCGAGACACTTCGCCTCTCTGGGCCTCGGTTCCCTCATCTGTAAAATGGGGATTGAGATTGGGAGCCCGAAGTGGGACCGATCTGCTTGTAACCACCCCAGCGCTTAAGCAGCGTGGCTCAGTGGAAAGAGCCCGGGCTCGGGAGTCAGAGGTCATGGGTTCAAATCCCGGCTCTGCCACTTGTCAGCTGGGTGATTCTGGGCAAGTCACTTCACTTCTCTATGCCTCAGTTCCCTCATCTGTAAAATGGGGATGAAGACTGTGAGCCCCCACGTGGGACAACTTGATCACCTTGTAACCTCCCCAGTGCTTAGAATAGTGCTTAGCGGTGGAAAGAGCCCGGGGTTGGGAGTCAGAGGTTGTGGGTTCAAATCCCAGCTCCGCCGCTTGTCAGCTGGGTGACTCTGGGCAAGTCACTTCACTTCTCTGGGCCTCAGTGACCTCATCTGGAAAATGGGGATGAAGACTGTGAGCCCCTCGTGGGACAACCTGATCAACTTGTACCCTCCCCAGTGCTTAGAACAGTGCTTGGCACATAGTAAGCACTTAATAAATGCCATTATCATTATTATTATAAATTTTGTTGTCTGTCTCTCCCTTCTTAGACTGTGAGCACGTTGTTGGGTAGGGACCGTCTCTCTATGTTGCCGACTTGTACTTCCCAAGCGCTTAGTACAGTGCTCTGCACACAGTAAGCACTCAATAAATACGATTGAATGAATGAATGAATGCATAAATGCCATTATTATTATTATTACTATTAGTCCAGTGCCTGGCACATAGTAAGAGCTTAACAAATACCACAATTATTATTATCCGTGCTTAGTACAGTGCCTGGCACATAGTAAGAGCTTAACAAATACCACAGTTACTATTATCAGTGCTTAGTACAGTGCCTGGCACATAGTAAGAGCTTAACAAATACCACAGTTATTATTATCCGTGCTTAGTACAGTGTCTGGCACATAGTAAGAGCTTAACAAATGCCACAATTATTATTATCAGTGCTTAGTACAGTGCCTGGCACATTGCAAGAGCTTAACAAATACCTCAATTATTATTATCAGTGCTTAGGACAGTGCCTGGCACATTGTAAGAGCTTAACAAATACCTCAATTATTATTATCAGTGCTTAGGACAGTGCCTGGCACATTGTAAGAGCTTATCAAATACCACAATTATTATTATCCATGCTTAGTACAGTTCCTGGCACGTAGTAAGTGCTTAACGAATACCATTATTATCATTTTTATCCACTAGGCCTTGACCTCAGCTCCTCCTGGGCACAGCCCGGCAGGGCGGAGGGTCTTCCCGGGACCCCCACATCACCGGCCCCGAGTTCGACACAGCCCTGGGATGGGGGAGGAAAAGAAAGCAGTCGGGGGGCGGAGAGGGAGAGGCGCTTACCGGGGTCATCCTTCTCGGCAAAGGCCACGATGTGGGTCCCGTCCATATCGTCCTCCTGAGGGGGTGAGAACCAGAGGCGACGTCAGTACCAGTCCATCAATCAATCATCAATCGTATTTATTGAGCGTTTACTGTGTGCAGAGCACTGTACTAAGCGCTTGGGAAGTCCAAGTTGCAACAGTCCCTACCCAACAGCGGGCTCACAGTCTAGAAGGGGGAGACAGAGAACCAAACCAAACGTACTAACAAAATAAAATCAATGGAATTGATATGTACAAGCAAGATAAATAAATAAATGGAGTAATAAATATGTACAAATATATATACATATATACCAGTCCATCCCAGTCCTCCCAGTGGAAGGTTCTGCATAAACTCCAGTCTGAGCCGCCATGCCCGGTGGAAACCCGTATTCTGAGAGGGCCGAGTCATATTTATTTGACTTGTCCAGATTTTCTATTGATTTGGTTAATGATGTGCATCCTTCTAAACTGTGAGCCCACTGTTGGGTAGGGACCGTCTCTCTATGTTGCCAACTTGGACTTCCCAAGCGCTTAGTACAGTGCTCTGCACACAGTCAGCGCCCCATAAAGACGATTGATCGATTGATCTAGCTTTACTTCTATGCTTTGCGCACAGTAAGCGCTTAACAAATACCGTCATTACTATTATTTCAGAATGAATTACTCAGAATAATGAATCAATTATTTCAGAATAGGACTTGACACAGTAAGCGCTCAATAAATACGATTGATTGATTGATTGATTGATTGACACCCGTCCACATGTTTCGTTTTGTTGTCCATCTCCCCCTATTAGACTGTGAGCCCGTTGTTGGGTAGGGACCGTCTCTAGATGTTGCTGACTTGGACTTCCCAAGCGCTTAGTCCAGTGCTCTGCACACAGTAAGCGCTCAATAAATACGATTGAATGAATGAATTCGTTCTTTCATTCGTTCGGTCGTATTTATTGGGCGCTTACTGTGTGCAGAGCACTGGACTAAGTGCTTGGGAGAGGGCAATAGAACAATAAGCAGCAAGTTACAGCTCTGGAAACCCAAGCCCAGAGATAATAAGTGACTTGCCCCAGATAATAATAATAATAATAATAATAATTGCAGTATTTGTTGTCCATCTCCCCCTTCTAATGATGGCACTTATTAAGCACTTACTATGTGCAAAGCATTGTTCTAAGCACTGGGGAGGTTACAAGATGATCAGGTTGTCCCACGTTGGGCTCGCAGTCTTCATCCCCATTTTACAGATGAGGTTACTGAGGCCCAGAGAAGTGAAGTGACTTGCCCAAAGTCACACAGCTGAGAATCGGCAGAGCAAGGATTTGAACCCATGACCTCTGACTCCAAAGCCCGTGCCCTTTCCACTGAGCCACACTGCTTCTCTTAATAATAATGATGGCATTTATTAAGCGAATACTATATGCAAAGCACTGTTCTAGGCACTGGGGAGGTTACAAGATGATCAGGTTGTCCTACGGGGGGCTCACAGTCTTAATCCCCATTTTACAGATGAAGTCACTGAGGCCCAGAGAAGTGAAGTGACTTGCCCAAAGTCACACAGCTGACAATTGGCAGAGCCGGGATTTGAACCCCTAACCTCTGACTCCAAAGCCCGGGCTCTTTCCACCGAGCCACACTGCTTCTCTTAATAATAATGATGGCATTTATTAAGCGCTTACTATGTGCAAAGCACTGTTCTAAGCGCTGGGGAGGATATAGGGTGATTGGGTTGTCCCACGTGGGGCTCACAGTCTTCATCCTCATTTTACAGATGAAGTCACTGAGGCCCAGAGAAGTGAAGTGACTTGCCCAAAGTCACAGAGCTGACAGTCGGCGGAGTCGGGATTTGAACCCATGACCTCTGACTCCAAAGCCCGGGCTCTTTCCACTGAGCCACGCTGCTTCTAGACCGTGAGCCCGCTGTTGGGTTGGTACCATCTCTAGATGTTGCCAACTTGTACTTCCCAAGCGCTTAGTCCAGTGCTCTGCACACAGTAAGCGCTCCATAAATACGATTGAATGAATTGTTGGATGGGGAGGTGGGTGGGTGAGCCCACTGTTGGGTAGGGACTGTCTCTATATGTTGCCAACTTATACTTCCCAAGCGCTCAGTACAGTGCTCTGCACACAGTAAGCGCTCAGTAAGTATGATTGATTGATTGATTGATTGATTGGGAGCTGCAGAAGGCTAGGGGGTCCCGGAGGTTGGGCACACAGAAGGCTCTGGGAACTGAATCTGAACACAGGCCGCTGTTGATGTTGAGCCCCCCGCCCTGGACTCACTGGAATTTCCCTACGGAAAATCCGTGTTCTTCACCTTTCTCGATCCCCGTTTCCAACTCAATTGCTTCCAATATAAGCAGAATCCTATCTAAATGCTAATTTTTTTTTCCCCTCGGAGTTCAGGCAGGACAAAAGCACCCAAAATGCTAAAAGATTAAATGGAAAATGTCCTTTCAAGTGGAGACGCCCCCCACCAACTCCAGGCCCAGGCCTCTCTGGGGGTTAAATGGTCTCGGGGAAGGTTTTGGGCTGTCGGATTCGGCTCTGTTTTCATTCATTCATTCATTCAATCGTATTTATTGAGCGCTTACGGTGTACAGAGCACTGGACTAAGTGCTTGGGAAGTCCAAGTTGGCAATATATAGAGACGGTCCCTACCCAACAGCGGGCTCGCAGTCTAGAAGGGGGAGACAGACAACAAAACATATTAACAAAATAAAAAAGTAGAATAAATACGTACAAGTAAAATAAATCAGCAGCCATGCCGTGTGTTTGTGTGTGAGTGCACGCGTGTACTTGTGCGTGTTTATGTGTGGAGAGTATGAATGCGTGTGTGTGGGGGGGATTCATTCAATCATATTTATTGAGCGCTTACTGTGTGCAGAGCACTGGACTAAGTCCAAGTTGGCAACATCTAGAGACGGTCCCTACCCGACAACGGGCTCACAGTCTAGAAGGGGGAGACGGACAACAAAACAAAACACGGAGACAGGTGTCAAGTCGTCAGAAATAGAATTAAAGCTAAATGCACATCAACAAAATAAATAGAATAGTAAATATGTACAAGTAAAATAGAGTGATAAATCTGTACAAACATATATACAGCTGCTGTCCCATGCACGAATATGTGTGAGAGCGTTTATGGAGGAGGGTTGGCCAGAGTGAGCAGAAGTCTAAACATGCCCCTTAATAATAATAATAGTAATAATAATGGCATTTATTAAGTGCTTACTATGTGCAAAGCACTGTTCTAAGCGCTGGGGAGGTTACAAGGTGATCAGGTTGTCCCACAGGGGGCTCACAGTCTTCATCCCCATTTTACAGATGAGGGAACTGAGGCCCAGAGAAGCGAAGTGACTTGCCTAAAGTCACACAGCTGACAGTTGGCAGGGCAGGCAACCTGATCACCTTGTATCTTCCTCAGCGCTTAGAACAGTGGTTTGCACGTAGTAAGCCCTTAACAAATGCCATCATTATTATTATTATTATTAGAGGGGGAGATGGCCATTAAGAGCTTAACAAATGCCATTATGATTATTATTATTATTATTAGGGGAGACGACCATTCAGATCCCGGCTCCGCCAATTGCCAGTGGTGTGGCTTCGGGCAAGTCACTTAATTTCTCTGTGCCTCAGTTACCTTAATGGGAATTAAGACTGTGAGCCCCCCCCAATGGGACAACCTGATCACCTTGTAACCGCCCCAGCGCTTAGTATAGTGCTTTGCACATAGTAAGCGCTTAATAAATGCCATTATTATTATTATTATCAATTATGGACAGGTGCTTTGCGGCTGAGGGTGGGGTGACTATCAAGAGCTCAAACGCACGGGTGAGGCAGCACTTAGAACAGTGCTTTGCACATAGTAAGCGCTTAATAAATGCCATTATTATTATTATTATCAATTACAGACAGGTGCTTTGGGGCTGAGGGTGGAGTGACTATCAAGAGCTCAAACGCACGGGTGAGGCAGCGCTTAGAACAGTGCTTTGCACATAGTAAGCGCTTCATAAATGCAATTATTATTATTATTATTATTATCAATTACGGACAGGTGCTTTGGGGCTGAGGGTAGGGTGACTATCAAGAGCTCAAACACACGGGTGAGGCAGCGCTTAGAACAGTGCTTTGCACATAGTAAGCGCTTCATAAATGCCATTATTATTATTTTTATCAATTACAGACAGGTGCTTTGGGGCTGAGGGCGGGGTGACTATCAAGAGCTCAAACGCAGGGGTGAGGCAGAAGGGAAAGGGACTAGAGAAGGCCTTTTGGGGGACGCGTGTCTTCAAGAAAGCTTTAAAGCTGGGGAGGGGGGTGGTCTGTCAGATTCATTCATTCAATCGTATTTATTGAGCGCTTACTGCGTGCAGAGCACTGTACTAAGCGCTTGTCGGATGTGAAGGGAGGGGGGCAGCCCAGCGTGAGGACGCAAACGAGGGTCAGCGGAGAGCTAGAGGAGACGGAGGCCCAGTGAGTAGGTTGGCGAGGTGAGGTAGAAGGGGGCGAGGGGATTTGAGGGCTTTAAAGCCAACGGTGAGGAGCTACTGTTTGACGTGGAGGTGGATAATAATAATAAAAATAACAATAATAATGGTATTTGTTAAGCGCTTACTATGTGCAAAGCACTGTTCTAAGTGCTGGATGGGCAACCGCTGGAGGTTTTGGAAGAGGAATGGGAAAACATGGATTGAATGTTATATCGTACTCTCCCAAACGCTTAGTAGAGTGCCCTGTGCACAGAAAGTGCTCAATAAATACAACATTGGTAGATTTTTTTCATTTTTTAGAAAAATAATAATGACACTTGCTAAGCGCTTACTATGTGCGAACCACCGTTCAAAGCGCTGAAGGGATACAAGGTCATCAGGCTGTCATCATCATCATCAATCGTATTTATTGAGCGCTTACTGTGTGCAGAGCACTGAACTAAGCGCTTGGGAAGTCCAAGTTGGCAACATATAGAGACGGTCCCTACCCAACACTGGGCTCACAGTCTAAAAGGGGGAGACAGAGAACAAAGCCAAACATACTAACAAAATAAAATAAATAGAATAGATATGTACAAGTGAAATAAATAAATAAATAGAGTAATAAATCTGTACAAACATATATCCATATATACAGGTGCTGTGGGGAAGGGAAGGAGGGAAGATGGGGGGGGGTGGAGAGGGGAACGAGGGGGAGAGGAAGGAAGGGGGCTCACAGTCTTCATCCCCATTTGACAGATGAGGTAACTGAGGCTCAGAGAAGTTAAAAGTGCCTTGCCCAAGGCCACACAGCATTCATTCATTTCATTCAATCATATTTACTGAGCGCTTACTGTGTGCAGAGCACTGGACTAAGCGCTTGGGAAGTCCAAGTTGGCAACATACAGACAGCAGACATGTGGCGGAGCCTGGATTAGAACCCACAACCTCTGACTCCTAAGCCTGCGCTCTTTCCACTGAGCCACGCTTCGTAGAGTGTCCTGCACACAGTAAGTGCTCAATAAATACAACTGATTGATACATTTTTATTTTATTTTTTTTAGAAAAATGATCCGGGCAGCAGAGCCCAGTAAGAACTGGAGTGGGGAGAGCCAAGCGAGGAGGCTGAAGCGGAAATGGAGACATTTAACTTCTCCGGGCCGCAGGTTTCCTAAAATCCCTGCCTTCCCTGAGAAGCTTCTTCCACGCTGAGAAGCAGCGTGGCTCAGTGGAAGAGAGCCCGGGCTTTGGAGTCAGAGGTCATGAGTTCAAATCCTGGCTCCGCCAATTGTCGGCTGTGTGACTTTGGGCAAGTCACTTAACTTCTCTGTGCCTTAGTTCCCTCATCTGTAAAATGGGGTTGAAGACTGTGAGCCCCCTGTGGGACAACCTGATCACCTTGTAACCTCCCCAGTGCTTAGAACAGTGCTCTGCACATAGTAAACGCTTAATAAATGCCATTATTATTATTATTATTATTCCCTCCCAAGTTGGGGTCAAACTTGATTATTATCAGTTCCAGTGGTTGGCACGACTCTGGGCCCGGAGTAAGGATTTACTAAATCCCACCATCACTAATTACTTCGAAGTAATTAGTGGTTTGGGTGGCCCAAACCACCCTCCACCCACCCCCGGCCACGGAACTGAACGACTAAACTCCCTGAGTCTCCCGGGATCGGCTCATCCCACCTCCAAAGCCCCCCGCCCGATATCCCAGGGTGGAAAAAGCCCCCCATCCCACCCTGGACTTACCCAGGTCTCGAACATATCCTTGGGACGCAGTTTTCGCAGCGTGGCTCTAGAAAGGAGGCGAGAGTTGGCGTGAGTCTGAGCTACCCCAGTGGTCCCAGCATTCATACACTCATTTTATTTTATTTATAATGGCATTTATTAAGCGCTTCCTATGTGCAAAGCACTGTTCTAAGCGCTGGGGAGGTTACAAGGTGATCAGGTTGTCCTGCGGCTCACAGTCTTAATCCCCATTTTACAGATGAGGGAACTGAGGCCCAGAGAAGTGAAGTGACTTGCCCAAAGTCACCCAGCTGACAGTTGGCGGAGCCGGGGTTTGAACTCGTGACCTCTGACTCCAAAGCCCGGGCTCTTTCCGCTGAGCCACGCTGCCTCTCCATTCATTCAGTCGTATTTATTGAGCGCTTACTATGTGCAAAGCACTGTTCTAAGCACTGGGGAGGTTACAAAGTGCTCAGGTTGTCCCACGTGGGGCTCACAGTCTTAATCCCCATTTTCCAGATGAGGGAACTGAGGCCCGGAGAAGTGAAGTGACTTCCCCAAAGTCACCCAGCTGACGATTGGCGGAGCCGGGATTTGAACCCACGACCTCTGACTCCAAAGCCCGGGCTCTTTCCATTGAGCCACGCTGCTTCTTATCATCATCAACAAAATAACAAATTAACAAAATAAATGGAATAGTAAATACGTACAAGTAAAATAAATAGAGTAATAAATCTGTACAAACATTACTCTATTTTATTTGTACATATTTATTCTATTTATTTTATTGTGTTAATATGTTTTGTTTTGTTCTCCGTCTCCCCCTTCTAGACTGTGAGCCCGCTGTTGGGTCGGGACCGTCTCTAGATGTGGCCAACTTGGACTCCCCAAGCGCTTGGTCCAGTGTTCTGCACGCGGTAAGCGCTCAATAAATACGATTGATTGATTGATTGATTGATAACCCGCTGCCCCCAAGTACCGGCCATGCTGCTTCACGAAGTCCACCAGCTCCTCTTCCGTGTACGGCTTCTCGGGGATGGGGACGGGATCCTCCATGAACGGCTCGTAGAAATCCACCTGGTTCGGTTTCAGGCCGAGCTTCTTGGCGACCTGCGGCCGTGAGGGAGACATTCCCATGGACATCCCGTCCGGGGCCGGCCCGGCCTCCTCCTCCCCTTTTTCCTTCTTAAATGCTATTTGTTCATTCCTTCTTAAACACACTCCTAAGCTCATTCATTCCTAAATTCATTCCTAAATACAATAAATCGCATTTATTGACCGCTTACTGTGTGCGGAGGATTGTACTACAAATGCCATCTTACCTCCTTCCCTTCCCCACAGCACCTGTATATATGTATATATGTTTGTACATACTTATTACTCTATTTATCTTGTACATATCTATTCTATTTATTTTATTTTGTTAGTATGTTTGGTTTTGTTCTCTGTCTCCCCCTTCTAGACTGTGAGCCCGCTGTTGGGTAGGGACTGTCTCTATGTGTTGCCGACTTGGACTTCCCAAGCGCTTAGTACAGTGCTCTGCATGCAGTAAGTGCTCAATAAATACGATTGATTGATTGAAATGCCATTATTATTATTACTATCTAGTTTCCCCCCCCAGTGCTTAGAACAGTGCTTGGCACATAGGAAGCGCTTAACAAATGCCGTCGTCATCATCATCATTACTAAGCCTTTGGGAGAGGACAATAATAATAATAATAATAATAATAATAATAATAATAATAATGATGGCATTTGTTAAGCGCTCACTATGTGCAGAGCACTGTTCTAAGCGCTGGGGGGGAATACAAGGTGATCAAGTTATCCCACGTGGGGCTCCCAGTCTTAATCCCCATTTTCCAGATGAGGGAACTGAGGCTCAGAGAAGTGAAGTGATTTGCCCAAGGTCACACAGCAGACATGTGGCAGAGCCGGGATTTGAACCCATGACCTGGGACTCCAAAGCCCGGGCTCTTTCCACTGAGCCACGCTGCTGAGCCAATTGTCAGCTGTGTGACTTTGGGCAAGTCACTTCACTTCTCTGGGCCTCAGTTCCCTCATCTGGAAAATGGGGATGAAGACTGTGAGCCCCACGTGGGACAACCTGATTACCTTGTATCTCCCCCAGCGCTTAGAACAGTTCTTTGCACATAGTAAGCGCTTAACAAATATTATCAATTTCATTATTATTATGTGGGACAACCTGATGACCTTGTATCTACCCCAGCGCTTAGAACAGTGCTTGGCACATAGTAAGCGCTTAACAAATACCGTCATTATTATTATTATTGTTATGTGGGACAACCTGATGACCTTGTAACTACCCCAGCACTTAGAACAGTGCTTGGCACATAGTAAGCGCTTAACAAATACCGTCATTATTATTATTATTGCTATGTGGGACAACCTGATGACATTATATCTGCCCCAGCGCTTAGAACAGTGCTTGACACATAATAAGAGCTTACCAAATACTGTCATTATTATTATTATTGCTATGTGGAACAACTTGATGACCTTGTATCTACCCTAGCGCTTAGAACAGTGCTTGGCACATAGTAAGCGCTTTTGAAATACCGTCATTATTATTATTATTGTTATGTGGGACAACCTGATGACCTCGTATCTACCCCAGCGCTTAGAACAGTGCTTGGCACATGGTAAGCGCTTAAGAAATACTGTCATTATTATTATCATTGTTATGTGGGACAACCTGATGACCTTGTATCTACCCCAGCGCTTAGAACAGTGCTTGGCACATAGTAAGCGCTTAAGAAATACCGTCATTATTATTATTATTGTTATGTGGGACAACCTAATGATCTTGTATCTATCCCAGTGCTTAGAACAGTGCTTGGCACATAGTAAGCGCTTAACAAATACCATCATTATAATTATTAACCTGATCACCTTGTAACCTCCCCAGTGCTTAGAACAGTGCTTGGCACATAGTAAGCGCTTACCAAATACCGTCATTATTATTATTATTGCTATGTGGGACAACCTGATGACCTTGTATCTACCCCAGCACTTAGAACAGTGCTTGGCACATAGTAAGCGCTTAACAAATATCATTATTATTATTATTAACCTGATCACCTTGTAACCTCCCCAGTGCTTAGAACAGTGCTTGGCACATAGTAAGCACTTACCAAATACCGTCATTATTATTATTATTGCTATGTGGGACAACCTGATGACCTTGTATCTCCCCCAGCACTTAGAACAGTGCTTGGCACATAGTAAGCGCTTAACAAATGCCGTCATTATTATCATTATTGTTATGTGGGACAACCTGAAGACCTTGTATCTACCCCAGCACTTAGAACAGTGCTTGGCACATAGTAAGTGCTGAACAAATACCATCATCATTATTAGTAATAAATAATATGGATTAATAGATTGATTGATTCCCCTGAGAGCTCTGAGGGTCTGGGGACTGGACGGAGGGAGCGTGTAGACGGCTGGGGGGTCCCTGACGGCGGAGTCTGAGACTCACCCCCTTGTCGAATGTGGCGAAGAATTTGATATAAGGCTGGAAATGCTCAGCGGCTTCTTGGAAGGCTTTGTAGTCTGAGGAGACAAGAGAAATTCGTTCGTTTATTCACTCGTATTTAATCATAATAATAATGATGGCATTTGTTAAGCGCTTACTGTGTGCAATCAATCAATCATCAATCGAATGTATTGAGCGCTTACTGTGTGCAGAGCACTGGACTAAGCACTTGGGAAGTACAAGTTGGCAACATCTAGAGACGGTCCCTACCCAACAGTGGGCTCACAGTCTAAAAGGGGGTGACAGAGAACAAAACCAAACGTACTAACAAAATAAAATAAATAGAATAGATATGTACAAGTAAAATAAATAGAGTAATAATTTATACTATATAAATGTATATATACATTATATATATGTATAACCTGATCACCTTGTAACCTCCCCAGTGCTTAGAACAGTGCTTGGCACATAGTAAGTGCTTAACGATATATATATATATATATAAATGTATATATACTATATATATACTATACTATATTTATACTATATAAATATATAAATATAAATATATATAAATACTATTTATACTATATATATAACTTTATATGAATATAAATTCATAATTTATATTATGTATAATAATAAAGCACTGTTCTAAGCGCTGGGGGGGGCTACAAGGTGATCAGGTTGTCCCACGGGGGGCTCACAGTCTTAATGCTCATTTTACAGCTGAGGGAACTGAGGCTCAGAGAAGTTAAGCGACTTGCCCAAGGTCACACAGCAGCTATGTGGCAGAGCCGGGATTCGAACCCATGACCTCTGACTCCAAAGCCCGGGCTCTTCCCATTGAGCCACGCTGCTTCTCTTGAGCAGAGGGCCTGGCACATAGTAAGCGCTGAACAAATACCATCATTATTACGTGAGCCCACTGTTGGGTAGGGACCGTCTCTATATGTTGCCAACTTGTACTTCCCAAGCGCTTAGTCCAGTGCTCATCATCATCATCATCATCATCAATCGTATTTATTGAGCGCTTACTGTGTGCAGAGCACTGGACTAAGCACTTGGGAAGTACAAGTTGACACAGTAAGCGCTCAATAAATACGATTGATTGATTATTGCTAAGCACTTGGAATGTTAGGCCAATAGAACGGACACATTCCCTGCCCACAAGGAGCTGACAGTCTAGAGGGGGAGGCAGATATCAATCAATCAATCAATCATATTTATTGAGCGCATCCTGTGTGCAGAGCACTGGACTAAGCGCTTGGGAAGTCCAAGTTGGCAACATATAGAGACGGTCCCTACCCAACAGCGGGCTCACAGGCTAGAAGGGGGAGACAGAGAACAAAACCAAACATATTAACAAAATAAAATAAATAGAATAGATATGTACAAGTAAAATAAAGTAAAATTTATTGAGCGCTTACTGTGTGCAGAGCACTGGACTAAGCGCTTGGGAAGCCCAAGTTGGCAACATCTAGAGACGGTCCCTACCCAACGGTGGGCTCACATAATAATGATGGTATTTGTTAAGCGTTTACTGTCAGCTCCTTGTGGGCAGGGAACGTGTCCGTTCTATTGGCCTAACGTTCCAAGTGCTTAGCAATAATCAATCGATCAATCGTATTTATTGAGCGCTTCCTGTGTGCAGAGCACTGGACTAAGCGCTTGGGAAGTACAAATTGGCAACATATAGAGACCGTCCCTACCCAACAGCGGGCTCACAGGCTAGAAGGGGGAGATAGAGAACAAAACCAAACATATTAACAAAATAAAATAAATAGAATAGATATGTATAAGTAAAATAAAGTAAAATTTATTGAGCGCTTACTGTGTGCAGAGCACTGGACTAAGCGCTTGGGAAGCCCAAGTCGGCAACATCTAGAGACGGTCCCTACCCAACAGTGGGCTCACGGTCTAAAAGATATGAAGAGAAATGAATGTCTTTTAGACTGTGAGCCCACTGTTGGGTAGGGACTGTCTCTATATGTTGCCAATTTGTACTTCCCAAGCGCTTAGTCCAGTGCTCTGCACATAGTAAGCGCTCAATAAATACGATTGATGATGAAATGAATAAATGGCGGATAGGGACGTTGATATATGGGACTGTCTCTATATGTTGCCAACTTGTACTTCCCATACTAATAAATGGCGGATAGGATAGGGGCTGGGAGGGGAGAGGAATAAAGGGAGCGAGTCGGGGCGACGCAGAAGGGAGTATGTATATATGTTTGTACATATTTATTACTCTATTTATTTATTTATTTATTTATTTATCTTACTTGTACATATCTATTCTCTTTATTTTATTTTGTTAGTATGTTTGGTTTTGTTCTCCGTCTCCCCCTTTTAGACTGTGAGCCCACTGTTGGGTAGGGACTGTCTCTATATGTTGCCAATTTGTACTTCCCAAGCGCTTAGTCCAGTGCTCTGCACACGATAAGCGCTCAATAAATACGATTGATGATGGTGATGATGATGATGATTTAGTTAGTATGTTTGGTTTTGTTCTCTGTCTTCCCCTTTTAGACTGTGAGCCCACTGTTGGGTAGGGACCGTCTCTAGATGTTGCCAATTTGTACTTCCCAAGCGCTTAGTCCAGTGCTCTGCACCCAGTAAGCGCTCAATAAATACGATTGATGATGATGATGATGAGTGGGAGAAGAGGAAAGGGGGGTTTAGCGGGGGAAGGTCTCGGCCTTACCCCGGCCCTCCAGCCCGCGGTAACGTACATTCGGAGTCTCCGTTCTTGAAGAAGCTGATGAGCCTGATATAGTCGTCGAGGCGGTGGAAGGCCTGCAGCTCCAGCTTGCTGGTGATGATCTCCACCGCGTCCTCCAGCAGCTAGCGGGCAAACGGGGGTCACCCGGGCCCCGGCCCCCGGCCCCCTCCCTCCCGGGGTCACGGCCCTTCGCCCAGAGAAGCGGCGCGGCCTAATGATGATGATGATGGCATTTGTTAAGCGCTTACTATGCGCCAAGCACTGTTCTAAGCGCTGGGGAGGTTACAAGACGATCAGGTTGTCCCCCGGGGGGCTCCCAGTCTTCATCCCCGTTTTCCAGCCGAGGTCACTGAGGAAGTGAAGTGACTTGCCCAAGGTCACCCAGCTGACAAGCGGCGGAGCCGGGATTAGAACCCACGGCCTCCGGCTCCCCAGCCCGGGCTCTTTCCACTGAGCTGATTCTCAATTATTTGTTAATAATAATAATAATGATGATGATGGCATTTGTTAAGCGCTTACTATGTGCGAAGCACTGTTCTCAGCACTGGGGGGGATACAGGGTGATCAGGTTGTGCCACGGGGGGCTGACGGGTCTTAAGCCCCATTTTACAGATGAGAGAACTGAGGCCTGGAGAAGTGACTTCACTCAGTCGTATTTATTGAGCGCTTACTGTGTGCAGAGCACTGGGCCAAGCGCTTGGGAAGTCCAAGTTGGCAACATCCAGAGACGGTCCCTACCCGCCAGCGGGCTCAAAGTCACCCGGCTGGCAAGTGGCGGCGGAGTTGGGATGGTTAGAGCCCAGGCCTGGAGATCAGGCCTGCTGGGTGACCCTGGCCGAGTCATTTGCTTCTCACGTGCCTCAGTCGCCTCATCTCTAAAATGGGGGTTGAGGCTGTGAGCCCTGTGTGAGAAGCGTGACTGTGAGAAGCAGCTAGACGGTGAGCCCACTGTTGGGTAGGGACTGTCTCTATATGTTGCCAACTTGGACTTCCCAAGCGCTTAGTACAGTGCTCTGCACACCGTAAGCGCTCAATAAATACGACTGATGATGACTGTCTCTATATGTTGCCAACTTGGACTTCCCAAGCGCTTAGTACAGTGCTCTGCGCACAGTAAGCGCTCAATAAATATGATTGATGATGACTGTCTCTATATGTTGCCAACTTGGACTTCCCAAGCGCTTAGTCCAGTGCTCTGCACACCGTAAGCGCTCAATAAATACGATTGATGATGACTGTCTCTATATGTTGCCAACTTGGACTTCCCAAGCGCTTAGTCCAGTGCTCTGCACACAGTAAGCGCTCAATAAATACGATTGATGATGATGATGATGATGATGATCGCCTGAGTGGATAGAGTGTGGAAACTGTCTCCCCCTTCTAGACTGTTGGGTAGGGACTGTCTCTATGTGTTGCTAACTTGTGCTTCCCAAGCGCTTAGTACAGTGCTCTGCACACAGTAAGCGCTCAATAAATACAATTGATGGTGATGACGATGATGATCGCCTGAGTGGATAGAGCGTGGAAACTGTCTCCCCCTTCTAGACTGTTGGGTAGGGACTGTCTCTATGTGTTGCCAACTTGGACTTCCCAAGCGCTTAGTCCAGTGCTCTGCACACAGTAAGAGCTCAATAAATACGACTGATTGATTGATCGATTAAGAAGGAGCTGAGTTCTAATCCCGGCTCCGCCATGTGTCCGCTGCCTGATCCGCTGGGTGACCTTGGGTCAGTCACTTCACTTCTCTGTGCCTCAGTTCCCTCATCTGTCAAATGAGGATGGAGACCGTGAGCCCCAGGTGGGACGGGGACCGTGTCCACCCCGATTTGCCCGTATCCACCCCAGCGCTTAGAACAGCGCTTGGCACATAAGCACTTAATAAATACCAAGTTATTATGATGATTTTCTATAACTCACTTCCCTCATCTGCTAAATAAAGATGAAGCCGGTGAGCCCCAACTGGGACAGGGACTGTGTCCACCCCGATTTGCTCGCATCCACCCCAGCGCTTAGAACAGTGCTCGGCACATACTAAGCGCTTAACAAATACCACAGTTATTACGTGAGACAGGGGCTGTGACCACGCAGAACCATGCTTGGCACATTGTGACTTTGGGCAAGTCCCTTAGCTTCTCTGTGCCTCAGTTCCCTCATCTGTAAAATGGGGATGAAGACTGTGAGCCCCACGTGGGACAACCTGATGACCTTGTATCCCCCCCAATGCTTAGAACAGTGCTTGGCACATAGTCAGCGCTTAACAAATACCATCATTATTATTATTCTCTGGGCCTCAGTTCCCTCATCTGTCAAATGGTGCCCCCCCCCCCCGGCACCAATAAAGGTGAATAACGATCACCAGAGAAGCAGCGTGGCTCAGTGGAAAGAGCCCGGGCTTTGGAGTCAGAGGTCATGGGTTCAAATCCCGGCTCCTCCACTAGTCAGCTGTGTGACTTTGGGCAAGTCACTTCACTTCTCCGTGCCTCAGTTCCCTCATCTGTAAAATGGGGATGAAGACTGTGAGCCCCCCGTGGGACAACCTGATCACTTTGTGACCTCCCCAGCGCTTAGAACAGTGCTTGGCACATAGTAAGCGCTTAATAAATGCCATTATTATTATTATTAAATGAAGATGAAGACTGTGAGCCCCACGTGGGACAACCTGACGACCTTGTATCTGCTCTAGCGCTTAGAGCAGTGCTTGGCACATATTCAGCGCCCATTGTTGGGTAGGGACTGTCTCTCTATGTTGCCAACTTGTACTTCCCAAGCGGTTAGTACAGTGCTCTGCACAAATTAAGCGCTCAGTAAATATGATTGAATGAATCAACCAATCAATCATATTTATTGAGCGCTTACTGTGTGCAGAGCACTGTACTAAGCGCTTGGGAAGTCCAAGTTGGCAACATAGAGAGATGGTCCCTACCCAACAGTGGGCTCACCGTCTGGAAGTGACCTCCAGTCTGTATATATGTATATATGTTTGTACATATTTATTACTTTATTTATTTATTTATTTATTTTACTTGTACCTATCTAGTCTATTTATTTTATTTTGTTAATATGTTTGGTTTTGTTCTCTGTCTCCCCCTTCTAGACTGTGAGCCCGCTGTTGGGTAGGGACCGTCTCTAGATGTTGCCGCCTTGGACTTCCCAAGCGCTTAGTCCAGTGCTCTGCACACAGTAAGCGCTCAATAAATACGATTGATGATGATGATGATGTTGGGTAGGGACCATCTCTAGATGTTGCCAACTTGGACTTCCCAAGCGCTTAGTCCAGTGCTCTGCACACAGTAAGTGCTCAATAAATACGATTGATTGATTGATTGATAGAAGGGGCTCACAGTCTAGAAGTCTAGAAGAAGTCTAGAAGAATGAAGAATGAATGAATGAATGAATAACAAATACCATCATTATTAGGCAGGGGCTCTGATTATGAATCTACCTCCAGCGCTTAAAACAGTGTCTGGCACATAGTAAGCGCTTAACGTAAAAAAAAAGTGAGGACCATGACCACCCCCAAACCCTGGAAGGCCTCAGGAAGTCTCAGATCCCCCCCAGAGCGTAGCACAGTGCCTGGCACACAGTAGGCGCTTAACTAATACTATTATCTAGGAATATTTAGACTGTGAGCCCACTGTTGGGTAGGGACTGTCTCTATATGTTGCCAATTTTTACTTCCCAAGCGCTTAGTACAGTGCTCTGCACATAGTAAGCGCTCAATAAATACGATTGATGATGATGATGATGATGATGAATCGAAGCCCGCAGCGCAAACTCACATCCAGCAGAAATTCCACCAGGACATCGGCGGCGAATTCTCCGTCAAACTCAACGGTGCGGTCTCCCTTGAGTACGTACAGGCTGCCTTCTTCGTCCAAGCCTGGGGGAACCCAGAAGGTGCAAAAATCTCCAGTGGCTACCAATCAATCTGTGCATCAGGCAGAAACTCCTCACCCTGGGCTTCCAGGCTGTCCATCCATCCATCCCCTGGCCCCCTCCTCCCTCACCTCCCTTCTGTCCTTCTCCAACCCAGCCCGCACCCTCCGCTCCTCCGCCGCTGATTTCCTCACCGTTAGGCCTCGTTCTCGCCTGTCCCGCCATCGACCCCCGGCCCACGTCCTCCCCCGGGCCTGGAATGCCCCCAATCCCTCTGCCCCTCTGCCAAGCTCGCTCTCTTCCTCCCTCCAAGGCCCTACTGAGAGCTCACCTCCTCCAGGAGGCCTTCCCACACTCAGCCCCTTCCTTCCTCTCCCCCTCGTCCCCTTCTCCATCCCCCCCATTTGACCTCCTTCCCTTCCCCACAGCATCTGTATATATGTATATATGTTTGTACATATTTATTACTCTATTTATTTTACTTGTACATATCTATTCTATTTTGTTTTGTAGTATGTTTGGTTTTGTCTCCCCCTTTTAGACTGTGAGCCCACTGTTGGGTAGGGACTGTCTCTAGATGTTGCCAATTTGTACTTCCCAAGCGCTTAGTACAGTGCTCCGCACACAGTAAGCGCTCAATAAATACGATTGATGATGATGATGATGAAGGTGCCACCCTCCTGGCTGACGCCCCCCATCCCACCCCCAGCTCCGAGTCGGAAGACCCCATTTCTACCCCCACCCCTGGCTCGGCCCCCGCCCCCCTCAGCGTGGCTTAGGGGCTAGAACCCGGGCCTGGGACTCAGAAAGACGTGGGTTCTAATCCCGGCTTCACCATACATCTGCTGTGTGACCTTGGTCAAGTCACTTCAATTTCTCCGGGCCTCAGTGACCTCATCTGGAGAATGGGGGGTGAAGACCGTGACTGTGAGACTGTGACTATTTCCCCCCTCAGCGCTTTGAACGGTGCTTGAGCCCACTGTTGGGTAGGGACTGTCTCTAGATGTTGCCAACTTGTACTTCCCAAGCGCTTAGTACAGTGCTCTGCACATAGTAAGCGCTCAATAAATACGATTGATGATGATGCTTGGTACAAAGTAAGCGCTTAAAAAGTACCGTAATTATTATTATTACCTTATTACCCCCTCACCCTCTCTGGGCCTCAGTGTCCTCCTCCGCAAAATGGGCCCACATGGGGTTCTAAGTCCAAGAGGGAGGGAGAGCAGGGATAGTAACAATAATAATATTAATAATGATGGTATTTATTAAGCCCTTACTCTGTGCCAGGCACCGTACTAAGCGCTGGGGTGGTACAAGTAAATCAGGTTGGACACAGTCCCTGCCCCTCGTGGGGCTCACAGTCTCAATCCCCATTTTACAGATGAGGCAACTGAGGCCCAGAGAAGTGAAATGACTTGCCCGAGGTTACACAGCAGACGAATGGTGGAGCCGGGAGAGCAGGGATAAAAACAATAATAATAATAATAATAACGGTATTTATTAAGCCCTTACTCTGTGCCAGGCAGCGTACTAAGCGCTGGGGTGGTACAAGTAAATCAGGTTGGACACAGTCCCTGTCCCTCGTGGGGCTCACAGTCTCAATCCCCATTTTACAGATGAGGCAATTGAGGCCCAGAGAAGTGAAATGACTTGCCCAAGGTTACACAGCAGACGAATGGTGGAGCCGGGATTAGAACTCTTGACCTTCTGACTCCCAGGGATCTTGTCTCCTACATCCTTAGGCCAGGAACTTTTATGTGGACCAGGGATTGGGTCTCATCCGATTTAGGTCGGTCTCCCTGGCTTTATCGCAAACTCCTGGAGGGCAGGGATCAGGTCTGCCAACTCTATTGTACTGCACTTTCCCAATCAATCAATCAATCAATCAATCAGTGCTATTTACTGAGCACTTACTAGGTGCAGAGCACTGTACTAAGCACTTGGGAGCGTTCAGTTCGTTCGTTCTGTCTCTGTCTCCCCCTTCTAGACTGTGAGCCCGCTGTTGGGTAGGGACGGTCTCTATATGTTGCCAACTTGTACTTCCCAAGCGCTTAGTACAGTCAGTAAGCGCTCAATAAATACAATTGATTGATAGTACATTGCTCAGTGCTTAGTATAGGGCCTAAGTAAAAATACACAACTATTATTACTATTTATGAATAATATAATAACATCAATTATTAATTGTAAATCAAGTAACAATACAACACCAATTATCATTTATATTCGATTGTTATAACATCTATTATTCATTCATCTTGTGAATCAATTATAAATCATCAATCGTATTTATTGAGCGCTTACTATGTGCAGAGCACTGGACTAAGCGCTTGGGAAGTCCAAATTGGCAACATCTAGAGACGGTCCCTACCCAACAGTGGGCTCACAGTCTAAAAGGGGGAGACAGAGAACAAAACCAAGCATACTAACAAAATAAAATAAATGGAATAGATATGTACAAATAAAATAAATGAATAAATAGAGTAAAAAATATGTACAAACATATATACATATATACAGGTGCTGTGGGGAAGGGAAGGAGGTAAGATGGGGGGGATGGAGAGGGGGACGAGTTCCTAAATGTACTAATAAATAATGCATGTTTGTGTATTTATTTATATTAGTGTCTGTCTATCCCTCCCTCTAGACTGTAAGCTCGTTGTGGGAAGGGAATGTGTCCGTTTATTGCTGTATGGTACTCTCCTAAGTGTTTAGTACAGTGCTCTGCACACAGTAGGCACTCAATAAATACGATTGAGTGAGTGAATGAATGAATGAATGCCTGGCACATAGTAAGCGCTTAACAAATACCACGATCCAACAGAATCAGTAATGATGATGATGATGATGATGGTGGTATCTGTTAAGTGCTTACTATGTGCCAAGCACTGTTCTAAGCACTGGATACAAGGTAATCAGGTTGCCCCACGTGGGGCTCACAGACTTAGGAGGAGCAGCGTGGCTCAGCGGAAAGAGCCCGGGTTTTGGAGTCAGAGGTCATGGGTTCAAATCCTGGCTCTGCCAATTGTCATCTGGGTGACTTTGGGCAAGTCACTTCACTTCTCTGGGCCTCAGTTACCTCATGTGTAAAATGGGGATTAAGACTGAGCCCCCAGTGGGACAACCTGATCACCGTGTAATCGCACCAGCGCTTAGAACGGTGCTTTGCACATAGTAAGCGCTTAATAAATGCCATTATTAGTTTTGTTAGTATGTTTGGTTTTGTTCTCTGTCTCCCCCTTTTAGACTGTGAGCCCACTGTTGGGTAGGGACTGTCTCTATATGTTGCCAATTTGTACTTGCCAAGCGCTTAGTACAGTGCTCTGCACATAGTAAGCGCTCAATAAATACGATTGATGACGATGGTGATTAATCCCCATTTTGCAGATGAGGTCACTGAGGCACAGAGAGCGAAGTGACTTGCCCAAAGTCACACAGCTGACAAGCGGCGGAGCCGGGATGAGAACACTTCTGTACCAGGAAAGATAAGAACCCTTCTCCTTTTGCAGAGAAGCAGCGTGGCTCAGTGGAGAGAGCCCGGGCTTTGGAGTCAGAGGTCATGGGTTCGAATCCCGACTCCACTACATGTCAGCCGTGTGACCTTGGGCAAGTCACTTCACTTCTCTGCGCCTCAGTTACCTCCTCTGTAAAATGGGGATGAAGACTGGGAGCCCCACGGGGGACAACTTGATCACCTTGTATCCCCTCAGCGCTTAGAACAGTGCTCTGCACATAGTAAGCGCTTAATAAATGCCATCATCATCATTATTATTATTATTATTATTATTATTAGAACCCATGACCTCTGATTCCCAAGCCCAGGCTCTTTTCACCGAGCCAATCAGTCGACGCATTCCCTGCCCATAACGAGCTTACAAGCCCTCAGTACAGTGGTCGGCACATAGTAAGCGCTCAAACAATCCCACGGATTGATCAATCTAATCAATAACCGATTGCCTTATTGATTGATTCTCTTATATCTGCCCCAGCGTTTAGGCCGGGGCTGGACAAAGAGTAAGCGCTTCTCCGGCCCCCCTAACCTCCATCCTCTTTTCCATCCATCCCAGTGCCCAGTGACTATGGGGGTCTTACCCAATTTTTTGGCCAGCTTGGCATCTTTCTTGGCATCCACCATGCCGAAGCCGATATTTTTGTGCTCCAGGACCTGGGCCACGAGCTGGAAGGAAAAGCGTGTGAAAGGACCCAGATATGATGATGATGGCATTTGTTAAGCGCTTACTATGTGCGAAGCACTGTTCTCCCCTCTCCCCACGATCAGAGGGATCGGCTGGGCTGATTTCCGTGAAATGGGCGACCAAGGAGCAGGAGCCAAGTGCCCGGGAGTCAGAAGGACCTGGGTTCTAATCCCGCCTCTGCCACTTGTCTGCTGGGTGACCTCAGGCAAGTCACTTCACTTCTCTGGGCCTCAGTTCCCTCATCTGGAAAATGGGGATTGGGACTGTGAGCCCCGTGTGGGACAGGGACTGGTTCAATCCAATTTGCTTGTATCCACCCCAGCGCTTAACGATGGCATTTATTAAGCGCTTACTATGTGCAAAGCACTGTACTAAGCGCTGGGGAGGTTACAAGGCGATCAGGTTGTCCCATGGGGGGGGCTCACAGCCTTAATCCCCATTTTACAGATGCGGTAACTGAGGCCCAGAGAAGTGAAGTGACTTGCCCAAAGTCACACAGCTGACAACTGGTGGAGCGGGATTTGAACCCATGACCTCTGACTCCAATGCCGTTTTAAGCTTTGGCTCTTCCGGCCTCTGTCAACTCCATATTTCCCCTTCCTCGGGAAAGGCAGTAAGGCTCAGTGGACAGGGCACGGGGCTGCGTAATCAATCAATCAGTCAATCAATGGGATTTAATGAGTGCTTACCGCGTGCAGAGCACTGCGCTAAGTACTTGGGAGGGTTCAATACTACAATAAACGGGCACATTCCCTGCCCACAAGAAGCTTACAGCCTAGGGAAGCAGTGTGGCCCAATGGAAAGAGCCCGGGCTTTGGAGTCAGAGGTCATGGGTTCGAATCCCGACTCCGCCACATGTCCGCTGTGTGACCTTGGGCAAGCCGCTTCACTTCTCCGGGCCTCAGTTACCTCATCTGTAGAATGAGGATGAAGACTGTGAGCCCCACGTGGGACAACTTGATCCCCCCTTTTAGACTGTGAGCCCACTGTTGGGTAGGGACTGTCTCTATGTGTTGCCAGTTTGTACTTCCCAAGCGCTTAGTCCAGTGCTCTGCACATAGTAAGCACTCAATAAATACGATTGATGATTATGATGATGATCCCATTGTATCCGAACAGTGCTTTGCACACAGTAAGCGCTTAACCAATGCCATTATTGATTATTATTATTATTATGGGTTCTAATCCCGGCTCCGCCGCTTGCCAGCTGTGCGACTTTGGGCAAGCCACCTCACTTCTCTGGGCCTCGGTTCCCTCATCTGGAAAATGGGGATGAAGACTGTGAGCCCCATGTGAGACAAGGACTGCGTCCAACCCGATTACGTTGTATTTACCCCAGTGCCCGGCACGTTGTAAGCGCTTAGCAGATCCCACCGTTATTATTATTAGTAGAACCGTCCGCGCCCACGTCCCGGCTAAACATAGCTCGGCGCCTAATCCCGGGCGGAGAAAGCGAGGGCAGATTTCTGGAGGGGCCCGTCACCCAGGAGCGCTTAGTTCTTTCTTTTTTTAATCACGGCATTGCTTGGATTCCGGCCAGACCCAGGGGGTGGAGGACTGGCATCCACAGCAAAAAGGCCTCCAGAGTCCAGACTTGGAGAATTCTGGATAGGAGCGAAGGTCACCGCCATTCCAGCCTCGCTCTCCCGGGCGGTCACTCCCATTTATAATTTTTTGAAGTGAATTTCAAATATGTAGTGAGAAAGTTTTAATATCCCCCTCTCCATCCTCCCCATCTTACCTCCTTCCCTTCCCCACAGCACCTGTATAGATGTTTGTACATATTTATTACTCTATTTATTTTACTTGTACATATCTATTCTATTTATTTTATTTTGTTAGTATGTTTGGTTTTGTTCTCCGTCTCCCCCTTTTAGACTGTGAGCCCACTGTTGGGTAAGGACTGTCTCTATATGTTGCCAACTTGTACATATATATATGTATATATGTTCGTACATATTTATTACTCTACTTATTTATTTATTTTACTTGTACATATCTAGTCTATTTATTTTATTTTGTTAGTATGTTTGGTTTTGTTCTCTGTCTCCCCCTTCTAGACTGTGAGCCCACTGTTGGGTAGGGACTGTCTCTATATGTTGCCAACTTGTACATATATATATAGATATATATATGTATATATGTTTGTACATATTTATTACTCTATTTATTTATTTATTTTACTTGTACATATCTAGTCTATTTATTTTATTTTGTTAATATGTTTGGTTTTGTTCTCTGTCTCCCCCTTCTAGACTGTGAGCCCGCTGTTGGGTAGGGACCGTCTCTAGATGTTGCCGCCTTGTACTTCCCAAGCGCTTAGTCCAGTGCTCTGCACACAGTAAGCGCTCAATAAATACGATTGATGATGATGATGATGTTGGGTAGGGACTGTCTCTAGATGTTGCCAATTTGTACTTCCCAAGCGCTTAGTACAGCGCTCTGCACATAGTAAGCGCTCAATAAATACGATCGATGATGATGATGATGATGTTGTATCAGGTAAGCATACAACACACCTGATCCAATCACTTCTGTCCTCAGGAAACTCACTGTAACATGAGGCGTTCTCAGTACAGTGCTCTTCACACAGAAAGTGCTCAATGACTACCATTGATGATGAAAATAGGGCAACTTTGTTGGGTAGGGACCGTCTCAATATGTTGCCGATTTGTACTTCCCAAGTGCTTAGTCCAGTGCTCTGCACACAGTAAGCGCTCAATAAATACGATGGAATGAATGAATGAATGAATTCCCCGCTCGCCGCCATCGCCCCCAGCTCGGTCTCTTGGGGTCCCGTCACCCACCAGCCTCTCTCCGCTCTCTGCTTATTCATTCAATCGTATTTATTGAGCGCTCACTGTGTGCAGAGCACTGGACTAAGCGCTTGGGAAGTCCAAGTCATCATCATCATCATCATCAATCGTATTTATGGAGCGCTTACTGTGTGCAGAGCACTGGACTAAGCGCTTGGGAAGTCCAAGTCGGCCACATAAAGGGACGGTCCCTACCCAACAACAGGCTCCCAGTCTAGAAGGGGAAGACGGACAACAAAATGAAACATGTGGACGGGTGTCAAGTCGTCGGAACAAATGGAATTAAAGTCAGATGCACATCATTGACAAAATCAATAGAATAGTCATCATCATCATCATCAATCGTATTTATTGAGCGCTTACTGTGTGCAGAGCACTTGGGAAGTACAAATTGGCAATATGTCCAAGTAAAATAGAGGGATAAATCTGTACAGACATCTAGACAGGTGCTGTGGGGAGGGGAAGGAGGTAGGGTGGGGAGATGGGGAGGAGGAGAGGGAAAAGGGGGCTCAGTGTGGGAAGGCCTCTTGGAGGAGGTGAGTTCTCAGTAGGGATTTGAAGGGAGGAAGAGAGCGAGCTTGGCGGATAATAATAATGGCATTTGTTAAGCGCTTACTATGTGCAGAGCACTGTTCTAAGCGCTGGGGGGGATACAAGGTGATCAAGTTGTCCCACGTGGGGCTCCCAGTCTTAATCCCCATTTTACAGATGAGGGAACTGAGGCTCAGAGAAGTTAAGTGACTTGCCCAAGGTCACACAGCAGACAGGTGGCGGAGACGGGATACGAACCCATGACCTCTGACTCCCCAAACCGTGCTCTTTCCACTGAGCCATGCGGGTGGACATATCGGGCCGGGGTGAGGACACGGGACGGGCGAGGACGAGGCCCGGCGAGAAGGTGAGCGGCGGCGGAGGAGCGGAGGGTGCGGGATGGGCTGGAGAAGGACAGAAGGGAGATGCACTGGGCACATACGGTGAGCAATGCATTTGGGAGAGCACAACCCAGTTAGAAGACAGGAATTTACACTCTACTCTGTGCAGAGCGCTTGGGAGAGGACAATGGAGGTAGTGAATCCCTGCCTTCAAGGAGCTTACAGTCTACGGTGCGCAGAGCACTTCACTGAGCACTTGGGACAGTACAGTAAACACACATTATTCCATGCTCTAAGCTGCTTACAGAGCACTAAACTTGGCGCTTGTGTGCTCTGCACGCAGTAAGCGCTCAATCACCATCATCATCATCAATTGTATTTATTGAGTGCTTACTATGTGCAGAGCACTCTACTAAGCGCTTGGGAAGTACAAATTGGCAACATATAGAGACAGTCCCTACCCAACAGTGGGCTCACAGGCTAAAAGGGGGAGACCTAGAACAAAACCAAACATGCTAACAAAATAAAATAAATAGAATAGATATGTACAAGTAAAATAAGTAAATAGAGTAATAAATATGTACAAACATATATACATATATACAGGTGCTGTGGGGAAGGGAAGGAGGTAAGATGGGGGGATGGAGAGGGGGACGAGGGGGAGAGGAAGGAAGGGGCTCAGTCTGGGAAGGCCTTCTGGAGGAGGTGAGCTCTCAGCAGGGCCTTGAATAAATACGATTGATTGCTTGTGGGAAAGCGCGACAGAAAAAAGACACGTTCTCTGCCCTCAAAGGAGCTTATAATTATTTTGTTGAGGATGGGCATTTAGCTTTAATTCTATTTGTTCTGACGCCTTGACACCCGTCCACATGTTTTGTTTTGTCGTCCGTCTCCCCCTTCTAGACTGTGAGCCCGTTGTTGGGTAGGGACCGTCTCTATATGTTGCCGACTTGGACTTCCCAAGCGCTTAGTCCAGTGCTCTGCACACAGTAAGCGCTCAATAAATACGATCGAATGAATGAATGAATGAATGAATGAATGAATATAATCTTCCCCCACCGCCAGTGAGAATTCTTCACCCTCCCCCTAATAATAATAATGATGATGGCATTTAGTAAGCGCTTACTATGTGCAAACACTGTTCTAAGCGCTGGGGAGGTTACAAGGTGATCAGGTTGTCCCACGGGGAGCTCACAGTCTTCACCCCCATTTTCCAGATGAGGGAACTGAGGCCCAGAGAAGTTAAGTGACTTGCCCAAAGTCACACAGCTGACAATTGGTGGCGCCGGGATTCTCTGAGTTTTTGTTAAGTGCCAGGCACTGTACTAAGCGCTGGGGTAGGTGGGAACAAGCTCATCATGTTGGACACAGTCCACGTCCCACATGGGGCTCCCAGTCTTCACCCCCATTTTCCAGATGAGGGAACGGAGGCCCAGAGAGGTTAAATGACTTACCCAAGGTCACGCGCGGCGGGCAAGCAGCAGAGCCGGGATTAGGAGCCCGGTCCTTCGGACGCCCGGGCCCGGGCTCTACCCACTAGGCCACACTACCTCTACTGCCCATAGTGTGTCTTTTTACAGTGACTAACCTTGTAAATAAATACGATTTAATTGAATTAGCCAGTGGTGTTTGGAGTTGTGAGAGAAATGTATCGGCGGCGGCTTAGACGGTTGGCTTAATATCTGATGCCAGAGGCCACCGGGAATTCCAACACGGAGATATCATTTGGCCCGCCGCCTCCCTGTCTCTCCAGATTGTTCCTGCCCATGGAGCTCCGGAGGATAACTCGCTACTGATAAGGTCAGTTAGCGTTCTGCATCTTAGCTGGACAGATCATCATCATCATCGTCATCATTTTGGTATTTGTTAAGCGCTTACTACGTGCCCGGCGCTGTTCTAAGCGCTGGGGGAGAGACGAGGTGATCAGGTTGTCCCCCGTGGGGCTCCCAGTCTTCATCCCCGTTTTCCAGATGAGGTCACCGAGGCACAGAGAATGATAATCAATCGTATTTATTGAGCGCTTGCTGTGTGCAGAGCACTGTACTAAGCGCTTGGGAAGTACAAGTTGGCAGCATATAGAGACAGTCCTTAACCAACAGTGGGCTCACAGTCTAAAATAATAATAATAATGATGGTACTTTTAAAGTGCTTACTATGTGAGAAGCACTGTTCTAAGCGCTGGGGGAGAGACGAGGTGATCAGGCTGTCCCACGTGGGGCTCACAGTCTTCATCCCCATTTTCCAGATGAGGTCACTGAGGCCCAGAGAATAATAATAATAATGATGGTACTTTTAAAGTGCTTACTATGTGAGAAGCACTGTTCTAAGCGCTGGGGGAGAGGCGAGGTGATCAGGTTGTCCCCCGTGGGGCTCACAGTCTTCATCCCCATTTTCCAGATGAGGTCACTGAGGCCCAGAGAATAATAATGATAATGATGGTACTTTTAAAGTGCTTACTATGTGAGAAGCACTGTTCTAAGCGCTGGGGGAGAGACGAGGTGATCAGGTTGTCCCCCGTGGGGCTCACAGTCTTCATCCCCATTTTCCAGATGAGGTCACTGAGGCCCAGAGAATAATAATAATAATGATGGTACTTTTAAAGTGCTTACTATGTGAGAAGCACTGTTCTAAGCGCTGGGGGAGAGACGAGGTGATCATGTTGTCCCCCGTGGGGCTCCCAGTCTTCATCCCCATTTTCCAGATGAGGTCACTGAGACCCAGAGAAGCAAAGTGACTTGCCCAAAGTCACCCAACTGACAAGTGGCGGAGCCGGGATTAGAACCCACGACCTCTGGCTCCCAAACCCGGGCTCTTTCCACTGAGCCATGCTGCTTCTCTGATGCCCTTGGAGCTTCTGGTCTGGAGTGATATGATAATGAGAATAAAAAATAATAACTACGGTATTTGTTAAGCGCTTATTATATGCCAGGCACTGTACTAAGCGCTGGAGTGGATACAAGCAAATCACGTTGGACCCAGTATTTGTTAAGCGCTTGCTCTGTGTTGGGCATTGTACTAAGTGTTGGAGTAGATAGATACAAGTAAATAGGGTTGGACGCAGTCCCTGTCCCATGTGGGGGCTCACAGTCTTAATCCCCATTTTACAGATGAGGTAATTGAGGCACAGAGAAATCGTGTGCTTTGCCCAAGGTCACACAGCAGACAAGTGGGGGAGATGGGATTAGAACCCAGGTCCTTCTGAGACCCAGGCCCGGGCTCTATCCATTAGCCCTTGTTGCTATGGTATGATAATAATAATAATAACAAAAATAACTGTGGTATTTACTAAGCGCCAAGCACTGTACTAAATGTTGGGGTAGACGTAAACTAATCGGCTCCTTCATGGGGCTTGTGGTCTACTAGGGACTGAATCCCCATTTTTGCAGATGAGGGAACTGAGGCCCAGAGAAGTCAAATAATAATAATAATGATAATAATAATAATAATAATAATAATGACACTTATTAAGCGCTTACTATGTGCAAAGCACTGTTCTAAGTGCTGGGGAGGTTACAAGGTGATCAGGTTGTCCCACGGGGGGCTCACAGTCTTCATCCCCATTTTCCAGATGAGGTCACTGAGACCCAGAGAAGTGAAGTGACATGCCCAAGGTCACACAGCAGACATGTGGCAGAGTCGGGATTTGAACCCATGACCTCTGACTTCAAAGCCCGGGCTCTCGAGATCATACAGCAGGTAAGTGATGGATCGGGGATTAGAACCCCGGTTTCCTGAATTCCAGTCCCGGGCTCTTTCCACCAGGCCTCATTGCTAGAGAAGCAGTGTGGCTCAGTGGAAAGAGCCCGGGCTTTGGAGTCACAGGTCATGGGTTCTAATCCTGACTCCGCCACATGTCTGCTGTGTGACCTTGGGCATGTCACTTCACTTCTCTGGGCCTCAGTGACCTCATCTGTAAAATGGGGATGAAGACTGTGAGCCCCCAGTGGGACAACCTGATCACCTTGTAACCTCCCCACCGCTTAGAACAGTGCTTGCACATCATAAGCGCATAATACCATCATCATTATTATTATTATTCAGCGTGGCTCAGTGGAAAGAGCACGAGCTTTGGAGTTAGAGGCCATGGGTTCAAATCCCGGCTCCACCAACTGTCAGCTGTGTGACTTTGGGCAAGTCACTTCACTTCTCCGGGCCTCAGTGACCTCATCTGCAAAATGGGTATTAAGACTGTGAGCCCGCCGTGGGACAACCTGATCACCTTGTAAACTCCCCAGCACTTAGAACGGTGCTTTGCACATAGTAAGCGCTTAATCAATGCCATCATCATTATTATTATTATTATTTGAATTCTCTGGGCCTCAGTCCCCTCATCTGCAAAAATGGGGATTCAGTACCTAGTAGACCACAAGCCCCATGAAGGAGCCGATTACTTTACGTCTACCCCAACATTTAGTACAGTGCTTGGCGCTGCCATAATGCCACTATTATTATTATTATTATTATTAATTATTATTATTATTATAATCCCGGCTCTGCCCCTTGTCAGCTGTGTGACTTCAGGCAAGTTATTTAACTTCTCTGGGTCTCAGTTCCCTCATCTGGAAAATGGGGATGAAGACTGTGAGCACCATGTGGGACAACCTGATCACCTTGTATCTCCCCCAGTGCTTAGAACAGTGGTTGGCACATAGCAAGCATATTATTATTATTATTATTATTATTATTATTATTAAGTGCTTAGAATGTGCCAAGCGCTCTTAATAGTAATAATGGCATTTGTTAAGCGCTGACAATAAGCCAGGCACTGTTCTAAGCACTGAAGTAGATACAAGCGCTTAGTACAGTGCTCTTCACACAGTAAGCGCTCAATAAATACGATTGATGATGATGATGATACAAGCAAATCGGGTTGGACACAGCCTCTGCCCCACATGAGGCTCCCAGTCTTCATCCCTGTTTTGCAGATGAGGGAACCGAGGCCCAGAGAAGTGAAGTGACTCGCTCAAGGTCACACAGCAGACGAGGGGCAGAGCCGGGATTAGGACCCACGGCCTTCCGAATCCCAGGCCCGGTCTTTACCCGGAGAAGCAACGTGGCTCAGTGGAAAGAGCCCGGGCTTTGGAGTCAGAGGTCATGGTTCAAATCCCGGTTCGCCAACTGCCAGCTGTCGGACTTTGGGCAAGTCACTTCACTTCTCTGGGCCTCAGTTCCCTCATCTGGAAAATGGGGATGAAAACTGTGAGCCGCCCGTGGGACAACCTGATCACCTTGTAACCTCCCCAGCTCTTAGAACAGTGCTTGGCACATAGTAAGCACTTAAGAAATACGATGATGATGATGATGATTATTATTCTCTGGGCCTCAGTTCCCTCATCTGGAAAATGGGGATGAAAACTGTGGGCCCCCCGTGGGACAACCTGATCACCTTGTAACCTCCCCAGCTCTTAGAACAGTGCTTGGCACATAGTAAGCACTTAAGAAATACCATTATTATTATTATTCTCTGGGCTTCAGTTCCTTCATCTGGAAAATGGGGATGAAAACTGTGAGCCCCCCGTGGGACAACCTGATCACCTTGTAACCTCTCCAGTGCTTAGAACGGTGCTCTGCACATAGTAAGCACTTAAGAAATACCATTATTATTATTATTATTCTCTGGACTTCAGTTCCCTCATCTGGAAAATGGGGATGAAAACTGTGAGCCCCCCGTGGGACAACCTGATCACCTTGTAACCTCTCCAGTGCTTAGAACGGTGCTCTGCACAGAGTAAGCGCTTAAGAAATATCATAATTATTATTATTATTATTCTCTGGGCTTCAGTTCCCCCATCTGGAAAATGGGGTTGAAAACTGTGAGCCCCCCATGGGACAACCTGATCACCTTGTAACCTCTCCAGCGCTTAGAACGGTGCTTGGCACATAGTAAGCGCTTAACAAATGCTATTATTATTATTATTATTGTAACCTCTGCAGTGCTAAAAACGGTACTCTGCACATAGTTTGCACATAAGAAATACCATTATTATTATTATTATTATTCTCTGGGCTTCAGTTCCCTCATCTGGAAAATGGGGTTGAAAACTGTGACCCCCCTGTGGGACAACCTGATCACCTTGTAACCTCTCCAGTGCTTAGAACGGTGCTTGGCACATAGTAAGCACTTAAGAAATACCATCATCATTATTATCATTATTATTATTCTCTGGGCTTCAGTTCCCTCATCTGGAAAATGGGGATGAAAACTGTGAGCCCCCCATGGGACAACCTGATCACCTTGTAACCTCCTCAGTGCTTAGAACGGTGCTCGGCACATAGTAAGCACTTAGGAAATATTATTATTATTATTATTATTCTCTGGGCTTCAGTTCCCCCATCTGGAAAATGGGGATGAAAACTGTGAGCCCCCCGTGGGACAACCTGATCACCTTGTAAACTCTCCAGTGCTTAGAACGGTGCTTGGCACATAGTAAGCACTTAAGAAATACCATTATTATTCTTATTATTCTCTGGGCTTCAGTTCCCCCATCTGGAAAATGGGGTTGAAAACTGTGAGCCCCCCGTGGGACAACCTGATCACCTTGTAACCTCCCCAGCTCTTAGAACAGTGCTTGGCACATAGTAAGCACTTAAGAAATACCATGATTATTATTATTATTATTATTCTCTGGGCTTCAGTTCCCCCATCTGGAAAATGGGGATGAAAACTGTGAGCCCCCCGTGGGACAACCTGATCACCTTGTAACCTCCTCAGTGCTTAGAACGGTGCTCGGCACATAGTAAGCACTTAAGAAATATCATTATTATTATTATTCTCCGGGCTTCAGTTCCCCCATCTGGAAAACGGGGTTGAAAACTGTGAGCCCCCCGTGGGACAACCCGATCACCTTGTAACCTCTCCAGCACTTAGAACGGTGCTTGGCACATTGTAAGTGCTTAGCGAATGCCATCATTATTATTATTATTATTATTTACCCACTGGGCGATGTCTCTCCTAAGAGGTGGGGTAGAAATAAGTTAATCAGTTGGGTCTGTGCCCCTTCCGGACCCTTCCATCCAAGAGGCAGCCCACCTCCCCTCTCCCCCCGGGCCCCCGCTGACCTCCAAAACCATCTCCCGCATCTGGAACTGCTTCTGGGAGACTTTGTCGGCGGCCACGGGCTCGTGGTAGAACAGGCCGAGCAGCTGGAACTTCTTGGCCACCTGCTTGAAGTTCTTGTCGCCCAGGCTGACCACCCTGTCCCTGCCGTCGTACACGGGGAAGCTGAGACCCTCCCCGGCCCCCGGCCCGCTCACGCGGAGCAGGAGGAGCCCCACGAACAGCAGCCCGGACCCCCTCATCGGGTACCGGTCATCGGCCCGGGGGAACCAGGCCCGGGAAAGATAGCCGGACACGCGTGGACACGCGTGCGTCTGCGGACCCTCGAGGATGCACACCCGGACCCCTCGCCGGGAAGCGCACACAAGTGGGAGACCCGGCCCCGGATGGCTCGCGTAGCTCGGCCCGGCTCCAGGGGCCTGAGGAAGTCCAATTTTAGGAGGCAGTTGTTTCGGGCTAAAAATAGGCCGGGCAATGGAGAAAAAAGACAGATAGGGCGCTATCGTGGGATTAAGCAGGCCCACTCCATCAACTGAGGCGGAGAGAGACACATACACACACACACAGAGACAAGAGATAGAGCAGGAGAGAGAAACCAAGTGGGAGAAGCAAAGAGCCCGGGCTTTGGAGTCAGAGGTCATGGGTCCAAATCCCAACTCGGCCAACTGTCAGCTGGGTGACTTTGGGCAAGTCACTTAATAATAATAATAATAATAGTGGTATTTGTTAAGCGCTTACTATGTGTAAAGCGCCGTTCTAAGCGCTGCAAGGTGATCAGGTTGTCCCATGGGGGGGGCTCACAGTTTCAAACCCTATTTTACAGATGAGGTAACTGAGGCCCAGAGAAGTTAAGTGACTTGCCCAAAGTCACACAGCTGACAGTTGGAGGAGCCGGGATTTGAACCCATGATGCCTGACTCCAAAGCCCGGGCTCTTTCCACTGAGCCACGCTGCTTCTCTGGGCTTCAGTGTCCTCATCTATAAAATGGGGATAAAGACCGTGAGCCCCCCGTGGGACAACCTGACCACCTTGTAACCTCCCCAGCGCTTAAAACAGTGCTTTGCACATAGTAAGCACTTAATAAATGTCATTATTATTATTATTATTATTAGAACAGTGCTTTGCACGTAGTAAGCGCTTAATAAATGCCATCATCATTATTATTATTATTAGAACAGTGCTTTGCACGTAGTAAGCGCTTAATAAATGCCATCATCATCATCATCATCATCAGTGAGAAAGGGAGAGAGGCTGAGACAGACCAGGGAGAGAAGGAGAGACACCGAAGGACACCGAAAGGGAGAGAGACCGTGACAGAGATATCGGGAGGGAAACTGAGAAAGGCAGGGCCCGGAAGTCTTTTCTCTGCTGTGTGTGACCTTGGGCAAGTCACCTCACTCCTCAGGGCCTCAGTGACCTCATCTGTAAAATGGGGCATGAGACTGTGAGCTCCACGGGAGACGTGTGTCCAACCTGATTTGCTTGTATCCACCCCAGAGCTTGGCATATAGTAAGTGCATAGTAAATACCGAAATTATTCATTGTTATTATTCACTTCATTTCCCAGAGGAGGATGTGGGAAAGTTAAATACCTTGTCCAGGGTCGCCCAGCAGTCAAGTCGCAGCCTAGTGGATAAAAAATGGGGCTGGACGCCAGAGGACCTGGGTTCGAATTCCTACTCCGCCACGTCTGCTGTGTGAAAGGCCCGGATAGACGTTTCCGTAGTGGCCGGAGCACCGGCTTCGGAGTCAGAAGGTCGAGCGTTCTGGGCCCGGCTCCGCCACTTGTCTGCCCAGTGACCTTAGACAAGTCACTTCCCTGGGCCTCGCTTCCCTCGTCTGGATGAAGACCGTGAGCCCCACGTGAGACTGTGTCCAACCCGATTTGCTTGTATCCACCCCCGCGCTTAGTACAGCGCCTGGCACATTCATTCATTCATTCATTCAATCGTATTTATTGAGCGCTTACTGTGTGCAGAGCACTGTACTAAGCGCTTGGGAAGTACCAGTTGGCAATATATAGAGACGGTCCCTACCCAACAGTGGGCTCACAGTCTAGAGTAATCGCTTAACAAATACCACTGTTAATAATAATAATAATAATAATAATAATAATTGGCATTTGTTAAGCGCTCAGTATGTGCAAAGCACTGTTCTAAGCGCTGGGGAGGATATAGGGTGATTAGGTTGTCCCACGTGGGGCTCACAGTCTTAATCCCATTTTACAGATGAGGTCACTGAGGCTCAGAGAAGTTAAGTGACTTGCCCAAGATCACCCAGCAATTAATCTATAATTATTATTTAATCTATAATCTACTAATCTATAATTATTATAATTATTAATCTATAATTCTATTTACATTAATGCCTGCTTGATGTGTATATATCTGTATTTCTATTTGTTGGTATTGATGCTATTGGTGCCTGTTTACTTGTTTTGATGTCTGTCTTTCCCCTTCTAGACTGCAAGCCCACCGTGGGCAGGGATTGCCTCTCTCGCTGAATATTGCGGAACTGTACTTTCCAAGCACTTATTCATTCATTCATTCGATCATATTTATTGAGCGCTTACTGTGTGCAGAGCACTGGACTAAGCGCTTGGGAAGTCCAAGTTGGCAACATACAGAGACGGTCCCTACCCAACAGTGAGCTCACAGTCTAGAAGTCTAGACAGTGCTCTGCACACAGTAAGTGCTCGATAAATTCATTCATTCAATCATATTTATTGAGCGCTTACTAGGCACTGTACTAAGCGCTTGGGAAGTACAAGTTGGCAACATATAGAGACGGTCCCTTCCCAACGACGGGCTCACGGTCTAGAAGGGGGAGATGGACAACAAAACAAAACATATAGACAGGTGTCAAAAGCGTCAGAACAAATAGAATTACAGCGATAGGCACATCATGAACAAAATAAATAGAATAGTAAATATGTACAATTAAAATAAATAGAGTAATAAATCTGTACAAATACATACAAGTGCTGTGGAAATGGGGAGGAGTAGAGGATAAGGAGCGGGCTCAGTCTGGGAAGGCCTCCTGAAGGAGGTGAGCTCTCAGTAGGGCTTTGAAGGGAGGGAGAGAGCTAGCTTGGTGGATGTGTGAAGCGCTTAGTACAGTGCTCTGCACACAGTAAGTGCTCAATAAATACGATTGAATGAATGAATGTGCGGAGGGAGGGAATTCCAGGCCAGGGGAAGGACTTGGGCCGGGGTTCGACGGCGGGACAGGCGAGAATGAGGTACAGTGAGGAGGTTAGCGGCGGCAGAGGAGTGTAGGGTGCGAGCTGGGATGGAGAAGGAGAGAAAGGAGGTGAGGTAGGAGGGGGCGTAAATATGAATGAATGAATATTATTATTATTAATAATAATGCCATTTATTAAGCCCTTACTATGTGCCAAGCACTGTTCTAAGCACTGGGATAGATACAAGATAGTCAGGTTGTCCCACATGGGGCTCAAAGTCTTCACCCCCATTTGACAGATGAGGGAACTGAGGCCCAGAGAAGTGAAGTGACTTGCCCAAAGTCCCACAGCTGACAAAAACTCCTCACCCTGGGCTTCCAGGCTGTCCATCCCCTCGCCCCCCTCCTCCCTCACCTCCCTTCTGTCCTTCTCCAGCCCAGCCCGCACCCTCCGCTCCTCGGCCACTAATCTCCTCACCGTTAGGCCTCGTTCTCGCCCGTCCCACCGTCGACCCCCGGCCCACGTCCTCCCCCTGGCCTGGAATGGCCTCCCTCTGCCCATCCGCCAAGCTCGCTCTCTTCCTCCCTTCAAGGCCCTACTGAGCGCTCACCTCCTCCAGGAGGCCTTCCCAGACTGAGCCCCTTCCTTCCTCTCCCCCTCATCCCCCTCTCCGTACCCCTCATCTTACCTCCTTCCCCTCCCCACAGCACCTGTATATATGTATATATGTTTGTACGGATTTATTACTCTATTTATTTATTTATTTTATTTGTACATGTTTATTCTGTTCATTTTATTTGGTTAATATGTTTGGTTTTCTCCTCTGTCTCCCCCTTCCAGCCTGTGAGCCCACTGTTGGGTAGGGACCGTCTCTATATGTTGCCGACTTGGACTTCCCAAGCGCTCAGTCCAGTGCTCTGCACACAGTAAGCGCTCAATAAATACGATTGATTGAGAAGGCGAGAAGGGAGGTGAGGTAGGAGGGGGTGTAAATATGAATGAATGAATATTATTATTATTAATAATAATGCCATTTATTAAGCCCTTACTATGTGCCAAGCACTGTTCTAAGCGCTGGGATAGATACAAGGTTGTCAGGTTGTCCCACGTGGGGCTCACAGTCTTCACCCCCATTTGACAGATGAGGGAACTGAGGCCCAGAGAAGTGAAGTGACCTTCCCAAAGTCCCACAGCTGGCAAGTGGTGGAGGCAGGATTAGAACCCATAACCTCTGACTGCCAAGCCCGGGCTCTTTCCCCTGAGCCACGCTGCTTCTCTATTATTTCCCTAAATTTCTCTATTATTATTATTCTCTATTATTATTGAGAAGCAGCGTGGCTCAGTGGAAAGAGCCCGGGCTTTGGAGTCAGAGGTCATGGGTTCAAATCCTGACTCCGCCACTTGTCAGCTGTGTGACTTGGGGCAAGTCACTTCACTTCTCTGGGCCTCGGTTACCTCATCTGTAAAATGGGGATGAAGACTGTGAGCCCCATGTGGGACAACCTGATGACCTTGTGAACTCCCCAGCGCTTAGAACAGTGCTTTGCACATAGTAAGCGCTTAATAAATGCCATTATTATTACCCAGCGCTTACAACAGTGCTTTGCACATAGTAAGCGCTTAACAAATACCATTATTATTATTGTTATTATTATTATCATTATTATTATTATTCCAGCTGAGGCTGGGGCCTCCTCTTGGGTGCTGCCAGACCTCCGCCAGGCCAGGCCGCAAACCTCCATCTTTGGCCCCACTCCTTGGTTGCCATGGCAACGGGGAGGGGGCCACGCCGGGCGGGCGCCGTCATCCAATCAAAAGCCTCATATGCATATATATCCCCGCCCATCGCGGAGGCCACGCCCCCTTCGGGCGGGCGCCATGACGGCAGCTAACCACCAGAGGGCGCCCCCCGACCGCGCCCCGCTCCTCTTCCGACGTGGCTCTCGGGTCTCCCACGCGTTTTCATTCATTCCGTCGTATTTATTAATAATAATAATAATAATGATAGCATTTATTAAGCGCTTACTATGTGCAAAGCACCGTTCTAAGCGCTGGGGAGGTTACAAGGTCATCAGGTTGTCCCACGAGGGGCTGACAGTCTTCATCCCCATTTTCCAGATGAGGTCACTGAGGCCCGGAGAAGCGAAGCGACTTGCCCAAAGTCACACAGCTGACAATTGGCAGAGCAGGGATTTGAACCCACGACCTCTGACTCCAAAGCCCGGGCTCTTTCCACTGAGCCACGCTGCTTCACTTAGAGAAGTGAAGTGACTTGCCCAAAGTCACACAGCTGACAGTTGGCGGAGTCATTCATTCATTCAGTCGTATTTATTGAGCGCTTACTGTGTGCAGAGCACTGGACTAAGCGCTTGGGAAGTACAAGTTGGCAACACATAGGGATGGTCCCTACTCAACAGTCTAGAAGGGGGAGACAGACAACACAACAGAACAAGTAGACAGGCGTCAATACCATCAGAATAAATAGAATTATAGCTATAGACACATCATATTAACAAAATAAATAGAGTAATAAACGTGTACTGATCAAATAGAGTAATAAATACGTATAAATATACACAAGTGCTGTGGGGAGGGAAAGGGGGTAGAGCAAAGGGAGGGAGTCGGGGTGATGGGGAGGAGAGGAGGAGCAGGGGAAAAGGGGGGCTCTGAAGAGGGGAAGAGAGCCAGTATACTGAGCGCTTCCTGGTTGCTGAGCACTAGACTGAGCACTCGGGAGCATCAGATTGCCCCACGGGGGACTCCCAGTCTTCATCCCCATTTTCCAGATGGGGGAACTGAGGCCCAGAGAAGTGAAGTGACTTGCCCAAAGTCACCCAGCTGACAATTGGCGGAGCTGGGATTTGAACCCATGACCCCTGACTCCCAAACCCGGGATCTTTCCACTGCCCCATGAGGGACAGGGACTGTATCCAATCTGATTAACTTGTATCTACCCCAGCGCTTAGAACAGTGCTCGGAACATCGTAATAATAATAATGGCGTTTATTAAGTGCTTACTATGTGTCAAGCAGGGTTTAAGCGCTAATCCAGTTGGACACAGTCCCTGCCCCACATGAGGCTCTCAGTCTTGGAAAGAGCACGGGCTCTGGAGTCAGAGGTCATGGGTTCAAATCCCGGCTCCGCCAATTGTCAGCTGTGTGATTTTGAGCAAGTCACTTCTCTGTGCCTCAGTTACCTCACCTGTAAAATGGGGATTAAGACCGTGAGCCCCCCGTGGGACAGCCTGATCACCTTGTAACCTCCCCAGCGCTTAGATCGGTGCTTGGCACGTAGTAAGCGCTTAATAAATGCCATTATTATTATTGCTATTATTATTAATCCCCATTTTACCGACGAGGGAACTGAGGTCCAGAGAAGTGAAGTGACTTGCCCACGGTCACCCAGCAGACAAGCGGCGGGGCCGGGATTAGAACCCAGCTCCTTCTGATTCCCAGGCCTGGGCTGTACTGCTGCAGTGTGGCTCAGTGGGAAGAGGCCGGGCTTTGGAGTCGGAGGTCATGGGTTCAAATCCTGGCTCCGCCAACTGTCAGCTGTGTGACTCTGGGCAAGTCACTTCCCTTCTCTGGCCCTCAGTTACCTCATCTGGAAAATGGGGATTAAAACTGTGAGCCCCCCGTGAGACAACCTGATCACCTTGTAACCTCCCCAGCGCCTAGAACGGCGCTTGGCACATAGTAAGCGCTTAATAAATGCTATTATTATTAATCCCCATTTTACCGACGAGGGAACTGAGGTCCAGAGAAGTGAAGTGACTTGCCCACGGTCACCCAGCAGACAAGCGGCGGAGCCGGGATTAGAACCCAGCTCCTTCTGATTCCCAGGCCAGGGCTGTACCGCTGCAGCGTGGCACAGTGGAAAGAGCCCGGGCTTTGGAGTCGGAGGTCATGGGTTCAAATCCCGGCTCTGCCAACTGTCAGCTGTGTCACTCTGGGCAAGTCACTTCACTTCTCTGGGCCTCTGTTCCCTCTTCTGGAAAATGGGGATTAAAACTGTGAGCCCCCCGTGGGACAACCTGATCACCTTGTAACCTCCCCAGCGCTTAGAACAGTGCTTCGCACATAGTAAGCGCTTAACAAATACCATCATTATTATCATTATTAACCAGTAACATGATTATTATCGCTTAACAAGTACCGCTATTATTTTTATCGTTACGATCACTCTGTAAAATGGGAATGATGACCGCGAGCCCCACGCGGGACAACCTGATCACTTCGTCTCCTCCCAGCACTTAGGACAGTGCTTTGCACATAGTACGCGCTTAAATGCCGTCATCATTAGAGAAGCAGCGTGGCTTAGTGGGAAAGAGCCCGGGCTCTGGAGTCAGAGGTCATGGGTTCAAATCCCGGCTCCGCCACTTGTCAACTGTGTGACTTTGGGCAAGTCACTTCACTTCTCTGGGCCTCAGTTCCCTCATCTGGAAAATGGGGGTGAAGACTGTGAGCCCCACGTGGGACAACCTGATCACTTTGTATCCCCCCCAGCGCTTAGAACAGTGCTTTGCACATAGTAAGCGCTTAATAAATATCATCATCATCATTATTATTATCTTACTACGATTGTTATCATCGCCACCGCCGCCTCAACGCCGCCGGCCGCCCCGTTGAACCAATCAATCAATCAATCGTATTTATTGAGCGCTTACTATGTGCAGAGCACTGTACTAAGCGCTTGGGAAGTACAAATTGGCAACACATAGAGACAGTCCCTACCCAACAGTGGGCTCACAGTCTAAAAGGGGGAGACAGAGAACAGAACCAAACATACCAACAAAATAAAATAAATAGGATAGATATGTACAAAGGATCAGCGGCCCATGTGGCCCGGGCCTTTCCAGAAGCGTCGACGGTGATTTTTTTTTTAACTCTTTATCCCCCCTCCTCGAGACAAAGGGCCCGAAGGAGGGCCGTCGGTCGTCGCTGAGGACGGAGGAGCCCCCGCCACCCCACCCGGGCTCCCGCTCTCCGCCGAAGCCCACCTCCTCGCCGCGTGCCCGCGGTCCACGTCCCTTTGTGCGGCGGTCCACCCTCCTCTCAATGGCCGTCCAGGCCTCGGCCTGGGGCCCGGCGTGTTTTCATCCAGCTCGAGCTAATGAGAACAGACTGGAGAGTTTCCCCTCTCTCCCCCCCCCCCAACCCCATCTGCTCAGACAAAAGGCGGAGAGGAGGGGTCCGGGGGGGACCCTGCTGTTGGAGAGGGGGACCATAATGACACACATCCTTGGGAGACATTTCAACACATGCAACCCTTTTATCCCGGAGTAAAGCCTTTATTCGGGCGGCAGAAAAGGCAGCCTAAAAGAGAGAGGACGGGGGGAGAAAAATAGACGTATCCGGCCCAAGGACGAAGCTCCTGAATCCGGAGGGAAAAGGGGAAGACGTGAGACCCCCCAATTTGGTCCACGGGCCCTGCTGGGGGCCGAGACGCGGACGGGATTGATCCCAATTTTCCCCCTGGTTTCGCAGGAAGGCACAGTTCATTATCACCCCCATCGGGACACGGGTAACCAAGGCTTTAGTAATAATAATAATAATAATAATAATAATAATAATGGCATTTGTTAAGCGCTTACTATATGCAAAGCACTGTTCTAAGCGGTGGGGGGGGATACAAGGTGATCAGGTTGTCCCACGGGGGGCTCACAGTCTTCATCCCCCATTTTACAGATGAGGGAACTGAGGCCCAGAGAAGTGAAGTGACTTGCCCAAGGTCACACAGCAGACAGGTGGCGGAGCCGGGATTCGAACCCATGACCTCGGACTCCAAAGCCCGGGCTCTTTCCACCGAGCCACGCTGCTTCTCTGCACACAGTAAGCGCTCAATAAATACGATTGAATGAATTGAATGAATGAATGAATGCTGTGGGGGGGTCCGGGGGTGCTGGTAATAGTAATAATAACAACGATGGCATTTATTAAGCGCTTACTATGTGCAAAGCACTGTTCTAAGCGGTGGGGGTGGTTGCAAGGTTGTCCCGTGGGGGGCTCACAGTCTTAATCCTCATTTTAGAGATGAGGGAACTGAGGCACAGAGAAGTTAAGTGACTTGCCCAAAGTCACACAGCTGACAGGTGCTGAAGCCGTGATCAGAACTCATAACCTCTGACTCTCAAGCCTGAGCGCTTTCTACTAAGCCCACGCTGATTCATTCATTCATTCATTTGATCAAACTTATTTAGAGTTTACCGGGCGCCCACTGTTCCAAGCACTGGGGTAGCTACAAATCCATCAGGTTGGTTACAGTCAGGAATAATAATAATAATAATAATGGTATTTGTTAAGCGCTTACTATGTGCCAAGCACTGTTCTAAGTGCTGGGGAGGTTACAATAATAGTAATAATAATAATAATAATGGCATTTATTAAGCACTTACTATGTGCCAAGCACTGTTCTAAGCGCTGGGGAGGTTACAATAATAGTAATAATAATAATAATAATAATGGCATTTATTAAGCACTTACTATGTGCCAAGCACTGTTCTAAGCGCTGGGGAGGTTACAATAATAATAATAATAATAATAATAATAATGGCATTTATTAAGCACTTACTATGTGCCAAGCACTGTTCTCAGCGCTGGGGAGGTTACAATAATAATAATAATAATAATGGCATTTATTAAGCACTTACTATGTGCAAAGCACTGTTCTAAGCACTGGGGAGGTTACAAGGTGATCAGGTTGTCCCACGGGGGGCTCACAGTCTTCATCCCCATTTTCCAGATGCGGCAACTGAGGCCCAGAGAAGTGAAGCGACTTGCCCAAAGTCACCCAGCTGACAATTGGCGGAGCCGGAATTTGAACCCATGACCTCCGACTCCAAAGCCCGGGCTCTTTCCACTGAGCCACGCTGAGGGGAGAGTCAAGGATGGAGAGGGGAAAGTCAGGGGTGTGGGATGGTTCATTCCAGGTTACGTCACACAGCACCATTCATTCATTCAGTGGTATTTATTGAGCGCCTACTGTGTGCAGAGCACTGTACTAAGCGCTTGGGAAGTACAATTCGGTAACAGATAGAGACAATCCCTACCCAACAACGGGCTCACAGTCTAGAAACCTTTGTGAGGGGCAGGAGAGGCCCGCTCCAAATTCGAGAACTGGAGACCAAGAACCAAACTGGGGGGGTGGAGGGCAGCAGGACCCTCATATTCTCTGCGGGGGGATTTAATCAAGTGTTAAATTACAGAGCCAGCTGCCAAGACCAAGAAAAATTTGGTGCGGGGAAATTCAGGGCTGTGAAAAATTGCTGAAAATTAAACAACGAACAGTTAAATGGTTCCAGTTTACTAATCTTATGTCACCCGCATTTTCTCCTGTTCAATACACCGTGGGCGACACAATAATAATAATGATGGTATGTGTTAAGCGCTTACTGTGTGCAAAGCACTGCTGTATGAGCTGGGGGAGGAATACAAGGTGATCAGGTTGTCCCACGGGGTGGCTCACAGTCTTAATCCCCATTTTACAGATGAGGGAACTGAGGCTCAGAGAATTGTGACAATAATAATAATAATAATGTTGGCATTTGTTAAGCGCTAACTAGGTGCCAAGTACTGTTCTAAGCGCTGGGGTAGATACAAGGGGATCAGGTTGTCCCATGTGGGGCTCACAGTCTTCACCCCCATTTTACAGATGAGGGAACTGAGGCCCAGAGAATAATAATAATAATAATAATAATAATAATAATGGCATTTATTAAGTGCTTACTATGTGCCGAGCACTGTTCTAAGCGCTGGGATAGATACAAGGGGATCAGATTGTCCCATGTGGGGCTCACAGTCTTCATCCCCATTTTATAGATGAGGGAACTGAGGCCCAGAGAGTAATAATAATAATAATGGCATTTATTAAGCGCTTAGTATGTGCCAAGCACCGTTCTAAGCGCTGGGGTAGATACATGGGGATCAAGTTGTCCCATGTGGGGTCACAGTCTTCACCCCCATTTTCCAGATGAGGGAACTGAGGCCCAGAGAATAATAATAATAATGGCATTTATTAAGTGCTTACTATGTGCCGAGCACTGTTCTAAGCTCTGGGATAGACACAAGGGGATCAGGTTGTCCCACGTGGGGCTCACAGTCTTCATCCCCATTTTAAGATGAGGGAAGTTAAATGACTTGCCCAAGGTCACCCAGCAGACATGTGGTGGAGTTGGGATTCGAACCCATGACCTCTGACTCCAAAGCCCGGGCTCTTCCCACCGAGCCAAGCCAACTGTACTTCCCAATCTGAAACCTAACTCTAGCCTGAACCCTACCCTCATCCTTACCCTAGAGAAGCAGCGTGGCTCAGTGGAAAGAGCACAGGCTTTGGAGTCAGAGGTCGTGGGTTCAAATCCCGGCTCTGCCAATTGTCAGCTGTGTGACTTTGGGCAAGTCACTTAACTTCTCTGTGCCTCAGTTACCTCATCTGTAAAATGGGGATTAAGACTGTGAGTTCCATGTGGGACAACCTGATCACCTTGTAACCTCCCCAGCGCTTAGAACATCATCATCATCATCAATCGTATTTATTGAGCGCTTACTATGTGCAGAGCACTGGACTAAGCGCTTGGGCAGTACAAATTGGCAACATATAGAGACAGTCCCTACCCAACAGTGGGTTCACAGTCTAAAAGGGGGAGACAGAGAACAAAACCAAACATACTAACAAAATAAAATCAGAAACACGACCCAACCGACCGAAAGGCAGACCGTCATCATCGTCGGTATTTATTGGGCGCCTACTCTGTGAGCCCGTTGTTGGGTAGGGACGACTTGAGAACAGTGCTTTGCACATAGTAAGCGCTTAATAAATGCTATCATTATTATTATTATTATCCTTACCCTTAATCCAAATCCTAACCTTAACTTTAACCCGAACCCAAACCCTAACCGCAATCTTAACTTCTGTCTCGTCTCTGGCCGTCGAGTCGTTTCCGACCCAGAGCGACGCCACGGACGCATCTCTCCCAAAACGCCCCGCTCTCCATCTGCAATCGTTCCGGTAGTGGATCCACCGAGGTCTTTTCGGTGGAAATTACGGAAGCGGTTGACCATCGCCGCGTGGAAAATTCGAGTCTCTGCCCTCGAATCTCTCGTGTGTCGCCGCTGCCCAGCACGGGGGGAGTTTTGATTTGGAGGAAATGGCCGGCTACTTGCTAGCCACTACCCAGGCCGGGAATGGCATGGGTAGGCCTCAGCTGGACTCTTCCTCCCGTAGCCGAGCCTGGAAGAGGACTGGAAACTCTCAAGGTGCCAACTTGGGGAAAAGAGCCCGGGCTTTGGAGTCAGAGGTCATTCATTCATTCATTCAATCGTATTTATTGAGCGCTTCCTGTGTGCAGGGCACTGTACTAAGCGCTTGGGAAGTACAAGTTGGCACCCTACCCAGCAGTGGGCTCACAGTCTAGAAAGGTCATGGGTTCAAATCCCGGCTCGGCCAATTGTCAGCTTTGGGCAAGTCACTTCACTTCTCTGGGCCTCAGTTCCCTCATCTGGAAAATGGGGGTGCAGAGTGTGAGCCCCCCGCGGGACAACCTGATCACCTTGTAACCTCCCCAGCAGTGCTTTGCACATAGTGAGTGTTTAATAAATGCTATTATTATTATTGTTATTATTATTATTATTAACCTGAGAGGGGAATCTTAACCTCTACTCTAACCCAAACCCTAGCCTTAATGCAAACCCTAACCCAAACCCTAACCTTAAGCAGCTGGGAAGCAGTATGGCTTAGTGGCTAGAGCCTGGGGCCTGGGAGCGAGCAGGCCCTGGGTTCTAATCCAAGCTCCACCCCATGTCTGCTGTGTGACCTTGGGCAAGTCACTTAACTTCTCCGCACCTCAGTTACCTCATCTGTAAAATGGGGAATAAGTACGAAAGTGCCGTGTGGGTCATGGACTGGGTCCAACGTGATTAGCTTGCATGGCTCAGAGGAAAGTCAGAGGTCATGGGTTCTAATCCTGCCTCCGCCACTTGTCAACTGTGTGACTTCGGGCAAGCCACTTCACTTCTCTGGGCCTCAGTTCCCTCATCTGGAAAATGAGGATTAAGACTGTGAGCCCCACGTGGGACAACTGATGACCTTGTATTCCCCCAGCGCTTAGAACAGTGCTTGGCACATAGTAAGCGCTTAACAAATGCCATCATTATTATTAGCTTGTATCTACCTCAGTGCTTAATACAGTGCCTGGCAGAAGGTAAGCACTTAACTTACCTTGCTCTGCACACAGTAAGCGCTCAATAAATACGATTGAATGAACTTTAGTCCATAAAAAGACCCTGAACTCTTAATTTAAGCCCTAATCTTAACAAATTTAACCCTCACCCAAATCCTAACCCTAACTGAACCCTAAAGAATCCTTCAACCCTCAGAACCCACCCTGCCATAAGTAGGATTTATAACCATTAATTTTGTCAGGGATTGAACTTTGATTTCCCAAACCCCGAAGGAATGTCTTTATAGACCTCCATCCTTAGTTTCCTTAGTTTTCACCTTGATGATCTGTTTCCCATCTGAGGTAGTTTTCTTTTAACGAGGCTCATTAAGGAGAGCATCTAGTTAACGATAATGGATGAGAAAGTCCAGGGATGACTCTGAGTCAAAACACCATCTCGAGGAGGGCCCCTTTCATCATCATCATCAATCGTATTTATTGAGCGCTTACTGTGTGCAGAGCACTGGACTAAGCGCTTGGGAAGTACAAGTTGGCAACATGTAGAGACAATCCCTACCCAACAGTGGGCTCACAGTCTAAAAAGCGCATAGAACAGTGCTTTGCACATTGTAAGCGCTTAACAAATACCATCATCATCATCATTAGAACCAGAAAGCTCGTGTCAGCCGGTCAATTGTTTGTTTGTTATGATTATTATTATTATTATTATTATGGCATTTATTAAGCACTTACTATGTGCAAAGCACTGTTCTAAGCGCTGAGGAGGTTCCAAGGTGATCAGGTTGTCCCACGGGGGGCTCACAGTCTTAATCCCCATTTTACAGATGAGGTAACTGAGGCCCAGAGAAGTTAAGTGACTTGCCCAAAGTCACACAGCTGAAAATTGGTGGAGCCGGATTTGAACCCATGACGACTGACTCCAAAGCCTGGGCTCTTTCCACTGAGCCACGCTGCTTCTCATTTGTTGTTGTATTGTACTCTCCCATGTGCTTAGTACAGTGCTGGGCACGAAGCAAGCGCTCAATAAATACTGAGGGACCTTGGGGAAATCATTTCATTCATCCATTCAATCAATCATATTTATTGAGCGCTTACTGTGTGCAGAGCACTGGACTAAGCGCTTGGGAAGTACAAGTTGGCAACATGTAGAGACAATCCCTACCCAACAGTGGGCTCACAGTCTAAAAAGCGCATAGAACAGTGCTTTGCACATTGTAAGCGCTTAACAAATACCATCATCATCATCATTAGAACCAGAAAGCTCGTGTCAGCCGGTCAATTGTTTGTTTGTTATGATTATTATTATTATTATTATTATGGCATTTATTAAGCACTTACTATGTGCAAAGCACTGTTCTAAGCGCTGAGGAGGTTCCAAGGTGATCAGGTTGTCCCACGGGGGGCTCACAGTCTTAATCCCCATTTTACAGATGAGGTAACTGAGGCCCAGAGAAGTTAAGTGACTTGCCCAAAGTCACACAGCTGAAAATTGGTGGAGCCGGATTTGAACCCATGACGACTGACTCCAAAGCCTGGGCTCTTTCCACTGAGCCACGCTGCTTCTCATTTGTTGTTGTATTGTACTCTCCCATGTGCTTAGTACAGTGCTGGGCACGAAGCAAGCGCTCAATAAATACTGAGGGACCTTGGGGAAATCATTTCATTCATCCATTCAATCAATCATATTTATTGAGCGCTTACTGTGTGCAGAGCACTGGACTAAGCGCTTGGGAAGTCCAAGGTGGCAACATATAGAGACGGTCCCTACCCAACAACGGGCTCACTCTGTGCCTCAGTTACCTCATCTGTAAAATGGGGGTTAAGACTGTGAGCCCCACGTGGGACAACCTGATCGGCTTGTATGCACCCCAGCACTTAGTACAGTGCCTGGCACATTGAAAGCCCTTAACAAATACCACAATTATTATTATTAGACAGTTGAATGAATTGTATTTACTGAGTGCTTACCGTGTGCAGAGCACTGTACAAAGCGCTTGGGAGAGGACAATATAACAATAAAACTGACATATTCCCTGCCCACACCGAGCTTACGGTCTAGAAGGAGCTTACGGTCTACTCTCCCAAGAACTTAGCAGAGTGCTCTTCACACAGTAAGTGCTCAGTAAAATCAATAAATACGATCGATCGATCGATTGATTGGGTTGGTAGACACGTTCCCTACCTCCAGCGAGCTCACTGTCTACAGTCTACAGTCTGTTGACTGTTAATAATAATATATTATATTACATATTACATAATTAATAATAATGTATTATTATTACCCCTTGTTGTAACATATATATGTATATATGTTTGTACATATTTTTTACTCTATTTATTTATTTATTTATTTTATTTGTACATATCTATTCTATTTATTTTATTTTGTTAGTATGTTTGGTTTTGTTCTCTGTCTCCCCCTTTTAGACTGTGAGCCCACTGTTGGGTAGGGACTGTCTCTATATGTTGCCAATTTGTACTTCCCAAGCGCTTAGTACAGTGCTCTGCACATAGTAAGCGCTCAATAAATACGATTGATGATGATGATGATGATTTGCAGTGAGTCTGAGCACCATTTCCCCCCCCCCCCCCCCCGATCTACCCGCAGTTCTGCCGGAGATATGGAGAGATTTGGGAGGCTACTAGTATCACCTTGTAGCCCCCCAGGCGCTTAGAACAGTGCTTCGCACATAGTAAGCGCTTAACAAATGTCATTATTATTATTATTATTCATTCATTCCTTCAATCGTGTTTATTGAGCGCTTACTGTGCGCAGAGCACTGGACTAAGCGCTTGGGAAGTCCAAGTTGGCAACATATAGAGAATATAATAATAATACTATTATTATTACTGGGCCACTGGACAAACCCCACTGTCCTTTGAGATCTCAGAGACAATCTCCTGATGTCACTGTGTCCCTTTTGAATAGGAAGACTTCCACAGAGACAGGCCGCCCAGTCCAAGAGTAAACAGGGGTTGGGAAGCAAAAATGTCAAAGGGGCCTGATTCTCTTTTTCCCTTTGTACCAGGAAATAATTTCGAGCCTCCCGTTCTGTCTGTCTGGACATCATTAATATTGTCACCTACTCTCTTCAATAGCCTTTAATGTCTAAATAATTGCTCCCCGAGGCTATAATCCTACATGATGTCACTGCCTCCTGATTTGCATAACAGACAGCTTGGGAATTACCGGGGGCTTTTCTCCGGCTAGTCTAAAAAACCCGACCCCCCCTGCACACGCCTCCCCACCTCGTCCGCATGTGCTTCCTCCTTTAAGTCTGTCACCAACCTGCTCTCCCTGCCCCCCACTCAATTATCCTCTTCTTAGGGACCCTCGTGGCGTAGGCCCCTCCTCGGTCACCCCCCTCCCCTCCTTCTTCCCCCGGGAGGGTCCTTCGCCTCCCCCCAGCCCCCAGCTCTTTCTTGGCCTTTGTCTAGGCCGAGGGAAGCTGTCCTTTCCTCTCCTCTCCTCCCGGGCACCCCGAATTCTCTCCCCATCCCCCCCAAACCCGTCCATCCCAGCTTTCCCGGTCAGGTCCGGAGGGAATGGGGAGAGGGGCGGTGACCAGGGAAATCAAGGTTTTTCCGAGCGATTTGACTTGTCCTTATTTCTCCTCTTCCCCAGGCTTTTCATTTCCCTTTTCTCTATTTCCATCGTCTCTCTCTCTACCTCTCTATCATCTCTCTTCTTCTCTCTCTCTCCTCTTTCTCTTCTCTGTCTCTCCTCTTTCTCTCTTTTCTCTCTCTGTCTCTCTTTTCTCCTCTCTCTAGTCTCTCTCTTTTCTCTCCGTGTCTCTCCCTCTCTTTCTCTCTCCTGTCTCTCCTTTCTCCTCTCTCTCGTCCCTCTCTTTTCTCTCCGTGTCTCTCCCTCTCTTTCTGTCTCTCTTTTCTCCTCTCTCGCGTCTCTCTCTTTTCTCTCCGTGTCTCTCTTTCTCTCTTCTGTCTCTCCTTTCTCCTCTCTCGCGTCTCTCTCTTTTCTCTCCGTGTCTCTCCCTCTCTTTCTCTCTTCTCTCTGTCTCTCCTTTCTCCTCTCGTCTCTCTTTTCTCTCCGTGTCTCTCCCTCTTTCTCTACTTTCTCTCCTCTCTTTCTCTGTCTTTTCCTCTCTTTCTCTTTCCAGCTCTCTCTTCTTTCTCACTCTCTTCTCTATCTGTCTCTCTCTCACTCCTCTCTCTCCTTCTTCCTTCCCCCCTCTCTTCTCTCTCCATCTCTCCATCTCTCTTCTCTCTGTCTCTCCTTTCTCTCTCTCTCTCCTCTTTCTCTCTACTCTCCTTTCTTTCTCCTCTCTTTCAGTCTATTCCTCTCTCTTCTCTGTCTCTCCTTTCTCTCACTCCTCTTTTCTCTCTCTTCTTCTCTTGTTCTCTTCTCTCTCCATCTCTCCTCTCTCTACTCTCCTTTCTCTTTCTTCTCTCTCTCTCTGTCTATTCCTCTCTCTCCTCTCTCCATCTCTCCTTTCTCTCCTTCTCTCTCCTCTTTCCAGTTCTCCATCTCTCCTCTTTCTCTCTCCTCTCTCTGTCTCTCCTTTTTCTCATCTCTTTCTCTCTCTTTCTCTGTCTTACCTGCCTTTCTCCTGTCCTGCCTCTGGCCTGGCACACCCTCCCTCCTCAAATCCAACAGTTAACCGCTCTCCCCTGCTTCAAAGCCTTATTGAAGGCCCATCTCTTCCAGGAGGCCTTCCCTGACTGAACCCTCTTTTCCTCTTCTCCCACTCCCTTCTGCTTCGCCCTGACTCGCTCCCTTGGTTCATCCCTCGTCCCAGCCCCACACCCCTTATGTCCACATCCGTCATTTATTTACTTCTTTTAATGTCTGTGTCCCCCTCTAGACTGTCAGCTGGTTGTGGGCAGGGTGTGTGTCTGTCAAATTGTTCTACTGTAATCTCCCAAGTGCTCTGTACACGGTAAGCGCTCAATAAATACGATTGATTGACTGCTTAATCAATAGCATACAACTATTACTACTTCTTCAGCAGCGTGTTCTAGCGGACAGAGCCCGGGCCCAGGAGTCAGAAGGATTTAGGTGTTGTGTGACCTTAGGCAAGTCACTTACCCTCTCTGTGCTTCAGTGCCCTCATCTGTAAAATGGGGGTTAAGATTGCCAGCTCCATGTTGGGCAGAGACTATGCCCAACCCAATTTGCTTGTATCCACCCCAGCTCATAGAACAGTGCCTGGCACGTAGTAAGCGCTCAACAAATACCGAAATTATTATTACAACTACTACTACTAATAATAATATAACATCCTCCAAATCACCTGCTGTTATTCATTCAATTGTATTTACTGAGCGTTTACTGTGTGCAAAGCACTGTACTGAGCACTCATAGTGGATAGAGCACGGGCCTGGGAGTTGGAAGGTCATGGGTTCTAATCCCAACTCTGCACCTCATCTGCTGTATGACCTTGGGAAAGTCACTTCACTTCTCTGGCCCTCAGTTCCCTCATCTGTAAAATGGGGGCAGAGCCTGGAAGCCCCACGTGGGACAGGGACTGTGTCTATTCTGGTTGGCTTGTATCCACCCCAGTGCTTATTAACAATAATAATAATAATGACATTTATTAAGCACTTACTTTGTGCAAAGCACTGTTCTAAGTGCTGGGGAGGTTACAATAATAATAATAATAATGATGATGGCATTTGTTAAGTGCTTACTATGAGCAAAGCACTGTTTTAAGCGCTAGGGAGGATACAAGGTGATCAAGTTGTCTCACGTGGGGCTCACAGTCTTAATCCCCATTTTACAGATGTGGGAACTGAGGCACAGAGAAGTTAAGTGACTTTCTAGACTGTGAGCCCACTGTTGGGTAGGGACCATCTCTATATATTGCCAACTTGGACTTCCCAAGCGCTTAGTACAGTGCTCTGCACACAGTAAGTGCTCAATAAATATGATTGAATGAATGAATGACCGTCTCTATATGTTGCCAACTTGGACTTTCCAAGCGCTGAGTACAGTGCTCTGCACACAGTAAGGGCTCAATCAATACGATTGAATGAATGAATGAATGAAAGTGACCTGTCCAAGGTCACACAGCTGACAATTGGTAGAGCCGGGACTCGAACCCCAGACCTCTGACTCTAAAACCCGGGCTCTTTCCACTGAGCCACGCTGCCTCACTGCTTAGTCCAGTGCCCGGCACCAAGTAAGCACTTAAATACCACAATTATTTTTATTATTAAGGGCTTGCAATGTCCCCCCAAGACCCCCATCCTGCTTCCTCACCCTTGGGTGGTCCTGACTTGTCTTTCCCGCCCTGGGAAGGTCTGCCCACTGACCCTCATATTTTGGAGCTTCAGGGAGGAGGAGGAGGGGGAAGGGGTGACTTCATTCATTCATTCAGTCGTATTTATTGAGCGCTTACTATGTGCGGAGCACTGGACTAAGCGCTTGGGAAGTCCAAGTTGGCAACATCTAGAGATGGGGCCTACCCAACAGTGGGACTTGAGGCTCTTCTTCTAGACTGTGAGCCCGCTGTTGGATAGGGACCGTCTCTAGATGTTGCCAACTTGGACTTCCCAGGCGCTTAGTACAGTGCTCTGCACACAGTAAGGGCTCAATCAGTACGATTGAATGAATGAATGAGTGAATGAATGAATGCCTGCCGGCTGCCGGGATGCTCCCCTTCCCCTCCCCCTCTCCCCCCACCGCAACCTCGTCTCAGAGGAGGCGACAGACGGTCCTTGTAATTTGCTTCCATTCGCTCCGCTGAAGGAACACCTGCCCCCCTCCCTGGGGATGATGGGGGTCTCATCCCAGACCGTGCAGGAAGCCAAAGACAAATCCGAGCCAGCCCCACCCGGAGAGACAACAGCCAGGGAGAGAAAGAGGCACGCCACAACCGCACAACATACCCACAACACTCACACGACACCTGCCCCCCTCCCTGGGGACGGTGGGGGTCTCATCCCACACTCCGCAGGAAGCCAGAGGCAAATCCGAGCCAGCCCCACTGTGAAAGACAACATCCAGGGAGAGAAAGAGGCACACAACAACCACACAACATACCCACAACACTCACACGACACCTGCCCCCCTCCCTGGGGATGATGGGGTCTCATCCCACACTTTGCAGGAAGACAGAGGCAAACCTGAGCCAGCCCCACTCCGAAAGACAACAGCCAGGGAGAGAAAGAGGCACGCAACAACCACACAACATACCCACAACACTCACACGACACCAGCCCCCCTCCCTGGGGATGATGGGGTCTCATCCCACACTTTGCAGGAAGACAGAGGCAAACCTGAGCCAGCCCCACTCCAAAAGACAACATCCAGGGAGAGAAAGAGGTACACAACAACCACACAACATACCCACAACACTCGCACAACACTAGCCCCCCTCCCTGAAGATGATGGGGTCTCATCCCACACTTTGCTGGAAGCCAAAGAGATGCGTACCAACCCTTTCCCTCGAGCAAGATACAACGGCCCGGGAGAGAAACACACACATACGCAACACACGCCACACTCACGTGCAATTTACCCACATGCATTGAGGCTCCTCAGGAAGATACAACACACACACACACATCTAATAAGCACCCACACTGAGTCTGGACAAACCTCCAGGCCCCACAAGAAGATATAACACAGGAGACAACACCCACAGGAAACAAACCCACACACAACACTTCCACATTGATCCTGAATAAAAATCAAAGCTTCATATAGAGATTCAACAGGGAAGGGAAACACAAACAGGTGCACGTATGACACACACACACATATATATACATGATGCACGCATCCCCGACACCTGTCTCCTGCCCATGTGACATATGTGTGATCCAATCCCACCTGACACCCCCACTTTCCCACACGACACCCACATTTTCTCCCCGCAAAGCGCACATCCCTGATTCACACATCACACACACAGATACCCACACCATCGGCATAAATATGGAAAACGCACGTCATTTTGGAGATTGGAAAACTCCCCAGGCTACAGATCCAAACTTCTCCACCAAGGGGAAGGAAAATTTTGATCCATCTTAGGAAGCCCGTGCTCAGAAAGGCTGTGGCAGAGCTTGGAACTGACCTAGATAAATCAGTGTTATTGTTTGAGCACTTATTGGGTGTGGAGGACTGTACTGAACAGTTGGGAAAGTACGGCGCTGTTGATAATAATAACGATGGTATTTGTTAAGCACTTACTAAGCGCCAAGCTCTGTTCTAAGCGCTGGGGGAAATGCAAGTTTATCACATTGTCCCAGGTGGGACTCACAGTTTTCATTCAGTCATTCAGTCATATTTATTGAGCGCTTACTGTGTGCAGAGCACTGTACTAAGCGCTTGGGAAGTACAAGTTGGCAACATATAGATACGGTCCCTACCCAACAGTGGGCTTACAGTCTTCATCCAGCGTGGTTAGAGAAGCAGTGTGGTTCAGTGGAAGGAGCCCGTGCTTTGGAGTCAGAGGTCGTGGGTTCAAATCCCAGCTCTGCCAATTGTCAGCTGTGTGACTTTGGGCAGGTCACTTCACTTCTCTGGGCCTCAGTTACCTCATCTGTCAAATGGGGATTAAGACTGTGAGGCCCCCGTGGGGCAACCTAATCACCTTGTAACCGCCCGAGCACTTAGAACAGTGCTTTACACATAGTAAGCGCTTAATAAATGCCATTATTATTATTTTCCAGATGAGGTATAGAGAAGTGAAGTGACCTATCCAAAGTCACACAGCTGACAGGTGGCGGAGCCGGGATTAGAACCCACGACCTCTGACTCCCAAGCCCGTGATTTTTCCACTAAACCATGGACACACTCCCTGCTGTCAAGGAGTTTTTTTTTATGGTACTTTTTAAGCGCTTCCTATTTTTCCATAGTACCAGCGCTGGAGTGGATACAAGCAAATTGGGTTGGACACAATATCTGTCCCACAGTCTTAATCCCCATTCTGCAGATGAGGTAACTGAGGCACAGAGAAACAAAGTGACTTGCCCAAGGCCACACAGCAGACGAGGGGAGGAACCGGGATTTGAACCCATGACCTTCTGAGACGCAGATATGTGCTCTAACCACTACGTCATGTTGCTTCTCTATGCAATGCAGTTGCGGTCCCTGCTGACAAGTTTTGGTTTTTTTACAGTATTTATTAAGCGCTTACTATGTGCCAGGCACTGCACTAAGCGCTGGGATAGATATACGCAAAATAAGTTGGACACAGTCCCTGTCCCACGTGGGGCTCACAGACTTAATCCCCATTTTATAAATGAGGTCACTGAGGCCCAGAGCAGTGAAGTGACTTGCCCAAGGTCACACAGCAGACAAGGAGTGGGGTCGGCGATAAAACTCGGGCCCTTCTGACTCTCACTTCACTTTCAAGTCGCTTCACTTTCTCTGGGCCTCAGTTTCCTCATCTGTAAAATGGGGGGTGAGGACCGTGAGCCCCATGTGGGACAGGGACTGAGTCCAACCTGATGACCTTGTATCCACCCCAGCGCTCAGAACAGGGCCTGGCACATCACAGAGTTAACAAATACCACAATTATTATTATTATTATTGTTGTTGTTATTATTATTATCATATGTTATGAAAATGCAACAGGAAGTTAGGAGTGCAGAAGTGCTAAGAGGATAAAATATTGACTGAACATCCACAGTGTGCAGAGCAATGTACTGAGTGTTTGGGACACTACAAAATAATTAGTGGACAGGACTTGCCCTCCAAAAGTTTAGCGTCGATGATTATTGGGAGGATATAACCTGGGGGGAAAAATTGGGAAGACTTCCTGGAAGAAGCACTGGTGCTTTTGCGCATATTTATTCGTCCCTTATAGAATTTACTGCTAATTAACTCTTTTTATTCACTCATTCAACCGTATTTATTGAGCACTTACCAAGTGCAGAGCACTGTACTAAGCCCTTGGGAGAGTCCGATATAGCAATAAACAGACACATTCCTTGCCCCCAAAGATCTTCCGTGTCTCTTCTTTTCCTCTTCTATCTAGTCTAGGTTTTGTATCTGCTTATCATTCATTTATTCATTCAGTTGCATTTATTGAGCACTTACTGTGTGCAGAGCACTGTACTAAGCACTCGGAAAGTACAATTTGGCAACAAATGTCCATTCCATTAGCCTGAGAGCTCATTTACTCATTCAGTTGCATTTATTGAGCGCTTACTGTGTGCAGAGCACTGTACTAAGCGCTTGGGAAATACAATTTGGCAACAAATGTCCATTCCATTAGCCTGAGAGCTCATTTATTCATTCAGTTGCATTTATTCATCATCATCAATCATATTTATTGAGCGCTTACTGTGTGCAAAGCACTGTACTAAGCACTTGGAAAGTACAATTTGGCAACAAATGTCCATTCCATTAGCCTGAGAGCTCATTTATTCATTCAGTTGCATTTATTGAGTGCTTACTGTGTGCAGGGCACTGTACTAAACACTTGGAAAGTACAATTTGGCAACAAATGTCCATTAGCCTGAGAGCTCATATATTCATTCAGTTGCATTTATTCATCATCATCAGTCATATTTATTGAGCGCTTACTGTGTGCAGAGCACTGTACTAAGCACTTGGAAAGTACAATTTGGCAACAAATGTCCATTCCACTAGCCTGAGAGCTCATTTATTCATTCAGTTGCAATTATTGAGCGCTTACTGTGTGCAGAGCACTGTACTAAACACTTGGAAAGTACAATTTGGCAACAAATGTCCATTCCATTATCCTGAGAGCTCTTGGAGGGTGAAGAGGGCATCTTTTATTTGTTTGATATTTTCAAAGTATCCAGACCCAAACTCAGCACGCAGTAAGCAAGCATTACAATGATTCACACATAGTAGGCATCTAGTACAGTTCTGTGCATGTAGAAGATGCCCTCTCGGTCAATCAGTCAATCGTATTTATTGAGCGCTCACTGTATGCAGAGCACTGTACTAAGCACTTGGGAAGTACAAGTTGGCAATATATAGAGATGGTCCCTACCCAACAGTGGTCCTCAGGAGGCACTTGGTAATAACTGTGGTATTTGTTTAGCGCTTACTGTGTGCCGGGCACTGTATTAAGCGCTGGGGCGGATACCAGCAAATCAAGTTGAACACAGTCCCTGTCCCACGTGGGGCTCACGGTCTCATTTTCCAGATGAGATCACTGAGGCCCAGAGTAGTGAAGCGACTTGCCAAAGGCCTCACGGCAGATGAGATTATTATAATAATAATATTATAATAGTATATATCATATAATATTGATATTTACATATCATTACTATATTATATAATTATGTTATTAAAATTATGATAACAGATAATTATTATTATGGAATTTGTTAAGTGCTTACTTTGCGCCAAGCACTGTTGTAAACGCCAGGGTAGATACAAGGTCATCAGGTTGTCCAATGTGGGGCTCACAGTCTTCATCCCCATTTTCCAGATGAGATAACTGAGGCCCAGAGAAGCGAAGTGGCTTGCCCGAGGTCACCCAACAGACAAGTGGCAGAGCCGGGATTAGAACCCACGTCCCCACATCCTCTGACTCCCAAGGCCGTGCTCTTTCCACTAAACCATGCTGTAGACGTTCAGTGCAGAGTTCTGCCAACGGAAGTCTTCCACTACAGTGCTCTGCACACTCTAATAATAATAATAATAATAATAATAATAACAATAATTGTATTTATTAAGCGCTTACTATGTGCAAAGCACTGTTCTAAGCGCTGGGGAGGTTACAAGGTGATCAGGTCGTCTCCCAGGGGGCTCACAGTTTTAATCCCCATTTTACAGATGAGGTAACTGAGGCACAGAGAAGTTAAGTGACTTGCCCAGAGGTGCCCGGTATAGCCCGCTGCACATAGTAAACACCCAGTACAGTGTTCTACACACAATAGGTGCCCAGCACAGCACTCTGCACATGGTAAGTTCCCAGCACAGTGCTTTGCACTGATGATGATGATTGTTTCTGCAAGGGATTCCCATTCATTCATTCAATCATATTTATTGAGCGCTTACTGTGTGCAGAGCACTGTACTAAGCGCTTAACAGTGTAAACTCACTCCCTTTGCTCTTCCCCCTCTCCCCGTCCCATATCACTTATGTGCATCTCCGTCATTTTATTTATTTATGCTGATGTCTGTTTCCTTTTATTGATGTTCCTCCCAGACTGTGAGCTCACTGTGGGCCGGGATTGTCTCTCTTTATTGCTGCATTGTACTTTCCCAGGCACTGAGTACAGTCCTCTACACGCAAGAAGCGCTCAATAAATACAATTGAAAAACTATATATCTGTTATTTATTTATCTATGTATTTTTATTCGTTTATTTATTATTTAATTATTTATTTATTCCATGTATTCTTCTAGACTGTGAGCCCACTGTCGTGTAGGGACTGTCTCTATATGTTACCAACTTGTACTTCCCAAGCGCTTAGTACAGTGCTCTGCACACAGTAAGCTCTCAATAAATACGATTGATTGATTTTATTGTCTGTCTCCCCTTCTAGACTGTCAGCTCCTTGTAGGCAGAAATGTGTCTGTTTGTTGTTCTTTTATCCTCTCCCAAGCGCTTAGTACAGTGCCTTGCACACGGTAAGCGCTCAATAAATCCGACAGAATGATCAGAGAAACCTGACGAGTGAAGACACGATCTTTTGGAACATTTTCTCCTGCCAAACCCTTCGTTGGAGCCCTCACAGCATCGCTGTATGGTGGGTCGGGCCCGAATATAAGTCTCTTCCTCCAGCCCTCCATCCCGAGCCGGGGGATGAGGGGAGGGGGATCCCTTCCGAGCAAGAGGGGGGATCCTTTCGTGGGAAGAGGTAGGGGATCCCCTCTGAGCAAGAGGAGGGGGGACTTTTAGAGTAAGGGGAGAGGGATCCCCTCAGAGGAAGGAGTCAGGGATCTCCTAGGAACAAGGGGAGGGGATCCCTTGGGAGAAAGGGGATCTCCTCGGAGCAAGGAGTAGAGGATCTATTCTGAGTGAGGTGAGGGGATCCCTTCGGAGAAAGGAGATCCTCTTGGAGCAAGAGGTAGAGGATCTATTCTGAATAAGGGGAGGGGATCCCTTAGGAGAAAGGGGATCCTCTCAGAGCAAGGAGTAGAGGATCTATTCTGAGGAAGGCAAGGGGATCCCGTCAGAGAAAGGGGATCCTCTCGGAAGAAGAGGAAGAGGATCTATTCTGAATAAGGGGTGGGGATCCCTTGGGAGAAAGGGAATCCTCTCAGAGCAATGGGTGGAGGATCTACTCTGGGCAAGGGGATCTCTTAGGAGAAAGGGGATCCTCTTGGAGTAAGAGGTAGAGGATCTATTCTGAACGAGGGGAGGGGATCCTTTAGGAGAAAGGGGATCCTCTCAGAGCAAGGAGTAAAGGAGCTACTCTGAGGGGGGCAAGGGGATCCCTTAGAAGAAAGGGGATCCTCTTGGAGTAAGAGGTAGCAGCGTGGCTCAGTGGAAAGAGCCCGGGCTTTGGAGTCAGAGGTCATGGGTTCAAATTCCGGCTCCGCCAACTGTCAGCTGTGTGATTTTGGGCAAGTCACTTCACTTCGCTGGGCCTCAGTTCCCTCTTCTGGAAAATGGGGATTAAGACTGTGAGCCCCGCGTGGGACAACCTGATCACCTTGTAACCTCTGCAGCGCTTAGAACAGTGCTTTGCGCATAGTAAGCGCTTAATAAATGCTATCATTATTATTATTATTATTATTCTGACTAAAGGGAGGGGATCCCTTAGGAGAAAGGGGATCCTCTTGGAGTAAGAGGTAGAGGATCTATTCTGAGTGAGGGGAGGGGATCCCTTAAGAGAAAGGGGATCCTCTCGGAGTAAGAGAGGTAGAGGTAGAAGACCTATTCTGAATAAGGGGAGGGGATCCCTTAGGAGAAAGGGGATCCTCTCAGAGCAAGGAGTAGAGGATCTATTCTGAGGAAGGCAAGGGGATCCCGTCAGAGAAAGGGGATCCTCTCGGAAGAAGAGGAAGAGGATCTATTCTGAATAAGGGGTGGGGATCCCTTGGGAGAAAGGGAATCCTCTCAGAGCAATGGGTGGAGGATCTACTCTGGGCAAGGGGATCTCTTAGGAGAAAGGGGATCCTCTTGGAGTAAGAGGTAGAGGATCTATTCTGAACGAGGGGAGGGGATCCTTTAGGAGAAAGGGGATCCTCTCAGAGCAAGGAGTAAAGGAGCTACTCTGAGGGGGGCAAGGGGATCCCTTAGAAGAAAGGGGATCCTCTTGGAGTAAGAGGTAGCAGCGTGGCTCAGTGGAAAGAGCCCGGGCTTTGGAGTCAGAGGTCATGGGTTCAAATTCCGGCTCCGCCAATTGTCAGCTGTGTGATTTTGGGCAAGTCACTTCACTTCGCTGGGCCTCAGTTCCCTCTTCTGGAAAATGGGGATTAAGACTGTGAGCCCCGCGTGGGACAACCTGATCACCTTGTAACCTCTGCAGCGCTTAGAACAGTGCTTTGCGCATAGTAAGCGCTTAATAAATGCTATCATTATTATTATTATTATTATTCTGACTAAAGGGAGGGGATCCCTTAGGAGAAAGGGGATCCTCTTGGAGTAAGAGGTAGAGGATCTATTCTGAGTGAGGGGAGGGGATCCCTTAAGAGAAAGGGGATCCTCTCGGAGTAAGAGAGGTAGAGGTAGAAGACCTATTCTGAATAAGGGGAGGGGATCCCTTAGGAGAAAGGGGATCCTCTCAGAGCAAGGAGTAGAGGATCTACCCATCGGAGAAAGGGGATCCTCTCGGAGGAAGAGGAAGAGGATCTATTCTGAATAAGGGCTGGGGATCCCTTCGGAGAAAGGGTATCCTCTCAGAGCAATGGGTGGAGGATCTACTCTGGATGAGGCAAGGGGATCTCTTAAGAGAAAAGGGTCCTCTTGGATTAAGAGGTAGAGGATCGATTCTGAACGAGGGGAGGGGGTCCCTTAGGAGAAAGGGGGTCCTCTCCGAGCAAGGGGTGGAGGATCTACTCTGAGTAAGGTGAGGGGATCCATTAGGAGAAAAGGGATCTTCTTGGAGTAAGAGGTAGAGGATCTATTCTGAATGAGGGGAGGGGATCCCTCAGGAGAAAGGGGATCCTCTCACAGCAAGGAGTAGAGGATCTACTCTGAGCGAGGGGAGGGGATAATAATGATAATAATAATAATTTTGGGATTTGTTAAGCGCTTACTATGAGCCAAGCACTGTTCTAAGCGCTGGGGTATATACAAGGTGATCAGGTTGTCCCACATGGGGCTCACAGTCTTCATCCCCATTTTCCAGATGAGGGAACTGAGGCCCAGAGAAGCAAAATGACTTGCCCAAAGTCATACAGCTTACAAGTGGCGAAACGGTGATTAGAACCCAAGACCTCTGACTCCCAAGCCCAGGGCGCTTACCACTGAGCCACGCTGCTTCCCTTGGAAGCAAGGGGAGGAGGATCCCCTCGGAGGAACTGTTGGATAGGGACCGTCTCTATGTGTTGCCAACTTGTACTTCCCAAGCGCTTAGTACAGTGCTCTGCACACAGTAAGCGCTCAATAAATACGATTGAATGAATAAAAGGGGTAGGAGATCAGGAGATCCATCCCGGGCACTGCTGTCAGTCCTGGGGTCCGGGCGGACCACATGCATTCTCTCGTTCACTCAATCGTATTTATTGAGCGCTTAATTGCACGCAGAGTACTGTACTAAGCGCTAAGAGAAGCAGCGTGGCTCAGTGGAAAGAGCCCGGGCTTTGGAGTCAGAGGTCATGGGTTCAAATCCCAGCTCTGCCGATTGTCAGCTGTGGGACTTTGGGCCTCTGGGCCTCAGCGATCTCAACTGTCAAATGGGGTTAAAGACTGGGAACCCCCCGTGGGACAACCTGATCACCTTGTAACCTCCCCAGCGCTTAGAACAGTGCTTGGCACATAGTAAGCGCTTAATAAATGCTATTATTATTATTATTATTATTATGGAAAGGACAACACATCAACAAGCAGTGACATTCCCTACCCACAAAGAGCTCACCCCACTTCTCTCCCTTTACGCTCCCATTCCCTTCCTGTTTGCTACGACAGGGACCCCTACCATCCCCTCCCCCAGATTTGGGCCTGGCCCTTCGGATCGTCCCCTGGGATAATAGTAATAATAATAATAATAATAATAATAATAATAATGGCATTTATGAAGCACTTACTATGTGCAAAGCACTGTTCTAAGCGCTGGGATCTGATCATCCTCTCTATTCCAGCGTTTAGCACAGGACTTGGCACATAATAAGCACTTAACACATACCGCAGTAATTATTATTGTTATTATTATTATTATTGTGAGGAGCAGCATGACGTAGTGGAGAAAGCCCGCGGCTTGGGAGCCAGAAGGTCCTGGGTTCTAATCACGACTCCGCCACCTGTCTGCTGTGTGACCTTGGGTAAATCACTTCACTTCCCTGGGCCTCAGTTCCCTCATCTGTCAAATGGGGTTTGAGACTGTGAGCCCCACGTGGGACAGGGACTGTGTCCAACCCGATTTGCTTGGTTCCACTCCAGCGCTTAGTACAGAGCTTTGCACATAGTAAGCGCTTAGCAAACACCATAATAAGAATAATAATTATTATTCATTCATTCAATCATATTTATTGAGCACTTACTATGTGTAGAGCACTGTACTAAGCGCTTGGGAAGTACAAGTTGGCAACATATAGAGACGGTCCCTACCCAACAATGGGCTCACAGTCTAGTATTGCTATTATTATTATTATTATTATTATTATTATTATTATTATTATTATTATTATTATTGTTATTATGGGAGCCCAGAGTCTTTAGGGATGCCAAGATCCAGATGATACTCGCCCGGAAGCCCCGGGCGGAAAGGAGTGTCCCATCTGATTATCTTGTAGCCACCCCCAGCGCCTAGCACAAAGTAAGCGCTTAAGAGAAGCAGCGTGGCTCAATGGAAAGAGCCCGGGTTTGGGAGGCACAGGTCATGGGTTCAAATCCCGACTCTGCCACTTGTCAGCTGTGTGACCCTGGGCAAGTCACTTCACTTCTCTGGGCCTCAGTTCCCTCATCTGGAAAATGGGGATTAAGATTGTGAGCCCCACCTGGGACAACCTGATCACCCTGTATCATCCCCCCAGTGCTTAGAACAGTGCTTCGCACATAGTAAGCGCTTAACAAATACCATCATTATTATTACTATTAATCAGCGCTTGCTGTGAATAATAATCATCACGATTATGGAAACGCCCAGGGCTTTTTGGATTCCCCCTCCTTCTGCAGAGCTGAATGTCCATTACACTCTTTCACACGCGGCTATTTTACCACGCCTACCATTTCACCTCCTAACGCCGTAGGAGCGGTTACCAAAATAAAAATAAATAATAATAAGTCACCAAATTCTATTTGTTACCTTTATTTATATGCAAAACAGCGCACCATTCATGAGAGATATGAAAAACGCGTCGGATAGAAACCAGATTATATCTATTCTCACTACAAAATATTGCATTATATAAAGCAACAGAGACACAAAAAAACCCTGAAAAAGACAAAAATCTTTGGATAGCAGATGTGTTTTTTTTTTTCTTTTGTCTCTCAAACGCGCTCCTTGTTTTAAGAGATTCACAGCAAAGAACAAGAAACATCTTTTCAGGTTACAGAATATTTTTTTCCTTTTTTGGTCTTTCACAGAGGGAAGGAGTCCTGGAATCACTTTTTTTAGGAAAAGAGAACCGAATTCCCTAAAAAAAAAAAAAAATCCCACACTCCTACACACACGCACACACAAACGCACTCTCACACACCCACACACAAATAATGAAGCAATTCTCTTTAGAAACATCGGCAAGAGACTTTCTAGGCGTCACTACGGCTCGGTAACAAATATTTCCCCAAACTCTAACGGTGAAATGCTCAAGAGGCCGCATCCTCACCAACGAGGCAGAAGAAAATCAACTAAAAATCGTCAGGACAAACGTCTCCATATAGAAAATATGTTTAGAAACGGAGGGGGAGAGAGAGGTTGAGCTATATAAGTGCAATACGGTCGGAGCCAAAAGAAAAAAGAAATCACGGAATAAATCCCAACAAGCACTGTTCAAAGTTAGACGTACGTGATTATTCCACAGGAAAAAGTGTAAACACTCGACTATCGAAACAGGTCGCCACGAAGTATCCAAAGGAAAATCGCCACCACTCGGAAAAATAAACGTCTTGAAAAAAATAGTCTACTCCTTGTAACGTAAATCAAAAATAGTTATTTTTTTCTTCTCAAGAACCGCACCCACGGGTCAAATGTTTAAGGTCACAAGTAGGATGTTTTTTGGGATATAGAAAAGGGCGTACTAGGCCCTGTAAAAACGTTGCGTCTTAATATAGATTCCCTTTCTACCGAGGTTTCGCATCTCCCAGAGAAATCTCCCTCCGGCAAACTGTACCGCTACGAAACGATGATGGGGTTTTTTTGTGTGTCGTTGTCGTTATTGTTTTTAATCTTGCAAAAGATTCGGGGATCTACCGCGTCCCTCAGACACGCCTGGTTGATTTTTTCCACGGGGAAAGAAATATCGATTTTTTTTCCAAGGGGAAAGAAATAACGGGTTTTTTTTTCCAAGGGGAAAGAAATAACGTTTTTTTTTCCACGGGGAAAGAAATAACGGTTTTTTCCACGGGGAAAAGAATAACAGTTTTTTTTCCACGGGGAAAGAAATATCGTTTTCTTTCCGCGGAGAAAGAAATATCGATTTTTTTGCCACGGGGAAGGAAATATCGATTTTTTTCCACGGAGAAAACTAACGGTTTTTTCCCACAGGTAAATAATAATGATGGCATTTATTAAGCGCTTACTATGTGCAAAGCACTGTTGTAAGCGCTGAAGAAATAACGGTTTTCTTTCCACGGGGAAAGAATTGTCGTTTGCTTTCCACGGGGAAAGAAATATCGTTTTTTTTTCAAGGGGAAAGAAATACCGATTCTTTTCCACGAGGAAAGAAAATATCGGTTTTTTCCACGGGGAAAGAAATATAGATTTTTTTCCCACGGGGAGGGAAATCCTCGGGGAAGGAACTATAGATTTTTCCACGGGAAGAGAACTCTCGATTTTTCCACGGGGAGAGAAATCCGCGGGGAAAGAAATATCGATTTTTCCACGGGGAAAGAAATAACGATTTTCCAAAGGGGAGAGAAATCCACGGGGAAAGGAATATCGATTTTTCCACGGGGAAAGGAATATTTTTCCCGCGGGCAGGAGGAGATTCTATCTCTCCCCCATCTTGGGAGCTTGAAATCAAAGGATTCATCCTCCCCAGGCCTTAGATATTCAGATTCCCCAGCCTGCCTCCATTTCCCCGCGCATCTTCCGCTGGGGGAGGAAGGAAAGGAGAGGTGGAAAGGGGTCTTCCACCTATTTTAGGGGCTCCCCTGTCGTCCTCCCCTCGTTCCATCTCCCGAGACTGGGAGCCCCACTTGGGACAGGGACTACATCCCACCCGATTGGCTTGTAGCCACCCCAACGCTTAGCACAGTGCCCGGCACATAGTAAGCGCTTAACAGGTACCATTATTATTCTGATGATTATCCCCTCGTCCAAACGTTGCAAGATTGTGTGTGTGTGTGTGTGTGTGTCGGGGGCGGGGGGGGGGAGTGTTTCAGCGTTGGGAATCTGGTGTGAGATTTGTGTGTGTGTGTGTTTCTCTCAGTATCGGGGTCTTGTCCTGATGCAAGATTTGTATGTGTGTGTGTGTGTGCGTGTGTGTGTGTGGTTTTTTTTCTCAGCGTCGGGATCTTCTCCTGATGCAAGGTTTGTGTGTGTGTGTGTGTGTGTGTGTGTGTGTGTGTGTGTGGGAGGGGGGTGTTTCAGCGTTGGGAATCTCCTGGTGTGAGATTTTGTGTGGGCCCGTTTTGTGTGGGCTCGATCTGTTGCCGATTTGTCCTCTCCCAAGCGCTTAGTACAGTGCTCCGCACACAGTGAGCGCTCAATAAATACGATCGAATGAATGCATGAAAGTGTGTGTGTGTATGTTTCTCGGCGTCGGGATCTTCTCCTGATGCTGTGTGTGTGTGTGTGTGTGTGTTTCAGCACTGGGAATCTCCTGGTGTCAGATTTGTGTGTGTGTGTGTGTGTGTGTGTGTGAGAGAGAGCCCCCCCCTTTTAGACTGTGAGCCCGTTGTTGGGTAGGGACCGTCCGTCTCTATATGTTGCCAACTTGTAATTCCCAAGCGCTTAGTGCAGTGCTCTGCACACAGTAAGCGCTCAATAAATACGATTGATGATTGATTGATTGGTGTCAGATTTGTGTGTGTGTGTGTGTGTGTTTCTCAGCGTTGGGAATCTCCTGGTGTCAGATGTGTGTGTGTGTGTGTGTGTGTGCGTGTGTTTCTCAGCGTTGGGAATCTCCTGGTGTCAGATCTGTGTGTGTATGTGTGTGTGTTTCTCAGCGTTGGGAATCTCCTGGTGTCAGATTTGTGTGTGTGTGTGTGTGTGTGTGTGTTTGTATTTCTCAGCGTTGGGAATCTCCTGGTGTCAGATCTGTGTGTGTGTGTGTGTTTCAGCGTTGGGAATCTCCTGGTGTCAGATTTGTGTGTGTGTGTGTGTGTGTGTGTGTGTGTATTTCTCAGCGTTGGGAATCTCCTGCTGTCAGATCTGTGTGTGTGTGTGTTTCAGCGTTGGGAATCTCCTGGTGTCAGATTTGTGTGTGTGTGTGTGTGTGTGTGTGTGTGTGTGCGTGCGTGTTTCTCAGCGTCGAGAATCTTCTCCCGACGCACGATTTGTGCGTGTGTGTGTTTGTGTGTGGGTGTGTTTTCCTCCCGGTGGGGGATCTCCTCCCGGCGAGCCCCCACTTCCCGGGGGGGGGGGGGGGTCCGGGCGGCCCCCTAGACGTCCAGCACGTGGTTGAGATAGGAGATGTAGCAGATGGCGAGGCGCAGGATCTCGATCTTGGAGAGCTTCTTGTCCGGGGGCAGGGTGGGCAGCAGCTTGCGCAGGTCGGCGAAGGCCAGGTTGAAGGCCTCCACGCGGATGCGCTCCCGGGTGGCGTGGGCCGAGCGGTACTTGGCCGTGGCCCGCCGGCGCCGACGCTTCTCCTCCCGGCTCAGCTGCTGGGGGTGCGGGCAGAGGGCCGGGGGGGCGGCCGCCCGGGACGCCCCCTCCCCCGGCCCCCCCGCCCTCCTCGCCCTCCTCCTCCTCCTCGTCGTCGTCCTCGTCCTCCTCCTCCTCCTCCTCGCCTCCGGCCGGCTCCGGGTCCGACAGGCCGCCCGGGGCCTTGGGGTCGGGCCCGCCCAGGGACTCCGGCTCCGAGGGGGCCGAGCTGGGCTGGTCCGAGTCGGCCAGCTGCTCCGGGCTCAGCATCATTTTGGGGGGCTGCCGAGAAAAGCACAGGGGGGCGTCAGCCCGCCTCCTCCTCCTCCTCCCCCGCTCCCCCAAACCCCGCCACTCCTCCACTAAGAACAGTGGAGAAGCAGCGTGGCTCGCTGGAAAGGTCAGGGGTTCAAATCCCGGCCCTGCCAGTTGTCAGCTGGGTGACTTGGGGCAGGTCGCTTCACTTCTCTGGGCCTCAGTTCCCTCATCTGGAAAATGGGCATGAGACTGGGAGCCCCCCGTGGGACAACCTCATCACCTTGTAAACTCCCCAGCGCTTAGAACAGTGCTTTGCACGTAGTAAGCGCTTAATAAATGCCATTATTATTATTATTATTATTATTATTATTATTATTATTATTATTACTCACTCACGACCCCCTCCTCCTCCTCCACTCCCCTCCTCCCCAGCTAAGAATACTCACTCACTCAAACTCCTCCACTCCTCCACTAAGCATACTCACTCAATCAATCGTATTTATTGAGCGCTTACTTGTGCAGAGCACTGGACAACTGAGAGCTCACCTCCTCCAGGAGGCCTTCCCAGACTGAGCCCCCTCTACTCACTCACGACCCTCTCCTCCTCCTCCTCCACTCCCCTCCTCCCCAGCTAAGAATACTCACTCACTCAAACTCCTCCACTCCTCCACTAAGCATACTCACTCACTCAATCAATCGTATTTATTGAGCGCTTACTGTGTGCAGAGCACTGGACTACTGAGAGCTCACCTCCTCCAGGAGACCTTCCCAGAGGCCTTCCTCTCCCCCTCGTCCCCCTCTCCATCTCCCCCATCTTACCTCCTTCCCTTCCCCACAGCACCTGTATATATGGATATATGTTTGTACAGATTTATTACTCTATTTATTTTACTTGTACATATCTATTCTATTTATTTTATCTCGTTGATATGTTTGGTTTTGTTCTCTGTCTCCCCCTTCTAGACTGTGAGCCCACTGTTGGGCAGGGACCGTCTCTAGATGTTGCCAACTTGGACTTCCCAAGCACTTAGTACAGTGCTCTGCACACAGTAAGCACTCAATAAATACGATTGGTTGATTGATTGATTATTACTTTATTTATTTATTTATTTTATTTATTTTACTTGTACATATCTATTCTATTTATTTTATTTTATTTTGTTAATATGTTTGGTTTTGTTCCCTGTCTCCCCCTTCTAGACTGTGAGCCCGCTGTTGGGTAGGGACTGTCTCTAGATGTTGCCAACTTGGACTTCCCAAGCGCTTGGTACAGTGGTCTGCACACAGTAAGCGCTCAATAAATACGATTGATTGATTGATTGATTGACTAAGCGCTTGGGAATTCCAAGTTGGCAACATCTAGAGACGGTCCCTACAACAGCGGGCTCACAGTCTAGAAGAGTGGGCCCACAGTCTAGAAGAGTGGGCTCTATATCTGTCATTATTTGGTTAATGAGGTGCACCTGTGTGACTTTGGCCAAGTCACTTCACTTCTCTGGACCTCAGTTCCCTCATCTGGAAGATGGGGCTGAAAACTGTGAGCCCCCCGTGGGACAACCTGATCGCCTCGTAACCCCCCGGCGCTTAGAAGGGTGCTTTGCACATAGTAAGCGCTTAACAAATGCCATCATCATCATCATCATCATCATCAATAAGAATACACTCTCTCTGTCATTATTTGGTTAATGAGGTGCACCTGTGTGACTTTGGCCAAGTCACTTCACTTCTCTGGGCCTCAGTTCCCTCATCTGGAAGATGGGGCTGAAAACTGTGAGTCCCCCGTGGGACAACCTGATCGCCTTGTAACCCCCCGGCGCTTAGAAGGGTGCTTTGCACATTGTAAGCGCTTAACAAACACCATCATCATCAACTTCTCTGGGCCTCAGTTCTCTCATCTGAAAAATGACTGTGAGCCCCCACGGGGGACAACCGGATCACCTTGTAACCTCCCCAGCGCTTAGAACAGTGCTTTGCACATAGTAAGCGCTTAATAAATGCCATCATCATTATTATTATTATCTAGCTTTATTTCTATTTATTCTGATGACTTGACACCTGTCCATATGTTTTGTTTTGTTGTCCGTCTCCCCCTTCTAGACTGTGAGCCCGTTGTTGGGTAGGGACCGTCTCTATATGGTGCCGACTTGGACTTCCCAAGCGCTTAGTCCAATGCTCTGCACACAGTAAGCGCTCAATAAATACGATTGAATGAATGAATGAATGATAACAACAATCATGATGATGGCGTTTGTTAAGCGCTCACTAGGTGCCAAGCACCGTTCTAAGCGCTGGGGGAGAGACGAGATGATAATAGAAGCAGCGTGGCTCAGTGGCAAGAGCCCGGGCTTTGGAGTCAGAGGTCATGGGTTCGAATCCCGGCTCCAGCATATGTCTGCTGTGTGACCTTGGGCAAGTCACTTAACTTCTCGGAGCCTCAGTTTCCTCATCTGTAAAATGGGGATGATGATTGTGAGCCCCACGCGGGACAACCTGATCACCTTGTATCTCCCCAGCGCTTAGAACAGTGCTTTGCACATAGTAAGCGCTTAACAAATGTCATCATCATCATCATCATCATCATCATCATAATGACGATGATGGCATTTGTTAAGCACTCACTAGGTGCCAAACACTGTTCTAAGCGCTGTTCTAAGCGCTGGGGGAGATGATGATAATAACAATAATGATGATGGCATTTGTTAAGCGCTCACTAGGTGCCAGGCATTGTTCTAAGCGCTGGGGGGAGGCAAGATAATAATGATAATAATTAGCAATTAACAATTAATAATAATTGGCAATTAATAATAATAATAATGGCATTTATTAAGCGCTTACTATGTGCCAAGCACTGTTCTAAGCGCTGGGGAGGTTACAAGGTGATCAGGTTGTCCCACGTGGGGCTCACAGTCTTCATCCCCATTTGACAGATGAGGGAACTGAGGCCCAGAGAAGTGAAGTGACTTGCCCAAAGTCACACAGCTGACAACTGGCAGAGCCGGGATTTGAACCCCTGACCTCTGACTCCAAAGTCTATGCTCTTTCCATCGAGCCACGCTGCTTCTCTGTATAGTGCTCTGCACACAGTAAGCGCTCAGTAAATACGATTGAATGTATTTATTTGTTTTATTTGTACATATTTATTCTATTTATTTTATTTTGTTAATATGTTTTGTTTTGTTCTCTGTCTCCCCCTTCCAGACTGTGAGCCCACTGTTGGGTCGGGACCGTCTCTATATGTTGCCAACTTGGACTTCCCAAGCTCTTAGTACAGTGCTCTGCACACAGTAAGCGCTCAATAAATACAATTGAATGAATGAATGAATGAATGAATGAATGAATGACCCCCTCCTCCTCCTCCCCCACTCCTACAGTAAGAATACTTACTGTATCGGTCAGATAATAATAATAATAATAATAATAATAATAATAATAGCATTTGTTAAGCGCTTACTAGGTGCAAAGCACTGTTCTAAGCGCCGGGGAGGTTACACGGTGATCAGGTTGCCCCCCGGGGGGCTCACAGTCTTCATCCCCATTTGACAGATGAGGGAACTGAGGCCCAGAAAAGTGAAGTGACTTGCCCAAAGTCACACAGCTGACAATTGGCAGAGCCGGGATTCAAACCCGTGACCTCTGACTCCAAAGCCCGGGCTCTTTCCACTGAGCCACGCTGCTCCCCCTAATAATAATAATAATAATAATAATAATAATAATAATAATAACAACAATAATAATAATAATAATGACGATGGCGTTTGTTAAGCGCTCGCTAGGTGCCAAGCACTGTTCTAAGAGCTGGGGGAGAGACGAGATGACAGCAGTAATAATTATGATGGCGCTTTTTAAGCGCTTACTAGGTGCCAAGCACTGTTCTAAGCGCTGGGGGAGACGAGGTGATAATAATGATAATGATGATGGCATTTGTTAAGCGCTCACTAGGTGCCAAGCACTGTTCGAAGCTCCGGGGGAGAGACGAGATGATAGCAATAATAATAATAATAATAATAATAATAATAATAATAATAATAATAATGGCATTTGTTAAGCGCTTACTAGGTGCCAAGCACTGTTCTAAGCGCTGGAGGAGGGACGAGATAATAGTAATAATAATAACGGGGGAGAGACGAGATGATAACAATAATAATAATGATGGCATTTTTTAAGCGCTTACTATGTGCCAAGCACTGTTCTAAGCGCTGGGGGAGACGAGGTGATAATAATCATAATGATGATGGCATTTGTTAAGCGCTCACTAGGTGCCAAGCACTGTTCGAAGCTCCGGGGGAGAGACGAGATGATAGCAATAATAATAATAATAATAATGGCATTTGTTAAGCGCTTACTAGGTGCCAAGCACTGTTCTAAGCGCGGGAGGAGAGGCGAGACAATAGTAATAATAATAACGGGGGAGAGACGAGATGATAACAATAATAATGGTGATGGCATTTGTTAAGCGCTCACTAGGTGCCAAACATTGTTCTAAGCGCTGGACGAGATGATAATAATAATAATAATAATAATAATAATAATAATAATAATAATAATAATAATAATAATAATTGAGCCACGATGCTAATCCGGCTATAGAGAAGCAGCGCGGCTCAGTGGAAAGAGCCCGGGCTTGGGAGTCAGAGGTAGTGGGTTCAAATCCCACCTCCGCCGCTTGTCAGGTGTGTGACCTTGGGCAAGCCACTTCACTTCTCTGGGCCTCAGTTCCCTTATCTGGAAAATGGGGATGAAGGCTGTGAGCCCACGGGGGACAATCTGATAACCTTGTATCTACCCCAGCGTTTAGAACAGTGCTTGGCACATAGTAAGCGCTTAACAAATTCCCTCATTATTTTTAAGCGCTTAGTACAGTGCTGCGCACGCAGTAAGCGCTCAATGAATACGATTGAACGAATAATAATAATAACAATTTGTTAAGCGCTTACTATGTGCCAAGCACTCTTTTTAGCGCTGGGGGAGAGACAAAATAATCCGGTTGTCACTCCCTCATTCATTCATTCAATCGTATTTATTGAGCGCTTACTATGTGCCAAGCACTGTTCTAAGCGCTGGGGAGGATACAAGGTGATCAGGTTGTCCCACGTGGGGCTCAGTCTTCATCCCCATTTTACAGATGAGGGAACTGAGGCCCAGAGAAGTGAAGTGACTTGCCCAAAGCCACACAGCTGCCAAGCGGCGGAGCCGGGATTAGAACCCACTACCTCTGGCTCCCAAGCCCGGGCTCTTTCCACTGAGCCACGAGGCGTTCAAAGATAGTCCTTTTGTAATTCATTCGCTCGTTCAATCGTGTTTCTTGGGCGCTTACTATGTGCAGAGCACTGGACTAAGCGCTTGGGAAGTACAAATCGGCAACATGTAGAGACGGTCCCTACCCAACAACGGGCTCACAGTCAAGAATTGACTCATATTGGGCTCACACTTTTAATCCCCATTTTCCAGATGAGGGAACTGAGGCCCAGAGAAGTGAAGTAACTTGCCCAAGGTCACACAGCTGCTAACTGAGGTGACAAGTAGCGGAGCCGGGATTAGAACCCACGTCCTCTGACTCCCAAATCCGCGCTCTTTCCACTAAGCCACACTGCTTCTCTTGACTCCTGGGTTCCCACTTGAGCCTGGAGGAAAATGAACGAGATCCCGCAGCGGGCTTGGGAGCCTGAGGTCGTGGGTTCGAATCCCGCCTCCGCCACTTAGCTGGGTGACTTTGGGCAAGTCACTTCATTTCTCTGGGCCTCAGTGACCTCATCTGGAAAATGGGGATGAAAACCATGAGCCCCACCTGGGACAACCTGATCACCTTGTATCCCCCCAGCGCTTAGAACAGTGCTTGGCACATAGTAAGCGCTTAACAAATATCATTATTATTATTATTATCCCAGCGCTTAGAACAGTGCTCGGCACCTAGTAAGCGCTTAACAAATGCAGTCATTATTATTAGTAGTAGTACCCCAGCGCTTAGAACAGTGCTTGGCACCTAGTAAGCGCTTAACAAATGCCATTATTATTATTATTATTATTATTATTATTATTATTATTATTACCCCAGCGCTTTGAACGGTGCTTGACACATAGTAAGCGCTTAGCAAATGCCATTATTGTTATTATCATTATTACTACCCTAGCGCTTAGAGCTGTGCTTGGCACCTAGTAAGCGCTTAACAAATGTCATCATTATTGTTATTATTATTATTATTATTATTATCCCAGCGTTTCGAACGGTGCTTGGCACCTAGTAAGCGCTTAGCAAATGCCATTATTGTTATTATCATTATTACTACCCTAGCGCTTAGAACAGTGTTTGGCACCTAGTAAGCGCTTAACAAATGTCATCATTATTGTTATTGTTATTAATATTATTATTATTACCCCAGGGCTTCGAACAGTGCTTGACACATAGTAAGCGCTTAGCAAATGCCATCATGTTATTATCATTATTGCTACCCTAGCGCTTAGAACTGTGCTGGGCACCTAGTAAGCGCTTAACAAATGCCATTATTATTGTTAGTATTATTATTATTATTACCCCAGCGTTTCGAACGGTGCTTGGCACCTAGTAAGCGCTTAGCAAATGCCATTATTGTTATTATCATTATTACTACCCTAGCGCTTAGAACAGTGTTTGGCACCTAGTAAGCGCTTAACAAATACCATCATTATTGTTATTATTGTTATTATTACCTCAGCGCTTCGAACGGTGCTTGGCACATAGTAAGCGCTTAGCAAATGCCATTATTGTTATTATCATGATTACTACGCTAGCGCTTAGAACTGTGGCTGGCACATAGTAAGCGCTTAACAAATGCCATTATTGTTATTATCATTATTACTACCCTAGCGCTTAATACTGTGCTTGGCACATAGTAAGCGCTTAACAAACACTATTATTATTATTATTATTATTATTATTATTATTATTATTATTATATTATCCCAGGGAGGGGGACCCGAAGGGCGAGGCTAAAGGAGAGAAGACCCTCATCCCCATAAACTCATCCCCATTTCATCTTTGTCCCGCGTGGGGCAACCCGAGGACCCCCGATCTCTCCGCCCCCCCAGCGCTTAGAACTGTGCTTGGCACATGGTAAGCGCTTAACAAATGCCATTATTGTTATTATTATTATTACTACCCTAGCGCTTAGAACTGTGCTTGGCACATAGTAAGCGCTTAACAAATGCCATTATTGTTATTATTATTATTACTACCCTAGCGCTTAGAACTGTGCTTGGCACATAGTAAGCGCTTAACAAATGCCATTATTGTTATTATTATTATTACTACCCTAGCGCTTAGAACTGTGCTTGGCACATAGTAAGCGCTTAACAAATGCCATTATTGTTATTATCATTATTACCATTATTATTACTATATTATATTACTATATTATTATTGCTATATTATTACTATAATAATTATCATCATTACTACCCTAGCGCTTAGAACTGTGCTTGGCACATAGTAAGCGCTTAACAAACACTATTATTATTATTATATTATCCCAGGAAGGGGGAACCGAAGGGCGAGGCTAAAGGAGAGAGGACCCTCATCCCCATAAACTCGTCCCCATTTAATCTTTGTCCCGCGTGGGACAACCCGAGGACCCCCGATCTGTCCCCCCCCAGCGCTTAGCACACAGTGAGCGCTTAACAGACACCCTCATTGTTAATTCTCCGGGAAATAGGGCCACCCCTGAGGGTCCGGTCTGGTTCTCCTCGCCTCTGGTTTGGGGGGGGACGGGACCAGTGGGACCCCCCGACTCAGACCCCCCAACAGATGCTTCTCCAGGGAGAGGAGGGGTCTCCATCCCCCCAAAGGACGGGATGGGGGGAGGGAGAGAGAGGGGTCTCCCCCAGACAATAAGACTAATGAAGGCGTTTGTTAAGCGCTTACTATGTGCCAAGCACTGTTCCAAGCGCTGGGGGGGGGAAAGATGCGGGCTTGGGGGTCCCCGTGACTCTATTTACCCCCCCCCACGGACCCTCCCCCGGTGGCAAAGGGGCAGTGCCCCCCTCTTCCAAAGGCCCCCCGCCCAAACCTCCAAAAGGGGCGTCCTCTCTCCGCAGGCCGGGCCTTTTTAGGGGCGTCTATCAGCTAGCCCCCGGGCCCAAAGCATCCGGGGGGTCAAAAGACCCCCTCTTCCAGGCAGAAGGGTGAGAAGGGGCGCCTTCCCTGCCCCCCACCCTCTCCCACCGCCCCCTCCACGACATCCACACACTGTCGCGACAGATCCCACGCGTCCACCCACCCGCAGCCCCCCTCCTCCGCGCAGCCCCCCGAGACTTCCCCCCACCCCGGGACCCACAAGGGGGAAGGGTCAGCTTACCTGGGGAGGGGAGGTCGCCTACATGGGACCCCCGAGGGGGAGATGGGGGGCTGCTGGGCGTCTAGGACAGCTCCTGGGGGGGACGGGAGGGTTCCCCCCCTGTCACCCCAGCAACGCGGCAGGGCTGGTGGTCGCCATCCGACCGGGGAGGGGAGGCCGCTGGCCGGTCCTGGGGGGGAGCAGGGGGCGGGTGGGGGGCTCTGGGGGGCTTCCCAGGGGGGACGTCGGAGGGACGAGGCCTCGGGGGTCCCAGGAGTGCGACCCCTCAATCCCACCGGCCTGGGCATTGACCTACAGGCCGCAGGAAGGGCGGGGGGCCCAGCAATTGCGGGAGGGTCTTCCCAAGCCCCCCACCATCCTCCCTCCCGAGGGTCTCCCGCACCCCGGACCCCGGGAGGGGCAACCGAGGCAGAGCATGGGGGGCGTGGGGGTGTCTGCGTGTCTGTGTCTGTCTGTCTGTGTGTGTGTGTGTCTGTGTCCTCCTCCCTCTCAGCTCAGAGATCCTCTAAGAGATAAAGGCTTTGGGGGGGCGGGAGGATGGAGTAAAGGGGGGGGCGTGGAAAGATGAATTTTTTCCCCCTTAAATTGATATTTAATGGGAAATCCTATTGGACAGAATCCCGGCCGCCACTCACTTAATTAGACTTGACATCTGCCACGGCGGGGGAGTCTTCGCAGCCCAAATATTTTCAGCCCAGACCGGATCCGGGCCGCGGAAATCAAGCCATCTGGAAGGGAGCCCCAGAAGAACAGTGCTTTGCACATAGTGAGCGCTTAATAAATGCCATTATCATCATCATCATCATCATCATCATCATCATTATTAGTAGTAGTAGTAGTATTATCCCCCCACACCGGGATCCACTTGGAACACCGAGGAGAACCGGCCACGGGGAGCCTAGGACACATTTTGAGACCCCCCCCCAAAAAAAACCCCAAGTCCACCCCCCCAGACCCCTGCCCCCCTCCACCCATGAGGACTGTCCTTGTCTCCGAGGAAGAGGTGGAAGGAGAGAGTGGAATCCGCTGTTTTTCCCCCTGGGAAAAGCTTTTGTTCTCGGGAAAGGCGCGAGTGCCACATGGGCTCTTTTGGAACGAGTGCATCTTTCGCTGGGAGCGCCTTTGGCAATTCATTCATTCATTCAATCGTATTTATTGAGCGCTTACTGCGTGCAGAGCACTGGACTAAGCGCTTGGGAAGTCCACGTTGGCAACATATAGAGACGGTCCCAACAGTGGGCTCCCAGTCTAGAAGGGGGAGACAGGGAACAAAATAAAACATATTAACAAAATAAAATAAGTAGAATAAATACGCACAAGTAAAATCAATAAATAAATAGGGTAATAAATACGTACAAACATATATACAGGTGCTGTGGGGAAGGGAAGGAGGCAATAATCATGATGGCATTTGTTAAGCGCTTACTACGGGCAAAGCACTGTTCTAAGCGCTGGGGAGGATACAAGGTGATCAGGTTGCCCCACGTGGGGCTCACAGTCTTCATCCCCATTTTCCAGATGAGGTCACTGAGGCACAGAGAATAATAATGGTGGCATTTGTTAAGCGCTTACTAAGAGCAAAGCACTGTTCTAAGCGCTGGGGAGGTTACAAGGTGAACAGGTTGCCCCACGTGGGACTTACAGACTTCATCCCCATTGTCCAGATGAGGTCACTGAGGCACAGAGAATAATAATAATGATGGCATTTGTTAAGCGCTTACTACGGGCAAAGCACTGTTCTAAGCGCTGGGGAGGATACAAGGTGATCAGGCTGTCCCACGGGGGGATCATAGTCTTCATCCCCATTTTTCAGATGAGGTCACTGAGGCACAGAGAATAATAATGATGGCATTTGTTAAGCACTTACTAAGTGCGAAGCACTGTTCTAAGCGCTGGGGAGGATACAAGGTGATCAGGTTGCCCCACGTGGGGCTCACAGTCTTCATCCCCATTTTCCAGGTGAGGTCACTGAGGCACAGAGAATAATAATGATGGCATTTGTTAAGCGCTTGCTAAGTGCGAAGCACTGTTCTAAGCGCTGGGGAGGATACAAGGTGAACAGGTTGCCCCACGTGGGACTTGCAGACTTCATCCCCATTTTCCAGATGAGGTCACTGAGGCACAGAGAATAATAATAATGATGGCATTTGTTAAGCGCTTACTACGGGCAAAGCACTGTTCTAAGCGCTGGGGAGGATACAAGGTGATCAGGCTGTCCCACGGGGGGATCATGAGGTCACTGAGGCACAGAGAATAATAATGATGGCATTTGTTAAGCACTTACTAAGTGCGAAGCACTGTTCTAAGTGCAGGGGAGGATACAAGGTGATCAGGTTGCCCCACGTGGGGCTCACAGTCTTCATCCCCATTTTCCAGATGAGGTCACTGAGGCACAGAGAATAATAATGATGGCAGTTGTTAAGCGCTTACTAAGTGCGAAGCACTGTTCTAAGCGCTGGGGAGGATACAAGGTGAACAGGTTGCCCCACGTGGGACTTACAGACTTCATCCCCATTTTCCAGATGAGGTCACTGAGGCCCAGAGAATAATAATAATGATGGCATTTGTTAAGCGCTTACTATGTGCCAAGCACTGTTCTAAGCACTGGGGAGGATACAAGGTGATCAGGTTGTCCCACGTCGGGCTGACAGTCTTAATCCCCATTTAACAGATGAGGTAAGTGAGGCACAGAGAAGTTGTGACTTGCCCAAAGTCCCACAGCTGATAATTGGCAGGGTCGGGATTTGAACCCATGACCTCTGGCTCCCAAGCCAGAAAGGAAGCAGCATGGCTCAGTGGAAAGAGCCCGGGCTTTGGAGTCAGAGGTCAGGGGTTCAAATCCCGGCTCCGCCAATTGTCAGCTGTGTGACCTTGGGCAAGTCACTTCACTTCTCTATACCTCAGTTCCCTCATCTGGAAAATGGGGATGAAGACTGTGAGCCCCCCGTGGGACAACCTGATCACCTTGTAACTTCCCCAGCGCTTAGAACAGTGCTTGGCACATAGTAAGCGCTTAATAAATGCCATCATCATCATCATCAAGCCACTGAGCCACGCTGCAATCCCGGGGGGTCGTGATAATAATGATAATAATTTATCATTATTAATAATAATAAACATCATTATTTATGACCTCACATTTGTTAAGCTCACATAGTAAGCCCTTAACAAATGCCATCATTATTAATATTATCATTATTATTATTATGAGTGCTCAATAATAAATAGAATAATAATATTATTATTATTATTATAAAATGGGGACTAAGACTGTGAGCCCCCCTTGGGACAACCTGATCACCTTGTAACCTCCCAGCGCTTAGAACAGTGCTTTGCACTTAGTAAGCACTTAATAAATGCCATCATTATTATTATTATTATAAAATGGGGACTAAGACTGTGAACCCCCCCTTGGGACAACCTGATCACCTTGTAACCTCCCAGCGCTTAGAACAGTGCTTTGCACTTAGTAAGCACTTAATAAATGCCATCATCATTATCATTATTATTATTATAAAATGGAGACTAAGACTGTGAGCCCCCCGTGGGACAACCTGATCACCTTGTAACCTCCCCAGCGCTTAGAACAGTGCTTTGCACTTAGTAAGCACTTAATAAATGCCATCATCATTATTATTATAAAATGGGGACTAAGACTGGGAGCCCCTCGTGGGACAACCTGATCACCTTGTAACCACCCCAGCGCTTAGAACAGTGCTTTGCACTTAGTAAGCACTTAAATGCCATCATCATTATTACTATTATTATTCATTCAATCATATTTATTGAGCGCTTACTGTGCGTGCAGCATTGTATTAAGCGCTTGTGAAAGTCAAACACAACAATATCAGTGACGTTCCCTGCCCACAACAGCCTTGGTGGGTGGGGGGGAGAGACATCAATACAAATGAATAAAATTAAAAATATGTGCATGAAAGCGTGTTCTGCATGTAGTAAAAGCTCCAGAAGTATGATTGATCGGTAATAATTCCATCGAATGATCGATTGATCATTACTCTATTTATTTATTTATTTATTTTACTTGTACATATCTATTCTATTTATTTTATTTTGTTAATATGCCTTGTTTTGTTCTCTGTCTCCCCCTTCTAGACTGTGAGTCCACTGTTGGGTTGGGACCGTCTCTAGATGTTGCCAACTTGGACTTCCCAAGCACTTAGTCCAGTGCTCTGCACACAGTAAGCGCTCAATAAATATGATTGAATGAATGAATGAATGAATGAAAGGTGATCAGGTTGTCCCACGTGGGGCTCACAGTCTTGCATATATATATATATATATATATATATATATATATATATATATATATATATATATATATATATGTGTGTGTGTGTGTGTGTGTGTGTGCGTAATTTATTTACTTATCTATATATTTATTTCTATTAATGTCTGTCTCCCCGTCTAGACTGGGAGCTCGGTGTGGGCAGGAATGTGTCTGTTTGCTGTTATATTGTACTCTCCCAAGCTGTTAGTACCGTGTTTCGCACACAGTAAGCGCTCAGTAAATACAATTGAATGAATGAATGAAAGAATAAATGAATCCTGCCTCTGCCCTGGATCTTCCTCCCTCTTCATGTCAGATAGACAGCGACTTTCCCCATCGTCAAAGCCTTACTGAAGACTTTGGCATTATCCTTAATAATAATAATAATAATAATAATAATAATAATAATAATGATGATGATGTTGGTATTTGTTAAGCGCTTACTATGTGCCAAGGACTGTTCTAAGCACTGGGGTATATTAAGGTAATCAGGATGTCCCACGTGGGGCTCACAGTCTTAATCCCCATATTCCAGATGAGGTAACTGAGGCCCAGAGAAGGAAGTCTTGCATATATATATATATATATATATATATATATATATATATATGTATATGTAATTCATTTACTTATCTATATATTTATTTCTATTAATGTCTGTCACCCCGTCTAGACTGGGAGCTCGGTGTGGACAGGAATGTGTCTGTCTGCTGTTATATTGTACTCTCCCAAGCTGTTAGTACCATGTTTCGCACACAGTAAGCGCTCAATAAATACAATTGAATGAATGAATGAAAGAATAAATGAATCCTGCCTCTGCCCTGGATCTTCCTCCCTCTTCATGTCAGATAGACAGCGACTTTCCCCATCGTCAAAGCCTTACTGAAGACTTTGGCATTATCCTTAATAATAATAATAATAATAATAATAATAACAATGATGATGTTGGTATTTGTTAAGCGCTTACTATGTGCCAAGGACTGTTCTAAGCACTGGGGTATATTAAGGTAATCAGGATGTCCCACGTGGGGCTCACAGTCTTAATCCCCATATTCCAGATGAGGTAACTGAGGCCCAGAGAAGGAAGTCTTGCATATATATATATATATATATATATATATATATATATGTAATTCATTTACTTATCTATATATTTATTTCTATTAATGTCTGTCACCCCGTCTAGACTGGGAGCTCGGTGTGGACAGGAATGTGTCTGTTTGCTGTTATATTGTACTCTCCCAAGCTGTTAGTACCATGTTTCGCATACAGTAAGTGCTCAATAAATACAATTGAATGAATGAATGAAAGAATAAATGAATCCTGCCTCTGCCCTGGATCTTCCTCCCTCTTCATGTCAGACAGACAGCGACTTTCCCCATCATCAAAGCCTTACTGAAGACTTTGGCATTATCCTTAATAATAATAATAATAATGTTGGTATTTGTTAAGCGCTTACTATGCTCCAAGCACTGTTCTAAGCACTGGGGTATATTCAAGGTAATCAGGTTGTCCCACGTGGGGCTCACGGTCTTAATCCCCATATTCCAGATGAGGTAACTGAGGCCCAGAGAAGTGAAGTGACTTGCCCAAAGTCACACAGCTGGGATTAGAACCCACCACCTCTGACTCCCAAGACCATGTTCTTTCCACTAAGCCACACTGCTTCTCCTAAGCCACCTTGATTCCTCTCTATCATTCTCTATCCCCTTCTAGACTGTGAGCCCACTGTTGGGTAGGGACCGTCTCTATATGTTGCCGACTTGGACTTCCCAAGCGCTTAGTCCAGTGCTCTGCACATAGTCAGCGCTCAATAAATACGATTGAATGAACGGAAGAATGACATTCCACCCCAATATTCAATCTGTCCCTAAATGCTTCCAGTTCTATCATCACAGCATCACCAAAATCCTCCCTTTCCCCTCCATCCAAACCGTTCCCAAATTAATGCAGTCACTCATCCTATCCCATCTGGATTACTGCCTCTGCCTCCTTGCTGACCTCCCAGCCTCCTGGCTCCCCTGATTGTTGTCCATATTTTTCTACAGAATAATAATAATAATGATGATGGCATTTATTAAGCGCTTACTGTGTGCAAAGCACTGCTCTAAGCGCTGGGGAGGAAACAAAGTGATCAGGTTGTCCCACGGGGGGCTCACAGTCTTAATCCCCATTTTACAGATGAGGTAACTGAGACCCAGAGAAGTGAAGTGACTTGTCCAAAGTCACACAGCTGACAACTGGTGGAGCCGGGATTTGAACCCATGACCTCTGACTCCAAAGCCCGGGCTCTTTCCACAGAGCCACGCTGCAACGCCCAGGACGTGTCACCCCCTCTCCTCAAAAAACTCCAGTGGTTGCCCAACCACCTCTGTACTCTAAGCTCATTGTGGGCAGGGAATGTTTGGTTGCCAGCTTGTATTTCCCAAGCGCTTAGTACAGTGCTCTGCACACAGTAAATGCTCAGTAGATACGATTGAATGAATGAATAATAATTATAGCATCTAAGTTCTTACTATGTGCCAAGCACTGTTCTAAGCACGGGGGGGGGGGGGGAGGAATCAATCAATCAATCGTATTTATTGAGCACTTACTGTGTGCAGAGCACTGGACTAAGCGCTTGGGAAGTCCAAGTTGGCAATATAGAGAGATGGCCCCTACCCAACAGTGGGCTCACAGTCTAGAAGGGGGAGACAGAGAACAAAACCAAACATATTAACAAAATAAAATGAATAGAATAGATATGTACAAGTAAAATAAATAGAGTAATTATGGCATCTGTTAAGTTCTTACTATGTGCCAAGCACTGTTCTAAGCGCAGGTGGGGGGATGTTCTATTTATTATTCTATTTATTTTGTTAATGATGTGCATCCTTTTAGGCTGTGAGCCCACTGTTGGGTGGGGACTGTCTCTATATGTTGCCAACTTGTACTTCCCAAGCGCTTAGTACAGTGCTCTGCACACAGTAAGTGCTCAATAAATACAATTGATTGATTGTATCTAGCTTTTCTTCTCTTTATTCTGATGACTTGACACCTGTCCACATGCTTTGTTTTGTTGTCTGTCTCCCCCCTCTAGGCTGTGAGCCCACTGTTGGATAGGGACCGTCTCTATATGTTGCCAACTTGGACTTCCCAAGCGCTTAATACAGTGCTCTGCACACAGTAAGCGCTCAGTAAATACTATTGAATGAATGAATGAATAATAATTATGGCATCTGTTAAGTTCTTACTATGTGCCAAGCACTGTTCTAAGCGCGGTGGGGGGGGGGGGATATTGTATTTACTATTCTATTCTATTTATTTTGTTAATGATGTGCATGACACCTATCCACATGTTTGGTTTTGTTCTCTGTCTCCCCCTTCTAGACTGTGAGCCCTCTGTTGGGTAGGGACCGTCTCCATATGTTGCCGACTTGTACTTCCCAAGCGCTTAGTACAGTGCTCTGCACACAGTAAGCGCTCAATAAATACGATTGAATGAATAAATACAATTGAATGAATGAATGAAGGGAATGGCACTGTTTATTGTTGCCTTGCACTTTCCAAAGCACTTAGCCCACAGCAAGCGCCCAGTAAATACGACTGAATGAATGAGAATCTGCGGACCAGTATTATTTGTTCCTGAAGCCAATTCCCCAGAAACATGATCTCATCTGCCTCTCGAGGCCCTGGGTTTTGTTTTTAACCGTGAGCTTACTGCTGGTGAACTCTTTCCTACCTTACTACGTCATCTCCACTTTCTCCCTTGCCTAAATGAAGGGGGGCAGTGGGATGGGGGATAGGAGAGCCCTGGAAAATTTAGACTGTTTTTATTATTATTATTATTATTATTATTAACAATAATAACAGTTATTAACAATAATAATAATGACATTTGTTAAGCACTGAATCAAGCACTGAGGTAGAGACAGGATAATCAGGTCCCCCACGGGACTCACAGTCGAAGTAGGAGAGAAAACAAGCACCGACTCCCCATTTTTTTGGATTAGGGGACTGATACATGGAGGAGGGAAGTGACTCGCCCAAGATCACACAGCAGACAAGTGGGGGAACTGGGATTAGAACTCATGACCTTCTGGTTCCCAGGCCTGCGTTCTAGCCACTGAGCCATGCTGCTTATCCTCAACCCCTAGCCAAGGTCGTGCTGGGTTAATTCTCCCACCCTCTCCCTGGCTGCTTCCTCTAGACTGTAAGCTCATAATCAATCAATCAATCAATCGTATTTATTGAGCGCTTACTGTGTGCAGAGCACTGTACTAAGCACTTGGGAAGTACAAGTTGGCAACATATAGAGACAGTCCCTCCCCAACAGTGGGCTCACAGTCTAAAAGGGGGAGACGGAGAACAAAACCAAACATACTAACAAAGTAAAATGAATAGAATAGATATGTACAAGTAAAATAGAGTAATAAATATCATCACCATCATCAATCGTATTTATTGAGCACTTACTATGTGCAGAGCACTGTACTAAGCACTTGGGAAGTACAAGTTGGCAACATATAGAGACAGTCCCTCCCCAGCAGTGGGCTCACAGTCTAAAAGGGGGAGACGGAGAACAAAACCAAACATACTAACAAAATAAAATGAATAGAATAGATATGTACAAGTAAAATAAATAGAGTAATAAATATCATCATCATCATCAATCATATTTATTGAGCGCTTACTATGTGCAGAGCACTGTACTAAGCGCTTGGGAAGTACAAGTTGGCAACATATAGAGACAGTCCCTCCCCAACAGTGGGCTCACAGTCTAAAAGGGGGAGACGGAGAACAAAACCAAACATACTAACAAAATAAAATGAATAGAATAGATATGTTCGAGTAAAATAAATAAATAAATAAATAGAGTAATAAGTATGTACAAACATATATACATATATACAGGTGCTGTGGGGAAGGGAGTCGGCAGTGAATTCTGTTGCTTTGTCCTCTCCCAAACGCTTAGTAGAGCGCGCTGCACATAGTCCGTGCTCAATAAATACCATCGATTAATTGATGGAGGACGTGAGCATCTTGAGTAGGGACGAGCAATGAACGCACCTTACGATAAAGACAGACGAACCGCAAAAATACGTGAAGCGGAAGGTAGTTTTTCGAGACTGTCAGCTCTGGGAATTGATGATAAACCTGCCTCTTCCTTTTCTGAGGCCCTAGATGGAAGCTTTCGTCCTCGGATTTTTTTTTTTTAATGGCATTTGTTAAGCGCTTACCGTGTGCCAGGCACTGTTCTAAGCCCTGGAGAAGATTCACGCTAATCAGATAATAATAATAATAATGGTATTTGTTAAACGCTTACTTTGTGCCAAGCACTATTCTAAGCACTGGAGGGGATACGAGGTAATTGGGTTGCCCCACGTGGGGCTCGCATGATGAAGTTCAAATCCGGGCTCCGCCAATTGTCAGCTGGGTGACTTTGGGCAAGTCACTTCACTTCTCTGGGCCTCAGTTCCCTCATCTGTGAAATGGGGATGAAGGCTGTGAGCCCCCCGTGGGACCACCTGATCACCTTGTAACCTCCCCAGCGCTTAGAACGGTGCTTTGCACGTAGTAAGCGCTTAATAAATGCCATCACCATTATTATTCTCTGGGCCTCAGTTCCCTCATCTGTAAAATGAGGATGAAGACTGTGAGCCCCCCGTGGGACAACCCGATCACCTTGTAACCTCCCCAGCGCTTAGAACAATGCTTGGCACATAGTAAGCGCTTAATAAATGCCATTATTATTATTATTATGGGACAGGGCCGTACTATGGGGCAGTCCAAGGCATGGGGGGAAACCAGCCCAAGAGGCCCCAGGCCCATTTTCCAGCTGGCAAGTGGGCTCCGAAAACAGCTGGATTCCAGCTGCCGCCAACACCGGGCATCCAGATGAGCCATGCTAAACTCCCCTCCGAGACAAGTCTCCCACCAGGAGATCTCCCCCATTCCAACTATTTGGGAGTGGGAAATGGCTCCGGCCTCCACGGGAGACGCGCGCCTGCCTGTCTGACGGGGTATGCCTATGGATCCCGCCGACCTCTGCCCTCCGGGGACCCTGCCCGGTGTCTGACGGTGAACCCTTGACAATTCCCCGGACAGCTTGGCGTCTGTCGCTGTGTCTTTGTCACTAGGGAAGGGAAAAACTGGATTATTCTGGGCTCGGTGTGGAGACGAGGGCGTCTGCGTGTCTCGGACCCATCTTGTGGATGTCCGTAAGTGTGTTTGAGTGTGCGTTTGTGTGAGTGTGACTGTGAGCCCACTGTTGGGTAGGGACTGTCTCTATATGTTACCAATTTGTACTTCCCAAGTGCTTAGTACAGTGCTCTGCACATAGTAAGCGCTCAATAAATACGATTGATGATGATGATGAGTGGGGCCTCTGTTCTTCTTTCTTCTCCTTCTTCAAGCTCCTTGTCTCTCCTTTTCCCTCCTCCTCCTTTCCCTCCTTCTCTCCCCTTTTCCCTCCTCCTCCTCTCCCTCCTTCTCTCCCTCTTCCCTCTCCTCCCCCCGGCCCCGCTCTCTCTTGAGACGAGTCCAGTGGCCCTGGTTACCATCTGGTGCCTGTTTTTTTTTTTATGAGGTGGAGATCAGATGGCATCTAATCGATCGTCATGGTCTCCATGGTTACCGGGGTGCCAGAGTACTTGGGAGAGACATTCTTTCGCCTGGGGCCATCAGACCATCCCTGAGAGGAGCAGAAAATATCAACCCTCTTCCAACCTACATTCCGTGTTTCTGTCTTCCTCCGGCGTCACCGGGCCCAGCTCGCCCGGAAGGTCGGATGCCGGGATCGCCTGGCTGGAAGACATTAAGCGTGGACTTGATTCTCCAACCCCGAATTCCTGGGAAAGGAAAGGGGAGATTGGGGCTTTTCTCGGCTCCGATTCCCGGCCTTACTGGCCTCCGTTTGGCAATTCCGTTGGCGGTTTCCGATACCGGGTCCGTACCCTCTAAGCATTTGGCCTAATGGCTACAGCTCGGGCCTGGGAATCAGAAGGTCATGGGTTCTAATTCAGGTTCTGCCACTGCCACTGGTCTGCTGTGTGACCTCCGTGCCTCATTGGGAAAATGGGGATTAAGAGTGTGAGCCTAATGTGGGACAGGGATTGTGTCCGACCCGATTATCCCAAATATAAATAAGAAATTACAGATCTGGACATAAATGGTGCGGAGCTGGGAGGAGGGATGAATAAAGGGAGAGGACCCGGGAGACGCGGAAGGGAGTGGGAGATGAGGAAAGGAGGGCTCAGTCAGGGAAGGCCTCTTGGAGGAGACGGGACTTCACTAAGGCTGTGAAGGGGATTTCTAGACTGTGAGCCCGTTGTGGGCAGGGATTGTCTCTATTTGTTGCTGAATTGTACTCCCCAAGTGCTTAGTACAGTGCTCTGCACACAGTAAGAGCTTAATAAATACAATTGAATGAATGAATTCATGAAAATAATAATAATAATGGTATTTGTTAAGCGCTTACTATGTGCAAAGCACTGTTCTAAGTGCTTAGTACAGTGCTCTGCACACAGTAAGCGCTTAATAAATACAATTGAATGAATGAGTTCATGAAAATAATAATAATAATGGTATTTGTTAAGCCCTTACTATGTGCAAAGCACTGTTCTAAGTGCTTAGTACGGTGCTCTGCACACAGTAAGTGCTTAATAAATACAATCGAATGAATGAATTCATGAAAATAATAACAATAATGGTATTTGTTAAGCGCTTACTATGTGCAAAGCACTGTTCTAAGTGCTTAGTACAGTGCTCTGCACACAGTAAGCGCTTAATAAATGCAATTGAATGAATGAATTCATGGAAATAATAATAATAATGGTATTTGTTAAGCCCTTACTATGTGCAAAGCACTGTTCTAAGTGCTTAGTACGGTGCTCTGCACACAGTAAGCGCTTAATAAATACAATTGAATGAATGAATTCATGAAAATAATAATAATAATGGTATTTGTTAAGCGCTTACTATGTGCAAAGCACTGTTCTAAGCGCTGGGGAGGATACAAGGTAATAAGGTTGCCAACTTGTACTTCCCAAGCACTTAGTACAGTGCTCTGCACACAGTAAGCGCTCAATAAATGCGACAATGAATGAATGAATGAATAAGGTTGTCCCACAAGGGGCTCACAGTCTTAGTCCCCATTTTACAGATGAGGCAACTGAGGCGCAGAGAAGTGAAGTGACTTGCCCAAAGTCACACAGCTGACAATAATAATAATGTTGGCATTTGTTAAGCACTTACTATGTGCAAAGCACTGTTCTAAGCGCTGGGAGGGGTACAAAGTGATCAGGTTGTCCCACGTGGGGCTCACAGTCTTAATCCCCATTTTACAGATAAGGTAACTGAGGCTCAGAGAAGTTAAGTGACTTGCCCAAGGTCACACAGCAGACACGTGGCGGAGCCGGGATTCAAACCCATGACCTCTGACTCCAAAGCCCGGGCTCTTTCCACTGAGCCATGCTGCTTCTCCGACAAGTGGCTCTCCGACAAGTGGCTCTGCTCTGACAAGTGGCGGATCCGGGATTCGAACCCATGACCTCTGACTCCAAAGCCCAGGCTCTTTCCACTGAGCCACGCTGCTTTCCTATGAATAGGGGGAGGGAGTGCGGTCCAGGCCAGAGGCAGGATGTGGGCGAGGGATCCGTGGCAAGACAGACGAGATGGAGGCCCAGTGAGAAAATTGGCACCAGAGGAGTGAAGTGTGGGGGCTGGATTGTAATAGGAGAGTTGTAAAGTGAGGAAGGAGGGGACAAGGTGATTGAGTACTTTATTATTCATATTAATGATAATAATAATAATAATAATGGCATTTATCAAGCGTTTACTCGGTGCCAAGCCCTGTACAAAGGGGTAGATACAAGATAAGGAGGTCCCACATGGGACTCACAGTCATCATCATCATCATCATCATCAATTGTATTTATTGAGTGCTTACTATGTGCAGAGCACTGTACTAAGCGCTTTGGAAGTACAATTTGGCAACATATAGAGACAGTCCCTACCCAACATTGGGCTCACAGTCTAAAAGGGGGAGACAGAGAACAAAACCAAACACACTAACAAAATAAAATAAATAGAATAGATATGTACAAGCAAAATAAATAAATAAATAAATGGAGTAATAAATATGTACAAACATATATCCATATATACAGGTTGCTGTGGGGAAGGGAAGGAGGTAAGATGGGGGGGATGGAGAGGGGGACGAGGGGGAGAGGAAGGAAGGGGCTCAGTGTGGGAAGGCCTCCTGGGGGAGGTGAGCTCTCAGCAGGGCCTTGAAGGGAGGAAGAGAGCGAGCTTGGCGGAGGGGCAGAGGGATTGGGGGCATTCCAGGCCCGGGGGAGGACGTGGGCTGGGGGTCGATGGCGGGACAGGCGAGAACGAGGTACGGTGAGGAGGGAGAACAGGGATTGCATCCCCACTTTACAGATGAGGAAACCAAGGCGCAGAGAAGTGAAGTGACTCATTCATTCATTCAATCGTTTTTATTGAGCGCTTACTGTGCGCAGAGCACTGGACTAATAGTTGGCAACCTATAGAGATGGCTTGGTCATCCAGCAGGTAAGCGGAGGAGCCGGGATTAGAACCCAGGTCCTCTGACTCCCAAGCCCACCACTCTCTCCGCTGAGCCGGAGAAGCAGCGTGGCTCAGTGGAAAGAGCCTGGGCGTGAGAGTCAGAGGTCATGGGTTCTAATCCCGGCTCGGCCAATGGTCAGCTGGGTGACTTTGGGCAAGTCACTTCACTTCTCTGGGCCTCAGTGACCTCATCTGGAAAATGGGGTTTAAGACTGTGAGCCCCCAGTGGGACACCCTGATTACCTTGTAACCTCCCCAGCGCTTAGAGCAGTGCTTTGCACATAATAAGCGCTTAATAAATGCCATTATTATTATTATGGGTTCTAATCCCAGCTCCGCCAGTTGTCAGCTGTGTGACTTTGGGCAAGCCACTTCACTTCTCTGGGCCTCAGTGACCTCATCTGGAAAATGGGGAACAGGACTGTGAGCCCCATGTGGGCCAACCTGATCAACTTGTATCCTCCCCAGCGCTTAAAATAATCATCATAATAATAATGATAGCATTTATTAAGCGCTTACTATGTGCAAAGCACTGTTCTAAGCACTGAGGAGGTTACAAGGTGATGAAGTTGTCCCAAGGGGGGCTCACAGTCTTCATCCCCATTTGACAGATGAGGGAACTGAGGCCCAGAGAAGTGAAGTGACTTGCCCAAAGTCACACAGCTGACAATCAATCAATCAATCATATTTATTGAGCACTTACTGTGTGCAGAGCACTGTACTAAGCACTTGGGAAGTACAAGTTGGAAACATATAGAGACAGTCCCTACCCAGCAGTGGGCTCACAGTCTAGAAGGGGGAGACAGAGAACAAAACCAAACATATTAACAAAATAAAATAAATAGAATAGATATGTACAAGCAAAATAAGGGGCAGAGCCGGAATTTGAACCCATGATTTCTGACTCCAAAGCCCGGGCTCTTTCCACTGAGCCACGCTGTTTCTCCAGTGCTTTCCACATAGTAAGCGCTTAACAAATACCGTCATTATTATTGTTGTTATTATTAGTGTGTGATTTTGAGCTGCAATAGCTCACTGGCTATCGATTAGCTCTCCCTCCGTCTCTCCGCCTCTGTCTCTTTTTCCCCCCAAAGCATTCTATTTATTTTATTTTGTTAGCATGTTTGGTTTTGTTCTCCGTCTCCCCCTTCTAGCCTGTGAGCCCGCTGTCGGGTAGGGACCGTCTCTACGTGTTCCCGACTTGGACTTCCCAAGCGCTTAGTCCAGTGCCCTGCACACAGTAAGCGCTCAATAAATACGATTGATTGATTGATTGATTGATCGGCGACCCAACCGGCTCTTCCCGACGAGCGGCGGAGAGGAACGGGGCCCTTGTCCGCAATGGAGCGGCGTCAACCGCGGCCCGCCGTCCATAAATCGAGTTTGTCGGGGCCCGGCATCGCAGCTGAGCGAGCGAAGGCCGTCTCTGGGGAGAGAGGCCCAGGATAAACCACGGAAAGCCAAGTTCTGGGAACAAAGGACCGTGAACGGAGGATTAATTGCACTCATAAAGACATTAACAAAGGAATTAAAATGGCAGAAACCTTTCTCTCCCTCCTCCTCCTCCTCCGCCGGGTGATTCTAAACTTACTCCGACCGTCTCTGGAATTTGTTCGTTGATTATCGTCAATGAACGCCCGTCCGACCGTCTCCGCGATTTGCGCGTTGGTAACCATCGATGAACGCCCGGTTCGCGTGGCCGTGTACATGCATGCACGTGTGTGGATGGGCATGTCTTCCCCCTTTTCAATCAATCAATCAATCGTATTTATTGAGTGCTTACTATGTGCAGAGCACTGTACTAAGCGCTTGGGAAGTACAAATTGGCAACACATAGAGACAGTCCCTACCCAACAGTGGGCTCACAGTCTAAAAGGGGGAGACAGAGAACAGAACCAAACATACCAACAAAATAAAATAGGATAGAAATGTACAAGTAAAATAAATAAATAAATAAATAAATAGAGTAATAAATATGTACAACCATATATACATATATACAGGTGCTATGGGGAAGGGAAGGAGGTAAGATGGGGGGATGTCAGCTCGTCGTGGGTGGGGAATGGGTGTCCTTATTATTCAATCGTATTTATTGAGCGCTTACTGTGTGCAGAGCACCGCACGAAGTGCTTGGGAAGTACAAGTTGGCAACATATATTAGTCTATTGGACTCTCCCGAGCGCTTCGTACGGTGCTCTGGGTAGGGACTGTCTCTATATGTTGCCAATTTGTACTTCCCAAGCGCTTAGTACAGTGCTCTGCACATAGTAAGCGCTCAATAAATACAATTGATGATGATGCTCTGCACACAGTGAGTGCTCAGTAAATACAGTTGGCTCAGGAAAGAGCCCGGGCTTTGGAGTCAGAGGTCATGGGTTCAAACCCCGGCTCTGCCAGCTGTCAGCTGGGTGACTTTGGGCAAGTCACTTCACTTCTCTGGGCCTCAGTTCCCTCATCTGTAAAATGGGGATGAAGACTGTGAGCCCCACGTGGGACAACCTGATAATAATAATAATAATGGCATTTATTAAGCGCTTACTGTGTGCAAGGCACTGTTCTAAGCGCTGGGGAGGTTACAAGGTGATCAGGTTGTCATCATCATCATCATCAATCGTATTTATTGAGCGCTTACTATGTGCAGAGCACTGTACTAAGCGCTTGGGAAGTACAAATTGGCAACATATAGAGACAGTCCCTACCCAACAGTGGGCTCACAGTCTAAAAGGGGGAGACAGAGAACAAAACCAAACATACTAACAAAATAAAATAAATAGAATAGATAGGTACAAATAAATAAATAAATAGAGTAAAAAATATGTACAAACATATATACAGGTGCTGTGGGGAAGGGAAGGAGGTAAGATGGGGGTGATGGAGAGGGGGACGAGGGGGAGAGGAAGGAAGGGGCTCAGTCTGGGAAGGCCTCCTGGAGGAGGTTGTCCCACGTGGGGCTCACAATCTTCACCCCCATTTTACAGGTGAGGTAACTGAGGCCCAGAGAAGTGAAGTGACTTGCCCAAAGTCACCCAGCTGACAAGTGGCAGAGTGAGGATTCGAACCCATGACCTCTGGCTCCAAAGCCCAGGCTCTTTCCACTGAGCCACGCTGCTTCTCAATGATGTGCTGATCATAGTAAGCACATAGTGCTTAATAGCACATAGCACATAGTGCTTAATAAATGCTATTATTATTATTATTTATTATTATTAGTTAAATGACAGAATGAACCAGGAGAGCCCCGTGAGGGAATGGTAACATCATCAGATGTTGGATCTCCACCCCGCCCCGAGCTAAGCACAGTGCTTGGCACAGGGTAAGCGCTCAGCAAATACCACCGTTATTTGCATTCTAAACAGACGGACCCAGAAGGACGAGGGGAAAATTCAGACAGAAAATCGAGGGAGCTCTAATAGGGATAATAATAATTTCGGTATTTGGGAAGCACTTTCTAAGGGCCGAGCACTGTTTCTAAGCACTGGGGGAGATATGAGATGATTGAGTTGCACGCAGTCCCTGTCCCCCGTGGGGCTCACGGTCTTCATCCCCATTTGACAGATGAGGGAACCGAGGCCCGGAGAAGTGACGTGACTTGCTCAAGGTCACACAGCAATCATAAAAATAATAATAATGGCAACCTGATTTGCTTGTATCCACCCCAGTGCTGAGTACAGTGGCTGGCACATAGTAAGCACTTAACAAATGCTGTAATTAGTAGTAGTAAGAGAAGCAGCGTGGCTCAGTGGAAGGAGCGCGGGCTTGGGAGTCTGAGGTCATGGGTTCGAATCCTGGCTCCGCCACTTGTCAGCTGTGTGACCTTGTGCAAGCCACTTCACTTCTCTGTGCCTCATTTACCTCATCTGTCAAATGGGGATGAAGACTGTGAGCCCCCCCGGGACAACCTGATCAACTTGTATCCCCCCAGTGCTTAGAACAGTGCTTCGCACATAGTAAGTGCTTAACAAATACCATCAATTCCATCATTATTATCAAATTATTATCATTATTATTAGTGAAGCAGCATGGCTCAGTGGAAAGAGTGCGGGCTTGGGAGTCTGAGGTAATGGGTTTGAATCCTGGCTCCACCACTTGTCAGCTGTGTGACCTTGGGCGAGCCACTTAACTTCTCTGTGGCTCAGTTACCTCACCTGTAAAATGGGCATTAAGACTGTGAGCCCCACGTGGGACAACCTGATCAACTTGTATCCCCCCAGCGCTTAGAACAGTGCTTCGCACATAGTAAGTGCTTAACAAATACCATCATTATTATCAAATTATTATCATTATTATTAGAGAAGCAGCATGGCTCAGTGGAAAGAGCCCAGGCTTTGGAGTCAGAGGTCAGGGGTTCAAATCCCGGCTCTGCCAATTGTCAGCTGGGTGACTTTGGGCTAGTCACTTCACTTCTCTGTGCCTCAGTTACCTCATCTGTCAAATGGGGATGAAGACTGTGAGCCCCCCGTGGGACAACCTGATCACCCTGGTAACCTCCCCAGCACTTAGAACACATAGTAAGTGCTTAATAAATGCCATTATTATTAAACGTGCCGGACTAACGGCGACTCCCGCACGCGGCGGGCCGCACGTACCCATCCCGCCCATCCACACACGGGCAGGCGTGTACACAGTAGCTCACAGCGTCTGGAGAACGTTCTGGACGTCGATGGGGTGGCCGGCCCTGCTGTGATCAATCAATCAATCGTATTTATTGAGCGCTTACTGTGTGCAGAGCACTATACTAAGCGCTTGGGAAGTCCAAGTTGGCAACGTATAGGCCCGTTCTCCACCGGACCACCGCTCCAGAGAAGGAAGAGGGTCTCTGGTGCCCGGGGGGCAGGTGCCACAGACCAATTCCCATTTTCCGGCCTTCCTCGGCCCACCGCCTGGATGGCACAGGATTTTGGACTCGTTTTCTGGCACTTATGTCCCCCCACGCGCATCTCGGGTCGGCGATTAAGAGTCTGGGGGTGGGAAGGGGACACGGATGCAGATATTCGGGCTCCATCACGGGCCCCGGGGCCTGAGGCGTGAGAGAAACCAGGCGAAAAGAAATCAGGCTGAGGAGCGGAAGAACCGTCATCAAAGCTCGAACCCTCTCTTTATGGTATTTAACAATTCGGAATAATAATTAGGGTAATTCATCCATTCGCTCAACGGTGTTTATTTATTACTTATTTCAGCCCCATGTGGGATGATAATAATAACAATAATGTTGGTATTTGTTAAGCGCTTACTATGTGCCAAGCACTGTTCTAAGCGCTGGGGAGGATACAGGTTCATCAAGGTTGTCCTACGTGGGGCTCACAGTCTTCATCCCCATTTTACAGATGAGGTAACCGAGGCACAGAAAAGTGAAGTGACTTGCCCAAGGTCACACAGCTGATAAGCGGCGGAGTCGGGATTAGAACCCACGACCTCTGACTCCCAAGCCCGGGCTCTTTCCACTGAGCCACGCTGCTTCTCTAAGGTAGACACTCAGTCCAGCCTGATTTGCTTGTATCCACCCCAGTGCTTAGTACACTGCCTGGCACATAGTAAGCACCTAACAAATGCCGCAATTATTATTATTATTACTTCTCTGTGCCTCAGTTACCTCATCTGTTAACTGGGGATTAAGACTATGAGCCTCATGTGGGACGGGAACATTATGCTTGTATCTACAGAAGCAGCGTGGTTCAGTGGAAAGAGCCGGGGCTTTGGAGTCAGAGGTCGTGGGTTCAAATCCCGGCTCCGCCAATTGTCAGCTGGGTGACTTTGGACAAGTCACTTCACTTCTCTGGGCCTCAGTTACCTCATCTGGAAAATGGGGATTAAAACTGTAAGCCCCCCCGTGGGACAACCTGATCACCTTGTAACCTCCCTAGCGCTTAGAACAGTGCTCTGCACATAGTAAGCGCTTAACAAATACCATCATTATTTTTATTATTATTACTCTATTTGATTTGTACCTATTTATTCTATTTATTTTATTTTGTTAATAGGTTTTGTTCTCTGTCTCCCCCTTCTAGACTGTGAGCCCCCTGTTGGGTAGGGACCGTCTCTAGATGTCGCCAACTTGGGCTTCCCGAGCGCTTAGTACACAGTAAGCGCTCAATAAATACGATTGAATGAATGAATGAATATTGAGCGCTTCCTGTGTGCAGAGCACTGGACTAAGTAATGGTTAAGCGTTTTCTACATGCAAGGGCCTAGGGTGGATATGAGCAAATCGGGTTGGACACAGTCCCTGTCCCGCGTGGGGCTCACAGTCTTCATCCCCATTTTACAGATGAGGGAACTGAGGCTCAGATAATAATAATAATAACAACAACAACAACAACAATAATAATAATAATGGCATTTATTAAGTGCAAAGCACTGTTCTAAGCACTGGGGAGGTTACAAGGTGATCAGGTTGTCCCACGGGGGGCTCCCAGTCTTCATCCCCATTTTCCAGATGAGGTAACTGAGGCCCAAAGAAGTGAAGCGACTCGCCCAAAGTCACCCAGCTGACAAGTGGCGGAACCAGGATTTGAACCCACGACGTCTGACTCCCAAGCCCGGGCTCTTTCCACTGAGCCACGCTGTGAAGTGACTTGCCCAAGGTCACCCAGCAGACAAGTGGCGGAGGCGGGATTAGGGCCAGAACCTTCTGGCTCCCAAACCCAGGCTGTAGCCAAGATGCCATTTGTTAAGCATTCATTCATTCAATCGCATTTATTCATTCATCCATTCATTCAATCATCATCATCATCATCAATCGCATTTATTGAGCGCTTACTATGTGCAGAGCACTGTACTAAGTGCTTGGGAAGTACAAATTGGCAACATATAGAGACAGTCCCTGCCCAACAGTGGGCTCACAGTCTAAAAGGGGGAGACCGAGAACAAAACCAAACATACTAACAAATTAAAATAAATAGAATAGATAGGTACAAGTAAATGATTTTCTTAATAATAATAATAATAATAATAAATGATGGCATTTATTAAGAGAAGCAGTGTGGCTCGGTGGAAAGAGCCCGGGCTTTGGAGTCAGAGGTCGTGGGTTCGAATTCCAGCTCCGCCACTTGTCAGCTGTGTGACTTTGGGCAAGTCACTTCACTTCTCTGAGCCTCAATCGTATTTATTGAGCGCTTACTGTGTGCAGAGCACTGTACTAAGCACTCAATCGTATTTATTGAGCGCTTACCATGTGCAGAGAGCACTGTACTAAGCGCTTGGGAAGTACAAGTCGGTAACATATAGAGACAGTCCCTACCCAACAGCGGGCTCACAGTCTAGAAGGGGGAGACAGACAACAAAACAAAACATATTAACCAAATAAAATAAATAGAACAAATATGTACAAATAAAATAAATAAATAAATAAATAAATAGTTTCTGCACACAGTAAGTGTTCAATAAATACGATGGGATGAATGAATTAATTAATTAGAGCAGTCAATCCCCTGGCCCCCTCCTGCCTGTAGTTAAGCGCTTACTATGTGCCAAGCACTGTTCTAAACGCTGCGGGGGATACAAGGTGATCAGGTTGCCCCACGTGGGGCTCACCCTCTCCAGCCCCATTTTCCAGATGAGGGAACTGAGGCCCAGAGAAGGGACTTACCCAAAGTCACACAGCAGACACGTGGCCGAGCCGGGATTCGAACCCATGACCTCTGACTCCCAAGCCCGGGCTCTTTCCACTGAGCCACGCTGCTTCTCGAAGAGCTTCTCCCAATCACTTAGTACAGTGCTCTGCACACAGGAAGCGCTCAATAAATACGATTGAATGACTGACAGGAATCTCCGCCGTCTGCCTTTCCGAAATGTTGTCCTTTAGGGCTCAGCGCTCCGGCGTTCCGCTAACCTAGTCGGGAATATGTATATATGTATATATGTCTGTACATATTTATTACTCTATTTATTTATTTTACTTGTACATATCTATTCTATTTATTTTATTTTGTTAGCATGTTTGGTTTTGTTCTCCGTCTCCCCCTTTTAGACCGTGAATATGTATATATGTATGTATGTCTGTACCTATTTATTACTCTATTTATTTATTTTACTTGTACATATCTATTCTATTTATTTTATTTTGTTAGCATGTTTGGTTTTGTTCTCTGTCTCCCCCTTTTAGACCATGAGCCCGCTGTTGGGTAGGGACTGTCTCTATATGTTACCAACTTGTACTTCCCAAGCGCTTAGTCCAGTGCTCTGCACACAGTAAGTGCTCAATAAATACGATTGATTGATTGATTGATTGATTGAATCGCTTTTCATTCATTCAGTCGTATTTATTGAGCGCTTAAACTCGGTAGTTCTTCCCCTCAAAATTCCCCTCGTTGATTTCCGACGCCTCGTTGATTTCCGATGCCCTGGAAACTTCATCTGCAAACTCGTTAGAAACTCTTTAGGAAAAAACGGCCTAGTAAAACAGATGATTAATATTGGTAAGCTCTTCATTTGCATATTAATTAGTCTCCCTACTCGACTAATTAAAACGGTGCTGCCTCTTTGTAGACTGGCAATTCGAGATTGCTGTTGGTTTTCCCCGTGTTGAGCCGTGGTTGCAGCAGTAGCATTTGTTTGCCAACACCGTGGCCAACAATAATAATAATAATAATAATAATAATAATAATAATAATAGTGGTGAAGGTAGTTATTATGTGCCAAGCACTGTTCTAAGCGCTGGGGTCGATACAAGGTCATCGGGTTGTCCCCCGTGGGGCTCACAGTCTTCATCCTCGTTTTCCAGGTGAGGGAACTGAGGCCCAGAGAAGTGAAGTGACTTCCCCAAAGTCACCCAGCTGATAAGTGGCGGAGGCGGGATTAGAACCCATGACCTCTGACTCCAAAGCCCGGGCTCTTTCCACTGAGCCACGCTGCTTCTCAAGTCCGGTACTTCTTGGGATCAGCCTGGAAAGCCCACTGTTGGGTAGGGACCGTCTCTATATGTTCCCAACTTGTCCTTCCCAAGCGCTTAGTACAGTGCTCTGCACACAGTAAGCGCTCAATAAATATGACTGAATGAATGAATGGAAAGTGAGGCCTGGATTCTAATCCTGGTTCCACCACTTGTCTGCTGGGTCACCTTGGGCAAATCACTTCACTTCTCTGGGCCTCAGTCCCCTCATCTGTAAAATGGGGATTAAGACTGTGAGCCCCCCATGGGACAATTTGATCACCTTGTAACCTCCCCAGCGCTTAGGACAGCGATTGGCACATAGTAAGCGCTTAACAAATACCATCGTCATTATTATTGTTTTGATGTCTGTCTCCCCCTTTCTAGACTGTGAGCCCGTTGTGGGCAGGGACTGTCTCTCTTTGTGGCTGAATTGGACTTTCCGAGTGGTTAGTACAGTGCTCTGTGCGTAGTAAGTGCTCAATCAATACGGTTGAATGAATGGATGGATGGATGGATCGATGAATAGAAGCAGCGTGGCTCAATGGAAAGAGCACAGGCTTGGGAGTCAGAGGTCGTGGGTTCAAATCCCAGCACCACCAATTGTCAGCTGTGTGACTTTGGGCAAGTCACTTCACTTCTCTGGGCCTCAGTTCCCTCATCTGTCAAATGCGGATGGAGACAGTGAGCCCCACGTGGGGAAAACCTTGTATCCCCCTCCAGCGCTTAGAACAGTGCTTTTACACGTAGTAAGCACTTAATAAATGCCATCATTATTATTATTATTATTCTCTGGGCCTCAGTTCCCTCATCTGTCAAATGGGGATGAAGACTCTGAGCCCCAAGTGGGACAACCTGATCACCTTGTATCCCCCTCCAGCGCTTAGAACAGTGATGATGGCATTTATTAAGCGCTTACTATGTGCAAAGCACTGTTCTAAGCGCTGGGGAGGTTACAAGGTGATCAGGTTGTCCCACAGGGGGCTCACAGTCTTAGTCCCCATTTTACAGATGAGGTAACTGAGGCCCAGAGAAGTGAAGTGACTTGCCCAAAGTCACACAGCAGACAGTTGGCGGAGCTGGGATTTGAACCCACAACCTCTGACTCCAAAGCCCGGGCTCTTTCCACTGAGCCACGCTGCTTCTCTAACAGTGCTTTGCACATAGTAAGTGCTTAATAAATGCCATCATTATTATTACTGTGATGATGATGAATTGATGGATGGACGGATCCAAAACCCGGGCTCTTTCCACTGAGCCACGCTACTTCTCTAGCAGTGCTTTTCACATCAATCAATCAACCAATCAATCATATTTATTGAGCGCTTACTGGGTGCAGAGCACTGTACTAAGCGCTTGGGAAGTACAAATTGGCAACATATAGAGACAGTCCTTACCCAACAGTGGGCTCACAGTCTAGAAGGGGGGGATGGATGGATGGATGGATGAATTGAAGGATGGATGGATCCGAAACCCGGGCTCTTTCCACTGAGCCATGCTGCTTCTCTAACAGTGCTTTGCACATAGTAAGTGCTTAATAAATGCCATCATTATTATTACTGTGATGATGATGACGTGATGGATGGACGGATCCAAAACCCAGGCTCTTTCCACTGAGCCACGCTGCTTCTCTAACAGTGATTTGCACATAGTAAGTGCTTAATAAATGCCATCATTATTATTACTGTGACAATGATGAATTGATGGATGGATGGATGGATCCAAAACCCGGGCTCTTTCCACTGAGCCACGCTGCTTCTCTAGCAGTGCTTTGCACAGAGTAAGTGCTTAATAAATGCCATCATTATTACTACTATGATGATGATGAATTGATGGATGGATGGTTCCAAAACCCGGGCTCTTTCCACTGAGCCACGCCGCTTCTCTAACAGTGCTTTGCACATAGTAAATGCTTAATAAATGCCATCATTATTATTACTGTGATGATGATGAATTGATGGATGGACGGATCCAAAACCCGGGCTCTTTCCACTGAGGCTGCTTCTCTAACAGTGCTTTGCACATAGTGAGTGCTTAATAAATGCCATCATTATTATTACTGTGATGATGATGAATTGATGGATGGATGGATCCAAAACCCGGGCTCTTTCCACCGAGCCACGCTGCTTCTTTAACAGTGCTTTGCACATAGTAAGTGCTTAATAAATGTCATCATTATAATTATTGTGATGATGATGAATTGATGGATGGACGGATCCAAAACCCGGGCTCTTTCCACCGAGTCACGCTGCTTCTCTAGCAGTGCTCTGCACATAGTAAGTGCTTAATAAATGCCATCATTATTATTACTGTGATGATGATGAATTGATGGATGGACGGATCCAAAACCCGGGCTCTTTCCACCGAGTCACGCTGCTTCCCTAACAGTGCTTTGCACATATTAAGTGCTTAATAAATGCCATCATTATTATTACTGTGATGATGATGACTTGATGGATGGATGGATCCTAAACCCGGGCTCTTTCCACCGAGCCACGCTGCTTCTCTAACAGTGCTTTGCAAATAGTAAGTGCTTAATAAATGCCATCATTATTATTACTGTGATGATGATGACTTGATGGATGGATGGATCCTAAACCAGGGCTGTTTCCACCGAGCCACGCTGCTTCTCTAACAGTGCTTTGCACATAGCAAGTGCTTAATAAATGCCATCATTATTATTACTTATGATGATGATGAATTGATGGATGGACGGATGGATGGATGGATGGATGAATGAATGAGCGGCTGGGGGGGGATCGGGCGGGCGGCAGCGCCCCCTGCTGGCCGCTCTGGAGCCGTCGCTGCCGCCGCGGGCCAGCAGGGGACGCTGCCGGTCTGCCGGGCGCCGTCCTGAGTCACGTGGGTCTGTACGTGCGGAGGGGGAATTCATTCATTCGTTCATTTATTCATCAATCAATCAATCAATCAATCAATCGTATTTATTGAGCGCTTACTGTGTGCAGAGCACTGGACTAAGCGCTTGGGAAGTCCAAGTTGGCAACACGTAGAGACAGTCCCTACCCAACAGTGGGCTCACAGTCTAAAAGGGGGAGACAGAGAACAAAACCAAACATACTAACAAAATAAAATAAATAGAATAGATATGTACAAGTAAAATAAGTAAATAAATAAATAGAGTAATAAATATGTACAAACATATATACCTTTTGTATGCATGTATACAAAAATGTACACATTTTGTATACATGCATATATATGTATACATATATACATATACATATATACATTGTATATACATTGTTGGGTGGGGATTGTCTCTATCTGTTGCCGAATTGTACTTTCCAAGCGCTTAGTACAGTGTTCTGCACACAGAAAGCATTCAATAAATACGACTGAATGAATGAATGAGATGCAGAAGTAGCGTGGCTCAGTGGAAAGAGCCCGGGCTTTGAAGTCAGAGGTCAAGGGTTCAAATCCCGGCTCCACCAACTGTCAGCTGTGTGACTTTGGGCAAGTCACTAAACTTCTCTGGGCCTCAGTTCCCTCATCTGTAAAATGGGGATTAAGACTGTGAGCCCCCCGTGGGACAACCTGATCAACTTGTAACCTCCCCAGCGCTTAGAACAGTGCTTTGCACATAGTAAGCGCTTAATAAATGCCATCATTATTATTATTATTATGTAGGGAGGGGGCGAGGGAGATCGGGAGCGGGGGGGGGGGGAGGGGCTCCCAGGGGACGACAGCATAAGAAGTTGTGAAAATAGAGGATGGCTTCGTGTGGAGGGAGGTCGGGGAGATGAGGAGGGAAGAGGAGGAGGAAGGAGGAGGAGGAAGAAAGAGGAGGAGAGGGGAAGAGGAGGAGGAGAGGGGAAGAGGAGGAGGAAGAGGAGAAACAAAGGTGGGGAGGAGGAAGCGGAGAAGGGAGAGGAGAAGAAGGAAGAAGAGGAGGAGGAGGAAGAGAAATGAAGGGGAAAAGAAGAGGAGGGGGAAGAGGAGGAGGAGGGGAAGAAGCAAAGGTGAGGAGGAGGAGGAGGAGGAAGAGGAGGAGAAAGAGAAAGAGAAGGAGGAAGAGAAAGGAGGAGGAGAGAGGAGGGAAGAGGAAGAAATAAAAGGAGAAGCAAAGGGGGGAGGAAGAGGAGGAAGAGAAAGAGGAGGAGGAAAAGCAAAGGTGGGAAGGAGAAGGAGAGGGGGGGAGGAAGAGGAGGAGGAGAAGAAGCAAAGGGAAGGGGGAGGAAGGAGGAGAAGGGAGAAGAGGAGGAGGAGAAGACGCAAAAGTGGGGAGGAGGAGAAGGAAGAGTAGGAGAAAGAGAAAGAGAAGGAGGAAGAGAGGAGGAGGAGAGAGAAGGGAAGAGGAAGAAATAAAAGGAGAAGCAAAGGGGGAGGAAGAGGAGGAAGAGAAAGAGGAGGAGGAGGAAGAGCAAAGGTGGGAAGGAGGAGGAGAAGGGGAGGAAGAGGAGGAGGAGATGAAGCAAAGGGGAGGGGGAAGAAGGAGGAGAAGGGAGAAGAGGAGGAGGAGGAGAAGAAACAAAGGTGGGGAGGAGGAGGAGGAGAAGAAACAAAGGTGGGGAGGAAGAGGAGGAGAAGGAAGAGGAGGAAGAGAAAGAGGAGGAGGAAAAGCAAAGGTGGGGAGGAGGAGGAGAAGAAGCAAAGGGGAGGGGGAAAAAGGAGGAGAAGGGAGAAGAGGAGGAGGAGAAGAAGCAAAGGTGGGGAGGAGGAGGAGGAGAAGGAAGAGGAGGAGAAAGAGAAAGAGAAGGAGGAAGAGAAAGGAGGAGGCGAGAGGAGGGAAGAGGAAGAAATACAAGGAGAAGCAAAGGGGGAGGAAGAGGAGGAAGAGAAAGAGGAGGAGGAGGAAAAGCAAAGGTGGGGAGGAGGAGAAGGAGGAGGAAGAGGAGGAGGAGAAGAAGCAAAGGGGAGGGGGAAGAAGGAGGAGAAGGGAGAAGAGGAGGAGGAGAAGCAAAGGTGGGGAGGAGGAGAAGGAGGAGGAGAGGGAGGACGAGAAGGAGGAGGGGGAGAGATGAAGAGGAGAGAAGAGGAGAAAGAAAAGGAGTAGCAAAGGGAGGAGGAGGAGAGAGAGAAGAGGAGGGAAGAGGAAGAAAAGGAGAAGCAAAGGAGGGAGGAGGAGGAGAGAGAGGAAGAAGAGGGAAAAGGAAGGAAGAAAAAAGGCAAAGGGGGTGGAGGGGAAGGAAAAGGAGGAGAGAGGAAGAGAAGGGAAGAGGAAGGAAGAAAAGGAAGGAAGAAGGGGGAAAGGGAGAGAGGAAGAAAAAGAGGGGGGAAGGAAAAAGGGAGGGAAGAATGAGGGAGGGAGGGAGGGAGAGAGGAGGAAGGAGGGGAGAAAAAGGGAGGGAGGAGGAAGAGGAGAAGGAAGGAAAAAAGGAGGGTGGAAGGGGAGAAGGGAAGGAGGAGGACGGGTAGCCTTGGAAGGTGGGGAGACAAGGAAGGGAAGAGGAGGAGGAGGAGGAGAAGGGAGGGAGGATGGAGGAAGGGGTGCAACCATCCCCGGCCCCCATCCCCGCTCCCTTCGCCAGGCCTAGCGAGCCCCGGCTCCCAGGCGTCCTCGGGAAGCCAGCAGACTCTTCCAGCTCCGACAGAACAGAGCTCACACCCCAGGCAGAAAATCAGCGTCCTTGATCACCATTTAAAATGAAAAGCCACCTCCAAAGAATTGTTTACTGCTCCGTCTGCAGAAAGTGCAACCCACGGTAAACCAAAGAGACAAAACAGTCTTTGGTGGATTGTTTGACGGAGCACTTAGGCGGTGTAAATTGTAATTAGCCATATGCTCCCTGGCACAGTAATCAAGAGGTAAACCTGCTGTCGTTGTGGGCCGCTTCCCTGTCTTTTCCCCAGCCAGAAGAGGAGACCGTAAAACTGGAGGACGGGAAGTAATTTCCCTGCAAATACCCCGGACTCTGTGATGACCATCTCCTCCCATTTCCAAGGACCTTCTTCTTCCAACCTTGGCTCCCCTGACACTGTCCTCTCCTGGTTAATAATAATAATAATGGCATTTATTAAGCGCTTACTATGTGCAAAGCCCCGTTCCAAGCGCTGGGGAGGTTACAAGGTGATCAGGTTGTCCCACGTGGGGCTCAATCAATCAATCAATCAATCAATCGTATTTATTGAGCGCTTACTATGTGCAGAGCACTGTACTAAGCGCTTGGGAAGTACAAATTGGCAACACATAGAGACAGTCCCTACCCAACAGTGGGCTCACAGTCTAAAAGGGCTCACAGTCTTAATCCCCATTTTACAGATGAGGTAACTGAGGCACAGAGAAGTGAAGTGACTGGTTCTCCTCCCATCTCTCCCGACGTTCACTCTCCGTCTCTTTCTTGAGCTCCTCCTCGGCCTCCCACCCACTAACTGAGGGGAGTCCCTCGAGCCACAGTTCTGGGTCCCCTTCTCGTCTCCATTCATTCCTTCATTCATTGAATCGTATTTATTGAGCGCTTACTGTGTGCAGAGCACTGAACTAAGCGCTTGGAAAGTCCAGTTTGGCAACAGAGACCATTCATTCATTCATTCAATCGTATTTATCATCATCATCAATCGTATTTATCGAGCGCTTACTGTGTGCAGAGCACTGGACTAAGCGCTTGGGAAGTACAAGTCGGCAACATATAGAGACGGTGCCTACCCAACGGCGGGCTCACAGTCTAGAAGGGGGAAACAGACGACAAAACAAAACATATGAACAAAATAAAATAAATAGAATATGTACAAGTAAAATAAATAGAGTAATAAATATGTACAAACATATATACATATATATATATATATATATATATGATGGACTAAGCGCTTGGGAAGTACAAGTTGGCAACATATAGAGACAGTCCCTACCCAACAGTGGGCTCACAGTCTAGATTAGCTTGAGAAGCAGCGTGGCTCAGTGGAAAGAGCCCGGGCTTTGGAGTCAGAGGTCATGGGTTCAAGTCCCGGCCCTGCCAATTGTCAGCTGTGTGACTTTGGGCAAGTCACTTCACTTCTCTGGGCCTCACTTCCCTCATCTGTCAAATGGGGATTAAGACTGTGAGCCCCCCGTGGGACAACGTGATCACATTGTAACCTCCCGAGCGCTTACAACAATGCTCTGCACATAGTAAGCGCTTAATAAATGCCATCATTATTATTATTATTATTACAACAGTAAGCGCTTAATAAATGCCATTATTATTATTATTATTCTCTGAGCCTCAGTGACCTCATCTGGAAAATGGGGATGAAGACTGTGAGCCCCTCTGATTACCTTGTATCTACCCCAGCTCTTATTGAGCGCTTACTGTGTGCAGAACACTGTACTGAGCGCCAATCCCTACCCAACGACGGGCTCATGTCGCCCCGCCCCGTTTATTTTGGCCCCGCCCCTCGGGGGGGTCCCCTCATCGTAGCCCCGCCCCTTTCTCTGTGGCCCCGCCCACTCTGCAACTCGCGCTGCCCCGCCCCTTTCATTTGGCCCCGCCCCTTTTGGTCCCTCACTGCTGCCCCTCCCGTGTCTGTGACCCCGCCCCTTTAATTTTGGCCCCACCCCCTCTTTGTGGCACCGCCCACTCTTCCCCTCACATAGCACCGCCCCCTTTTAGTTTGGCCCCGCCCCTTTGGGGGGTCCCTCGCTGTAGCCCCGCCCCTTTCGCCATGCCCCGCCCACTCTGCACTCACGTGGTCCCGCCCCCTTTGATTTTGGTCCCGCCCCCTTCTCTGTGGCCCCGCCCACTCTTCCCCTCACGTAGCACCGCCCCTTTTAGTTTGGCCCCGCCCCGTTTGGTCCCTCGCTGTGGCCCCGCCCCTTTTGCCATGGCCCCGCCGACCCTGCCCCTCACGTAGTCCCGCCCCTTTTATTTTGGCCCCGCTCCCTTTGGGGGACCCTAGCTATAGCCCCGCCCCTTTCTCTGTGGCCCCGCCCACGCCGCTCCTCGTGCAGCCCCGCCCCTTTGATGTTGCCCCGCCCCTTTTAGAACCCTCACTGTGGCCCCTCCCCTTTCTCTGTTGCCCCGCCCACCCCACCCCTCACGTAGTCCCGCCCCTTTGATTTCGGCCCCGCCCCCTGGGGGGGTTCCTCGCTGTGGCCCCGCCCATTCTACACCCCTCACTGTAGCCCCGCCCCTTAACTCTGGCCCCGCCCTCCCGCCCCTCTCTGCAGTCCCGCCCCTTTTAATCTAGCCCCGCCCCTTCACGTCCCTGTAATCCCCCTCCCTCTAGCCCCGCCCCTCCTGCTCCCTCACTGTAGCCCCGCCCCTCCAGCCTTCTCCCTCTGGCCCCGCCCCTCCTGCTCCCTCATGGTAGCCCCGCCTCTTTTACTCTGGCCCCGCCCTCTTACTGCCCCTCCCTGTAGCCCCTTCCCTTTACTCTGGCTCTTCCCCTTCCTCCCCCTCACTGCAGCCCCGCCCCTTTTAATCTAGCCCCGCCCCACCTGCTACGTCACTGTAGTGCCGCCCCTCCCTCTGGCCCCGCCCCCTCCTGCTCCCCTGCCGTAGCCCCGCCCCTCAGGTTACCTCCTTCTCCGATTGGCCCGCGCGGCGCCCCCGACGCTCCCTATTGGCCCCTTTTAATCTAGCCCCGCCCACCTCAACGTCACTATGGTCCCGCCCCTCCATCTGGCCCCGCCCCTCCTCCTCCCTCCCTCTGGCCCCGCCCCCTCCTGCTCCCCTCCCTCCGTAGCCCCGCCCCCAGGTAACCTCCTTCTCCGATAGGCCCGCGCGGCGCCCCCGGCGCTCCCTATTGGCTCCCGCGCGGCGGCCCCCGGGTTGGCCCCGCCCCCTGGCCGCGGCACGCATGCGCGGAGCGCCTGGCCCCGCCGGCGCGCGACGGGTGGGGGCGGGGGGAGGGGCGGCCCGGGCCGCCATGGAGGTGGAGGAGGCCTTCAGGTCTGTGGGGGAGATGGGCGTCTATCAAATGTACCTCTGCTTCCTGCTGGCCGTGCTGCTGCAGGTGAGGTACCCGCCCCCCACATCCCTTCATCCCATCAGTCACTCATTCTGTCCTATTTACTGAGCGCTCATCCCATCAGTCACTCATTCAGTCCTGTTTTACTGAGCACCCACTCATTCATTCATTCATTCAGTCAGTCCTATTTACTGAGCGCCGACTGGGTGCAGAGCCCCGGACTAAGAGCTTGGGAGAATGTACAGTTCGGCAATAATAATAGTAATAATGATGATGGCATTTGTTAAGCGCTTACTATGTGCCAAGAACTGCTCTAATAATAATAATAATGGCACTTGTTAAGCGCTTACTACGTGCCAAGCACTGTTCTAAGCGCTGGGGAGGTTACAAGGTGATCAGGTTGTCCCACGGGGGGCTCACAGTCTTCATCCCCGTTTTACAGATGAGGGAACTGAGGCACAGAGAATAATAATGATGGCATTTGTTAAGCGCTTACTACGTGCCAAGCACTGTACTAAGCGCTGGGGAGGTTACAAGGTGACCAGGTTGTCCCACGGGGGGCTCACAGTCTTCATCCCCATTTTCCAGATGAGGGAACTGAGGCACAGAGAATAGTAATGATGGCATTTGTTAAGTGCTTACTACGTGCCAAGCACTGTTCTAAGCGCTGGGGAGGTTACAAGGTGACCAGGTTGTCCCACGGGGGGCTCTCAGTCTTCATCCCCGTTTTCCAGATGAGGGAACTGAGGCACAGAGAATAATAATGATGGCATCTGTTAAGCGCTTACTACGTACAAAGCACTGTTCTAAGCGCTGGGGAGGTTATAAGGTGACCAGGTTGTCCCACGGGGGGCTCACAGTCTTCATCCCCATTTTCCAGATGAGGGAACTGAGGCACAGAGAATAGTAATGATGGCATTTGTTAAGTGCTTACTACGTGCCAAGCACTGTTCTAAGCGCTGGGGAGGTTACAAGGTGACCAGGTTGTCCCACGGGGGACTCTCAGTCTTCATCCCCGTTTTCCAGATGAGGGAACTGAGGCACAGAGAATAATAATGATGGCATCTGTTAAGCGCTTACTACGTACAAAGCACTGTTCTAAGCGCTGGGGAGGTTATAAGGTGACCAGGTTGTCCCACGGGGGGCTCACAGTCTTCATCCCCATTTTCCAGATGAGGGAACTGAGGCACAGAGAATAGTAATGATGGCATTTGTTAAGTGCTTACTACGTGCCAAGCACTGTTCTAAGCGCTGGGGAGGTTACAAGGTGACCAGGTTGTCCCACGGGGGGCTCTCAGTCTTCATCCCCGTTTTCCAGATGAGGGAACTGAGGCACAGAGAATAATAATGATGGCATCTGTTAAGCGCTTACTACGTACAAAGCACTGTTCTAAGCGCTGGGGAGGTTATAAGGTGACCAGGTTGTCCCACGGGGGGCTCACAGTCTTCATCCCCATTTTCCAGATGAGGGAACTGAGGCACAGAGAATAGTAATGATGGCATTTGTTAAGTGCTTACTACGTGCCAAGCACTGTTCTAAGCGCTGGGGAGGTTACAAGGTGACCAGGTTGTCCCACGGGGGGCTCTCAGTCTTCATCCCCATTTTCCAGATGAGGGAACTGAGGCACTGAGAATAATAATGATGGCATCTGTTAAGCGCTTACTACGTGCAAAGCCCTGTTCTAAGCGCTGGGGAGGTTACAAGGTGACCAGGTTGTCCCACGGGGGGCTCTCAGTCTTCATCCCCGTTTTCCAGATGAGGGAACTGAGGCACCGAGAATAATAATGACGGCATCTGTTAAGCGCTTACTACGTGCCAAGCACTGTTCTAAGCGCTGGGGAGGTTACAAGGTGACCAGGTTGTCCCACGTGGGGCTCACAGCCCTCAATACCGCTGGTCGATTTCTTTTAAGTAATAATAATAATGTTGGTATTTGTTAAGCGCTTACTATGTGCCAAGCACTGTTCTAACCGCTGGGGGAGATACAAGGTAATCAGGTTGTCCCACGTGGGACTCACAGTCTTTAAGTAGGATATTCCCTGGGATCCTGGGCTAGAAAAAAGTGGCCTTGGGCTTTCTTTTTCAACTTGCCTTTTTCCTCCCTCCGCTTGGGAAAGAGGAAACCCCGAAGCGTTCTGCACTTTGGCCTTGGGTTTGAGGAAGTATTTTCAAGAGGATGTGGGGGATTGCAGCTATCACCAACGCATGGTATGGTAGAGAAGGGGCGTGGCCTAGTGGGTGGATGATTAAAAAAAATAATAATAAACGATGGCATTTATCACTTCACTTCTCTGTGCCTCAGTTCCCTCATCTGTAAAATAATAATAATAATAATGGCATTTATTAAGCGCTTACTATGTGCAAAGCACTGTTCTAAGCGCTGGGGCGATGCAAGGTGATCAGGTTGTCCCACGGGGGGCTCACAGTCAATCCCCATTTTACAGATGAGGTAACTGAGGCCCAGAGAAGTTAAGTGACTTGCCCAAGGTCACACAGCTGACAGTTGGCGGAGCCAGGATTTGAACCCATGACTACTGACTCCAAAGCCTGTGCTCTTTCCACCGAGCCATGCTGCTTCTCTAAAGGGGGATTAAGACTGTGAGCCCCACATGGGACAACCTCATCTCCTTGTGTTCCCCCCAGCGCTTAGAACAGTGCTTTGCACATAGTAAGTGCTTAATAAAGAATAATAATAATAATGCTGGTATTTGTTAAGCGCTTACTATGTGCAAAGCACTGTTCTAAGCGCTGGGGAGGTTACAAGGTGATCAGGTTGTCCCATGGGGGGGCTCACAGTCTTAATCCCCACTTTACAGATGAGGGAACCGAGGCCCAGAGAAGTGAAGTGACTTGCCCAAAGTCACACAAGTCACACACAAAGTCATCTGGAAAATGGGGATGAAGACTGGGAGCCCCATGTAGGACAGGGGACTGTGTCCGACCTGATTTGCTTGTATAGTAATGATGGCGTTTGTTAAGCGCTTACTATGTGCCAAGCACTGTTCTAAGCGCCCGGGGGAATACAGGGTAATCAGGTTGTCCCACATGGGGCTCACAGTCTTCATCCCCATTTTACAGGTGAGGTAACTGAGGCCCAGAGAAGTGAAGTGACTTGCCCAAAGTCACACAGCTGACAATTGGCAGAGCCGGGATTTGAACCCATGACCTCTGACTCCAAAGCCCGGGCTCTTTCCACTGAGCCACGCTGCTTCTCCTGACCAGATGCAAGTTAATAATAATAATGATTGTATTTGTTAAGCGCTTACTATGTGCCAAGCAGCGTTCTAAGCGCTGGGGGAGGTACAAGGTGATCAGGTTGTCCCACTTGGGGCTCACGGTCTTCATCACCATTTTGCAGATGAGGAAACTGAGGCCCAGAGAAGTTAAGGGACTTGCCCAAAGTCACAGAGCAGATGAGCAGTGGAGCCGGGATTAGAACCCACGACCGATGACTCTCAAGTCTGTGTTCTTTCCACTGAGCCATGCTTGCGTTAATCAGGCTGGACGCAATCCCTTCTAGACTGTGAGCCCACTGTTGGGTAGGGACCGTCTCTATATATTGCCAACTTGTACTTCCCAAGCGCTTAGTACAGTGCTCTGCACACAGTAAGCGCTCAATAAATACGATTGAATGAATGAATGAATGAATGAATCCCTGTCCCCCGTGGGGCTCACAGTCTTCATCCCCATTTTACAGAGGAGGGAACCGGAGCACAGAGAAGTGAAGTGACTTGCCCACGGTCACACAGCAGACAAGGCTCAGTGGAAGCAGCGTGGCTCAGTGGAAAGAGCCCGGGCTTTGGAGTCAGAGGTCATGGGTTCAAATTACGGTTCCGCCACTTGTCCGCTGTGTGACTTGGAGCAAGTCATTTCACTTGCCAATTGTCAGCTGTGTGACTTTGGGCAAGTCACTTAACTTCTCTGGGCCTCAGTTCCCTCATCTGTAAAATGGGGATTGACTGTGAGCCCCCTGTGGGACAACCTGATCACCTTGTGACCTCCCCAGCGCTTAGAACAGTGCTTGGCACATAGTAAGTGCTTAATAAATGCCATCATTATTACTATTATTATTATTCTCTGGGCCTCAGTTCCCTCATCTGTAAAATGGGGATGAAGACTGTGAGCCCCCCATGGGACAACCTGATCACCTTGTAACCTCCCTAGCGCTTAGAACGGTGCTTTGCACATAGTAAGCGCTTAATAAATGCCATCATTATTATTATTATTCTCTGGCCCTCAGTTCCCTCATCTGTAAAATGGGGAGGAAGACTGTGAGCCCCCCTTGGGACAACCTGATCACCTTGTGACCTCCCCAGCGCTTAGAACGGTGCTTGACACATAATAAGCGCTTAATAAGTGCCATTATTATTATTATTAAGGGACAGAGCCGGGATTAGAACCCAGATCCTTTTGACTCCCAGGCACGGGCTGTAATAATAATAATAATAATGGCATTTATTAAGCGCTTACTATGTGCAAAGCACTGTTCTGAGCGCGAAAAAGGTGATCAGGTTGTCCCACAGGGGGCTCACAGTCAATCCTCATTTTCCCAGTGAGGAAACTGAGGCCCAGAGGAGCGAGGTGACTTGCCCAAAGTCACCCAGCTGACAGTTGGTGGAGCCGGGATTTGAACCCGTGACCTCCGACTCTAAAGGCCGGGCTCTTCCCATTGAGCCACGCCGCTTTGTTGGGTTGTGTAGCCCCCACCGTGCCCCGGCGTGGACTGCCCGCGCTGACCGTGCCGCCCGCCGGCCTTTAAGCTGTGTGTGGCCACGGAAGCCATCCTCATTGCCCTGGTGGGTGCCACCCCTCCGTATTTGCACGGGCCGTAATAATAATAATAATAATAATAATAATGGAATTTATTAAGCGCTTACTATGTGCAAAGCACTGTTCTAAGCGTGAAAAAGGAGATCAGGTTGCCCACAGCAGGCTCACAGTCAATCCTCATTTTCCCAGTGAGGGAACTGAGGCCCAGAGGAGGGAGGTGACTTGCCCAAAGTCACCCAGCTGACAGTTGGCGGAGGTGGGATTTGAACCCATGACCTCCGACTCTCAATGGGCTTTTCCCATTGAGCCACGCCGATTTGTTGGGTTGTGTTGCCCCCACCCCCTGCCCCGGTGTGGACCGCCCGCGCTGACCATGCTGCCCGCCGGCCTTCCAGCTGTACGTTGCCACAGAAGCCATCCTCATCGCCCTGGTGGGCTCCACCCCTCCGTATTTGCACGGGCTGTAATAGTAATAATAATAATAATAATGATAATAATAATAATAATGGCATTTATTAAGCGCTTACTGTGTGCAAAGCACTGTTCTAAGCGTAAAAAAGGTAATCAGGTTGTCCCACAGGGGGCTCACAGTCAATCCTCATTTTCCCGATGAGGGAACTGAGGCCCAGAGGAGCGAGGTGACTTGCCCAAAGTCACCCAGCTGACAGTTGGCGGAGGTGGGATTTGAACCCGTGACCTCCGACTCTCAATGGGCTTTTCCCATTGAGCCACGCCGATTTGTTGTGTTGTGTTGCCCCCATCGGTGCCCCGGCGTGGACCGCCCTCACTGACCGTGCCGCCCGGCCTTCCAGCTGTACGTTGCCACGGAAGCCATCGTCATCGCCCTGGTGGGCGCCACCCCTCCGTATTTGCATGGGCCGTAATAATAATAATAATAATAACAACAATAATAATAATAATAATAATGGCATTTATTAAGCGCTTACTATGTGCAAAGCACTGTTCTGAGCGTGCAAAAGGAGATCAGGTTGCCCACAGCGGGCTCACAGTCAATCCTCATTTTCCCGATGAGGGAACTGAGGCCCAGAGGAGCGAGGTGACTTGCCCAAAGTCACCCAGCTGACAGTTGGGGGAGGTGGGATTTGAACCCGTGACCTCCGATTCTCAATGGGGTTTTCCCATTGAGCCACGCCGATTTGTTGGGTTGGGTTGCCCCCACTGTGGACCGCCCGCGCTGACCGTGCCGCCCTCCGGCCTTCCAGCTGTACGTTGCCACGGAAGCCATCCTCATCGCCCTGGTGGGAGCCACCCCTCCGTATCGCTGGGACCTGGGTGGGCCGGTGGCCAACGAGAGCCTCGCCAACCGGTCCGCCGGCCAGGACCGGGCCTTCGGCGACTGGTTCCGCGGGGCCAACGGCAGCGAGCTCCGCAAGCACGTCCACTTCAGCGGCAGTTTCACCTCCATCGCCTCCGAGGTAACGCGGGGTTGCCCCCGGAGGAGTCAGGGCCGGGGGGCAGCCCGGCGGCTCCCGCCCGTTGCAAGCGATGCAGACGATCGGGGGGATACTGATAATGATTGCGGTATTTGTAATAATAATGATCAATCAATCAATCGTATTTATTGAGCGCTTACTGTGTGCAGAGCACTGGACTAAGCGCTTGGGAAGTCCAAGTCGGCAACATCTAGAGACGGTCCCTACCCAACAGTGGGCTCACAGTCTAAAAGGGGGAGACAGAGAACAAAACCAAACATACGAACAAAATAAAATAAATAGAATAGATAGGTACAAGTAAAATAAATAAATAGGGTAATAATAAATGATGGCGTTTATTAAGCCCTTACTATGTGCCAAGCGCTGAGGAGGTCACAGGGTGATCAGATTGTCCCACGGGGGGCTCACAGTCTTCATCCCCATTGTACAGATGAGGGAACAGAGGCCCAGAGAAGTGAAGTGACTTGCCCAAAGTCACCCAGCTGACAAGTTAGGGGAGCCGGGATTTGAACCCATGACCTCTGACTCCAAAGCCCAGGCTCTTTCCACTGAGCCAGGCTGCATTAGAGGAGCAAAGTGTGCGGGATGCGTTAATAATAATAATAATAATAATGACATTTATTAAGCGCTTACTATGTGCAAAGCACTGTTCTAAGCGCTGAGGAGATCACAGGGTGATCAGATTGTCCCACGGGGGGCTCACAGTCTTCATCCCCATTGTACAGATGAGGGAACTGAGGCCCAGTGAAGTGAAGTGACTTGCCCAAAGTCACACAGCTGACGGTTGGGGGAGCCGGGATTTGAACCCATGACCTCTGACTCCAAAACCCGGGCTCTTCCCACTGAGCCATGCTGCTTCTCTAGTGCTTATTATGTGTGGGGCTCACGATCCTCATCCCCATTTTGCAGATGAGGCAACCGAGGCCCAGAGCAGTGGGCGAGGAGGCGCCGGGTGGTCCCCAGCCCCTCCAGGCCGTCGGCGGGGTCCCTGTTGGGAGTCGAGGTGCCTCCCGCCTGTCCTGGGGTTGGCAGGGGTCGGGGTAGGGGGGAAGGGAGGAGGGTCGGGGGGGGGGTGGGAGTGGAGGAGCCGGGGCTGTGGCCCCCGGGGCGGTGGGCGGCCTGGAGGGGGCCCCGACCCCTTAGGGGGTTCCAGCAGTCACCTCTCGGCCCGCTTGGGGCCAGCTTGGCTGCGGTCACCTCCCCCTCCCTGCCTCACGTTCTCTCCCCCTTCCTTCTCCTTCCTGTTCTTCCCCTTCCTCCTCCTCCTCCTCCTTTCCCTTCTTTCCCCGCTCTTTCTCCTCCTCCCCTTCTGCCTCTCCTCCTCTTCCTTCTCTTCTTCCTCCTCCTCCTTTCCCTCCTCTTCTTTCTCCTCTTCTTCCTGCTCTCCTCCATCTCCTCCTTTCCCACCTCTTCTTCCTCCTCTTCCTCCTCCCTCTCCCGTTCCTCTCTTCTTCTTCCTCCTCCTTCTCCTTTCTCACCTCGTCCCCTCCTCTTCCTCTTCCTTTCCCTCTTCCTTCTCCTTTTCTTCCTCCTCCTTTCCCACCTTTTCCTCCTCCCCTTCCTCCTCCCCTCCTCTTCCTTCTCCTCTTCTTCCTCCTCCTCCCCCTCCTTGTCCTTCTCCTCTTCTTCCTCCTCCTTTCCCATCTCTTCCACCTCTTCTTTCTCCCCCTCCTCTTCCTTCTCTCCCTCCTCCTCCTCTGCCTCCTTTCCCTTCTCTTTCTCCCCCTTCCTCCTCCTCCTCCTCCTTTCCCTTCTTTCCCCGCTCTTTCTCCTCCTCCCCTTCTGCCTCTCCTCCTCTTCCTTCTCTTCTTCCTCCTCCTCCTTTCCCTCCTCTTCTTTCTCCTCTTCTTCCTGCTCTCCTCCATCTCCTCCTTTCCCACCTCTTCTTCCTCCTCTTCCTCCTCCCTCTCCCCTTCCTCTCTTCTTCTTCCTCCTCCTTCTCCTTTCTCACCTCGTCCCCTCCTCTTCCTCTTCCTTTCCCTCTTCCTTCTCCTTTTCTTCCTCCTCCTTTCCCACCTTTTCCTCCTCCCCTTCCTCCTCCCCTCCTCTTCCTTCTCCTCTTCTTCCTCCTCCTCCCCCCTCCTTGTCCTTCTCCTCTTCTTCCTCCTCCTTTCCCATCTCTTCCACCTCTTCTTTCTCCCCCTCCTCTTCCTTCTCTCCCTCCTCCTCCTCTGCCTCCTTTCCCTTCTCTTTCTCCCCCTTCCTCCTCCTCCTCCTCCTTTCCCTTCTTTCCCCGCTCTTTCTCCTCCTCCCCTTCTGCCTCTCCTCCTCTTCCTTCTCTTCTTCCTCCTCCTCCTTTCCCTCCTCTTCTTTCTCCTCTTCTTCCTGCTCTCCTCCATCTCCTCCTTTCCCACCTCTTCTTCCTCCTCTTCCTCCTCCCTCTCCCCTTCCTCTCTTCTTCTTCCTCCTCCTTCTCCTTTCTCACCTCGTCCCCTCCTCTTCCTCTTCCTTTCCCTCTTCCTTCTCCTTTTCTTCCTCCTCCTTTCCCACCTTTTCCTCCTCCCCTTCCTCCTCCCCTCCTCTTCCTTCTCCTCTTCTTCCTCCTCCTCCCCCTCCTTGTCCTTCTCCTCTTCTTCCTCCTCCTTTCCCATCTCTTCCACCTCTTCTTTCTCCCCCTCCTCTTCCTTCTCTCCCTCCTCCTCCTCTGCCTCCTTTCCCTTCTCTTTCTCCCCCTTCCTCTTCCTTTACCACCTATTCCTCTTCCTCCTCCCCCCGCTCCTCTTCTTCCTCATTTCCCTCCTCTTCCTTCTCCTCTTCATCGTCCTCCTTCCCCTCCTCTTCCTTCTCCTTTGTCCTTCTCCTTTTCCATTTCTTCCTCCTCCTCTTCCTCCTTTCCCTTCTCTTTCTTCCCCCTTCCTCTTCCTTTCCCACCTCTTCCTCCTCCCCCTCCTCTTCTCCTCCTTTCCCTCCTCTTCCTTCTCCTCTTCATCCTCCTCCTCGCATCTCCTCCTCCTCCTCTTCCTCCTTTCCCTTCTCTTTCTCCCCCCCTTCCTTCTCTTCCTCCTCCTCCTCCATTCCCTTCTCTTTCTCCCCCTTCCTCTTCCTTTCCCACCTCTTCCTCCTCCCCCTCCTCTTCTCCTCCTTTCCCTCCTCTTCCTTCTCCTCTTCGTCATCCTCCTCGCATCTCCTCCTCCTCCTCTTCCTCCTCTCCCTTCCCCCCTCCTCTTCCTTCTCTTCTTCCTCCTTTCCCTTCTCTTTCTCCCCCCTCCTCTTCCTTTCCCACCTCTTCCTCCTCCTCCTCCCCTCTCCCTCCACCTTTCCCTCCTCCTTTCCTTCCTCCTTTCCCTCCTCTTCCTTATCCTCTTCATCCTCCTCCTCGCACCTCCTCCTCCTTTCCCTTCTCTTTCTCCCCCTCCTCCTCCCCTCTTCCCTTTCACCCCTTCTCCTCCAACCCTCCTCCTCTCCTCCGTCCTCTCCCCATCACCCCGGCCGTCGCCCTCGCCTCGCCCTCCCCTCCGTCCTGCCCGGGTGGTCGCCCGGCACCAGTGGTACCTGATCGCCGACCGGTCCTATAAGGTCAGCGCGGCCAGCTCGTGTTTCTTCAGCGGCGTGTTTGTGGGCGTGCTGTCCTTCGGCCAGCTCTCGGACCGCTACGGCAGGAAGAAAGTTTTCCTCACAGGTAACCCTGCCTTCGCCACACCCCCGGGGCCTCTGGACCAGCAAGAGGCGGCCGATTCCCGGGGTGGGGGGTGCCCCTGTAGGGAAGAACGGCCAACGGGAATGGAGAGGCCGGGATGGGCCGGGGGATGGAGGAAGGGAGTTCTCCGGGGAGCCTTGCGGAGGGAACAGAGTGGAAGGATCATCATCATCATCAATCGTATTTATTGAGCGCTTACTATGTGCAGAGCACTGTACTAAGCGCTTGGGAAGTACAAATTGGCAACATATAGAGACAGTCCCTACCCAACAGTGGGCTCACAGTCTAAAAGGGGGAAGGATGGGAAACAGGCACTTAGAACAGTGCTTTGCACATAGTAAGCGCTTAACAAATACCATCATTATTATTATTATTATATATACAGGTGCTGTGGGGAGGGGAAGGAGGTAGGGCGGGGGGGGATGGGGAGGAGGAGAGGAAAAAGGGGGCTCAGTCCGGGAAGGCATCTTGGAGGAGGTCTTCCATATACATATATGTATATGTGTTTACTGTGAGCCCACCGTTGGGTAGGGACCGTCTCTAGATGTTGCCGACTTGGACTTCCCAAGCGCTTAGTCCAGTGCTCTGCACACAGTAAGCGCTCAATAAATACGATGGAATGAATGAATGAATAATAATAATAATGATGGCATTTATTAAGCGCTTACTATGTGCAAAGCACTTGAATGAGGTGAGCTCTCAGTGGAGCCCCGGGAGGTCAGGGCAGCGGCCCCCGTCCGCCCATCCCGGCGCGGGCGCCTCCCCGTTGTGTTTTCCAGGTTTCGCCTTGGACCTCGTATGCGCCGTGGGCAACGGGCTGGCCCCCTCCTACGAGCTGTTCGCCCTGTCGCGCTTCCTGGTGGGAATCATGAACGGCGGGATGTCCCTCGTCGCCTTCGTCCTGCTCAACGAGTGCGTGGGCGCTGCCTATTGGGCCCTGGCAGGTTGGTCCCTCGGGGGGGTCCGGAGGCGGGGGGTCTCGCCCTCGGGGCGGGGGGGACCGGAGGCCTAGGGGGTAGACTGTGAGCCCACTCTTCTAGACCGTGAGCCCACTGTTGGGTAGGGACTATCTCTATATGCTGCCAAATTGGACTTCCCGAGCGCTTAGTACAGTGCCCTGCGCACAGTAAGCGCTCAATAAATACGACTGATGATGATGATGATGACTGTCTCTCTACATTGCCAACTTGGACTTCCCAAGCGCTTAGTACAGTGCCCTGCACACGTAAGCGCTCAATAAATGCGATTGATGATGATGATGATGACTGTCTCTCTACATTGCCAACTTGGACTTCCCAAGCGCTTAGTACAGTGCTCTGCACACAGTAAGCGCTCAATAAATACGATTGATGATGATGATGATGATGACTCTCTCTCTACGTTGCCATCTTGGACTTCCCAAGCGCTTAGTACAGTGCCCTGCACACAGTAAGCGCTCAATAAATACGACTGATGATGACGATGATGACTGCCTCTCTACGTTGCCAGCTTGGACTTCCCAAGCGCTTAGTACAGTGCCCTGCACACAGTAAGCGCTCAATAAATGCGATTGATGATGATGATGATGACTGTCTCTCTACATTGCCATCTTGGACTTCCCAAGCGCTTAGTACAGTGCCCTGCACACAGTAAGCGCTCAATAAATACGATTGATGATGACGATGATGACTGTCTCTCTACATTGCCAACTTGGACTTCCCAAGCGCTTAGTACAGTGCTCTGCACACAGTAAGCGCTCAATAGATACGATCGATCGGTTGGTTTTAGACTGTGAGCCCACTGTTGGGTAGGGACTGTCTCTATGTGTTGCCAATTTGTACTTCCCAAGCGCTTAGTACAGTGCTCTGCACATAGAAAGCGCTCAATAAATACGATTGATTGATTGATTGATTGATTGGTTGATAGAGCCCGGGCCTGGGAATCAGAAGGATAGTAATGATGGCATTTGTTAAGCGCTTACTATGTGCCAAGCACTGTTCTAAGCGCTGGGGGGGGATACAAGGTCATGAGGTGGTCCCACCGGGGGGGTCACAGTCTTCTAAGCGCTGGGGGAGCATACAAGGTAATCCAGTTGTCCCCCGTGGGGCTCACAGTCTTCATTTTCTGTTTCCACTGAGGGTGGCGGGCCCTCGCCGGAGGGCAGGGGAGACTTCTAGTCTTCTAGCCCGTGAGCCCGCTGTTGGGTAGGGACCGTCTCTATATGTTGCCAACTTGGACTTCCCAAGCGCTTAGTACAGTGCTCTGTGCACGGTAAGCGCTCAATAAATGCGATTGAACGAAATGAATGAATGAGACTGGGAAGCGCCCGGAGCTGAGGATTCCGGAGGGGGGCCTCCAGGGGGTCAGCGTCAAGGGCGAGGAGGAGGCTAGAAAAGCCGCGTGACTCAGTGGAAAGAGCCCGGGCTTTGGAGTCAGAGGTCATGGGTTCTAATCCCGGCTCTGCCACTTGTCAGCTGGGTGACTTTGGGCAAGTCACTTCACTTCTCTGGGCCTCAGTTCCCTCATCTGGAAAATGGGGGTGAAGACTGAGCCCCCCATGGGACATCCTGATCACCTTGTAACCTCCCCAGCGCTTAGAACAGTGCTTTGCACATAGTAAGCGCTTAATAAATACTATTATTATCATTATTATTATTATTATTATTATTATTATTATTATTATTACTTGTCAGCTGGTTGACTTTGGGCACTTCTCTGGGCCTCAGTTCCCTCATCTGTAAAATGGGGATGAAGACTGTGAGCCCCCCATGGGACATCCTGATCACCTTGTAACCTCCCCAGCGCTTAGAACAGTGCTTTGCACATAGTAAGCGCTTAATAAATGCCATCATTATTATTATTATTACTTGTCAGCTGGGTGACTTTGGGCACTTCTCTGGGCCTCAGTTCCCTCATCTGTACAATGGGGATGAAGGCCGTGAGCCCCACGCGGGACAACCTGATCACCTTGTATCCCCCCCCCAGCACTTAGAACAGTGCTTTGCACATAGTAAGCGCTGAATAAATGCCATCATTATTATTATTATTATTATTGCTTGTCAGCTGGGTGACTTTGGGCACTTCTCTGGGCCTCGGTTCCCTCATCTGTACAATGGGGATTCATTCATTGATTCATTCAATTGTATTTATTGAGTGCCTACTGTGTGCAGAGCACTGGACTAAGCGCTTGGGAAGTCCAAGTTGGCAACATATAGAGACGGTCCCTACCTGATAGCGGGCTCATTAACAATAATAATAATAATGATTCATTCATTCAGTGGTATTTATTGAGCACTTACTGTATGCAGAGCACTGTACTAAGTGCTTGGGAAGTCCAAGTTAGCAACATATAGAGACGGTCCCTACCCGACAGCGGGCTTATTAACAATAATAATAATAATGATTAATTCATTCATTCAGTGGTATTTATTGAGCTCTTACCATGTGCAGAGCACTGGACTAAGCGCTTGGGAAGTCCAAGTTGGCAACATATAGAGACGGTCCCTACCCGACAGCGGGCTCATTAACAATAATAATAATAATGATTCATTCATTCAATGGTATTTATTGAGCGCTTACCATATGCAGAGCACTGGACTAAGTGCTTGGGAAGTCCAAGTTGGCAACATATAGAGACGGTCCCTACCCGACAGCGGGCTCATTAACAATAATAATAATAATGATTCATTCATTCAATGGTATTTATTGAGCGCTTACCGTATGCAGAGCACTGGACTAAGTGCTTGGGAAGTCCAAGTTGGCAACATATAGAGATGGTCCCTACCTGTCAGCGGGCTTATTAACAATAATAATAATAATAATGATTCATTCATTCAGTCGTATTTATTGAGCACTTACTGTGTGCAGAGCACAGGACTAAGCGCTTGGGAAGTCCAAGTTGGCAACATCTAGAGATGGTCCCTACCTGACAGCGGGCTTATTAACAATAATAATAATAATGATTCATTCATTCAGTGGTATTTATTGAGCGCTTACTGTGTGCAGAGCACTGGACTAAGCACTTGGGAAGTCCAAGTTGGCAACATATAGAGACGGTCCCTACCCGACAGCGGGCTTATTAGCAATAATAATAATAATCATTCATTCATTCAATGGTATTTATTGAGCTCTTACCTGTGCAGAGCACTGGACTAAGCGCTTGGGAAGTCCAAGTTGGCAACATATAGAGATAGTCCCGACCCAACAGTGGGCTCACAGTCTAGAAGATGAAGACTGTGAGCCCCACGCGGGACAACCTGGTCACCTCGTGTCCCCCTCCAGCGCTTAGAACAGTGCTTCATTCATTCATTCAATCGTATTTATTGAGCGCTTACCGTGTGCAGAGCACTGGACTAAGCGCTTGGGAAGTCCAAGTTGGCAACATATAGAGACGGTCCCTACCCGACAGCGGGCTTATTAGCAATAATAATAATAATCATTCATTCATTCAATGGTATTTATTGAGCTCTTACCTGTGCAGAGCACTGGACTAAGCGCTTGGGAAGTCCAAGTTGGCAACATATAGAGATAGTCCCGACCCAACAGTGGGCTCACAGTCTAGAAGATGAAGACTGTGAGCCCCACGCGGGACAACCTGGTCACCTCGTGTCCCCCTCCAGCGCTTAGAACAGTGCTTCATTCATTCATTCAATCGTATTTATTGAGCGCTTACCGTGTGCAGAGCACTGGACTAAGCGCTTGGGCAACATATAGAGACGGTCCCTACCCAACAGTGGGCTCACAGTCTAGAAGATGAAGACTGTGAGCCCCGCGTGGGACAACCTGGTCACCTTGTATCCCTCCCAGCGCTTAGAACAGTGCTTGGCACGTAGTAAGCGCTTAACCAATGCCATTTTTATTAGTATTATTATTAGAGGGGTCCTGACCGCGCGCCGTGTTCTCTCCCCGGCTGTGGCAGGGTCCATGGGCGGCCTGTTTTTCGCGGTGGGGATCGCCCAGTTCGCGCTGTTGGGATACTTGATCCGCTCCTGGAGAACCCTGGCCGCCGTGGTCAACCTGCAGGGAACGGTGGTGTTCCTCCTGTCGCTGTAAGTGGGCCTCGCCGCCGGCCGGAATAATCACGACGGCGTTTAGTAAGCGCTTACTATGTGCAAAGCACTGTTCTAAGCGCTGAAGGAACCTGTTCGGTTTTGTCGTCCGTCTCCCCCGCTTCTAGACCGCGAGCCCGTCGTCGGGTAGGGACCGCCTCCACCCGTTGCCGACTTGGCCTGCCCAAGCGCTTAGTACAGTCCAGTTCACCCTCGGTCCAGCCGGTGAACGAACGAATGAACTGACCGTCCTTCCTGGAGAAGCAGCGTGGCTCAGTGGGAAGAGCCCGGGCTTTGGAGTCCGAAGTCAGGGGTTCGAATCCCGGCTCCGCCACTTGGCAGCTGGGCGACTTTGGGCAAGTCAGTTCACCGCTCCGGGCCTCGGTTCCCTCATCTGGAAAATGGGGGTGAAGGCTGGGAGCCCCCCGTGGGACAACCTGATCACCTTGTAACCTCCCAAGCGCTTAGAGCAGTGCTGTGCACATAGTAAGCGCTTAATAAATGCCATCATCATCATTCCTTCCAACGGACAGACTCTCCCTTCCCTTCAGAGAAGCAGCGTGGCTCAGTGGAAAAGGGCCCGGGCTTTAGAGTCAGAGGTCATGGGTTCAAATCCCGGCTCCGCCAATTGTCAGCTGTGTGACTTTGGGCAAGTCACTTCCCTGTGCCTCAGTTCCCTCACCTGTAAAATGGGGATGAAGACTGTGAGCCCCCCGTGGGATAACCCGATCACCTTGTAACCTCCCCAGCGCTTAGAACAGTGCTTTGCACATAGTAAGCGCTTAATAAATGCTATCATTATTATTATTATTATTATTATCGAAGGCCCGTCTCCTCCAGGAGGCCTTCCCTGACTGCGCCCTTCTTCCCTCTTCTCATTCATCCCACTGTTGGGTAGGGACTGTCTCTATATGTTGCCAATTGGTACTTCCCAAGCGCTTAGTACAGTGCTCTGCACATAGTAAGCGCTCAATAAATACGATTGATGATGATGATTCATAATAATAATAATAATGGCATTTGTTAAGCACTTAAATGCCATTATTATTATTATTATTATGAATGAAATGCAGTGTAATCGATTAATTTCCTTGCAGCTGGGCTGCAAAGCCACCGCGTGGCAAGAGCCTCCGCCCGGCCGCTCTGCATAACCTGTTGGATTTGTTCCCGGACGGTATTTCGGATCCCTTTTGATCTATTGATCTTCGATCTCTTTCCGCGTGTAGCCTCCGTCAAAAATTCCCAGGATCCGATGACCCTTTGTTGCTGCAATAAAGCAGCCGTTGTTAAACGTGCCCACAAACACACAAACACGCACGCACAGGCCTCCCCCGTCCCCTCCGGTCTTCCGAGCCGTCCGCTCGGTTGGACGACCCGGACAAATGGGACACAGCGTGGCTCAGTGGAAAGAGCCCGGGCTTTGGAGTCAATCAATTAATCAATCAATCGTATTTATTGAGCGCTTACTGTGTGCAGAGCACTGGACTAAGCGCTTGGGAAGTCCAAGTTGGCAACATCTAGAGACAGTCCCTACCCAACAGTGGGCTCACAGTCTAAAAGAGTCAGAGGTCATGGGTTCATGACCTCTGACATATATATGTATATATGGTTGTACATATTTATTACTCTATTTATTTATTTTACTTGTACATTTCTATCCTACTTATTTTATTTTGTTGGTATGTTTGGTTCTGTTCTCTGTCTCCCCCTTTTAGACTGTGAGCCCACTGTTGGGTAGGGACTGTCTCTATGTGATGCCAATTTGTACTTCCCAAGCGCTTAGTCCAGTGCTCTGCACATAGTAAGCGCTCAATAAATACGATTGATTGATTGATTGATTGATTCAAATCCCAGCTCCGCCAACTGCCAGCTGGGTGACTTTGGGCAAGTCACTTCATCATCATCATCATCATCAATCGTATTTATTGAGCGCTTACTATGTGCAGAGCACTGTACTAAGCGCTTGGGAAGTAGAAATTGGCAACATCTAGAGACAGTCCCTACCCAACAGTGGGCTCACAGTCTAAAAGGGGGAGACAGAGAACAAAACCAAACATACTAACAAAATAAAATAAATAGAATAGATATGTACAAATAAAATAAATAAATAAATAAATAGAGTAATAAATAAATAAATAGAGTAACACTTCACTTCTCTGGGCCTCAGTTCCCTCACCTGGAAAATGGGGATTAAAACTGGGAGCCCCCCCCGTGGGACAACCTGATCACCTTGTAAACTCCCCAGCGCTTAGTGCTTTGCACATAGTAAGCGCTTAACAAATGCCATCCAAAAAAAAAAAAGACGAAACATATTCACAAAATAAAATAAAGAGAATAAATAGGTACACATACAATAAAATTAATAAATGCAACAAGACGAAACATATTCACAAAATAAAATAAAGAGAATAAATAGGTGCAAACACAATAAAATTAATAACTACAAGACAAAACATATTCACAAAATGAAATAAAGAGAATAAATAGGTACAAATACAATAAAATTAATAAATACAAGACAACATATTCACAAAATGAAATGAAGAGAATAAATAGGTACACATACAATAAAATTAATAAATACAAGACGAAACATTCACAAAATAGAATAAAGAGAATAGGTACACATACAATAAAATTAATAAATGCAACAAGATGAAACATTCACAATATGAAATAAAGAGAATAAATAGGTACACATACAATAAAATTAATAAATACAACAAGACTAAACATATTCACAAAATGAAATAAAGAGAATAAATAGGTACACATACAATAAAATTAATAAATACAAGATGAAACATATTCACAAAATAGAATAAAGAGAATAAATAGGTACACATACAATAAAAGTAATAAATACAAGACAAAACATTCACAAAATAAAATAAAGAGAATAAATAGGTACAAATTAAATAAAATTAATAAATGCAACAAGACAAAACATTCACAAAATAAAATAAACAGAATAAATAGGTACAAATACAATAAAATTAATATATACAAGACAAAACATATTCACAAAATAAAATAAAGGGAATAAATGTGTACACATAAAATAAAATTAATAAATACAAGACAAAACATTCACAAAATAAAGAGAATAAATAGGTACACATAAAATAAAATTAATAAATACAAGAAAACAAAACATTCACAAAAAGAAATAAAGAGAATAAATAGGTACACATACAATAAAATTAATAAATACAAGACAAAACATATTCACATATTCACAAAATAGAATAAAGAGAATAAATAGGTACACATACAATAAAATTAATAAATACAAGATGAAACATTGACGAAATAAGATAAAGAGAATAAGTAGGTACACATACAATAAAACTAATAAATACAAGACAAAACATACTCACAAAATAAAATAAAGAGAATAAATAGGTACAAATAAAATAAAATTAATAAATACAAGACAAAACATAGTCACAAAATGAAATAAAGAGAATAAATAGGTACACATACAATAAAATTAATACAACAGGACGAAACATATTCACAAAATAGAATGAAGAGAATTAATAGGTACACATACAATAAAATTAATACAAGATGAAACATTCACAAAACAAAAAAAAGAATAAATAGGTACACATACAATAAAATTAATAAATACAAGACAAAACATATTCACAAAACAGAATAAAGAGAATAAATAGGTACACATACAATAAAATTAATAAATAGAACAAGATGAAGCATATTCACAAAATAGAATAAAGAGAATAAATTGGTACACATACAATAAAATTAATAAATACAAGACAAAACACATTCACAAAATAGAATAAAAAGAATAAATAGGTACACATACAATAAAATTAATAAATACAAGACGGAACATTCACAAAAGAGAATAAATAGGTACACATAGAATAAAATTAATAAATACAACAAGATGAAACATATTCACAAAATAGAATAAAGAGAATAAATAGGTACACATACAATAAAATTAATAAATACAAGACAAAACATATTCACTAAAGAGAATAAATAGGTACACGTAAAATAAAATTAATAAATACAACAAGACGAAACATTCACAAAAGAGAATAAGTAGGTACACATACAATAAAATAAATACAACAGGACGAAACATTCACAAAAGAGAATAAGTAGGTACACATACAATAAAATAAATACAACAGGACGAAACATTCACAAAATAGAATAAAGAGAATAAATAGGTACACATACAATAAAATTAATAAATGCAACAAGAAACATATTCACAAAATAGAATAAAGATAATAAATAGGTGCACATAAAATAGAATTAATAAATACAAGATGAATCATATTCACAAAAGAGAATAAATAAGTACACATACAATAAAATTAATAAATACAACAAGACAAAACATATTCACAAAATAGAATAAAGAGAATAAATAGGTACACATACAATAAAATTAATAAATACAAGACCAAACACATTCACAAAATGAAATAAAGAGAATAAATAGGTACACATACAATAAAATTAATAAATGCAACAAGACGAAACATATTCACAAAATAGAATAGAGAATAGGTACGCATACAATAAAATGAATAAATGCAACAAGACAAAACCTATTCACAAAATGCAATAAATAGAATAAATAGGTACACATACAATAAAATGAATAAATGCAACAAGACAAAACCTATTCACAAAATGCAATAAATAGAATAAATAGGTACACATACAATAAAATGAATAAATGCAACAAGACAAAACATATTCACAAAATGAAATAAATAGAATAAATAGGTACACATACAATAAAATTAATAAATACAACAGGACGAAACATTCACAAAATAGAATAAAGAGAATAAGTAGGTACATGTACAATAAAATTAATAAATGCAACAAGACGAAACATATTCACAAAATGAAATAAAGAGAATAAATAGGTACACATACAATAAAATTAATAAATGCAACAAGACGAAACATATTCACAAAATAGAATAGAGAATAGGTACGCATACAATAAAATGAATGAATGCAACAAGACGAAACATATTCACAAAATGCAATAAATAGAATAAATAGGTACGCATACAATAAAATGAATAAATGCAACAATACAAAACATATTCACAAAATGAAATAAATAGAATAAATAGGTACACATACAATAAAATTAATAAATACAACAGGACGAAACATTCACAAAATAGAATAAAGAGAATAAACAGGTACACATCCAATAAAATTAATAAATGCAACAAGATGAAACATATTCACAAAATGGAATAAAGAGAAGAAATAGGTACACATACAATAAAATTAATAAATGCAACAAGGCGAAACATATTCACAAAATAGAATAAAGAGAATAAATGGGTACCAATAAAATAATAATAGATAAATATTGAAATGATTGAATGCATTTCAGGTTCATCCCCGAATCCCCGCGCTGGCTGTACGCGCAGGGCCGGCTGAGCGAAGCGGAGGACGTCCTCTACCTCATCGCCCGGAGGAACCGCTCCCCAAGATGCACCTTTTCCCTGACGCTCCTGGAAGACCGCGATTCCAGGGAATCGGCCGGATTCCTTGACCTCTTCCGCTCCAAGGTCCTCCTGGGACACACGCTGGTCATGGTCTTCGTCTGGTTCGTACGGAATGGGGCCGCGGGAGCCCCCCGACCTAACAGTAACAATCGCTGGGCTATTTATTATTATTATTATTATTAATAATAATAATAATAATAATAATAATAATGGCATTTATTAAGTGCTTACTACATGCCAAGCACTGTTCTAAGTGCTGGGGACGTTCCAAGGTGATCAGGTTGCCCCTCAGGGGGCTCCCAGTCTTCATCCCCATTTTACAGATGAGGGAATTGAGGCCTAGAGAAGTTAAGTGACTCGCCCAAACCACACAGCTGGCAGAGGGAATTGAGGCCCTGAGAAGTTAGTTAATAATGATAATAATAGGAATAATGGTATTTGTTGAGCGTGTACTGTGCCGGGCGCTGTACTAAGCGCCAGGGTGGAGGCGAGCAAATGGGGTTGGGCCGAGTCCCCGTCCCACGTGGGGCTCACGGTCTTAATCCCCGTTTGACAGGGGAGGGAACTGAGGCCCAGAGAAGTGAATTAATAATAATCTTAATGATATTTGTTAAGTGGTTACTATGTCAAGCGTTTAATAATAATAAAATAATAATAATGGTATTTGTTAAGCACTTACTGTGCCAGGCACTGTACTAAGCGCCGGGGTGGATGCGAGCAAATGGGGTTGGGCCGAGTCCCCGTCCCACGTGGGGCTCACGGTCTTAGTCCCCGTTTGACAGGGGAGGGAATTGAGGCCCAGAGAAGTGAATTAATAATAATAAAATAATAATAATGGTATTTGTTAAGCGCTTACTTTGTCAAGCGCTGTTCTAAGCGCTGGGTTAGATACGAGATAGTTTGGACACAGTCCCCGTCCCTCATGGGGCTCACAGTCGTCATCCCCATTTGACAGATGAGGGAACTGAGGCCCAGAGAAGTTAAATAATAATAATGATGATGGTATTTGTTAAGCGCTTTCACCGTCAAGCGCCGTTCTAAGTGCCGAGGGAGATAGAAGATACGCAATTTGGACCCAGTCCCCGTCCCTCACGGGGCTCACGGTCTTCATCCCCATTTTACAGATGAGGTAACCGAGGCCCAGAGAAGCGAAGCGATTTGCCCAAGCGTGGCTCCGTGGAAAGAGCCCGGGCTTTGGAGTCCGAGGTCATGGGTTCAAATGCCGGTGCCGCCACTTGTCAGCTGGGTGACTTTGGGCAAGTCTCTTCACTTCTCTGGACCTCAGTTCCCTCATCTGGAAAATGGGGGTGAAGACTGTGACCCCCCACGGGGGACAACCTGATGACCTTGTAATCTCCCCAGCGCTTAGAACAGTGCTTGGCACATAGTAAGCACTTAATAAATTCCATTATTATTATTATTATTGTCTGCTAATAAACGCCATCATTATTATTAGGTGGCGGAGCCGGGATTCGAACCTGATTCACTAGGCTATTTAATCAGTTCCGCCAGCGGTCCATATTTCTTCGCTAGTTGTCCGGCACTATTTTACTTGTACATATTTACTATTCTATTTATTTTATTTTGTTAATCTGTTTTGTTTCGTTGTCCGTCTCCCCCTTCTCGACTGTGAGCCCGTTGTTGGGTAGGGACCGTCTCTATATGTTGCCAACGTGTACTTCCCAAGCGCTTAGTACAGCGCTCCGCACACAGTAAGTGCTCAATAAATATAATAGAATGAATGAATCAGCCCGCTGTTGGGTAGGGACCGTCTCTATATGTTGCCAACTTGTACTTCCCAAGTGCTCTGCACATAGTAAGTGCTCAATAAATGCGATTGAATGAATGAATGAGCTGACTGTTGGGTAGGGACCGTCTCTATATGTTGCCAACTTGTACTTCCCAAGCGCTCTGCACACAGTAAGCGCTCAATAAATACGATTGAATGAATGAATGAATGAGCCCACTGTTGGGTAGGGACCGTCTCTATATGTTGCCAACTTGTACTTCCCAAGCGCTCTGCACACAGTAAGCGCTCAATAAATACGATTGAATGAATGAATGAATGAGCCCGTTGTTGGGTAGGGACCATCTCTATATGTTGCCGACTTGTACTTCCCAAGCGTTTAGTACAGCGCTGTGCACACAGTAAGCGCTCAATAAATACAACTGAATGAATGAGTGAGCCCGCTGTTGGGTAGGGACCGTCTCTATATGTTGCCAACTTGTACTTCCCAAGTGCTGTACACACAGTAAGCGCTCAATAAATACGATTGAATGAATGAATGAGCCCGCTGTTGGGTAGGGACCGTCTCTATACGTTGCCAACTTGTACTTCCCAAGAGCTCTGCTCACAGTAAGCGCCCAATAAATATGATTGAATGAGTGAATGAATGAGCCCGTTATTGGGTAGGGACCGTCTCTATACATTGCCAACTTGTACTTCCCAAGCGCTTAGTACAGTGCTCTGCACACAGTAAGCGCTCAATAAACACGATTGAATGAATGAATGAATGAGCCTGCTGTTGGGTAGGGACCGTCTCTATATGTTGCCAACTTGTACTTCCCCAGTGCTTAGTACAGCGCTCTGCACACAGTACGTGCTCAATAAATACGATTGAATTAATGAATGAGCCCGCTGTTGGGTAGGGACCGTCTCTATACGTTGCCAACTTGTAATTCCCAGGCGCTTAGTCCAGTGCTCTGCACACAGTAAGCGCTCAATAGATACAAGTGAATGAATGAATGAATGAATGAGCCCGCTGTTGAGTAGGGACCATCTGTATACGTTACCAACTTGTACTTCCCAAGCACTCTGCTCAAAGTAAGCGCTCAATAAATACGATTGAATGAATGAATGAGCCCGCTGTTAGGGACCGTCTCTATATGTTGCCGACTTGTACTTCCCAAGCGCCTAGTACAGTAAGCGCTCAATAATTACGATTGAATGAATGAATGAATGAATGGTGGGCCCGGGGAGGAGGAGATGATTGCTGCATGAGAAGCAGCGTGGCTCAGTGGAAAGAGCCCGGACTTGGGAATCAAGAGGTCATGGGTTCGAATCCCGGCTCCGCCACTTGTCAGCTGGGTGACTTTGGGCAAGTCACGTCACTTCTCCGGGCCTCAGTTCCCTCATCTGTCAAATGGGGATTAAGACTGTGAGCCCCTCCGTGGGACAACCTGATCGCCTTGTATCCCCCCAGCGCTTAGAACAGTGCTTGGCACATAGTAAGCGCTTAACAAATGCCATCATTATTATTAATCATGATGATGATTGGGCCTCCCCGCTCGCGGGGGGTTATCGTCCTCCGTCTGTGTCTCCCTGGCAGGTTCGTGTGCAGCCTGGTGTACTACGGCCTGACCCTCAGCGCGGGAGACCTCGGCGGGAGCGTCTACACCAACCTGGCCCTCTCCGGGCTGGTGGAGATCCCCTCCTATCCCGTCTGCATCTACCTGATCAACCAAAAATGGTCAGTGGGCCCGGGCCCGGAGACGGGGCCTCCCTCTGGGGCTGCCGAATGGACCCCTTCCCCTGGAAAAGCAGCGCGGCTCAGCGGAAAGAGCCCGGGCTTTGGCGTCAGAGGTCGTGGGTTCAAATCCCGGCTCCGCCGACTGCCAGCTGGGTGACTTTGGGCAAGGCACTTCACTTCTGTGGGCCTCGGTTCCCTCATCTGGAAAATGGGGATGACGATTGTGAGCCCCCCCGTGGGACAACCCGATCACCTTGTAACCTCCCCAGCGCTTAGAACGGTGCTTTGCACATAGTAAGCGCTTAATACCGTTATTATTATTCAGCGTGGCTCAGTGGAAAGAGCACGGGCTTTGGCGTCAGAGGTCGTGGGTTCTAATCCCGGCTCCGCCGACTGTCAGCTGGGTGACTTTGGGCAAGGCACTTCTCTGGGCCTCAGTTCCCTCATCTGTAAAATGGGGATGAAGACTGTGAGCCCCCCGTGGGACAACCCGATCACCTTGTAACCTCCCCAGCGCTTAGTCTAGTGCTCTGCACACAGTAAGCATTCCATAAATACAATTGAATGAATGAATGAATATGTTTGTACGTATATATTGCTCTATTTATTTTATTTGTACATATTCTATTTATTTTATTTTGCGAATATGTTTTGTTTTGTTGTCCGTCTCCCCTTTCTAGACTGTGAGCCCGCTGTTGGGTAGGGACCATCTCTAGATGTTGCCAACTTGGACTTCCCAAGCGCTTAGTCCAGTGCTCTGCACACAGTCAGTGCTCAATAAATACAATTGATTGAATGAATGAATATGTTTGTACATCTATACTACTCTATTTTATTTGTACATATTTATTCTATTTATTTTATTTTGTTAGTATGTTTTGTTTTGTTCTCTGTCTCCCCCTTCTAGACTGTGAGCCCGCTGCTGGGTAGGGACCGTCTCTCTATGTCGCCAACTTGGACTTCCAAAGCGCTTAGTACGGTGCTCTGCACACAGTAAGCGCTCAATAAATACGATTGATTGATATTTATTTTACTTGTACATATTTATTCTATCGATTTTATTTTGTTAGTATGTTTTGTTTTGTTCTCTGCCTCCCCCTTCTAGACTGTGAGCCCGCTGCTGGGTAGGGACCGTCTCTATATGTCGCCAACCTGGACTTCCAAAGCGCTTAGTACAGTGCTCTGCACACAGTCAGCGCTCCATAAATACGATTGATTGATATTTATTTTACCTGTACATATTTATTCTATTGATTTTATTTTGTTAGTATGTTTTGTTTTGTTGTCCGTCTCCCCCTTCTAGACTGTGAGCCCGCTGCTGGGTAGGGACCATCTCTAGATGTCGCCAACTTGGACTTCCCAAGCGCTTAGTCCAGTGCTCTGCACACAGTCAGCGCTCCAGAAATACGATTGAATGAATGAATGAATGAACGAACCGTTCTAAGCGCTGGGGTAGCTACAAGATAATCGGGTTGGACACCGTCGCAGTCCCACCCGGGGCTCGCGGTCCTCATCCCCATTTTACAGATGAGGCGACTGAGGGGAGGGAGGGATTTGGGGCGGGCCGGGCTCACCGACCGCTGCTTTGGTTTTTCGAGGTGCGGCCGCCGGCGGACGTTGGCGGCGTTTCTGTTCGTTGGGGGCCTGGCCTGCCTCGTTGTCATGTTCCTCCCTGAGAAGAAAGGTAAAATCCATCCCCCACGTCGATAAGTTACTCTCCCCGGCGCTTAGTACAGTGCTCTGCACACAGAAAGCGCTCAGTATGTACGTCTGACTGAAGGGAACCGCGCTCTCTCCCTCTCTCCTTGGCTCAGTTTCCCTAGAATGTAACTTCTTCCGGGCCAGGGCCTGGAAGCGGCGTGGCTCAGTGGAAAGAGCCCGGGCTTTGGAGTCGGAGGTCATGGGTTCAAATCCCGGCTCCTCCAATTGTCAGCTGGGTGGCGTGGCTCCGTGGAAAGAGCCCGGGCTTTGGAGTCAGAGGTCGCGGGTTCAAATCCCGGCTCCGCCACTTGTCAGCTGGGTGACCTTGGGCCAGTCACTTCACCGCTCTGGGCCTCAGTGACCTCATCTGGAAAATGGGGATGAAGACTGTGAGCCCCCCGCGGGACAACCTGATCACCTTGTATCCTCCCCAGCGCTTAGAACTGTGCTTTGCACATAGTAAGCGCTTAATAAATGCCTTCATTATTATTATTCTTCATTATTAAGTGGTGGGCCGGGGTTCTAATCCTGATTCTGCCCCTCAGGGGGGGTCCCATGGCGTGTGTTCCCCTGCCCCCCGTGGGACAACCTGATCACCTTGTCCCCAGCGCTTAGAACAGTGCTTTGCGCATAGTAAGCACTTAATAAATGCCGTCATTATTATTATTCTTTATTATTAAGCAGCGGGCCTGGGTTCTAATCTGGACTCTGCCCCTGGGGGGGTCCCATGGCGTGTGTTCCCCCTGCCCCCCGTGGGAAAACCTGATCACCTTGTCCCCACCGCTTAGAACAGTGCTTCGCGCATAGTAAGCGCTTAATAAATGCCATCATTATCATTATTCTTTATTATTAAGCGGCAGGCCTGGGTTCTAATCCTGCCTCTGCCCCTGTGTGGGGGGGGTCCCATGGCGTGTGTTCCCCCTGCCCCCCGTGGGACAACCTGATCACCTTGTCCCCAGCGCTTAGAACAGTGCTTTGCGCATAGTAAGGGCTTAATAAATGCCGTCATTATCATTATTCTTTATTATTAAGCGGCGGGCCTGGGTTCTAATCCTGCCTCTGCCCCTGGGTGGGGGAGGTCCCATGGCGTGTGTTCCCCCTGCCCCCCGTGGGACAACCTGATCACCTTGTCCCCACCGCTTAGAACAGTGCTTCGCGCATAGTAAGCGCTTAATAAATGCCGTCATTATCATTACTCTTTATTATTAAGCAGCGGGCCTGGGTTCTAATCCTGCCTCTGCCCCTGGGTGGGGGGGGTCCCATGGCGTGTGTTCCACCCCCCGTGGGACAACCTGATCACCTTGTCCCCAGCGCTTAGAACAGTGCTTCGCGCATAGTGAGCGCTTAATAAATGCCGTCATTATCATTATTCTTTATTATTAAGCGGTGGGCCTGGGTTCTAATCCTGCCTCTGCCCCCTGGGTGGGGGAGGTCCCATGGCGTGTGTTCCCCCTGCCCCCCGTGGGACAACCTGATCACCTTGTCCCCAGCGCTTAGAACAGTGCTTTGCGCATAGTAAGCACTTAATAAATGCCGTCATTATCATTATTCTTTATTATTAAGCGGCGGGCCTGGGTTCTAATCCTGCCTCTGCCCCTGGGTGGGGGAGGTCCCATGGCGTGTGTTCCCCCTGCCCCCCGTGGGACAACCTGATCACCTTGTCCCCACCGCTTAGAACAGTGCTTCGCGCATAGTAAGCGCTTAATAAATGCCGTCATTATCATTACTCTTTATTATTAAGCAGCGGGCCTGGGTTCTAATCCTGCCTCTGCCCCTGGGTGGGGGGGGTCCCATGGCGTGTGTTCCACCCCCCGTGGGACAACCTGATCACCTTGTCCCCAGCGCTTAGAACAGTGCTTCGCGCATAGTGAGCGCTTAATAAATGCCGTCATTATCATTATTCTTTATTATTAAGCGGTGGGCCTGGGTTCTAATCCTGCCTCTGCCCCCTGGGTGGGGGAGGTCCCATGGCGTGTGTTCCCCCTGCCCCCCGTGGGACAACCTGATCACCTTGTCCCCAGCGCTTAGAACAGTGCTTTGCGCATAGTGAGCGCTTAATAAATGCCGTCATTATCATTATTCTTTATTATTAAGCGGCGGGCCTGGGTTCTAATCCTGCCTCTGCCCCTGGGTGGGGGTCCCATGGCGTGTGTTCCCCCTGCCCCCCGTGGGACAACCTGATCACCTTGTCCCCAGCGCTTAGAACAGTGCTTTGCGCATAGTAAGCACTTAATAAATGCCGTCATTATCATTATTCTTTATTATTAAGCGGCGGGCCTGGGTTCTAATCCTGCCTCTGCCCCTGGGTGGGGGAGGTCCCATGGCGTGTGTTCCCCCTGCCCCCCGTGGGACAACCTGATCACCTTGTCCCCACCGCTTAGAACAGTGCTTCGCGCATAGTAAGCGCTTAATAAATGCCGTCATTATCATTACTCTTTATTATTAAGCAGCGGGCCTGGGTTCTAATCCTGCCTCTGCCCCTGGGTGGGGGGGGGTCCCATGGCGTGTGTTCCACCCCCCGTGGGACAACCTGATCACCTTGTCCCCAGCGCTTAGAACAGTGCTTCGCGCATAGTGAGCGCTTAATAAATGCCGTCATTATCATTATTCTTTATTATTAAGCGGTGGGCCTGGGTTCTAATCCTGCCTCTGCCCCCTGGGTGGGGGAGGTCCCATGGCGTGTGTTCCCCCTGCCCCCCGTGGGACAACCTGATCACCTTGTCCCCAGCGCTTAGAACAGTGCTTTGCGCATAGTGAGCGCTTAATAAATGCCGTCATTATCATTATTCTTTATTATTAAGCGGCGGGCCTGGGTTCTAATCCTGCCTCTGCCCCTGGGTGGGGGTCCCATGGCGTGTGTTCCCCCTGCCCCCCGTGGGACAACCTGATCACCTTGTCCCCAGCGCTTAGAACAGTGCTTTGCGCATAGTAAGCACTTAATAAATGCCGTCATTATCATTATTCTTTATTATTAAGCGGCGGGCCTGGGTTCTAATCCGGACTCTGCCCCTGGCGGGGTCCCATGGAGTGTGTTCCGCCCCCGTGGGACAACCTGATCACCTTGTCCCCAGCACTTAGAACAGTGCTTCGCGCATAGTGAGCGCTTAATAAATGCCGTCATTATCATTATTCTTTATTATTAAGCGGCGGGCCTGGGTTCTAATCCTGCCTCTGCCCCTGGTGGGGGGTCCCGTGGCGTGTGTCGTGTCCCCCACCCTGTTGTTTCCTCTCCCCCAGACACGGGCCTGCTGGCAGTGGTCAACGGCCGCTCCCTGTCCCTGCTGGGGAAGCTGACCATCAGCGCGGCCTTCAACGTCGTCTACATCTACACAGCCGAGATCTACCCCACCGTCATCAGGCAAGTCAATCAATCGATCAGTCGTATTTATTGAGCGCTCCCTGGGTGCAGAGCACTGGACTAAGCGCCTGGGAAGTCCAAGTTGGCCACGTATAGAGACGGTCCCTACCCAACAGCGGGCTTACGGTCTAAAAGGGGGAGACAGTCGCCCCCGCCGTCTTCTCCCGTAACCCCGGTGGCCCTCCGACTCGTCCGTCCATTCATTCCGGCATATCTATCATTCATCCATTCAATCGTATCTATTGAGCGCTTGCTGTGTGCAGAGCACTGTACTGAGCGCGGGCAGCATCGAGAGACGGCCCCTACCCAACAGCGGGCTCTCGGGCTAGAAGGGGGAGACGGACGACGAAACCCAACACGGAGATGGCGGCCGCCCGGCAGAGTCCGGCCTGTCACTCAGTGGTATTTATTGAGCCTTTACTGCGTGCGGAGCACTGTACTGAGCGCTCGGGAGAGCCCAGCCCAACCCCAGACAGACCCATTCCCTGCCCACGACGAGCTGACGAGCCCCTTCCTTCCTCTCCCCCTCGTCCCCCTCTCCATCTCCCCCATCTTTCCTCCTTCCCTTCCCCACAGCACCTGTATATATGGATATATGTTTGTACATATTTATTACTCTATTTATTTATCTATCTATCTATCTATCTATTTATCTATTTATTTATTTATCTATCTATTTATTTATCTTGTACATATCTATTCTGTTTATCTTATTTTGTCAGTGTGTTTGGTTTTGTTCTCTGTCTCCCCCTCCTCGACTGTGAGCCGGCTGTTGGGTAGGGACCGTCTCTCTGTGTTGCCGACTTGGACTTCCCAAGCGCTTAGTCCAGTGCTCTGCACACGGTAAGCGCTCAATAAATACGATTGATTGATTGATTGATTCTGTCTCCCGCAGGAACGTCGGGCTGGGCACCTGCTCCATGTTCTCCAGAGTCGGTGGGGTGATTGCCCCCTTCGTCCCCTCGCTGGTTGGTCTGTGCCGTGCCCGCTGGGGCCCGGGGGAGGGCATCGGGGTCAAGGGTCAAAGCAATCAATCAATCAATCGTATTTATTGAGCGCTTACTGTGTGCAGAGCACTGGACTAAGCACTTGGGAAGTCCAAGTTGGCAACATATAGAGACGGTCCCTACCCAACAGTGGGCTCACAGTCTAGAAGGGGGAGACAGAGAACAAAACAAAACATATTAACAAAATAAAATAAATAGAATAGATATATATGCATACAAACATACTCATTCATTCATTCAACCATATTTATTGAGCGCTTACTGTGTGCAGAGCACTGGACTAAGCGCTTGGGAAGTCCAAGTTGGCAACATCTAGAGACGGTCACTACCCAACAGTGGGCTCACAGTCTAGAAGGGGGAGACAGACAACAAAACAACACATATTAACAAAATAAATAGAATAAATATGTACAAGTAAAATAAATATCAATCAATCGTATTTATTGAGTGCTTACAGTGTGCAGAGCACTGGACTAAGCGCTTGGAAAGTCCAAGTTGGCAACATATAGAGACGGTCCCTACCCAACAGTGGGCTCACAGTCTAGAAGGGGGAGACAGACAACAAAACAACACATATTAACAAAATAAAATAAATAGAATAAATATGTACAAGTAAAATAAATATCAATCAGTCGTATTTATTGAGCGCTTACAGTGTGCAGAGCACTGGACTAAGCGCTTGGGAAGTCCAAGTTGGCAACATCTAGAGACGGTTCCTACCTAACAGCGGGCTCACAGTCTAGAAGGGGGAGACGGACAACAAAACAAAACATATTAATAAAGTATAATAAATAGAATATGTACAAATAAAATAGAGTAATAAATCCATACATACATATATACGGGTGCTGTGGGGAGGGGAAGGAGGTAAGGCGGGGGGGATGGAGAGGGGGAGAGGAAGGAGGGGGCTGAGTGTGGGAAGGCCTCCTGGAGGAGGTGAGCGCTCAGTAGGGCCTTGAAGGGAGGAATCAATCAATCATATTTATTGAGCGCTTACTGTGTGCAGAGCACTGTACTAAGCGCTTGGGAAGTCCAAGTTGGCAACATATAGAGACGGTCCCTACCCAACAGCGGGCTCACAGTCTAGAAGGGGGAGACAGAGGACAAAACAAAAACATATTAACAAAATAAAATAAATAGAATAAATACGTACAAGGAAAATGTACGGGACAGGTGAGAACGAGGCCCGGTGAGGAGATTAGCGGCAGAGGAGCGGAGGGTGCGGGCTGCGATGGAGAAGGAGAGAAGGGAGGTGAGGTAGGAGGGGGCGAGGGGATGGACAGCCTGGAAGCCCAGGGTGAGGAGTTTCTGCCGCATTGGTAGCCACTGGAGATTTTTGAGGAGGGGGGTAACATGCCCAGAGCGTTTCTGGACCAAGACAATCCGGGCAGCGGCGTGAAGAAGGAAGAGAGTGTGGGAATCAATCAATCAATCAATCAATCAATCGTATTTATTGAGCGCTTACTATGTGCAGAGCACTGTACTAAGCGCTTGGGAAGTACAAATTGGCAACACATAGAGACAGTCCCTACCCAACAGTGGGCTCACAGTCTAAAAGGGGGAGACAGAGAACAGAACCAAACATACCAACAAAATAAAATAAATAGGATAGAAATGTACAAGTAAAATAAATAAATAAATAAATAAATAAATAGAGTAATAAATATGTACAACCATATATACATATATACAGGTGCTGTGGGGAAGGGAAGGAGGTAAGATGGGGGGATGGAGAGGGGGACGAGGGGGAGAGGAAGGAAGGGGCTCAGTCTGGGAAGGCCTCCTGGAGGAGGTGAGCTCTCAGCAGGGCCTTGAAGGGAGGAAGAGAGCGAGCTTGGCGGAGGGGCAGAGGGATTGGGGGCATTCCAGGCCCGGGGGATGACGTGGGCCGGGGGTCGATGGTGGGACAGGCGAGAGCGAGGTACAGTGAGGAGATCAGTGGTGGAGGAGCGGAGGGTGCGGGCTGGGCTGGAGGACAGAAGGGAGGTGAGGTAGGAGGGGGCCAGGGGATGAAGAGCCATGAAGCCCGGGGTGAAGAGTTTCTGCCTGATGCGCAGATTGATTGGTAGCCACTGGAGATTTTTGAGGAGGGGAGTGATATGCCCAGAGCGTTTCTGGACAAAGATAATCCGGGCAGCAGCATGAAGTATGGATTGAAGTGGAGAGAGACACGAGGATGGGAGATCAGAGAGAAGGCTGGTGCAGTAGTCCAGACGGGATAGGATGAGAGCTTGAATGAGCAGGGTAGCGGTTGGGATGGAGAGGAAAGGGCGGATCTTGGCAATGTTGCGGAGCTGGGACCGGCAGGTATTGGTGACGGCTTGGATGTGAGGGGTGAATGAGAGAGCGGAGTCGAGGATGACACCAAGGTTGCGGGCTTGTGAGACGGGAAGGATGGTAGTGCCGTCAACAGAGATGGGAAAGTCAGGGAGAGGACAAGGTTTGGGAGGGAAGACAAGGAGCTCAGTCTTCGACATGTTGAGGGAGGGCATTCCAGGCCCAGGCAGAGGGTTTACCGTGTCGCTCTCCTCTCCCAGAAACGAGTGCAGTGGTCCCTGCCCTTCCTGGTGTTCGGGGTGACGGGCTTGGCCTCGGGGGCGCTCAGCCTGCTCCTGCCGGAGACGCTCCACAGCCCCCTGCTAGAGACCCTGGCCGACGTCCGCCAAGGCGGGTCCCACCGGAGGCTGGGCGCCCAAGCCCTGGCCCTGCGCAGCCCGGACGACGCCCAGGTACGCTCGCGTTGAGGCCGTCATTCTTTCAGTCGGACCTACGGGCCGGGCCCGGGCATCAGAAGGACCTGGGTTCATTCATTCAGTCATATTTAGTGAGCGCTTATTGCGTGCTGAGCACTGGACTAAGCGCCTGGGAAGTACAAATCGACAACATGTAGAAACGACCCCTAATCCCGGCTCCGCCACGTGTCTACTGGGCCTCCTCGGGCGAGTCACATAGCTCCTCCGGGCCTCAGTTAATAATAATAATAATAATAATAATAATGGCATTTGTTGGGTTCATTCATTCATTCAATCATATTTATTGAGCGCTTATTGGGAAGTGCAAATTGACAACATATAGAAATGACTCCTACCCAACAATGGGCTCACAGTCTAGAAGCGGGGGTTCTAATCCCGGCTCCGCCACGTGTCTACTGGGCCACCTCAGGCGAGTCACGTAGCTTCTCTGGGCCTCAGTTAATAATAATGATAATAATAATAATAATAATAATAATAATAATTAATGGCATTTGTTAAGCACTTACTATATGCAAAGCACTGTTCTAAGCACTGGGGGCGATACAAGGTGATCAGTGGGGATTGTGAACCCTGATCACCTTGTATCTTCCCCAGCGCTTGGACATAGTAAGCGCTTAACGAATGCCATTATTATCATTATTATTATTAAGTTGTCCCACGTGGGGCTCACAGTCTTCATCCCCATTTTCCAGATGAGGGCACTGAGGCTCAGAGAATAATAGTAATAATGATGGCATTTATAAAGTGCTTCCTGTGTGCCAGGCACTGTACTAAACACTAGGGAGGTTACAAGGTGATCAGGTTGCCCCACGGGGGCCTCACAGTCTTCATCCCCATTTTCCAGATGAGGTCACTGAGGCACAGAGAAGTGAATTGACTTGCCCAAGGTCACACAGCAGACGTGTGGCGGAGCCAGGGTTTGAACCCATGACCTCTGACTCCGAAGCCCGTCTAACCCAGACAGTGCTTGGCACATAGTAAGCGCCTAACAAGTGCCATAATTAATCATAATAATAATGATGGTATTTGTTAAGCGCTTACTCTGTGCAAAGCACTGTTCTAAGTGCTGGGGAGGTTATAAGGTGATCAGGTTGTCCCACGGGGGGCTCACAGTTTTTAATCCCCATTTTTCAGATGAGGTAACTGAGGCACAGAGAAGTTGAGTGACTTCCATTCATTCATTCAGTCGTATTGAGCGCTTACTGTGTGCAGAGCACTGTACTAAGCACTTGGGAAGTACAGATTGGAAACATATAGAGACGGTCCCTACCCAACAGTGGGCTCACAGTCTAGAAGACTTGCCCAAAGTCACCCAGCTGACAGTTGGCGGAGCCGGGATTTGAACCCATGACCTCTGACTCCAAAGCCCGGGCTCTTTCTATTGAGCCATGCTGCTTTATCGATTGAGTGCCTTCTGTGTGTAGGGCAGCATACTAAGCGCTTGGGAGAGGAAGGTAGAACAATAAGCAGAGCATTAGAACAGTGCTTTGCACATAGTAAGCGCTTAATAAATGCCATTATTATTATTATTATTATTATTATTATTATTATTATTATTCCCTGCCCACAAGGAGCTGACAGTCTAGAGGGGGAGACAGACATGAACAGAAATAAATAAATAATAATAATAATGGCATTTATTAAGCACTTACTATGTGCAAAGCACTGTTCTAAGCACGGAGAAGGTGACAAGGTGATCAGGTTGTCCCACAGGGGGCTCACGGTCTTCATCCCCATTTTCCAGATGAGGGAACTGAGGCCCAGAGAAGTGAAGTGACTTGCCCAAAGTCACCCAGCTGACAATTGGCGGGTGAGGGATGTGGAGCTGGATGAAGAAAGGGAGCGAGTCGGGGTGACGCAGAAGGGAAGGGGAGAAGAGGAAATGGGAGGGCGGGGGGCGCAGTCAGGGAAGGCCTCTGGGAGGAGAGGGGCGTCCAGTAAGGCTTTGAAGAGTTCCCAGTCCTCCATCATTCATTCATTCATTCATTCATTCATTCAACACTGTGCCCTTCTAGTCCCCTTCTAGACTGTGAGCCCATTGCTGGGTAGGGACCATCTCTATGTGTTGCCGACTTGTACTTCCCTAGCGCTTAGTACAGTGCTCTGCACACAGTAAGCGCTCAATAAATACAATTGATGGATTGTACTGAGCACTTGGGAAGTCGGCAACATATAGAGAGGGTCCCCGCCACAGATCTGGGGGGCGGGGAGGGGGCCACGCGCTGTTGTCCTGACACCCGTCCTCCCGCCGCCCCCTCCCACCACCGGGCTTCCAGTCCACAGGCCCGGAGACCCCCGAGGGGAGCGAGAGCGACGACGAATTCTACGACGCCGACGAGGAGACCCAGATGATCAAGTGAAGACCCCCGGCCCCCTCGCCGGGACGGGCCGGCCGCCGGAGAACGCCCTCCGTTTCCGTCAGAGGGGCCGAGCGAGGACTGCCGGGCGGCGGGGCTGGATTATCCGCCGCTCTCGGTTATCCGCGCCGCTTCCCGGCTCGCGCGGGGCGGGTGGCCGGCGGTAGCCGCGCTCGGTAGCCCCTGCGGAGGGGTGGGCCTGCTGTGAACGATGACCTCTGGGGTCCGTGGCTCCCGCCGGACCGGACGCTCGGAAAATGTTGGTTTTTGGAGAAAGAGACTCGTCCTCGCACCTTAGCCCGTAGCCCAACACCCAGGAACAGTGGCCCATTTCCGACGGCGGTGTAGTAGCCCGTCGGGCCGGGGGCTTGGGTGGGCGGGCAAGGGGAGGGCAGAGCCACCCCTAGAGGGGCACGAAACGAATCTCTAACACCCAGGGCTCTGCCCGCCGGGCACGTGCTGGCCGTGACCGGCGTGTAACGGCACGCTAATCCACCGCAATACGGGGTATTGCAGCGTGTAACCGGAATAAAAGCCCTCAGGAGGCTGGGGGAGTCACTCAATCAATCAGTCGTATTTATTGAGCGCTTACTGTGTGCAGAGCGCTGGACCAAGCGCCTGGGAAGTCCAAGTTGGCAACATCTAGAGCCGGTCCCTACCCGACAGCGGGCTCACAGTCTAGAAGGGGGAGACGGACAACAAAACAAAACATATTAACAAAATAAAATAAATAGAATAAATATGTACAAGGAAAATAAGAGTAGTATATACGTACAAACGTATTCATTCAATCGCATTTATTGAGCGCTTACTGTGTGCAGAGCACTGGACTAAGCACTTGGGAAGTCCAAGTTGGCAACATCTAGAGACGGTCCCTACCTAACAGCGGGCTTACAGTCTAGAAGGGGGAGACAGACAACAGAACAAAACATATTAACAAAATAAATAGAATAAATATGTACAAGGAAAATAAGAGTAGTATATACGTACAAACGTATTCATTCAATCGCATTTATTGAGCGCTTACTGTGTGCAGAGCACTGGACTAAGCGCTTGGGAATTCCAAGTTGGCAACATCTAGAGACGGTCCCTACCCAACAGCGGGCTCACAGTCTAGAAGGGGGAGACAGACAACAGAACAACACATATTAACAAAATAAAATAAATAGAATAAATACGTACAAGGAAAATAGAGTAATATATATGTACAAACATTCATTCAATCGTATTTATTGAGCGCTTACTGTGTGCAGAGCACTGGACTAAGCGCTTGGGAAGTCCAAGTTGGCAACATCTAGAGACGGTCCCTACCCAACAGCGGGCTCACAGTCTAGAAGGGGGGGACAGACAACAAAACAACACATATTAACAAAATAAAATAAATACGTACAAGGAAAATAATATATATGTACAAACATTCATTCAATCGTATTTATTGAGCACTTACTGTGTGCAGAGCACTGAACTAAGCGCTTGGGAAGTCCAAGTTGGCAACATATAGAGACGGTCCCTACCCGACAGTGGGCTCACAGTCTAGAAGAATTGCAGTGAAGCACTGTACTCAGTGAAGCAGCATAGCTCAGTGGAAAAAGCCCGGGCTTTGGAGTCACAGGTCATGGGTTCAAATCCCGGCTCCGCCACTTGTCAGCTGGGTGAATCTGGGCAAGTCACTTCACTTCTCTGGGCCTCGGTTCCCTCATGGGGATTGAGACCATGAGCCCCGACTGGGACGGGGATTGCTTTGCTTGAATAATAATTATGATGACATTTATTAAGCGCTTACTATGTGCGAAGCACTGTTCGAAGCGCTGGGGAGGTTACAAGGTGATCAGGTTTGTCCCCTGGGGGGCTCCCACTCTTCATCCCCATTTTCCAGATGAGGTCACTGAGGCCCAGAGAAGTGAAGCGACTTGCCCAAAGTCACCCAGCTGATAGAGAAGCAGCGTGGCTCAGTGAAAAGAGCCCGGGCTTTGGAGTCAGAGGTCATGGGTTCAAATCCCAGCTCCGCCAACTGTCAGCTGGGTGACTTGGGGCAAGTCACTTCATTTCTCTGGGCTTCAGTTTCCTCGTCTGTAAAATGGGGATGAAGACTGTGAGCCCCCCGCGAGACAACCTGATCACCTTGAAACCTCCCCAGCACTTAGAACAGTGCTTTGCAATAGGAAGTACTTAATAAATGCCATTATTATTATTATATCTCTGGGCCTCAGGTACCTTATCTGTAAAATGGGGATGAAGACTGTGAGCCCCACGTGAGACAACCTGATCACCTTGTAACCTCCCCAGCGCTGAGAACAGTGCTTGGCACATAGTAAGTGCTTAATAAATGCCATTATTATTATTATCTCTGGGCCTCAGTTCCCTCATCTGTCAAATGGGGATGAAGACTGTGAGCCCCCCGCCGGACAACCTGATCACCTTGTAACCTCCCTAGTGCTTAGAACAGTGCTTGGCACATAGTAAGTGCTTAATAAATGCCATTATTATTATTATCTGGGCCTCAGGTACCTTATCTGTAAAATGGGGTTGAAGACTGGGAGCCCCCCGTGGGACCACTTGATCACCTTGTAACCTCCCCAGCACTTAGAACAGTGCTTGGCACATAGTCAGTGCTTAATAAATGCCATCATTATTATTATTATGTGCCCGGTGCTGTACTAAGCGCTGGGGTGGACACAAGCTAATCAGGTTGGACCCGATCCCTGTCTCACGTGGGGCTCCCAGTCTTCATCCCCATTTTCCAGATGAGGGAACTGAGGCTCAGAGAAGTGAAGTGACTTACCCAAAGTCACACAGCTGACAGGTGTCTCCTCCTCTCCTCCTCCCCATCCCCTCCGCCCTACCTCCTTCCCCTCCCCACAGCACCTGTATATATTCATTCATTCATTCAATCGTATTTATTGAGCGCTTACTGTGTGCAGAGCACTGTACTGAGCGCTTGGGAAGTCCAAGTTGGCAACATATACAGACGGTCCCTACCCAACAGCGGACTCAAGGTCTAGAATATATATCTGTACAGATTTACTGCTCTATTTATTTGACTTGTACATGTTTACTATTTTATTTATTTTATTAATTATGCTCAATAAATACGATTGAATGAATGAATGCTCTGCACACAGTAAGCACTCAATAAATACGATTGAATGAATGCTCTGCACACAGTAAGCACTCAATAAATACGATTGAATGAATGCTCTGCACAGTGTGCTCAATAAATGCAATTGAATGAATGAATGCTCTGCACACAGTAAGCGCTCAATAAATACGAATGGATGAATGAATGAATGTTCTGCACACAGTGCTCAATAAGTACGATTGAATGAATGAATGAATGCTCTGCACACAGTAAGCGCTCAATAAATACGATTGAGTGAATGAATGAATGCTCTGCACACAGTAAGCGCCCAATAAATACGATTGAATGAATGAATGCACACAGTAAGCGCTCAATAAATACGATTGAATGAATGCTCTGCACACAGTGCGCTCAATAAATGCAATTGAATGAATGAATGCTCTGCACACTAAGGGCTCAATAAATGCGATTGAATGAATGAGTGCTCTGCACACTAAGCGCTCAATAAATACGATTGAATGAATGAATGAACACTCTGCACACGGTAAGCGCTCAATAAATGCGATTGAATGAATGAATGCATGCTCTATGCACAGTAAGTGCTCAATAAATACGATTGAATGAATGAACGAATCTAATGCCCTCCACCCAACAGGTGCTCCGTGAATTCTGCTGATCGTGGTGTTCCCGGCCCAAGCAGGCGGCATTCCATGGGAGCCCGCTGTTGGGTAGGGACCGTCTCTCTATGTTGCCAACTTGGACTTCCCAAGCGCTTAGTCCAGTGCTCTGCACACAGCGCTCAATAAATACGACTGATCGATCGATTGATTGATTTCAAGGGGCGGGAGTCGACCTGGAAAGGCGGCCCGTGGGAAAACCCTCCGCCGGGCCTTTCGAAAATAAGTTGTTTTGCCATCTCCAGATGGTCCGATAAAGGGCCCAGCCCGTTTTCCAGGCTCCCGGAGGGCAGAAGGTGGGGAAATCTCTGCAGCAGGAAAACCGGCCCTCGCCAGTCGGGCCCGACGGCCGCTTCCCGGGCCGCTCGCCGCTGCTCAAGGAGACCGGTTCTTCCCGCCGACCGCCGGACCCATGGGCGGTGGGACGGAGACGTGGAGGGGGCAGAAGGTGAGACCCTTCCCGCTCCCAACCTTATCAATCCGTCGATCGATCGTATTTATTGAACGCTTACTGTGTGCAGAGCACTGGACTGAGCGCTTGGGAAGTACAAGTCGGCGACATGTAGTCATTTAGTTCACAGTCGATTAGTCCGGTGCTCGGCACGCGGTAAACACCCCTTAAATACCGAGCTTGATAGCTGTGTGGCTCACTGGAAAGGGCATGGGCTTTGGAGTCAGAGGTCATTTATTCAATGGTATTTATTGAGCGCTTACTGTGTGCAGAGCACTGGACTGAGCGCTTGGGAAGTACAAGTTGGCGACATATAATCATTTAGTCACAGTCGTTTAGTCCGGTGCTCGGCATGCGGTAAACGCTCTTTAGATACCTTGATAGCTGTGTGGCTCAGTGGAAAGGGCATGGGCTTTGGAGTCAGAGGTCATTTATTCAGTGGTATTTATTGAGCGCTTACTGTGTGCAGAGCACTGGACTGAGCGCTTGGGAAGTACAAGTTGGCGACATATAATCATTTAGTCACAGTCGTTTAGTCCGGTGCTCGGCATGCGGTAAACGCTCTTTAGATACTTACCTTGATAGCTGTGTGGCTCAGTGGAAAGAGCATGGGCTTTGGAGTCAGAGGTCATTTATTTCAATCGTATTTATTGAGTGCTTACTGTGTGCAGAGCACTGGACTGAGCGCTTGGGAAGTACAATTCGTCAACATATAGTCATTTAGTCACGGTGGTTTAGTACGGTGCTCGGCACGCCGTAAACGCCCTTTAGATACCTTGCTTGATAGCTGTGTGGCTCGGTGGAAAGAGCATGGGCTTTGAGGTCAGAGGTAATGAGTTCAAATCCCGACTCCGCTGTCAGCTGTGTGACTTTGGGCAAGTCACTTAACTTCTCTGGGCCTCAGTTCCCTCATCTGTAAAATGGGGATTAATACTGTGAGCCCCTTGTGGGACAACCTGATCACCTTGTAACCTCCCTAGCACTTAGAACAGTGCTTTGCACATAGTAAGTGCTTAATAAATGCCATCATCATCATCGTCATCAGTGGAAAGAGCATGGGCTTTAGAGTCAGAGGTCATTCATTCAATCGTATTTATTGAGTGCTTACTGTGTGCAGAGCACCGGACTAATCAATCAATCGTATTTATTGAGCGCTTACTGTGTGCAGAGCACTGGACTGAGCGCTTGGGAAGTACAAGTCGGCAACATATAGTCATTTAGTCACAGTCGTTTAGTCCGGTGCTCGGCACGTAGTAAACGCCCTTTAGATACCTAGCCTGATAGCTGTGTGGCTCAGTGGAAAGGGCATGGGCTTTGGAGTCAGAGGTCATTTATTTCAATCGTATTTATTGAGTGCTTACTGTGTGCAGAGCACTGGACTGAGCGCTTGGGAAGTACAAGTTGGCAATGTATAGTCATTTAGTCACAATCGTTTAGTACGGTGCTCGGGACTCAGTAAACGCTCTTTAAATACCTAGTTTGATAGCTGTGTGGCTCAGTGGAAAGAGCATGGGCTTTGGAGTCAGAGGTCATTTATTCAATCGTATTTATTGAGCGCTTACTGTGTGCAGAGCACCGGACTAATCAATCAATCGTATTTATTGAGTGCTTACTGTGTGCGGAGCACTGGACTGAGCGCTTGGGAAGTACAAGTTGGCAATGTATAGTCATTTAGTCACAGTCGATTAGTCCGGTGCTTGGCACGCGGTAAACACTCCTTAAATACCTAGCTTGATAGCTGTGTGGCTCAGTGGAAAGGGCATGGGCTTTGGAGTCAGAGGTCATTTATTCAATCGTATTTATTGAGCGCTTACTGTGTGCAGAGCACCGGACTGAGCGCTTGGGAAGTACAAGTTGGCAACGTATAGTCATTTAGTCACAGTTGTTTAGTACGGTGCTCGGCACGCAGTAAACAGAGAAGCAGCGTGGCTCAGTGGAAAGAGCCCGGGCTTTGGAGTCAGAGGTCATGGGTTCGAATCCCGGCTCTGCCACGTGTCTGCTGTGTGATCTTGGGCAAGTCACTTAACTTCTGTGAGCCTCAGCGTCATCTGTAAAATGGGGATGAAAACTGTGAGCCCCACGTGGGGCAACCTGATCACCCTGTATCCTCCCCAGCGCTTAGAACAGTGCTTTGCACATAGTCAGCGCTTAACAAATGCCAATTATTATTATTATAATTTAGATACCTAGCTTGATAGCTGTGTGGCTCAGTGGAAAGGGCGTGGGCTTTGGAGTCAGAGGTCATTCATTCAATCGTATTTATTGAGTGCTTACTGTGTGCAGAGCACCGGACTAATCAATCAATCGTATTTATTGAGCGCTTACTGTGTGCAGAGCACTGGACTGAGCACTTGGGAAGTACAAGTCGGCAACATATAGTCATTTAGTCACAGTCGTTTAGTACGGTGCTCGGCATGCGGTAAACGCCCGTTAAATACCTAGCTTGATAGCTGTGTGGCTCAGTGGAAAGAGCGTGGGCTTTGGAGTCAGAGGTCATTTATTCAATCGTATTTATTGAGCGCTTACTGTGTGCAGAGCACTGGACTGAGCGCTTGGGAAGTACAAGTCGGCAACATATAGTCATTTAGTCACAGTCGTTTAGTACGGTGCTCGGCACGCGGTAAACGCCCGTTAAATACCTAGCTTGATAGCTGTGTGGCTCAGTGGAAAGAGCATGGGCTTTGGAGTCAGAGGTCATTCATTCAATCGTATTTAGTGAGCGCTTACTGTGTGCAGAGCACCGGACTAATCAATCAATCGTATTTATTGAGCGCTTACTGTGTGCAGAGCACTGGACTGAGCGCTTGGGAAGTACAAGTTGGCAATGTATAGTCATTTAGTCACAATCGTTTAGTATGGTGCTCGGGACTCAGTAAACGCTCTTTAAATACCTAGTTTGATAGCTGTGTGGCTCAGTGGAAAGAGCATGGGCTTTGGAGTCAGAGGTCATTTATTCAATCGTATTTATTGAGCGCTTACTGTGTGCAGAGCACCGGACTAATCAATCAATCGTATTTATTGAGCGCTTACTGTGTGCAGAGCACTGGACTGAGCGCTTGGGAAGTACAAGTTGGCAATGTATAGTCATTTAGTCACAATCGTTTAGTACGGTGCTCGGGACTCAGTAAACGCTCTTTAAATACCTAGTTTGATAGCTGTGTGGCTCAGTGGAAAGAGCATGGGCTTTGGAGTCAGAGATCATTCATTCAATCGTATTTATTGAGCGCTTACTGTGTGCAGAGCACTGGACTGAGCGCTTGGGAAGTACAAGTTGGCAATGTATAGTCATTTAGTCACAGTCGATTAGTCCGGTGCTTGGCACGCGGTAAACACCCCTTAAATACCTAGCTTGATAGCTGTGTGGCTCAGTGGAAAGGGCATGGGCTTTGGAGTCAGAGGGCATTTATTCAATCGTATTTATTGAGCGCTTACTGTGTGCAGAGCACCGGACTGAGCGCTTGGGAAGTACAAGTTGGCAACGTATAGTCATTTAGTCACAGTTGTTTAGTACGGTGCTCGGCACGCAGTAAACAGAGAAGCAGCGTGGCTCAGTGGAAAGAGCCCGGGCTTTGGAGTCAGAGGTCATGGGTTCGAATCCCGGCTCTGCCACGTGTCTGCTGTGTGATCTTGGGCAAGTCACTTAACTTCTCTGAGCCTCAGTTAGCCTCATTTGTAAAATGGGGATGAAGACTGTGAGCCCCACGTGGGGCAACCTGATCACCCTGTATCCTCCCCAGCGCTTAGAACAGTGCTTTGCACATAGTCAGCGCTTAACAAATGCCAATTATTATTATTATAATTTAGATACCTAGCTTGATAGCTGTGTGGCTCAGTGGAAAGGGCGTGGGCTTTGGAGTCAGAGGTCATTTATTCAATCGTATTTATTGAGCGCTTACTGTGTGCAGAGCACCGGACTAATCAATCAATCGTATTTATTGAGCGCTTACTGTGTGCAGGGCACTGGACTGAGCGCTTGGGAAGTACAAGTCGGCAACATATAGTCATTTAGTCACAGTCGTTTAGTCCGGTGCTCGGCACGTAGTAAACGCCCTTTAGATACCTAGCCTGATAGCTGTGTGGCTCAGTGGAAAGGGCATGGGCTTTGGAGTCAGAGGTCATTTATTTCAATCGTATTTATTGAGCGCTTACTATGTGCAGAGCACTGGAGTAAGCGCTTGGGAAGTACAAGTCGGCAACGTATAGTCATTTAGTCACAGTCGTTTAGTACGGTGCTCGGCACTCAGTAAACTCTCTTTAAATACCTAGCTTGATAGCTGTGTGGCTCAGTGGAAAGAGCGTGGGCTTTGGAGTCAGAGGTCATTTATTCAATCGTATTTATTGAACGCTTACTGAGTGCAGAGCACCGGACTAATCAATCAATCGTATTTATTGAGCGCTTACTGTGTGCAGAGCACTGGACTGAGCGCTTGGGAAGCACAAGTTGGTGACATATAGAGACAGTCCCTACCCAACAGTGGGCCGACCCTTTCCCGATGGGAGGGGAAGGACGGGGGTCAGTCGGTCGTACGTTTTGAGCACTTACTGTGCGCAGAGCACTGTACAGAGAAGCAGCGTGACTCAGTGGAAAGAGCCCGGGGTCGTGGGTTCAAATCCTGGCTCCGCCAATTGCCGGCTGTGTGACTTTGGGCCAGTCACGTCACTTCTCTGGGCCTCAGTTCCCTCATCTAATAATAATGTTGGTATTAAGCGCTTATTGGGCAAGTCACTTCTCTGAGCCTCAGTTACCTCATCTGTAAAATGAGGATTAACACTGTGAGCCCCATGTGGGACAACTTGATCCCATTGTATCCCAGCACTTAGAACAGTGCTGTGCACATAGTAAGCGCTTAACAAATGCCATTATTATTATTATGTGCCAAGCACTGTTCTAAGCGCTGGGGTAGATACAAGGTAATCAGGTTGTCCCCCAAGGGGCTCACAGTCTTCATCCCCATTTTCCAGATGAGGGAAGTGAGGCACACAGAAGTGAAGTGACTTGCCCGAAGTCACCCAGCTGACAAGTGGCGGAGCCGGGATTTGAACCCACGACCCCTGACTCCAAAGCCCGGGCTCTTTCCACTGAGCCACGCTGCTTCTCTATGAAGAACGAGGTTCTGTAGGTGGGGACCCTGCAACCGTGGCAACCGCCACAGTCGAGGCGAAGAGAAGCAGTGTTGCTCAGTGGAAAGAGCCTGGGCTTTGGAGTCAGAGGTTATGGGTTCAAATCCCGCCTCCACCAATTCATTCAATCGTATTTATTGAGCGCTTACTGTGTGCAGAGCACTGGACTGAGCGCTGGACTGGACTGGAGCGCTCAATAAATACGTTTGATTGATTGATTGACAACCTGATCATCTTATAACCTTCCCAGCGCTTAGAACAGTGCTTCGCACATAGTAAGCGCTTAATAAATGCCATTATTATTATTATTATTATTCTCTTCTCCGCCTCGATGACTGTCTCTATATGTTGCCAACTTGCACTTCCCAAGCGCTTAGTACAGTGCTCTGCACACAGTAAGCGCTCAATAAATACGATTGATGATGATGATTCCAGAAAGGGGAACAAAATGGGCAATAAACAGCAATAGTGGGGGTTGCTAGTAAGGGGAGGGAGGTTTATTGAACGCCCCTGAGCGCGAGGCGCTGTACTAAGCGCCTCGGCCCTCACCACAGACGAGGCCCGCCCTGCCCCCCCACCTGTGAGGCGAGCTAAAAAGCCCGCGCTCTGAGGGCGCATGCGCACATCACGGGGCGGGTGGGGGGGGCGGCCTGCGCATGCGCAGAGCCGTCCCTCGCCGCCTTCGGGGCCCGCCAGGACGGTCTCGCGCAGCCGCAGTCCGCACTCCCCAACTACCGGGCGGCGGGGAAGCCCTGAGCGCGCGCGCGCGCCTGCGGAATATTTTTGGGCGTGACTGATACGGTGAATACGGTAAACGTCAGGCGCCCTGCCGCCAGGGGGCGCCGAGGGGACCGCCGGCCGCCAAGTCCCGCTGGGAAGGGCAGGGCCTTGAGGGGCTCAATCAATCATCAATCAATCAATCCAATCAATCAATCGTATTTATTGAGCGCTTACCGTGTGCAGAGCACTGAACTAAGCGCTTGGGAAGTCCAAGTTGGCAACATCTAGAGACGGTCCCTACCCAACAGTGGGCTCACAGGCTAGAAGGGCTCGTCATTCATTCAATCAATCAATCAATCAATTGTATTTATTGAGCGCTTACTGTGTGCAGAGCACTGTACTAAGCGCTTGGGAAGTCCAAGTTGGCAACATCTAGAGACGGTCCCTACCCAACAGTGGGCTCACAGTCTAAAAGGGGGAGACAGAGAACAAAACCAAACATACTAAACAACCTTGGTGTCATCCTCGACTCCACTCTCATTCACCCCTCACATCCAAGCCATCACCAAAACCTGCCGGTCTCACCTCCGCAACATCGCCAAGATCCGCCCTTTCCTCTCCATCCCAACCGCTACCCTGCTCATTCAAGCTCTCATCCTATCCAGTCTGGACTACTGCATCAGCCTTCTCTCTGATCTCCCAACCTCGTGTCTCTCCCCACTTCAATCCATACTTCCTGCTGCTGCCCGGATTATCTTTGTCCAGATACGCTCTGGGCATATTACTCCCCTCCTCAAAAATCTCCAGTGGCTACCAATCAATCTGCGCATCAGGCAGAAACTCCTCACCCTGGGCTTCCAGGCTGTCCATCCATCCCCTCGCCCCCTCCTACCTCACCTCCCTTCTCTCCTTCTCCAGCCCAGCCCGCACCCTCCGCTCCTCTGCTGCTAATCTCCTCACTGTACCTCGTTCTCGCCTGTCCCGCCATCGACTCCCGGCCCACGTCATACCCTGAGCCTGGAATGCCCTCCCTCTGCTCATCCGCCAAGCTCGCTCTCTTCCTCCCTTCAAGGCCCTACTGAGAGCTCACCTCCTCCAGCAGGCCTTCCCAGACTGAGCCGCTTCCTTCCTCTCCCCCTCGTCCCCCCTCCATCCCCCATCTTACCTCCTTCCCTTCCCCACAGCACCTGTATATATGTATATATGTCTGTACATATTTATTGCTCTATTTATTTATTTTACTTGTACATATCTATTCTATTTATTTTATTTTGTTAGTATGTTTGGTTTTGTTCCCTGTCTCCCCCTTTTAGACTGTGAGCCCACTGTTGGGTAGGGACTGTCTCTATATGTTGCCAACTTGTACTTCCCAAGCGCTTAGTACAGTGCTCTGCACACAGTAAGCGCTCAATAAATACGATTGATTGATTGATTGTTAAGTGCTTACTATGTGCCAGGCACTGTACTAAGCACTAGGGTAGATCAAAGCAAATCAGGTTGGAGTCCATGTCCCACTTGGGACTCCCAGTCTCAATCCCCATTTTATAGGTGAGGGAACTGAAGCACAGAGAAGTGAAGTGACTTGTCCAAGGTCACACAGCAGAGCACTCAGTGGGTTCAGAGTATAATACAGTGGAGTCGGTAGACGTGTTCCCTGCCCACAGTGAGCTTACCATCTAAAGGTCTTCTAGACCGTGAGCCCATTGTTGGGAAGGGACCGTCCCTATACGTTGCCAGCTTGTACTTCCCAAGCACTTAGTACAGTGCTCTGCACACAGTAAGCGCTCAACAAATACGATTGAATGACGTGGCTCAGTGGAAAGAGCAAGGGCTTTGGAGTCAAAGGTCATGGGTTCGAATTCCGACTCCACCACATGTCTGCTGTGTGACCTTGGGCAAGTCACTTCACTCCTCTGGGCCTCATCTGTAAAATGGGGATTAAGACTGTGAGCCCCATGTGGGTCAACTTGATCACCTTGTATCCCCCCTAGTGCTTAGAACAGTGTTCTGCACATAGTAAGCGCTTAACAAATGCCATCATTATTATTATTATTATTATTATTATGAATAAAGGGTGAGACAGGCGTTAACATAAATAGATAAATAACAGCTGTGGTAACGCTGAGCATGGGCGCGTGTGTGTGGATGGTTACACAAACTAAGGAAATGGAGAGTGCCAGAAATAGGTAAGAGAAACGTACAGGGAATGTGTTTATAACAATAAACACATTCCCTGTACGTTTCTCTTGTTCTATTGTCCTCTCCCAAGTGCTTAGTACAGTGCTCTTCACACAGTAGGTTCTCAATAAATACGATTGAATAAATAGGGTGGAGTGAATGAAGAACCCAAATGCCAAAAGCCACCGGGCGAGCAGAGTTCCCTCGTAATAAGTGTGATTGAATAAATAGGGTGGAGTGAATAAAGAACCCAAATGACAAAAGCCACTGGGAGAGCAGAGTTCCCTCACAATAAATACGATTGAATAAATAGGATGGAGTGAATAAAGAACCCAAATGACAAAAGCCACCGGGAGAGCAGAGTTCCCTCGCAATAAGTACGATTGAATAAATAGGGAGGAGTGAATAAAGAACCCAAATGACGAAAGCCAGTGGGAGAGCAGAGTCCCCTCACAATAAATACGATTGAATAAATAGGATGGAATGAATAAAGAACCCAAATGCTGAAAGCCACTGGGAGAGCAGAGTTCCCTTGCAATAAGTACAATTGAATAAATAGGGTGGAGTGAATAAAGAACCCAAATGACAAAAGCCACCGGGAGAGTAGAGTTCCCTCGCAATAAGTACGACTGAATAAATAGGGTGGAGTGACTAAAGAACCCAAATGCCGAAAGCCACTGGGAGAGCAGAGTTCCCTCGCAATAAGTACGATTGAATAAATAGGTTGGAGTGAATAAAGAACCCAAATGCTGAAAGCCACCGGGAGAGCAGAGTTCCCTCGCAATAAGTACGATTGAATAAATAGGGTGGAGTGAATGAAGAACCCAAATGACAAAAGCCACTGGGAGAGCAGAGTTCCCTCGCAATAAGTACGATTGAATAAATAGGGTGGAGTGAATAAAGAACCCAAATGACGAAAGCCACCGGGAGAGCAGAGTTCCCTCACAATAAATGCGATTGAATAAATAGGATGGAGTGAATAAAGAACCCAAATGTCAAAAGCCACTGGGAGAGCAGAGTTCCCTTGCAATAAGTACGATTGAATAAATAGGGTGGAGTGAATAAAGAACCCAAATGCAGAAAGCCACCGGGAGAGCAGAGTTCCCTCGTGGAGGCCGTGTGCTCGACGGGACTGATTTTCCGTGTGTTTGCCAACCTTCCCGGGCCCAGGCAGACCTGGGATGTCACCAGGAATGGCAGGCAGTGGTGGAGGTCCAGAGCGTCATCCAGAAGCTGACCGCGGAGATCGGAGCCAGGGACCTGCGCTTCCAAGCCGACACCGACGCCCGGAACGAAACCATCCAGGTAATGGGGCTCCGAGACGGGCACCAGTCTTCTGGATTTGGGCATCTGAGGAGGGGATCGTCTCCGAAAACGAGGGAGGCCCTGAGTAACGTCCCCCTCGGGTCAGCCCCGTAATCCATCCGGCCCAGGACTCGGGCCAACGGTGGCACAAAAACGCTTGTCTTGTTCAGTAGGGGTTGGATCCCCCAGTCATTCATTCAATCGTATTTATTGAGTGCTTACTGTGTGCAGGGCACTGTAGTAAGCGCTTGGGAAGTACAAGTTGGCAACATATTCATTCAGTCGTATTTATTGAGCGCTTACTGTGTACAGGGCACTGTACTAAGCACTTGGGAAGTCCAAGTTGGCAACATCTAGAGACGGTCCCTAGCCAACAGTGGGCTCACAGTCTAGAAGGGGGAGACATTCATTCATTCATTCAATCGTATTTATTGAGCGCTTACTGTGTGCAGAGCGCTTGGGAAGTCCAAGTTGGCAACATCTAGAGATGGTCCCTACCCAACAGTGGGTTCACAGTCTAGAAGGGGGAGACAGAGAACAAAGCAAAACATATTAACAAAATAATATAATAATAACAAAAATAAAACGAATGAGTCCAAACACAGCATCCAACAACACCTCTGACTCTCCCCTCTCCATCCTGACTCTCCTCCAGTGACCACGCAAGGACCTTTCCAATAACCCTAAGTCTTCCCCTCTCCATCCCTGATTCCCCCGAATGACCCAAAACAGATCCTTCATTCATTCATTCAGTCGTATTCATTGAGCGCTTAATGTGTGCAGAGCACTGTACTAAGCGCTTGGGAAGTACAAGTTGGCAACATAACTTGTTAAACACTGACTACGTGCCAAGCTCTGTTCTAAGAGCTGGTGAGATACAAGGTAATCAGGTTGGAAACAGTCCCTATCCCACGTGGGGCTCACAGTCTTCACCCCCATTTTCCAGATGAGGGAACTGAGGCCCAGAGAAGTGAAATGTATTTGTTAAACACTGACTACGTGCCAAGCTCTGTCCTAAGAGCTGGTGAGATACAAGGTAATCAGGTTGGAAACAGTCCCTGTCCCACGTGGGGCTCACAGTCTTCACCCCCATTTTCCAGATGAGGGAACTGAGGCCCAGAGAAGTGAAATGTATTTGTTAAACACTGACTACGTGCCAAGCTCTGTCCTAAGAGCTGGTGAGATACAAGGTAATCAGGTTGGAAACAGTCCCTGTCCCACGTGGGGCTCACAGTCTTCACCCCCATTTTCCAGATGAGGGAACTGAGGCCCAGAGAAGTGAAATGTATTTGTTAAACACTGACTATGTGCCAAGCTCTATTCTAAGAGCTGGTGAGATATAAGGTAATCAGGTTGGAAACAGTCCCTGTCCCACATATGGCTCACAGACTTCACCCCCATTTTCCAGGTGAGGGAACTGAGGCCCAGAGAAGTGAAACGACTCGCCCAAGCTCCCGCAGCAGATAAGCGGCGGAGCCAGGATTAGAACCCAGGTCCTTCTGATTCTCAGGCCCGGAAGCAGCGTGGCTCAGTGGAAAGAGCCCGGACTTTGGAGTCAGCGGTCATGGGTTCGAATCCCGGCTCCACCACTTTGTCAGCTGGGTGACTTTGGGCAAGTCACTTCACTTCTCTGGGCATCCAGGAAATGGGAATTAAAGACTGTGAGTCCCCGGTGGGACAACCTGATCACTTTGTAACCTCCCCAGAGCTTAGAACAGTGCTTTGCACATAGTAAGCGCTTAATAAATGCCATTATTATTATTATCCCACGCTGGCTCTCTCCAGTTCTCTCCCCCTTTCTGTCTGTGTCTCTCTCCCGGCTCCAGATCCTGTCCCCAGGCCAATTCCTGGTCCCCGTGCCCCTCCACGGCCTGGCCGGCTACCGGGATCGCCAGCCTCGGCGTTGGCGCTACTACAGCCTGCGAGGGCCGCGCCTGCCCACCCCTCTGCGGGATCCGGATTCCCGGCAGCAGTGGCTGGCCGCGGACCAGTTCTCCAAGAGCCTGTGCCAGTGGCACGACGCCGACGTGAACGTGGAAGGGGACATCGTGCCCGCCAAGGTCACGGCCTTGCTCCGGGGCCTGCTGGAGGACGCCATCCCGGCCTGTGACCTTTCCGGTGAGGTCGGAAGGCCGGCGGCGACCGGGCCCGGCCCGTGATTCCCGCCGGGTACCGTGCCAGTCCGGTGGGCCGGGCGGTGCCCTCGTCCGCCCTGTCAGGGCCGGGCACGGAACAGGGAAGCCCTGCTGGGATTCCCGTTGTCCCCAGCGGGAGTTGTGGGAGAATCCCGAGGCAGCTCCTGGCCCCGAGGAGAGACACCCGGCGTTCCGTTCAATCGTTCGTGCTGTAATATTAATTGGGCGCTTACCGCGTGCGGAGCACTGAACTACGATAGAACCATAGACAGACGCATTCCCCGCCCACGGCGAGTTTACAGTCTAGAGGGAGACGGCCATTAATATAATAAATAAATAATAATAATAATGATGGCATTTGTTAAGAGACTGACATTAATATAATAAATAAATAATAATAATAATGATGGCATTTGTTAAGCGCTTACTATGTGCGGAGCACTGTTCTAAGCTCTGGGAGGGGGATACAAGGTGATCAAGTTGTCCCACGTGGGGCTCACAGTCTTAACCCCCATTTTGCAGATGAGGCTCAGAGAAGTTAAGGGACTTGCCCAAGGTCACACAGCAGACATGTGGCGGAGTCGGGATTCGAACCCATGACCTCGGACTCCAAAGCCCGGGCTCTTTCCACTGGGCCACACTGCTTCTCTGAACTAAGCGCTTGGGAGAGTACGATATAACCATAGACAGATGGATTCCCTGCCCATGGCGAGTTTACAGTCTAGAGAGGGAGACAGACATTAATATAATAAATAAATAATAATAATAATGATGGCATTTGTTAAGCGCTTACTATGTGCGGAGCACTGTTCTAAGCTCTGGGGGGGGATACAAGGTGATCAAGTTGTCCCACGTGGGGCTCACAGTCTTAATCCCCATTTTACAGATGAGGTAACTGAGGGTCAGAGAAGTTAAGGGACTTGCCCAAGGTCACACAGCAGACATGTGGCAGAGTTGGGATTCGAACCCATGACCTCGGACTTCAAAGCCCGGGCTCTTTCCACTGGGTCATGCTGCTTCTCTGAACTAAGTGCTTGGGAGACTACGATATAACCATAGACAGACACATTCCCTGCCCACGGCGAGTTTACAGTCTAGAGAGGGAGACGGACATTAATATAATAAATAAATAATAATAATAATAATGATGGCATTTGTTAAGCGCTTACTATGTGCGGAGCACTGTTCTAAGCTCTGGGGGGGGATACAAGGTGATCAAGTTGTTCCACGTGGGGCTCACAGTCTTAACCCCCATTTTGCAGATGAGGTCACTGAGGCTCAGAGAAGTTAAGGGACTTGCCCAAGGTCACACAGCAGACATGTGGCGGAGTCGGGATTCGAACCCATGACCTCGGACTCCAAAGCCCGGGCTCTTTCCACTGGGCCACACTGCTTCTCTGAACTAAGCGCTTGGGAGAGTACGATATAACCATAGACAGATGGATTCCCTGCCCATGGCGAGTTTACAGTCTAGAGAGGGAGACGGACATTAATATAATAAATAAATAATAATAATGATGATGGCATTTGTTAAGCGCTTACTATGTGTGGAGCACTGTTCTAAGCGCTGGGGGGGTACAAGGTGATCAAGTTGTCCCACATGGGGCTCACAGTCTTAACCCCCATTTTGCAGATGAGGTCACTGAGGCTCAGAGAAGTTAAGGGACTTGCCCAAGGTCACACAGCAGACATGTGGCAGAGTTGGGATTCGAACCCATGACCTCGGACTCCAAAGCCCGCAGGCTCTTTCCACTGAGCCACGCTGCTTCTCTGAACTAAGCACTTGGGAGAGTACGATATAACCGTGGCTCAAGTGGAAAGAGCCCGGGCTTTGGAGTCTGAGGTCATGGGTTCAAATCCCAGCTCTGCCAACTGTCAGCTGTGTGACTTTGGGCAAGTCACTTTGCTTCTCTGTGCCTCAGCTACCTCATCTGTAAGATGGGGATGAAGACTGTGAGCCCCCCATGGGACAACCCGATCACCTTGTATCCTCCCCAGCGCTTAGAACAGTGCTTTGCACACAGTAAGCGCTTAACAAATGCCATTATTATTATTATAACCATAGACAGACGCATTCCCTGCCCACGGCGCGTTTACAGTCTAGAGAGGGAGATGGACATTAATATAATAATCATCATCATCATCAATTGTATTTATTGAGCGCTTACTGTGTGCAGAGCACTGTACTAAGCGCTTGGGAAGTACAAATTGGCAACATATAGAGACAGTCCCTACCCAACAGTGGGCTCACAGTCTAAAAGGGGGAGACAGAGAACAAAACCAAACATACTAACAAAATCAAATAAATAGAATAGATATGTACAAGTAAAATAAATAAATAGAGTAATAAATATGTACAAACATATATATAATATATGTTATATATAACACACATATTTATAAATAAATGTTTATTTATAAATTTATTTATAAACAAATAAATAAATAGAGTAATAAATATGTACAAACATATATATAATATATATGTTATATATAACACACATATTTATTACTCTATTTATTTATCTATTTATTTTACTTGTACATATCTATTCTATTTATTTTATTTTGTTAGTATGTTTGGTTTTGTTCTCTGTCTCCCCCTTTTAGACCGTGAGCCCACTGTTGGGTAGGGGCTGTCTCTATATGTTGCCAATTTGTACTTCCCAAGCGCTTAGTACAGTGCTCTGCACATAGTAAGCGCTCAATAAATACGATTGATGATGATGATGATGACAGAAAGTAAGTAACCGTTATCTCACAGACTTTTGGACTTATACTTTGTTCACGCAGAAACTACCAGGAAGAATTTGCTACTCAGAACATTGGAATTAAATTGGACTTACTAAATTGCTTGATTTGGAACCGGTTACTTTGCCTGGTTTCTGGAAGTTAGGTCCAGTTTTAAAAAAAAATAATGAATATTCTTACTATTGTCATCTTTGTACTTCATCTGCTGTCTTTTTTTTTTTTTTGCTTCTCTTCTATATTCTCCCGGGAATTTATTCCAAAAACTGTACTCTGTGCGGTGGTTAAACCAATCAGTCAGTGGTATTTATTGAGCGCTTAATCAATCAATCAATCAATCAATTGTATTTATTGAGCGCTTACTGCGTGCTTAATGTATGCAGAGCACTCTACTAAGTGCTTGGGAGAGTACAATAAAGTCGGTGGACACAATCCCCCCCCTCAAGGAGCTTGCGGTCTATATGGGGAGACCGACAGTATAAAATTAATTAGTATTAGCATATGGACATTAGTGCTGTCTGAAGTTGGGGTATCAAAGCGCTTAAAGGAGTCTAGACTGTGAGCCCGCTGTTGGGTAGGGACTGTCTCTATGTGTTCCAAGCGCTTAGTACAGTGCTCTGCACCCAGTAAGCGCTCAATAAATACGATTGATCGATTGATTGATTGACCCAGGTGCGTAGGGGATGCAGAAGGGAGGGGAAAGTAGGGTAGGGTGGGTCAGTGGAAAGAGCCCGGGCTTTGGAGCCAAGAGGTCGTGGGTTCAAATCCCGGCTCCGCCACTTGTCAGCTGGGTGACTTGGGACAAGTCACTTCCCATCATATTTATTATGGCTGTACATATTTATTACTCTATTTATTTATTTATTTTACTTGTACATTTCTATCCTATTTATTTTATTTTGTTGGTATGTTTGGTTTTGTTCTCTGTCTCCCCCTTTTAGACTGTGAGCCCACTGTCGGGTAGGGACTGTCTCTATGTGTTGCCAATTTGTACTTCCCAAGCGCTTAGTACAGTGCTCTGCACATAGTAAGCGCTCAATAAATATGACTGATTGATTGATTGATTGATTGATCATAAATGCCATCATTATTACTTCGCTTCTCTGGGCCTCAGTTCCCTCATCTGTCAAACCGGGATGAAGACTGTGAGCCCCCCGTGGGACAACCTGATTACCTTGTATCTACCCCAGCGCTTAGAACAGGGCTTTGCACGTAGTAAGCGCTTAACAAATACCATTATTATTATTATTATTCCCCCGCCAGGCCGGGTCAGCCTCCTGGAGAGCCTGGACCAGACGGTGCGCGTGGCCGTGGAGACGGCGGGCTCCCCGGTGGAGGTGGAGTTGGCGCCGACGGTCGAGGTCCCCGGCTGCTGGCCCCGGAGGGCCCGCTGGCCACGGTGTCGGAAGCGTTGGCCGGCTGCGGACAGGGTGGACTTCGTCAAGGTACTGCCCGGGTTCGAGAGACGGAGGCGTCGGAAGGCCGACCCTCGCTCAGAGATAATAATAATAATAATAATAATGGCATTTATTAAGCGCTTACTATGTGCAAAGCACTGTTCTAAGCCGAGAGAAGCAGCATGGTCTGATGATAATAATAACAATAACTGGGGTATTTAATAGTGATAATAACAATTGCATTTATTCACTGAGGCCCAGAGAAGTGAAGTGACTTGCCCAAAGTCACACAGCTGACAGTTGGCAAATAATAATAATAATAATAATAATGATGATGGCATTTATTAAGCGCTTACTATGTTCAGGCCACTGTTCTAAGTGCTGGGGTGGTGACGAGGTGATCAGGTTGTTCCCCGGGGGGCTCACAGTTTTAATCCCCATTTGACGGATGAGGGAACTGAGGCCCAGAGAAGTGAAGTGACTGGCCCAAAGTCACACAGCTGACAGTTGGCGGAGATGGGAGTTGAACCCATTACTCCATTTATTTATTTATCCATTTGACAGATGAGGGAACTGAGGCCCAGAGAAGTGAAGTGACTGGCCCAAAGGCACACAGCTGACAGTTGGCGGAGCTGGGAGTTGAACCCATTCCTCTGTTCATTTATTTATTTATCCATTTGACAGATGAGGGAACTGAGGCCCAGAGAAGTGAAGTGACTGGCCCAAAGTCACACAGCTGACAGTTGGCGGAGCTGGGAGTTGAACCCATTCCTCTATTCATTTATTTATTTATCCATTTGACAGATGAGGGAACTGAGGCCCAGAGAAGTGAAGTGACTGGCCCAAAGTCACACAGCTGATAGTTGGCGGAGCTGGGAGTTGAACCCATTACTCTATTCATTTATTTATTTATCCATTTGACAGATGAGGGAACTGAGGCCCAGAGAAGTGAAGTGACTGGCCCAAAGTCACACAGCTGATAGTTGGCGGAGCTGGGAGTTGAACCCATTACTCTATTCATTTATTTATTTATCCATTTGACAGATGAGGGAACTGAGGCCCAGAGAAGTGAAGTGACTGGCCCAAAGGCACACAGCTGACAGTTGGCGGAGCTGGGAGTTGAACCCATTACTCCATTTATTTATTTATCCATTTGACAGATGAGGGAACTGAGGCCCAGAGAAGTGAAGTGACTGGCCTAAAGTCACACAGCTGACAGCTGGCGGAGCTGGGATTTGAACCCATTACTCTATTTATTTATTCACTTTACTTGTACATATCTATTCTATTTATTTTATTTTGTTAATATGTTTTTGTTTTGTTCTTTGTCCCCCCCCTTCTAGACTGTGAGCCCGTTGTTGGGTAGGGACCGTCTCTATATGTTGCCGACTTGGACTTCCCAAGCGCTTAGTCCAGTGCTCTGCACACAGTAAGTGCTCAATAAATACGATTGAATGAATGAATATAAATAGGCGCTGTGGGGAGGGGAAGGAGGTAGGGCAAGGGCGATGGGGATGGGGAGGAGGAAAAACGGGGCTCGGTCTGGGAAGGCCTCAGTTCCCTCCTTCGTGAAATGAGGATTGAGGCCGCGAGCCTCACGCGGGACAGGGACGGCGTCCAGCTTGCTTTGCTCAGCACAGTGCCTGGCACATAATAATAATAATAATAATGGCATTTTATTAAGCGCTTACTATGTGCAAATCATCATCATCATCATCATCAATCGTATTTATTGAGCGCTTACTGTGTGCAGAGCACTGTACTAAGTGCTTGGGAAGTCCAACTTGGCAACATATACAGTCCCTACCCTACAGTGGGCTCACAGTCTAAAAGGGGGGAGACAGAGAACAAAACCAAACATACTAACAAAATAAAATAAATAGAATAGATCTGTACAAGTAAAATAAATGAATAAATAGAGTAACAAATATGTACAGACATATATACATATATACAGCACTGTTCAAAGCCCGGGCTCTTTCCACTGAGCCACGCTGCTGCTCTAGTCAGCGCAGTGCAGATAATAATGGCATTTATTAAGCACTTACTATGTGCAAAGCACTGTTCTAAGTGCTGGGGAGGTTACAAGGTGATCAGGTTGTCCCACGGGGGGCTCACAGTCTCAATCCCCATTTTACAGATGAGGTAACTGAGGCCCAGAGAAGTGAAGTGACTTGCCCAAAGTCACACAGCTGACAATTGGAGGAGCCGGGATTTGAACCCATGATCTCCGACTCCAAAGCCGGGGCTCCTTCCACTGAGCCACGCTGCTTCATCAATCGGATTTATTGAGCGCTTACTATGTGCAGAGCACTGTACTAAGCGCTTGGGAAGTACAAATTGGCAACATATAGAGACAGTCCCTACCCAACAGTGGGCTCACAGTCTAAAAGAGTGGGCTCACAGTCTAAATACCATCCTCCTTAGTGCCGTCGACTCGGAGGAGACCGGTTTTCTGTCGGCGGCCGACCCGTTTCTCGCCCCTTGCAGTCTTCGGGTTTCGCCCTGATGGCCCGTTCCCGCTTCCACTGGCAGCTGAATTTCGGGAGGGCGGAGAGCCTGCTGATGGAGCGGCTGGATGAAGACGGGGGCTGCCGGGAGAAATGTTTCCAGATCCTGCGACGGTTGAAGGAGGGCCACTGGTGCCCGGACACCAGGCCCGTCGTCACCACGCATCACCTACAGGTGCGACTTTGGGGGACGGAACCTCCGGTTGCTCTCTTCATCCACCACCTCGTCTGTAATTATTAATAATAATAATAATGTTGGTATTTGTTAAGCGCTTACTACGTGCAAGGCACCGTTCTAAGCGCTGGGGTCGACACAAGGTAATCCGGTTGCCCCACGTGGGACTCTCCATCTTCATCCCAATTTTCCAGAGTAGGGAACTGAGGCCCAGAGAAGTGAAGTGACTCGCCCAAAGCCGCACAGCTGACAAGTGGCAGAGGCGGGATTTGAACCCACGACCTCTGACTCCAAAGCCCGGGCTCTTGCCGCCGAGCCACGCTGCTTCTCTTGTATTTCCGGAGCCCGGGCGGAGATGCCGAGTTGATCCGATCGGACGCGCTTCCTACCAGAAGCTCACATTTGGCAGCACGGCTCGGCGGAAAGAGCCCGGGCTTTGGAGTCAGAGGTCATGGGTTCAATCAATCAATCAATCAATCAATCGTATTTATTGAGCGCTTACTGTGTGCAGAGCACCGTACTAAGCGCTTGGGAAGTACAAGTTGGCAACATATCATCATGATCATCATCAATCATATTTATTGAGCGCTTACTATGTGCAGAGCACTGTACTAAGCGCTTGGGAAGTACAAATTGGCAACATATAGAGACAGTCCCTACCCAACAGTGGGCTCACAGTCTAAAAGGGGGAGACAGAGAACAAAACCAAACATATAGAGGGACTGTCTATAGTCAGTAGGGACTGTCTCTATATGTTGCCAACTTGTACTTCCCAAGCGCTTAGTACAGTGCTCTGCACACAGTAAGCACTCAATAAATACGATGGATTGATTGATTGATATAGAGATGGTCCCAACCCAACAGCAGGCTCACAGTCTAGAAGGGGGAGACAGAGAACAAAACGTATTAACAAAATAAAATAAATAGAATAGATATGTACAAGTAAAATAAATAAATAAATAAATAAATAAATAGAGTAATGGGTTCAAATCCCAGCTCCGCCAACTGTCAGCTGTGTGACTTTGGGCAAGTCACTTCACTTCTCTGGGCCTCAGGTCCCTCATCTGTAAGATGGGGATTAAAACTGTGAGCCCCCCGGGGGACAACCTGATCACCTTGTCACCTCCCCAGCACTTAGAACAGTGCTTTGCACATAGTAAGCACTTAACAAATACCGTCATTATTATTATTATTATTACCTCAGCGCTTAGAACAGTGCTTGGCAGGTAGTAAAGCGCTTAACAAATATCATCATCATTATTATTATTAGAGAAGCTGTAGGAAGCAGCACGGCCTAGTGGATAGAGGTCGATCCTGGGAGCGCGGTTCTAATCCCGGTCCGCCACTCGTCTGCTGTGTGACCTTGGGCAAGCCACGTCCCTTCTCTGGGCCTCGGTTCCCTCATCTGTCAAATGGGGATGAATCAATCAATCGATCAATCGTATTTATTGCGCGCTTACTGTGTGCAGAGCACTGTACGAAGCGCTTGGAAAAGACTGTGAGCCCCACGTGGGACAGCCCTGATTACCTTACATCCCCTCCCAGCGCTTAGAACAGTGCTTGGCACAGAGTAAGCGCTTAACAAATGCCAACATTGCGTGGCTCAGTGGAAAGAGCCCGGGCTTTGGAGTCAGTGGTCATGGGTTCAAGTCCCAGCTCCGCCAATTGTCAGCTGGGTGACTTTGGGCAAGTCACTTAACTTCTCTGTGCCTGTTACCTCATCTGTAAAATGGGGAGGAAGGCTGTGAGCCCCACCTGGGACAACCTGACAACCTTGTATCTCCTGCAGAGCTTACAACAGTGCTTGGCACATAGTAAGCGCTTAACAAATACCATGAAAAAAACCCCATTATTATTGTTAGTATCATCCACCCCAGTGCTTTGAGCAGTGCCTGGGATATAGTAGTAAGCGCTTCGCAAATGCCATCATTATTACTGTTATTATTCCGCCTCTCCCTTTCCCAGACGGTGCTGTTTTGGACCTGCGAGAAGTACCCGCGGGCACGACACTGGCGCGTGTTCCGCGAGGCGTTCCTGAGGCTGGCACGGCGGCTTCACAAGTGTCTGAGGCAGCGCTTCCTGAGACACTATTTCCTGCCGGGACACAACCTGTTCCAGTTCTGCAGCCCCGGCGACTTGGACGCCGTGGCCTGGCGTCTCGGCCTCTTCCTGGAAGATCCCACGCTAGGCCTGGAATGAAGTTCCCCCCATCCCGCCCCGGGAAGGGGGTCCTCCGATGGGATCCCTCCCACCGCCTTCCGCCTCGCTGCTTTTCTGGGCAACCGCAGGGCCCAGACCAAGTCGGATGAGGCTTTGCCAACGTCCCGACCGGGCCGGAATCGCCAGACGTCCCTTCGGCGGAATGGCCTCCGGACTGTTGGGGGGCCGGAGGGGCCCGGCGGGGCTTGGACTCCTACAGGGAGCCCAACTGGCCGGTTTTTAGGATCTGGCCTTGCCACGCCGGTTAGACTGTGAGCCCACTGTCTCTATATGTTGCCACCTTGTACTTCCCAAGCCCTTAGCACAGTGCTCTGCACACAGTAAGCACTCAATAAATACGATTGATTGATACTGAGGAAGCAGAGCGGGTGAAGGGTCTGTTGACCCGGCAGACCTTCTCCTTGGGTCAGGGGCGAGTTGGCCTTGCCCGTGTGGGCCCCCGCCGGACCCGGCCCAAACTGGCCCCCGTGGAGACCGCGGATGCCCTTCCCTTCGGCCACACCCGAAGGACGGGTGGAAGGACGGGACGAAGCCGTCCATCGTGGGCCGGTCAGTCGGAGCCGGCTGGAGGGCCCCTCGGCATCCCGGCCGGAATTCCCGGCTTGGCCTAATATTTGGGAGCCCTTCCGGCCTGGACAATCAATCAATCAATCATCGTATGTATTGAGCGCTTACTGTGTGCAGAGCACTGGACTAAGCGCTTGGGAAGTCCAAGTTGGACAGACTGAGACGGCCTAGGACGGCTGGCGTCCTGACAGATGCCCTCGCCGTGGGCGCGGGATTCTGGGGCTGTCCCCCGCCACTGTACCGGGAGCCTTGGCTGAGCACGGCCCGGAGAAGGGCGTGGGCCCGGACATGGGAAGGCGGGGAGAAGCAGAAATGGATGTTATTTTACTTTGTTAATACGTTTTGTTTCGTTGTCCGTCTCCCCCTTCTAGACTGTGAGCCCACTGTTGGGTAGGGACCGTCTCTGTATGTTGCCACCTTGTACTTCCCAAGCGCTTAGTCCAGTGCTGTGCACACAGTAAGCGCTCAATAAATACGATTGAATGAATGAATGGATGGATGGAAGGGGCCATTAAATGACCGCGGGCCTGTCAACACCACATTCATTCGTTTAGTCGTATTTATTGAGCGCTTACTGTGTGCAGATCACTATACTAAGCACTTGGGAAGTACAAGTTGGCAACATATAGAGACGGTCCCTACCTTTCCCACTCTTCTCCCCGCCGCCTTACTTCCTTCCCTTCCCCACAGCACCTGTATAGATGGATATATGTTTGTACATATTTATTACTTTATTTATTTTGCTTGTACATATCTATTCTATTTATTTTATCAATCAATCAATCGTATTTATTGAGTGCTTACTGTGTGCAGAGCACTGTACCAAGCGCTTGGGAAGTACAAGTTGGCAACATCTAGAGACAGTCCCTACCCAACAGTGGGCTCACAGTCTCAAAGGGGGAGACAGAGAACAAAACCAAACATACTAACAAAATAAAATAAATAGAATAGATATGTACAAGTAAAATAAATAAATAAATAAATAGAGTAATAAATGTGTACAAACATATATACATATATACTGGTGCTGTGGGGAAAGGAAGGAGGTAAAATGGGGGGGATGGTGTTAATATGTTTGGTTCTGTTCTCTGTCTCCCCCTTCTAGACTGTGAGCCCACTGTTGGGTAGGGACCGTCTCTAGATGTTGCCAACTTGGACTTCCCAAGCGCTTAGTACAGTGCTCTGCACACAGTCAGCACTCAATAAATACGATTGATTGATTGATTGCAGATCACTATACTAAGTGCTTGGGACGTACAAGTTGGCAACATATAGAGACGGTCCCTACCCAACAATGGCTCACAGTCTAGAGCCTATCTACGGGCCTCCGTCCCTTCATTCAGTCATATTTATTGAGCGCTTACTGTGTGCAGATCACTATACTAAGCGCTTGGGAAGTACAAGTTGGCAACATATAGAGACGGTCCCTACCCAACAACGAGCTCACAGTCTAGAGCCTATCTACGGGCCTCCGTCCCTTCATTCGGGCATATTTTAGACTGTGAGCCCACTGTTGGGTAGGGACTGTCTCTATATGTTGCCAACTTGTACTTCCCAAGTGCTTAGTACAGTGCTCTGCACACAGTAAGCGCTGAATAAATATGATTGATGATGATGATGATATTTATTGAGCGCTTACTGTGTGCAGATCACTATACTAAGCGCTTGGGACGTACAAGTTGGCAACATATAGAGACGGTCCCTACCCAACAACAGGTTCACAGTCTAGAGCCTATCTACGGGCCTCCGTCCCTTCATTCAGTCATATTTATTGAGCGCTTACTGTGTGCAGAGCCCTTTGCTAAGCGCTTGAGAACGTACAACACGATAGACAATGGACAAACACATTCACCACCCACAACGAGCTTACGGTCTAGAGGAAAATGTCGGTATTTGTTAAGCCTTTCTACGTGCCAAGCACTGTGTTAAGCGCTGGGGTGGATCCAAGCAAATTGGGTTGGACTCAGTCCCTCAGTGTTTTGCACATAGTAAGCGCTTAACAGAGAAGCAACGTGGCTCAGTGGAAAGAGCACTGGAGTCAGTGGTCGTGGGTTCAAATCCCAGCTCCGCCAACTGTCAGCTGTGTGACTTTGGGCAAGTCACTTCACTTCTCTGGGCCTCAGTTCCTTCGTCTGTGAAATGGGGATGAAGACCGAGAGCCCCTCGTGGGACAAAGGACTCTGTCCAACCCGATGATCTTGTATCTACCCCAGGACTTAGAACAGCGCCTGGCACATAGTAATGGTGATGATGGCATTTGTTAAGCGCTTACTATGTGCGAAGCACTGTTCTAAGCGCCGGGAGGGATGCAAGGTGATCAGGTTGTCCCACGGGGGGCTCAGAGTCTTCATCCCCATTTTCCAGATGAGGGAACTGAGGCCCAGAGAAGTGAAGTGACTTGCCCAAGGTCACACAGCTGAGAAGTGGCAAAGCCGGGATTAGAACTCATGACCTCCGGCTCCCAAGCCCGGGCTCTTGCCACTGAGCCACGCTGCTTCTCTTAAGCACATAACATTTAGAGAAGCGCATAACTCTTAGAGAAGCAGGGTGGTTCAGTGGCAAGAGCCTGGGCTTGGGCGTCAGAAGTTGTGGGTTCTAATCCTGGCTCCGCCACTTGTCAGCTGTGTGACTTTGGGCAAGTCACTTCACTGGGCCTTAGTTCCCTCATCTGGAAAATGGGGATGAATAATAATGATGGCATCTATGTGCAAAGCACTGTTCTAAAGCGCTGGGGAGGATACAAGATGATCAGGTTGTCCCACGGGGGGCTCACAGTCTTTTACCATTTTACAGATGAGGGAACTGAGGCCCAGAGAAGTCAAGCGACTTGCCCAAGGTCACACATCTGACAAGCAGCGGTGGTGGGATTAGAATTTATGACCTCTGACTCTCAAGCCTGAGCTCTTTCCACTGAGCCACGCAGTGAGCCTCATGTGGGAACAACCTGATCACCTTGTATCCTCCCAGCGCTTTGAGCAGTGCTTTGCACATAGGAAGCGCTTAACAAATGCCATCATTATTATAACAAATTCCACAGTTATATAATTATTATTATTATTATTATTGTTATTATTATTATTATTTCCCACTTCCCTTCCCACCCCGGTTCTCTGGCAATCCCGGCTGCTGCCACCCTTTGAGCGGTGGCTTCTCCGGCCGGGCCTGGGAGAAGGCCAACGGGAGATTTTTGGGTTGGCATGGAAACGGGAGACCTTTTTTGGGGTTTCCATGGGAAAAGGGGGAGCCTTTTTGGATTTCCACGTGAAAGGGGGAGCCTTTTTGGGTTTGCATGGGAACGGGGGAGCCTTTTTGGGTTTGCAGAGAAGCAGCGTGCTTCAGTGGAAAGAGGCCGGGCTTGGGAGTCAGAGGTCGTGGGTTCTAATCCCGGCTCCTCCACTTGTCTGCTGTGTGACTTTGGGCAAGTCAATTCACTTCTCTGGGCCTCCGTTCCCTCATCTGTAAAATGGGGATCAAGACTTGTGAGCCCCAAGTGGGACAACCTGATGACCCTGTATCTCTCCCAGTGCTTAGAACAGTGCTTGGCACATAGTAAGTACTTAACAAATAGCATCATTGTTTCTATTATTATTTTGGGCTTGAACGGGAGTGAGGGAGCCTTTCTGGGTTTCCATGGGAAAGGAGGAGCCTTTTTGGGTTTGCATAGGAAAGGGGGACCTTTTGGAGTTTCCAAGGAAAAGGGGGAGCCTTTTGGGATTTCCACGGGAAAGGGGGATCCTTTTTGGGTTTGCATAGGAAAGGGGGGGAGCCTTTTTGGGTTTGCATAGGAAAGGGGGGGCTTTTGGGGTTTCCAAGGGAAAGGGAGAGCCTTTTTGGATTTCCACGGGAAAGGGGGATCCTTTTTGGGTTTGCATAGGAAAGGGGGGAGCCTTTTTGGGTTTCCACAGGAAAGAGGGGAGCCTTTTGGGATTTGCATAGGAAAGAGGGGAGCCTTTTTGGGTTTCCTCGGGAAAGAGGGGAGTCTTTTGGGGTTTGCATAGGAAAGGGGGGAGCCTTTTTGGGTTTCCACGGGAAAGAGGGGAGCCTTTAGGGATTTGCATAGGAAAGGGGGGAGCCTCTTTGGGTTTCCACGGGAAAGAGGTGAGTCTTTTGGGGTTTGCATAGGAAAGGGGGGAGCCTCTTTGGGTTTCCACGGGAAAGAGGGGAGACAAGCAATGTAACCTAGTGGAAAGAGCATTGTCCTGGGAGTCAGAGGACCTGAGTTCTAATCCCAGCTTCACCCATGCCTGATGTATGACTCACTAAACTTCTCTGTGCCTCAGTTATCTCATCTGTAAAATGGGATTAAGACTGTGAGCCCCACATGGGACATAATAGAGTACAATATAACAATATAACAGACACATTCCCAGTCCACAATGAGCTTACAGTCTAGAGTCTACAGTCCATGTCCACCTGTGGGGCTCACAGTCTTAATTGCACTAAGCATTGTACTAAGCACTTGATAGGAAAGGGGGGAGTCTTTTTGGGTTTCCAAGGGAAAGGGGGAATCTTTTGGGGTTTCCACAGGAAAGGGAGAGCCTTTTTGGGTCTGCATAGGAAAAGGGGAGCCTTTTTGGATTTCCACGGGAAAGGGGGGAGCCTTTTTAGGTTTGCATAGGAAAGGAGGGCCTTTGGGGGTTTCCAAGGGAAAGGGGGAGTCTTTTGGGGTTTCCACAGGAAAGGGAGAGCCTTTTTGGATTTGCATGGGAACGGCCTGCCCCTCCCTTCCTCCTCCCCGGCCCTATTGTGAGAAAATCCATCTCCGCTGTATAAACAACTCACAAAAGTGAGTCAAGCGCGTTGGAGAGGAACCAGAGGTTTTAGCGCAGGGACGGGAGGGGCTGCTGCCGCCATCTGCCTCCCTTGGGAGGGGCCGAGGGGGAAGGAGGGAAGGACCGAGGAAGGGGGAGTTTCCCCCCCAGGGTGGTCTCCTGGGCCCCTTCCCCAGCTTCGTGCTCAGGGGGCTACGGGAGAGGAGGGGAATGGGCGGCCGACGCACTGATTGCCAAGGCCCCGGCCTGTATTGAATCTGGGAATCTGCTGGGATTTGGTGGGGAGGGGGCTGTCTCTGAGCAGGTGGGGAAGGGACTGTCTGAGCAGGTTGGGAGGGGGCTGTCTCTGAGCAGGATGGGGAGGGGGCTGTCTCTGAGCAGGGTGGAGAGGGGGCTGTCTCTGAGAGAGGCTGAGGAGGGGGCTGTCTCTGAGCAGGATGGGGAAGGGGCTGTCTCTGAGCAAGGTGGGGAAGGGGCTGTCAGCAGGGTGGGGAGGGGGCTGTCTCTGAGCAGGATGGGGAGGGAGCTGTCTCTGAGAGAGGCTGGGGAGGGGGCTGTCTCTGAGCAGGGTGGAGAGGGGACTGTCTCTGAGCAGGATGGGGAGGGGGCTGTCTCTGAGCAAGGTGGGGAAGGGGCTGTCTCTGAGCAAGGTGGGGAAGGGGCTGTCAGCAGGGTGGAGAGGGGGCTGTCTCTGAGCAGGATGGGGAGGGAGCTGTCTCTGAGAGAGGCTGGGGAGGGGGCTGTCTCTGAGCAGGGTGGGGAGGGGGCTGTTTCTGAGCAGGGTGGGGAATGGGCTGTCTCTGAGAGACGCTGGGGAGAGGGCTGTCTCTGAGCAGGCTGGGGAGGGGGCTGTCTCTGAGCAGGATGGGGAGGGGCCTGTCTCTGAGCAAGGTGGGGAAGGGGCTGTCAGCAGGGTGGAGAGGGGGCTGTCTCTGAGCAAGGTGGGGAAGGGGCTGTCAGCAGGGTAGGGAGGGGGCTGTCTCTGAGAGAGTCTGGGGAGGGGGCTGTCTCTGAGCAGGGTGGGGAGGGGGCTGTCTCTGAGCAGGATGGGGAGGGGGCTGTCTCTGAGCAAGGTGGGGAAGGGCTGTCTCTGAGCAAGGTGGGGAAGGGGCTGTCAGCAGGGTGGGGAGGGGGCTGTCTCTGAGCAGCCTGGGGAGGGGCCTGTCTCTGAGCAAGGTGGGGAAGGGGCTGTCAGCAGGGTGGGGAGGGGGCTGTCTCTGAGCAGGATGGGGAGGGAGCTGTCTCTGAGAGAGGCTGGGGAGGGGGCTGTCTCTGAGCAGGGTGGGGAGGGGGCTGTCTCTGAGCAGGCTGGGGAGGGGGCTGTCTCTGAGCAAGGTGGGGAGGGGCCTGTCTCTGAGCAAGGTGGGGAAGGGGCTGTCAGCAGGGTGGAGAGGGGGCTGTCTCTGAGCAAGGTGGGGAAGGGGCTGTCTCTGAGCAGGATGGGGAGGGGGCTGTCTCTGAGCAAGGTGGGGAGGGGGCTGTCTCTTAGCGAGGCTTTGGAGCCGAGGAGGGGTCCGTCCCTGAGCATTTGGGTCAACCGGGGCGATCATTTCCAATCCCCCCCCCCCCCCGCCGCGGGTAGCCCACCAGGCCTCTGCCCATTTCCCCCGCAGAGCCAGGCCTCGCCCACTCCCCTGGAATGACCCACCGAATAATTGGGGGGGCGGGGGGGGGAGAAAAAAGGAGCGCCTTACCCCCCTCCTCCCCAGCCCACTGGATCCGCAGCCCCCCCTCCCTCCAATCCTCCATCCCCCGCCCCCAAGACCGGGCCCTCTGCAGAGACGACTGCCCATTCCAAGCCTGCAATTCCACGTCTCATCCTAGGATGGGGAGGAGGGAGGGATGCTGCTGGCTCTGAGACCCCCCCCAACCCCCCTCCACCGTAGGGACCCCCATATGTGAGCCCCTCCAAGTGGCCCTGAGGCAGGAAGAGCCTTGGAAGGGGAGGGGGAGGGCCCCCCAATTAAGGGCTGGGGATGACACACACACACAGCCGATGGCCCTTTGGGTGTCCCTCCTCCAGTAGCCCCCCACTCCCACCTCCCTACTTTGGGCTGGGGGAGGTGGTCCCCAGGGGTCTTCAAACCCCCTCCCACCCTAGCAGTCGCAGTTGGGCTGGGGGGCCTCTGAAATGAGGGAAAGGATTGGGGTCCTCAAAGTTTTCCCTCAAGGTACCCACCTCCCTGGAAGAGCTGGTGGGAAACAGTCCCCACGCAGAGTGAATTTGATTCTCCAGATGTCACCACAGACCCTCCCCACCCCTGATTCCCCCCACCAATGACCCCTCAGGGACACTCATCCTTCAATCAATCAATCAATCAATCAATCACTTAATCATATTTATTGAGCGCTTACTGTGTGCAGAGCACTGGACTAACCGCTTGGGAAGTCCAAGTTGGCAACATATAGAGACAGTCATCATCATCATCATCATAAATCGTATTTATTGAGCGCTTACTGTGTGCAGAGCGCTTGGGAAGTCCAAGTTGGCAACATATAGAGACGGTCATCATCATCATCATCATCAATCGTATTTATTGAGCGCTTACTGTGTGCAGGGCGCTTGGGAAGTCCAAGTTGGCAACATCTAGAGACAGTCCCTACCCAACAGTGGGCTCACAGTCTGGAAGGGGGAGACAGAGAACAAAACCAAACATATTAACAAAATAAAATAAATAGAATAGATATGTACAAGTAAAATAAATAAATCAATAAATGATCCTTGGATTATAAATAATAAATCCCGGGATCTAAATCTGCCCAAACCCCTCTGGGCCCTGCTGTCCCGCTCCCTGTGGGAATGTGATCCTTGTGCCAGCCCCCGTGAACCGCTTTTAATCCGTATATTGTGTCCCATGTTGAAATTTGGAAGAAAACCCTTTTGACAGCCCGCATTGTGGTAGAATTAAACAGTTTGGCGCCTTTCGGTAGGAATTTAAACAAACCCGCAGGGGTCAGTGGGCTCCTTTAATAATGATGATGGCATTTATTTATTTATTATTTATCGATAGGAATTTACACGAATGACAGGGTCCCGCGGGGGGCAGTGGGCTCCTTTAATAATAATGATGGCATTTATTTATTTATTATTTATCGATAGGAATTTAGACGAATGACAGGGTCCCGCGGGGGGCAGTGGGCTCCTTTAATAATAATGATGGCATTTATTTATTTATTATTTATCGATAGGAATTTACACGAATGACAGGGTCCCGCGGGAGTCAGTGGGCTCCTTTAATAATAATGATGGCATTTATTTATTATTTATTTATTTATTTTACTTGTACTTAGAGAAGCAGCGTGGCTCAGTGGAAAGAGCCCGGGCTTTGGAGTCAGAGGTCACGGGTTCAAATCCCGGCTCTGCCAATTGTCAGCTTTGGGCAAGTCACTTCACTTCTCTGGGCCTCAGTTCCCTCATCTGTAAAATGGGAATTAAGACTGTGAGCCCCCCGTGGGACAACCTGATCACCTTGTAACCTCCCCAGTGCTAGAACAGTGCTTTGCACATAGTAAGTGCTTAATAAATGTTAGTATTAGTAGTGTACATACCTATTCTATTTATTTTATTTGGTTTATATGTTTTGTTTTGTTCTCTGTCTCCCCCTTCTAGACTGTGAGCCCACCGTTGGGTAGGGACCGTCTCTATGTGTTGCCACCTTGGACTTCCCAAGCGCTTAGTACAGTGCTCTGCACACAGTAAGCGCTCAATAAATACGATTGATTGATTGATTATTTTGTTAATATGTTTTGTTTTGTTCTCTGCCTCCCCCTTCTAGACTGTGAGCCCACTGTTGGGTAGGGACCGTCTCTATATGTTGCCAACTTGTACTTCCCAAGCGCTTAGTACGGTGCTCTGCACACAGTAAGCACTCAATAAATACGATTGATTGATTGATTGATTAAGCGCTTACTATGTGCAAAGCACTATTCTAAGCACTGGGGAGGTTAGAAGGTTGTCCCACGGGGGGTTCACAGTCTTCATCCCCATTTTACAGATGAAGTAACTGAGGCCCAGAGAATAATAATAATTTTGGTATTTGTTAAGCGCTTACTATGTGCAAAGCACTGTTCCGGACACGAAGCAATCAGGTTGTCCCCTCATCTGTAAAATGGGGATGAAGAATGTGAGCCCCAGAGACTTGCCCAAAGTCACCCAGCTGACAGTTGGCAGAGCTTGGATTTGAACCCACCACCTCCGACTCCAAAGCCCAGGCTCTTTCCACCGAGCCACGCTGCTTCTCTCTGGTTTGCTCTGCTTTCCTTTGTAAGAAGTTAAACCGTCGTGCGGTGGGGGGGAAGAAAGTGGGAAATTTCCATCAGCCCTTGGTATCACCCCGGCCCAGCCGGTTACATAAAGTCGATTCCGGAACTGGAAAATGTCACTGGGCGCTTCTCTGTCTATCTCCACCCCATCCCTCTCCTCCCAACAGTCCCACCAGGGAAGAATCCTTGGTGCCCAATCAATCAATCAATCAATCAATCGTATTTATTGAGTGCTTACTGTGTGCAGAGCACTGGACTAAGCGCTTGGGAAGCACAAGTTGGCAACATAGAGAGACGGTCCCTACCCAACAGTGGGCTCGCAGTCTAGAAGGGGGAGACGGACAACAAAACAAAATAAGTGGACAGGTGTCAAGACGTCAGGACAAGTAGAATTAAAGCTAAATGCACATCATTAACAAAATATAGTAAATATGTACAAGCCAAATAGACTAATAAATCTGTACAAACATATAGACAGGTGCTGTGGGGAGGGGAAGGAGGTAGGGTGGGGGGAATGGGGAGGGGGAGAGGAAAAAGGAGGCCTTCCCAGACTGAGCCCCTTCCTTCCTCTCCCCCTCGTCCCCCTCTCCATCTCCCCATCTTACCTCCTTCCCTTCCCCACAGCACCTGTATATATGCATATATGTTTGTACAGATTTATTACTCTATTTATTTATTTATTTTACTTGTACCTATCTATTCTATTTATTTTATTTTGTTAGTATGTTTGGTTTTGTTCTCTGTCTCCCCCTTTTAGACTGTGAGCCCACTGTTGGGTAGGGACCGTCTCTATATGTTGCCAATTTGTACTTCCCAAGCGCTTAGTACAGTGCTTTGCACACAGTAAGCGCTCAATAAATCCGATTGATGATGATGATGATGATGAAAAAGGGGGCTCGGGCTGGGAAGGCCTCTTGGAGGAGGTGGGCTCTCGGTAGGGCTTTGAAGGGAGCATGCTATTTGTTTTTCACTCAGACTTGGACAATCAGAAATCGGGTGGCAAACGATGTAGGAAAAAATATGCTTTATTGTAAGACAACTGCTATGTTGAGACTGTATCCTCCAAGCAGATAGACAGCCCATTAGAGAAGCAGCGTGGTTCAGTGGAAAGAGCACGGGCTTTGGAGTCAGAGGTCGTGGGTTCGAGTCCCGACTCCGCCACGTGTCAGCTGGATGATCTTGGGCAAGTCACTTCACTTCTCTGGGCCTCAGTTCCCTCATCTGTAAAATGGGGATGAAGACTGTGAGCCCCACGTGGGACAACCTGATCACCCTGTATCCTCCCCAGCGCTTAGAACAGTGCTTTGGACATAGTAAGCGCTTAACAAATACCTATTATTATTATAAAACCTACAAGGCCTCTCTAGAGCACGTATGGGACAGGTCTTCATACTCATTTGCTTCTGCCTATAATTTATTTTAATGTCTGTCTCCCCCGCTGGTTTGTCAACTCTAAGGGAAGGGATTGTGTCAGATTACTGTACTCTCCCACACACTTAGTACAGTTCTGGGCACTCACATGCTCAATAAATCCCACTGACTGATTAATAATAATAATAATGATGGCATTTATTAAGCGCTTACTATGTGCAAAGCACTGTTCTAAGCGCTGGGGTAGATACAAGGTAATCAAGTTGTCCCACGTGGGGCTCACAGACTTAATCCCCATTTTCCAGATGAGGGAACTGAGTCCGAGAAGTGAAGTGACTTTCCCAAAGTCACACAGCTGACAGGTGGCAGCTGACAGCTAAGTGACTATTTATTTATTTAATTTGTACATATTTATTCTATTTATTTTATTTTATTAATATGTTTTGTTTTGTTCTCTGTCCCCCCCTTCTAGACTGATTGACTGTGGGCCAGTCCATCCACCCAAATAACTGTCTCAACAGTGGCCCAGGGGAATCAATCAATCAATCGTATTTATTGAGCGCTTACTGTGTGCAAGGCACTGGACTAAGCGCTTGGGAAGTACAAGTTGGCAACCTAAGCCAACCTGCGGGAAGCAGCACGGCCTGCTGAATGAAGCCCTACTGAAGGACCTGGGTTCTAATCCCGTCTCCGCCACTTGGCTGCTGTTTGACCTTGGATGATCACTGAACTTCTTTGAGCCTCAGTTTCCCCAATTACAAAATAAAATGAATGTTGGTGTTTGCTAAGCGCTTACTATGCGCCAAGCACTGTTCTAAGCACTGGGGGAGATACAAGGGAATCAGATTGTCCCACATGGGGCTCACAGTCTTCATCCCCATTTTACAGATGAGGGAACTGAGACCCAAGGAATAATAATAATGATGGCATTTGTTAAGTGCTTACTATGTGCAAAGCACTGTTCTAAGTGCTGGGGAGGATACAAGGTGATCAGGTTGTCCCACTTGGGGCTCACAGTCTTCATCCCCATTTTACAGATGAGGTAACTGAGGCCCCGAGAAGTGAAGTGACTTGCCCAAAGTCACCCAGCTGACAATTGGCGGAGCCGGGATTTGAACCCATGACCTCTGACTCCAAAGCCCGGGCTCTTTCCACTGAGCCATGCTGCTTCTCAAGTCAAGTGACTTGCCCAAGGTCACACAGCTGACAAGTGGCGGAGCCGGGATTCGAACCCATGACCTCTGGCTCCCCAGCCCGGGCTCTTTCCACTGAGCCACGCTGCTTCCATGGGGGTTCAGTATGTGAGCCCCAGGGCTTATTATAGTGCTTGATACATAGTAAGCACTTAACAAATACTATAAAAAAAAAACCTCTGGTAATAATAATAATAGTGATGGCATTTATAAGCGCTTACTATGTGCGAAGCACTGTTCTAAGCGCTGGGGAGGTTACAAGGTGATGATGATGATGGCATTTGTTAAGCGCTTACTATGTGCAAAGCACTGTTCTAAGCGCTGGGGAAGGGAAAGAAGGTAACGAGGTTGTCCCACGTGGGGCTCACAGTCTTAATCCCCACTTTACAGATGAGGTAACTGAAGCTCAGGGAAGTTAACTGGCTTAACCAAGGTCACACAGGAGACACGTGGCGGAGCCGGGATTCGAACCCATGATCTCCGACTCCAAAGCCCGGGCTCTTTCCACCGAGCCACGCTGCTTCTCTAAATCTAGATCTGACCCTCCTTCTCTCTGTCCTTCCATCGTCGTGTCCGACCCCTCGCCCACATCCTGCCTCTGGCCTGAATCAGAGCCTTCCCAAACCCCACCTCCTCCTCCTCCTCCTCCAGGAAGCCTTCCCAGCTGTCACCCATCCCAGCCCCCACCTCCCTACAATTCCCTCCCCCTTCAGATCCCAGATCCCCCCATCTTCCCCCACTACCTCCTCTGGGAAGTCTTCCCTGATAAATTTTCTCCACCCACTAACACCCACCCTTCTGAACCCTTATACTGCCATAACAACCTAAAGCTCTGTGTAAACAGCGCACGTGGCTCAGTGGAAAGAGCCCGGGCTTTGGAGTCAGAGGTCACGGGTTCAAATCCCGGCTCCGCCGATTGTCAGCTGGGTGACTTTGGGCAAGTCGCTTCACTTCTCTGGGCCTCAGTTCCCTCATCTGTCAAATGGGGATGAAGACTGTGAGCCCCCATGGGACAAAAGAGAAGCAGCATGGCTCAGTGGAAAGAGCCCGGGCTTTGGAGTCAGAGGTCGTGGGATCGAATCCCGACTCTGCTACATGTCTGCTGTGTGGCCTTGGGCAAGTCACTTCACTTCTCTGAGCCTCAGTTACCTCATCTGTCAAATGGGGATTAAGACTGTGAGACAATTTGATCACTGTGTATCCATCCCAGTGCTTAGAACAGTGCTCTGCACATAGTAAGCGCTTAACAAATGCCATCAAAACCCTCCCCCCAAAACCTGATCACTTTGTAACCTCCCCAGCGCTTTGCACATAGTAAATGCTCAAATCCCGACTCTGCCAATTGTCAGCTGTGTGACCTTGGGCAAGTCACTTCACTTCTCTGGGCCTCAGTTCCCTCATCTGTAAAATGGGGATGAAGACTGTGAGCCCCACGAGGGCAACCTGATCACCTTGTATCCTCCCCCAGTGCTTAGAACAGTGCTTTGCACATAGTAAGCGCTTAATAAAGGCCGTCATTATTATTATTATTATATTAATAAATGCCATTATTCTTATTATTATCCAGAGAAGGATTGGCCCAGGGAACAGAGGCTTTGGCCTGCGCTTGGATCTATGGCCTTTGGATATTTGATATTCGCCCCAACCTCACAGCGTTTGCGTAAACGTCTTTAAATTATATATTATCAATTACTTATTTATCGGTATTGATTTCTGTCTCCCGCTCTAGTCCATAAACTCGGTGTAGGCTGGGGATGTGTCTGCTAATTCTGCTAATTCTGTTGAAACCATCCAACACCCCCTGGCTCTCCCCTCTCGGTCCCCAAGTGTCCCCAGTGAGGCAGCATGGATAATAATAATAATAATAACAATAATAATAATAATAATAATAATAATAATAATAGTATTTGTTAAGCGCCTACTATGTGCAAAGCACTGTTCTAAGCACTGGGGGGGATACAAGGTGATCAGATTGTCCCACGTGGGGCTCACAATCTTAATCGCCATTTGAGAGATGAGGTAACTGAGGCACAGAGAAGTGAAGTGACTTGCCCAAAGTCACACAGCTGACAATTGGCGGAGCCGCGATTTGAACCCATGACCTCTGACGCCAAAGCCCGGGCTCTTTCCACTGAGCCACGCTGCTTCTCTCTAATCCCGGCTCCACCACTTGTCTGCCGTGTGACCTTGGGCAAGTCGCTTCACTTCTCTGGGCGTCAGTTTCCTCATCTCATTTTATTTTGTTAACGATGTGCATTTAGCTTCTTCCAGTGATGTGGAAGAAGCAGCGTGGCTCAGTGGAAAGAGCATGGGCTTTGGAGTCAGAGGTCATGGGTTCAAATCCCGGCTCCGCCAATTGTCAGCTGTGTGACTTTGGGCAAGTCACTTAACTTCTCTGTGCCTCAGTTACCCCATCTGTAAAATGGGGATTAAGATTGTGAGCCCCATGTGGGACAACCTGATTGCCTTGTATCCCCCCAGTGCTTAGAACAGTGCTTTGCACAGAGTAAGCGCTTAACAAATACCATCATTATTATTATTATTTAGCTTTAATTCCATTTGTTCTGACGACTTGACACCTGTCCACATGTTTTGTTCTGTTGTCTGTCTCCCCCTTCTAGACTGTGAGCCCGCTGTTGGGTAGGGACCGTCTCTATATGTTGCCGACTTGTACCTCCCAAGCGCTTAGTACAGTGCTCTGCACACAGTCAGCGCTCAATAAATACAGTTGAATGAATCTGTAAAATGGGGAATCGAGGCTGTGAGCCTCACATGGGACGGGGCGGTGTCCAACCCAATTTACTTGAATCCACTTCAGTGCTTAGTAAAGTGCCTGGCAATCAATCAATCAATCAATCGTATTTATTGAGCGCTTACTGTGTGCAGAGCACTGGACTAAGCACTTGGGAAGTACAAGTGGGCAGCATATAGAGACAGTCCCTACCCACAGTAAGCGCATAAGAGATACCATAATTATTATTAATTATTATGATTATTTCATCTCCCTGCAAGAAAGGCCCCCAGGAAGACCTACTGCATCTCCAATTTGTTATTATCATTGTTCCTGTCTGATGCTTTTACTGTAATTACCATAATTAATAATAATAATAATAATGATGGCATTTGTTAAGCGCTTACTATGTGCAAAGCACTGTTCTAAGCGCCCGGGGAATACAAGGTGATCAGGCTGTCCCACGGGGGGCTCACAATCTTAATCCCCATTTTCCAGATGAGGGAACTGGGGCTTAGAGAAGTGAAGTGAGTTGCCCAAGGTCACACAGCAGACATGTGGCAGAGCCGGGATTCGAACCCATAACCTCTGACTCTAAAGCCCGGGCTCTTTCCACTGAGCCAGGCTGCGTAGTAAGCGCTTAATGAATACCATTTAAAAAAAAAAACCCAGCAGGGGGGTGAGGCAGGGCAAGGGGCCTCTGCAAATCCTGCAGTAGTTTTATTTTGTTAGTATGTTTGGTTTTTTGTTCTCTGTCTCCCCCTTTTAGACTGTGAGCCCACTGTTGGGTAGGGACTGTCCCTAGATGTTGCCAACTTGGACTTCCCAAGCGCTTAGTACAGTGCTCTGCACACAGTCAGCGCTCAATAAATACGATCTTCGCCCCACCCCAAGTTCCCTGGGTAATGTAATGAACAGGGGTAAATGTGTCCGGACTCGCCTGAATTTAGGGGAAATGACTTCCAGAGATGAGCCCCAGGCCGACCCAAGCTCGGGTGGAGTTCATAAAGGGATGGGAAGGAGTCCAAAAAATAGGACTGCCGGAAATAATAGCAATAACAATAATGGTACTCGTTGAGCGCTTTTTTGGTGCCGAGCACTGCTCTAAGGGCTGGGGTAGATACATGTTAATCGGTTGGACGCTGTTCCTGTCCCGTGGGGGGGGGTCACGGGTCTTCATCCCCATTTTGCAGATGAGTTAACTGAGGTCCAGAGAGGTGAAGTGACTTGCCCGAGGTCACACAGCAGACACGTGGCGGAGTCAGGATTGGAACCCAGGCCCTTCTGACTCCCAGGCCCCGGATCTAATAATAAGGATGGCATTTATTAAGCGCTTACTATGTGCAAAGCACTGTACTAAGCACTGGGGAGGTTTCAAGGTGATCAGGTTGTCCCTTGGGGGGGAGCTCACAGTCTTCATCCCCATTTTACAGATGAGGGAACTGAGGCCCAGAGAAGTGAAGTGACTTGCCCAAAGTCACACAGCTGACAATTGGTGGAGCCGGGATTTGAATAATTGTAGTGTATGTTAAACACTCATTTTAACTTGATACTGCTTGATATAATAATAATAATAATAGCATTTATTAAGCGCTTACTGTGTGCAAAGCACTGTTCTAAGTGCTGGGGAGGTTACAATAATAATAATAATAATGGCATTTATTAAGCACTTACTATGTGCAAAGTACTGTTCTAAGCACTGGGGAGGTTACAAGGTGATCAGGTTGTCCCATGGGGGGGCTCACATTCTTCACCCCCATTTTACAGATGAGGTAACTGAGGCCCAAAGAAGTGAAGTGACTTGTCCAAAGTCCAACAGCTGACAATTGATGGAGCCGGAATTTGAACCCATGACCTCTGACTCCAAAGCCCGAGCTCTTTCCACTGAGCCTCGCTGCTTCTCTGCAAGATGGGAAGCTGTGGGACCCACATTCTAGTTTCTGAAAAGGAATGATCATCTCGTACTCTCCCAAGCGCTCAGTACAGTGCTTTGAACGTAGTACGTGCTCAGTAAGTATGATTGAAGGAATGAATAGAATGATCGTAATTGTAGTGTATGTTAAACACTGTTTAACTTGATACTGCTTGATATAATAATAATAATGGCATTTATTAAGCACTTTGTGAAAAGCACTATTCTAAGTGCTGGGGAGGTTACAATAATAATAATAATAATGGCATTTATTAAGCGCTTACTATGTGCAAAGCACTGTTCTAAGTGCTGGGGAGGTTACAATAATAATAATAATAATGGCCTTTATTAAGCACTTACTATGTGCAAAGCACTGTTCTAAGCGCTGGAGAGGTTACAATAATAATAATAATAATAATAATAATAATAATGACATTTATTAAGCGCTTACTATATGCAAAGCACTGTGTAAGCGCTGGGGAGGTTACAAGGTGCTCAGGTTGTCGCATGGGGGGCTCACAGTCTTCATCCCCATTTGACAGATGAGGCGACTGAGACACAGAGAAGCGAAGTGACTTGCCCAAAGTCACACAGCGGACAATTGGCGGAGCCGGGATTTGAACCCATGACCTCTGACTCCACATACTTGTATGCTTAGTATATACTTGATATACCGAAAACTGGGGCAGAATCAGCGTGGCTGAGAAGAAACGTGGTTTAGCGGAAAAAACCCAGGGCCTGGGGATCAGAGGACCTGGGTTCTAATCCCCGCTATGCCCCTCACTTGCTGCCTGACCTTGGGCAAACCACTTCACTTCTCTGGGCCTCGGTTCCCTCATCTGTAAAATGGGGATTAAAACCGTGAGCCCCGTGTGGGACATGAACCGTGTCTAATTTAATTAGCTTAGATCTACCCCAGTGCTTAGTACTTTGCTTGGCGCATAGAGAAGCAGCGTGGCTCAGTGGAAAGAGCCCGGGCTTTGGAGTCAGAGGTAATGGGTTCAAATCTGGCTCTGCCAACTGTCAGCTGGGTGACTTTGGGCAAGTCACTTCACTTCTCTGGGCCTCAGTTATTTCATCTGGAAAATGGGGATGAAGACTGTCAAGCTGATCACCTTGTAACCTCCCCAGCACTTAGAACAGTGTGTGGCACATAGTAAGTGCTTAATAAATGCCATCATTATTATTATTACATAGTAAGCGCTTAACAAATTCATTTATTCATTCATTCAATCATATTTATTGAGCGCTTACTGTGTGCAGAGCACTGTACTAAGCACTTGGGAAGTCCAAGTTGGCAACATCTAGGGACGGTCCCTACCCAACAATAGGCTCACAGTCTAGAAGGGGGAGACAGAGAACAAAGCAAAACATATTAACAAAATAAAATAAACAGAATAAATATGTACAAATAAAATAAATAAATAAATAAATAAATACCATTAAAAAAAAAAACCGAACCCCAAAGCATTCATTCATTCATTCAATAGTATTTATTTCTAGACCGTGAGCCCGCTGTTGGGTAGGGACCATCTCTATATGTTGCCAACTTGTACTTCCCAAGTGCTTAATACAGTGCTCTGCACACAGTAAGCGCTCAATAAATACGATTGGATGAATGAATGAACTGAGCGCTTGCTGTGTGCCGAGCACTGTACTAAGCGCTGGTTATTTTATTTTGTTAGTATGTTTGGTTTTGTCCTCTGTCTCCCCCTTTTAGACTGTGAGCCCACGGTTGGGTAGGGACCGTCTCTATATGTTGCCAACTTGGACTTCTCAAGCGCTTAGTCCAGTGCTCTGCACACAGTAAGCGCTCAATAAATACGATTGAATGAATGAATGAATGAATATATGTATTAGTTTATTTTGTTCATATGTTTTATTCTGTTTGTCTCCCCCTTCTAGACTGTGAGCCCGCTGTTGGGTAGGGACCCAACCCAACAATGAATGAATAAAATAGAGTTCGAGCGAGAATAATAATAATAATGATGGCATAGTACAGTGCTCTGCACACAGTAAGCGCTCAATAAATACCATTGAATGAATGAATGAATGAATGAACGAATAAAATAGAGTTCGAGTGAGAATAATAATAATAATGATGGCATAGTACAGTGCTGTGCACACAGCGCTCAATGAATACGATTGATTGATTTATTGATTGATAGAGAGGACAGAGTCAGGATGGGGGCGTTTCAGAGACCCCGATTCCAGTCCCGGCTCTGCCCCTGGCCTGCTGTGTGACCTCAGGCAGGTTGCGGAACCTCTCTGGGCCTCAGTTTCCCTATCTGCCAAACGGAGCCCTGGAGGAGATCCAGAGCAATCAGAGCAGACCCAGTGTCTGTCCCACGCAGGGTTTCCAGCTCTGCCTCTGAGCCACGGTGAGGATAAGACAGATAAAAAAGCCAGAGCACTTAGGTAGGAATCGATAGCTTCCTACAAATTGAAAACAGGAAGATGAGAACAGGGGGTTCCAGGAAAACCCATTTGCTCTGAGGGCTGGGCTGTATTTCTTGGAGATCGACATCTTGATAAGCCCTTAGATAAGGATCCGCAGCCCAACAGAAAGCTTTTCCAGCCCATTTTGGTCAACGAACAGTATTTATCACTCACCTACAGTTTGCAGAACAAAGAACTAGGCTCTTGGGTGGCTAAAATACTATACTATTCTATTCTATTTTATTTTCTATACTATTCTATTTATTTTATTAATATGCTTTATTTTATTTTATTATTATTCTATTTATTTTATTCAAGGCCCTGCTGAGAGCTCACCTCCTCCAGGAGGCCTTTCCAGACTGAGCCCCTTCCTTCCTCTCCCCCTCGTCCCCCTCTCCATCCCCCCCATCTTACCTCCTTCCCTTCCCCACAGCACCTGTATATATATGTTTACATAAATATGTACAAACATATATATATATATATGCTTGTACATATTTATTACTCTATTTATTTATTTATTTATTTATTTTACTTGTACATATCTATTCTATTTATTTTATTTTGTTAGTATGTTTGGTTTTGTTCTCTGTCTCCCCCTCTTAGACTGTGAGCCCACTGTTGGGTAGGGACCGTCTCTATATGTTGCCAATTTGTACTTCCCAAGCGCTTAGTACAGTGCTCTGCACATAGTAAGCGCTCAATAAATACGATTGATGATGATGATGATGATGATGATGATGATGATGATGATTAACATGTTTTGTTTTGTTCTCTGTCTCCCCCTTCTACACTGTAAGCCCGCTGTGGGGTAGGGACCGTCTCTAGGTGTTGCCAACTTGGACTTCCCAAGCACTTAGTCCAGTGCTCTGCACACAGTAAGCGCTCAATAAATACCACTGAATGAATGAATGAATGAATGAATGAATAAAATAGAGTTCGAGCGAGAATAATAATAATAATGATGGCATAGTACAGTGCTCTGCACACAGTAAGCGCTCAATAAATACCATTGAATGAATGAATGAATGAATGAATAAAATAGAGTTCGAGCGAGAATAATAATAATGATGGCATAGTACAGTGCTCTGCACACAGTAAGCGCTCAATAAATACGATTGATTGATTGATTGATTAAGCGCTTACTATGTGCAAAGCACTGTTCTAAGCACTGGGGAGGTTACAAGGTGATCAGGTTGTCCCACAGGGGGCTCACAGCCTTAATCCCCATTTTACAGATGAGGGAACTGAGGCCCAGAGAAATGAAGTGACTTGCCCAAAGTCACACAGCTGACAATTGGAGGAGCGGGGATTTAATAATAATAATAATAATGGTATTTACTAAGTGCTTACTATGTGCAAAGCACTGTTCTAAGCACCGGGGAGGTTACAAGGTGATCAGGTTGTCCCACGGGAGGCTCACAGTCTTCATCCCCATTTTACAGATGAGGTAACTGAGGGACAGAGAAGTGAAGTGACTTGCCCAAAGTCACACAGCTGACAATTGGCGGAGGAGGGATTTGAACCCCTGACCTCTGACTCCAAAGCCCGTGCTCTTTCCACTGAGCCACTCTGGATTTGAACTCATAACTTCTGACTCCAATGGGCAAGAAGCAGCGTAGCCTAATGGCTAGAGCCCAGGCCTGCGAGTCAGAAGGACCTGGGTTCTAATTCCAGCTCTGCCTCTTGTCTGCTGTGTGACCTTGGGCAAGTCACTGAGCTTCTCTGGGCCTCATGTCCCTCCTCTGTAAAATCATCATCATCATCATCATCAATCGTATTTATTGAGCGCTTACTGTGTGCAGAGCACTGTACCAAGCGCTTGGGAAGTACAAGTTGGCAACATATAGAGACAGTCCCTACCCAACAGTGGGCTCACAGTCTAAAAGGGGGAGACAGAGAACAAAACCAAACATACTAACAAACTTAAAATAAATAGAATAGATATGCACAAGTAAAATAAATAAATAAATAAATAAATAAATAGAGTAACAAATATGTACAAACATATATACATCTATACAGGTGCTGTGGGGAAGGGAAGGAGGTAAGATGGGGGGGATGGAGAGGGGGACGAGTGTAAAATGGGGATTGAGACTGTGAGCCCCCGTAGGACGGGGACTGCGTCCAAACCCGTTTGCTTGTATCCACCCCAGCGCTTAGTGCAGTGCCTGGCACATAGTAAGCGCTTAACAAATACCATAATTATTATTATTATTCTAATCCTGAGTCTGCCATTTGTCAGCTGTGTGACCCTGGGTAAGTCACTGCACTTCTCTGGGACTCATTTCCCTCATCTGTAAAATGAGGATTAAGACTCAGTTACTGCATCTGTTAGATGGGGATGAAGAGGGTGAGCCGCATGTGGGACAGGGACTGTGTCCAACCTGATTACCTTGTTCTAAGCCCCCTCAGTGCTTAGAACAGTGCCTGGCACATAATAAGTGCTTAGCAAATGAGAAGCAGTGTGGCTCAGTAGGAAAGAGCCCCGGCTTTGCCCACTGTATGTTCCCAACTTGTACTTCCCAAGCGCTTAGTACAGTGCTCTGCACACAGTAAGCGCTCAATAAATACACTTGATTGATTGAGTCAGAGGTCATGGGTTCAAATGTCGGCTCTGCCACTTGTCAGCTGTGTGACATATTTATTACTCTATTTATCTATTTATTTATTTATTTTACTTGTACATTTCTATCCTACTTATTTTATTTTGTTGGTATGTTTGGTTCTGTTCTCTGTCTCCCCCTTTTAGACTGTGAGCCCACTGTTGGGTAGGGACTGTCTCTATGTGATGCCAATTTGTACTTCCCAAGCGCTTAGTACAGTGCTCTGCACATAGTAAGCGCTCAATAAATACGATTGATTGATTGATTGATTGATTGACTTTGGGCAAGTCACTTCACTTCTCTGTGCCTCAGTTACCTCATCTGTAAAATGGGGATGAAGACTGTGAGCCCCCTGTGGGACAACCAGGATCAACCTGATCACCTTGTAACCTCCCCAGCACTTAGAACAGTGCTTTGCACATTGTAAGTGCTTAATAAATGTCATCATTAGTATTATTATTAAATTGGGGATTGAGACTTTGAGCCCAATGAGGGACAACCTGATAATCTTGTAACCTCCCCAGTGCTTTGCACATAGTAAGCACTTAATAAATGCCATTATTATTATTATTAAATGCCGTAATTATGATGAGGATGATATTTGGTAAGCGCTTACTATGTTCCAAGCACTGTTCTAAGCACTGGGGTAGATACAAAGTGATCAGGTTGTCCCATGTGGGGTTCACAGTCTTCATCCCCATTTGACAGATGAGGGAACTGAGGCCCAGAGAAGTGAAGCGACTTGCCCAAGGTCACCAGTGGACAAGTGGCGGAGCTGGGATTAGAACCCGTGACCTCTGACTCCTTATTACTCTATTTATTTTACTTATACCTATTTACTATTCTATTTATTTTATTTTGTTAATATGTTTTGTTTTGTTGTCTGTCTCCCCTTTCTAGACTGTGAGCCTGCTGTTGGGTAGGGACCGTCTGTATATGTTGCCAACTTGTACTTCCCAAGCGCTTAGTCCAGTGCTCTGCACACAGTAAGCGCTCAATAAATATGATTGATTGAATGAATGAATGAATGAAACCTGGGCTCTACCCACTGAGCCACGCTGCTTCTCTATTATTATTGTTGTTAGTCTCGGGAGGAGAGAAATTAATCAGGGAGCGCTTCCTGGAGGAGGTAGACCACGAGGAGGGCTTTGAAGATGGAGAGCGCCCTACTGATGTAGACGGGGAGGGAATTCCAGGCAGGGAAAGGCTAAGGATCGGCGACTGTAAGCTCACTGTGGGCAGGAAACACGTCTGTTTATTATCATAATAATGATGGCATTTATTAAGCGCTTACTATGTGCAAAGCAACACGTTGTTGCCAACTTGTACATCCCAAGCACTTAGTACAGTGCTCTGCACACAGTAAGCGCTCAATAAATACGATTGAATGAATGAATGAAAGCACTGTTCTAAGTGCTGGTTTATTCTTATAGTGGCCTCTCCCAAGCGTTTAATACACCGCCCCACACCCAGCAGGTGCTCAGTAAATAGGAATGAGTGAAAGGCAGGACATACAGAGAATCAATCAATCAATCAATCGTATTTATTGAGCGCTTACTGTGTGCAGAGCACTGGACTAAGCGCTTGGGAAGCACAAGTTGGCGACATATAGAGACGGTCCTTGCCCGACAGCGGGCTCCCAGTCTAGAAGGGGGAGACAGAGAACAAAACAGAACATATTAACAAAATAAAATCCATAGAATAAATATGTACAAATAAAATAAATGAATAAATAGAGTAATACAGACGTACAAACATATTCATTCCCAGGCCTTCCCAGACTGAGCCCCTTCCTTCCTCTCCCCCTCGTCCCCCTCTTCATCCCCCCCATCTTACCTCCTTCCCTTCCCCACAGCACCTGTATATATGTATATATGTTTGTACATATTTATTACTCTATTTATTTATTTATTTATTTATTTTACTTGTACATATCTATTCTATTTATTTTATTTTGTTAGTATGTTTGGTTTTGTTCTCTGTCTCCCCCTTTTAGACTGTGAGCCCACTGTTGGGTAGGGACTGTCTCTATATGTTGCCAATTTGTACTTCCCAAGTGCTTAGTACGGTGCTCTGCACATAGTAAGCGCTCAATAAATACGATTGATGATGATTCATTCATTCATTCAATCGTATTTATTGAGAAGGGGGGGAATCACCCAGCAAGTTGGAGACGATGAACACCGAGGAGTCAGGCTGTGGCAAGTTCTTGGCAAGGATTAGAGGGCGAGGGAGTCGGAGAGGCCGGGGGGAAATTCAGCACAATTGGAGGTTTTTCAGACACCTTGTTCTATGATCCCAAGAACAGGATCGAGGGATGGGAGGAGGAAGAGGAGGAGGAGGAGGGAAACCAGATGCGGAATGGGATAAACAGCAACCTGAAGGACGATCGGGAAGGTCACGGGAAGTGAAGAGCGGGCCGATCGCAAGCCGGGGGAATGGAGGACTAGTAAGATGTTCGGGGACAGAATACGAAAAGCTCAATAACTAAAATAATAATAATAGTATCTGTTTTAAGCACTTACTATGCGCCAGGCACTGGACTAAGCGCTGGGGTGGATACCAGCAAATCGGGTTGGGCATAGTCCCTGTCCCGCAGAGGGCTCACAGTCTTCGTCCCCATTTTACAGATGAGGTAACCGAGGCCCAGAGAATGAATCAATCAATCAATCGTATTTATAGAGCGCTTACGGTGTGCAGAGCACTGGACTAAGCGCTTGGGAAGTCCAAGTTGGCAACATCTAGAGACGGTCCCTACCCAACAGTGGGCTCACAGTCGAGAAGGGGGAGACAGAGAACAAAACCAAACATATTAACAAAATAAAATCAATGGAATAGATATGTACAAGTAAAATAAATAAATAGAGTAATAAATCCGTACAACCATATATCCATATATCCAGGTGCTGTGGGGTAGGGAAGGAGGTAAGGCGGGGGGGATGGAGAGGGGGAAGAGGGGGAGAGGAAGGAGGGGGCTCAGTGGAAAGAGCCTGGGCTTGGAAGTCCGAGGTCGTGGGTTCTAATCCCGGCTCCTCCGCTTGTCAGCTATGTGACTTTGGGCAAGTCGCTTCACTTCTCTAGGCCTCAGTTCCCTCATCTGTAAAGTGGGGATGAAGACTGTGAGCCCCACGTGAGACAACCCGATCACCTTGTATCCCAGCGCTTAGAACAGGGCTTTGCACATAGTAAGCACTTAACAAAAACCATCATTCTTCTTATTATTAAGTGGCGGAGCCGGGATTAGAACCCATGACCTTCTGACTCCAGGGCCTGTGCTGTATCCACTTAAGAGAGCAAAGATAATAATAATGATGGCATTTGTTAAGCACTTACTATGTGCAGAGCACTGTTCTAAGCGCTGGGGGGGATACAAGGTGATCAGGTTGTCCCATGTGGGGCTCACAGTCTTCATCCCCATTTTACATATGAGGGAACTAAGATCCCCCCACCCTGGCAGACAGCAGTAAGTGGGAACAAAAAGAGATTCTTTGATGGCAGAAGACTAAGGGGAGAGACCGAAGGCAGGGTGGCTTAGTGGATAAAGCCAGGGTTTGGGAGTCAGAACGACCTGGGTTCTAATCCCGGGCCCGCCAACATGTCTGCTGTGTGACCTTGGCCAAGTCACTTCACTTCTCTGGGCCTCAGTTCCCTCATCTGTAAAGTGGGGATGAAGAGTGTGAGCCCCCTTTTGGACAGGGACTGTGTCCACCCTGCTTAGCTTGTATTTGCTGGTGCTTAGGGTAATAATAATAATAATAATTTTGGTGTTTGTTAAGCGCTTACTATGTGCAAAGCACTGTTCTAAGTGCTGGGGAGGATACAGAGTGATCAGGTTGTCCCATGTGGGGTTCACAATCTTAATCCCCATTTTACAGATGAGGTAACTGAGGCACAGGGAAGTTAAGTGACTTGCCCAAAGTCCACCCTGCTTAGCTTGTATTTGCTGGCGCTTAGAGTAATAATAATAATAATAATTTTGGTGTTTGTTAAGCACTTACTATGTGCAAAACACTGTTCAGGATACAAAGTGATCAGGTTGTCCCGTGTGGGGCTCACAATCTTAATCCCCATTTTACAGATGAGGCAACCGAGGCACAGGGAAGTGAAGTGACTTGCCCAAAGTCTCACAGCTGACAAGCGGAGGAGGTGGTATTTGAACCCATGACCTCTGACTCCAAAGCCCGGGCACTTTCCACTGAGCCACGCTGCTTCTCTAGAATAGTGCTTGGCCTATAGTAAGCGCTTCAGAAGTACCACTATTTAGACCCCCTTTTAGACTGTGAGCCCACTGTTGGGTAGGGACTGTCTCTGTGTGTTGCCAATTTGTATTTCCCAAGCGCTTAGTACAGTGCTCTGCACATAGTAAGTGCTCAAAAATTTATTTATTTTATTTGTACATATCTATTCTATTTATTTTATTTTGTTAGTATGTTTGGTTCTGTTCTCTGTCTCCCCCTTTTAGACTGTGAGCCCACTGTTGGGTAAGCACTGTCTCTATATGTTGCCAATTTGTACTTCCCAAGCGCTTAGTACAGTGCTCTGCACATAGTAAGCGCTCAATAAATACGATTGATGATGATGATGATGATGATGAGTAAATACGATTGATTGATTATTTGGGGAGATAACAATATAACAGACACATTCCCTGCCCACAGCAGACAATTCCTGGCCCGTTTACTGAGTACTTACTGTGTACGCTTGCAAATTCATTTAAATTCTGTGGAATGAATTAAAAAAGAAAGCCATCAGGGAGGGGCCGGGAGGGGCTTTTCATGCCTCAGGATTTATAAAAGGGAGAATCATCATGCCTCAGGATTTATAAAAGGGAGAATCATCAGATTGTAGGCTCCTTGAGGGCAGAGAAAGCTGATTTGGAGATCCCTCCTTGGATTTGGGGAAGCGCAATACAACAGTGAGGGTGATTCCTGCCTTCTAGGGGTTTCCCATCTAGCCGGGGAGAAAGACACTGAAATAAATTGCAGGTGGGAGGAGGAAGGAAAGAGGGGAGTTGCACAAATTGGAGTTTAAGAAATAGCCCCCGCAAGGTATGTGGATACACGTTTGGAGTGGTTGGAAATCCTTTAAGGGTTGAGGTGGCACAGAAAATGCTGGTTTCATTCATTCAGTCAGTCAGTCGTACTTATTGAGCCCTCACTGTGGTGCGGACCACTGTACTAAGCGCTTGGGAGAGCACAACGCAACAATAAAGGGACGCATTGAATGCCCCCAACGAGATTACAGTCTAGAGCTGGGGGAGACAGAAATAAAGAAATTAGAGATGTGGACAGGAGTGGTGTGGGGCTGGGAGGGGGGGATGAATAATGGATAATGATGAGTAATAATAATAATGAATAATGAATGATGAATAACGAATACTGAATAATAATAATAATAATAATAATGAATAATAATGAATAATGAATGATGGGGAAGCGCTTAGTACAGTGCTCAAGCGCTTAGTACAGTGCTCTGCACACAGTAAGCGCTCAATAAATACGATTGATGATGAATAAAGGAAGCGAGTCGGGGGGATGCAGAAGGGAGTGGGAGATGAGGAAATAATAATAATAATAATAATTTCGGTATTTGTTAAGCGCTTAGTATGTGCAAAGCACTGTTCTAAGCACCGGGGAGGTTACAATAATAATGATGATGATGGCATTTATTAAGCGCTTAATATGTGCAAAGCACTGTTCTAAGCACTGGGGAGGATACAAGGTGATCAGTTTGTCCCATGGGGGGCTCACAGTCTTAATCCCCATTTTCCAGATGAGGTAACTGAAGCCCAGAGAAGTGAAGTGACTTGCCCAAAGTCACACAGCTGACAATTGGTGGAGGTGGGATTTGAACCCATGACCTTCGACTCCAAAGCCCGGGCTCTTTCCACTGAGCCACGCTGCTTCTCTGGTCAGGTTGTCCCATGTGGGGCTCACAATCTTAATCCCCATTTTACAGATGAGGTAACTGAGGCACAGAGAAGTGATTTGCCCAGAGTCACACAGCTGACAATTGGTGGAGCCGGGATTAGAACCCATGACCTCTGACTCCCAAGCCCGGGCTCTTTCCACTGAGTCAGGGAAGGCCTCTGGGAGGAGGTGGGCCTTTAATAAAGCTTTGAACTGGGGAAGAGGAATTGTCTGTGGGGTATGAGGAGCAGCATGGCTCAGTGGAAAGAGCACAGGCTTTGGAGTCAGAGGTCATGGGTTCAAATCCCTGCACCGCTGCTTGTCAGCTGTGTGACTCTGGGCAAGTCACTTCACTTCTCTGGGCCTCAGTTACCTCATCCGTAAAATGGGGATTAAAACTGAGAGCCCCTCGTGGGACAACCTGATCAACTTGTATCCTCCCCAGCGCTTAGAACAGTGCTTTGCATGTAGTAAGTGCTTAATAAATGTCATTATTATTATTATTATTATATGAGGAAGGAGGGCATTCCAGGCCAGAGGCAGGACGTGGGCGAGAGGTCGGTGACGAGATCGAGATCTCGGGTCGGTGACGAGAGATCTTCTAGACTGTGAGCCCACTGTTGGGTAGGGACGTGGCTCAGTGGAAAGAGCTCGGGCTTTGGAGTCAGAGATCATAGGTTCGAATCCTGGCTCCGCCACATGTCTGCTGTGTGACCTTGGGTAAGTCACTTAACTTCTCTGAGCCTCAGTTACCTCATCTGTAAAATGGGGATTAAGACTGTGAGCCCCACATGGGACCACCTCATTACCTTGTTTCCCCTCCCCAGCGCTTAGAACAGTGCTTTGCACATAGTAAGCGCTTAACAAATGCCATTATTACTTTCAGACTGTGAGCCCACTGTTGGGTAGGGACTGTCTCTATATGTTGCCAACTTGTACTTCCCAAGCGCTTAGTCCAGTGCTCTGCACACAGTAAGCTCTCAATAAATACGATTGATGATGACCGTCTCTATATGTTGCCAACTTGGACTTCCCAAGCGCTTAAGTCCAGTGCTCTGCACACAGTAAGTGCTCACTAAATACGATTGATGATGACCGTCTCTATATGTTGCCAACTTGGACTTCCCAAGCGCTTAGTCCAGTGCTCTGCACACAGTAAGCGCTCAATAAATACGATTGATTGATTGAGGTGGAGTCAGCGCTTAAAACAGTGCTCTGCACATAATAAGCGCTTAATAAATGCCATTATTATTATTATTTTTATTATTAGACTGGCGTTAGAGGAGCGGAGAGCGCGGTCTGGGTTGGCGTAGGATATCAGGGAGGATTCTGAGTATTTTTGTCTTCCGTCAGCTTCCAGAGAGGACCTGACAAAGTCCAAAGTGTGGAGTCAAATCCTTGGAAGTACATCATTAAAAAGAAAGTGCAACCCCCTCGCATTTACGGCAGAACTTTGCTCCCCAAAGCACTTTCACAGCAATGAGCGGTGTGTTCACGCAACGCGCCCCTGTGATTCATCAGTGCAGTTTATTGAGCGCTTCCTGGACTAATGTCTGGGAGAGACGAAAATTGATTCTTCTATCTGATGGATGAGGAAGTAGCATGGCCTAGGGGAAGGAGCCCGGGCCTGGAGGTCAGAATCAATCAATCAATCAATCAATCGTATTTATTGAGCTGATTATTTATTTATTTATTTATTTATCGATTGATGATTGAGCGCTTAATGTGTGCAGAGCACTGTGCTAAGTGCTTGGGAAGTCCAAGTTGGCAACATATAGAGACAGTCCCTACCCAACAGCAGGCTCACAGGCTAAAAGGGGGAGACAGAGAACAAAACCAAACATACTGACAAAATAAAATAAATAGAATAGATTTGTACAAGTAAAATAAATAAAAAAATAAATAGAGTAATAAATATGTACAAACATATATACATCTATCCAGGTGCTGTGGGGAAGGGAAGGAGGTCAGATGGTGGGATGGAGAGGGGGACGAGGGGGAGAGGAAGACCTGGGTTCTAATCCTGGCTCCGCCGCTCGTCGGCCGTGTGACCTTGGGAAAGTCGCTTCCCTTCTCTGGGCCTCGGTTATCACATCTGTAAAATGGAGGTTAAGACAGTGAGCCCCTCGTGGACACGGACTGTGTCCAATCCGATTAGCTTGCCAGTGCTTAGTACAGTGCCTGGCACAGCTAAGTGGCTCAGTGGAAAGAGCCCAGGCTTGGGAGCCAGCGGTCATGGGTTCTAATCCCGGCTCCGCCACTTGTCAGCTGTGTGACTTTGGGCAAGTCACTTAACTTCTCTGGGCCTCAGTTACCTCATCTGTAAAATGGGGATTAAAACTGTGAGCTCCACGAGGGACAACCCGATCACCTTGTATCCCCCCCAGCACTTAGAACAGTGCTTTGCATATAGTAAGTGCTTAACAAATGCCATTATTATTATTATTATTATTATTAAGCGCTTAGCAAATGCCAGTACGATACCCTCTGGGAACACAGGACTCCTGGACCTGTGAAGGGAAGGGGAAAGGGACCTGCATATTCTCAGAGCAGGAGTCACAGAGCACTGTACTGAGCACTTCAGAGAGTACAGCAGAGTTCCAAAAACCTGCTTCCTCAACCCCGGGAATTTACAATCTAGCAGGGAAGGCAGGCGTAGAAATTACTGCTAGAGAAGCAGTGTGGCCTATTCATTCAATCGTATTTATTGAGCGCTTAGTGGATAGAGCACGGGCCTGGGGGGTCAGAAGGACCTGGGTTCTAATCCCTCCTCTGCCACTCATTCATTCATTCATTCAATCGTATTTATTGAGCGCTTACTGTGTGCAGAGAACTGTACTAAGCGCTTGGGAAGTACAAGTTGGCAACAAATAGAGTCGGTCCCTACCCAACAGCGGCCTCACAGTCTGGGGGGGGGGTGGGGGGGTGACCCTGAGCGAGTCATTTCACTTCTCTGGGCCTCAGTGAACTCATCTGGAAAATGGGAATTAAGACTGTGAGCCACCTGTGGGACAGGGACTGTGTCCAACCTGATATCTGTCCCGGAGTTGAGTAAGTTCTTAACAAATACCACAAAAAAAAAAAGAGGGGGAAGTAATAAATTGCAAGTTCTTGAGGGCAGGGATCTGTGTCTTCCAACTATATTGTATTGCCCTCTCCAGAACACTTAGTACAGTGCTCTGCGCACAGTAAACATGCAATAAACTCCACTGATTGATTGATAAGATATGAATGTAGAACTGAGGTAACATAAGGGTTACCCTTAACCCCTGAGAAGCAGCGTGGCTCAGTGGAAAGAGCCCGGGCTTTGGAGTCAGAGGTCATGGGTTCTAATCCTGGCTCTGCCCCTTGTCAGCTGTGTGATTTTGGGCAAGTCACTTCACTTCTCTGGGCCTCAGTTCCCTCATCTGGAAATGGGGATTAAGACTGTGAGCCCCTTGTGGGACAACCTGATCAACTCATATCCTCCCCAGTGCTTAGAACAGTGCTTTGCATGTAGTAAGTGCTTAATAAATGCCACAATTATTATTATTATCCGCAAAATGGGAGCTAAGACTGTGAGCCCCACGTGGGCCAACCTGATGAGCTCGTATCTACCCCAGCGCTTAGAACAGTGCTTAACAAATACCATCATCATTATTATTATTAGGAAAGGAGGAGTAAGACTGGTAAATAGGCCAAAATTCAGGAGAGAAGGCCTGTGGGGTCCTTGTTCACTACCCAATCGCTTCCTGGAACGGGCGATAATTAGTGAGTTAATTTTTGCAAACTGCCTGACAAAGCAGGATAATTATACTCTATATTTATCCCCGATGACTCTTGTTATGTACAAGACGGTGCGGTGGAAAGATGCTATTACCCAGGGCCCTGACATTTCGACAAAATACGTTTTCAAAAGGTAGCTTTCTCCTCCCTGCCCTGGCAAGAATTAACAGGTCCAAAACAGTCAGGGGGAGTGAACTTTCACCATCCCGGAAACCCTCACGGCAACCTCGAAGTCACTCCGGAATTACAGTTAAGGATCAGTCAGTCAGTCAGTGGTATTTATTGAGCACTTACTTTAGGCAGAGCACTGTACTAAGCGCTTTGGGAGAGTACAGAGCATCCCTTGCTTCTTACCAGGGCTGGGCTGGGAGACCGGACCGTGAAAAGGGGATCGTATAAAGGTGAGAAAGGAGCAGAAGCAGCGTGGCCTCAGCACAGGCCCGGTGGGGTCAGAGGATCATGGGTTCTAATCCCGGCTCCATCACCTGTCCTCTGTGAGACCTTGAGCAAGTCACTTCTTCGTGCCTCATCTGTAAAATGGGATTAAAACTGTGAGCCCCCTGTAAAACAAGAAATGAGTCTGATGTGGTTTTCTTGTATCCACCTCGTCACTTAGTACAGTGCCTGGCACATAGTAAGCGCTTAACAAATACCATCATCATTATTATTAGTAATAATGAAGGAGGGGTCAGTTCTAGATCCAGAATTCAGAGGCCCTCTAGACTGTAATAATAATAATAATAATAATGGCATTTATTAAGCGCTTACTATATGTAAAGCACTGTTCTAAGTGCTGGGGAGGTTGCAAGGTGATCAGGTTGTCCCTCAGGGGGCTCACAGTCTTAATCCCCATTTTACAGATGAGGTAACTGAGGCCCAGAGAAGTGAAGTGACTTGCCCAAAGTCACACAGCTGACAATTGGCGGAGCCGGGGTTTGAACCCATGACCTCTGACTTCAAAGCCTGGGCTCTTTCCACTGAGCCACGGTGCTTCTCCAAGCTCTTTGTAAGCTCTCTGTGGGCAGGGGATGTGTCTATTTATTGTTCTGTCGTATGGTTTAGGGGATAGAGCCCGAGCCTGGAAATCAGAAGGTCATGGGTTCTATTCCCAGCCCTGTCCCTTGTCTCCTGGGTGACCTTGGGGAAGTCACTTCACTTCTCTGGGCCTCAGTTCCCTCATCTGTAAAGTGGGGATGAAGAGTGTGAGCCCCACGTGGGACAGGGACTGTGTCTGACCTGTTGAACTTGTATCTACCCCAGTGCTTGGAACATAGTAAGCACTTAATACCATGATTATCATCACTCTTATTATTATACTCTCCGAAGCCCTTAGAAATGTGCTTGACACACACAGTCAGCACTGAACAAGTAGAGTAATTATTATAACTCTTATTGAGTATGAGTAATATAGAGAAGCATATTCTCTATAAATATGAATAGAGAAGCATTCTCTATAAAGCAATACAGAGAAGCTTATAGAGAAGCAGCGTGGCTCAGTGGAAAGAGCACGGGCTTTGGAGTTAGAGGTCACGGGTTCAAATCCCAGCTCTGCCAGTTGTCAGCTGTGACTTTGGGCAAGTCACTTAACCTCTCTGTGCCTCAGTTACTTCATCTGTCAAATGGGGATGAAGACTGTGAGCCCCCCGTGGGACAACCTGATCACCTTGTAACCTCCCCAGTGCTTAGAACAGTGCTTTGCCCATTGTAAGTGCTTAATAAATGCCATTGTTATTATTATTATTATTGTTGTTGTACTCAACCAAACGCTTAGAACAGTGCTCCGCACACGGTAAGTGCTCTGTCAATACGACTGTCTGACATTAAAATAAATTACAGATAGGGGAAATGGCAGGGAACAGGGATAAGTGCTCTGAGTGGAAAAAATTAGGGTCAAGTCAGCGACTCCTGAATCCCTGTTGCAGGAAGCTATGAGATCATTCTGGCCCCCCGGGAACAGTTCGAAAAATCTTCCGACACGGAAGAGTTCACGGCTACCTCAAGCTTTGATTGTTGTTGTTTTTGTCCTTATTTCTGGGAAAACGTCTTATTTCTGGATTTCCATTTACTGAACTGTAAATCAGTCCAATTTAACTTTCCTCGACTCCCCTCCCGAGAAAAATCTTCCCTCTGGACCCAGGGTTTGAAGGAGGACAGATTATCAGGGTGGTCCTTATCACAGTCTGCTGAGACGGCGGGGCGGTCTTTGGTTCCCCATCCTCGGGCTGAGGGATGGACTGAAAGGTCAGAGTTGAACGTGGGGCTGGAAGGGTCCCCCAGAAACACTCACTGCGTGGCTAGAGAAGCAGCTTGGCCTAGAAGATAATAATAATACTAATAATAATGATAATAGTATTTGCTAAGCGCTTACTATGTGCCAAGTACTGTTCTAAGCACTGGGGTAGATACAAAGTAATCAAGTTGTCCCACATGGGGCTCACAGTCTTAATCCCTGGGGCTCTGCACACAGTAGGCGCTCAATAAATACGATTGATTGATTAATCCCCATTTTACAGATGAGATAACTGAGGCCCAGAGAAGTGAAGTGACTTGCCCAAGGTCACACCTAGGTAGAGTCAGAAGGGCCCGAGTTCTAATCCCGGCTCTTCAATTTGCCCTGCGGCCGGATCACCGTTCCCTCCGCCTTCCAACCATCGCCGAGGTCACACCTCCTCCAAGAGGCCTTCCCCGATTCATCCCTCTTTTCCCCGGCTCTCTCTCCCTTTCGTTCGTTGAATGAACGCATTCATCCATTCGATCGTATTTATTGAGCGCTTACTGTGTGCAGAGCGCTGGACTAAGCGCTTGGGAAGTGCAAGATGGCAACATCTAGAGACGGTCCCTACCCAACAGCGGGCTCACAGTCTAGAAGGGGGAGACGGAGAACAAAACAGAACATATTAACAAAATAAAATAAATATAATAAATATGTACAAATAAAATAAATAAAGAAATAGAGTAATAAATCCGTACAAACGTATATACATATATACAGGTGCTGTGGGGAGGGGAAGGAGGGGGCTCAGTCTGAGACTCAGTCGCAGTCCCTCCTGCGTCGTCTTGTATCTGTGACCTTTGGACAATTGATATTCGCACCGCCCCCAACCCCCCAGAATTTATGTCCATAACTTTAAATTATATATTATCAATTACTTATTTATTCGTCTTAATGCCTGTCTCCTCCTCTAGACTGTAAACTCGGTATGGGCGGGGAACGTGTCCGCTAATTCTGCTGCATCGTACTCTCCTGAGGGCTTAGTACAGAACTCTGCACATAGTAAGTACTCGATAAATCGCATCTATTGATTGAGTACCCACTCTACTGTCCTCTCCCGCGCTCTCTGCACACAGAGGAGCAGTGTGGCTCAGTGGAAAGAGCCTGGGCTTGGGAGTCAGAGGTCTTGGGTTCTAATCCCGGCTCCGCCACTTGCCACCTGTGTGACTTCGGGCCAGTCGCTTCTCTGGACCTCGGTTACCTCATCTGTAAAATGGGGATTAAGACTGTGAGCCCCACGTGGGACAACCTGATCACCGTGTATCCCCCCAGTGCTTAGAACAGTGCTTTGCACATGGTAAGCGCTTAACAAATACCATTACTAATAAACCGTCAGCTCCTTGAGGGCAGGGATCATGTCCCTCTGGACTGTAAGATCACTGTGGGTAAGGAATGTGTCTGTTTATTGTTCTATTGGACTCTCCCAAGTGTTTAGTACAGTGCTGTGCACACAGAAAGCGCTCAATAAATGCAATTGACTGGCTGACTTCTAATTCCCTTATCCTCTCCCAAGCACTTAGTACAGTATTCTGCACACAGTAATAATAGTGATAATAATAATGATGGTACTTGTTAAGCGCTTACTATGTCCCAAGTACCGATCTAAGCACTGGGGTAGATACAGATAATCAGGTTGTCCCACGTGGGGCTCACAGTCTTCAACCCCCTTTTACAGATGAGGAAACTGAGGCAGAGGGAAGTGAAGTGACTTGCCCGAAGTCACACAGCTGACAAGTGGCGGAGCCGGGATCAGAACCCACGACTTCTGACTTCCAACTACGCTGCAGGAAGCGCTCAGTAAAGAGCACTGATGGTCTTTTCTTCTAGACTGTGAGCCCACTGTTGGGTAGGGACCGTCTCTATATGTTGCCAACTTGTACTTCCCAAGCGCTTAGTATAGCGCTCTACACACAGTAAGCGCTCAATAAATACGATTGATTGATTTTCTTTTAAAGATTATCAATTGTGCCTACTTCGTGTCTCACACTGTGCCTAGCTCTGAAGTGGATATAGGACCCTCTCGGGGGCTCTGAGAGGGAAGGAGAGAGAAGATATTCTCCCTGTTGTTCACAGAAGGCTCAGAGAGGTTAAGTGACTCGGCCAAGGTCACCCAGCAGGCAGATCCGGGATTAGATTTCTGGTCTCCCAGGGCAGGGAGGAAGCATTTATTATGTGCCAGGCGCTGTAGTAAGAAGAGATTCGAGGTAATCAGGTTGGACACAGTCCATGTCCCACATGGGGCTCACGGCCTTAATCCTCATTTGACAGATGAGGGAACCGAGGCCCAGAGAAGTGAAGTGACTCGCCCGAGGTCACACAGCAGACAGTGGTGGAGCCGGGACTAGAACCCAGGTCCTTCTGACTCCCGGGCCTGGGCTCTAGCCACTAGGCCGCACTGCTTCTCAAGAGGTTAAGTGACTCTGTCGAGGTCATGCAGCAGGTGGATCTGGGATTAGAACCCGGGTCTCTCAAGGTGGGGAAGAGCCGTTTACTATGTGCGAGGCACTGTACTAAGCACTGAGGTAGATCCAAGCTAACCAGGTTGGGCACATCCTCGTCCCGCACAGGGCTCACAGTCTTCATCCCCATTTTACAGATGAGGGAACTGAAGCCCAGAGAAGTGAAACGACTGGCTCAAGGTCATGCAGCAAAGTGGTATCTACTGAGAAACAGCGTGGCTCAGTGGAAAGAGCATGAGCTTTGGAGTCAGAGGTCATGGGTTCAAATCCCGGCTCCGCCAATTGTCAGCTGGGTGACTTTGGGCAAGTCACTTCACTTCTCTGGGCCTCGGTTACCTCATCTGTAAAATGGGGATTAAGACTGCGAGCCCCATGTGGGACAACCTGATCACCTTGTAACCTCCCCGGCGCTTAGAACAGTGCTTTGCACATAGTAAGCACTTAATAAATGTCATTATTATTACTGAGAGCTTCCTGTTCACAGAGCAGATACGGGACCTTCAGACCGGATGTCGTCCCCGTCGTGCCCCTCTCCGGGGCTCACGGTCTGAGCGGGAGGGACTCCCTGTCGTGCACAGGGGGCTCAGAGAGGTTAAGTGACTCGGCCAAGGTCACCCAGCAGGCAGACTGGAATCTCCTGGAGCCAGTCCGGCAGGTCCGGATCAGCCCCGACGGTCAGATTCCCGGCATTTCCCCCTCTCCCGACCTCGGGAGCCCCGGGGCCTACGGGAACCCGAACCTCAGAGATGGGGGAGAGGGAGAGGTTACCCGATCGGACCGAACCGGACTGACTGGTTGGGTCCAGGGGCCACCAGCCGGTTCCTCTTCCTCCTCCCGCTCCGGCCCCCCGGCCGTCCACCCCCGGTGAGGAACCAGGACCAGTCTCCGGACGCCTGGGTCACGGCGGGGCAGGGAAGGAGAAGTCTGAACCGGTTGAAGCCGCCCGTCCACCCGCCTGAGAGGCCTCTGGAATATCTCTTCTTCCTTGGCTGCGGGTTACTGAGCCCTTAATAATGCAATAATAACCAGCCGGCCCGGCTCACAAAGGCCCTTGGAAATCCGCAGATAAAAGAGACTTTGTTCCCTGCTCCGTGTCCACGCTGTACACACTGCGTGTTCTCACGGACGCAGATACCGACATTCGGGCCCCCAGAACGGCTTCGGGGAGAGCAATCAGGCCCTGAGATAGATAGATAGATAGATAGACAGACAGACAGAGAGACAGACAGACAGACAGACAGACAGACAGACAGATAGATAGATAGATAGATAGATAAAAATGTTGGGATAGATAGATAGATAGATAGATGATAGATAATAATAATGTTGGCATTTCTTAAGCACTCACTATGTGCCAAGCACTGTTCTAAGCGATAGATAGATAGATAGATAGATAGATAGATAGATAGATAGATAGACAAGCAGACGGACGTGTCATACCCATTCAGGTGAAAGGGTGTTCAGAGAGAGACGGGGGCTCCTAAAAATTGTGGGTGTCTCTGTCTCTGTCTTGCTCTTTCTATCTTTCTGTCTGTCTGTCTGCCTCTCTCTCTCAGTCTCTGTGTCTTTCTGTCTGTCTCTGCCTCTCGCTCTTTCTTGTTCTTTCTCTCATCCTCTGTCACTCTGTCTTGCTCTTTCTCTCTGTCTTCCTGTCTGTCTCTCTGCCTCTCACTCTTTCTCTCTCGTGCTCTCTGTCATTCTCTGTCTCTCACTGTCTCGTTTTCTCTTTCTGTCTCTCTGCCTCTCACTTTCTTGCTCTTTCTCGCTCATCCTCTGTCTCTCACTCTCTCTGTCTCGCTGTGTCTTCCTGTCAGTCTCTCAGCCTCTCACTCTTTCTCTCTCATTCTCTCTCTGTCTCTTTCTTACTGTCTTGCTCTTTCTCTCTGTCTTTCTGTCTCTGCCTCTCACTTTCTTGCTCTTTTTCATCCTCTCTCTCTCACTCTCTCTCTCTGTCTTTCTGTCTGTCTCTCTGCCTCACTCTTTCTCTCTTGCTTTCATTCTCGCTGTCACTCACTCTGCCTCGCTCTTTCTCTGTCTTTCTGTCTGCCTCTCTTTCTCTCTTGCTCTCTCTCTCTCATTCCCTCTCTCTCACTCTGTCTCGCTCTTTCTCTTTCTGTCTCTCCCTCTCACTCTTTCTCTCTTGCTCTTTCTCTCTCATTCTCTCTCTCACTCTCTCTGTCTCGCTCTTTCTCTGTCTTTCTGTCTGTCTCTCCCTCTCACTCTTTCTCTCTTGCTCTTTCTCTCTCTCATTCTGTCTACTTGCCTGTCTACTTTTTGTTTTGTTTTGTTGTCTGTCTCCCCCCTACTAGACCGTGAGCCCGTTGTTGGGTAGCGATTATCTCTCTCTGTTGCCGAAGTGGACTTTCCAAGCGCTTAGTCCAGTGCTCTGCACACAGCAAGTGCTCAATAAATACAATTGAATGAACAAATACAATTGAATGAATGTCTCTCTGTTGCTCACTCTGTTTCACTCTTCTGTCTTTCTGTCTCTCCGCCTCTTGCTTTCTCTCTCATTTTCTCTTTCTGTCTCACTTTCACTATCTCGCTCTTTCTTTCTGTCTCTCTTTTATTATCTCTGTCTGTCTCTCTCACTCTATCTCACTTTTTCTCTCTGTCTTTCTGTCTGTCTCTCTGCCTCTGTCTCTTTCTCTCTTGCTCTTTCTCTCTCATTCTCCCTGTCTCTCACTCTGTCTTGCTCTTTCTGTCTTTCTGTCTCTCTGCCTCTTGCTCTTTTTCTCTCTTGCTCTTTCTCTCAGTCTCTCTCTATGTCTCTCTCACTCTCTCACTCTTTCTGTCTGTCTCTGCCTCTTGCTCTTTCTCTCTTGCTCTTTCTCTCATTCTCTCTCTCTGTCTGTCTCTCTGCCTCTTGCTCTTTTTCTCTCACTCGTTCTCATTCTCTCTGTGTCTCTCACTCTTGCTTTTTCTGTCTTTCTGTCTGTCTCTCTGCCTCTTGCTCTTTTTCTCTCTTGCTCTTTCTCTCTCATTCTCTCTGTGTCTCTCACTCTTGCTTTTTCTGTCTTTCTGTTTGTCTCTCTGCCTCTTGCTCTTTTTCTCTCTTGCTCTCTCTCTCATTCTCTCTCTCTTTCTGTCTGTCTCTCTGCCTCTTGCTCTTTTTCTCTCTTGCTCTTTCTCTCTCATTCTCTCTGTGTCTCTCACTCTCGCTTTTTCTGTCTTTCTGTCTGTCTCTCTGCCTCTTGCTCTTTTTCTCTCTTGCTCTTTCTCTCATTATCTCTCTCTTTCTGTCTGTCTGCCTCTTGCTCTTTTTCTCTCTTGCTCTTTCTCTCTCATTCTCTCTGTGTCTCTCTCTCACTCTTGCTTTTTCTTTCTGTCTGTCTCTCTGCCTCTTGCTCTTTTTCTCTCTTGCTCTTTCTCCCATTCTCTCTCTCTCGTTCTGTCTGTCTCTCTGCCTCTTGCTCTTTTTCTCTCTTGCTCTTTCTCTCTCATTCTCTCTGTGTCTCTCACTCTCACTTTTTCTGTCTTTCTGTCTGTCTCTCTGCCTCTTGCTCTTTTTCTCTCTTGCTCTTTCTCTCTCAACCGCTCTGTCTCTGTCTCTCACTCTGTCTCATGCTTTCTCTTTTTCTGTCTCTCTGCCTCTCACTCTTTCTCTCTTATTCTTTCTCTGTCTCTCTCGCTCTTTCTCTCTCACACTTTCACTGTCTCTTTCTGTCTCTCGCTATCTCTCTCACACTCTGTCTCCTCTTGGTTGTTCTGGATTCCAGGTCCATTTAGGGGGGAACCCCACAGCCCTGGCCAGGAGGAGTTCAGTAATAATAATAATAATAATGATGGCATTTATTAAGCGCTTACTATGTGCAAAGCACTGTTCTAAGCACTGGGGAGGTTACAAGGTGATCAGGTTGTCCCACGGGGGGGCTCACAGTCTTCATCCCCACTTGACAGATCAGGGAACTGAGGCCCAGAGGAGTTAAGTGACTTGCCCAAAGTCACACAGCTGACAATTGGCAGAGCCGGGATTTGAACCCATGACCTCTGACTCCAAAGCCCAGGCTTTTTCCACTGAGCCACGCTGCGGTACACAGCAGGCCTCCATAACAGTGTGCTGCACATGACAGGTACCCAATGAAGTTCTCTGTAATTGCTTAGTACAGTGCTCTGCACACAGTAAGCGCTCAATAAATACAACTGAACGAATGCAAACAGCCGGCATCAAGTCTAGCCCGCTGCTTCCAGCATGGCTCTCTGCTCACAGGAGGTGTTCAGTACAGCCCTCTGCACAGAGTATGCACTCAGTTTGGTCTTCTAATCACAGCAGGTGCTCAGTACAGTCCTTTGCTCACAGAAGGTTTCCAACACAGTCCTCTGCATCCAGCAGGCACCGAGTATAGTTCTCTGATCACAGTTAGGTGCTCAGTACAGTCTGCTGCGCACAATATGTAATAATCATCGTAATACTTGTGATATTTGTTTAGCGCTTACTATGTGGCAGACACTGTTCTAAGCGCTGGGATAGATAGAAGATAATCGAGTTGGACACAGTCCGTGTCCCACATGGGGCTCACAGTCTTCGCCCCCATTTTACAGATGAGGGAACTGAGGAATAGAGAAGTGAAGTGACTTGCCCAAGGTCACACAGCAGACAAGAAGCGGAGCCAGGATTAGAACCCACGACCTCTTGACCCCAGGCCCGGGCTCCTTACAGAGAGAAGCAGCGTGGCTCAGTGGAAAGAGCGGGGACTTTGGAGTCAGAGGTCATGGGTTCAAATTCCGGCTCCGCCAATTGTCAGTTGTGTGACTTTGGGCAAGTCACTTCACCTCTCTGGGCCTCAGTTCCCTCATCTGGAAAATGGGGATGAAGACTGTGAGCCCCCCGTGGGACAACCTGATCACCTTGCAACCTCCCCAGGGCTTGGAACAGTGCTTTGCACCTAGTAAGCGCTTAATAAATGCCATCATTATTATTATTATTGTCAGTGGTGTGACTTTGGGCAAGTCACTTCACTTCTCTGGGCCTCAGTGACCTCAGCTGGAAAATGGGATGAAGACGGTGAGCCCCCCTGTGGGACAACCTGATCACCTTGCAACCTCCCCAGCACTTGGAACAGTGCTTTGCACCTAGTAGGCACTTAATAAATGCCATCATTATTATTATTATTGTCAGCGGTGTGACTTTGGGCAAGTCACTTCACTTCTCTGGGCCTCAGTTCCCTCATCTGGAAAATGGGGATGAAGACTGTGAGCCCCCCCGTGGGACAGTCTGATCACCTTGTAACCTCCCCAGCACTTAGATCGGTGCTTTGCACCTAGTAAGCGCTTAATAAATGCCATCATTATTATTATTATTGTCAGCGGTGTGACTTTGGGCAAGTCACTTCACTTCTCTGGGCCTCAGGGACCTCATCTGGAAAATGGGGATGAAGACTGTGAGCCCCCCGTGGGACAACCTGATCACCTTGCAACCTCCCCAGCGCTTAGAACAGTGCTTGGCACATAGTAAGCAACAACAACATAAGTTGGCAACATATGTTGCCAACTTGTACTTCCCAAGTGCTTAGTACAGTGCTCTGCACACAGTAAGCGCTCCATAAATACAATTGATTGATTGATAGTAAGGGCTTAATAAATGCCATTATTATTATTATTATTATTATTATTATTATTGTTATTATTATTATTATTACAGTCTACGGCATACGGTAAGCACTCAGGATGTTGCTCCACACACATCACCACCTGGAAATACAGCTCGGGCACGAGCCCCGGCCTCGTCTGCCAAGTCTAATCTGATGCCCTCCGGATGCCGCTGCCCCGTCCGGCGTCCGCCCGCGGGCCCCTCGCCAGGAATCCTGCGGATCCTGCTGACCGCCCCGCCTTCCTTGCCGATTCGTTCATTCATTCGGTCTTATTTATTGAGCGCTTACTGTGTGTAGAACACTGTACTAAGCGCTTGGGAAGTACCACACAGCAGGTAATTGGCAGAGCTGGGATTAGAACCCCGATCCTCTGGCTCCCAAGCCTGTGCTCTTTCCACTAGAACAAGCTCAAAAATCTCAAAAATCTGTATGTCTCTATATGTTGCCAATTTGTACTTCCCAAGCACTTAGTACAGTGCTCTGCACATAGTAAGCGCTCAATAAATACAATTGATGATGATGAACAAGCTACATAATGATAACAGTAATAATAATTATTACTATTTGTGTTACATGCTTATTACGTGCCAGCCACTATATTATGCTGTGCAGTAGATATAAAACAATCATGTCAGACACTTTCCCTGACCCACAGGCTCACATTCTTTTAGACTGTAAGCCCACTGTTGGGTAGGGACTGTCTCTATATGTTGCCAACTTGTACTTCCCAAGCGCTTAGTACAGTGCTCTGCACACAGTAAGCGCTCAATAAATACGATTGATTGATTGATTGATTGATTCTAAAAGAGTGTGTAAACCCTATTTTATTCATTCATTCCTTCACTCATTCAATCGTATTTTTTGAGCACTTACTGTATGCAGGGCACTGTACTGAGCACTTGGGAGAGTATATTATAACATGCCTGACCTCACAGCCTAGAGATTAAGGTCCAGAGGCTTAAGGAACCTAAATGACTAACCCAAAAAATCACACAGCCTGTCTCTCCCCACTCCAGTCCAAACTCCACTCGGCCGCCCGAGTCATTTTCCTTCATAAACGCTCAGACCGTGTCACCCCACTCCATTATTTCATTCAACTGTATTTATTGAGCACTTACTGTGTGCAGAGCACTGTACTGAGCGCTAGGAAGAGTCCAATAGAACAATAAACAGCTCATTCCCTACCCACAACGAGCAGTCTAGATTTATTTATTCATTTATGTAATGCCTGTCCCCTCCTCCTTGTAGGCAGGGAATGTGTCTTGTTTTCACTGTTGTAATAATAATAATAATGATGGCATTTATTAAGCGTTTACTATGTGCCAAGCACTGTTCTAAGCACTGGGGGGGGGGATACAAGGTAATGAGGTTGTCCCACAGGGGGTTCACAGTCTTCATCCCCATTTTCCAGCTGAGGGAACTGAGGCCCAGAGAAGTGAAGTGACTTGCCCGAAGTCACACAGCTGACAATTGGCGGAGCCGGGATTTGAACCCCTGACCTCTGACTCCCAAGCCTGGGCTCTTTCCACTGAGAAACGCTGTACTCTCCCAAGCACTTAGATCATGGGTTCTAATCCTGCCTCCGCCACTTGTCAGCTGTGTGACTTTGGGCAAGTCACTTCACTTCTCTGTGCTTCAGTTCCCTCATCTGGAAAATGGGGATGAAGACTGTGAGCCCCACGCGGGACAACCTGATTACCTTGTATCTGCCCCAGGGCTTAGAACAGTGCTTGACACCTAATAATAATAAAAATAATAATAATGTGGTATTTGTTAAGCGCTTACTATATGCAAAGCACTCTTCTAAGCACTGGGGGGATACAAGGTGATCAGGTTGTCCCACGGGGGTCTCACAGTCTTAATCTCCATTTTACAGGTGAGGGAACTGAGGCCCAGAGAAGTGAAGTGACTGGGCCAAAGTCCCACAGCTGACAGTTGGCGGAGCCGGGATTTGAACCCCTGACCTCTGACTCCAAAGCCCGGGCTCTTTCCACTGAGCCACGTTATTATCATTATTATTATTATTATTACCATTGCTCTGCACAGAGTAAGTGCTCAATAATTACGATTGAATGCATGAATGAATGACTGCATAAGAGAACTGGAGTGGGCCTCGGTTTCTCATTACCGTGAAGTGGTCGGTCCGTGATGTTTCCCCGGGGAAACCGGACACCTGGCAGCCAACCGGGAAGGGGCCGGGAAGGTGGATCCGATAACATTCCCCGGGGGTGGGGGGGTTGGGAATGGTGGAAAAATCCAACCCACCCACTCCTGACATCCAGATGGGCCCTCTCTTCTGGTCAAACTCAAACCAAAGGAGAAGCAGCATGGCTCAGTGGCTAGAGCCCGGGCTTGGGAGTCAAAAGGTCATGGGTTCTAATCCCGGCTCTGCCACTTGTCTGCTGTGTGACCTTGGGTGAGTCACTTCACTTCTCGGGGCCTCAGTTTCCTCATCTGTAAAATGGGGGTGGAGACCGCGAGCCCCACGTGGGACAGGGACTGTGTCCGACCTGATCTGCTTATATCTACCCCAGCGTTTAGTAATAATAATCATCATCATCAATTGTATTTATTGAGCGCTTACTGTGTGCAGAGCACTGTACTAAGCGCTTGGGAAGTACAAATTGGCAACATATAGAGACAGCCCCTACCCAACAGTGGGCTCACAGTCTCAAAGGGGGAGATAAAACCAAACGTACTAACAAAATAAAATAAATAGAATAGATATGTACAAGTAAAATAAATAAATAAATAAAGTGCTTAATAATAATAATAATGGCATTTGTTAAGCGCTTACTACGTGCCAAGCATTGTTCTAAGCACTGGGGAGGATACAAGGTAATCAGGTTGTCCCCCATGGGGCTCACAGTCTTCATCCCCATTTGAAAGATGAGGGAACTGAGGCCCAGAGAAGTGAAACGACTTGCCCAAAGTCACCCAGCTGACATGTGGCGGAGCCGGGATTAGAACCCACGACCTCTGACTCCCAAGCCTGGGCTCTCTCCATTGAGCCACGCTGCTTATCTGTACAGTACAGTGTACAGTGTCTGACACATAGCTTGTCAGCTGTGTGACTTTGGGAAAGTCACTTAACTTCTCTGGGCCTCAGTGACCTCATCTGGAAAACGGGGATTAAGTCTGTGAGCCCCACAGTGGGATAACTTGATTACCTTGTATCTACCCCAGTGCTTAGAACAGTGCTTTGCACATAGTAAGCGCTTAATAAATGCCATCATTATTAAACAAATACCATAATTATTCATTATTATTGTTAGGATAGTAATAATAATAATAATGGCATTTATTAAGCGCTTACTATGTGCAAAGCACTGTTCTAAAGAACCCAGGGTCCGGCCCGGGCTCTACCCACTAGGCCGGGCTGCTTCTCCTGCCCAAAATTAGTATGTCGGCGGTTGCCATGGTTGCGGGGTCCCCACCTACAGAACCTCGTTCTTCATAGAGAAGCAGCGTGGCTCAGTGGAAAGAGCCCGGGCTTGGGAGTCAGAGGTCGTGGGTTCAAATCCCGGCTCCGCCAATTGTCAGCTGGGTGACTTTGGGCAAGTCACTTCACTTCTCTGGGCCTCAGTACCCTCATCTGGAAAATGGGGATGAAGACTGGAAGCCCCAAGTGGGACAACCTGATCACTTTGTAACCTCCCCAGCGCTTAGAACAGTGCTTGGCACATAGTAAGCGCTTAACGAATACCATCGTTATTATTATTATTGGTGGTTCACAGTAGGATTGGCCACCGGGACTGCTGGATTTGAACATCATTTAAATATAATTTGTATGTCGCTCCAGAGACGGAATGGGCCTAGTCCAGAGCCTTGGCAGCTGAAATCCAGTGTGGGGGTCATCCTGTCCGGATTCATTCATCCATTCATTTATTCATTCATTCATCCAAGGATTCTCCTCCATCTCTCCTCTCTCATCCACAGCAGCCGCATTCATTCATTCGGTCGTTCGATCCTATTTATTGAGTGCTTAATGTCCATTCATTGCATATTACATATAATATTATATATACATTATACAATGTAACAATAGTAATGGCATTTATTAAGCGCTTACTATGAGCAAAGCACTGTTCTAAGCAGTGGGGAGGTTACAAGGTGATGAGGTTGTCCCACAAGGGGCTCACAGTCTTAATCCCCATTTTACAGATAATAATAATAATAATGATAGCATTTATTAAGTGCTTACTTGTGCAAAGCACTGTTCTTAGCACTGGGGAGGCTATACAGTGATCAGGTTGTCCCAAGGGGGGCTCACGGTCTTCATCCCCATTTTACAGATGAGGGAACTGAGGCCCAGAGAAGTGAAGTGACTTGCCCAAAGTCACGCAGCTGGCAGTTGGCGGAGCTGGGATTTGAACCCATGACCTCTGACTCCAAAGCCTGAGCTCTTTCCACCGAGCCATGCTGCTTCTCTACTGGAATCTCTCTGAATAATAATAATAATGATGGTATTTGTTAAGTGCTTACTATGTGCAAAGCACTGTTCTAAGCACCGGGGAGGTTTCAAGGTGATCACTTGAGTAATAATAATAATAATAATGATGGTATTTGTTACATCTGCGGTACACGTGGATGTATTTGAGCCCCCCTCAACCCCATCCGTGAATTTATTCCATCCCATGTCCTCTCCTGCCACCCCCCAAGATCCCTGGAGCTGCTTCTCCGTGCCACAGTTACTTTCAACACCCGCCTCCTGTTCCAAAAGGCCTCTGGGCCTGGCCAAGAGAGGAAAAACACGATCAATAATTAAGGGAAATTCTCTCAGCTGCCGAGATGGCTGGGTCATTTGCCCGTCGCATTAGAGATCCTGAGTCCAAGTGCGGGCGATGAAATGGAAAGACGAATGCAGATCCAGAATGCAATCCCATCTACGTTCAATATTTAGGGGGTCCCTAAATACTGACCCCCTCCTAAGGTTCTTAGAGCCCTGGGGGTTGGGGGGAAGAGGAGGGCCGGCCGGAGAACAGGGGTGAAGAGAGGTTGGGGTGAGCTGGGAGAAAGCGGGAGAACTCAACTTTCTAAGGGCAACTGTGGGGGCGAGAGCACGTTCTGGGAGAATGTGCGTTGGACCTGGGGGTGGGACAGCGGGGGAAAGGATGCCCTGGAAAAGAAGAGGAGGAAGGAGAAAAGGAGGGGGAAGAGGACGAGGAGAAGGAGAAAAAAGAGGAGAAGGAGGAGGAGGAGGAAGCAAAGGAAGAGGAAAAGGAGGAGGCTGATGAGGAGAAAAGAGGAGGAAGAGCAGGAGGTGGGTGAGGACGATCAAGGAGAGAGAGGAGGGGGAGGAAGAGGAGGAAGAGAAGAGAGAGAGGAGGAAGAGGAAGGGGAGAAGGAAGAGGAGGAGGGAGAGAAGAGGAGGAAGAGAAGGGGGTCAATGAGGAGAAAAAAGAGGAAAAGAAGGGAGGGGGAAGAGGAGGAAGAGAAGAAAGAGGAGGTGGGAGAGAAGAGGATGAGGAGAAGGAGAAGGGAGAGAGGAGGAGGAGAAGATGAGGAGGAGGAGGAAGAGAAGGAAGGAAAGAGGAGGAGGAAAAGAAGGGGGCCAATGAGGAGAAAAAAGAGGAAAAGAAGGGAGAGAGGAGAAGGAGGAAAAGAAGAAAGAGGAGGTGGGAGAAAAGAGGAGGATGAGGAGAAGAAGGGAGCGAGGAGGAGGAGATGAGGAGGAGGAAGAGAAGGAAGGAAAGAGGAGGAGGAAAAGAAGGGGGCCAATGAAGAGAAGAATGAGGAAAAGACGGGAGAGGGGAGGAGGAGGAAGAGAAGAAAGAGGAGGTGGGAGAGAAGAGGAGGATGAGGAGAAGGAGAAGGGAGAGAGGAGGAGAAGAAGAGGAGGAGGAGGAAGAGAAGGGAGCCAATGAGGAGACAAAAGAGGAAAAGAAGGGAGAGGGGAGGAGGAGGAAGAGAAGAAAGAGGAGGTGGGAGAGAAGAGGAGGATAGAGAGGAGGAGAAGGGAGAGAAGAGGAGAAGAAGATGAGGAGGAGGAGGAGGAGCAGGAGGCGGGGAGTCAAAGAGCTGATCTGGGCCGGAAATGGTCTCAACGCATCCAGTTTCCTGGGAGCTATGAGAGAATTCACCTGTAAAAGCAGTGTGGCCTCGTGGGTAGAGCCCGGGCCTAGGAGTCAGAAGGACCTGGGTTCTAATCCTGCCTCTACCACCTGCCTGCCTTGTCACCTTAGGCAAGTCAATTTCCTGGGCCTCAGTTCCCTCATCTATCAAATGGGTTAAAGACTGTGAGCCCCACGTGGGACAGGAACTGTGTCCAAACTGATTATCTTGTATCTACCCCAGCGCTTAGAACAGCGCTTCAACCATAGAAGCACTTAGATACCATAATAATAATAAAAAAATAATAATTAGGTTCTCATCCCGGCTCCGCCACCTGTCTGCTGTGTGGCCTTGGGCAAGTCACTTCTCTGGGCCTCAGTTCCCTCACCTGTAAAATGGGGATGAAGACCGTGAGTCCCACGTAGGACAGAGGTGAGTTGGTGTCTACACAAGGGCTTCTAGACTGGACGCTCCCTGGGGGCAGGGATCACGTCCACCGGCTCGGTAGGGCCGGACTTTCCCGAGCGCTTAGCACAGCGCTCCGCACACGGTAGGGTCTCGGTAAATACCATCGATCGCCTGAGGCTTCGATGCTTCGTGTAGCAATTCCTGTTGAAGGTTTTCTGAGGTTTCATGGTGCTCTGTGGCTTGCGGCATATTGAATATCAATCACCATTAGGGCCAATATTGCTTAATTTCTGGAAAGGGCGGTGGCCAGAACAGATACCGTTTCATTTTCGATGCTGTCCTTCCCTCCGTTTCCAAAAGTTCCACCCCTCGCCTCTGGCTCCCATCCACGATAAAGAGTTCCCCAAACTTGCATTTCCTGGTTTTAACAAGCCCGAAGGGTTTTGGTTTTCATGCTCCGCCACTTTCCTGCTGTGTGACCTTGGGCAAAGTCACAACTTCTCTGGGCCTCCTCACTTGTAGAATGCAGATGAAAGAGCTAAGGATGATAATAATAATAATGGCATTTATTAAGCGCTTACTATGTGCAAAGCACTGGGGAGGTTACAAGGTGATCTGGTTGTCCCACGGGAGGCTCACCGTCTTCATCCCCATTTTCCAGATGAGGGAACTGAGGCCCAGAGAAGTGAAGTGACTGGCCCAAAGTCACCCAGCTGACAATTGGCGGAGCCAGAATTCGAACCCATGACCTCTGACTCCAAAGCCTGGGCTCTTTCCACTGAGCCACGCTGCTCCTCATTGTAGGAATGAAATACATGTGTGGAGGGGGGAGGGAGGTTGATCAGAGAAGGCTTCCCGGAGGAGGTGGAATTTCAGGAGGACTTTGAAGGTGCTGTAAAAACCTGTGGCCTGGTCTCCCCCACTTCAAAGACTTTCATTCAGTCGTATTTATTGAGCGCTCACTGTGTGCAGAGCATTCATTCAATCGTATTTATTGAGCGCTTACTGTGTGCAGAGCACTGTACTGAGCGCTTGGGAAGTACAAGTTGGCAACATACAGTGACGGTCCCTACCCAACAGCGGGCTCACAGTCTAGAAGGGGGAGACAGACAACAAAACAAAATATATAAGCCAAATAAAATAAATAGAATAAATATGTACAAGTAAAATAAATTCATTCATTCATTCAATCGTATTTATGGAGCGCTTACTGTGTGCAGAGCACTGTACTGAGTGCTTGGGAAGTCCAAGTTGGCAACATATAGTGACGGTCCCTACCCAACAGCAGGCTCACAGTCTAGAAGGGGGAGACAGACAACAAAACGAAACATATAAACCAAATAAAATAAATAGAATAAATATGTACAAGTAAAATAAATTCATTCATTCATTCAATCATATTTATTGAGCGCTTACTGTGTGCAGAGCACTGTACTGAGCGCTTGGGAAGTCCAAGTTGGCAACATATAGTGACGGTCCCTACCCAACAGCGGGCTCACAGTCTAGAAGGGGGAGACAGACAACAAAACGAAACATATAAACCAAATAAAATAAATAGAATAAATATGTACAAGTAAAACAAATTCATTCATTCATTCAATCGTATTTATGGAGCGCTTACTGTGTGCAGAGCACTGTACTGAGCGCTTGGGAAGTCCAAGCTGGCAACATAGAGTGACGGTCCCTACCCAACAGCGGGCTCACAGTCTAGAAGGGGGAGACAGACAACAAAACAAAACGTATAAACCAAATAAAATAAATAGAATAAATATGTACAAGTAAAATAAATTCATTCATTCATTGATTCAATCGTATTTATGGAGCGCTTACTGTGTGCAGAGCACTGTACCAAGCGCTTGGAAAGCACTGTACTAAGCGCTTGTTGAAGGCCCCACTCCTCCCGGAGGCCTTCCCTGACTGCTCCCTCCTTTCCTCTTCTCCCACTCCCTTCTGCGTCGCCGGACTCTTTCCCTCCCTTCATCCCCCTCTCCCAGCCCCACACCACTTACGTCCACATCCCTCATTTATAGAGAAGCAGCGTGGCTCAGTGGAAAGAGCCTGGGCTTTGGAGTCAGAGGTCATGGGTTCAAATCCCGGCTCTGCCAATTGTCAGCTGTGTGACTTTGGGCAAGTCACTTCACTTCTCTGGGCCTCAGTTCCCTCATCTGTAAATGGGGATTAAAAACTGTGAGCCCCCTGTGGGACAGCCTGATCACCTTGTAACCCCCCCCCCCCAGCGCTTAGGACAGTGCTTTGCACATAGTAAGCGCTTAAGAAATACCATTATTATTATTATTATTATTTATACACTTAGGCATGTAACCATCATTTATTCATTCCCCTTCACGTCTTTCTCCCCCTCTAGACTGTCAACTCGCTGTGGGCAGGGAATGTGTCCATTGTAGTGTTTCGTCGTCTTCTCCCAAGCGCTCAGCACAGTGCTCTGCACAGGGGAAGCGTTTAATAAATTTTATTGACAGACCAAGGGGGGACGAAACACCAGTTCCCCTTAGACGGTGAGTCCAGGACTGTGTCTGACCCGCTTCTCTGGTGCTTGGCACATAGTAAGCGCTGCACAAATACCACAATTATTATTACAGGGCACTGTACTCAGTGCACTCTACTTAGTGCACTGTACAAGCGCTTAGTACAGTGCTCTGCACACAGTAAGCGCTCAATAAATACGATTGATTGATTGTACTACGCATCTAATATGTGTAAACCGTTATCTGTCACGTATTTCTATTAATGCCCATCTCCCCCCCATCTAGACTGTAAGCTCGTTGTGGGCAGGGAATGTGTCTGTTGATTCTCCCAAGCGCTTAGTACAGCGCTCTGCACACAGCGAGCGCCCAATTCCTTCATTCAATCGTATTTATTGAGCGCTTACTGTGCACAGAGCACTGTACTAAGCGCTTGGGAAGTCCAAGTTGGCAACATATAGAGACGGTCCCTACCCCACAGCGGGCTCACAGTCTAGAAGGGGGAGACGGACAACAAAACAAAACATATTAACGAAATAAAATGAATATGTGCAATAAAATAAATATGTACTAATAAAATAAATACATAAATAGAGTAATTCATTCAATCGTATTTATTGAGGAAATGAGGAAATGAGGGTTTAGTCAGGGAAGACCTCTTGGAAGAGATGTGTCTCCATGCTCTGGGTTCCTTTGGCTAGGGCCCAGTGGATGCCTGATAATAATAATAATCTATCAATCAATCATATTTATTGAGCGCTTACTGTCTGCAGAGCACTGGACTAAGCGCTTGGGAAGTACAAGTTGGCAACATATAGAGACAGTCCCTACCCAACAGTGGGCTCACAGTCTAAAAGATAATAATGTTGGTATTTGTTAAGCGCTTACTATAAATACGATCGAATGAATGAATAGAACTAAGCTAGTACTGGTTTGGAGATCAATCAATCAATCAATCAATCGTATTTATTGATTGCTTACTGTGTGCAGAGCACTGTACTAAGCGCTTGGGAAGTCCAAGTTGGCAACATATAGAGACAGTCCCTACCTAACAGTGGGCTCACAGTCTAAAAGATAATAATGTTGGTATTTGTTAAGCCCTTACTATAAATACGATCGAATGAATGAATGGAACTAAGCTAGTACTGGTTCGGAGATCAATCAATCAATCAATCGTATTTATTGAACGCTTACTGTGTGCAGAGCACTGGACTAAGCGCTTGGGAAGTACAAGTTGGCAACATATACAGTCCCTACCCAACAGTGGGCTCACAGTCTAAAAGGGGGAGACAGAGAAGAAAACCAAACATACTAACAAAATAAAATAAATAGAATAGATAGTACAAGTAAAATAAATAAATAGAGTAATAAATATGTACAAACATATATACAGGTGCTGTGGGGAAGGGAAGGAGGTAAGATGGGGGGATGGAGAAGGGGGCGAGGGGGAGAGGAAGGAAGTGCATAGAGCACTGTACTGAACACTTGGGAGAGAACAAGCACTTAGTAAAGTGCTCTGCATACAGTAAGTGCTCAATAAATACGATTGAATGAATGAGTGAATTAATACGATTGAATGAACAGAGGGAAAATCGTAATCCTTGCCCTGAAGGTAGGCGACAACAAATTATGGACGGGCAGTGGAAGAAAGGAGGACTCGGAAAGTAGAGGCGAGAGTTTTGTAGGACGTAATAAATGAATAAATGACTAAGTAACGTAACGGGATCAATATGCAACGCCAAGCTAAATGCGGATGGACCACATACAAAAGAGCTGAGGATAGGCAGGAAATACATAAGGGCTAAGGGTGGGAGGTAACCAGAGAAGGCTTTCTGGAGGAGGTGGGTTTTCAGGAGGGCTTTATAATAATAATAATGATGGCATTTATTAAGCGCTTACTATGTGCAAAGCACTGTTCTAAGCGCTGGGGAGTTTACAAGGTGATCAGGTTGTCCCACGGGGGGCTCACAGTCTTCATCCCCATTTTCCAGATGAGGGAACTGAGGCCCAGAGAAGTGAAGTGACTTGCCCAAAGTCACCCAGCTGACAAGTGGCGGAGCCGGGATTTGAACCCATGACCTCTGACTCCAAAGCCCAGGCTCTTTCCACTGAGCCAATGGGGGAGCGGTGGTTTCCCATAAAATGAGAATTTAATACCCGCTCTCCCTCCCTCAGATTGCGAGCCCCGTATGGGACAGGGACTATGTTGGATGTGTTTATCTCAAATCTAATAATAATAATAATAATTATGATGGCATTTATTAAGCGCTTACTATGTGCAAAGCACTGTTCTAAGCGCTGGGGAGGTTACAAGGTGATCAGGTTGCCCCACCGGGGGCTCACCGTCTTCATCCCCATTTTCCAGATGAGGTAACTGAGGCCCAGAGAAGTGAAGTGACTTGCCCAAAGTCACACAGCCGACAGTTGGCAGAGCTGGGATTTGAACCCATGACCTCTGACTCCAAAGCCCGGGCTCTTTCCGTTGAGCCATGCTGCTTTCATAATTATGGTATTTGATAAGCACTTAGTAGGTACCAAGCACTGTTCTAAGCGTTGGGGTAGATGCAAGGCAAGCAGGTTGTCCCACGTGGGCTCACGGTCTTCATCCCCATTTGACAGATGAGGGAACTGAGGCCCAGAGAGGGTCGAGTGGAGGAGCCAGGATAAGAACACACGTCATCTGACTCCCGAGCCCGGGCTCTTGCGACTAGGCCACGCTGCTTCTCAATCTATCTACCCCAGCGCTTAGCACAGTGCTTGGCACCTAGAGTGCTTTGCACATAGTAAGCGCTTAATAAATGCCATTATTATTATTATCATTATCATTATCATTATTATTATTATTATTATTATTAATCACCATCAGGCCGAGGGGGTGCCCTCTACCTGCCAAACCCCAGCCCAACCAACGTACCCATTTCCAGTCCATTTCCCTCCAGTCTCAGAGAAGCAGCGTGGCTCAGTGGAAAGAGCCTGGGCTTTTTTTTTTATGTTTGTACAAATATGTTTGTACATACTTATTACTCTATTTATTTATTTATTTTATTTACTTTACTTGTACATATCTATTCTATTTATTTTATTTTGTTAGCATGTTTGGTTTTGTTCTCTGTCTCCCCCTTTTAGACTGTGAGCCCACTGCTGGGTAGGGACTGTCTCTATACGTTGCCAACTTGGACTTTCCAAGCGCTTAGTACAGTGCTCTACACACAGTAAGCGCTCAATAAATACGATTGATGATGATGATGACTGTCTCTGTACGTTGCCAACTTGTACTTCCCAAGAGCTTAGTACAGTGCTCTGCACACAGTAAGCGCTCAATAAATACGATTGATTGATTGATTGATTGATTGATTGATTTAGAGTCAGAGGTCATGCGTTCAAGTCCCGGCTCCACCACTTGTTAGCTGGATGACTTGGGGCAAGTCACTTCACTTCTCTGGGCCTCAGTTCCCTCATCTGGAAAATGGGGATGAAGACTGGGAGCCCCCCGTGGGACAACCTGATCACCTCGTAACCTCCCCAGTGCTTTGCACATAGTAAGTGCTTAATAAATGCCATCATTACTATTATCATCATTCTCTGTGCCTCAGTTCCCTCATCTGGAAAGTGGGGATGAAGACAGGGAGCCCCCCGTGGGACAACCTCATCACCTTGTAACCTCCCCAGCACTTAAAATAGTGCTTTGCACATAGTAAGTGCTTAATAAATACCATCATTATTATTTTTATTATTAACCCACAACCTCTGCCCTCTGTCTCCACCGATCCCTATTTCCGAGGGTCCCCACTTCAGCCGTCGGGATCCATCCCAGAGGCCCGCGGACCCTCGCTTTGGGGGAGGAGGAGAGACCCCCGCCAGGCCCACGGACGGAAGGTCACTCCTTCCTCCTACTCGGATTTTTTCAGCCTTGATAATGGCTTCCGCGAGGATGACCTTGAGAGGGATGGTGTGTATGTGCTCATTGTGTGGTGTGTGTGTTTGTGTCTGTGTTGCTTTCCTTCTGGACAATGGCGGTGCCCACACCCGTGGCCGGCGGAGTGTCCAGGCGTGGGGGGAGTTGGAATTGGGAATGGGGAGAGGTCAGCATTTTGTGGAAGTTTTCCCCTTTGTGCCTGCTTAACTGGTCGGTCGGGCTGGGGTGGCGGGGGCGAGAATGATAATAATGATGATATTTGTTAAGCGCTTACTCTGTGCAAAGCACGATTTTAAGCGCTGGGGAGGTTACCACGGGGGGCTCACAGTTTTTAATCCTCATTTTTCAGACGAGGGAACTGAGGCCCAGAGAAGTGACTTGCCCGAAGTCACCCAGCTGACACAGTTGGCAGAGCCGGGATTTGAACCCACGACCTCTGACTCCAAAGCCCGGGCTCTTTCCACTGAGCCACGCTGCTTCTCTACCCTGCGATGCCACCAGGGCCAGGATGGGGCCACCCTGGCTGGGCATTGGCCCCGGGGTTGACCCCTAGACCCGGGCCTGGGCGGAGGTCAAGGCACGGAAGGGGGTCAAAGTGAGCCTGTTGTTGGGTAGGGACTGTATATGTTGCCAACTTGGACTTCCCAAGCGCTTAGTACAGTGCTCTGCACACAGTAAGTGCTCAATAAATACGATTGAATGAATGAATGAATGAGTGGGGGAAGAGGAAGAGAGTGGGAAGGGGAAAGACTGGGGAGGGAAGAAGGGGAAAGGAGGAAAAGGAGGGAGAAAGTGGGAAGGGGGAGGAAGGGGAGCGGGAAGAGAGGAGATCATTATTATAAGGGGAAAGGGGAGGAGGGAGAGGGGAGCAGGGGGGAGAGTGGGAAGGGGAAAGAAGAGGGAGGAAGGGGAGAGGGGGAAATGGGGAGAGAGGAAAAGGAGGAAGGAAGGGGGAAGGAGACTGTGAGCCCACTGTTGGGTAGGGACCGTCTCTTTATGTTGCCAACTTGGACTTCCCAAGCGCTTAGTACAGTGCTCTGCACACAGTAAGCGCTCAATAAATACGATTGAATGAATGAAGGAAGGAAGGAAAGGAGGAAGAGGAAGAAAGAGGGGGAAGGGAGGGAGGAGGAAGGGGAGGAAGAGGAGAAGGAAAGAGGAGGAGGAAGGGGGAAGGGGAAGGGGAAGGAAGAGGGGGAAGGGAAAGGAAGGAGGGAAGGAAGAAGGGAAGGAGGGAGGGAAGAAGGGGAAAGGAAGAAGGAGAGGAAGGAGAGGGGAAAGGGAAGGAAGAGGGGAAAGGGAGGGAGGAGGAAGGGGAGGAGGGAAGGGGGAAATATTTATTTTATTTTGTTAATATATTTTGTTTTGTTGTCTGTCTCCCCCTTCTAGACTGTGAGCCCACTGTTGGGTAGGGACCGTCTCTATATGTTGCCAACTTGTACTTCCCAAGTGCTTAGTACAGTGCTCTGTACACAGTAAGCGCTCAATAAATATGATTGATTGATTGATTGATTGAGAGGGGGAAGGGAAAGCAGGAGGGGGAGGAGGAGGAAGGGGAGGGGGGAGAGGGGGAAGGGAAAGGAAGAGGGGGAAGGGAAAGGAGGAGAGGGAGGAGGAAGGGGAGGAGGGAAGGGGGAGAGGGGGAAGGGAGAGGAAGAGGGGGGAAGGGAAAGGAGGGAGGGGGAAGGAAGGGAGGAGGAAGGGGAGGAGGGAAGGGGGAGAGGGGAAGAGGGAGAGGAGGAGGGGGAAAAGGGAGAGGAGGAAGGGGAAGGGGGAGAAGAAGAAGGGAAAGGAAGAGGGGGGAAGGGAAAGGAGGAGGGGGAGGAGGGAAGGGGAAGGAAGGGAGGAGGAAGGGGAGGAGGGAAGGGGGAGAGGGGGAAGGGAAAGGAGGAGGGGGAAGGAAGGGAGGAGGGAAGGGGAGGGGGGAAGGGAAAGGAGGAGAGGGAGGAGGGGGGGAGGAGGGAGAGGAGCTGGGGGGGTGGCCTCTGGGTGGGCGGGGCTTCGTGCCGGCCAATGGGAAGAGACGCGGTATGGGCGGGGCTTACGCCCGGGAGGTGGGCGGGGGCTCGTTCCGGCCAATGGGGAGAGGGGAGATGTGGGCGGTGCCTCCGGCCGACCAATGGGGAGCGGCGCGGCGTGGGCGGGGCCTCGGGCCGGGCTGTGTGTGTATGTGTGCGTGTGCGGTGTGTCTGTGTGCCCCCCTCCTCCCCGGCCGTGGTTGCCCGGGCAACGGTGACGTGTCCGGGGGCGGGGCTCGCGCGCAGGTTGGCATATTTTAGGAAGTGCGGGCGGCGGCGCGGGCTCCAGCCGCCGCGGGGACCGGCAACGCCCAGGACTGCGGCGCTCAGTACAGCACCGCTCGGTACAGCGCCGCACACCGCGCCGCACAGCACCGGCCCGGACACGTGGCCCCGGCCGGTCCTGCCCACGTGGGCCCGCGCTAAACCACCGGGGGACTCCAGCCCGCGCTGCCCAGGGGCGCCCACGACGCAGCCATGGGCAAGGGGGTGAGTCGTCGACGCCCTCCGGGGGTGGGGGAGGGGGACGGACCCAGGCCCGGGGGCGTCTAGCTGCCGCAGGCCCGGGGGCGCGCTAAGCCGAACCGCGCTAAAGCGGGGAAGGTCAGGATGCGCAGTCATTCATTCATTCATCCCGTCGTATTTATTGAGGCCTTCCGCGTGCAGGGCACTGGGCTAAGCGCCCCTTTCAGTCACTCGTCCCGCCGTACTGAGCGCCCTTCATTCATTCATCCCGTCGTATTGGCTAAACGCCTGCTGGGTGCGGAGCACTGGACTGAGCGCTTCATTCATTCCGTTGTATTGAGCGCTTACTGTGCGTAGAACACTGGACTAAGCGCCCTATTCATTCATTCATTCATTCCGTTGCATTGATTGAGCAGTTACCGTGTACAAATTACTGGACTAAGCGCCCATTCATTCATTCATTCCGTCCGTATTGATTGAGCGCTTACCGTGTGCAAATCTGTAGACTAAGCGCCCCATTCATTCATTCATTCCGTCCGTATTGATTGAGCGCTTACCGTGTACAAATCAGTAGACTAAGCGCCCCATTCATTCATTCATTCCGTCCGTATTGATTGAGCGCTTAGCGTGTGCAAAACACTGGACTAAGCGCCCTATTCATTCATTCATTCCGTCGTATTGATTGAGCGCTTACCGTGTGCAAAACACTGGACTAAGCGCCCTATTCATTCATTCATTCCGTCGTATTGATTGAGCGCTTACCGTGTGCAAAACACTGGACTAAGCGCCCCATTCATTCATTCATTTCGTCCGTATTGATTGAGCGCTTACCGTGTGCAAATTACTGGACTAAGCGCCCCATTCATTCATTCATTCTGTCCGTATTGATTGAGCGCTTACCGTGTGCAAATCAGTAGACTAAGCGCCCCATTCATTCATTCATTCTGTCCGTATTGATTGAGCGCTTACCGTGTGCAAATCAGTAGACTAAGCGCCCCATTCATTCATTCATTCCGTGGTATTGATTGAGCGCTTACCATGTACAAATCACTGGACTAAGCGCCCCATTCATTCATTCCGTCCGTATTGATTGAGCGCTTACCATGTACAAATTACTGGACTAAGCGCCCACTCATTCATTCATTCAGTCCGTATTGATTGAGTGCTTACCGTGTGCAAATCACTGGACTAAGCGCTCCATTCATTCATTCATTCCGTCCGTATTGATTGAGCGCTTACCGTGTGCAAATCACTGGACTAAGCGCTCCATTCATTCATTCATTCATTCATTCTGTTGCATTGATTGAGCGCTTACCGTGTGCAAATCACTGGACTAAGCGCTCAGTTCATTCATTCATTCCGTCGTATTGATTGAGCGCTTACCGTGTGCAAATCACTGGACTAAGCGCTCCATTCATTCATTCATTCATTCCGTTGCATTGATTGAGCGCTTACCATGTACAAATTACTGGACTAAGCGCCCATTCATTCATTCATTCCGCCCGTATTGATTGAGCGCTTACCGTGTGCAAATTACTGGACTAAGCGCTCCATTCATTCATTCACTCATTCCGTCGAATTGATTGAGCGCCAAGTGTGTGCAAATCACTGTAGTAAGCGCTCCATTCATTCATTTATTCCATCGTATTGATTGGGCGCTTACTGTGTGCAAGTCACTGGACTAAGCGCTCCATTCATTCATTCATTTATTCCATCGTACTGATTGGGCGCTTACTGTGTGCAAATCACTGGACTAAGCGCTCCATGCATTCATTTATTCCATCGTATTGATTGGGCGCTTACTGTGTGCAAATCACTGGACTAAGCGCTCCATGCATTCATTCATTCCATCGTATTGAGCGCTTACCGTGTGCAAAAAATCACTGGACTAAGCGCTCCATGCATTCATTCATTCCATCGTATTGATTGAGCGCTTACTGTGTGGACAACACTGGGTTAAGCGCTCCATCCATTCATTCATTCCGTCGTCTTGAGCGCTTACTGTGTGTGCAGAGCACTGGACTAAGCGCTCCATCCATTCATTCATTCCGTCGTATTGAGCGCTTGCTGTGTGTGCAGAGCACTGGACTAAGCGCTAAATTCATTCATTCATTCCGCCGTATTGAGCGCCTCCTGTGTGTGCAGAGCACTGGACTAAGCGCTCCATTCATTCATTCATTCCGTCGTATTGAGCGCTTCCTGGGTGTGCAGAGCGCTGGACTAAGCGCTCAGTTCATTCATTCATTCACCCCATATTTAGTGAGCGCTTGCTGTGTGCAGAGCACTGTGCTAAGCGCTTGGGAGAGGACAAATGGGCAACAGAGACGGTCCCTCCCCAACGACGGGCTCCCAGGCCTTTCCAGTGCCCCCCTTCCTCCTCCTCCTCCAGGCAGCAATAATAATAATAATAATAATGGCATTTATTAAGCGCTTACTATGTGCCAAGCACTGTTCTAAGCGCTGGAGAGGTTACAAGGTGATCAGGTTGTCCCCCGTCTTAATTTTCCCCATTTTCCAGAGGAGGTCACTGAGGCCCAGAGAAGTGAAGTGACTTTCCCAAGGTCACCCAGCCAACCTTAACCCTTTTTTCCCCCCCCCTCCCCCGCTATACCGCAGTGTGGGCCCAACCCCCCTCCTACTGCGCTCTCCCGCAGTCATTCATTCATCCCGTCCTGTTTATTTAAAGCAGCAGCCTGGCCCAGTGGAAAGAGCCCGGGCTGGCGAGTCAGAGGTCGTGGGTTCGAATCCCGGCTCTGCCACTTGCCAGCTGGGTGACTTTGGGCAAGTCACTTCTCCAGGCCTCAGTTTCCTCATCTGCAAAATGGGGATGAAGACTGTGAGCCCTCCGTGGGACAACCTGATCGCCTTGGAACCTCCCCCAGCGCTTAGAACAGTGCTTGGCACGTAGTAAGCGCTTAATAAATGTCATTATTATTATTATTGGACTGTGTGCAGAGCACTGGGCTAAGCACTCCGTCCCCCCCTACCTCCTATAGGGCATCCCCTCTCCCTTCTAGGCTGTGAGCCCGTTTTTGGGGAGGGACCGTCTCTGTTGCTGACTTGTCCTTCCCAAGCGCTTAGTACAGTGCTCTGCGCACAGGAAGCGCCCAATAAGTACGACTGAATGAATGAATGAATCCCCTCCCCCTCTCCCTGGAAAGGACCTGCCCCACTGTGCCGGTTTGTGCCCGATTTGAGTGCCCAGCACACAGGAAGCGTCCAATAAATACGATGGAATGAATGAATGAATTGAGCGCTTAGCCCAGTGCTCTGCACACAGTAGGCGCTCAGTATATGCGATGGAATGAATGAATGAATTGAGCGCTTAGCCCAGTGCTCTGCACACAGCAAGCGCTCAATAAATATGGTGGAATGAATGAACTGAGCGCTTAGCACAGTGCTCTGCACACAGCAAGCGTTTAATAAATACGTTAGAGTGAATGAACTGAGCGCCTAGTCCAGTGCTCTGCACACAGTATGAGCTCAAAAAGGATGGAATGAATGAACTGAGCGCTTAGCCCAGTGCTCTGCAGACAGTAAGTGCTCAATAAATATGATGGAATGAGCGAATTGAGCGCTTAGCACAGTGCACTGCACACGGCAAGCGCTCAATGAATACGACGGAATGAGTTGAGGGCTTAGCCCAGTGCTCTGCACATAGTAAGCGCTCAATAAATACGATTGAATGAATGAATGAATACGATGGAATGAATGAGTGAATTGAGTGCTTAGCCCAGTGCACACAGCAAGCGCTCAATAAATACGATGGAATGAATGAACTGAGCGCTTAGCACAGTGCTCTGCACACAGCAAGCGTTTAATAAATACGATAGAATGAGTGAGTGAACTGAGTGCTTAGACCAGTGCTCTGCACACAGTAGGCGCTCAATATATACGATGGAATGAATGAATGAATTGAGCGCTTAGCACAGTGCTCTGCACCCAGTAAGCGCTCAATAAATACGGTGGACTGAATGGAGCGCTTAGCCCAGTGCTCTGCACACGGGAAGCGCTCAGTAAATATGACGGAATGAGTGACTGAATGAATGAAAGGGAATCCGGGGGGAGGGTCGTTTGGGGGGAGGGGTCTCTGTCCCCCCCTCCCCATCTCCTGGATCCGCTCCGGCGCTTAGTAAGCATTTGGCACCGTAGTAGGCGCCGGGCGACATGGCAGAGGGGGGAGGACTGCGGTATAGCCGGGGGAGGGGGAGGGGAGGACTGCGGTGGAGGGGGGAGGGGGACTGCGGTATTGCGGGGGGGAGGGGGCGGGCTGCGGGATAGGGAGGGGGCTGCGCCTTTATACACCCCCCAAGCGCTTAGTACAGTGCTCTGCACACAGTAAGCGCTCAATAAATACGATTGGTTGATCTATACACTTAGGACAAGCGCTTAGTTCAGTGCTCTGCACACAGGGAGTGCTCAATAAATACGGTGGAATGAATGGATGGATGGACAACCCCCCCCATGGTGGGGGCGGGCCCCCTGCCTCCTGCCCCAGGGCACCTGGAGGGAATTAGCTGAGTGCCCAGGTGCCAACCGCTAGGCCCGGCCCGGCCCTGGGCGGGGAGGAGGGTGGCAGCAGCAGCGGGAGGAAGGGGGAGAAGGTGGCAGGGGGAGGAGGAGGAGGAGGAGGGAGGGTGGGTGAGGAGGGTGGCAGGGGGAGGAGGAGGTGGGAGGGTGAGGAGGGAGGCAGGGGGAAGGTGAGGAGGGTGGCAGGGGGAGGAGGGGGTGGGAGAGGAGGGTGGCAGGGGGAAGAGGAGGAGGGTGAGGAGGGTGGCAGGGGGAAGAGGAGGCGGGTGGCAGGGGGAAGAGGGGGTGGGTGAGGAGGAGGGTGAGGAGGGTGGCAGGGGGAAGAGGAGGTGGGTGGGGGAGGAGGGTGGCAGGGGGAAGAGGAGGCGGGTGGCAGGGGGAAGAGGGGGTGGGTGAGGAGGAGGGTGAGGAGGGTGGCAGGGGGAAGAGGAGGTGGGTGGGGGAGGAGGGTGGCAGGGGGAAGAGGAGGTGGGTGGGGGAGGAGGGTGGCAGGGGGAAGAGGAGGTGGGTGGGGGAGGAGGGTGGCAGGGGGAAGAGGAGGTGGGTGGGGGGAGGAGGGTGGCAGGGGGAAGAGGAGGTGGGTGGGGGAGGAGGGTGGCAGGGGGAAGAGGAGGTGGGTGGGGGAGGAGGGTGGCAGGGGGAAGAGGAGGTGGGTGGGGGAGGAGGGTGGCAGGGGGAAGAGGAGGTGGGTGAGTGAGGAGGGTGGCAGGGGGAAGAGGAGGTGGGTGGGTGAGGAGGAGGAGGGTGGTAGGAGGGGGAGGGTGGTGGCAAGAGGGGGAGGGTGGTGGGGGAGGAGGGTGGCTGAGGGAAGAGGAGTTGGATGGGTGTGGTGGATGGCAGCAAGCAGGAGGAGGAGAAAGAGGTGGGGAGGTAATTGCCAGGTCTCTGCCAAGCCCGCTGCCCCCCCCCCCACCTTCGCCTTGTCCCTGTTTGCCATGAGAGTGAGAGAGAGAGAGAGAGAGAGAGAGTGTGTGTGTGTGAGTGTGTGTGTGTGTGTGTGTGTGTGTGTGCCTGTGCCTGCCCAACCCCTCCGCCCGCCCCCCCTCCCGGGCCTGGGCGGGGTTGGGGGGGGGAGGAGGAAGTGGGTAGTCCCTGAGCAGGGCATTCTGCCCGGCGGGGTCACTAGAAACTGTCATCTCTTCCATTCATTGGTTCATTTATTGAATCGTACTTATTGAGCGCTTACTGGGTGCAGAGCACTGGACTAAGCACCTGAGATCTCTTCCATGGCAGGGAGACACGACATGGCCTTGAAATCCATCTCTAGCATGGGCATGGGTGGCCTGGAAACTTATCTCTCCCGTGGAGATGGGTGGCCTCGAAACGCGTCTCCCGTGGGGACAGGTGGCCTTGAAACGCATCTCTTGCATGGGGATGGGTGGCCTCGAAACTCATTTCCCGTGGGGACGGGTGGCCTCAACTCATCTCTTCCGTGGGGACAGTTGGCCTCAAAACTCATCTCTTCCGTGGGGACGGGTGGCGCCTCATCTCATCTCTTCCGTGGGGACGGGTGGCCTCGAAACTCATCTCTTCTGTGGGGATGGGTGGCCTCGAAACTGTCATTTCTCTACCAAGGGGCACGGGCGGCGTCTAAACTGGCATCTCCCCCGTGGGGAAGGTGAACCACTCCCCATATTGAAGTTGTGATCCCACCAGTGAAAAGGCGATAACTTTCAAGACAAGGGTTTTTTTCACTATTTGTTAATAATAATAATAATAATGATAATGGTATTTAGTAAGCGCTTACTATGTGTACGGCACTGTTCTAAGCACTGGGGAGGTTACAAGGTGATCAGGTTGTCCCACAGGGGGCTCACAGTCTTAGTCCCCATTTTCCAGATGAGGAAACTGAGGCCCAGAGAAGTGAAGTGACTTGCCCCAAGTCACCCAGCTGACAGTTGGCGGAGCTGGGATTTGAACCCATGACCTTGGACTCCGAAGCCCGGGCTCTCTCCACCGAGCCACGCTGCTTCTCCATATTAAATGCCTACTATGTGCCAGACACTGTTCTGAGCTACCTTGAGTAGGTACAAGGTCATCAGGTCGGACGCAGTCCCTGTCCCAAGTGGGGCTCGAAGTCTCAATCCCCATTTTACAGATGAGGGGACTGAGCCCAGTGAAGTGACTTGCCCAAGGTCACTCAGCCAACAGGCGGCGGAGTGGGATTAGAACCCAGGTCCTTCTCCCCCGTTTCTCCTGTATAAAGTGGAGTCTAATCAAGAGCCAAGCTAGGTTGAGCCTGCTCTTCCCGGGAAATCAAGTTGACCGTTCATTCAATCATATTTATTGAGCGCTTACTGTGTGCAGAGCACTCTATTAAGCGCTTGGGAATTACAAATCGGCAACAGATAGAGATGGTCCCTGATGATGATGGTATTTAAGCGCTTACTATGTGCAAAGCACTGTTCTAAGCGCTGGGGAGGTTACAAGGTGATCAGGTTGCCCCACGGGGGGGGCTCACAGCTTTCATCCCCATTTTCCAGATGAGGTCACTGAGGCACGGAGAAGTGAAGTGACTTGCCCAAAGTCACACAGCTGACAGTTGGCGGAGCCGGGATTTGCTTGGCACATATTAAGCGCTTGACGAATGCCATAATTACTAGAGAAGCAGCGTGGCTCAATGGAAAGAGCCCGGGCTTGGGAGTCAGAGGTCATGGGTTCAAATCCCGGCTCCGCCAATTGTCAGCTGGGTGGCTTTGGGCAAGTCACTTCACTTCTCCGGGCCTCAGTGACCTCATCTGGAAAGTGGAGATGAAGACTGTGAGCCCCACGTGGGACAACCTGATCAGTGTTTAAAACAGTAGTAAGCGCTTAACAAAAATGCCATTATTATCACCTTGTATCCTTCCCAGTGCTTAGAACAGTGCTTTGCACATAGTAAGCGCTTAACAAATGCCATAATTACTATTAGTTACCTCATCTGTAAAATGGGGGTGAAGACTGTGAGCCCCGCGTGGGACAACCTGATCACCTTGTAACCTCCCCATCGCTTAGTATAGTGTTTGGCACATAGTAAGTGCTTAATAAATGCCATTATTATTATTATTGAGCGCCTGCTTCTCAGGACACAAAGACGCACACTTGCAGGTGTTTCTTTGTGACCCGACAACACAATTGTGGCCTTTGGCCGGATTTGGGGGTTTTTTCTTTTGGTTTTTTTAATTTGTTTTAATTTTCCTTTTTGGAGCCAGGCTGTCCCGGGGCGGTCATGGGAGATGGGTCGAATAACCACCCCGAGATGCATCCGTTGGTGACGGAGGACGGGAGGGGGACAGGATCCATGGGAAGAAAAGTCACTTCTCTGGGCCTCAGTTCCCTCATCTGCAAAATGGGGATGAAGACTGTGAGCCCCCCAACCTGATCACCTTGTAACCTCCCCAGCACTTAGAACAGTGCTTGGCACATAGTAAGCGCTTAATAATAATAATAATGAAGGCATTTGTTAAGCACTTACTATGTGCAGAGCACTGTTCTAAGCGCTTGGGGGGGATACCAGGTGATCAGGTTGTCCCACTATGGGGCTCACAGTCTTCATCCCCATTTTCCAGATGCAGGAACTGAGGCTCAGAGAAGTGAAGTGACTTGCCCAAGGTCACCCAGCTGACAAGTGGCGGAGCCGGGATTCGAACCCCCGACCTCTGACTCCAAAGCCTGGGCTCTTTCCACTGAGCCACGCTGCTTCTCTTAATAAATGCCATCATTTATTATTATTATTATTAAGAAAATCATTTACTTGTACATATCTATTCTATTTATTTTATTTTGTTAGTATGTTTGGTTTTGTTCTCTGTCTCCCCCTTTTAGACTGTGAGCCCACTGTTGGGCAGGGACTGTCTCTAGATGTTGCCAATTTGTACTTCCCAAGCGCTTAGTACAGTGCTCTGCACATAGTAAGCGCTCAATAAATACGATTGATGATTTAGCATTTAATACAGGGTTGCAATTTTCAGCATCGAGCGGCGCAAATGTCCACCAGTTAGTGATTTTTAAACAATTATCAATTTAATAGCCCTAGCATTCCTCTCGGGCCCAGCTACCGGATTTTTGCCCTCCTGGATTTTTTTTAAAAAATGTCTTTGGGCCGGGAGATAATTGCAGAACCCCCAGGCTAACATTTTTTCATGTCCTTTAATCTCTTTCCATCCCATTCTCCCCCCTTCCCCGCATTCCGCACCCTTTTTAAACCTCAGTTCAGGTAATGTTCCCGGGAACGCGTGACGCGCCCGGAAAATTTCGCCCTCTGAATCTTTCATGAGGAGCGGCCGCCAACCGGTTTCTTCCAGAGGGCTTCGTGCCTGGAGCTCAGAAAGCCACCCCGCTCCCTAGATAATTTTGAAGCTGGAATTCCATTCCCGTTTTCCACTGGTTTCTCTTGGCAACCCAGTGATTCAGTTAAGGATGGACAAAGTCTCCCCCCTTCTCCGGCCCACTGCCCCCTTCCATAATTAACCGGAGCTGAGTTGTAAATGTGTAGCTCTCCCATAAATTTTCCTTTTTTGGCCTTCCACTCTTAAGGGGGTTGGGTGCTGTGCGACCTTAGGCGAGCTACTTAATTTATCTGTGCCTCAGTTACCTCATCTATAAAATGGAGATCAAGACTGAGCCCTACCCATTACCTTGTATTTGCCCCAGTGCTTAGAACGGTTCTTGGCACATAGTAAGTGCTTCACAAATACCATAAATATTATTATTATATTATGTTGTACTCTCCCAAGGGTTTAGCATAGTGCTCTGCACACGGCAATCAATCAGTGCGATTTAGACTGTGAGCCCACTGTTGGGTAGGGACTGTGTCGATATGTTGCCAATTTGTACTTCCCAAGCGCTTAGTACAGTGCTCTGCACACAGTAAGCGCTCAATAAATACGATTGATGAGAGGGCCTTTGGGGGGGGGGGGGGTCATTCTTTTTTTTTTTTTTTTTTTAAACCACTCTGGTTTTACCCAGCGCTTTGTGAGTGGGTTTGAATATTAACTTGTCGCAAGGAAAACCCGGCTCCCTGAAGAATGACTTTTTTTATTTTTTTTGGAAAAATTCCATGTAGGTTGTACAAGTCAACTTGCTTCACACCCCCAGGATGGTGGCTTTTTTATCAGTTTGACCTTTTGGAGCGGGCTCCGAAGAGGGCTTAGTCCCAGAGCTGCTCTCAAACGCTCCCGGAACTTCAGACTTGAGAATAGTTGGGCACCAGAGGCCTCCGAGTGGGCTCTTCCTCAAAAAAAGGAACAAGTTCCGTGGCGGTGGAAGGGAAGGGAGGGGTGGTTGTGCCAATCCTACCCACCCATGCCCGCTCCAAGCCGGTTTGCGACGAGCGGCGGGGCTCGGTGGAAAGAGGCCGGGCTTTGGAGTCAGGGGTCATGGGTTCAAATCCCAGTGCCGTCAGCTGTGTGACTCTGGGCAAGTCACTTCACTTCTCTGGGCCTCAGTTACCACTGTTAGTACAGTGCTAAGTGCTTAGTCCAGTGCAGAGCACTTTTATTTTATTTTGTTAGTATGTTTGGTTTTGTTCTCTGTCTCCCCCTTTTAGACTGTGAGCCCACTGTTGGGCAGGGACTGTCTCTAGATGTTGCCAATTTGTACTTCCCAAGCGCTTAGTACAGTGCTCTGCACATAGTAAGCGCTCAATAAATACGATTGATGATGATTTAGCATTTAATACAGGGGTGCTCTGCACACAGTAAGCGCTCAATAAATACGATTGATTGATTCTCTGGGCCTCAGTTACCTCATCTGTAAAATGGGGATTAAGACTGTGAGCCCCCCGTGGGACAACCTGATCACTTTGTAACCTCCCCAGCGCTTAGAACAGTGCTTTGCACATACTAAGTGCTTTATGAATGCTATCATCATCATCATTAACTTCTCTGTGCCTCAGTGACCTCATCTGTAAAATGGGGATGAAGACTAGGAGCCCCCTGTGGGACAATCTGAACACCTTGTAACCTCCCCAGCCCGTAGAACAGTGCTTTACACATAGTAAGCGCTTTATAAATGCCATCATCATCAACTTCTCTGTGCCTCAGTGACCTCATCTGTAAAATGGGGATGAAGACTGTGAGCCCCCTGTGGGACAACCTGATCACCTTGTAACCTCCCCAGTGCTTAGAACAGTGCTTTGCACATAGTAAGCGCTTTATAAATGCCATCATCATCATCATTAGCTTCTCTGTGCCTCAGTGACCTCATCTGTAAAATGGGGATGAAGACTGTGAGCCCCCCGTGGGACAACCTGATCACCTTGTAACCTCCCCAGCGCTTAGAACACTGCTTTGCACTTATCAAGTGCTTTATAAATGCCGTCATCATCATCATTAACTTCTCTGTGCCTCAGTGACCTCATCTGTAAAATGGAGATGAAGACTGTGAGCCCCCCGTAGGACAACCTGATCACCTTGTAACCTCCCCAGCTCTTAAAACAGTGCTTTGCATATAGCGAGCGCTTAATAAATGCCATTATTATTATTAGTGGCCACTGAGCCAACCCTTTGGGTGCCTCTTTTGAAGTGACTCTTGTTTCCCACCCAATAACTTTTTTTTTATTTTAATGGTAAGCGCTTACTCTGTACCCGGCACTGGGGCAGATACCAGCTAATCGGGTTGGGCACAGTCCCTATCCTACAGGGGCTCACAGTCCTAGTTCCCCTTTAACAGACGAGGCAACAGTGCTTGGCACATAGTAAGCGCTTAACGAATACCATTATTATTAACTGAGGCCCAGAGGAGTGAAGTGGTTTGCCCAGAATCACACAGCAGCCAAGTGGCAGAGCCAAATTAGAACTCAGGTCCTTTTTGCGGTATTAATGGCTTACTGTATGTCAGGCACTGGACTAAGCGCTGGGGTAGATAGAAGCTAATCTAGTTAGATCCTGGCCCACCCGGGGCTCACCCTCTAAATCCCCCTTTTTTCAGATGAGGCAACTCGGAGAAGTGAAATGACTTGCCCAGGTTCACACAGCAGACCAAGTGGCAGAGCCGGGAATTAGAACCCAGGTCTTCTGCTCCATCCACTAATAACAATAATAATAATAATAATAATGATGGTATTTGTTAAGCACTTACTATGTGCAGAGCACTGTTCTAAGTGCTGGGGGGGATACAAGGTGATCAAGTTGCCCCACGTGGGACTCACAATCTTAATCCCCATTTTCCAGATGAGGTAACTGAGGCTCAGAGAAGTTAAGTGACTTGCCCAAGGTCACACAGCAGTCATGTGGTGGAGTTGGGATTCGAACCCATGACCTCTGACTCCAAAGCCCGGGCTCTTTCCACTGAGCCACGCTGCCACGTTGCTTCTTTTAGTCAGCTCGTCTAAAAAGACAGGAACCCAAATTTAAATAAGCCCAAATCTTCTTGAAGTGATTTAATTAATAATGGCATTGATTAAACACTCTGTGCAAAGCGCTGTTCTGAGCGCTGGGGAGGTTACAAGGTGATCGGGTTGTCCCACCAGGGGTTCACAGTCTTCATCCCCATTTTCCAGATGAGGGAACTGAGGCCCACTGAAGTGACTTGCCCGAAGTCACACAGCTGACAAGTGGCAGAGGCGGGATTTGAACCCACGACCTCTGACTCCAAAGCCCAGGTTCTTTCCACTGAGCCACGCGGCTTCTCTGATTTAACAAGAGGAGGTTGGATTTCTGCGTTGGCTTGCCCAGGAGTAGAAATATGAGCGATCGCACGCAGGAAGCAATGTACCATATTCGGCACTTGATAAACTCCTGGTGTGTTTATTAATAATAATAATAATGATGGTATTTATCAAGTGCTTACTATGTTCTAAGCGCTGGGGACGTCACAAGGTGATCAGGTTGTCCCACGGGGGGCGCTCACAGTTTTTAATGCCCATTTTTCAGGTGAGGTAACTGAGGCACAAAGAACTGAAGTGGCTTGCCCAAAGTCACCCAGCTGACAGTTGGCGAAGCTGGGATTTGAACCCATGACCTCAGACTCCAAAGCCCGGGCTCTCTCCACTGAGCCACGCTGCTTCTCCGCCCACTAGGGCCTTACATGCTTAATGGGTGCAGGCAGGCATGAAACTGATACCCAGAGAGGTTAAGTGACTTGTCCAAGGTCAAACAGCCTTTTAATCGGGATATACTGATCTTTTTCTCTCTGCCTGTCTCTCCTGTTAGATTTTTCCAGCGCCTCACAAATGCCATCGTCATTTTAAGCTCCCTGAGGGCAGGAATCATTTCTATTGCCTCAGTTGGATTCTCCACACTGAACTGCACACGAGTCCTGTATATATGTTTGTACATATTTATTACTCTATTTTACTTGTACATATCTATTCTATTTATTTTATTTTGTTAGTATGTTTGGTTTTGTTCTCTGTCTCCCCCTTTTAGACTGTGAGCCCACTGTTGGGTAGGGACTGTCTCTGTGTGTTGCCAACTTGAACTTCCCAAGCGCTTAGTACAGTGCTCTGCACACTGTAAGCGCTCAATAAATACGACTGATGAAGATTAGTAATCATAATTTGTGGTATATGTTAAGCGCTTACTACTTGCCATTCACTCATTCATTGTCGTATTTATTGAGTGCTTACTGTGTGCAGCACTGTACTAAGCGCTTGGGAAGTACGAGTCGGCAACTTATAGAGACGGTCCCTGCCCAACAGCGGGCTCACAGTCTAGAAGGGGGAGACAGACAACGTAACAAAACGTGGAGACAGGCACTGTACTAAACGCTGGGATGGATTTATTTTTTAATATGTTTTGTTCTCTGTCTCCCCCTTCTAGACTGTGAGCCCACTGTTGAGTAGGGACCGTCTCTAATGTTGCCACCTTGTACTTCCCAAGCGCTTAGTACAGTGCTCTGCACACAGTAAGCGCTCAATAAATACAACTGAATGAATGAATACAAGCAAGTCAGGTTGGACACAGGCCCTGACCCTTGTGGGGCTTCCAGTCTCAATCCCCATTTTTAAGGCTGAGGAAACTGAGGCCCAGAGAAGTGACTTGCCCAAAGGCACACTGCAGACAGGAGGCGGAGTAATAATAACAATAATAATAATAATAATGATGGCATTTATTAAGCGCTTACTATGTGCAAAGCACTGTTCTAAGCGCTGGGGAGGTTACAAGGTGATCAGGTTGTCCCAGGGGGGGCTCACAGTTTTAATCCCCATTTTACAGATGAGGTCACTGAGGCAGAGAGAAGTTAAGTGACTTGGCGAAAGTCACACAGCTGACAACTGGCGGAGCCAGGATTCAAACCCATGACCTCTGACTCCAAAGCCCGCGCTCTTTCCACTGAGCCACGCTGCTTCTCCTGTAGGATTAGAACCCAGGACCTTCCTACTCCTGGGCCCCGGATTTGAGAAAATGTTGACACCCAGTATTCGTGTCTAGAAGCAGGGTGGCTCAGTGGAAAGAGCCCGGGCTATGGAGTCGGAGGTCATGGGTTCAAATCCCGGCCCCGCCAACTGTCAGCTGTGTGACTTTGGGCAAGTCACCTCACTTCTCTGAGCCTCAGTTCCCTCATCTGGATAATGGGGATGAAGACTGTGAGCCCACCCCGTGAGACAACCCGATCACCTTGTAACCTCCCCAGCGCTTAGAATGGTGCTTGGCACATAGTGAGTGCTTAATAAATGCCATTATTATTATTCTTATTAAGCGCTTATCGCGTGCAGAGCGCTGGACTGAGCGCCTGGGAGAGGACGAGGGAGCTGGTAGGAATGAGCCTTGCCCTTCAGGATCTCAGTTGACCTTAGCAGAGCACTGTTCCAACCACTTGAAAGATTAAATAGCTAATAGGCTGATCCCTGCCCCCAAGGAGGGATCATGTGTACTAAAGCAATTGTACTCTCCCAAGGGCTTAGTACAATGCCCCTCCTTCAGTAGGCGCTCAATAAATCCGGAGGCCTGGGAAATCATATCAGGCAGGGAAGCCAGTTGGGAGTGGAAGGAAAAGTCAGGTTTTGGTTTTTTATTTTCCTGCTGATGCATTTCACTCATACAGTGCTTTGCACATAGTAAAGCACACACAGCACCTGTATATATGTATATATGTTTGTACATATTTATTTTACTTGTACATATCTATTCCATTTATTTTATTTTGTTAGTATGTTTGGTTTTGTTTTTTTTTCTCTGTCTCCCCCTTTTAGACTGTGAGCCCAATGGTGGGTAGGGACTGTCTCTATATGTTGCCAATTTGTACTTCCCAAGCGCTTAGTACAGTGCTCTGCACATAGTAAGCGCTCAATAAATATGATTGATTGATAGTAAGCGCTTAATAAATGCTATCATTATCACAGAGCACTGGACTGAGCACTTGGGAAGTACAGTAATAGTAATAATGGTATTTGTTAAGCGCTTACTATGTGCAAAGCACTTTCTAAGTGCTGGGGCGGATACAAGGTGATGATGGCATTTATAAAGCATTTACTATGTGCAAAGCACTGTTCTAAGCACTGGGGAGGTTACAAGGTGATCAGATTGTCCCACAGGGGGTTCCTAGTCTTCACCCCCATTTTACAGATGAGGTCACTGAGGCCCAGAGAAGTTAATGATGATGATGATGGTGGCATTTATAAAACGCTTACTATGTGCAAAGCACTGTTCTAAGCGCTGGGGGGGATATAAGGTGATCATGTTGTCCCACGGGGGGGGGTCACCGTCTTCATCCCCATTTGACAGATGAGGGAACTGAGGCCCAGAGAAGTGAAGTGACTTGCCCAAAGTCACCCAGCTGACAGGTGGCAGAGCGGGGATTTGAACCCATGATCTCTGACTCCAAAGCCCTTGCTCTTTCCACTGAGCCACGCTGCTTCTCTGAATATCTCATAAAACCTGTCAGAATAAATGGAATTATAGCTATATAAGGGATGGAGAGAAAGGCAATTATTTGGACGTTTGTTCTGACGATTTTGACACCTGTCTCCATGTTTTGTTGTCCGCCTCCCCCTTCTAGACTGTGAGCCTGTTGTCGGGTAGGGACTGTCTCTAGATGTTGCCAACTTGGATTTCCCAAGCGTTTAGTCCAGTGCTCTGCACACAGTAAGCGCTCAATAAATACGATTGATGATGATGATGATGTTGCCAACTTGTATTTCCCAAGCGTTTAGTCCAGTGCTCTGCACACAGTAAGCGCTCAATAAATACGATGGAGTGAATGGATATGGGGGAATCTTTCCTTTTCCAAAGGCCTGCCCCCTCCAAAGTCAGGATTCCCGAATCCGGAGATGTTCCTCATCCGTGGCATTTGTAGCCACGGGTCTGTTCTTCCTGGCTGGGTTGGCCCAAGGCCCGCTCTCCATCCCTCCCTTCTTCCCTCCCTCCATCCTTGTTGTTGACACAGCAATGCTCTGGTGCAAATTGTCCCAGGCTGCTCTGTGTGTGTCTCTGTGTGCCTGTCTCATTCATTCATTCAGTCGTACTTATTGAGCGCTTACTATGTGCAGAGCACTGGACTAAGCACTTGAGAGAGGGCAACAGATAGAGATGGTCCCTACCCAACAACGGGCTCACAGTCTAGAAGGGGGAGACAGAAAACAAAACAAGCAATAATAACGATGGCATTTATTAAGTGCTTACTATGTGCCAAGCACTGTTCTAAGCGCTGGGCAGTTAAGTGCTTACTATGTGCCAAGCACTTCTAAGCGCCGGGGAGGATACAGGGTGATCAGTTTGCCCACGTGGGGCTCACAGTCTTCGTCCCCATTTTACAAGTGAGGGAACTGAGGCCCAGTGAAGTGACTTGCCCAAAGTCATCCAGCTGACAATTGGCGGAGCAGGGATTTGAACCCATGACTTCTGACTCCCAAGCCTGGGCTCTTTCCATTGAGCCATGCTGCTTTTCAAGATGAAAACGAGTAGATAGGTGGGCCTCTCTCTTTCTCTGTGGTATTTAAGCACCTACTATGTGCCAAGCACTGTACTAAGCCCCAGGATGCCTCCAAGCAAATCAGTTGGCCACAGTCTCAATCCCACTTTACAGCTGAGATCACTGAGGCCCAGAGAAGTGAAGTGACTTTCCCAAGGTCCCCCAGCCGACAAGTGGCGGAGCCGGGATTAGAACCCAAGCGCTTAGTACAGTGCTGTGCACATAGTAAGCGCTCAATAAATACGATTGATTGATTGATTGATAGTAAGCGCTCAATAAATACGATTGATTTTGATTCGATCGTATTGAGCGCTTACTATGTGCAGAGCACGACTCACTCCTGTAGGGGGCGGGGCCAACGCGTTCTGACCACGTGACCCGTCCAGTTCGCACAAGGGGCGGGGCCGGCGCGCCCGGGCCACGTGCTCAGCGAGTACCCGTAAGGGGCGGGGCCAGCGCGCGCCCGGGGGCACGTGACCAGCGCGTCATGATCACGTGTCTGTCCACCCCGTATGCGGGGGCGGAGCCAGGGCCTTTATGATCACGTGACCCGTCCTGTGTGGGGGCGGGACTAGCGCTCCCTAACCGCGTGATCCGCCCGGCCTCCCGAGGGGGGCGGAGTCAACGCGGTTTCTGACCACGTGACCCAGAACTGCCCCACAAAGGGGGGGGTCAGCGCGCGCCGATGACGGGTCACGTGGTCAGCGCGCGCTGGCCGCGCGGCCCGCCTCGCCCCTAAAAGGGGCGGGGCCAACGCTCGCCGACCACGTGACCTACCTAGTGCACCCCCCCCCAGGGGGCGGGGGCAGCGCGCTCTGACCACGTGATCTGCCTAGTAGCAGTAAGCGCTTAATAAATGTCATCATTATTGCTATTATTCTCTGTGCCTCAGTTCCCTCATCTGTAAAATGGGGATGAAGACTGTGAGCCCCACGTGGGGCAGCCTGATCACCTTGTAGCCTCCCCAGCGCATAGAACAGTGCTTTGTACATAGTAAGTGCTTAATAAATGCCATTATTAGTAGTAGTAGTAGTATTACCCCAGCGCTTAGGACAGTGCTTGGCACATAGTAAGTTCACAATGACTACCATAAAAAAAAAGAGCTGGGAAGGGATGGGAATCCAGGTTTGGCAGTGCTCTCTCCATTAGGCCATCCTGCTCCTTTCCTTCCTTTCACCCCTCCCACCCACACCCCTCTTCACCCCTTTTATTTGTCCATATTTATTGTATTTATTGTATTTTGTTAATATGTTTTGTTTTGTTGTGCATCTCCCCCTTCTAGACTGTGAGCCCGCTGTTGGGTAGGGACTGTCTCTATATCAATCAATCAATCGTATTTATTGAGCACTTACTGTGTGCAGAGCACCGTACTAAGCGCTTGGGAAGTACAAGTTGGCAACATATAGAGACAATCAATCAATCATTGAGCGCTTACTGTGTGCAGAGCACTGTACTAAGTGCTTGGGAAGTACAAGTTGGCAACATATAGAGACAGGCTCTACCCAACAGTGGGCTCACAGTCTAGAAGGGGGAGACAGAGAACAAAACCAAACATCCTAACAAAATAAAATAAATAGAATAGATATATACAAGTAAAATAAATAGAGTAATAAATATGTACAAACACGTATACAGGTGCTGTGGGGAAGGGAAGGAGGTAAGATCGGGGGGATGGAAAGGGAGACGAGGGGGAGAGGAAGGAACTTGGACTTCCCAAGCGCTTAGTACAGTGCCCTGCTCCCAGTAAGCGCTCGATAAATACAATTGAATGAATGAACCCTTTAAAACCTGTAAGGAATGTGGGCCAGGGGAGAGACCCGTCCCACCTCAAGCTGGTTTCACCTCCGGACATGTGGTAGAATAATCACGACGATGGTTATAATTATTCGTATTATGCCTTGTTTTGGAGCGCTTTGATTTTTCCCAAAATGCGCTTGCCTCAATTATCTCTCTTTATCCTCCCCACATCCCCGCCAGGGAAGGAGAGGCGGCTATTAATAGCCCCCTTTGAAGGCCGCGACCCAGAGAGGGTGAGGGATTTTGGTCAGAAATCTCGAGAAGCAGCAGGGCCTAATGGCTAGAGCCCGGGCCCGAGAGTCAGGAGGACCTGGGTTCTAATCCCGGCCCCGCCGCTTGCCTGCTGTGACCTTGAGCAAGTCACTTCCCTTCTCCAGACCTCGGTTCCCTCATCTGGAAAATGGGGATCGAGAGTGTGAGCCCCACGGGGGACAGGGACTGTGGCCAACCTGATTACCTTGAATTTAGTCCGGTGCTTAGAGCAGTGCTTAGTGTATAGTAAGTTATCTCATCTGTGTCCTACCTGATTACCCTGAATTTACTCTTTTATCAGCGCTTAGAACAATGCTTTGCACATAGTAAGCGCTTAACAAATGCCATTATTATTATTATTACTCCAGTGCTTAGAGCAGTGCTTGGTGCATAATAATAATAATAATAATGATGGCATTTATTAAGCGCTTACTATGTGCAAAGCATTGTTCTAAGTTCTGTGCTAAGCGCTGGGGGAAATACAAAATAATAATGACATTTATTGAACGCTTACTATGTGCAGAGCACTGTTCTCAGCGCTGGGGAGGTTACAAGGTGATCAGGTTGTCCCACTGGGGGCTCCCAGCCTTCATCCCCATTTTACAGATGAGGGAACTGAGGCACAGAGAAGATATCTGTAAAATGGGGATCAAGACTGCGCTTAGTCCAGTGCTCTGCACACAGTATGCGCTCAATAAATACGATTGAATGAATGACTGTGAACCCCACGTGGGACAACCTGGTTACCTTGTATCTACCCAAGTGCTTAGAACAGGGCTTGGCATATAGTAAGCGCTTAACAAATACTGTCATTATTATTATTATTATTACCATAAGTAGTATTGCTGCCTGCGGTGTGACGTTAAGCAAGTCATTTCTTCTGGGCCTCATTAATAATAATAATAATAATAATGATGGTATTTGCTAAGCGCTTACTATGTGCAAAGCACTGTTCTAAGCGCTGGGGAGGTTACAAGGTGATCAGGTTGCCCCATGGGGGGCTCACAGTTTTAATCCCCATTTTACAGGTGAGGTAACTGAGGCCCAGAGAAGTGAAGTGACTTGCCCAGTCTTGCCCACGCTGAGGGTCCGTGTCCAGAGCACCGTACCAAGGCCCGGGGAGACCGTTATTCTGCAGACCATCCCTGCCCAAGGGGAGTTGGCGTTATCCATCGATCAATCGTATTTATTGAGCGCTTACTGTGTGCAGAGCACTGTACTAAGCGCTTATCCCAAAAGAGAAGACAAAATTCCTGTTCCTGGGGGAACTTAAGCGTCCCTCTGGGGTGCCACCCGGTAAAATGAGCTCCACATAGGGGGGAAAAAACAGGGTAAAGGGAAAGCCATCCTGGGTGAGGAAAGGGTGGGGCGAGGACTGAATGTACGGAATCTGTAAATAGCAGCTATTTACAGGCCGCTCCCCTCCACCTCCTTCCCACGGGGGCCGAAAATCCAAATCTCAGTCCTCCGGAGGGGATGAAATCCCAAAGGGAAGCGAGTTGTAACTTCATTAAAAGTCACACCTGGCAACTGTTGTTTGTTTTTTTAAAATTGGTGTTTGGTAACAACAACAATAATGGCATTTATTAAGCACTTACTATGTGCAAATTCTATTTATTTATTTATTTATTTTATTTGTACATATCTATTCTATTTATTTTATTTTGTTAGTATGTTTGGTTTTGTTCTCTGTCTCCCCCTCTTAGACTGTGAGCCCACTATTGGGTAGGGACTGTCTCTATATGTTGCCAATTTGTACTTCCCAAGCGCTTGGTACAGTGCTGTGCACATAGTAAGCGCTCAATAAATACGATTGATGATGATGATGATGATAATGATGCAAAGCACTGTTCTAAGTACTGTACTAAGTGCTGGAGGAAATACAAGATAATAATGACATTTATTAAGCGCTTACTACGTGCAGAGCACTGTTCTCAGCACTGGGGAGGTTACAAGGTGATCAGGTTGTCCCACGGGGGGCTCACAGTCTTCATCCCCATTTTACAGATGAGGTCACTGAGGCACAGAGAAGTTAGAGAAAGCAGCGTGGCTCAGTGGAAAGAGCCCGGGCTTTGGAGTCAGAGGTCATGGGTTCCAATCCCAGCTCCGACAACTCTCAGCTGTGTGACTTTGGGCAAGTCACTTCACTTCTCTAGGCCTCAGTTCCCTCATCTGTAAAATGGGGATTAAGACTGTGAGCCCCCGTGGGACAACCTGATCACCTTGTAACCTCCCTACCGCTTAGAACAGTGCTTTCACATAGTAAGAGCTTAACAAATGCCATTATTATTATTATTATTACAATGCAACAGACTCAATTAATTATAATGTTAATTAATATTAATTATATTATAATACATAGTTATAATGTTAATTATATAATTAATGTTGATAATTATCAATTATTAAATTAATCATTTAAATTAATCAGCCGACATGTTCCCTGTCCGTAACGAACTCACAGTCTGAGGGGGAGACAGGTGGTAATTTGAAATATTACTATTTCTAATTCTGGTAATAATAGTAATACTACTATTATTACTGTTACTATTAGTGGTAATTCATTCAATCGTATTTATTGAGCGCTTACTGTGTGCAGAGCACTGTACTAAGCGCTTGGGAAGTACAAGTTGGCAACATATAGAGACGGTCCCTACCCAACAGTGGGCTCACATTCTAGAAGGGGGAGAGAGAACAAAACAAACCATATTAACAAAATAAAATAAATAGAAAAAATATGCACAAATAAAATAAATATTACTAGTGCATATTTACTGATTCCATTGCCCTCTTCCAAGTGCTTTTACACAGTGCTCCGCAGAGTAAATGCTCAAAATATTAGCAATTTATTGAGGATCGTGAACGAACTGAGGAAATGACATTTTCTCCCCTAACCCCCATCAATTAGCTTGTGTATATGTTGCCACCTTGTACTTCCCAAGCGCTTAGTACAGTGCTCTGCACACAGTAAGTGCTCAATAAATGCGATTGATTGATTGCTTGATTGATTAAAGTTAGAGAAAGAGCGTGGCCTAGTGAATAGAGAGCCCAGACCGGAAGTCAGAAGGACCTGGGTTCTAATCCTGACTCCCCCCCTTGTCTGCTGTGTGACTATGGGCAAGTCACTTCACTTCCCTATGCCTCAGTTCCCTCATCTGGAAAATGGGGGTCAAAACCCTGAAGCCCACGTGGGACGTGGAATTCGTCCAACGCGACGAGGTCGCGCCTACCTCGACGCTTAGTACAGTTCCCCGTCACTTTGTAAGCGCTTAACAAATGGAGAAGCAGCGTGTCTCAGTGGCAAGAGCCCGGGCTTGGGTGTCAGAGGTCGTGGGTTCGAATTCCGCCACTTAGCTCTGTGACTTTGGGCAAGTCACGTCCCTTCCCTGGGCCTCGGTTACCTCGTCTGGAAAATGGGGATGAAGACTGTGAGCCCCACGTGGGACAGTATGATCACTTTGTATCTAACCCAGCGCTTAGAACAGTGCTCGGCACATAGTAAGCGCTTAATAGAGAAGCAGCGTGGCTCAGTGGAAAGAGCCTGGGCTTTGGAGTCAGAGGTCATGGGTTCGAACCCCGGCTCCACCACGTGTCTGCTGTGTCACCTTGGGCAAGTCACTTAACTTCTCGGAGCCTCAGTTACTTCATCTGTAAAATGGGGATGAAGCCTGTGAGCCCCATGCGGGACAACCTGAGCACCTTATATCCCCCCAAGCGCTTAGAACAGTGCTTCGCACATAGTAAGCGCTTAACAAATGCCATCATTTTTATTATTATTAATAAATACCATCATTATTAAATACTGTTGTTTTTTTTTAAAAAAAAATTACCTCAGGCCTGATTCTTTGGGTCAGGAAAATGGTGTCTCTGTTTTTTGGGCTCCTTGACCTCACATCTATAATTCTGTTTATTTTGGTGGTATTGTTGCCTGTCTACTTGTTCTGTTTTGCTGTCTTTCTCCCCCCCTTCTAGACTGTGAGCCCGTCGTTGGGCAGGGACCGTCCCTATATGTGGCCAAATTGTCCTTTCCAAGCGCTTAGTACAGTGCTCTGCACACAGTAAGGGCTCAGAGAAGCAGCATGGCTCAGTGGCAAGAACCCGGGCTTGGCAGATCATGGGTTCTAATATATGTGTATATATGTGTATATGTCCTGTATATATGTCTGTACATATTTATTACTCTATTTATTTTACTTGTACATATCTATTCTATTTATTTTATTTTGTTAGTATGTTTGGTTTTGTTCTCTGTCTCCCCCTTTTAGACTGTGAGCCCACTGTTGGGTAGGGACCGTCTCTATATGTTGCCAACTTGGACTTCCCAAGTGCGTAGTACAGTGCTCTGCACACAGTAAGCGCTCAATAAATATGATTGATTCTAATCCCGGCTCTGCCGCTTGTTAGCTGTGTGACTTTGGGCAAGTCACTTCACTTCCCTGGGCCTCAGTTCCCTCATCTGTCAAATGGGGATGAAGACTGGGAGCCCCGTGTGGGACATCCTGATCACCTTGTAACCTCCCCAGCGCTTAGAACAGTGCTTGGCACATAGTAAGCGCTTAACAAATACCATTATTATTATTATTATTATTCTCTGGGCCTCAGTTCCCTCATCTGTCAAATGGGGATGAAGACTGTGAGCCCCCAGTGGGACAAACTGATCACCTCCTCGCCCGCCTTATTGCCTTCCCCTTCCCACAGCACCTGTATATATGTATATATGTTTGTACATATTTATTACTCTATTTATTTTATTTGTACATATTTATTCTATTTTATTCATTCATTCAAGCGTATTTATTGAGCGCTGACTGTGTGCAGAGCACTGTACTAAGCGCTTGTTTTGTTTCGTTCTGTGTCTCCCCCCTTCTAGACTGTGAGCCCACTGTTGGGTAGGGACCGTCTCTAGATGTTGCCAACTTGGACTTCCCAAGCGCTCTGCACGCAGGAAGCGCTCAATAAATACGATTGAATGAATGAACGAACAGTGCTTTGCACATAGTAAGCGCTTAAATACCAAAATTATTATTATTAAAATGATTAATATGATTGAGTGAATGAATTGTGGGGAGAGGGGGTGACCAGAAAAGCACCATCCCCCCCAAATGGCGACGTTTGCTCTGACCCGCTTCAAAGAGGGCGTCCTCCACAGTGCTAAAAATAGCCGCGCCTGAGGCCGAAGAATGTAAAGAATGATGTGCCCGGGGTCCGAAAATGTGTTGTCTCCCCTCACCTGGGGGCTGGGGTCTTCAGAGAAGCAGCGTGGCTCAGTGGAAAGAGCCCGGGCTTTGGAGTCAGAGGTCATGGGTTCGAATCCCGGCTCTGCCACCTGTCTGCTGTGTGACCTTGGGCAAGTCACTTAACTTCTCTGAGCCTCAGTTACCTCGCCTGTAAAATGAGGATTAAGACTGTGAGCCCCACGGGGGACAACTTGAGCCCATTGTATCCCCCCAGCGCTTAGAACAGTGCTTTGCACATAGTAAGCGCTTAACCAATGCCATTATTATTATTATTAGTAGTAGTAGTAGTAGTAGTAGTATTATCATTATTCACAGACCCTCCCCCAGAGGGGTTGTGCTGGTGGTTTTTTGGTTGGGGGACTGAAGGAGACCCTGGGCCGGGGAATCAAGGGAACAGAGCGGACTTGGCGCCCAGAGAAGCCGGAGGGTAGCATTAATCAATTAGTGGTATTTACTGAGCGCCTACAACGTGCAGAGCGTACGCTCGTTGTGGGCAGGGAATGTGTCCACCAACTGTCCTCTTTCAAGCGCTTAGGACAGCGTACTAATATGCACTAGTAATATTTATTTGATTTGTGCATATTTTTTCTATTTATTTTATTGAGCCCACTGTTGGGTAGGGACTGTCTCTATATGTTGCCAATTTGTACTTCCCAAGCGCTTAGTACAGTGCTCTGCACATAGTAAGCGCTCAATAAATGCGATTGATGATGATGATTTATTTTGTTATTATACAGTGCACGCAGTAAGTTCTCAATAAATGATTAAGGAAAGGATGATATAGCAGAGGTAGCAATCACGTTCCTTTCCCACAGTGGCGGGAGGCAGTGTGGCCTAGTGGCTAGAGCCCGGGCCTGGGACTCGGAAGGACCTGGGTTCTAATCCTGGCTCCGCCGCTTGTCCGCTGTGCGACGGTTGAATGAATGAGTGAATGGGCTCACAGTCTAGAACTGGAGTTGGGGGGCTCCCCGGGCTTAGCCCACTGTTGGGCAGGGACCGTCTCTAGATGTTGCCAACTTGTACTTCCCAAGCGCTTAGTCCAGTGCTCTGCACACAGTAAGCGCTCAATAAATACGATTGATTGATTAGGTGGTCAGCGGGGGACCCCGAGGGTCTGGGGGTTCAGGGGAGTGCGGTCCAGCGAGCGGCGCTAAGCGGTGTCTTGTCCCTCCCCAGGTCGGACGCGATAAGTATGAGCCGGCGGCCGTCTCCGAACAGGGAGACAAGAAGAAGGGGAAGAAGGAGAAGGACATGGACGAGCTGAAGAAGGAGGTGACCATGGTGAGTAGGATGGACGGGTGGTCCCGGGGGGCGGGAGGGGGGTCCCCGGGCCCCCGTGAGCTGGGCAAGCGGGGCTGGGGAGGGCAGACCATCTCCCCAACTTTCCACTTTCAGTCATTCATTCATTAGGAGGCCTTCCCAGACTGAGCCCCTTCCTTCCTCTCCCCCTCATCCCCCTCTCCATCCCCCCCATCTTACCTCCTTCCCTTCCCCACAGCACCTGTATATATGGATATATGGTTGTACATATTTATTACTCTATTTATTTATTTATTTATCTTACTTGTACATTTCTATCCTATTTATTTTATTTTGTTGGTACATTTGGTTCTGTTCTCTGTCTCCCCCTTTTAGACTGTGAGCCCACTGTTGGGTAGGGACTGTCTGTATGTGTTGCCAATTTGTACTTCCCAAGCGCTTAGTACAGTGCTCTGCACATAGTAAGCGCTCAATAAATACGATTGATTGATTGATTGATTGATTGATTCAATCGTATTGATTGAGCGCTTTCTATGTGCAGAGCACTGGACTAAGCGCTTGGGAAGTCCAAGTTGCCAATATACAGAGACAGTCCCTACCCAACAGCGGGCTCACTTGTCTGCCGTGTGACCTTGGGCCAGCGTGGCTCGGTGGAAAGAGCCCGGGCTTTGGAGTCGGAGGTCATGGGTTCAAATTCCGGCTCTGCCTATTGTCGGCTGTGGGACTTTGGGCAAGTCGCTTCACTTCTCTGGCCTCAGTGACCTCATCTGGAAAATGGGGATTAAGACTGTGAGCCCCACGTGGGACAATCTGATCACCTTGTAACCTCCTCAGCGCTTAGAACAGTGCTTTGCACATAGTAAGCACTTAATAAATGCCATCATCATTATTATTATTATTATCATTATTATTATTCTCTGGGCCTCAGTTCCCTCATCTGGAAAATGGGGATTAAGACTGTGAGCGCCCCGTGGGACAACCTGATCAACCTTGTAACCTCCCCAGCGCTTAGAACAGTTCTTGGCACACAGTAAGCGCTTAATAAATGCCATCATTATTATTATTATTATTCTCTGGGTCTCAGTTTCCTCATCTGGAAAATGGGGGTTAAGACTGTGAGCGCCCTGTGGGACAACCTGATCAACCTTGTAACCTCCCCAGCGCTTAGAACAGTGCTGGGCACACAGTAAGCGCTTAATAATAATAATAGTAATGATGGCATTTGTTAAGCGCTTACTATGTGCCAAGCACTGTTCAAAGCGCTGGAGAGGATACAAGGTGATCAGGCTGTCCCACATGGGGCTCATAGCTTTCATCCCCAGTTTCCAGATGAGGTAACTGAGGCCCAGAGAAGCGAAGTGACTTGCCCAAAGTCCCACAGCTGACAATTGGCGGAGCCGGGATTTGAACCCATGAGCTCTGACTCCCAAGCCCGGGCTCTTTCCATTGAGCCACGCTGCAATAAATACCATCATTATTATTATTATTATTATTATTATTATTATTATTCTCTGGGCCTCATTTGCCTCATCTGTCAAAGGGGGATTGAGACTGTGAGCCCACACTGTTGGGTCGGGACCGTCTCTATATGTTGCCAACTTGGACTTCCCAAGCGCTTAGTCCAGTGCTCTGCACACAGTAAGCGCTCAATAAATACGATTGAATGAATGAATGAATGAATGAATGGGCCCCACGTCGGACAGGGACTGGGAACCCAACCCGATTTGCCTGGCTCCATCCCAGCGCTCAGTCCGGTGCCCGGCCCCAAATAGGCGCTTATCACATCCCAACGCCGTTGTGCTTGTTCCTCAGGATGACCACAAACTCAGCCTGGACGAGCTTCACCGCAAATACGGGACCGACTTGAGCCGGGTAAGCGGCCTCCCGGGGTTGGCGTCCAGTTGGGAGTGAGGGGCGATGGTGGGGGGCGGCCACTACCATCGCCCTCCTCTTCCTCGACCAGGGCCTGAGCACCTCCCGGGCTGCGGAGATCTTGGCGCGGGACGGTCCCAACGCCCTCACGCCCCCGCCCACGACCCCGGAGTGGATCAAATTCTGCCGCCAGCTATTTGGGGGGTTCTCCATGCTGCTCTGGATCGGCGCCGTCCTCTGCTTCCTGGCCTACGGGATCCAGGCGGCCACCGAGGAGGAGCCGCAGAACGATAACGTGAGTCCTGGAGCGTCGGGATGGGGGGAGGCGGGAGGGACTGCGGGCCGTCTGATAATAATTATGGCATTTAAGCGCTTACTGTGTGCCAGCGCGGGGGTAGATACAACGTCATCAGGTTGTATACCCATCCCATCCCACGTAACAATAATAATTACTATGTGCCGGGCCCTGTACTAAGCGCTGGGGTAGATAAAAGGTCATCAGGCTGGGCACAATCCATATCCCACAATAATAATTACGATGGTATTTAAGTGCTTACTCGGTGCCAAGCACTGTACTAAGCGCTGGGGTAGATACAAGGTCATCAGGCTGGGTACAGTCCATATCCCACAATAATAATTACGATGGTATTTAAGTGCTTACTCGGTGCCAAGCACTGTAGTAAGCGCTGGGGTAGATACAAGGTCATCAGGCTGGGCACACTCCGTATCCCACAATAATAATTACGATGGTATTTAAGTGCTTACTCGGTGCCAAGCACTGTACCAAGCGCTGGGTTAGATACAAGGTCATCAGGTTGGACGCAGTCCTTGTCTCACAGTAATAATAATAATGGTATTTGTTGGTCATCAGGTTGGACGCAGTCCTTGTCTCACAATAATAATAATAATGGTATTTGGTCATCAGGTTGGACGCAGTCCTTGTCTCACAACAATAAGAATGTTAATAATAATAATGGTATTTGTTGGTCATCAGCTTGGACACAGTCCTTGTGTCACAATAATAACAATAAGAATGGTATTTGGTCATCAGGTTGGACGCAGTCCTTGTTTCACAATAATAATATAATAATAATAATGGTATTTGGTCATCAGCTTGGACACAGTCCTTGTCTCAATAATATAATAATAATAATAATGGTATTTGGTCATCAGCTTGGACATGGACACAGTCCTTGTCTCACAATAATAATAGTAATAATAATAGTAATAATAATAGTAATAATAATATTTGGCCATCAGATTGGACACAGTCCTTGTCTCATGATGATAATAATAATAATAATAATAATGATATTTGGCCATCAGATTGGACACAGTCCTTGTCTCATGATAATAATAATAATAATAGTAATAATAATAATGGCATTTGGTCATCAGGGTGGACACAGTCCTTGTCTCACAACAACAATAATAGTAATAATAATAATGGTATTTGTTGGTTATCAGGTTGGACACAGTCCTTGTCTCATAACAACAACAATAATAATAATAATGGTATTTGTTGGTTATCAGGTTGGATGCAGTCCTTATCTCACAACAATCATAATAATAATGGTATTTGGTCATCAGATTGGACACAGTCCTTGTCTCACAATAATAATAATAGTAATGATATTTGGTCATCAGGTTGGACACAGTCCTTGTCTCACAATGATAATAATAATAATAATAATAATGGTATTTGGTCATCAGGTTGGACACGGTCCTTGTCCCACAACAACAACAACAACAACAATAATAGTAATAATAATGGTATTTGGACATCAGGTTGGACACAGTCCTTGTCTCACGATAATAATAATAATATTAATAACAATATTTGTTGGTCATCAGGTTGGACACAGTCCTTGTCTCACAATAATAATAATAATAATAATAATAATAATGGTATTTGGTCATCAGGTTGGACACAGTCCTTGTCTTACAATAATGATGATAATAATGGTATTTTGTTAAGTGCCTACTGTGTGCCAGGCACCGTACTAAGTGCTGGGGTAGATAAAAAGGTCTTCAGGGTGGACGTAATCCCCGTCCCACACGGGGCTCAGTCTCCGTCCCCATTTTCCAGTTGAAGGAACTTAGGCCTGGAGAAGTGAAGTGACTCTCCTAAGGTCACCCAGCAGACATTCATTCATTCAGTTGTATTTATTGAGCGCTTACTGTGTGCAGAGCACTGTACTAAGCACTTGGGAAGTACAAGTTGGCAACATAGAGAGACGGTCCCTACCCAACAGCAGGCTCACAGTCTAAAAGACATGTGGCAGAGCCGCGATCGGAACCCACGCCATTCCAACTCCCAGACCGCCGGTCCTCAGTTTCCCCCCCCGGGTGGAAATTCAGGGCTGGAATCCCTCGAACGATGGGGTGTCCAAAGGGCTCCCCGGACCCTCGACTGACCTCTCCCCTCCCGCCTTCTCTCTCTTTGCTCCAGCTGTACCTTGGTGTTGTGCTGTCGGCCGTGGTGATCATCACCGGCTGCTTCTCCTATTATCAAGAGGCCAAGAGTTCAAAGATCATGGAATCCTTCAAAAACATGGTGCCCCAGGTATGGAATCGCACCCTCCTCCTCCCGCGTGGCCCGTTGGCACACCCGGCCCCGGGTGGGATCCCCGGGAGATCCAAGTTCCCGGACCTTCGGTCATTCATTCATTCAATCATATTTATTGAGCACTTACTGTGTGCAGAGCACTGGACTAAGCGCTTGGGAAGTACAAGTTCAGTCATTCATTCATTCATTCATTCATTCAATCGTATTTATTGAGCGCTTACTGTGTGCAGAGCACTGGACTAAGCGCTTGGGAAGTACAAGTTCAGTCATTCATTCATTCAGTCGTATTTATTGAGCGCTTACTGTGTGCAGAGCACTGGACTAAGCGCTTGGGAAGTACAAGTTCATTCATTCATTCAGTCGTATTTATTGAGCGCTTACTGTGTGCAGAGCGCTGGACTAAGCGCTTGGGAAGTACAAGTTCATTCATTCATTCAGTCGTATTTATTGAGCGCTTACTGTGTGCAGAGCGCTGGACTAAGCGCTTGGGAAGTACAAGTTCATTCATTGTCGTATTTATTGAGCACTTCCTGGGTGCAGAGCGCTGGTCTAAGCGCTTGGGAAGTACAAGTTCGTTCATTCATTCAGTCATATTTATTGAGCGCTTACTGTGTGCAGAGCGTTGGACTAAGCGCTTGGGAAGTACAAGTTCATTCATTCATTCAATTGTATTTATTGAGCGCTTACTGTGTGTGCAGAGCACTGGAGACTAAGCGCTTGGGAAGTCCAAGTTGGGAACATCTAGAGACGGTCCCTACCCAACAGCAGGCTCACGGTCTAGAAGGGGGAGACAGACAACAAAACAAAACATATTAACAAAATAAAATTAATAGAATAAATATGTACAAGTAAAATAAATAGAGTAATAAATACATACAAACATGTATATATATATATATACACATAGATAGATAGATAGATAGATTAGATAGATAGAAGCAGCATGGCTCAGTGGAAAAGAGCCTGGGTTTTGGAGTCAGAGGTCATGGGTTCAAATCCCGGCTCCGCCACTTGTCAGCTGTGTGACTTTGCAACAGCGGGCTCACAGTCTAGAAGAGGGAGACAGACAACAAAACAAAACATATTAGCAAAATAAAATAAATAGAATAAATATGTACAAGTAAAATAAATAGAGTAATAAATACATGCAAACATGTATAGAGAGAGAGAAGCAGCGTGGCTCAGTGGAAAAGAGCCCGGGCTTTGGAGTCAGAGGTCGTGGGTTCAAATCCCGGCTCCGCCACTTGTCAGCTGTGTGACTTTGGGCAAGTCACTTCACTTCCCTGTGCCTCAGTTCCCTCACCTCTGAGAGCTCACATTTTGATATGTCAAGAATATCATCTGCACCAGCTTCTTTTGCCACGTGCATCTGATATTCAAGACGTTTCCGAGCCTCCTCGCTTGGTTTCTTAGACTGTGAGCCCACTGTTGGGTAGGGACCGTCTCTATATGTTGCCAACTTGGACTTCCCAAGCGGTTAGTACAGTGCCGTGCACACAGTGAGCACTCAATAAATACGATTGAATGAATGAATGGAGAAGTGAAGTGACCCAGCAGACAAGTGATGGTGGTGGGATTAGAACCCACGAGCCCGGGCTCTTTCCACTGAGCCACATTGCTTCAAGATGTTGCCAACATGTACTTCCTAAGCGCTTAGTACAGTGCCCTGCACACAGTAAGCGCTCAATAAATACGATTGAATGAATGAATGAATGAAAGTCCAAGTTGGCAACATAAAGAGATGGTCCCTACCCAACAGCGGGCTCAGTGGAAAGAGCCCGGGCTTTGGAGTCAAGAGGTCATGGGTTCAAATCCTGGCCCCGCCACTTGTCAGCTGTGTGACTTTGGGAAAGTTACTTAGCTTCTCTGGGCCTCAGTTCCCTCATCTGTAAAATGGGGGTTAAGACTGTAAGCCCCCCGTGGGACAACCTGATCACCTTGTAACTTCCCCAGCGCTTAGAACAGTGCTTTGCACATAGTAAGCACTTAATAAATGCCATTATTATTATTAGTCCAGTGCCCTGCACACAGTAAGCGCTCAATAAATGCGATTGAATGAATGAATTTATTGAGCGCTTACTGTGTGCAGGGCGCTTGGGAAGTACATGTTGGCAACATCTTGAAGCAGCGTAGCTCAGTGGAAAGAGCCCGGGCTTGTGGGTTCTAATCCCGCCACCACCACTTCTCCATTCATTCATTCATTCACTCAATCGTATTTATTGAGCGCGTAATATGATTGGACGAATGAATGGCTCTTTTCCGGCCCGAAGCAAGCCCTGGTGATCCGCAACGGCGAGAAGATGAGCGTCAACGCGGAGGAGGTGGTGGTGGGAGACCTCGTGGAGGTGAAGGGCGGCGACCGCATCCCGGCCGACCTGCGCATCATCTCCGCCAACGGCTGCAAGGTGGGCGACCGGGACCCCCCGGGGGGGTGGGCTGGGGGGGTCGGCTGGCCGGCCCCTGACCGCCCGCCACCCCCTCCGGACCTCTCCCCGACAGGTGGACAACTCCTCCCTCACCGGCGAGTCGGAGCCGCAGACCCGCTCGCCCGATTTCACCAACGAGAACCCGCTGGAGACCAGGAACATCGCCTTCTTCTCCACCAACTGCGTCGAAGGTGAGGGCCCACCATTATTATTATTATTATTATTATTATTATTATTATTCTGAATAATCGTCTAGATTGTGAGCCCGCCGTTGGGTAGGGACCGTCCCTAGATGTTGCCAACTTGGACGTCCAGGGCTCTGCACACAGGAAGCGCTCAATAAATACGATTGATTGAATGAATGAATGAATGAATGAATAATCAGGGGGAGGTTATTTTCTTCCTCAAAGTGGGGTGTGTTAAGCGCGAGGGCGATTATTTTCCCCTTCGGAGTCGGGTGTGTTGGCTGTGTGCCGGCCACCGCCTCCCCCTCTGGACCGTAAGCCCGCCTCGGGCGGGGAAGGTCACCGTTCACCGTTGTTATCGGACTCTCCCGGGCGCTCAGCGCAGTGCTCTGCACCCAGTAAGCGCTCGGTAAATGCGACTGGATGAAGGAGTGCGTGAAAGCCTGCCAGCCTGGGGTCTTTGCGGGGGGGGCTCTGTTGCTTCTCAGGGGGGTGAGGGAGTGTCTCGTGTGTGTGTGTGTGTGTGTGTTAGATGAATCCCAAAGATGTACAGGGTGAGGGAGTTGTGTGTGTGTGTGTGTGTGTGTGTGTGTGTGTATGTGGGGGGGATTTCATCTAACACACACACACACACACCTCTCTCACCCTGTACATCTTTGGGATTCATTTAACACACACACACGCACACACACACAACTCCCTCACCCTGTACGTCTTTGGGATTCATCTGTCATACACATACACACACAAAGATGTACAGGGTGAGGGAGTTGTGTGTGTGTGTGTGTGTGTGTGTGTGTGTGTGTGTGTGTTAGATGAATCCCAAAGATGTACAGGATGAGGGTGTGTGTGTGTGTGTGTGTGCGCGCGCGCGTTAGATGAACCCCAAAACCTTACAGGGTGAGGGAGTTTTGTGTATTTGTGTGTGTGTGTGTTTTAGATGAATCCCAAAGATGTACCCGGGTGTGTGTGTGTGTGTGTGTGTGTGTGTGTGTGTGTGTGTGTGTGTGTGTGTTAGATGAATCCCAAAGACGTACAGGGTGAGGGATTTGTGTGTGTGTGTGTGTGTGTGTGTGTGTGTGTGTGTGTGTGTGTGTGTGTGTGTGTGAGAGATGAATCCCAAAGACGTACAGGGTGAGGGATTTTTTTTTGTGTGTGTGTGTGTGTGTGTGTGTGTGTGTGTTAGATGAATCCCAAAGACGTACAGGGTGAGGGATGTGTGTGTGTGTGTGTGTGTGTGTGTGTGTGTGTGTGTGTGTGAGTGTGTGAGATGAATCCCAAAAACGTACAGGGTGAGGGAGTTGTGTGTGTGTGTGTGTGTGTGTGTACTAGATGAATCCCAAAGACGTACAGGGTGAGGGAGTTGTGTGTGTGTGTGTATGTGTGTGTGTGTGTAGTGTTAGATGAATCCCAAAGCCGTACCGGTGTATGTGTGGGCGTGCGCAGGAACGGCCCGCGGCATTGTGGTGTACACCGGGGACCGGACGGTGATGGGTCGGATCGCCACGCTGGCGTCGGGGCTGGAGGGCGGCCAGACGCCCATCGCCGCCGAGATCGAGCACTTCATCCACCTCATCACCGGGGTGGCCGTCTTCCTGGGCGTGTCCTTCTTCGTCCTCTCCCTCATCCTCGAGTACACCTGGCTGGAGGCCGTCATCTTCCTCATCGGCATCATCGTGGCCAACGTGCCCGAGGGGCTGCTGGCCACCGTCACGGTGAGCCGGGGCGGGGGGCCGCGGGGGGCCGGCCGGCGGCGGCGGCGTCGACGGGGGGCCTGACCCCCCGTGGGCCCATCGCCGCAGGTGTGCCTGACGCTGACGGCCAAGCGCATGGCGCGCAAGAACTGCCTGGTGAAGAACCTGGAGGCGGTGGAGACGCTGGGCTCCACGTCCACCATCTGCTCCGACAAGACGGGGACTCTCACCCAGAACCGCATGACCGTGGCCCACATGTGGTTCGACAACCAGATCCACGAGGCGGACACCACCGAGAACCAGAGCGGTGAGTCGGGGGGTCCCGGTCGGGGGGCCCGCGGCCCGGCGGCGGACCCCCAACTCAAGCTCCTTTTTCCCGCCCCCTCAGGGGTCTCCTTTGACAAGAGTTCCATCACGTGGCAAGCTCTGTCCAGGATCGCCGGCCTCTGCAACCGGGCGGTATTCCAGGCCAACCAGGACAACATTCCCATCCTCAAGGTGGGCCCGCCCCCGGATTGGTGCCCTTGTCGTTCGTTTACTGAGCGGAGCACTGTTCTAAGCACTTAGGAAGCAAGTCGCGACATCCGGAGACGGCGGTCCCTCCCCAACCGTGGGCTCACAGTCCAGAATCAATCAATCGTATTTATTGAGCGCTTACTGTGTGCGGAGCACTGTTCTAAGCGCTTGGGAAGCAAGTCGGCGACATATGGAGACGGTCCCTCCCCAACCGCGGGCTCACAGTCTAGAATCAGTCAATCGTATTTATTGAGCGCTTACTGTGTGCGGAGCACTGTTCTAAGGAAGCAAGTCGGCGACATATAGAGACGGTCCCTCCCCAACCGCGGGCTCACAGTCTAGAATCAATCAATCATATTTATTGAGCACTTACTGTGTGCGGAGCACTGTTCTAAGCGCTTGGGAAGCAAGTCGGCGACATATAGCCCCTTCCTTCCTCTCCCCCTCGTCCCCCTCTCCATCTCCCCCATCTTACCTCCTTCCCTTCACCACAGCACCTGTATATATGGATATATGTTTGTACAGATTTATTACTCTATTTATTCATTTACTTATTTTACTTGTACCTATCTATTCTATTTATTTTATTTTGTTAGTATGTTTGGTTTTGTTCTCTGTCTCCCCCTTCTAGACTGTGAGCCCACTGTTGGGTAGGGACTGTCTCTATATGTTGCCAGCTTGGACTTCCCAAGCGCTTAGTACAGTGCTCTGCACACAGTGAGCGCTCAATAAATACGATTGATTGATTGATATAGAGACAGTCCCTCCCCAACAGCAGGCTCACAGTCTAGAATCAATCAATCGTATTTATTGAGCGCTTACTGTGTGCGGAGCACTGTTCTAAGGAAGCAAGTCGGCGACATATAGAGATGGTCCCTCCCCAGCAGTGGGCTCACAGTCTAGAATCAATCAATCGTATTTACTGAGCGCTTACTGTGTGCGGAGCACTGTTCTAAGCGCTTGGGAAGCAAGTTGGCGACATATAGAGACGGTCCCTCCCCAACCGTGGGCTCACAGTCTAGAATCAATCAATCGTATTTATTGAGCGCTTACTGTGTGCGGAGCACTGTTCTAAGGAAGCAAGTCGGCGACATATAGAGACGGTCCCTCCCCAACCGCGGGCTTACAGTCTAGAATCAATCAATCGTATTTACTGAGCGCTTACTGTGTGCGGAGCACTGTTCTAAGCGCTTGGGAAGCAAGTCGGCGACATATGGAGACGGTCCCTCCCCAACCGTGGCCTCACAGTCCAGAATCGATCAATCGTATTTATTGAGCGCTTACTGTGTGCGGAGCACTGTTCTAAGGAAGCAAGTCGGCGACATATAGAGATGGTCCCTCCCCAGCAGTGGGCTCACAGTCTAGAATCAATCAATCGTATTTACTGAGCGCTTACTGTGTGCGGAGCACTGTTCTAAGCGCTTGGGAAGCAAGTTGGCGACATATAGAGACGGTCCCTCCCCAACCGTGGGCTCACAGTCTAGAATCAATCAATCGTATTTATTGAGCGCTTACTGTGTGCGGAGCACTGTTCTAAGGAAGCAAGTCGGCGACATATAGAGACGGTCCCTCCCCAACCGCGGGCTTACAGTCTAGAATCAATCAATCGTATTTACTGAGCGCTTACTGTGTGCGGAGCACTGTTCTAAGCGCTTGGGAAGCAAGTCGGTGACATATGGAGACGGTCCCTCCCCAACCGTGGCCTCACAGTCCAGAATCGATCAATCGTATTTATTGAGCGCTTACTGTGTGCGGAGCACTGTTCTAAGGAAGCAAGTCGGCGACATATAGAGACGGTCCCTCCCCAGCAGCGGGCTCACAGTCTAGAATCAATCAGTCGTGTTTATTGAGTGCTTACTGTGTGCGGAGCACTGTTCTAAGCGCTTGGGAAGCAAGTCGGCGACATATGGAGACGGTCCCTCCCCAACAGCGGGCTCACGGTCTAGAAGGGGACGCCGGATGTCCAGTCTCTGTGGGAGGGGGCACCGGAGGCTCGTTCCGCCGTCCCCTCCCAAGCGCCTAGTCCAGCGGTCCGGGCGCTCATTGATTGACCGATGGGCCCTCCCTCCCTCCCCCAGAGGGCCGTGGCCGGCGACGCGTCGGAGTCCGCCCTCCTCAAGTGCATCGAGCTGTGTTGCGGCTCCGTCAAGGAGATGCGGGAGCGATACGTCAAGGTCGGAGAGATCCCCTTCAACTCCACCAACAAATACCAGGTAAGGAGCGCTCCGGACGGGGCGGGGGGGGTCCCCTCTTACCTCACCCCTCTCCGACCCATCCCACTCTAATCCCAATCTTCTCCCTGGGCCTCCATCCCGTCCCTCTCGCTGCCGACCCCTCATTCCCGTCCTCCCTCCTCAAATCCAACAGACAATCCCTCTCCTTCAAAGCCCTCATTCCCGTCCTCCCTCCTCAAATCCGACAGACAATCCCTCTCCTCCAAAGCCCGTCTCCTCCCAGAGGCCTTCCCTGACCGCGCCCTGCTTTCCTCTTCTCCCACTCCCTTCTGCGTCACCGGGACTCGCTCCCTTTCTTCATCCCCGCCACTTCCCAGCCCTGCAGCGTACTTGTCCGTATCCGTCGTTTATTTATATTCATTCATTCAGTCGTATTTATTGAGCGCTTACTGTGTGCAGAGCACTGTGCTAAGCGCTTGGGAAGTCCAAGTTGGCAACATATAGAGACGGTCCCTACCCAACAGTGGGCTCACAGTCTAGAAGGGGGAGACAGAGAACAAAACCAAACATATTAACAAAATAAAATGGAGTAGATATGAACAAGTAAAATAAATAGAGTAATAAATATGTACAAACATATATACATGTGACCGTCTCCTGTAGACCATGAACTCACTGTGGACAGGGAATAGCATCCGCTTTGTACACTGCTCCGCACACTGTAAGTGCTCAGTCAATACGGTAATAATAATAATAATGGCATTTATTAAGCGCTTACTATGTGCGTCCTCTCCCAAGTGCGTAGTACACTGCTCCGCACACAGTAAGCGCTCAGTCAATACGGTAATAATGATAATGGCATTTATTAAGCGCTTACTATGTGCGTCCTCTTCCAATCGCTTACTGCACTGCTCCGCACACAGTCAGCGCTCAGTCAATACGGTAATAATAATAATGGCATTTACTAAGCGCTTACTATGTGCGTCCTCTCCCAAGCGCTTAGTACACTGCTCCGCACACAGTAAGCGCTCAGTCAATACGGTAATAATGATAATGGCATTTATTAAGCGCTTACTATGTGCATCCTCTTCCAATAGCTTACTGCACTGCTCTGCACACAGTCAGCGCTCAGTCAATACGGTAATAATGATAATGGCATTTATTAAGCGCTTACTGTGTGCGTCCTCTCCCAAGCGCTTAGAGCACTGCTCCGCACACAGTAAGCACTCACGGTAATAATGATAATGGCATTTATTAAGCACTGACTGTGCGTCCTCTCCCAAGCGCTTAGTGCCGACTTGTACTTCCCAAGCGCTTAGTACAGTGCTCTGCACACAGTAAGCGCTCAATAAATACGATTGATTGATTGATTAGTGCACTGCTGCGCACACAGTAAGCGCTCAGTCAATATGGTAATAATGATAATAATGGCATTTATTAAGCACTTGCAGTGTGCGTCCTCTTCCAATCGCTCAGTGCACTGTTCCGCACACAGTCAGCGCTCAGTCAATACGGTAATAGTAATAATGGCATTTGTTAAGCGCTTACTATGTGCGTCCTCTCCCAAGCACTTAGTGCACTGCTCCGCACGCAGTAAGTGCTCACGGTAATAATGATAATGGCATTTATTAAGCGCTTGCAGTGTGCGTCCTCTTCCAATCGCTTAGTGCACTGCTGCACACACAGTAAGCGCTCAGTCAATACGGTAATAATGATAATAATGGCATTTATTAAGCACTTGCAGTGTGCGTCCTCTTCCAATCGCTCAGTGCACTGCTCCGCACACAGTCAGCGCTTAGTCAATACGGTAATAGTAATAATGGCATTTATTAAGCGCTTGCAGTGTGCGTCCTCTTCCAATCGCTTAGTGCACTGCTGCGCACACAGTAAGCGCTCAGTCAATACGGTAATAATGATAATAATGGCATTTATTAAGCGCTTACTGTGTGCGTCCTCTCCCAAGCGCTTAGTGCACTGCTCCACACACAGTAAGCGCTCAGTCAATACGGTAATAATAATAATGGCATTTATTAAGTGCTGACTATGTGTGTCCTGTTCCAATCGCTTACTGCACTGCTCCGCACACAGTAAGCGCTCAGTCAATACGATAATAATAATAATGGCATTTATTAAGCGCTATGTGCGTCCTCTCCCAAGCGCTTAGTGCACTGCTCCGCACACAGGAAGCGCTCACGGTAATAATGATAATGGCATTTATTAAGCGCTGACTGTGTGCATCCTATCCCAAGAGCTTAGTTCACTGCTCCGCACACAGTCAGCGCTCAGTCAATACGGTAGTAATAATAATAATGGCATTTATTAAGCGCTTACTATGTGCGTCCTCTCCCAAGCGCTTAGAGCACTGCTCCGCACACAGTAAGTGCTCATGGTAATAATGATAATGGCATTTATTAAGCGCTGACTGTGTGCGTCCTCTCCCAAGGGCTTAGTTCACTGCTCCGCACACAGTAAGCGCTCAGTCAATACGGCAATAATAATAATGGCATTTATTAAGCACTGACTGTGTGTGTCCTCTCCCAAGCGCTTAGTGCACTGCTCCGCACACAGTAAGTTCTCACGGTAATAATGATAATGGCATTTATTAAGCGCTGACTGTGTGCGTCCTATCCCAAGAGCTTAGTTCACTGCTCCGCACACAGTCAGCGCTCAGTCAATACGGTAGTAATAATAATAATGGCATTTATTAAGCGCTTACTATGTGCGTCCTCTCCCAAGCGCTTAGAGCACTGCTCCGCACACAGTAAGCTCTCACGGTAATAATGATAATGGCATTTATTAAGCGCTGACTGTGTGCGTCCTCTCCCAAGGGCTTAGTTCACTGCTCCGCACACAGTAAGCGCTCAGTCAATACGGCAATAATAATAATGGCATTTATTAAGCACTGACTGTGTGTGTCCTCTCCCAAGCGCTTAGTGCACTGCTCCGCACACAGTAAGCGCTCACGGTAATAATGATAATGGCATTTATTAAGCGCTGACTGTGTGCGTCCTCTCCCAAGAGCTTAGTTCACTGCTCCGCACACAGTCAGCGCTCAGTCAATATGGTAGTAATAATAATAATGGCATTTATTAAGCGCTTACTATGTGCGTCCTCTCCCAAGCGCTTAGAGCACTGCTCCGCACACAGTAAGCTCTCACGGTAATAATGATAATGGCATTTATTAAGCGCTGACTGTGTGCGTCGTCTTCCAATCGCTTAGTGCACTGCTCCACACACAGTAAGCGCTCAGTCAATACGATAATAATAATAATGGCATTTATTAAGCGCTATGTGCGTCCTCTCCCAAGCGGTTAGTGCACTGCTCCGCACACAGTCAGCACTCAGTCAATACGATAATAGTGGTGATGGCGTTTATTAAGCGCTTACTACGTGCAAAGCACCGTTCTAAGCGCCGAGCACTGTTGGAAGCGCCCGGTTGGGGGTGGGCGTAGTGGGCCTCGCTCGGCTCGGCCGCTTAATCCGTCCGTCCGTCCATCAGCTGTCCATCCACAAGAACCCGAACCAGTCCGAATCCCGTCACTTGCTGGTGATGAAGGGAGCCCCCGAACGCATCCTGGACCGCTGCAGCTCCATCCTGATGCACGGCAAGGAGCAGGCGCTGGACGAGGAGATGAAGGAGGCCTTCCAGAACGCCTACATGGAGCTGGGGGGATTGGGCGAGCGCGTCCTTGGTGAGTCCGTCGTCGTCCCCCCCGCCGCTTCAAAGCAGCGCGGCTCAGTGGAAATACTAACAATAATCATAATAATGGCATTTATTAAGCGCTTACTACGCGCAAAGCACCGATCGGAGCGCTGGGGAGGCTCCAAGGTGATCGGGTTGTCCCGCGGTCTTAATCCCCATTTTCCAGATGAGGTCACTGAGGCCCAGCCAGTGGAAATAAGAGCAATAATAATGATGGCATTTATTAAGCGCTTACTATGCGCAAAGCACCGAAGGCCACTTTCCTGCCGTGTGACCTTGGGCAAAGTCACAACTTCTCTGGGCCTCCTCGCTTGTAGAATGCAGACAAAAGAGCTAAGGATAGGAATAATAATAATGGCATTTATTAAGCGCTTACTATGTGCAAAGCACCGTTCTAAGCGCTGGGGAGGTTCCAAGGTGATCGGGTTGTCCCACAGTCTTAATCCCCATTTTCCAGATGAGGTCACTGAGGCCCAGTCAGTGGAAATAATAGCAATAATAATGATGGCATTTATTAAGCGCATACTATGTGCAAAGCACTGTTCTAAGCGCTGGGGAGGTTCCAAGGTGATCGGGTTGTCCCACAGTCTTAATCCCCATTTTCCAGATGAGGTCACTGAGGCCCAGTCAGTGGAAATAATAGCAATAATAATGATGGCATTTATTAAGCGCTTACTATGTGCAAAGCACCATTCTAAGCGCTGGGGAGGTTCCAAGGTGATCGGGTTGTCCCACGGTCTTAATCCCCGTTTTCCAGATGAGGTCACTGAGGCCCAGTCAGTGGAAATAATAGCAATAATAATGATGGCATTTATTAAGCGCTTACTATGTGCAAAGCACCATTCTAAGCGCTGGGGAGGTTCCAAGGTGATCGGGTTGTCCCACGGTCTTAATCCCCATTTTCCAGATGAGGTCACTGAGGCCCAGTCAGTGGAAATAATAACAATAATAATGATGGCATTTATTAAGCGCTTACTATGTGCAAAGCACCGTTCTAAGCGCTGGGGAGGTTCCAAGGTGATCGGGTTGTCCCACGGTCTTAATCCCCATTTTCCAGATGAGGTCACTGAGGCCCAGTCAGTGGAAATAATAACAATAATAATGATGGCATTTATTAAGCGCTTACTATGTGCAAAGCACCGTTCTAAGCGCTGGGGAAGTTCCAAGGTGATCGGGTTGTCCCACGGTCTTAATCCCCATTTTCTAGATGAAGTCACTGAGGCCCAGTCAGTGGAAATAATAATAATGATGGCATTTATTAAGCGCTTACTATGTGCAAAGCACTGTTCTAAGCGCTGGGGAGGTTCCAAGGTGATCAAGTTGTCCCACTGGGGGCTTCCAGTCTTAATCCCCATTTTACACTGAGGCCCAGAGAAGTGAAGTGACTGGCCCAAAGTCCCACAGCTGACGATTGGCGGAGCGGGGATTTGAACCCACGACCTCCGACTCCAGAGCCCGGGCTCTTTCCACTGAGCCACGCTGAGGAGAGGCTGCCCACTCACTAGAAAGAGCCCGGGCTTTGGAGTCGGAGGTCGTGGGTTCCAATCCCGGCTCCACCAATCGCCGGCTGTGCGACTTTGGGCAAAGTCACTTTTATTAAGCGCTTGCTTAGAACAGTGCTGGCACATGGTAAGTGCTTGAAAAGCACCCTAATTATTCTCATCATTATTATTATTTTCTGGTCACTTTTCTGGGCCTCAGTGATCTCATCTGGAAAACGGGGGTGAAGACTGTGAGCCCCACGGGGGGACAACCTGATCACCTTGGACCCTCCCCAGTGCTTAGAACAGTGCTTTGCACATAGTAAGCGCTTAATAAATGCCATCATTATTATTCTCTGGGCCTCAGTTCCCTCATCTGGAAAATGGGGATAAAGACTGTGAGCCCCACGGGGGGACAACCTGATCACCTTGGACCCTCCCCAGTGCTTAGAACAGTGCTTTGCACATAGTAAGCGCTTAATAAATGCCATCATTATTATTCTCTGTGCTTCAGTTCCCTCATCTGGAAAACGGGGATGAAGACTGAGCCCCCCCTGTGGGACAACCTGGTCACCTTGTACCCTCCCCAGCGCTTAGAACAGTGCTTTGCACACAGTAAGCGCTTAATAAATGCCATCATTATTATTCTCTGGGCCTCAGTTCCCTCATCTGGAAAATGGGGATGAAGACTGTGAGCCCCACGGGGGGCCAACCTGATCACCTTGTAAACTCCCCAGCGCTTAGAACAGTGCTTTGCACACAGTAAGCGCTTAATAAATGCCATCATTATTATTCTCTGTGCCTCAGTTCCCTCATCTGGAAAACGGGGATGAAGACTGTGAGCCCCATGGGGGACAGGGATTGTGTCCAACCTGATGAAATCATCTCTACCCCAGCACTTAGAACAGCGCTTGATACACATAGTAAGCGCTTAACACATGCCAAAATTATCACCATAATAATAATAATAATGACGGTACCTGATGGCATATATTATAATAATAATTATAATAATAATTAAGCCCTTACTATGTTCAAAGCACTGTTCTAAGCGCTGGGGAGGATACAAGGTGATCAGGTTGTCCCATGTGGGGCTTGCAGTCTTCATCCCCATTTTACGGACGAGTGAACCGAGGCTCAGGGAAGTGAAGTGACTTGCCCAAAGTCACCCAGCTGACAGTGGGCGGAGGCGGGATTAGAACCCACGACCTCTGACTCCCAAGCCCGGGCTCTTTCCACTGAGCCACGCTGCTTCTTTCTTTCTTTCATTCATTCATTCATTCAGTCATTCAGTCGTATTTATTGAGCGCTTACTGTGTGCAGAGCACTGGACTAAGCGCTTGGGAAGTCCAAGTTGGCAACATTTGGAGGCTGGGGGCTGAGCTTCCCTGCCTCGTGTGTCCCCTCAGGTTTCTGCCACCTCTTCCTGCCCGATGACCAGTTTCCCGAAGGTTTCCAGTTCGACACGGACGAGGTGAACTTCCCAGTGGACAACCTGTGCTTCGTGGGGCTCATCTCCATGATCGACCCGCCCCGGGCCGCCGTGCCCGACGCCGTCGGGAAATGCCGGAGTGCCGGCATCAAGGTGCGGGCCGGGAGCCCTGCCGGCTCACCCTGGGGCAGGGAATCAATCAATCAATCAATCCATCGTATTTATTGAGCGCTTACAGTGTGCAGAGCACTGGACTAAGCGCTTGGGAAGTACAAGTTGGCAACATATGGAGACGGTCCCGACCCAACAGTGGGCTCACAGTCTAAAGGATCCGGGGAGCGGCGGGGGTGGCCAGTGGTCTGCGCTGGGTCAGTGGGGGAGAACTAGCAGCGTGGCTCAGTGGCGAGAGCCCGGGCTTTGGAGTCAGAGGTCGTGGGTTCAAATCCTGGCTCCGTCAGCTGGGTGACTTTAGGCAAGTCACTTCTGCGCCTCAGTGACCTCGTCTGTCAAATGGGGATGAAGACTGTGAGCCCCCAGTGGGACAACCTGATCACCTTGTAACCTCCCCAGCGCTGCACATAGCGCTTAATAAATGCCATCATTATTATTATTATTATTATTAATTATATTATTAACATTATTATGTTGCCAATTTGTACTTCCCAAGTGCTCAATAAATACGATTGATGATGATGATATTAACTAGGGTGTTGGATGACCCACACTGGGGATATATACTGTATATATGTATATATGTTTGTACGTATTTATTACTCTATTTTACTTGTACATAGCTATTCTGTTTATTTTATTTTGTTAATGTGTTTTGTTTTGTTCCCCCTTCTAGACTGTGAGCCCACTGTTGGGTAGGGACTGTCTCTCTATGTTGCCAACTTGGACTTCCCAAGCGCTTAGTATAGTGCTGTGCACACAGTAAGCGCTCAATAAGTACGATTGATTGATTGGTTGGGGTGGGTCTCAGGTGCGTCCGATCGCCGGGAGCGTTTTGCCTTCACAACTCTCAATCTCGGGCCCAACCCGCCTGTCCCCCCGTGGTTAACCAGTGGGTATCTGCTCTCCATGGCAGGTGATCATGGTGACCGGTGACCACCCCATCACAGCCAAGGCCATCGCCAAGGGCGTGGGCATCATCTCCGAGGGCAACGAGACGGTGGAGGACATCGCCGCCCGCCTCAACATCCCCGTCAGCCAGGTCAACCCCAGGTGGGTCGGCCCCTCCATCCGTCGGTGGCATTGTTTGCACGACTCTTCCCAGTGCACTGCATATAGCGGACTGTAAGCTCCTGGAGGGCAGAGATGGATTTGGACTCTCCCCGCCGTTCAGTAATAATAACAATAATAATGATGGCATTTATTAAGTGCTTACTATGTGCAAAGCACCGTTCTAAGCACTGGGGAGGTTAAAAGGTAATAATAATAATGATGGCATTTATTAAGTGCTTACTATGTGCAAAGCACCATTCTAAGCACTGGTTAGGTTACAAGGTGATAATAATAATAATAATGATGGCATTTATTAAGCGCTTACTGTGTGCAAAGATCAGTTTGTCCCATGGGGGGCTCCCGGTCTTCATCCCCATTTGACAGATGAGGGAACTGAGGCCCAGAGAAGTGAAGTGACTTGCCCAAAGTCACACAGCTGACACCGTACAGCAGAGAAGTACCCCCCCCAGTGCTTAGAGCAGTGCTTTGCACATAGTAAGCGCTTAACCAATACCATCATTATTATTATTATTATTATTGTTATTATTATTAAAGCGCTCCTCCCTCCCGCAGTTGGCTCCCGAGGGCGGGAATCTTCCTTTCCAACCTCTCGGACTCTCCTCCCCGGTGCTCGGCTCCCAGGAGCCCGGTGGTGACCTTTGCCCTCTGACCCCCAGAGACGCCAAGGCGTGCGTGGTGCACGGCACCGACCTGAAGGATATGACGCCCGAGCAGCTGGACGACATCCTCAAATACCACACGGAGATCGTCTTTGCCCGGACGTCCCCGCAGCAGAAGCTGATCATCGTGGAGGGCTGCCAGAGACAGGTGGGGGGCAAACCCCGGGTTTCCGCTCAACCGCCCGGAGTTATGGATTCGAGACTGTGAGCCCACTGTTGAGTAGGGGCCGTCTCTATATGTTGCCAACTTGGACTTCCCAAGCGCTTAGTCCAGTGCTCTGCACACAGTAAGCGCTCAATAAATATGATTGATTGATTAGAAGAGCCAAGTGGGCAGGCTGGGTTGGAGTCGGAGAGCAGCTAGGTGACGTAGGGGGCGAGGGGCTGGACGGCTTTAAAGGGCGAGCAGGGCTATTCTACCCACTTTACAGAGGAGGAAACTGGGGTGCCATGAGTCGCCCAGGTGACCCGGCTGTCCAGTCCCCCCAACGCCCAGTTCCGTGCTCGGAGCCGGGTGAGAATCACACGCAGTCATCCTGTCGGTGGTATTTTATTCAAGAAGCAGTGTGGCTCAGTGGAAAGAGCCCCTTTTAGACTGTGAGCCCACTGTTGGGTAGGGACTGTCTCTATATGTTGCCAATTTGTACTTCCCAAGCGCTTAGTACAGTGCTCTGCACATAGTAAGCGCTCAGTAAATACAATTGATGATGATGATGAAAGAGCCCGGGCTTTGGAGTCAGAGGTCATGGGTTCAAATCCCCGCCCTGCCAAATGGCGGCTGTGGGACTTCGGGCAAGTCACTTCACTTCTCTGTGCCCCAGTTACCTCATCTGTAAAAGGGGGATTAAAACTGTGAGCCCCCCGTGGGACAAACCTGATCACCTTGTAACCCGCTCAGCGCTTAGAACAGTGCTTTGCACATAGTAAGCGCTTCACAAATACCACCATCATCATCATCATCGAGCCCTTACTGTGTGCAAAGCACTGGACTAAGCACTTGGGAGAGTACAGTACAATAAACAGACGCATTCCCTGCCCACAGTGAGGGTCTCACGCCCTCGAGAAGGAGTGGGACGGGGGCTCGACTTGACTTGAGCATATTCATCCGTTCAGTGGTATTTAGTAAGCGGCATTCAGTAAGCGCTCAATAAATACGATTGAATGAATGAATTTATTGAGCGCCTACTGTTCGCAAAAGCACTGCACTAAGCACCCAAGTCGGGGGGAGGGGGCCGGGCGGGACCCCCACGCCGACCCACTGTTCTTTTGGCAGGGAGCCATCGTGGCCGTGACCGGTGATGGGGTGAACGACTCTCCGGCTCTGAAGAAGGCGGACATCGGGGTGGCCATGGGCATCTCCGGCTCAGATGTGTCCAAGCAGGCGGCCGACATGATCCTTCTGGACGACAACTTCGCCTCCATCGTGACCGGCGTCGAGGAAGGTGAGCGGCGCCCGCGCCCACCCACCTTCTAAGAGGGAGCCCGGCCTTGGGAGTCGGAGGTCGTGGCTTTGAATCCCGGCCCCGCCGCTTGTCAGCTGTGTGACTTCGGGCAAGTCACTGCGTTTCTCTGGGCCTCAGTTCCCTCATCTGGAAAATGGGGATGAAGAGACCATGAGCCCCACTTGGGACAACCTGATAAACTTGTATCTCCCCCAGCGCTTAGAACTGGGCTTGGCACCTACTAAGCACTTAACAAATACCGTCATTATTATTATTATTATTATTATCTGGAAAATGGGGATGAAGACTGTGAGCCCCAATTGGGACAACCTGATAAACTTGTATCTCCCCAGCGCTTAGAACAGGGCTTGGCACCTACTAAGCGCTTAACAAATACCGTCATTATTATTATTATCTGGAAAATGGGGATGAAGACTGTGAGCCCCACTTGGGACAATCTGATAAACCTGTATCTCCACCAGCGCTTAGAACAGGGCTTGGCACCTACTAAGCGCTTAACAAATACTGTCATTATTATTATTATTATTATTATTATTATTATTATTATTATCTGGAAAATGGGGGTGAAGACTGTGAGCCCCACTTGGGACTACCTGATAAACTTGTATCACCCTCAGCGCTTAGAACAGGGCTTGGCACCTACTAAGCACGTAACAAATACTGTCATTATTATTATTATTATTATTATCTGGAAAATGGGAATGAAGACTGTGAGCCCCACTTGGGACAACCTGATAAACTTGTATCTCCCCCAGCACTTAGAACCAGGCTTGGCACCTACTAAGCACTTAACAAATGCCGTCATTATTATTATTATTATTATTATTATCTGGAAAATGGGGATGAAGACTGTGAGCCCCAATTGGGACAACCTGATAAACTTGTATCACCCCCAGCGCTTAGAACAGGGCTTGGCACCTACTAAGCGCTTAACAAATACCGTCATTATTATTATTATTATCTGGAAAATGGGGGTGAAGACTGTGAGCCCCACTTGGGACAACCTGATAAACTTGTATCTCCCCCAGCGCTTAGAACAGGGCTTGGCACCTACTATGTGCTTAACAAATACCGTCATTATTATTATTATTATTATCTAGAAGATGGGGATGAAGACCGTGAGCCCCACTTGGGACAATCTGATAAACTTGTATCACCCCCAGCGCTTAGAACAGGGCTTGGCACCTACTAAGCGCTTAACAAATACCATTATTATTATTATTATGATTATTATTATGATTATTATTATCTGGAAAATGGGGGTGAAGACTGTGAGCCCCACTTGGGACAACCTAATTAACTTGTATCACCCCCAGCGCTTAGAACAGGGCTTGGCACCTACTAAGCGCTTAACAAATACCATCATTATTATTATTATTATTATCTGGAAAATGGGGATGAAGGCTGTGAGCCCCACTTGGGACAACCTGATAAACTTGTATCACCCCCAGCGCTTAGAACAGGGCTTGGCACCTGCTAAGCGCTAAACAAATACCGTCATCGTTATCATTCCCTTGGCTGTGGAGGGGGAGATGAGGGATGCTCATAAAAGAATCAGATCGGACCCCGTCCCACAAGGGGTTCCCACTCTAACAGCCTCAGATCCCAGTTGTCCAAATGAGGAAACTGAGACCCAGAGAAGGGTAAGTGACTTGCCCGTGGGCCCAGCTGGGATCCGAAGCCCTGACCCCCAAGCCCCGGGCTGTTTCCACTGGGCCATACTGCTCCTCTGTGGCGCTCAGCCTCTCCTGTCTCGGAGAGTTAGGTCAATTCCCCGGATTCCAGAAGGATCCTTCCTTCCTTTCTGGCCCCAGGTCGCCTGATCTTCGATAATTTGAAGAAATCCATCGCTTACACCCTGACCAGTAACATTCCCGAGATCACCCCTTTCCTGATCTTCATCATCGCCAACATCCCCCTGCCGCTGGGCACCGTCACGATCCTCTGCATCGACCTGGGTACCGACATGGTCAGTCTGGCGGCCCCTGGGTTGGCGCCGGGGGTGGTGGGGAGGCCCGCTGAGGGAATTTCCTGCTTTTTCCTGAGTTTTGGGTCACCCCCCGCGACCGGGCTCTTCTTGGAGCCGCCGGCCATCCCTGAGGGAGGGTGGACAGGGCTGTCCCGGGGGTGGGGGTGGTCCCACCCATCTCCTCAGCCTCTGCCTCTCCCCCGGCCAGGTCCCCGCCATCTCCCTGGCTTACGAGCAGGCCGAGAGCGACATCATGAAGAGGCAGCCCAGGAACCCCAAGACGGACAAGCTAGTCAACGAGCGGTTGATCAGCATGGCCTACGGGCAGATCGGTGAGCGGCCCCCGGGTGGTTCGGCCGGGCCGGGGGGCCGGCCAGCCCCGACCCCGGGCGGCGGCGGGCCCCGCCAACCGCCGTTTCCCCCGGTCCCCCCTTCCTCTCCAGGTATGATCCAGGCCCTGGGGGGCTTCTTCACCTATTTCGTGATCCTGGCGGAGAACGGCTTTCTCCCCTCGGGGCTGCTGGGCATCCGCGTGGACTGGGACGACCGCTGGGTCAACGACGTGGAGGACAGCTACGGCCAGCAGTGGGTGCGTCCCCGGGGCGGGGGCGGCCCGGGGGGCGGGGGGAGAGGCGGGCGGACCCCGGCCCGGCCCTGATCCTCCCCCGTCCCTCCCGGCAGACGTACGAGCAGCGGAAGATCGTGGAGTTCACCTGCCACACGGCCTTCTTCGTCAGCATCGTGGTGGTCCAGTGGGCGGATTTGGTCATCTGCAAAACCCGCAGAAATTCCGTCTTCCAGCAGGGGATGAAGTAGGTGCCGGCTGGTTGGCGGGGGGCGGGGGGGGGGTGTTCAGGAGCCCACCGGGACTGACGCTTGCCAACTCCCACTCCCGGATAACCATTCTGCACATTTCCGAACTGCCGAATTGTTAACGAGGATACAGGAAGCTGAGGACCAAGTGCTCTGTCAACTGTGTCTCTCTTCTGTCTCTCTCCCGTCAATCCTGTCTCTCCTCCTGTCTCTCTCCCATCAACTTTCGTCTCCTCTTTCGTCTTTCCCGTCATCCCTGTCTCTCCTTCTGTCTCCCATCTGCCCTGTCTCTCCTTCTCTTTCCCGTCATCCCTGTCTCTCCTGTCTCCCATCTACCCTGTTTCTCCTTCTGTCTCCCATCATCCCTGTCTCTCCTTCTGTCTCCCGTCATCCCTGTCTCTCCTTCTGTCTCCCGTCATCCCTGTCTCTCCTTTTGTCTCCCATCTACCCTGTCTCTCCTTCTATCTCCCGTCATCCCTGTCCCTCCTTCTGTCTCCCGTCATCCCTGTCTCTCCTTCTGTCTCCCATCTACCCTGTCTCTCCTGTCTCTCTCCCATCAACCTTGTCTCTCCACTTTTGTCTCTTTCGCATCATCCCTGTCTCTCCTTCTGTCTCCCATCTACCCTGTCTTTCCCGTCATCCCTGTCTCTCCTGTCTCCCATCTACCCTGTCTTTCCCGTCATCTCTGTCTCTCTGTCTGTCTCCCATCTACCCTGTCTTTCGCGTCATCCCTGTCTCTCCTTCTGTCTCTCCGTCTGTCTCCCATCTACCCTGTCTTTCCCGTCATCCCTCTCTCCTTCTGTCTCCCATCTGCCCTCTCTCCGTTTCCCGTCATCCCTGTCCCTCCTTCTGTCTCCCATCTACCCTGTCTTTCCTGTTTCTCTCCCGTCATCCCTGTCTCTCGTTCTGTCTCCCATCTACCCTGTCTCTCCTTCTCTTTCCCGTCATCCCTGTCTCTCCTTCTATCTCCCATCTACCCTGTCTCTTCTGTCTCTCTCCCATCAACCCTGTCTCTCCTTCTGTCTCTTTCCCATCAACCCTGTTTCCCCTTTTTTGTCTCTCCCATCAACCCTGTCTCTCCTTCCATCTCCCTCCCATCAACCCTATCATTCTCTCTCTCCTTTTCTGTTAACATTGTTTCTCCTCTCGACCCCAACCTCCCTTAGGAACAAGATCCTGATTTTCGGGCTCTTTGAGGAGACAGCCCTGGCCGCCTTCCTGTCTTACTGCCCCGGCATGGGCGTGGCTCTGAGAATGTACCCTCTCAAGTAAGTCCGGGCTGCAGCGGCTGGGCCCCGGGGCAGACTGGGGCCTGGAGCCGTCAGCGCGGGGCGTCCAGTGGGTAGGGCTTGCTGAGAGACCGAGGGAGGGGACTCCTGGAGTCATCGGCTGCTGTTCCTGCCGTTATTGCTCTTCAGCCCTCTCTCCTCCAACCGTCAGGCCAAGGGGACGGGGGGTGATGGGGACTCTGGTGCCCGTGGGCACCTCCCGGGTCAGGCCGAACGAGCGGGCGAGCCGGGCCCCGGTTTGTCCTGGGTCTCTGCTCTTCACTCTTTCGCACCGTCCCCCCCGGGCAGGCCGACGTGGTGGTTCTGTGCCTTCCCGTACTCCCTCCTCATCTTCGTGTACGACGAAGTCCGGAAGCTGATCATCCGACGCAGTCCCGGAGGTGAGCTCTGCCCCGCTCCCCTGGCCCCTCGAGGGTCCCCTCCGCGTCCCCCCACTCGGATGGTCACCCCCGTCTCTGTCCTTGCAGGCTGGGTGGAGAAGGAGACGTATTACTAGAGGCTCCACGCCGCCCACCGCGAAGCAAGTTCCCATTCCCTGCATCATCCACAACTACCACCGCTGACCACCCCCCTTTGTGTCCTTCCGAACGCAGAATCCCAGGGGCAGTGGGGAGGGACTGTTGAGCATGTGGGGGCTGGCGGGGTGGGGGTGGGGGCCCAGAATGAAGCATGAAAGGGGGCGGGAGGGGGGGAGGGATGGGGGGGGGGGGGAAGCTGCCTGGCAACAATCCAAGGGAATGATCAAGGAAAGGTTTTTACGTGCCTTTTTGTTTTTGTAAAAAAGAGAAAATAACGGAAAGACTGAAAGAATACATTTTATATCTGGATTTTTACAAATAAAGACGGACGTTAACTGAGGCGGTTCTCGTGTGTCTGTGTGTCTAGGTGTTTGAGGCGGTGGGGGGGGCTGGATTTTTATAAGGCCGGGGAAGCGGCATGGCTCAGTGGGAAGAGCCCCCTTCTAGACTGTGAGCCCACTGTTGGGTAGGGACCGTCTCTAGATGTTGCCAACTTGGACTTCCCAAGCGCTTAGTACAGTGCTCTGCACACAGAAAGCGCTCAATAAATACAATTGATTGATTGATTTGGAGTCAGAGGTCGTGGGTCCAGGCATATTTACTATTCTATTTATTTTATTTTGTTACTATATTTTGTTTTGTTGTCCGTCTCCCCCTGTATGCAGAGCACTGTACTAAGAGCTTGGGAAGTACAAGTTGGCAACATATAGAGACAGTCCCTACCCAACAGTGGGCTCACAGTCTAAAAGGGGGAGACAGAACAAAACCAAACATACTAACGAAATAAAATAAATAGAATAGATATGTACAAGTAAAGTAAATAAATAGAGTAATAAATATGTACAAACATATACATATATACAGGTGCCGTGTGGAAGGGAAGGAGGTAAGATGGGGGGTGGAGAGGGCCGGAGGTGCAAATTTGGGAACCGTCGGCGTAGAGAGGGGAGTTGAAGCCGTGAGAGGGATTGAGTTCCCCGAGGGAGTTGGTGGAGATGGAGGATGGAAGGGGACGGAAAACTGACCCTTGAGGGACCCCCACGGATAGCGGGTGGGAGGCCGAGAGGAGAAGCCTGCGAAAGAGACTGAGCGTCCCGAGAGATAAGAGGAGAACCAGGAGAGGATGGTGTCAGGGAAGTCAAGATTAGATAATGTTTCCAGGAGAAGTCTGGAGGGAGAGACCTCGTTGCCGTTGATGTTCTTGTATTTCTCCCTGGAGGTGAGGCCCTGGACTTGTCATCACTTGCTTGTTGCCATGCCAACCAGTCTCCCGGAGGACGGCTGCTCCATCCCAGGATCCTGCGTGCTGGGGGGGAGGGCGGGACCCAGCCCCCCCTCTATCCCTCGGTCTGTCTGCAGGCCTGTCCGGCTGAGGCGGTGGAGGTGGAAGCAAATAAACGATAATCGTAATCGTGAAGTGCTCAGTATGTTCCCAGTGCTGTACTAAGCGCTGGGGGTGGCTACAGGCAAATCGGATCGGACACCGTCTCTGCCTCGCCTGGGGCTCACGGTCTTCGTCTCGGTTTTACAGATGAGGTAACGGAGGCACAGAGAAGCGAAATGGTTTGCCCAAGGCCACACGGGAGACATGTGGCGGAGGCGGGATTAGAACCCATGACTTTCTAACTCCGCGGCTGGAGCGCGGTGTAGCAGACAGAGCTCGGAGCTGGGATTCAGGAGATTTACGTTAATGTCAGTCTCCCCATCTAAGCTATAAGCTCATTTGTGGGCAGGGAATGTCTGTTTATTGTTGGGTTGTCCTCTCCTAAGTGCTTAGTACAGTGCTCTGAACACAGTAAGTGCTCAATAATAATAATAATGATGGCAGACTATGTGCAAAGCACTATTCTAAAGCGCTGGGGAGATTACAAGGTTGTCAGGTTGTCCCACGGGGGGGTCTCACAGTCTTAATCCCCATTTTCCAGATGAGGTAACTGAGGCCCAGAGAATAATAATAATAACGGCATTTATTAAGCACTTACTATTCCCTCATCTGTAAAATGGGGATTAAGACTGTGAGCCCCACAACGGGACAACCTCATCTCCTTGTGTCCCCCCAGCGCTTAGAACAGTGCCTTGCACATAGTAAGTGCTTAACAAATACCAACATTAAAAAAAAGCCCTGTTCTAAGCACTGGGGAGGTTACAAGGTGATCAGGTTGTCCCACGGGGGGCTCGCAGTCCTAATCCCCATTTTGCAGATGAGGTAACTGAGGCCCGGAGAAGTGAAGTGACTTGCCCAAAGTCACACAGCTGACAATTGGCGGAGCCGGGATTTGAACCCACGACCTCCGACTCCAAAGCCCGGGCTCTTTCCACTGAGCCACACTGCTTCTGACTGACCGATTCTAGCCCCGGCTCTACCCCCGGCCAAGTCATTCGACCTCTCTGGGCCTCCGTTTCCTCCTCTGTAAAATGGGGAGGAGACCCCTGCTCTCCTTCCCTCTTAGACTGGGACCCCCTTGAGGGACAGGGGTCGGGTCTGGTCTGATGGTTTTGTTTCTACGTCCAACGCCGAGTGCGGCGTTGGCACCAAGCAGGGCCTCCCAAGTGCCAACGGGGGTTTGCCCCCACTGTTGGGTAGGGACCGTCTCTACATGTTGCCGGCTTGTACTTCCCAAGCGCTTAGTACAGTGCTCTGCACACAGTAAGCGCTCACTAAATACGATTGATTGATTGATTGATTGATCATCTTTGCCCACCCCTTGGGAGCTGATTAGCAGGCGGGGATGCCCGCCTGAAGCTCAAAGTCTCTTGGCTTCTCACTGAGATGGGGAGGGGGCTGCAGGACTCCTGGGGCCAAGCCTCGGGGGGCAGAGGAAGGTTGGGACCAGCGCTTAGAACAGTGCTTTGCACATAGTAAGTGCTTAATCAATCAATCAATCGAATTTATTGAGCGCTTACTGTGAGCCCCACCTGGGACAACCTGATCACCTTGTATCCCCCCAGCGCTTAGAACAGTGCTTTGCACATAGTAAGCGCTTAATCAATCCTATTTATTGAGCACTTACTGTTAGCCCCACGTGGGACAACCTGATCACCTTGTATCCCCCCAGCGCTTAGAACAGTGCTTTGCACATAGTAAGCGCTTAATCAATCAATCAGTCATATTTATTGAGCGCTTACTGTGAGCCCCACTGGGACAACCTGATCACCTTGTATCCCCCCCAGCGCTTAGAACAGGGCTTTGCACATAGTAAGCGCTTAATCAATCAATCAATCAATCGTATTTATTGAGCGCTTACTGTGAGCCCCCCGTGGGACAACCTGATCACCTTGTATCCCCCCAGCGCTTAGAACAGTGCTTTGCACACAGTAAACGCTTAACAAATGCCATTATTATTACTATTATTATTAGTACTGTGTGCAGAGCACTGTACTAAGCGCTTGGGAAGTACATGATGGCTTAATAAATGCCATTATTATCATTATTGGGAAGGGGGGAGTGAGGACTGTCTAAGCTCCTCAATCTTCAGGGAGACGGCAGGGTCAAGGGTGTAGGGTGGCCTCCCCATCTCCATCCCCCCCGCCTTTCCTCCTTGCACAGCACCTGTATATATGTTTGTATGGATTTATTACTCTATTTTATTTGTACAAATTATTTAATTTTGTGAATATGTTTTGTTTTGTTCTCTGTCTCCCCCTTCTAGCCTGTGAGCCCGCTGTTGGGTAGGGACCGTCTCTAGATGTTGCCAACTTATGTTTCTCAAGCACTTAGTACAGTGTTCTGCATACAGTAAGCGCTCAATAAATACAATTGAATGAATGAATGAATGTTGTCAACTTGTACTTCCCAAGTGCTTAGTACAGTGCCCTGCACATAGTAAGCGCTCAATAAATATGATTGAATTGAATTGATTGAACCCTCAGCTTCAAGGCTGTCCACCCCCTCGCCCGCTCCTCCCTCACCTTCCTTCTGTCCTTCTCCAGCCCAGCCCGCACCCTCCGCTCCTCCGCCGCTAATCTCCTCACCGTTAGGCCTCGTTGTTGCCCGTCCCACCATCGACCCCCGGCCTACGTCCTCCCCCTTGCCCGGAATTCCCTCCCTCTGCCCCTCCGCCAAGCTAACTCTCTTCCTCCCTTCAAGGCCCTACTGAGCGCTCACCTCCTCCAGGAGGCCTTCCCACACTCAGCCCCCTCCTTCCTCTCCCCCTCCTCCCCCTCTCCATCCCCCCGCCTTACCTCCTTCCCTTCCCCACAGCACCTGTATATATGTATATATGTTTGTACATATTTATTACTCTATTTATTTATTTTGCTTGTACATATCTATTCTATTTTATTTTGTTAATGTGTTTGGTTTTGTTCTCTGTCTCCACCTTCTAGACTGTGAGCCCACTGTTGGGTAGGGACTGTCTCTAGATGTTGCCAACTTGGACTTCCCAAGCGCTTAGTCCAGTGCTCTGCACACAGTAAGCGCTCAATAAATATGATTGATTGAATGAATGAATGTTGCCAACTTTTAGTTCCCAAGCGCTTAGTCCAGTGCTTTGCACACAGTAAGCGCTCAATAAATACGATTGAATGAGTGAATGAGTGAATGTTGCCAACTCGTACTTCCCAAGTGCTTAGTCCAGTGCTCTGCACACAGTAAGCGCTCAATAAATACGATTGAATGAGTGAATGAGTGAATGTTGCCAACTCGTACTTCCCAAGTGCTTAGTCCAGTGCTCTGCACACAGTAAGCGCTCAATAAATACGATTGAATGAATGAATGAATGTTGCCAACTCGTACTTCCGAAGTGCTTAGTCCAGTGCTCTGCACACAGTAAGCGCTCAATAAATACGATGGAATGAATGAATGAATGTTGCCAACTCGTACTTCCCAAGTGCTTAGTCCAGTGCTCTGCACACAGTAAGCGCTCAATAAATACGATGGAATGAATGAATGAATGTTGCCAGCTTGTTCTTCCCAAGTGCTTAGTCCAGTGCTCTGCTCACAGTAAGTGCTCAATAAATACGATTGAATGAGTGAATGATCGGTCAATGGGTCTATGGTGGGAGAATTGGGTCCATTCTGGGTGACTCGGGGAAGGTCGGGGCCTTGGGCGGCCCATTCTTCGCGGCCAAGGCGGTGATCAAGCGCTTAATACGGTGCTCTGCACACAGTAAACGCTCAATAAATACGATCGATTGATTAAATGCGATTGATTGCTCTGCACACAGTAAGCACTCAATAAATACGATTGAATGAATGATCCAGATGGACAACCAGTCTCTAGTTGTCCACACCTCGCGAGGCCCTTAGGCCGGTCATGCCCGCTCTGGCGTCGCTCTTATCATCATCATCATCAATCGTATTTATTGAGCGCTTACTATGTGCAGAGCACTGTATTAAGCGCTTGGGAAGTACAAATTGGCAATATATAGAGACAGTCCCTACCCAACAGTGGGCTCACAGTCTAAAAGGGGAGACAGAGAACAAAACCAAACATACTAACAAAATAAAATAAATAGAATAGATATGTACAAGTAATAGAGTAATAAATCTGTACAAACATATATACAGGTGCTGTGCGGTAGGGAAGGAGGTAAGATGGGGGAGATGGAGAGGGGGACGACGGGGAGAGGAAGGAAGGGGCTCAGTCTGGGAAGGCCTCCTGGAGGGTCACAATCTTAATCCCCATTTTTGTAAAATGGCACAGAGCAGTGAAGTGACTTGCCCAGGTTTGCACAGTAGACAAGTGGTAGAGCTAGGATTAGAACCCGGGTCCTTGGGAGGGAGTCAGCTCTTATATTCACCCAGACATGCCGACAGGGCAGGGGTGGCCCGATCCCGTGCCTGGGGCGGCCTGGCGCGGCGGGCACACAGACGGGCCTTTGTTTCCCGCCTCAGCGTGGACATTCACGGCCCGGTCCCCAAGGGCCTCATCCGCTGCCGATCAGATGACCCGGTGATGTTCCTCTGGTTCCCTTCCCCGACGGGCAGCGGGCATCCCCGGCCCGGGCACCTCGCGCGCCCGGCCCGGCCCCAGAAGCAGGGGCGAAATTCCACCATCTGGGTGGAATTTTGTTTTCCCCTGACAGCATTTGTGACGAGACAGACAACAAAACATATTAACAACATAAAATAAATAGAATAATCATCATCAATCGTATTTATTGAGCGCTTACTGTGTGCAGAGCACTGGACTAAGCGCTTGGGAAGTCCAAGTTGGCAACATATAGAGACAGTCCCTACCCAACAGTGGGCTCACAGTCTAAAAGAATAAATATGTACAGGTAAAATAAATAGAGTAACACATACCTATATACATATAGTGCAGCGCTTAGAACAGTGCCAGCGCTTAGAACAGTGCTTTGCACATGGTAAGCGCTTAACAAATACCAACACTATACAAATATATTACTCTATTTTACTTATTACTCTAGTTTACTTGTACATATTTATTCTATTTATTTTATTTCGTTAATATGTTTTGTTTGGTCGTCTGTCTCCCCCTTCTAGACTGTGAGCCCGCTGTTGGGTAGGGACCGTCTCTAGATGTTGCCAACTTGGACTTCCCAAGCGCTTAGTCCAGTGCTCTGCACACAGTAAGCGCTCAATAAATACGACTGAATGAATGAAAGAGTGCTTTGGCACTCTTCCAAGAGCTGGGGTTAGGTTGGACACAGCTCCTGTCTCGCGTGGGGCTCACGATCTCCATCCCTATTACTCTATTTATTTATTTATTATTACTCTATTTATTTATTTATTATTGCTCTATTTATTTATTATTACTCTATTTATTTATTGTATTTGTACATTATTTATTTATTAATTATTACTCTATTTTATTTGTACATATTCATTCTATTTTATTTTGTTAATACGTTCTGTCTTGTTCTCCGTCTCCCCCTTCTAGACTGTGAGCCCACTGTTGGGTAGGAACCGTCTCTATATGTTGCCAACTTGGACTTCCCAAGCGCTTAGTACAGTGCTCTGCACACAGTAAGGGTTCCATTCATTCATTTATTCATTCAATCGTATTTATTTCTGTATTTATTTTACTTGTACATATTTACTGTTCAATTTATTTTATTTTGTTAATATGTTTTGTTTTGTTGTCCGTCTCCCCCTTCCAGACCATAAGCCCGCTGTTGGGTAGGGACCGTCTCTAGATGGTGCCAACTTGGACTTCCCAAGCGCTTAGTACATGTTTATTACTCTATTTTACTTGTACATATTTATTCTATTTATTTTATTTTGCTAATATGTTTTGTTGTCTGTCTCCCCCTTCTAGACCGTGAGCCCGCTGTTGGGTAGGGACTGTCTCTAGATGGTGCCAACTTGTAGTTCCCAAGCGCTTAGTACATGTTTATTACTCTATTTTACTTGTACATATTTATTCTATTTAATTTATTTTTTTAATATGTTTTGTTGTCTGTCTCCCCCTTCTAGACCGTGAGCCCGCTGTTGGGTAGGGACCGTCCCTATATGTTGCCAACTTGGACTTCCCAAGCGCTTAGTCCAGTGCTCTGCACACAGTAAGCGCTCAATAAATCCGACTGAATGAATGAATCCCCATTTTACAGATGAGGGAACTGAGGCACGGTGAAAAGTGACTCGCTTAAGGTCACACAGCAGACGGAGGGCCGAGTTAGGATTAGAACCCATGACTTTTCCGGGCAGGATCAGGCTAGAGGAGATGGAGGAGGAAGGGGCAGGGGGATGGGAAATGGGATGGGAGAGGAAAACGAATACTGTGGGCAGGGAATGTGTCTGTTTTTTGTTGTCCTCTCCCAAAATCAAATCAAATCAATTGTATTGAGCGCTTACTGTGTGCAGAGCACTGTACTAAGCGCTTGGGAAGTACAAGTTGGCAACATATAGAGACGGTCCCTACCCAACAGTGGGCTCACAGTCCAAGTGCTTAGTACAGTGCTTTGCACACTGTGAGTGCTCAATAAATAGGATTGAATGACACTTATTCAGTGCTTAATCTGCGTCAAACGCTGAGGTAGAGACAAAATAATCAGATGGCGTAGTGGACAGACCACTGGCCTGGGAGTCGGATCATGGGTTCAGATCCTGACTCTGTCGCTTGTCTGCTGTGTGACCTTGGGTAAGTCACGTCACTTCTCCGGACCTCGGTGACCTCATCTGTCAAATGGGGAGGGAGACAGTGAGCCCCACGTGGGAAGGGGACCGTGCCCGACCCGATTCGCTCGTAACCACCCCAGCGCTTAGTACGGCGCCTGACGTGTAGTAAGCACTTAACAAATATCACAATTATGATTATCGTTAGTAATAATAACAATGATAGCATTTATTAAGAGGAGCAGCGTGGCTCAGTGGAAAGAGCCCGGGCTGTGGAGTCAGAGGTCATGGGTTCAAATCCCGGCTCCAGCAATTGTCAGCTGGGTGACTTTGGGCAAGTCACTTCACTTCTCTGGGCCTCAGTTACCTCATCTGTAAAACGGGGATGAAGACTGTGGGACAACCTAATAAACTTGTAACCTCCCCAGAGCTTAGAACAGTGCTTTGCACATAGTAAGTGCTTAATAAATGCCATTATTATTATTATTATTATTATTATTATTAAGCGCTTACTACGTGCAAAGCACTGTTCTAAGCACTGGGGAGGTTACAAGGCAATCAGCTTGTCCCACGGGGGGCTCACAGTCTTCATCCCCGTTTTCCAGATGAGGTCACTGAGGCCCAGAGAAGTGAAGTGACTTGCCCAAAGCCGCACAGCTGACAAGTGGCAGAGTTGGGATTTGAACCCATGACCTCTGACCCATGATCTAAGAGGCCTTCCCAGACTGAGCCCCCTCCTTCCTCTCCCCCTCCTCCCCCTCTCCATCCCCCCGGCCTTACCTCCTTCCCTTCCCCACCTGTATGTATGCATATATGTTTGTACGGATTTATCACTCTATTCATTTTACTTTTACATATTTATTCTATCTATTTTATTCCGTTAATATGTTTTTTTTGTTCTCCGTCTCCCCCTTCTAGACTGTGAGCCCGCTGTTGGGTTGGGGACCGGCTCTAGATGTTGCCAACTTGGACTTCCCAAGCGCTGAGTCCAGTGCTCTGCACACAGTAAGCGCTCAATAAATACGATTGAATGAATGAATGACTCCAAAGGCCGGGCTCTATCCAATGAGCCACGCTGCTTCTCTTAGTTAGTAGGGAAGGGGGCTGCCCCACATGGAGGCCTGCCCTCGACGGGGTGGGGACCGTCCCCCCTTCTGCACCCGTGACCTGATCTGACGTGTGACACGGTCTAAAACACGCTCCGGGGCCTGTTCGGTCCCTGGAACTGGGCCCTGGAAAGAAAGAATGTGTCAGCTGAGGCCCTCCTCGCTCCTCGCATCCGCTCCCTCAAGGATCACGGGGCGGCGGGAGCGGTTTTCCTCCGGATGCGGGAGGCCTGGTGGAATTTTCCAGGGAGTTGATGGATCGCCGGGCACGTCCGTCCGAGGAGACAGGGCGAAACGGGTGGACGGGCGGGAGGCCGAGGTGGAGACCGGGGGCGGGAATAAAAAGTTTGGGTAACTTAATGGACTGTATATCCTGGGCCTGGGAATCAGGAGGACCTGGGTTCTAATCCCGGCTCGGCCGCTTCTCTGCTGTGTGACCTTGGGCGAGTCACTTCTCTGGGCCTCGGTTCCCTCATCTGGAAAACAGGGATGAAGACCGTGAGCCCCACGTGGGACAACCTGATCACCCTGTATCTACGCCAGCGTTAGAATCAATCAATCAATCAATCAATCGTATATCATTGCTTGGCACGTAGTAAGCGCTTAACAAATACCACAGTTATTGTTACTATTATTTAAGTAAGCGCTTAAAAAATACCGCAATTACTATTACTATCATTTAAGCACTTGATACTCCCCTCTGAGCCCCACAGCACTTACGTCCCTATCGCTTGTCTGCCCTGCAACACTGGGCAAGTCACTTGACTTCTCTGGGCCTCCTTCCCTCATCTGCAAAATGGGGATTAATAATAATAATATCATCATCATCATCATCAATCGTATTTATTGAGCGCTTACTGTGTGCAGAGCACTGGACTAAGCGCTTGGGAAGTACAAGTTGGCAACATATAGATAATGATAATGGCATTTGTTACGTGCTTACTATGTGCCAAGCACCATTCTAAGCACTGGGGAGGATATAAAGTGATCAGGTTGTCCCCTGTGGGGCTCACAGTCTCCACCCCCATTTTACAGATGAGGGAACTGAGGCACAGAGAAGCGAGGTGACTTTGGGCAAGTCACCCAGTTGACAATTGGCGGAGCGGGATTAGAACCCATGACCGCTGCATGAGACGTGCACCGGGTCCAACCCGATTAACTTGAATCTATCAGAGATAGCAGAGAAGCAGCGTGGCTCAGTGGAAAGAGCCCGGGCTTTGGGGTCAGAAGTCAGGGGTTCAAATCCCGGCTCCCCCAGTTGTCAGCTGTGTGACTTTGGGCAAGTCACTTCACTTCTCTGGGCCTCAGTTCCCTCATCTGTAAATGGGGATTAAGACAGTGAGCCCCACGTGGGACAACCTGATCACCTTGTATCCCCCCAGCGCTTAGAACAGTGCTTGGCACATAGTAAGCACTTAACAAATGCCATCATTATTATTATTATTCAGAGAGCTTCCAGTAGAGAAGCAGCATGGCTCGGTGGAAAGAGCCCGGGCTTTGGAGTCAGAGGTCATGGGTTCAAATCCCTGATCCGCCAATTGCCAGCTGTGTGACTTTGGGCAAGTCACTTCACTTCTCTGGGCCTCAGTTCCCTCATCCGGAAAATGGGGATGAGGACTGTGAACCCCCCCGTGGGACAACCTGATCACCTTGTATCCTCCCAACGCTTAGAACAGTGCTGTGCACATTAGTAAGTGCTTATTAAATGCCATTATTATTATTATCTACCCCAGTGCTTAGCCTTGCATATAGTAAGCGCTTAATCAATCAATCAATCAATCAATCTTATTTATTGAGCGCTTACTGTGTGCAGAGCACTGGACTAAGCGCTTGGGAAGTACAAGTTGGCAACATACAGAGACGGTCCCTACCCAACAGTGGGCTCACATAAATGCCACTATTATTATTATTATTATTATTATTATTATCTGGAGAAGCAGTGTGGCCCAGTGGAAAGAGCATGGGCTTTGGAGTCAGAGGTCATGGGTTCAAATCCCGGCTCTGCCAATTGTCAGCTGTGTGACTTGGGGCAAGTCACTTCACTTCTCTGGGCCTCGTTACCTCATCCGTAACATGGGAATTCAGACTGTCCCCATGGGACAACCTTATCACCTTGTGACCTCCCCAGCTGACATCTCGCAGAGCACTCAGTTCAGCGCCCACTTGACCATCTAATACAGTGCCAACCAAGCACCTACCTTGGCACCCACCCCAGCGGCAGGAGCACCGGGCGGGCCGCGCCGGGGGACGAGCGCTGGCCAACAGAGAGGCGGGAGCGTTGGCATGGAAACAGTGTCATCACTTGTGCAAGAGAGATGCGAAGAGGCTGTACACATTATCACAGACACTAAAAATAGCACACACATACACACACACACACACACACTTTCTCTCTCCCCCTTTCCTCTCTCGCTCAGAGGCGGCTCGGTCATGATTAATAAATACTCGTGATATCCATGCAGCGCTTACTCGGTGCCAAGCACTGTACTAAGCGATAACGGGGCAGGTTTGCGGTCACCGGGTCCCACATGGGGCTCACAGTAGAGGGAGGAGGGAGAATGGGGATTGAATCCCCCTTTTGCAGATGAGGGAACCGAGGCACGGAGAAGAAGAATAATGATGATGGTGTTTATTAAGCGCTTACTATGTGCCAAGCACTGTTCTAAGCGCTGGGGAGGTTAGTGGGCAAGCCCACTGTTGGGTAGGGACCGTCTCTATATGTCGCCAACTTGGACTTCCCAAGCGCTTAGTACAGTGCTCTGCACACAGTAAGCACTCAATAAATACGATTGAATGAATGAGGATGAAGACTGTGAGCCCCCTTGGGCCAACCTGATCACCGTGTAACCTCCCCAGCGATTAGAACAGTGCTTTACACATAGTAAGCGCTTAATAAATGCCATCATTATTATTATTATTATTCTCTGGGCCTCGGTTCCCTCATCTGTAAAATGGGACCGTGAACCCCACGTGGGACACGGTCTGTGTCCCACCCGATTTATTGGTGTCCACCCCAGCGCTTAGCCCAGTGCCTGGAACATAGTAAGCGCTTATTACCACAATTAATGTTGTTATTAGGAAGCAGCAAAGAGTAGTTATTTGTATTGGTGTCTGCTTCCCTCTAGACTATAATAATAATAATAATGGTATTTGTTAAGCGCTTACTATGTGCCTAGCACTGTTCTAAGCGCTGGGGGAGATACAATAATGATAATAATAATAATAATAATAATGACATCTGTTAAGCGCTTACTATGTGCCAAGCACTGTTCTAAGCACTGGGAAGGATACAAGATGATCAGGTTGTCCCACGCGGGGCTCACAGTCTTCATCCCCATTTTCCAGATGAGGGAACTGAGGCACAGAGAAGTGAAGTGACTTGTCCAAAGTCACACAGCTGGCAAGTGGCGGAGGCGGGATTAGAACCCAAGTCCTCTGACTCCCAAGCCCGGGCTCTTTCCACTAAGCCACGCCTCTTCTCTATAAACTATAATCTTATATAAGCTCTATATATGACTATAAGCTCGTTGTGGGCAGAGAATATATCTGCTTATTGTTGTATTGGACTCTCCCAAGCGCTTAGTACAGTGCTCTGCACTCCGTGAGCGCTCAATAAATAGGATGGAATGAATGTTCGCGTGCTGCCATCTCGTGGCCAACATGTGTCACTGCCGGGTTTTCTGTATTGCCGAAATAACAAAATAATCATTCATTCATTCAATCGTATTTATTGAGCGCTTCCTATGTGCAGAGCACTTTACTAAGCGCTTAATAATAATAATAATAATGCTATTTGTTAAGCGCTTACCATATGCAAAGCACTGTTCTAAGCTCTGGGGAGGATACAAGGTGATCAGGTTGTCCCCCGTGGGGCTCACAGTCTTCATCCCCATTTTCCAGATGAGGTCACTGAGGCCTAGAGAAGTGAAATGACTCGCCCAAAGTCACCCAGCTGACAACTGGCAGATCCGGGATTGGAACCCATGACCTGACTCCCAAGCCCGTGCTTTTCCCACTGAGCCACGCTGCTTCTCTAAACTCAGAAATAAAACTCAGGCAATAAGGGAGGAGGTGGATGATGGAGCCCAATTTTATCTAATAATAATAATAATGATGGCATTTGGTCAGCGCTTACTATGTGCAAAGCACTGTTCTAAGCGCTAGAGCTTACTACATGCCAGGCACTGTACTAAGTGCTGGGATGGATAATAATAATAATGATAGCATTTATTAAGCGCTTACTACGTGCAAAGCACTCAAATCCGGTTGGACACAGTCCCTGTCCCGCGTGGGGCTCCCAGTCTCAATCCCCGCTTTTCCAGATGAGGGAACTGAGGCCCAGAGAAGTGAAGTGACTTGCCCAAAGCCGCACAGCAGACAAGCGGCAGAGCCGGGATTAGAACCCAGGTCCTTCTGATTCCCAGGCCGGGTCTCTAACCACTAGACAATAATAATGATGGCATTTATTAAGCGCTTACTATGTGCCAAGCACTGTTCTAAGCGCTGAGGCGGTTACAAGGTGATCAGGTTGTCCCACGGGGAGCTCACAGTCTTCATCCCCATTTTCCAGATGAGGGAACCGAGGCCCAGAGAAGTGAAGTGACTTGCCCAAAGTCACACAGCAGACAAGTGGCGGAGCCGGAATTTGAACCCACGACCTCTGACTCCGAAGCCCGGGCTCTTTCCACTGAGCCACGCTGCTCAGGGTGGGAGGGATTGCTCCGAAGTTGGAACCAGACAAATAACCTAGGCTGTTTCTAGACTGTGAGCCTGTTGTTGGGTAGGGACCGTCTCTCTATGTTGCCTATTTGTACGTCCCAAGCGCTTAGTCCAGTGCCTGCGCACGGTAAGCGCTCAATAAATACGATTGAAAGAATGAAGGACCCCTTCTAGATCTTAAGCTCACTGTGGGCAGGGAATGTCAGTGTTTATTGTTGCACTGTCATTCATTCATTCACTCAATTGTATTTATCATCATCATCATCATCAATCGTATTTATTGAGCGCTTACAGTGTGCAGAGCACTGTACTAAGCGCTTGGGAAGTCCAAGTTGGCAACATATAGAGACGGTCTCTACCCAACAGTGGGCTCACAGTCTAGAAGAAGAAGAAGTTGTGGTGTCCTTTCCCAAGCGTTCAGTCCAGTGCTCTGCCTTCAGTAAGTGCTCAATAAATACGAACAAATGAGTAGAAAAGGACTATCATAAGCACAGCAAGGCCTAGGGCAGGATATGGAGGGGCTTGAGGAGACCGCGTATTATGGGGGGGTTAGCCTGGCAGTGCCCGGGGACGGAGGGGATGGGAGAAGACCCCCGCTTGGGCCGCCGTGGCACGGGCCGAGCGCCGCAGCTGATGACGGATGCCGCAGAGACAGTTTCCGTGTAGAAACTGGCGGGGTTCGGGGCGATCCCATCCTCTCAGGCCGCTCCCGGGAGGCTCCCAGGTGGTTGGGGGTCATAGGCCGTGACCTTTCACCCCTGGGAAGGGCGGATGACCCCCACTTCGGTCGACACGAGGGAGCAAAAAGTCTTCGCTGGACACGGAAATCCCAGCCCTCGCCTAGCAACCTTCCTTTCCTTCACCTGCCCGTCTCCAGTTGAGTTCGTCCCCTCGGGTCTTTTGAGGAGGGCTTACGGTGTGCCCAGCCCTGTACTAAGCGCTCGGAAGAGCACAGCATGGTGACGGACGCGCTCCCGACCCAACGAACTCACAGTCCACAAGGCCCCGATGGACGGACGGACAAACAGGACGACGCGATAGCGAAGGCCAACCCAAACGCGCAAAATCTCAAGCCTCGGCGTCTTGTCCGTGATGGAAAGCGGTGGGCACCGTGGCGATTTACTCCGCGACGATGGAGGAGATTGAGAGCGTGTGAGGATAAACCGGGAGCCAGGGACCCTCCATGGTGAGAGAGAGGGAAGGCGGCGGTTGTCGTGGACGCTTTTTCTCCGTAACGACGGGAGAGTCGGAGGGTGCGGGCTCCCAGTAGTAGGGCCGGGCCCCCGTTTCAGGAAATCTCACAAAGACCTTAATTCTCTCTCCCCCAAGTAACACTAATCATGATATTTCTTAAGCGCTTACTATGTGCCAAGCACTGTTCTAAGCACTGGGGAGGTTACAAGGCAAACAGGTTGTCCCACAGGGGGGCTCACAGTTTTAATCTCCATTTTACAGATGAGGTAACTGAGGCCCAGAGAAATGAAGAGATTTGCCCAAGTCACACAGCTGACAGTTGGTGGAGCCGGAATTTGAACCCATGACCGCTGACTCCAAAGCCTGGGCTCTTTCAACTGAGTCTTAGAGGCTTCCTCTTTTCTCCTGAAACAAACAAAAAAAACGGATCGGAGCGAAAGTCAGGGGCCGCGAACAGGGGGCTCTCTATTATCCTTAGATAATAGAGCTTAGAACAGTGCTTTGCACATAGTAAGCGCTTAACAAATACCATCATTATTATTATTATTATCCGTGGAGCTGCTGCGGATAAAGCAGATTTCTGGATAATCCAGAGTTTCTTTTCACCATGGCGCTCTCGGTTTTCCCCTCTAATAATAATAATAATGATGGCACTTGCTAAGTGCTTACTATGTGCAAAGCACTGTTCTAAGCACAGGGGAGGTTACAAGGTGATCAGGTTGTCCCACGGGGGGCTCACGGTCTTCATTCCCATTTTACAGATGAGGGAACTGAGGCACAGAGAATGATAATAATAATACCGATGGCATTTGTTAAGTGCTTACTTTGTGCCATCATCATCATCATCAATCATATTTATTGAGCGCTTACTATGTGCAGAGCACTGTACTAAGCGCTTGGGAAGTACAAATTGGCAACATCTAGAGACAGTCCCCACCCAACAGTGGGCTCACAGTCTAAAAGGGGGAGACAGAGAACTAAACCAAACATACTAACAAAATAAAATAAATAGAATAGATATGTACAAGTAAAATAGAGTAATAAATATGTACAAACACATATATATATAATATATGTTATATATAACACACATATTTATAAATAAATATGTTTATTTATAAATTTATTTATAAACAAATAAATAGAGTAATAAATATGCACAACAAACACTGGAGGGATGCAAGGTGATCAGGTTGTCCCACGTGGGGCTCCCATCTTAATCCCTATTTTCCAGATGAGGTCACTGAGGCCCAGGGAAGTGAAGTGACTTGCCCAAAGTCACCCAGCTGACAAGCGGCGGAGCCGGGACTCGAACCCACGACCTCTGACTCCCAAGCCCGGGCTCTTTCCACTGAGCCACGCTGCTTCTCGGAACTAAGAACCAGGAGCCTTTGGACGGCGTGTAGACAACGCAAGGCAGCTTGTCTCTCCTCCTCTGAGGAGCCTCTCCTCGTCCTCTCTACTAAATGTGAGCCTGTCGTTGGGTAGGGACCGTCTCTATACGTTGCCGACTTGGACTTCCCGAGCGCTTAGTACAGTGCTCTGCGCACAGTAAGCGCTCAATAAATACGATCGAATGAATGAAGGAATGAATGGAGACGAGAAGGGGACCCAGAACTGGGGCTCGAGGGACTCCCCTCAGTTAGGGGGTGGGAGGCCGAGGAGGAGCTCAAGAAAGAGACGGAGAGTGAGCGGCGGGAGAGATGGGAGGAGAACCAGTCACTTCACTTCTCTGTGCCTCAGTTCCCTCATCTGTAAAATGGGGATTAATGCTGTGAGCCCCCCGTGGGACAACCTGATCACCTTGTAACCTCCCCAGCGCTTAGAACAGTGCTTTGCACATAGTAAGCGCTTAATAAATGCCATCATTATTATTATTATTAGGGGTTCAAATCCCACCTCCGCCAGTTGTCAGCTGTGTGACTTTGGGCAAGTCACTTCACTTCTCTGGGCCTCAGTTCCCTCATCTGTAAAATGGGGATGAAGCCTGTGAGCCCCCCCGGCGTGGGACAACCTGATCACCTTGTAACCTCCCCAGCGCTTAGAATGGTGCTTTGCCCATAGTAAGTGCTCAATAAATGCCATTATTATTATTATTATTCTTATTATTATGAGTTCAAATCCCGCCTCCGCCAATTGTCAGCTGTGTGACTTTGGGCAAGTCACTTCACTTCTCTGAGCCTCAGTTCCCTCATCTGTAAAATGGGGATGAAGCCTGTGAGCCCCCCCGCCCCCCGCCGTGGGACAGCCTGATCACCTTGTAACCTCCCCAGCGCTTAGAACAGTGCTTGGCACATAGTAAGCACTTAATAAATGCCATTATTATTATTATTATTATGGGTTCAAATCCCGCCTTCGGCAATTGTCAGCTGGGTGACTTTGGGCAAGTCACTTCACTTCGCTGGGCCTCAGTGACCTCATCTAGAAAATGGGGACAAAGATTGTGAGCCCCCCGTGGGACAACCTGATCACCTTGTAACCTCCCCAGCGCTTAGAACAGTGCTTTGCACACAGTAAGTGCTTAATAAATGCCATCATTATTATTACTTACTTACCCCTTCAGAGCACAGCAGGTTGTCCAATGTCTCCAGCAGATTTTGATGTGCTGGGCGACCCTCTCCATGCGGCGGACCTCTTTCCTGTAAAATAAGGACAAAGTCAGTGAGCCCCGTGTGATACAGAGACCATGCCCAACCTGATTATCTTCTATTTACCCCAGCGCTTAGTACAGTGCCCGGTGGGTAAGCTTGTACTGGGCAAGGGTGTCTGTTGTTTGTTGTAGTGTACTATCATTAAATAGTTTTAAGTGAAAGGCACATAGTAATCGCTTTAATGATGGCATTTATTAAGCGCTTACTATGTGCCAAGCACTGTTCTAAGCACTGGGGAGGTTACAAGGTGATCAGGTTGTCCCACAGGGAGTCACAGTCTTCATCCCCATTTGACAGATGAGGTCACTGAGGCACAGAGAAGTTAAGTGACTTGCCCAAGGTCACACACCTGACAAGAGGCAGAGCCAAGATTAGAACCCACGACCTCTGACTCCAAAGCCCGGGCTCTTTCCACTGAGCCACGCCGCTTCTCTAATTAATAATAATAATAATCAACCCCAGCGCTTAGTAGACTGTGAGCCCACTGTTGGGTAGGGAATGTCTTTATATGTTGCCAACTTGTACTTCCCAAGCGCTTAGTACAGTGCTCTGCACACAGTAAGCGCTCAATAAATATGATTGATTGATTGATTGATTAATACAGCATCACTCAACATTAAAAAACAAAAAACGGAACTTCATAGCTCTTTCGAAAGAGTGTCACGTACTTTGAAGATACAGAATTCCCAAGGTTAAGCACGCCACCAGGAACACGGGAATTATAATCAGGACGAACCTGTGCCTTGGAAAACTTTCTGTTAAAAAAAAGTCAGACACAGGAAGGGATTTAGGGTTGGGGCTGCAACATACATTCACATAATACATAAATATACTACTGTAATTATGTTAATCAAATTTGGGAAACTTTCTGTTAAAAAAAGTCAGAGACAGGAAGGGATTTAGGGTTGGGGCTGCAACATTCATTCACATAATGCATAAATATACTGCTGTAATCATGTTAATTGAATTATTTCATTTATTTGGGTTTTTTGAGTGCTTACTGCGTGCGGAGCACTGTACCAAGCGCTTGGGAGAGTCCAATATAACAATAAACAGACCCATTCCCCGCCCACAAGGAGCTTATGGTCTAGAGGGGGAGACGGATATTAATAGAAATAAAATATAATAATATAATAAAAGAGCACAAATGTAATAAATACTTATATTCGGTCCTGCCTCCCCATTTAGACGGACATTAATATAAACAAATATAATCAAATAATACAAATATAAGAAATATTTGTATTAAAGTCTGTATACCCCCTCTAAACTGTCAGCTCCTTGTGGGCGGGGAAACTGGTCTACCAACTCTGTTACACTGTACTCTCCCAAGCGCTTAGTACAGTGCTCTGCACACAGTAAGTGCTCAATAAATACCATTTATCGATTGATTGATTACTCTTTCAAGGGTACAGTGGTACTCTCCAAAAAATACTGCTCATTGATTGCCTGACCAGCTATTCGCTGCGGCCAAGGAGAGCGAGATCTTTTTGTTCTGTGCTCTTCCAAGCATGAGTATTACCTTTTAGTAATGAGAATTATGGCATTCGTTAAGCGCTTAGTATGTGCCAGGCACTGTACTAAGCGCTGGGGTGGATACAAGCAAATCGGGTTGGACGCAGTCCCTGTCCCACATGGGGCTCACAGTTTCAATCCCCATTTTATAGGTGAGGTCACCGAGGCACAGCAAAGTGACTTGCCCAAGGTCACACAGCAGACATGTGGAAGAGCCGGGATTAGAACCCAGGACCTTCTGACTTGCTTGGCACAAGGTAAGCACTTGGACAAATATTATCTTGGAGAGGCAGTGTGCTTAGACAAATACCACTATTATCTTGGAGAAGCAGTGTGGCTTAGTGGCTACAGCCCGGACTTGGGAGTCAGAGGTCGTGGGTTCTAATCCCGGCTCTGCCCCTTGTCTGCTGTGTGACCTCGGGCGAGTCGCTTCACTTCTCTGGGCCTCAGTTCCCTCATCTGTCAAAAATGGGGATGAAGACTGTGAGCCCCACAGGGGCCAGGGACTACGTCCACTTGATGACCTTGTATCCCCCCCAGCGCTTAGAACAGTGCTTGGCACATAGTAAACGCTTAACAAGTACCGTAATTATCAGTGGTAGTAGTAGCAAGCACTCAATAAATGCCACCGATTGATCGACTGACTGTAGAAACCACCGCCGGGCGGGTGTTGAAGACCGTCAGCTCGTTGTGGGCAGGGAATGTGTCCGTTTATTGTTGTAGTGTCCTCTCCTGAGCGCTTAGTACAGTGCGCCACATGCAGTAAGCCCTCGTTCGATACGCCCGAATGAAAGATCGACTGGCCAGAGTTACAATAATAATGATGGCATTTATTAAGCACTTACTATGTGCAAAGCACTATTCTAAGTGCTGGGGAGGTTACAAAATGATCCGATTGTCCCACGGGGGGCTCACAGTCTTCACCCCCATTTTCCAGATGAGGGAACTGAGGCCCAGAGGAGTGAAGTGACTTGCCCAAAGTCACATAGCTGACAAGTGGCGGAGCCGGGATTTGAACCCATGACCTCTGACTCCAAAGCCTGCGTTCTTTCCACTGAGCCACGCTGCTTCACAACAGGAAACTGTCGGACATAATAATGATAATAATGGCATTTATTAAGCGCTTACTATGTGCAAAGCACCGTTCTAAGCGCTGAGGAAGTTACAAGTCGATCAGGTTGTCACACGGGGGGCTCTCAGTCTTCATCCCCATTTTACAGATGAGGTCACTGAGGCACAGAGAAGTTACGCGACTTGCCCAAAGTCACACAGCTGACAAGTGTATATCTGTATATATAGATGTATATATGTATATATGTTTGTACATATTTATTACTCTATTTATTTTAGTTGTACATATCTATTCTATTTATTTTATTTTGTTAGCATGCTTGGTTTTGTTCTCTGTCCCCCCCTTTTAGACTGTGAGCCCACTGTTGGGTAGGGACTGTCTCTATATGTTGCCAACTTGGATTTCCCAAGTGCTTAGTACAGTGCTCTGCACACAGTAAGCGCTCAATAAATACGATTGATTGAAGTGGCAGAGCCGGGACATCAGTTTGGTTCTGGGGTCGTTCATTCAATCGTACTTATTGAGCGCTTATCGCGTGCAGAGCACTGTACTAAGCGCTTGGGAAGTACAATTGGGCAACAAATAGAGACAATCCCTGCCCACAGTGGGCTGGCGGTCTAGAGGGGTCGTTGGGCCCTGACTTCCCACCCGTAGCCCACCACGGGGCGGGAATATTCACCGGCCACGATGCAGGCCGGAGGTAAAATCGAGGACCGGTTGGTGGAGCGGGGATTGCTCACGATGCACTGGAGCCTCTCCACCTCCAACGCCTCCTCTTCTGAGAATTCCACCTGCCATTCCCTGAGGTTTTCCCGCGGGGGTTCGGCTTCCCAGTGGGAAGTCAGCCGGAAATGGAAGACTTCGGGAAGCTGGCACCTCACCACCACGGTGCGGTTGGCAAAAATGCAGTTCATGGTCGGCTCGGGGAGGGATCCTGGGGAAAAAAATAAAACAACACGAAAGGAGTTTAAGCGCTTGGTCCAGTGCTCTGCACACAGTAGGCGCTCAGTAAATACGACTGAATGAACGGACGAGTTCTGGGTCGGAGTCGGAGGCCGTCTGGGGGTCCGCACACGCAGCTGCTCGTTGTGGGCAGGGAATGAGTCCGTTTAGGGTTGTTTTGTCCTCTCCTAGGCGCTTAGCCCAGTGCTTTGCACACAGTAAGCGCCCAATAAATACGACTGAATGAGTGAATGAATGAGCTGACCGGCGTGGCTGCTCCCTGAGGGTGAGAATCGTGTTCACTTAAACTACTGTCCTTTTCCAAACGCTCAGTAAAGTGTTCTAATAATTGTGGTATTGTGGTTAAGCGCTTACTATGTGTCAGGCACTGTTCTAAGCACCGGGGTAGATACAAGCTTATCAGGTTGTCCCACGTGGGGTTCACAGTCTTCATCCCCATTTTACAGATGAGGGAACTGAGGCACAGAGAATAATAATAATAATAATGATGGCAGTTGTTAAGCGCTTACTATGTGCCAAGCACTGTTCTAAGCACTGGGGAGGTTACAAGGTGATCAGGTTGTCCCACGGGGGGCTCAAAGTCTTCATCCCCATTTTACAGATGAGGGAACTGAGGCACAGAGAATAATAATAATAATAATAATAATAATGGTAGTTGTTAAGCACTTACTATGTGCCAAGCACTGTTCTAAACGCCGGGGAGGTTACAAGGTGATCAGGTTGTCCCACAGGGGGCTCACAGTCTTCATCCCCATTTTACAGGTGAGGGAACTGAGGCACAGAGAATAATAATAATAATAATAATGGTAGTTGTTAAGCGCTTACTATGTGCCAAGCACTGTTCTAAGCGCCGGGGAGGTTACAAGGTGATCAGGTTGTCCCACGGGGGGCTCACAGTCTTCATCCCCATTCTACAGATGAGGGAACTGAGGCACAGAGAAGAAAAGTGACTTGCCCAAAGTCACACAGCAGACAAGTGGCGGAGCCGGGATTAGAATCCAGGACCTCTGACTCCCAAGCCCGGGCTCTCTCTCTGCTTCTCTATGGTATTGTATTGAGCCCTTACTATGTGCGGTGCACTGTACTAAGCGCTTGGGAGAGGACAATACAACAGAGTTGGTAGACACCTTCCCTGCCCCGTTGTGTACGATGTTACCCACAGGGACGATGCGGGGTTTTACCCTACTTGTCATCGCCTCCGAAAGAAAACAGGAGCGCTTAGACCAGTGCCAGGCACGTAGTAAGCGCTCAACAAATACCCTAAAAAAAAAACCACTTTCATCGACTACTCACGGACGACCAGAAGGCTCCAATTTGCTGCTTTGCCGGATTCTGGAAATGCCACTTTATACAGCCCTTGATCTTTGGATTTTAAATTGGGGATCGTCAAGCTTCCCGAGGATGTATCCAATGATGCCCTTTCCCTTAAGATGCCTTCAAAAACAGGCGTAGTGTCTGAGGAAGTCCAATCGAGGATTACATCCTTATCCTTCCACCACAGGATAAGGCCGCCCGTAAACTTAAACGGTGGCACAAGCGTGATATTTTTACCAAGGAGTCCAAATATCTCCGAGGCCTGCACTTGGTTGAAATCTGCGGAGAGAAAAAAGGGAGGTGATCACTCAGACTGTTCCGAACGTAGACACGAAATAGTCCTTTCTGCCGCTCAATCACGGCACGGAATAATAATAATAATAATAATGGTGGTATTTGTTAAGCGCCTGATCAGGTTGTCCCACGTGGGGCTCACAGTCTTCATCCCCATTTTCCAGATGAGGGAACTGAGGCCCAGAGAAGTGAAGCAACTTGCCCAAAGTCACCCGGCTGACAAGTGGCGGAGTCGGCATTTGAACCCACGACCTCGGACTCCAAAGCCCGGGCTCTTTCCACTGAGCCATGCTGCTTCTCTAAATGTCCTATGTGGGTCTGTCTGTCTAAATGCGATTGACTGAATGACTAATAATATTAAATAATAATAATAATGGGATTTATTAAGCGCTTACTATGTGCAAAGCACTGTTCTAAGTGCCGGGGAGGTTACAAGGTGATCAGGTTGTCTCATGGGGGGCTCACAGTCTTAATCCCCATTTTCCAGATGAGGTAATACAGATAGACACCTGACAGATATGGGCATAATCAATCGTAGTTATTGAGTGCTTACTATGTAAAGAGCACTGTACTAAATAATAATAATAATAATGGGATTTATTAAGCGCTTACTATGTGCAAAGCACTGTTTTAAGCGCCGGGGAGGTTACAAGGTGATCAGGTTGTCCCACGGGGGGCTCACAGTCTTAATCCCCATTTTCCAGATGAGGTAATACAGATAGACACCTGACAGATATAGGCATAATCAATCGTAGTTATTGAGTGCTTACTATGTAAAGAGCACTGTACTAAATAATAATAATAATAATAATAATGGGATTTATTAAGCGCTTACTATGTGCAAAGCACTGTTCTAAGCACCGGGGAGGTTACAAGGTGATCAGGTTGTCTCACGGGGGGGTTCACAGTCTTAATCCCCATTTTCCAGATGAGGTAATACAGATAGATACCTGACAGATATGGGCATAATCAATAGTAGTTATTGAGTACTTACTATGTAAAGAGCACTGTACCAAATAATATAATAATAATGGGATTTATTAAGCGCTTACTATGTGCAAAGCACTGTTCTAAGCATTGGGGAGGTTACAAGATGATCAGGTTGTCTCACGGGGGGCTCACAGTCTTAATCCCCATTTTCCAGATGAGGTAATACAGATAGATACCTGACAGATATGGGCATAATCAATTGTAGTTATTTAGTACTTACTATGTAAAGAGCACTGTACTAAATAATAATAATAATAATGAGATTTATTAAGCGCTTACTATGTGCAAAGCACTGTTTTAAGCACCGGGGAGGTTACAAGGTGATCAGGTTGTCCCACGGGGGGGCTCACAGTCTTAATCCCCATTTTCCAGATGAGGTAATACAGATAGATACCTGACAGATATGGGCATAATCAATCGTAGTTATTGAGTACTTACTATGTAAAGAGCACTGTACTAAACAATAATAATAATAATAATGAGATTTATTAAGTGCTTACTATGTGCAAAGCACTCTTCTAAGTGCCAGGGAGGTTACAAGGTGATCAGGTTGTCCCACGGGGGGCTAACAGTCTTAATCCCCATTTTCCAGATGAGGTAATACAGATAGATACCTGACAGATATGGGTATAATCAATCATAGTTATTGAGTGCTTACTATGTATAGAGGACTGTACTAAATAATAATAATAATAATAATGGGATTTATTAAGCGCTTACTATGTGCAAAGCACTGTTCTAAGCGCTGGGGGGGTTACAAGGTGATCAGGTTGTCCCACGGGGGGCTCACAATCTTCATCCCCATTTTCCAGATGAGGGAACCGAGGCCCAGAGAAGTGAAGTGACTTGCCCAAGTCACACAGCTGACAAGTGGCGGAGCCGGGATTTGAACCCGTGACGTCTGACTCCAAAGCCCGGGCTCTTTCCACTGCTTCTCTACTTGTGGGGGGTACAACATAATAGAGTTGCTAAACAGGTTCCTTGCTCACAGTGAGCTGACAGTCTAGAGGGAGAGACGGACAATAAGCGTTACAGCTCTTTTAGAATTTGTCTAGTAGGTTTTCCGGCTTTGGCTCAGCGCTTAGAACAGTGCTTTGCACATAGTAAGCGCTTAATAAATGCCATCATCATTAACAAATCTGTCTCCCCCTTCTAGACTGTGAGCCTGTTGTTGGGTAGGGACCGTCTCTGTTGCCGAATTGTACTTCCCAAGCGCTTAGTACAGTGCTCTGCACACAGTAAGTGCTCAATAAATACGATTGATTGATTGCTCTGCACACAGTAAGCACTCAATAAATACGATGCAATGAATGCTTGACACATAGTAAGCGCTTAATAAATGCCATTCTCATTGCGTAGTAATAGTATTTATTAGTATCATCCCGTATCCGCGTGGCATAGTGGATGGAGTCCGGGCTTGGGAGTCACAACGTCATGAGTTCTAATCCCGGCTCCGCCACCTGTCTGCTGTGTGACCCTGGGCAAGTCACTTCACTCCTCTGGGCCTCAGTTCCCTCATCTGTCAAATGAGGATTGAGACTGTGAACCCCACGTGGGACAGGGACTGTGTCCAACTGGATTTGCTTGTAACCACCCCAGTGCCTACCCCATCATCATCATCATCAATCGTATTTATTGAGCGCTTACTATGTGCAGAGCACTGTACTAAGCGCTTGGGAAGTACAAATTGGCAACATCTAGAGACAGTCCCTACCCAACAGTGGGTTCACAGTCTAGAAGGGGGAGACAGAGAACAAAACCAAAAATACTAACAAAATAAAATAAATAGAATAGATATGTACAAGTAAAATAAATAAATAAATAGAGTAATAAATATGTCTGGGACATAGTAAGCGCTTAACAAATACCATCATTATTATTATTATTATTATCACTATCATTATTATTCACCATCTAACACTTATTGGATATTTCCAGCCTCCCCCGCCCAACTGACCCTCCCAAACTGTAGCCTGTATAGTCATACCCTAATATTCTAGCCTTCCTCCGGCCTATGATTTATTTTAGACTCTGTGTCAGATTCCCAGAGGGCAGGGATCTTGTCTACTACTACTAATAATAATACTACTAATGATGGCATTTGTTAAGCGCTTACTATATGCGAAGCACTGTTCTAAGCACTGGGGGGATACAAGGTGATCAGGCTATCCCACATAGGGCTCACAGTCTTAATCCCCATTTTCCAGATGAGGTCACTGAGGCTCAGAGAAGTTAAGTGACTTGCCCAAGGTCACACAGCAGACATGTGTCCGAGCCAGGATTAGAACCCATGACCTCTGACTCCTAAGCCCGGGCTCTTTCCACTGAGCCACAATGCTTCTCTGGCCTCTCCCAAGAGTCCTACTGGACTTTCAAATAATAATAATAATAATGGCATTTGTTAAGTGCTTACTATGTGCAAAGCACCGTTCTAAGCGCTGGGGAGGTTACAAGCTGATCAGGTTGTCCCATGGGGGGCTCACAGTCGTAATCCCCATTTTACAGATGAGGTAACTGAGGCACAGAGAAGTTGTGACTTGCCCGAAGTCACCCAGCTGACAATTGGTGGAGGCGGCATTTGAACCCATGACCTCTGACTCCAAAGCCCGGACTCTTTCCACTGAGCCACGCTGCTTCCCGAGATCTTAGTAGAGTGCTCAGTAAATAGTCCGCATCGATTAAGGCTTACTCTAGGTAAAGTATCTCACTAATTACAAGAGTAATTGCAAGGTAAACAAATCAGACCAGCTCCACCCTAAACGGACAAGAGGAGAAAACAGAAACAAGTAATCCCAAAATGAATAATCTGGCCTAGTGGAAAGGGCCTGGTGCTTAGGAGTCAAAGGACCTGGGTTCTAATCCCGCTCTGCCACTTGACTTTGGGCAAATCACTTCTCCTCTCTGGGCCTCAGCTACCTGCGAGTCCCATGTGGGACAGGGACCGTGTCCAACCTGATTTCCTTGTATCTACTACTAATAATGTGGTATTAAGTGCTCACTATGTGCACTATTCTAAGCACTGGGGTAGTGCCTGGCAAAATAATAAATGCTTAATAAATACCTTTTTTTAAAAAACCATCCGGCAGGCCAGGGGAAAGTCAGAATTAGAACCCACATCCCTCGACTCCCAAGCCCGGTCTGTTTTCACTAGGCCACACTGCTTGTCCTGCTGGGGCCTCCTCTCAGGCCTTATTCATTCTTTCATTCATTCGATCTTATTTATTGAGCGCTTACTGTGTGCAGAGCACTGTACTAGATGCTTGGGAGAGTAAAAGATGACAATAAACAGACACATTCCCTGCCCACAGTGAGCCCAGAGGCAGGAAACAGACAACAATACAGATAAATTTCTTGACTGTGAGTCCGTTGTTGGGAAGGGACCGTCTCCATATGTTGCCGACTTGGACTTCCCAAGCGCTTAGTCCAGTGCTCTGCGCACAGTAAGCGCTCAATAAATACGGTTGAATGAATAAACAAATAGATCTGGACCTAAGCGGCGTGGGGCTGGGAGAGGGCGGTGAATAAAGAGAGTGAGTCCGGGCGACGCAGAAGGGAGTGGGAGAAGAGGAGAGGAGGGCGCAGTCAGGGAAGGCTTCTTGGAGGAGGTGGGCCTTCAGTAAGGCTTGGAAGGCGTGGGGAGAGTCATAGTTTGTGGGATTTGAGGAGGGAGGGCGTTCCACGACAGAGACAGGACATGCTGCTTCTCTAATGCACATTATTAACAAAATAAATAGAATAGTAAATATGTACAAGTAAAATAAATAGGGTAATAAATCTGTGCAAAAACATGGGAAGCAGCATGGCTCAGTGGAAAGAGCGCAGGCTTGGGAGTCAGAGGTCATGGGTTCGAATCCCGGCTCCACCACTTGTCGGCTGTGTGACCTTGGGCAAGTCCCTTCACTTCTCTGTGACTCAGTGACCACATCTGTAAAATGGGGATTAAGACTGTGAGCCCCAAGTGGGACAACCTAATCACCTTGTATCCCCCCCCGGCGCTTAGAAGAGTGCTTGGCACATAGTAAGCTCTTAAGAAATACCATCATTATTATTATTATTATATACAGTTGCTGTGGGGAGGGGAGGGAGGTATGGCGGGGTGGGGATGGGGAGGAGGAGAGGAAAAAGGGGGCTCAGTCTGGGAAGGCCAGTGCTTGACACATAGTAAGCGCTTAGCAAAGACAATTATTAGTATTATTATCATCAATCGTATTTATTGAGCACTTACTGTGTGCAGAGCACTGTACTAAGCACTTGGGAAGTACAAGTTGGCAACACATAGAGACAGTCCCTACCCAACAGTGGGCTCACAGTCTAAAAGTATTAGTATTAGTATTATTAGTATTAGTTTTATTAGTATTAGCATTATTAGTATTATTACTGGAGAAAGACAGCCGAAGGAAGCCCCAGATGAATGATAGGTCAAAGCCGAACGACGTAGGCCCCCACTGGAAATGAAACTGTCTTCATTCCCGCTTCCTTCTTCACGTCTCACGTCAAGCCTCTCTACTTCTACCACCAGCATTCCTGGAAAAGCCTCAAATTCTTCTCCCTGATTCCAGGAATGTGGATGTGGGAGATATTCCTTAGGCCGAACTCTTCCTGATAATAGAAGCAGCGTGGTCTAGTGGAAAGAGCCCGGGCTTGGGAGTCTGAGGTCATGGGTTTTAATTCCACCTCCACCATTTGTCTGCTGTGTGACCCTGGGCAAGACACTTCACTTCTCTGTGTCTCAGTTACCTCATCTGTAAAATGGGTATTCATTCATTCATTTATTCATTCATTCCATCGTATTTATTGAGCGCTTACTGTGTGCAGAGCACTGGACTAAGCGCTTGGGAAGTCCAAGTTGGCAACATATAGAGACGGTCCCTACCCAACAGCGGGTTCACAGTCTAGAAGGGGGAGACGGATGACAAAACAAAACATATTAACAAAATAAAATAAATAGAATAAATATGTACAAGTAAAATAGAGTAATAAATATTCATTCAATTGTATTTATTGAGCGCTTTACTGCGTGCAGAGCACTGGACTAAGCGCTTGGGAAGTACAAGTTGGCAACATATAGAGACAGTCCCTACCCAACAGCGGGCTAACAGTCTGGAAGGGGGAGACGGATGACAAAACAAAACATATTAACAAAATAAAATAAAGAGAATAAATATGTACAAGTAAAATAGAGTAATAAATATTCATTCAATCATATTTATTGAGCGCTTACTGTGTGCAGAGCACTGTACTAAGCGCTTGGGAAGTACAAGCTGGCAATGTATAGAGACGGTCCCTACCCAACAGCGGGCTCACAGTCTAGAAGGGGGAGACAGACAACAACACAAAGCATATTAACAAAATAAAATAAATAGAATATTTATTGAGCGCTTACTGTGTGCAGAGCACTGTACTAAGCGCTTGGGAAGTACAAGCTGGCAACATATAGAGACGGTCCCTACCCAACAGCGGGCTCACAGTCTAGAAGGGGAAGACAGACAACAAAACAAGGCATATTAACAAAATAAAATAAATAGAATAGTAAATATGTACCAGTAAAATAGCCCCACGTGGGACAACCTGATTAACCAGCGCTTAGAACAGTACTTGGCATATAGTAAGCGCTTGACAAATACCACAGTTTTTTTCCCCCTCTGGGCCTCAGTTCCCTCATCTGGAATATGGGGATTAAATCCTCCTTCCTCTGACTTAATAATAATAATAATAATGATCAATCAATCATATTTATTAAGTGCTGTGGGGGCTCACAATCTCAATCCCCATTTTGTGAGCCCCATGTGGGACAGGGACCATCCAACCTGATGATCTTGTGTCTACCCTAGCGCTTAGTACAGTGCCCGACACATAGTAAGCACTTAAACAATACCATAAAAATAATAATGGAAAAAATAGGATATAATATCTTACAATGTTACTATAATATGATTTTATAATATATTGTATTGATATGTTATGAAGCATGGCAAAGTGGCTAGAGCCCGGGCACGGGGGGCAGAAGGTCATGGGTTCTAATCCCAGCTCCGCCACTTGTATGCTGTGTGACCCTGGGCAAGTCACTTCACTGATCTGGGTCTCAGTTACCTCATCTGTAAAATGGGGATGGAGACTGCGAGCCCCACGCAGGACCGGGACTGTGTTCAACCCGATTTGCTTGCATCCACCCCAGCGCTTAGTACAGTACCTGGTACATAGAAAGCACTTAACAAATACCGTCTTATGATTTATCTATTTTATGTCATTAGTAATATATCCCCTTCTAGACTGTGAGCCCGCTGTGGGGTAGGGACCGTCTCTATATGTTACCAACTTGTACTTCCCAAGCGCTTAGTACAGTGCTCTGCACACAGTAAGAGCTCAATAAATACGACTGACTGAATGAATGAATGAATATTTTTTATTTTAGATTGTGAACCCCTGCTAGGGACAGGGATCTCCACTTGTATATTTTTTGCCAGCGCTTAGTACAGTGCTCTACATAAACACTACAGTTCTCTAATAAACACTACTACTACTTCTACCGGGTTCTAATCCCAGCTCTGCCGCTTGTCAGCTGTGTGACCTTGGGCAAGCCACTTACCTTCTCTGTGCCTCAGTTGCCTCATCTGCAAAATGGGTATTAAGAGTGTGAGCCCCATGTGGGACAACCTGGTCGCCTTGTAACCTCCCCAGAGCTTAGAACAGTAATAGTAAGTGCTTAATAAATGCCATTATTATTATTATTATTTTTATTACCCCACTGCTTAGGACAGTGCTTAACAAATACCATCATTATTATTAGTACTATTATTACAACCATCATTACTAATCATTAGTATTAAGAGCTCACTCCAGGCCAGACGCTGAGGTAGATACAAAATAATCAGACCAGCACAGTCCCTCACAGCCTAAGAGGGAGGGAAAGTCTCTTATCTCCATTTTACAGCTGAAGGGATGGGAGTTTAGAGAGATTTAGTGACTTGCTCAAGGTCACCCAGCAGACAGCGTGGCTCAGTGGAAAAAGCCCGGGCTTTGGAGTCAGAGGTCATGGGTTCGAATCCCAGCTCCACCACAAGTCTGCTGTGTGACCTTGGGCAAGTCACTTAACTTCTCTGAGCCTCAGTTACCCCATCTCTAAAAATGGGGATTAAGACTGTGAGCCCTACGTGGGTCAACTTGATCCCACTGTATCCCCCCCAGCGCTTAGAACATTGCTTTGCACATAGTAAGCGCTTAACAAATGCCATGATTATTATTATTATTACAGGGCCAGGGCCCGAATTTCTTCTGACTCCCAGAATCGCAGGTTTTCCACCAGGTTTCAAGGCGGAGAAGGCCGGGAAAGGAGTTACAAGGGACCTGGATTTAGGAATTGGGGGAAAGGGGATGGGGCAGACAGCCAGGAGGACGCGTCCATGTCCATGAGAAAGATATATTTCCTTTTCACAAACAGGAAGTTGGGTGGGGCTTTAAAGCAGGCCAACTTGATCTTGGCTCTAGTAGTAATGGTATTTATTAAGGCCTAATTTTGTTCGGAACCCCGGAGAAAGTGCTGGGAAAGAGCCGACTGGAAAAGGAGAAAAAGATAGAAAGGAGAGGAGAGAGAAAAGAGGAAAAAGAGACGGAGAGAAAGTAGAGGAAGAGAGATTGAATGAATGAATATAACCTGCCCCTGAAATCAATCGTATTTATTGAGCGCTTACTGTGTGCAGAGCACTGTACTAAGCGCTTGGGAAGTACAAGTTGGCAACACATAGAGACGGTCCCTACCCAACAGTGGGCTCACAGTCTAGAAAGGTCTTTCAATCTCTTCCTCTACTTTCTGTCTCTTTTTCCTCTTTTAATAATAATAATAATAATGACATTTATTAAGGACTTACTCCGTGCAAAGCATCATCATCATCATCATCAATCGCATTTATTGAGCGCTTACTATGTGCAGAGCACTGTACTAAGCGCTTGGGAAGTACAAATTGGCAACATATAGAGACAGTCCCTACCCAACAGTGGGCTCACAGTCTAAAAGCACCGTTCTAAGCGCTGGGGAGGTTACAAGGTGATCAGGTTGTCCCACGGGGGGCTCACAGTCTTCATCCCCATTTTCCAGATGAGGTCACTGAGGCACAGAGAAGTTGTGACTTGGCCAAAGTCACACAGCTGACAATTGGCAGAACCGGGATTTGAACCCATGACCTCTGACTCCAAAGCCCGTGCTCTTCCCACTGAGCCACACTGCTTCTTTCTTTCTCTCCTTTCTACCTCTTTCTCCTCTTCTCTCTCCTCTCTTTTTTCCCTGTCACTTTCTCCTTTTCTCTCTCTCTCTATGTCTCCTTTCTCTCCTCTCCCCTTCTCTCTCCTTTTCTGTCTCTCCTGTCTTTCTCCTCTTTTGTTTTTCCTTCTCCTGTCTCTCTCCCTTATGTCTTTTCTTTCTCTTCTATCTCGCTCTCCACTCTCCTCTCCCATATTTCGCCTTCTCTCCTTTCTCTTTTGTTTTTCCTTGTCTCTCTCCCGTATCTCTTTTTTCTCTTCTCACTCTCCACTCTCTCCTCTTCCATCTTTCTCTTTCTCTCCTTTTCTCTCTCCTCTCTTGTCTTTCTCCTCTTTTTTTCCTTCTCCTGTCTCTCTCCCTCTTCTCTTTCCTCTCTCCCCGTCTCTCTCTCATCTCTCCTTTCCTTTCTCTGTCTCCTCTCTACCTTTCTCCTCTCCCACCTCTCTTCTTCTATCTCTCTTTTTCTCTCTCATCTCTCCTGCCTTTTTCTTTTGTTTTTCCTTCTCTCTTGTCTCTCTCCCTTTCTGTCTCTTCGCTCTCCCCCTCTCCTCTGTCCTTTTGTCTCCTCTCTCATTCTCTTTCCTCTCTTTTTTCTTCCATCTGTCCCTCTCCTCTTTCCTTTTCTCTCCTCTCATTCTTTTCCCTCTCTCCCTCTCTCCTCTCTCTCTGTCTTTCCCCCTTCTTCTCCATCTCTCCTCCTCTCTGTTTCCCTCACGCTCTCTGCATCTCTTAGGATGTCAGCGAAGATTTTTCAGAAGAGTTTTGCAAGCCTCCACGTGGACTTTAAGAGAAGCACCAACTCCTCCTTGTCCCCTGAAAATCCCCTTTATTGTGAGCATCTGGCAGTGACAGTTTTAGGTATTTTCCCAGAGCTAAGAGCTTTCCCTTTTCCCTGACGTTTGAGATTGGACTCTTTCCATATGTGTGACTGATTCTTTCAAACCTCTTCTCTTGCCAAACTGCCTCAGAAACCAGTTTCGGGCCTCAAAAGCACCTCCCAAAATACATGCCCACCCAATTGTAACCATTCCACTATTTAGTCGGAGGGCTTACTAATAATCCTAAATGCCTCAGTGGTCTCATCTGTAAAATGGGGATTGAGACTGAGAGCTCCATATGGGACAGGGACTGTACCCAACCCGATTTGCTTGTTTCCACCCCAGAGCTCAGTAACGATGATGAATAATTATGGTATTTAATAATAATAATAATAATGGTATTTGTTAAGCGCTTACTATGTGCTTGCACTGTTCTAAGGTGATCAGGTTGTCCCACGTGGGGCTCACAGTCTTCAGCCCCACTTTACAGATGAGGGAACTGAGGAACAGAGAAGTGAAGTGACTTGCCCAAAGTCACACAGCTGACAAGTGGCAGAGCCGGGATTCGAACCCATGATCTCTGCCTGCCAAGCCTGGGCTCTTTCCACTGAGCCACGCTGCTTCTCCAGGCACTGTACTAAGCGCTGGGGTGGATACAAGCAAATCAGATTGGACACAGTCCCTGTCCCACGTGGGGCTCACAGTCTCAATCCCCGTTTTACAGATGAGGGAACTGAGGCCCAGAGAAGTGAAGTGACTCGCCCAACGTCACACACAGCAGATGAGTGGCGGAGCCGGGATTAGAACCCATGACCTTCAGATTCCCGGGCCCGGGCTCTAGCCACTACACCATAGTACAGTGCCTGGCACACAGTAAGCGCTTAACAAATAGCAGAATTATTATTAGTAGTAGTATTTCTTAAGCAGTCATTATTCATTCATTCATTCATTCATTCATTCAATCGTATTTATTGAGCGCTTACTGTGTGCAGAGCACTGTACTAAGTGCTGGGGAAGTACAAGTCGGCAACATATAGAGACGGTCCCTACCCAACAACAGGCTCACATTATGTGTCAATCACTGGGGTAGTCAGTCAATTGTATTTATTGAATGCTTACTGAGTGCGGAGCACTGTACTAAGCACTTAGAAGAGTACGATACAAGGCAGCTCAGAGATAATAATAATAATAATGGCATTTATTAAGTGCTTACTATGTGCAAAGCACTGTTCTAAGCGCTGAGGAAGTTACAAGGTAATCAGGTTGTCCCACGGGGGGCTCACAGTCAATCCCCACTTTACAGATGGGGTCACTGAGGCACAGAGAAGTGAAGTGACTTGCCCAAAGCCACCCAGCTGACAATTGGCGGAGCCGGGATTTGAACCCATGCCCACTGACTCCAAAGCCCGGGCTCTTTCCACTGAGCCACGCTGGGATCTCCGCAGCGCTGAGTTCCTGATTTCTGATTCTTCCAAATAATCCCTGAAGCGGTGGGATTGTTTGGGGGCGTGAAAGAAGGGGGGATTTTCTTGCTTCTGGCATAGCGCCTCTGCTCCCCAGGGTCCAGCGCCTAGTACAGTGCTCAGCGCTTAGTACAGTGCTTTGCACATAGTAAGCGCTTAATAAATGCCATTATTATTATTATTATTATCTGAGGGTCTCTCAAATGCTTCGTAGAGCGCTCAGCCACCAGCCGGCACTCAGTACATAGTCCCGATCAACTGATGAACTCTGCAACACCCCTCCTCTCTCCCCCTCTCCGCCGACAATGACACCGCTGTTCCTAGGGGCTGTTTGGGCTGTGGAACGGGTCCTGTGAGCCAAACCAGCCTAAGCGCTTATTATGTGTCAAGCACTGTTCTAAGCACTGGGAGAGATGCAAGATTCACTTAACTTGTACTTCCCAAGCGCTTAGTACAGTGCTCTGCACACAGTAAGCGCTCAATAAATACGATTGATTGATTAACTTCTCTGTGCCTCAGTTCCCTCATCTGTCAAATGGGGATGAAGACTTGTGAGCCCCCCGTGGGACAACCTGATCACCTTGTGTCCTCCCCAGCGCTTAGAACAGTGCTTTGCACATAGTAAGCACTTAACAAATGCCATTATTATTATTATTATTATTATTATTATTATTATTATAAGATTATCTAATATCTAGCCCAGTCCTTGGAACATAGGAAGCACTTAATAGCCAATTATAAAAAAAAAAGAAAGTGACAAAATGAACACTGGAGCCATGTTGTTGAGACCCAAAGAGATAGCATGGCGCAGTGGATAGAGGCCGGGAATGGTCACGGGTTCTAATCCTGGCTCTGCCACTCGTCAGCTGGGTGACCGTGGGCAAGTCAATCAATCGTATTGATTGAGCGCTTACTGTGTGCAGAGCACTGTACTAAGCGCTTGGGAAGTACAAGTTGGCTCCATCCGGCTCCGGTCACTATCAAACCTGATGAACTGTATATATATATATATATATATATATATATATATATATATATATATATATATATACCTGTATATATGCTTGTACATATTTATTATTCTATTTATTGATTTATTTTACTTGTACATATTTATTCTATTTATTTTATTCTGTTAATATGTTTTGTTTTGTTCTCTGTCTCCCCCTTCTAGACTGTGAGCCCACTGTTGGGTAGGGACCGTCTCTAGATGTTGCCAACTTGTACTTCACAAGCACTTAATACGGTGCTCTGCACACAGTAAGCGCTCAATAAATACGATTGAATGAATGAATGAACACATAGGGCTTCAGTTCCCTCACCTGTAAAATGGGGATGAAGACTGTGAGCCCCGCGTGGGACCACCTGATGACCTTGTCCCCAGCGCTTAGAACAGTGCTCGGCACATAGTAAGCGCTTAATAATAATAATAATGGCATTTGTTAAGCGCTTACTATGTGCAAAGCGCTGTTCTAAGCGCTTAACAAATACCAGTTGTTATTATTAATATTCCTTCCCTAGGCTCAGAACTCTGTATAAGGCTTTATTTAGTTTTCGGGTCCTGGTGCTCAGAGAAGACAACGCCGTTGGTACTTTTTGAGCGATTCTGCAGACTTCCTCTTTGGGGGTTGAGGCCTGTCGCATGTTTGATAGCCACAGGGTGAGTCAGCAGGACGCCTCTCCTCACCCAGTTCTTGCCCTCACCTTGAGACCATTATGACGGGGGGCTCGAGTGAGCTGGGGGGGACGGTTCTTATGGTTCTTGTGCATTCAGTCACATTTATTCTAGACTGTGAGCCCGCTGTTGGGTAGGAACCGTCTCTATATGTTGCCAACTTGGCCTTCCCAAGCACTTAGTCCAGTGCTCTGCACACAGTAAGCGCTCAATAAATACGATTGAATGAATGAATGAATTTATTCGGTGCTTACTGTGTGCAGAGCACTGGACTAAGTAATGATGGCATCCGTATCCTCCCCAGCGCTTAGAACAGTGCTTTGCACATGGTAAGCGCTTAATTAATTAATTAATTAATGATGGCATTTATTAAACGCTTACTATGTGCAAAGCACTGTTCTAAGCGCTGGGGAGGTTACAAGGTGATCAGGTTCTCCCACAGGGGGCTCACAGTCTTAATCCCCATTTTACAAGGCCCTGGATGCTTAACAAAGGCCATCATTATTATTATTATTATTTGTTAAGCGCCTACTATGTGCAAAGCACTGTTCTAAGCATGGGGGGGGTGGAATACAAGGTGATCAGGTTGTCCCCCAGGGGGCTCACAGTCTTCATCCCCATTTGACAGATGAGGGAACTGAGACCCAGAGAATAATAATAATGGTGGTATTTGTTAAGCGCTTACTATGTGCAAAGCACTGTTCTAAGCGCTGGGGAAGTTACAAGGTGATCAGGTTGCCCCACCGTGGGCTCACAGTCTTAATCCCCATTTTACAGATGAGGGAACTGAGGCTCAGAGAAGTGAAGTGACTTGCCCAAAGTCACACGGCAGACAAGTGGCAGAGTTGGGATTAGAACCCATGACCTCTGACTCCCAAGGTCGGGCTCTTTTCACTGAACCACGCTGCTTCTCTAAGTAACTACTATGTGCCAAGCACTGTTCCAAGCTCTGGGGCAGATACAAGTTCAACAGGTTGGATGCAGTCCCTGTCCCACATAGGGCTCACGCTCTTAATCCCCATAGATGAGGTAAATTCGATTATTATTATTAGCAATAATAATAATAATAATGATGGCATTTATTAAGCGCTTACTATGTGCAAAGCACTGTTCTAATAATAATGGTGTTTGTTAAGCACTTACTATGCGACAGGCACCGTACTAAGCATTGGGGTGGATCTTTTAGACTGTGAGCCCGCTGTTGGGTAGGGACCGTCTCTATATATTGCCAACTTGGACTTCCCAAGCGCTTAGTACAGTGCTCTGCACACAGTAAGCGCTCAATAAATACCATTGAATGAATGAATGAATCCAGGCAAATCAGATTGGACGCAGTCCCTGTCCCATGTGGGGCTCACCGTCTCCATCCCCATTTTACAGATGAGGGAACTGAGGCCCAGAGAAGTGAAGTGACTTGCCCAACATTCATTCTTTCATTCAATCGTATTTATTGAGCGCTGACTGTGTGCAGGGCACTGTACTAAGCGCTTGGGAAGTCCAAGTCAGCAACAGATAGAGACGGTCCCTACCCGACGACGGGCTAACAGGCTAGAAGGGGGAGACGGACAACAAAACAAAGCATGTACACAGGTGTTAAAATCGTCAGAGCAAATATGTTTGTACATATTTATTACTCTATTTATTTATTTATTTTACTTGTACATATCTATTCTATTTATTTTATTTTGTTAATATGTTTGGTTTTGTTCTCTGTCTCCCCCTTCTAGACTGTGAGCCCACTGTTGGGTAGGGACTGTATATGTTGCCAACTTGTACTTCCCAAGCGCTTAGTACAGTGCTCTGCACACAGTAAGCGCCCAATAAATACGATTGATTGATTGATTGATTGATTGAGCGCTTACCACGTGCCGAGCACTGTGATAATAATAATAATAATGATGGCCTTTACTAAGCGCTTACTATGTGCAAAGCACCGTTCTAAGCGCTGGGGAGGTTACAAGGTGATTGGGTTGTCCCACGGGGGGCTCGCAGTCTTCATCCCCATTTACAGATGAGGGAATTGAGGCCCAGGGAATAATAAATAATAACGATGGCATTTATTAAGCACTTACTATGTGCAAAGCACCATTCTAAGCGCTGGGGAGGTTACAAGGTGATTGGGTTGTCCCACGGGGGGCTTGCAGTCTTCGTCCCCATTTACAGATGAGGGAATTGAGGCCCAGAGAATAATAAATAATAACGATGGCATTTATTAAGCGCTTACTATGTGCAAAGCACTGTTCTAAGCACTGGGGAGGTTACAAGGTGATCGGGTTGTCCCATGGGGTGCTCGCGGTCTTTTTCCCCATTTACAGATGAGGGAATTGAGGACCAAAGAATAATAAATAATAATGATAGCATTTATTAAGCGCTTACTATTTGCAAAGCACTGTTCTAAGCGCTGGGGAGGTTACAAGGTGAGCCACGCTACTTCTCAAGAGACGTGACTTGCCCAAAGTCACACAACTGACAATTGGCGGAGCCGGGATTTGAACCCATGACCTCTGACTCCAAAGCCCGGGCTCTTTCCACTGAGCCACAAAGCTGCTTAGCCACTGTACTAAGCGCTTGGGAGAGGAAGAAAGAGCAATACACAGACACATTCCCGGCCCACAATGAACCAAACTCCTTGAGCGAGATTTGTACACGCGCTGATTTGCTCCTTTGATCCCCAACCTCCAATGTGGCTCCCGTCTCCTTGGAGCCACAGGAACCGCCCTCTCAAAGGTCACCAATAAAGCAGCGTGGCTCAGCGGAAAGAGCCCGGGCTTGGGAGTCAGAGGTCATGGGTTCGAATCCCGGCTCCGCCACTTATCAGCTGCGTGACCTTGGAAAAGCCACTTCACTTCTCTGGGCCTCAGTTCCCTTATCTGTGAAATGGGGTTGAAGACTGTGAGCCCCATTCATCTCCTCCTCCCCATCACCTGCTGTTGGGTAGGGACCGTCTCTATATGTTGCCAACTTGTACTTCCCAAGCGCTTAGTACAGTGCTCAGCACACAGTAAGTGCTCAATAAATACGATTGAATGAATGTCTGTACAGATTTAGTACTCTATTTATTTTACTTGTACATATTTACTATTCTATTTATTTTGTTAATGATGTGCATTTAGCTTTATTTCTATTTATTCTGACGACTTGACACCTGTCCACATGTTTTGTTTTGTTGTCAGTCTCCCCCTTCTAGACTGTGGGCCTGTTGTTGGGTAGGGACCGTCTCTGTTGCCGATTTATACTTCCCAAGCGCTTAGTACAGTGCTCTGCACACAGTCAGCGCTCAATAAATGTGATTGAATGAATGAATGAATTCTATTTATTTTGTTAATGATGTGCATTTAGCTTTAATTTCTATTTGTTCTGACGACTTGACACCTGTCCGCATGTTTTGTTTTGTTGTCCGTCTCCCCCTTTTAGACTGTGAGCCCGTTGTTGGGTCAGGACCATCGCTATATGTTGCCAGCTTGGACTTCCCGAGCGCTTAGTCCAGTGCTCTGCACACAGTAAATGCTCAAAAAATACAACTGAATGAATGAATTCTATTTATTTTGTTAATGATGTGCATTTAGCTTTAATTTCTATTTGTTCTGACGCCTTGACACCTGTCCGCATGTTTTGTTTTGTTGTCCGTCTCCCCCTTTTAGACTGTGAGCCCATTGTTGGGTAAGGACTGTCTCTATATGTTGCCGACTTGGACTTCCCAAGCGCTTAGTCCAGTGCTCTGCACACAGTAAGTGCTCAATAAATACGATTGAATGAGTGAATGAATTATTATTATTATAGTGGTATTTATAGACGTCTAGACTGTGAGCCCGTTGTTGGGTGGGGCCCGTCTCTATCTGTTGCCGACCTGTACTTCCCAAGCGCTTAGTCCAGTGCTCTGCACACAGTAAATGCTCAAAAAATACAACTGAATGAATGAATTCTATTTATTTTGTTAATGATGTGCATTTAGCTTTAATTTCTATTTGTTCTGACGCCTTGACACCTGTCCGCATGTTTTGTTTTGTTGTCCGTCTCCCCCTTTTAGACTGTGAGCCCGTTGTTGGGTAAGGACTGTCTCTATATGTTGCCGACTTGGACTTCCCAAGCGCTTAGTCCAGTGCTCTGCACACAGTAAGTGCTCAATAAATACGATTGAATGAGTGAATGAATTATTATTATTATTATTATTATAGTGGTATTTATAGACGTCTAGACTGTGAGCCCGTTGTTGGGTGGGGCCCGTCTCTATCTGTTGCCGACCTGTACTTCCCAAGCGCTTAGTCCAGTGCTCTGCACACAGTAAGCGCTCAATAAATACGATTGAATGAATGAATTAGTGAGTGAATTTATTTTAATGGTATTTGTTAAGCACTTAACTTTGTGCCAGGCACTGTACTAAGCGCTGGGGTAGATACAAGATATGGATATGAGAAGCAGCGTGGCTTAGTGGCAAGGGCCCGGGCTTGGGAGTCAGAGGTCGTGGGTTCAAATGCCGACTCTGTCAAATGTCAGCTGTGTGACTTTGGGCAAGTCATTTCACTTCTCTGGGCCTCAGTTCCCTCATCTGTAAAATGGGGATGAAGACTGTGAGCCTCCCGTGGGACAACCTGATCACCTTGGAACCTCCCCAGCGCTTAGAACAGGGCTTTGCACAGAGTAAGCGCTTAACAAATGCCATCGTTATTATTATTATTATTATTATTCTCTGTGCCTCAGTTACCTCATCTGTAAAATGGGGATGAAGACTGTGAGTCCCCCGTGGGACAACCTGATCACCTTGTAACCTCCCCAGCGCTTAGAACAGTGCCTTGCACATAGTAAGCGCTTAATAAATACCATCATCATCATTATTATTATTATTATTGCACATAATAATAATAATTATATTGCACATAATAATAATATGTTAGAATAATATGTTCGAATGTTAGAACAGTGCCTTGCACATAGTAAGCGCTTAAAAATACAATAATAATAATTATTATTGCACATAATATAATCATTATATTGCACATAATAATAATTTATTAAATAAGCGCTTAATAAATGCCATCATTATTGTTATTATTATAAATACGATTGAATGAATGAATGAATAGTACAGCGCGCGCGCAGTTGCGCGACCCTGGGGGGGGACACACACGCACACTTACACGCGCACACACACACACACACACACACACGCCCCCCCACCCCCTTCCCGCGAGCGCCCCCCGCAGGAGGGGGAGGGAAGAGGGGGCGCCCCCCCTCCAGCCGGCAGCGCCCCCCGGTGGCGGGCGGCGGTAGTGGCTGGGTAGCGGGGTCTCCTCGGGGGTCTGTGTGACTCTGGGCAAGTCACTTCACTTCTCTGGGCCTCAGTTCCCTCATCTGGAAAATGGGGATGAAGACTGTGAGCCCCACGTGGGACAACCTGATCACCTTGTAACCTCCCCAGCGCTTAGAACAGTGCTTTGCACATAGTAAGCGCTTTATAAATACCATCATCATCATCATTATTAACTTCTCTGGGCCTCAGTGACCTCATCTATCAGATGGGGATGAAGACTGTGAGCCCCCCGTGGGACAACCTGATCACCTTGTCACCTCCCCAGCGCTTAGAACAGTGCTTGGCACATAGTAAGCGCTTTATAAATGCCATCATCATCATCATTAACTTCTCTGGGCCTCAGTGACCTCATCTGTCAAATGGTCCCCTGTGGGCCAACCTGATCACCTTGTAACCTTCCCAGCGCTTAGAACAGTGCTTTGCACAGAGTAAGCGTTTAACAAATGCCACTATTATTATTATTCTCTGGGACTCAGTTCCCTCATCTGGAGAATGGGGATGAAGACTGTGAGCCCCCCGTAGGACAACCTGATCACCTTGTAACCTCCCCAGCGCTTAGAACAGTGCTTGGCACATAGTAAGCGTTTAACAAATGCCATCATCATTATTATTCCCTGGCCCTCAGTTCCCTCATCTGTCAAATGGGGATGAAGACTGTGAGCCCCCCGTGAGACCACCTGATCACCTTGTCACCTCCCCAGCGCTTCGAACAGTGCTTGGCACGTAGTAAGCGCTTTATAAATGCCATCATCATCTTTGGCTGACGGGCTTTGGAGTCCGAGGCCGTGGGTTCGAATCCCGGCTCCCCCACCCATCTGCTGTGTGACTTTGGGCAAGTCACTTCACTTCTCTGAGCCTCAGTGCCCTCATCTGCAAAATGGGGATTAAGATCGAGAGCCCCACGTGGGACAGCCTGATCACCTTGCATCCTCCCCAGCGCTTAGAACAGTGCTGGGCTCATAGTAAGCGCTTAACAAATGCCACCGTTATTATTATCCTCATCATCATCATCAATCGTATTTATTGAGCGCTTACTATGTGCACAGCACTGTACTAAGCGCTTGGGAAGTCCAAGTTGGCAACATATAGAGACGGTCCCTACCCAACAGTGGGCTCACAGTCTAAAATTATTATTATTATTATTATTATTATTATTATTATCGACTCACCGAGGAGGCGACAGCTTCGCAGGAGGATCAGGAGCAGCAGGCGGAGCAGCCCCCTCCTCCTGTCCAGCAGCGCCGACCCCCCCCTGTTCATGGCCCCCCACCCCCACCCCAAGGGGGTCCCCCCCAACTCCTCTCCCCGGGGGTCTCCCCTCCCCTCGCCCTCTTCCGCCCGCTCCTCCCGCCGGTCCCGGGGAAACTGAAAGTTTTTGGGGGGGTCCCGCCCCTTTCCGGAACCCGGGGGTTCTGGGACTCTGGAGGGTGGAAGGCCCGGCCTCCACCAAACCTGGCCACCAGCCAACCTTGGCCACCAGCCAGCCTTGGCCACTAGCCACTCCTCGCCCAGGTCTGGGCCCGGGACGGGCGGGGCTCAGTTTCCCCTTAGTAGTGGGGAGCGGCCCCTGGGCTTCCCTGGGGGAAAGGACGGTGTCAGGGCTCCCCCTAGTTCTGGGGGGGGGGGGGGCCGGACTTCCCTGGGAGAGGGGATGGTTTAGGGGCTCTGCCCATTTTGGGGGGCCCTGGGCTTCCCTGAGGGAAGGGACGGTGTCAGGGCCCCCCCAGTTCTGGGGGGGCCTGGACTTCCCTGGGAGAGGGGATGGTTTAGGGGCTCTGCCCATTTGGGGGGGATCTGGGCTTCCCTGGGGGAAGGGACGGTGTCAGGGCTCCCCCTAGCTCCAGGGGGGCCTGGACTTCCCTGGGAGAGGGGATGGTTTAGGGGCTCTGCCCATTTTGGGGGGCCCTGGGCTTCCCTGGAGGAAGGGACGGTGTCAGGGCTCCCCCTAGTTCTGGGGGGGCCTGGACTTCCCTGGGAGAGGGGCTGGTGTCAGGGCTCCCCCTAGTTCTGGGGGGGCCTGGACTTCCCTGGGGGAAGGAACAGTGTCAGGGCCCCCCCTAGTTCTGGGGGGGGCCTGGACTTCCCTGGGAGAGGGGATGGTTTAGGGGCTCTGCCTATTTTGGGGGGATCTGGGCTTCCCTGGGGGAAGGGATGGTGTCAGGGCCCCCCCTAGTTCTGGGGGGGCTTGGACTTTCCTGGGAGAGGGGATGGTTTAGGGGCTCTGCCCATTTTGGGGGGCCCTGGGCTTCCCTGGGGGAAGGGACGGTGTCAGGGCCCCCCCCCCCAGTTCTGGAGGGGCCTGGACTTCCCTGGGAGAGGGGATGGTTTAGGGGCTCTGCCTATTTTGGGGGGCCCCTGGGCTTCCCTGGAAGAAAGGACGGTGTCAGGGCTCCCCCTAGTTCTGGGGGGGCCTGGACTTCCCTGGGAGAGGGGATGGTTTAAGGGTTGGGCCTATTTTGGGGGGATCTGGGCTTCCCTGGGAGAGGGGGCAGTGTCAGGGCTCCCCCTAGTTCTGGAGGGACCTGGACTTCCCTGGGAGAGGGGATGGTTTAGGAGCTCTGCCTATTTTGGGGGGATCTGGGCTTCCCTGGGGGAAGGGATGGTGTCAGGGCCCCCCCTAGTTCTGGGGGGGCGCCGGACTTCCCTGGGAGAGGGGATGGTTTAGGGGCTCTGCCCATTTTGGGGGTATCTGGGCTTCCCTGGAGGAAGGAACGGTGTCAGGGCTCCCCCTAGTTCTGGGGGGGCCCGGACTTCCCTGGGAGAGGGGATGGTTTAGGGGTTCTGCCTATTTGGGGGGCACCTGGGCTTCCCTGGGAGAGGGGGCGGTGTCAGGGCTCCCCCTAGTTCTGGCGGGGTTGGGGCCTCCCTGGAGGGAAAGAGGTGGTTTTGGGGTTCTACCTAATTCTGGGGGCGGGGTCTGGTCTCCCCTGTGAGGAAGGGGCGGTGTCGGGCAATCCCCCTAGTTCTGGGGGGGCTTGGGCTCCCCTGGGGGGAAGGGGTGGTTTTGGGGACCCACCTAGGTCTGGGGAGGTCTGGGCTTTCTTGGGGGGAAGGGGCAGTTCGGCGGGGGGGAGTCCTGGGCTCCCCTGGGGGGAGATGGAAAGGGCGGGGTATGGGCTTTGCCTATTTTTGGGGGGTCTGGGCTTTCTTGGGGGGAAGGGGCAGTTCTGGGGGGGGGGGTCCTGGGCTCTCCTGGGGGGAGACGGAAAGGGCAGGGTATGGGCTTCGCCTATTTTTAGGGGGTCTGGGCTTTCTTGGGGGGAAGGGGCAGTTCTGGGGGGGTCCTGGGCTCTCCTGGGGGGAGACAGAAAGGGTGCGGTATGGGCTTTGCCTATTTTTTGGGGGTCTGGGCTTTCTTGGGGGGAAGGGGCAGTTCTGGGGGGGCTCCTGGGCTCCCCTGGGGGAGATGGAAAGGTGGGGTATGGGCTTCACCTATTTTGGGGGGGTCCGGGCCTTCCTTGGGGGCGTAAAGGGCGGAGTAAAGGCTCCACCTATTTTTTTGGGGGGGGGGGTCTGGGCTTCTTGGGAAGGGGGAAGGGGCAGGGGATGGGTCTGCCTAATTCTGGGGGGGGCCTGGGCTTCCCTGAAAGGGTGGTATAGGGGTTCGGCCAGTTCTGGGGGGGCAGCTGGGCTTCTCTAGGGGGGGAAGGGACACTGTTTGGGCTCCCCTTGTTTCTAGGGAGGGGCTCTGGGCTTCCCCAGGAGGAAGGGGCAGTGGCCAGAGCCGGACACGCTCTGGTCCCTTGGGGCAGGATATTTATTTCTATTCATTCATTCATTCAATCGTATTTATTGAGCGCTTACTGTGTGCAGAGCACTGGACTAAGCGCTTGGGAAGTCCAAGTTGGCAACATATAGAGACGGTCCCTACCCAACAACGGGCTCACAGTCTAGAAGTCCATCTCCCCCGGCCCAAGACCGTAAACTCGATGTGTCCAGTGCTCTGCACACAGTAAGCGCTCAATAAATCCGATGGAATGAATGTTTATTGTTCTACTGTCCTCTGATTCATTCAATCATTCATTCCATCGTATTTATTTTATTTTGTTAGTATGTTTGGTTTTGTTCTCTGTCTCCCCCTTTTAGACTGTGAGCCCACTGTTGGGTAGGGACTGTCTCTATATGTTGCCAATTTGTACTTCCCAAGCGCTTAGTACAGTGCTCTGCACATAGTAAGCGCTCAATAAATACGATTGATGATGATGATGATGATTTATTGAGCGCTTACCGTGTGCAGGGCACTGTACTAAGCGCTTGGGAAGTACCAGTCGGCAACATCTGGAGACGGTCCCTACCCAACAACGGGCTCACGGTCTAGAAGACGGGCCCACGGTCTCCCAGGCGCTTAGTTCAGTGCCGTGCACGCAGTAAGCGCTCAATAAATACAAGTGAATGAATGAATGAACAAATGACTCCCGGAACCTCCCCGCTTCCAAATGATTTGTTGGATCAAAAAAAAAACAACCGTGTGTTTTTCCAAGATCCTCATTCTCCTATCAAATCCCCGGGATTAGCTGGTGGCGACCAGTTCAGAGTCAGGCCACTAGAAACTTGGAAAAGACTATTCCTGGAAGCTTCAGGGATCCCGGGAAGGGGAGAGTTAAGAGGAGGAGGAGGAGGAGGAAGCGAGAATATAAAGAGGAAGAGAAGATGAGGAAGACCAGGAGTTGGGGCGACTAAATCAGCCCCCCATCAGGCCCTCAGCTGTGTGAAAGGCAGCTCAGATCGAGCCCGGCCCCGGGAATCAGAAGGATCTGGGTTCTAATTCCGGCTCCGCCCTTCATTCATTCAATCCTATTTGTTGAGCGCTTACTGTGTGCAGAACACTGTACTAAGCGCTTGGAAAATCCAATTCAGCCACAAAGAGAGACGATCCCTGCCTGCGACGGGCTCACGGTCTAGAATACTAATAATGATAGCATTTATTAAGCGCTTACTATGTGCAAAGCACCATTCTAAGTGCTGGGGGGGATACAAGGTAATCAGGTTGTCCCATGGGGGGCTCACAGTCTTAATCCCCATTTTCCAGATGAGGTAACTGAGGCCCAGTGAAGTGACTTGCCCAAAGTCACACAGCTGGCAATTGGTGGAGGCGGAATTTGAACCCATGACTTCTGACTCCAAAGCCCGGGCTCTTTCCACTGAGCCACGCTGCTTCTCTCTAGTGGGTAGTGGTTTCTACCCACTCTTGGGTGAACGGAGTTTGGCGGGCGCCTTCCTGTGGGAGAGAGTGGGCAAAAAACAGAGGGTTTATTGCAAATTGATTCATTCAATCGTATTTATTGAGCGCTTGCTGTGTGCAGAGCGCTGTACTAAGCGCTTGGGAAGTACAAGTTGGGCAAATCTAAAAATCACGACCAAAAAGCAGCGTGGCTTGGCGAAAATCGCCTCAGGCCTGCGAGTCAGAGGAGCTGGGTTCTAATCCTGGAAGTCACTTCACTTTTCATTCATTCAGTCATATTTATTGAGCGCTTACTGTGTGCAGAGCACTGGACTAAGCGCTTGGGAAGTACAAGTTGGCAACATATAGAGACGGTCCCTACTCAGCAGTGGGCTCACACGCTTTTCTGAGCCTCAGTGACTTCATCTGTAGTAAGGGGTCAGGAGGATTTATGGAGCGCTTCCTGTGGGCAGAGTACTATACTAAGCGCTTGGAGGAGTACAATAGAATGGAGTGGGTAGATCTGTTCCTTGCCTGAGAGGGAGAGACATTCCTACAAATAAATAGATTATAGGGACGGACAGAAGATTGAGATGATGAGCCCCGAATGTCAGCATGGCTCAGTGGAAAGAGCCCGGGCTTTGGAGTCGGAGGTCGTGGGTTCGAACCCCGGCTCCGCCACATGTCTGCTGTGTGACCTTGGGCAAGTCACTTCACTTCTCTGAGCCTCACTTCCCTCATCTGTAAAATGGGGATTGACTGTGAGCCCCACGTGGGACAGCCTGATCACGTTGTATCCCCCCCCCCAGCACTTAGAACAGTGCTTAGCACATAGTAAGCACTTAACAAATGCCATTATTATTATTGTATTGTACTTTCCAAGTGCTTAGTACGGTGCTCTGCACACAGTAAGCGCTCAATAAATATCATTGAATGAATGACAGGGATGGCGTCTGTCCCGGTTATCTTGTTTCTCATTTCACTTCTCTGGGCCTCAGTGACCTCATCTGGAAAATGGGGATAAAGACTGTGAGCCCCATGTGGGACAACCTGATTACGCTGCATCCACCCCAGCGCTGAGAACAGTGCTTGGTATTTAGTAAGCGCTTAACAAATACTATTATTATTATTACTATTATTATTATTATTATTATTATTATTATTATTATTTACCCCTGCGCTTAGTACAGTGCCAGTGGGCTTAACGAATACTGAGAAAAACTGTCTGAATGAGCTAAAAAGGAATCTAAGGGGCAGTCCCCAGAAAGTATCGCTTCAGTTTCTACTTTTCTTGTTCCTGTTTTCAGAAGTGGATTTTTAACTTTCTCTCACTGATCCGTAATTATCTTCATTCATCATTTCAGTGCGCTGAGGGGAATGCCCCCTTCCATTTAGATTGCGAGCCCCAAGTTCGTTCATTTATTTGATCGTATTTATTAATACCAATAATGATGATATCTGTTAAGTGCTTACTGTGCGCCAAGCACTGTTCTAAGCGCTGGATGAATACTACAGCCTGGCTTAGAGGAAAGAGCCCTGGTTTGGGAGTCAGAGGTCGTGGGTTCTAATCCCGCCTCTTCCATTGTCAGCTGTGTGACTTGGGGCCAGTCACTTCACTTCTCTGGGCCTTAGTGACCTCATCTGTCAAATGGGGATGAAGACTGTGAGCCCCCCGTGGGACAACCCTGATGACCTTGCCTCTCCCCCAGCTTTTAGAAAGGTGTTTGGCACATAGTAAGCGCTCAACAAACACCATTATTATGATGTGGGACAACCTGATGACCTTGTATCCGCCCCAGTGCTTAGAACAGTGCTTGGCACATACTAAGCGCTTAACAGACACCATTATTATTATGTGGGACAACCTGATGACCTTGTATCTGTCCCAGCGCTTAGAACAGTGCTTGGCACATACTAAGCGCTTAACAAACACCATTATTATTATGTGGGACAACCTGATGACGTTGCATCCGCCCCAGCACTTAGAACAGTGCTTGGCACATCGTAAGTGCTTAACAAATACCGTCATTATTTATTATTATTATTATTGTATCTCCCCCAGCGCTTAGAACAGTGCTTGGCACATCGTAAGTGCTTAACAAATACCGTCATTATTTATTATTATTATTATTGTATCTCCCCCAGCGCTTAGAACAGTGCTTGACACATAGTAAGCGCTTAACAAATACCGTCATTATTTATTATTATTATTGTATCTACCTCAGCGCTTAGAACAGTGCTTGGCACATAGTAAGCGCTTAACAAATACCGTCATTATTTATTCTTATTATTGTATCTACCCCAGCGCTTAGAACAGTGCTTGGCATATCGTAAGCGCTTAACAAATACCCTTATTATTATGTGGGACAACCTGATGACCTTGTATCTGCCCCAGTGCTTAGAACAGTGCTTGGCACATTGTAAGCACTTAACAAAAATACCATCATTATTATCATTATTGTATCTACCCCAGCGCTTGGAACAGTTCTTGGCACATAGTAAGCGCTTAACAAATACCGTCATTATTATTATTATTGTATCTATCCCAGTGCTTAGAACAGTGCTTGGCACATAGTAAGCGCTTAACAAATACCGTCATTATTTATTCTTATTATTGTATCTACCCCAGCGCTTAGAACAGTGCTTGGAACATAGTAAGCGCTTAACAAATAGCATTGTTATTATGTGGGACAACTTGATGACCTAGTATCCGCCCCAGTGCTTAGAACAGTGCTTGGCACATCGTAAGCGCTTAACAAATACCATCATTATTATTATTGTATCTACCCCAGTGCTTAGAACAGTGCTTGACACATAGTAAGCGCTTAACGAATACCGTCATTATTTATTATTATTATTGTATCTGCCCCAGCGCTTAGTACAGTGCTTGGCACATCGTAAGCGCTTAACAAATACCCTTATTATTATGTGGGACAACCTGATGACCTTGTATCCGCCCCAGCGCTTAGAACAGTGCTTGGCACATCGTAAGCGCTTAACAAAAATACCGTCATTATTATTATTACTGTATCTACCCCAGCGCTTAGAACAGTGCTTAGCACATCGTAAGCGCTTAACAAAAATACCGTCATTATTATTATTATTATTTATTATTATTATTATTATTGTATCTACCCCAGCGCTTAGAACAGAGCTTGGCACATAGTAGGCACTTAACAAATACTGTTATTGTTATTATTAATAAAATAATGAATAGATAAATAAATTACAGATCTATGCATATGTGCTGTGGGGATGAATTGCATGTTCCAAGCGCTTAGTCCAGTGCTCTGCACACAGTAAGCGCTCAATAAATACGATTGAATGAGTGAATGAATGAAAGTGAATGAATGAATGAATGAATGAATGAATGAATGAATGAATGAATGAATGAATGAATGAATGAACGAACAGGCCCTGTAGGGCGGACCGGAGCGATGGCGGGCTGGGCCTGCGCATGCGCACGAGTTTCAACGGCTCTCCTCCCACCCCTACTGCGCAGGCGCGCTGCGCACGAATCTCCCCGGCTCACCATTCCTCCCCCCCCCCGCCCATCCCGCCCCGCGCAAGCGCATTATGCACGAGTCTCCCCGGCTCGCCCGCCCCACCCGCCGCGCAAGCGCGCTGCGCACGAATCCCCTCCCGCCCCCCACAAGCCCTCCCGCGCAGGCGCAGTGCGCCCCCATCTCCCTTCTCCCCCCCGCCCCCGCCGCCCCCTCCTGCGCAGGCGCAGTGCGCCCAAATCGCCTCGACCCGCCGTCCCACCTCCCCGCGCAGGCGCAGTGCGCCCGAGTCGGCCCAGCTCGGCGTTCCCCTCAACCCCCACCTCCCGCGCAGGCGCAGTGCGCCCGCATCTCCATGGCTGGCCGTCGCCTCGCCCACCCGCGCAGGCGCAGTGCGCCTGCATTGCCCAGGCAGGCCGTCCCCGCCCTGTTGCGCAGGCGCATTGTCGTTCCAGCTCCCCCGCGCAGGCGCTGTGCGCCCCCATCGCCCCCCGGCGGGCCGCGGCCGCTCCCCCGCGCAGGCGCGGTGCGCCCGAGCGTCCCCGGCCGGCCGTCCGAGGTACGCAGGCGCGGTGCGCGGCCCGGCTGTCGGCTGCTCGGCAGGCCGCCCTGCCCCGCCCCGCCCCGACAGGTGAGTCACAACGGGACACACACACACACAAACACACACACACACACAACGGCCTCCCATCCCCCACACCGGGGCCTCACCGGGGGGAGGGGGAGGGGGAGGAGGCCGCGCGCGCGCACCCGTCTGTCTGTTTGTGTTCCCCTGTGGGTTTGTGGGTCCGTGTGGGTTTGTGTGTCTGTGTGGGTTTGTGTGTCTGTGTGTTTGTGTTCCTGTGTGGGTTTGTGTCTGTGTGGGATTGTGTGTCTGTGTGGGTTTGTGTGTGTGTAGGTCTGTGTGGTTTTGTGTGTCTGTGAGGGTCTGTGGTGTCTGTGAGGGTTTGTGTGGGTTTGTGTCTGTGTAGGTCTGTGTGGGTTTGTGTGTCTGTGTGGGTTTGTGTCTGTGAGGGTCTGTGTGGATTTGTGTGTCTGTGTGGGTTTGTGTGTCTGTGAGGGTCTGTGCGGGTTTGTGTCTGTGTGGGTTTGTGTCTGTGTGTTTGTGTGTCTGTGGGTTTGTGTGTTTGTGTGGGTTTATGTGTCTGTGTGGGTTTGTGTGTGTGTAGGTCTGTGTGGTTTTGTGTGTCTGTGAGGGTCTGTGGTGTCTGTGAGGGTTTGTGTGGGTTTGTGTCTGTGTAGGTCTGTGTGGGTTTGTGTGTCTGTGTGGGTTTGTGTCTGTGAGGGTCTGTGTGGATTTGTGTGTCTGTGTGGGTTTGTGTGTCTGTGAGGGTCTGTGGTGTCTGTGAGGGTCTGTGCGGGTTTGTGTCTGTGTGTCTGTGTAGGTCTGTGTGGGTTTGTGGGTTTGTGTCTGTGTAGGTCTGTGTGGGTTTGTGTGTCTGTGTGGGTTTGTGTCTGAGGGTCTGTGTGGATTTGTGTGTCTGTGTGGGTTTGTGTGTCTGTGAGGGTCTGTGGTGTCTGAGGGTCTGTGCGGGTCTGTGTCTGTGTAGGTCTGTGTGGGTTTGTGGGTTTGTGTCTGTAGGTCTGTGTGGGTTTGTGTCTGTGAGGGTCTGTGTGGGTTTGTGTGTCTGTGAGGGTCTGTGAGGGTCTGTGCGGGTTTGTGTCTGTGTGTCTGTGTAGGTCTGTGTGGGTTTGTGCGTTTGTGTCTGTGTAGGTCTGTGTGGGTTTGTGTCTGTGAGGGTCTGTGGGTTTGTGTGTCTGTGTGGGTTTGTGGTGTCTGTGAGGGTCTGTGTGGGTTTGTGTCTGTGTGTCTGTGTAGGTCTGTGTGGGTTTGTGAGCCCACTGTTGGGTAGGGACTGGCTCTATATGTTGCCAATTTGTACTTCCCAAGCGCTTAGTACAGTGCTCTGCACATAGTAAGCAATAAATACGATTGATGATGATGATGTTGTCTGTGTGGGTTTGTGTGTCTGTGTGGGTTTATGGGTCTGTGTGGGTTTGTGTGTCTGCGTGTCTGTGTAGGTTTGTGTGTCTGTGTGGGTTTATGTGTCCGTGTGGGCTTGTGTGTCTGTGTAGGTTTGTGTGTCTGTGAGGGTCTGTGTGGGTTTGTGTCTGTGTCGGTTTATGTGTCTGTGTGGGTCTGTGTGTCTTTGTAGGTTTGTGTCTGTGTGGATTTGTGTGTCTGTGAGGGTCTGTGTGGGTTTGTGTCTGTGTGCTTGTGTTCCTGTGTGTGCTTGTGTTCCTGTGTGGGTTTGTGTGTCTGTGTGGGTTTGTGTTCCTGTGTGGGTTTGTGTGTCTGTGTGGATCTGTGTGGCTTTGTGGGTCTGTGTGGGTTTGTGGGTCTGTGTGGGTTTATGTGTCTGTGGGCTTGTGTGGGTTTGTGTAACAGTGACTCACAGGCAGGCTGTAGTGAGCGGTGGGTGTGGGGGTGTGTGTGTGTTTGTGGAAGAGTGACTCGTAGGCGGGGGAGGGGGAGTGTATGTGTGTAAGTGTGAAAGCAACTGGCAGGTGGTAGGGAGTGACTGTGTGTGTAATAATAATAATAATGATGGCATTTGTTAAGCACTTACTATGTGCCAAGCACTGTTCTAAGCGCTGGGGAGGATACAAGGTGATCAGGTTGGCCCACGGGGGGCTCACAGTCCTCATCCCCATTTTCCAGATGGGGTCACTGAGGCCCAGAGAAGTGAAGTGACTTGCCCAAAGTCACACAGCAGACAAGAGGCGGAGTCGGGATTTGAACCCATGATCTCTGACTCCAAAACCCAGGCCCTGAGCCACGCTGCTGTAGTGAGCGGTGGGGATGTGGGGTGTGTGTATGTGTTTGTGGAAGAGCAACTCGTAGGCGGGTGTTGGGGGGGGAGTGTGTGTGTGTGTGTGTGTGTGTGTGTGTATGTAATTGTGAGAGCAACTGGCAGGTGGGGGCAGTGATTGTGTGTGTGTGTGTGTGTGTAATACTAATACTAATAATAATTTTGGTACTTGTTAAGCGCTTACTATGTGCCAAGCACTGTTCTAAGCGCTGGGGAGTTACAAGGTGATCAGGGTGTCCCACGGGGGGCTCACAGTCTTCATCCCCATTTTCCAGATGAGGGAACTGAGGCCCAGAGAATAATAATAATAATAATAATGATAATAATGGCATTTATTAAGCGCTTGCAATGTGCAAAGCACTGTTCTAAGCGCTGGGGAGGTGACAAGGTGATCAGGTTGTCCCACGGGGGGCTCACAGTCTTCATCCCCATTTTACAGATGAGGGAACTGAGGCCCAGAGAAGAATAATAATAATAATGGCATTTATTAAGCGCTTACAATGTGCAAAGCACTGTTCTAAGCACTGGGGAGGATACAAGGTGATCGGGTTGTCCCATCGGGGGGCTCACAGTCTTCATCCCCGTTTTCCAGATGAGGGAACTGAGGCCCAGAGAATAATAATAATAATAATAATGGCATTTATTAAGCGCCTACTATGTGCAAAGCACTGGAAAGTGAGCAACTTATAGGCAGGGAGTGTGTTTGTGTGTGTCAGCAACTCGCAGGAAGTGTGTATGTATGTGTGTGTGTGTATATACATATAAGCAACTCCCAGGCAGGGTGTGTATATTTAAGAGCAACTCTCAGGAGGGGTGTTTGTGTGTGTGTGTGTGTGTGTGTGTGTGTGTGTGTGTGTGTGTGTGTAAGAGCAATCCCAGGCAGGGTGTGTTTGTGTGGAGAGAGAGAAAGTGAGCAACTTGTAGGCAGGGAGTGTGTGTGTGTGTCAGCAACTCGCAGGGAGTGTGTGTGTGTGTGTGTGTGTGTGTGTGTGTGTGTATGTATATACATATATATATATGTATATAAGCAACTCCCAGGCAGGGTGTGTATATTTAAGAGCAACTCCCAGGAGGGTGGGGGTGTGTGGTGTGTGTGTGTGTGTGTGTGTGTAAGAGCATCTTGCAAGGTGTGTGTGTGTGGAGAGAGAGAAAGTGAGCAACTTGTAGGCAGGGAGTGTGTTTGTGTGTGTCAGCAACTCGCAGGGAGTGTGTGTGTGTGTGTGTATATATATACACATATATATATATACACATATATATATACACATATATATATGTATATAAGCAACTCCCAGGCAGGGTGTGTATATTTAAGAGCAACTCCCAGGAGGGATGTTTGTGTGTGTGTGTGTAAGAGCAATCCCAGGCAGAGTGTGTTTGTGCAGGGTGTGTGTGTGTGGAGAGAGAGAAAGTGAGCAACTTGTAGGCAAGGAGTGTGTTTGTGTGTGTCAGCAACTCGCAGGGAGTGTGTGTGTATGTGTGTGTGCGCGCGTGCAACTCAGAGGCCAAAAGGGCCCGTCCGGGGGTGACCCAGGTTGCCCGGCTGGCGAGTGGCGGGTCTGTCCTGGCGGGAGGCGGCCGTGGGCGCCGGACGCTCCCCAGCGCTTAGCACAGTGCTCTGCGCGCGCTGAGCACCGCCGGGCGACCCGCTCGCCCTCCCGAGTTCCTCTGGAGCCGGCCGGGAAGCCAGTTGTGGCCTTTTCCGTTTATTTTTCTGCCCCTTTCCCTTAGAATAATCATAATGATGGTATTTGTTAAGCGCCTACTATGTGCCAAGCACTGTTCTAAGCGCTGGGGAGGTTACAAGGTGATCAGGTTGTCCCTCGTGGGGGGGGGGGGGCTCACAGTCTTCAGCCCCATTTGACAGATGAGGTCACTGAGGCACAGTGAAGTGACTTAATAATGATGGCTTTTATTGAGCGCTTACTATGTGCCAAGCACTGTTCTAAGCGCTGAGGTGTTTACAAGGTGATCAGGTTGTCCCACGGGGGGCTCACAGTCTTAATCCCCATTTGACAGATGAGGTCACTGAGGCACAGTGAAGTGACTTAATAATGATGGCTTTTATTGAGCGCTTACTATGTGCAAAGCACTGTTCTAAGCGCTGAGGCGGTTACAAGGTGATCAGTTTGTCCCACGGGGGGCTCACAGTCTTCATCCCCATTTGACAGATGAGGGAACTGAGGCCCAGAGGAGTGAAGTGACTTAATAATGATGGCTTTTATTGAGCGCTTACTATGTGCCAGGCACTGTTCTAAGCGCTGGGGAGGTGACAAGGTGATCAGGTTGTCCCACGGGGAGCTCACGGTCTTCATCCCCATTTGACAGATGAGGGAACTGAGGCACAGAGAAGTGAAGTGACTTAATAATGATGGCTTTTATTGAGCGCTTACTATGTGCCAAGCACTGTTCTAAGTGCCGAGGTGGTTACAAGGTGATCAGGTTGTCCCATACGGGGCTCACAGTCTTCATCCCCATTAGACAGATGAGGGAACCGAGGCACAGAGAAGTGAAGTGACTTAATAATGATGGCTTTTATTGAGCGCTTACTATGTGCCAAGCACTGTTCTAAGTGCCGAGGTGGTTACAAGGTGATCAGGTTGTCCCATATGGGGCTCACAGTCTTCATCCCCATTTGACAGATGAGGGAACTGAGGCACAGAGAAGTGAAGTGACTTAATGATGGCTTTTATTGAGTGCTTACTATGTGCCAGGCACTGTTCTAAGCGCTGGGGAGGTGACAAGGTGATCAGGTTGTCCCACATGGGGCTCACAGTCTTCATCCCCATTTGACAGATGAGGGAACTGAGGCACAGAGAAGTGAAGTGACTTAATAATGATGGCTTTTATTGAGCGCTTACTATGTGCCAAGCACTGTTCTAAGTGCCGAGGTGGTTACAAGGTGATCAGGTTGTCCCATATGGGGCTCACAGTCTTCATCCCCATTTAACAGATGAGGGAACTGAGGCCCAGAGAAGTGAAGTGACTTAATAATGATGGCTTTTATTGAGCGCTTACTATGTGCCAGGCACTGTTCTAAGCGCCGGGGAGGTGACAAGGTGATCAGGTTGTCCCACGGGGGGCTCACAGTCTTCATCCCCATTTGACAGATGAGGGAACTGAGGCCCAGAGAAGTGAAGTGACTTAAAAATGATGGCTTTTATTGAGCGCTTACTATGTGCCAAGCACTGTTCTATGCGCCGAGGCAGTTACAAGGTGATCAGGTTGTCCCACATGGGGCTCACAGTCTTCATCCCCATTGGACAGATGAGGGAACTGAGGCACAGAAGTGAAGTGACTTAATGATGGCTTTTATTGAGCGCTTACTATCTGCAAAGTACTGTTCTAAGCACTGGGGAGGTCACAAGGTGATCAGGTTGTCTCACGGGGGGCGCTCACAGTCTTAATCCCCATTTTGCAGATGAGGTCACTGAGGCACAGAGAAGTGAAGTGACTTAATAATGATGGCTTTTATTGAGCGCTTACTATGTGCAAAGCACTGTTCTAAGCACTGGGGAGGTCACAAGGTGATCAGGTTGTCCCACGGGGGAGCCCACAGTCTTAATCCCATATTACAGATGAGGGAACTGAGGTCCAGAGAAGTGAAGTGACTCGCCCAAAGTCACCCAGCTGACAGTTGGCGGAGCTGGGATTTGAACCCATGACCTCTGACTCCAAAGCCCGGGCTCTTTCCACTGAGCCACGCTGCTTCTCCTTATCTCCCCTTGCCTGCACCCGCAGGTGCCGTCCCTTATCGCTGTTTTTCCGTTTCTCCCCCTCACGCAGCCGACTTTTTCATTCATTCATTCATTCAATCGTATTTATTGAGTGCTTACTGTGTGCAGAGCACTGTACTAAGCGCTTGGGAAGCCCAAGTTGGCAACATCTAGAGACGGTCCCTACCCAGCCGCGGGCTCACGGTCTAGAAGGGGGAGACGGACGGCGAAACAAAACGTGTGGACGGGTGTCAAGTCATCAGAATAAATAGAAATAAAGTTAGATGCACATCATTAAGAAAATAAATAGAATAGTAAATATGGACAAGTGAAATAAATGGAGTAATAAATGTGTACAAACATATGTACAGGTGCTGTGGGGAGGGGAAGGAGGTAGGGCCGGGAGGATGGGGAGGAGGAGACCAAAAAGTAGGGGCTGTGAATACATCGGGCCTCGTCATTCATTCATTCAGTCATATTTATTGAGCGCTTACTGTGTGCAGAGCCTCTTGGTTATGTATAAATGTTTGTACGTATTACTCTTATTTGTACATATTCTATTTATTTGATTTTGTTAATACGTTTTGTTTTGTTGTCTGTCTCCCCTTTCTAGACTGTGAGCCCACTGTTGGTTGGGTAGGGACTGTCTCTATAGGTTGCCAACTTGGACTTCCCAAGCGCTCAGTCCAGTGCCCTGCACACAGTAAGCGCTCAATAAATACGATTGATTGATTGATTGATTCAATGGCCTCATTCAATGGGCGCCTGATTGATTGATTCAATGGCCTTATTCAATGGGTGCTTGACGGGCGGCGAGCCAAGGCGGTTAAAGAGACCCCAAAGACGCCGCCGGTGGGCTCCGCCGTGCCCGCGGGAAGCGCCCCCTCGGCCCGGCCGCCCCGTAATCCCCTCCCTCTGCCCCGTTTGCCAGTCGCCATGAGCGCCCCGGGGAAGGACAACTGCCGCCTGAAGAGCTACAAGAACAAATCCCTGAACCCCGACGAGATGCGCCGGAGGAGGGAGGAGGAAGGCCTCCAGCTCCGCAAGCAGAAAAGAGAAGAGCAGGTACCCGCGTCGTTCACGCAGCCGTATTTATGGAGCGCTTCCTGTGTGCGGAGCGCTGGGCGTCATTCATTCTCTTCCTCCCTTCAATGCCCTACTGAGAGCTCACCTCCTCCAGGAGGCCTTCCCACACTGAGCCCCTTCCTTCCTCTCCCCCTCGCCCCCCTCTCCATCCCCCCCATCTTACCTCCTTCCCTTCTCCACAGCACCTGTATATATGGATATATGTTTGTACATATGTATTACTCTATTTTACCTGTACATATCCATCCCCCCCATCTTACCTCCTTCCCTTCCCCACAGCACCTGTATATATGTATATATGTTCGTACATATTTATTACTCTATTTTACCTGTACATATCTATTCTATTTATTTTATTTTGTTAGTATGTTCGGTTTTGTCCTCTGTCTCCCCCTTTTAGACTGTGAGCCCACTGTTGGGTAGGGACCGTCTCTGTATGTTGCCGATTTGGACTTCCCAAGCGCTTAGTACAGTGCTCTGCACACAGTAAGCGCTCAATAAATACGATTGATGATGATGATGATTCATTCTTCACTTCTCTAAGCCTCAGTTCCCTCATCTGTAAAATGGGGGTTAAGATGGTGAGCCCCATGTGGGACAGCCTGATCGCCTTGTATCCCCCCCAGCGCTTAGAACAGTGCTTTGCACGTAGTAAGCGCTTAACAAATGCCATTATTATTATTATTATTATTATTATTATTCATTTGTCCAGTCGGATTTGTTGAGCGCTTACTGCGTGCAGAGCACTGGGATGGCCAAGTCGGCAACTTAGAGAGACGGTCCCTACCCAACGACGGGCTCACGGTCTCGAAGGGGGAGACAGGCGACAAAACGAAACATGTGGACGGGTGTCAAGGCGTCAGAATAAATAGAAATAACGCTGGACGTGCATCATTAAGAAAATAAATAGAATAGTCAATATGTACTAGTAAAATAAATAGAGTAATAGAGGGTTGGCGTGGGGGGCGTGAGGCGGGCCGCCGAGTCCCTCGGGAGGATCCATCCCACCCTCGCTGGCCAGATTTGCCCCCCACCCCTGGGTGGGATTCATTCCTTCATTCAATCATATTTATCATTCATCATTCAATCGTATTTATCATTCATTCATTCAGTCGTATTTATTGAGCGCTTACTGTGTGCAGAGCACTGGACTAAGCGCTTGGGAAGTACAAGTTGGCAACATATATTCATTCATTCAGTCATTTATTGAGCACTTACTGTGTGCAGACCATTCATTCAGTCAGTGGTGTTTATTGAGCGCTTACTGTGTGCAGAGCACTGGACTAAGTGCTTGGGAAGTACAAGTTAGCAACATATATTCATTCAGTCGTATTTATTGAGCGCTTACTGTGTGCAGAGCACTGTACGAAGTGCTTGGGAAGTACAAGTCGGCAACATATAGAGACGGTCCCTACCCAACAGTGGGCTCACAGTCTATTTATTGAGTGCTTACTGTGTGCAGAGCATTCATTCATTCATTCAGTCGTATTTATTGAGCGCTTACCATGTGCAGAGCACTGGACTAAGCGCTTGGGAAGTACAAGTTGGCAACATATATTCATTCATTCATTCAATCGTATTTATTGAGCGCTTACTGTGTGCAGAGCACTGTACTAAATGCTTGGGAAGTACAAGTTGGCAACATATATTCATTCATTCATTCAATCGTATTTATTGAATGCTTACTGTGCGCAGAGCACTGTACTAAGTGCTTGGGAAGTACAAGTTGGCAACATATATTCATTCATTCAATCATATTTATTGAGCACTTACTGTGTGCAGAGCACTGGACTAAGCGTTTGGGAAGTCCAAGTCGGCAACATATGGAGACGGTCCCTACCCAACAGTGGGCTCACGGTCTATTTATCAAGCGCTTACTGTGTGCAGAGCATTCATTCATTCACTCAGTCGTATTTATTGAGCGCTTACTGTGTGCAGAGCACTGTACTAAGCGCTTGGAAAGTACAAGTCGGCAACGTATAGAGACGGTCGCTGCCCAGCAGTGAGCTCATAGTCTATTTATCGAGTGCTTACTGTGTGCAGAGCATTCATTCATTCAGTCGCATTTATTGAGTGCTTACTGTGTGCAGAGCACCGGACTAAGCGCTTGGGAAGTACAAGCTGGCAACATATATTCATTCATTCATTCAATCGTATTGAGCACTTACAGTGTGCAGAGCACTGTACTGAGCGCTTGGGAAGTCCAAGTCGGCAACATATAGAGACGGTCCCTACCCAACAGTGGGCTCACGCTCTATTTATCGAGCGCTTACTGTGTGCAGAGCATTCATTCATTCATTCATTCATTCAGTTGTATTTATTGAGTGCTTACTGTGTGCAGAGCATTCATTCATTCAGTCGTATTTATTGAGCGCTTACCGTGTGCAGAGCACTGGACTAAGCGCTTGGGAAGTCCAAGTAGGCAACATCTAGAGACGGTCCCGGCCCGACGACGGCCTCACGGTTTCGAGCGTGACGGCCCAGGGTCCGACCGGCCCCCCGATCCACGACGGGCGGGGTGGGGTGGGGGTCTTTTCTGTCGTCCAGCTGTTCAAACGCAGAAATGTGGCCACGGCAGAGGAAGAGGCGGAGGAGGAAGTCATGGCGGACGGGGGCTTCCACGAGGCCCAGGGCAACAACATGGAGATGGCGGCGTCGGTCAGTGAGTTGGGCAGCCCGGCCCCCCGCCGGGGAGAGCGTGGTGTCCCGCCCGGATCGGGAATTCCAGCTGGGAAAACCCTCTTTGGGGTTTTCCCTGCACCCATCTGCCTTCCCCCACCCCCTTCCTGGCTCCCAGCCTCCCCTTCCCTTCTCCCCTCATTCCGACTTGCTCCCGTTCCCTCTTCAGTTCCCCGCCCTCTCCTCCTCCCCGTCTCCCTCGCATCACTCAATCAGAGGCAGCGGGGCTCGGTGGCAAGAGCCCGGGCTTTGGAGTCGGAGGTCACGGGTTCAAATCCCGGCTCCACCACCAGTCTGCTGTGTGACCTTGGGCAAGTCGCTTAACTTCTCTGAGCCTCAGTTTCCTCATCTGTCAAATGGGGATGAAGACTGTGAGCCCCCCCGTGGGGCAACGTGATCACCTTGTATCCTCCCCAGCGCTTAGAACAGTGCTTTCCACATAGTAAGCGCTTAACAAATGCCAAAATTATTATTATTATTATTCTCTGGGCCTCAGTGACCTCATCTGTCAAATGGGGATGAAGACTGTGAGCCCCACATGGGACAACCTGATCACATTATATCCCCCCCCCGTGCTTAGAACAGTGCTTTGCACATAGTAAGCGCTTAACAAATGCCATCATTATTATTATTATTAAGAGCCCGGGCTTTGGAGCCGGGGGTCATGGGTTCGAATCCCGGCTCCGCCACTCGTCAGCTGGGTGACTTTGGGCAAGTCACTTCACTTCTCCGGGCCTCAGTGACCTCATCTGGAAAATGGGGATGAAGACCATGAGCCCCCCCGTGGGACAACCTGATCACCTTGTAACCTCCCCAGCGCTTAGAACAGTGCTTTGCATGTAGTCAGCGCTTAATAAATGCCATCATTATTTTTATTATTTATTAAGTGCTTATTGTGTGCAGAGCACTGTACCAAGTGCTTGGCAGAGTAATAATAATAATAATAATAATAGTAATAATAATAGTAATGGCAGTTGATAAGCGGGCCAGCCGGCCGACCCTGGCCGGAAGACGGGTGTCGGGCGAGCGTTGGGTTTGGAGCTGTAAGGACAGTGCTTGACACATAGTCAGCGCTTAATAAATGCCATCATTATTATTATTATTATTATCATTTATTAAGTGCTTATTGTGTGCAGAGCACTGTACCAAGCACTTGGAGAGTAATAATAATAATAATAGTAGTAGTAATGGCAGTTGATAAGCGGGCCAGCTGGCTGACCCTGGCTGGAAGATGGGTGTTGGGCGAGCATTGGGTTTGGAGCTGTAGGAACAGTGCTTGGCACATAGTCAGTGCTTAATAAATGCCATCGTTATTATTATTATTTATTAAGTGCTTATTGTGTGCAGAGCACTGTACCAAGCACTTGGGAGAGTAATAATAGTAGTAATGGCAGTTGATAAGCGGGCCAGCCGGCCGACCCTGGCCAGAAGACGGGTGTCGGGTGAGCGTTGAGTTTGGAGCTGTAGGAACAGTGCTTGGCACATAGCGCTTTATAAATGCCATCATTATTGCTATTATTATTTATTAGGTGCTTATTGTGTGCAGAGCACTGTACCAAGCACTTGGGAGAGTAATAATAGTAGTAATGGCGGTTGATAAGCAGGCCAGCCGGCCGACCCTGGCCAGAAGACGGGTGTCGGGTGAGCGTTGAGTTTGGAGCTGTAGGAACAGTGCTTGGCACATAGCGCTTTATAAATGCCATCATTATTGCTATTATTATTTATTAGGTGCTTATTGTGTGCAGAGAACTGTACCAAGTGCTTGGGAGAGTAATAATAATAATAATAGTAATGGCAGTCGATAAGCGGGCCAGCTGGCCAACCCTGGCTGGAAGACGGGTGTCGGGCGAGCGTTGGGTTTGGAGCAGTAGGAACAGTGCTTGGCACATAGCGCTTAATAATGCCATCATTATTATTATTATTTATTAAGTGCTTACTGTGTGCACAGCACTGTACCAAGTGTTTGGGAGAGTAATACTAATACTAATAGTAATAGTAATGGCAGTTGATAAGCGGGCCAGCCGGCCGACCCTGGGTTTGGGTTTGGAGCAGTAGGAACAGTGCTTGGCACATAGCGCTTTATAAATGCCATCATTATTGCTATTATTATTCATTAGGTGCTTATTGTGTGCAGAGAACTGTACCAAGTGCTTGGGAGAGTAATAATAATAATAATAATAGTAATAGTAATGGCAGTTGATAAGCGGGCCAGCCGGCCGACCGTGGCCGAAAGCCAGGTGTTGGGCGAGCGTTGGGTTTGGAGTAGTAGGAACAGTGCTTGGAACATAGTCAGCGCTTTATAAATGCCATCATTATTATTATTATTATTTATTAAGTGCTTATTGTGTGCAGAGCACTGTACCAAGCGCTTGGGAGAGTAATAATAATAATAATAGTAATGGCAGCTGATAGGCGGGCCAGCCAGCCGACCCTGGCTGGAAGACGGGTGTTGGGTGAGCGTTGGGTTTGGAGCTGTAGGAACAGTGCTTGGCACATAGTCAGCGCTTAATAATGCCATCATTATTATTATTATTTATTAAGTGCTTATTGTGTGCACAGCACTGTACCAAGTGTTTGGGAGAGTAATACTACTACTACTACTAATAATAATAATAGTAATGGCAGTTGATAAGTGGGCCAGCCGGCCGACCCTGGCCGGAAGATGGGTGTCGGGCGAGCGTTGGGTTTGGAGCTGTAGGTGCTTATTGTGTGCAGAGCACTGTACTAAGCGCTTGGGAGAATAATAATAATAATAATAATAATAACAATAATAATAGTAATGGCAGTTGATAGGCGGGCCAGCCGGCCAACCCTGGCCAAAAGACAGGTGTTGGGCGAGCGTTGGATTTGGAGCAGTAGGAACAGTGCTTGGCACATAGCGCTTTATAAATGCCATCATTATTGCTATTATTATTTATTAGGTGCTTATTGTGTGCAGAGAACTGTACCAAGTGCTTGGGAGAGTAATAATAATAATAATAGTAATAATAGTAATGGCAGTTGATAAGCGGGCCAGCCGGCCGACCCTGGCCAGAAGACGGGTGTTGGGCGAGTGTTGGGTTTGGAGCTGTAGGAACAGTGCTTGGCACATGGTCAGCGCTTTATAAATGCCATCATTATTGCTATTATTATTTATTAGGTGCTTATTGTGTGCAGAGAACTGTACCAAGTGCTTGGGAGAGTAATAATAATAATAGTAATGGCAGTTGATAAGCGGGCCAGCCGGCCGACCCTGGCCGAAAGCCAGGTGTTGGGCGAGCGTTGGGTTTGAAGCAGTAGGAGCAGTGCTTGGCACATAGTCAGTGCTTTATAAAAGCTATCATTATTATTAATATTATTATTAAGTGCTTATTGTGTGCAGAGCACTGTACCAAGTGCTTGGGAGAGTAATAATAATAGTAATGGCAGTTGATAGGCGGGCCAGCCGGCGACCCTGGCTGGAAGACGGGTGTCGGGTGAGTGGTGGGTTTGGAGCTGTAGGAACAGTGCTTGGCACATAGTCAGCGCTTAATAATGCCATCATTATTATTATTATTTATTAAGTGCTTATTGTGTGCACAGCACTGTACCAAGTGTTTGGGAGAGTAATAATAATAATAATAATAGTAATAGTAATGGCAGTTGATAAGCGGGCCAGCCGGCCAACCCTGGCCGGAAGATGGGTGTCGGGCGAGCATTGGGTTTGGGGCTGTAGGTGCTTATTGTGTGCAGAGCACTGTACCAAGCGCTTGGGAGAGTAATAATAATAATAATGATAATAATAATAATAGTAATGGCAGTTGATAGGTGGGCCAGCCGGCCGACCCTGGCCGAAAGACGGGTGTCGGGCGAGCGTTGGGTTTGGAGCAGTAGGAACAGTGCTTGGCACATAGCGCTTTATAAATGCCATCATTATTGCTATTATTATTTATTAGGTGCTTATTGTGTGCAGAGAACTGTACCAAGTGCTTGGGAGAGTAATAATAACAATAATAATAATAATGATAATAATAATAATAATAATAGTAATGGCAGTTGATAAGCGGGCCAGCTGGCTGACCCTGGCTGGAAGATGGGTGTCGGGCGAGCGTTGGGTTTGGAGCAGTAGGAACAGTGCTTGGCACATAGCGCTTAATAATGCCATCATTATTGTTATTATTTATTAAGTGCTTACTGTGTGCACAGCACTGTACCAAGTGTTTGGGAGAGTAATACTAATACTAATAATAATAGTAATGGCAGTTGATAAGCGGGCCAGCCGGCCGACCCTGGGTTTGGGTTTGGAGCAGTAGGAACAGTGCTTGGCACATAGCGTTTTATAAATGCCATCATTATTGCTATTATTATTCATTAGGTGCTTATTGTGTGCAGAGAACTGTACCAAGTGCTTGGGAGAGTAATAATAATAATAATAATAATAATAATAATAATAATAGTAATAGTAATGGCAGTTGATAAGCGGGCCAGCCGGCCGACCCTGGCCGAAAGCCAGGTGTTGGGCGAGCGTTGGGTTTGGAGTAGTAGGAACAGTGCTTGGAACATAGTCAGCGCTTTATAAATGCCATCATTATTATTATTATTATTATTTATTAAGTGCTTATTGTGTGCAGAGCACTGTACCAAACGCTTGGGAGAGTAATAATAATAATAATAGTAATGGCAGCTGATAGGCGGGCCAGCCGGCCGACTCTGGCTGGAAGACGGGTGTCGGGCGAGCCTTGGGTTTGGAGCTGTAGGAACAGTGCTTGGCACATAGTCAGCACTTAATAATGCCATCATTATTAGTATTATTTATTAAGTGCTTACTGTGTGCACAGCACTGTACCAAGTTTTTGGGAGAGTAATACTAATACTAATAATAGTAATAATAGTAATGGCAGTTGATAAGCGGGCCAGCCAGCCGACCCTGGCCGGAAGACGGGTGTTGGGCGAGCATTGGGTTTGGAGCTGTAGGAACAGTGCTTGGCACATGGTCAGCGCTTTATAAATGCCATCATTATTGCTATTATTATTTATTAGGTGCTTATTGTGTGCAGAGATCTGTACCAAGTGCTTGGGAGAGTAATAATAATAATAGTAATGGCAGTTGATAAGCGGGCCAGCCGGCCGACGCTGGCCGAAAGCCAGGTGTTGGGCGAACGTTGGGTTTGGAGCAGTAGGAGCAGTGCTTGGCACATAGTCAGTGCTTTATAAATGCCACATTATTATTAATATTATTTATTAAGTGCTTACTGTGTGCACAGCACTGTACCAAGCGCTTGGGAGAGTAATAATAATAGTAATGGCAGTTGATAGGCGGGCCAGCCGGCGACCCTGGCTGGAAGACGGGTGTCGGGCGAGCGTTGGGTTTGGAGCTGTAGGAACAGTGCTTGGCACATAGTCAGCGCTTAATAATGCCATCATTATTATTATTACTTATTAAGTGCTTATTGTGTGCACAGCACTGTACCAAGTGTTTGGGAGAGTAATAATAATAATAGTAATAGTAATGGCAGTTGATAAGCGGGCCAGCCGGCCAACCCTGGCCGGAAGATGGGTGTCGGGCGAGCGTTGGGTTTGGGGCTGTAGGTGCTTATAGTGTGCAGAGCACTGTACCAAGCGCTTGGGAGAGTAATAATGATAATAATGATAATAATAATAATAGTAATGGCAGTTGATAGGTGGGCCAGCCGGCCGACCCTGGCCGAAAGACGGGTGTCGGGCGAGCGTTGGGTTTGGAGCAGTAGGAACAGTGCTTGGCACATAGCGCTTTATAAATGCCATCATTATTGCTATTATTATTTATTAGGTGCTTATTGTGTGCAGAGAACTGTACCAAGTGCTTGGGAGAGTAATAATAATAACAATAATAATAATAATGATAATAATAATAATAACAGTAATGGCAGTTGATAAGCGGGCCAGCTGGCTGACCCTGGCCGGAAGACGGGTGTCGGGCGAGCGTTGGGTTTGGAGCAGTAGGAACAGTGCTTGGCACATAGTCAGCGCTTAATAATGCCATCATTATTATTATTATTTATTAAGTGCTTACTGTGTGCACAGCACTGTACCAAGTGTTTGGGAGAGTAATACTAATACTACTACTAATAATAATAGTAATGGCAGTTGATAAGCAGACCAGCCGGCCGACCCTGGCCGGAAGATGGGTGTCGGGCGAGCGTTGGGTTTGGAGCTGTAGGTGCTTATTGTGTGCAGAGCACTGTACCAAGTGCTTCGGATAATAATAATAATAATGATAATAGTGGTAGTAATAATAATAATAATAATAGTAATGGCAGTTGATAGGCGGGCCAGCCGGCCGACCCTGGCCGAAAGACAGGTTTCGGGCGAGCGTTGGATTTGGAGCAGTAGGAACAGTGCTTGGCACATAGCGCTTTATAAATGCCATCATTATTGCTATTATTATTTATTAGGTGCTTATTGTGTGCAGAGAACTGTACCAAGCGCTTGGGAGAGTAATCATCATCATCGCCATCAACCGTATTTCTTGAGCGCTTACTGTGTGCAGAGCACTGGACTAAGCGCTTGGGAAGTCCAAGGTGGCAACGTATAGAGACGGTCCCTACCCAACAGTGGGCTCACAGTCTAAAAGGGGGAATAATAATAATATATATAATAATATATATATAGAGAGAGAGAGATCTATATATATCTATAGACATATATGTCTATATATAGATCTCTCTCTATAGAGAGAGATCTATATGTATCTATAGATATATATGTCTATAGATATATATAGATCTCTCTATATAGAGAGAGATCTATATGTATCTATAGATATATATGTCTATAGATATAGATCTCTATAGATATATACATATATAGATATATAGATATATATAGATCTCTATAGATATATATATATATATACATATATAGGTATATATAGATATATATAGATCTCTATAGATATCTATATCTATATCTATCTATCTATCTATATCTATATATATCTATATCTATATCTATCTATCTATCTGTATATCTATATCTGTATATCTATATCTATCTATCTATCTATCTATATCTATATCTATAGATATATATATATATACATATATATATATACATATATCTATATCTATAGATATATATATATATATACATATATATATATACATATGTGTGTGTGTATATATACACACAGATAATAGTAATGGCAGTTGATAAGCGGGCCAGCCGGCCGACCCTGGCCGGAAGATGGGTATCGGGCAAGTGTTGGGTTTGGAGCCCCCCCGGGAGGGTGGGTAGGGGCGCCCGGGGGGGGGGTCGGGAGGCCTCTGCTGACGGGTCCCCCCCCCCCCCACCACGGCAGGGTGGCGTCATCACGGCCGACATGATCGACATGATATTCGCCACCGGCCCCGAGCAGCAGCTGGTGGCCACCCAGAAGTTCCGGAAGCTGCTGTCCAAAGGTCAGTCCCCGGCCCGGCCCCGGGTCCGGCCGGAGAGCCCCGGGGTGGGGGGCACGGGGGGCGGTCGACCCGCGCCCCTCACTCGCTCCCGGATCTCCGGGCCGGGCGGCATCTCCAGGCATTCATTCCGTCGTATTTATTGAGCGCTTACTGTGTGCAGAGCACTGGACTAAGCGCTTGGGGAGTACGAGTTGGCAACATAGACGGCGGCTCACAATCAATCAATCGTATTTATTGAGCGCTTACTGTGTGCAGAGCACTGGACTAAGCGCTTGGGAAGTCCAAGTTGGCAACTTTTAGAGACGGTCCCTACCCAACAGTCGAAAAGAGTCCAGGCATCCCCTCCCAGGCCAAGCCAGGCCTTCATTCCGGCGTATTTATTTATTTAGAGAAGCAGCGTGGCTCAGTGGGAAGAGTCAGAGGTCGTGGGGTCAAACCCCGGCTCCGCCACTTGTCAGCTGGGTGGCTTTGGGCAGGTCACTGCACTTCCCCGGGCCTCAGTTCCCTCATCTGGAAAATGGGGATCAATCAATCAATCGTGTTTACTGAGCGCTTACTGTGTGCAGAGCGCTGGACTAAGCGCTTGGGAAGTCCAAGTCGGCAACATCTAGAGACGGTCCCTACCCAACAGCGGGCTCGCGGTCTAGAAGGGGGAGACGGAGAACAAAACCAAACGTATTAACAAAATAAAATAAATAGAATAGATATGTACAAGTAAAATAAATAGAGTAATAAATCCGTACAAACATATATCCGTATATACAGGTGCTGTGGGGAGGGGAAGGAGGTAAGGCGAGGGGGAGAGGAAGGGGGATGAAGACTGGGAGCCCCCCGGGGGACAACCCAATCACCTTGTAACCTCCCCAGCGCTTAGAACAGTGCTTGGCACATAGTAAGCGCTTAACAAATGCCATCATTATTATTATTATTATTATTTATTGAGCGCTTACTGTGTGCAGAGCACTGGACTAAGCGCTTGGGGAGTACGAGTTGGCAACAGATAGAGACGGCGGCTCACAGTCCAGGCATCCCCTCCCAGGCCTCCCCTCTCTGGGGGTCGAAAGCCAGATGTTCACTCTGTCGTATTTATTTATTTAGAAAAACAGCATGGCTCAATGGGAAGAGCCCGGGCTTTGGAGTCAGAGGTCGTGGGTTCAAATCCCGGCTCCGCCACTTGTCAGCTGGGTGACTTTGGGCAAGTCACTTCACTTCTCCGGGCCTCAGTGACCTCATCTGGAAAATGGGGATGAAGACTGGGAGCCCCCCGGGGGACAACCCGATCACCTTGTAACCTCCCCAGCGCTTAGAACAGTGCTTTGCACATAGTAAGCGCTTAACAAATGCCATCATTATTATTATTTTTTTTTATTGAGCGCTTACAGTGTGCAGAGCACTGTACTAAGCGCTTGGGGAGTGCAAGTTGGCAACATATAGAGACGGTGGCTCACAGTCCAGGCATCCCCTCCCAGGCCCCCCATCTCTGGGGGTCGAAAGCCAGGCCTTCATTCCGTCGTATTTATTTTATTTATTTAGAGAAGCAGCATGGCTCAGTGGGAAGAGCCTGGGCTTTGGAGTCAGAGGTCACGGGTTCAAATCCCGGCTCTGCCACTTGTCATCTGGGTGACTTTGGGCAAGTCACTTCACTTCTCCGGGCCTCAGTTCCCCCATCTGTCAAATGGGGATGAAGACTGTGAGCCCCGCTTCTCTGGGCCTCAGTTCCCTCATCTGTCAAATGGGGATGAAGACTGTGAGCCCCGCTTCTCTGGGCCTCACTTCCCTCATCTGTCAAATGGGGATGAAGACTGTGAGCCCCGCTTCTCTGGGCCTCAGTTCCCTCATCCATCAAATGGGGATGAAGATTGTGAGCCCCACGTCCCTGCGCCTCAGTTCCCTCATCCGTCAAATGGGGATGAAGACTGTGAGCCCCGCTTCTCTGGGCCTCAGTTCCCTCATCCGTCAAATGGGGATGAAGACTGTGAGCCCCGCTTCTCTGGACCTCAGTTCCCTCATCCGTCAAATGGGGATGAAGACTGTGAGCCCCGCTTCTCTGGGCCTCAGTTCCCTCACCCGTCAAATGGGGATGAAGACTGTGAGCCCCCCGTGGGGCAACCTGATCACCTCGTATCCCCCCCAGCGCTTAGAACAGTGCTCGGCACATAGTAAGCGTTTAATAAATACCATAATAATAATAACGGTGGGTTGGCTCAGAGCTAGTCCCAGATGGGCCAGTGTAGACGAGGCCAGGGGAGGCCGGAGGGGAGAGTGAAGACGCCCTCGGGTTGGATTCATTCAGTCGTATTTATTGAGCGCTTACTGTGTGCAGAGCACTGTACTAAGCGCTTGGATGGGGGAGACCGACCCCCTTTCTCAGGCGGCCGCAGCGGGGTGGGTGAGAGGAAGAGGAGCGGGTTAGGGGAGCCGGGGTGAGCCCTCTTATTTGTTCATTCAGTCAATCGTATCTATTAAGCGCTTACTGCGTGCAGAGCACTGTGCTGAGCGCCCGGGAAACTCCACTGCGTCCAGAAAGAGCCACAATCCCTGCCCACAGCGAGCTCACAGTCTAGAGTTCGTTGAGAAGCAGCGAGGCTCAGTGGAAAGAGCCCAGGCTTGGGAGTCAGAGGTCAGGGGTTCGAATCCTGACTCCGCCACGTGTCTGCTGTGTGACCTGGGGCAAGTCACTTCTCTGGGCCTCAGTGACCTCATCTGTAAAATGGGGAGGAAGACCGTGAGCCCCACGGGGGGCAACCTGATACCTTGTATCTACCCCAGCGCTTAGAACAGTGCTTTGCACATAGTAAGCACTCAACAAATCATCATTATTATTACTATTAGAGCAGGGGAGACAGATGACAACACAACTAGACGTCAGTACTTTGTTTCGTCGTCCGTCTCCCCCTTCTAGACCGCGAGCCCGTTATTGGGCAGGGTCCGTCTCCGTCTGTTGCCGAACTGGACTTTCCAAGCGCTTAGTACAGCGCTCTGCGCGCAGGAAGCGCTCAACAAATGCGACCGAACGAATAAATAAAGTGGCAGCTAGACACATGAGTGCCGCGGGGCGGGCAGAGGAAAGGGGGCGAGCCGGGGCGATGGGAGGTGAGGAAATGGGGGGCTTAGTTAGGGAAGCCCAATCCGTCGTATTTATTGAGCGCCTACTGTGTGCAGAGCACTGGACTAAGCGCTTGGAGTGAGGCCTTGAAGCGGGGCGGGGGGGGGAGAGGAGGCGTGTGGCCGTACCCGCCGCCGACCCGCGTCTCTCCGTTGCCCAGAACCCAACCCGCCGATCGACGAAGTCATCAACACGCCGGGCGTGGTGGCCAGGTTTGTGGAGTTCCTCAAACGCAAAGAGAATTGCACATTACAGGTGCTCACCTTTTCTCCCCTTCTCCCCCTCACCCCCCGTCCGCCCTGCCGTCCCCCCCAGAGTGCCCAGGCGGGGTGTCCTCCCCACTCCCACCGCCCCCCCCCCCCCCCCCCGCCGAACGCTGCCCATCGCGGCGGCGGGCACGGGTTAGCCCCGCCGCGGGCCCCCTGGACCCGAATTGAGACGCGGCCCGGCCCGGAGGTTAAAACCTGGGCCTGGGAGCGCTTAGAACGGTGCTTGGCGTCTAGTAAAGCCTTATTAGAACAGTGCTTTGCACATAGTAAGCGCTTAATAAATGCCATTATTATTATTATTGGGCAAGTCACTTCACTTCTCTGGGCCTCAGTTCCCTCATCTGGAAAACGGGGATGAAGACTGTGAGCCCCCCGTGGGACCACCTGATCCCCTTGGAACCTCCCCAGCGCTTAGAACAGGGCTTGGCACACAGTAAGCGCTTAATAAATGCCATCATTATTATTATTATTATTGTTCTCTGGGCCTCAGTGACCTCATCTGTCAAATGGGGATGAAGACTGTGAGCCCCCTGTGGGACAACCTCATCACCTTGGAACCTCCCCAGCGCGTAGAACAGGGCTTGGCACATAGTAAGCGCTTAATAAATGCCATTATTATGATTATTATTATTATTATTCTCTGGGCCTCAGTGACCTCATCTGTCAAATGGGGATGAAGACTGAGCCTCTTGTGAGACAACCTGATCACCTTGTATCTCCCCCAGCGCTTACAACAGTGCTTGGCACATAGTAAGCGCTTAATAAATGCCATCATTATTATTATTATTATTCTCTGGACATCAGTGACCTCATCTGTCAAATGGGGATGAAGACTGTGAGCCCCCTGTGGGACAACCTGATCACCTTGGAACCTCCCCAGCGCTTAGAACAGTGCTTGGCACACAGTAAGCGCTTAATAAGTGCCATCATTATTATTATTATTATTATTATTATTATTCTTTGGGCCTCAGTGACCTCATCTGTCAAATGGGGATGAAGACTGTGAGCCCCCTGTGGGACAACCTGATTGCCTTGTAATCTCCCCAGCGCTTAGAACAGGGCTTGGCACATAGTAAGCGCTTAATAAATGCCATCATTATTAGTATTATTATTCTCTGGGCCTCAGTTCCCTCATCTGTCAAATGGGGATGAAGACTGTGAGCCCCCTGTGGGACAACCTGATCACCTTGGAACCTCCCCAGCGCTTAGAACAGTGCTTGGCACACAGTAAGCGCTTAATAAATGCCATCATTATTATTATTATTATTATTATTATCATTATTCTTTGGGCCTCAGTGACCTCATCTGTCAAATGGGGATGAAGACTGTGAGCCCCCCGTGGGACAACCTGATCACCTTGTAACCTCCCCAGCACTTAGAACAGGGCTTGGCACATAGTAAGCGCTTAATAAATGCCATCATTATTAGTATTATTATTCTCTGGGCCTCAGTTCCCTCATCTGTCAAATGGGGATGAAGACTGTGAGCCGCCTGTGGGACAACCTGATCACCTTGGAACCTCCCTAGCGCTTAGAACAGTGCTTGGCACATAGTAAGCGCTTAATAAATGCCATTATTATTATTAAGAGAAGCAGCGTGGCTCAGCGGAGAGAGCCCGGGCTTTGGAGTCGGAGGTCATGGGTTCAAATCCCGGCTCCGCCCACTGTCAGCTGGGTGACTTTGGGCGACTCACTTCACTTCTCTGGGCCTCAGTTACCCCCTCTGGAAAATGGGGATGAAGACTGGGAGCCCCCCGGGGGACAACCCGATCACCTTGTAACCTCCCCAGCGCTTAGAACAGTGCTTTGCACATAGTAAGCGCTTAATAAATGCCATTATCATTGTTATTAACAAATACCATCATTATTACTGTTATCCCGCTTTCTAATCCCTCTTCCGCCACTCACTCGTTCATTCAGCCTTTTTTATTCATTCATTCCATCATATTTACTGAGCGCTTACGGTGTGCAGAGCACTGTACTAAGCGCTTGGGAAGTCCAAGTCGGCAACAGATAGAGACGGTCCCTACCCCACAGCGGGCTCACAGCCTAGAAGGGGGAGACGGACAACAAAATAAGACACGTGGACGGGTGTCAAGTCGTCAGAACAAATAGAATGAAAGCTAGATGCACATCCTGAACAAAATAAATAAAATGGTAAATATGTACAAGTAAAATAAATAGAGTAATAAATCTGTACAAACATATATACAGACTGAGCCCCCTCCTTCCTCTCCCTATCCCCCCTGCCTTACCTCCTTCCCCTCCCCACAGCACCTGTATATATGTTTGTACAGATTTATTACTCTATTTATTTTACTTGTACATGTTTATTCTATTTATTTTATTTGGTTTATATTCTTTGTTTTGTCGTCCGTCGCCCCCTCCTAGACCGCGAGCCCGCTGTTGGGTAGGGACCGTCTCCGGATGCTGCCGACTTGGACTTCCCGAGCGCTTAGTCCAGTGCCCTGCGCCCAGTAAGCGCTCAATAAATACGATGGAATGAATGAATATCTACATTATTATGATGAGGGAACCGAGGCGCAGAGGAGTGCGGTGACTTACCCGCGGCGGAGGCGGGATGAGAACCCAGGCCCGGGCTGTAACCACCGCGCCGCGTTCATTCAGTCGGTCGTATTTATTGAGCGCTTACTGTGTGCAGAGCACTGTACTAAGCGCTTGGGAAGTCCAAGTTGGCAACATTTAGAGACGGACCCCGGCGGAGCCGCCTCCCGCCGCCCAGCTCGATTTCACCCCGGGAATACTGGACGTCCGCCGCTTCCCTCGGAGGGGAGCGGCCTCTCGGGACGCCGCCCTTTCCGGGGTCCCAAAGGGGTGACCCCCTGCCCCGGCTACTGTCAGGCCGCCAAGTCCACCCCTCCGGGGCCCCCGGGGGCGGGCCGAGCGCGGCCCCTGAGCGGCGGCGTCTCCCCCACTGTCCCCCAGTTCGAAGCGGCCTGGGTGCTGACCAACATCGCCTCGGGGAACTCCCTCCAGACGCGGGTGGTCATCCAGGCCGGGGCCGTGCCCGTCTTCATCGAGCTGCTCAGCTCCGAGTTCGAGGACGTGCAGGAACAGGTGCGCGGGGGGCCGGGGGGGAGTGGGGGAGACCCCTCCGGGGGGGCCGGGCCTCGCCGTGACCCCGGTTGTCCACCCTAGGCGGTGTGGGCGCTGGGAAACATCGCGGGCGACGGGACCGTCTGCAGGGACTTCGTGCTGGACTGTACCATCCTCCCTCCGCTCTTACAGTAAGTCCTCGCCCCCCGCGGCCCCGGTAAGCGCTCAGTAAAGTCGCCCGGTCCTACTTATTGAGCGCTTACTACGTGCGGCGCGCTTGGAAAGTACAGCACGGCAATAGAGACAATAATAATAATGATGATGGTACTTGTTAAGCGCTTACTACGTGCAAAGCACTGTCCTAAGCGCTGGGGAGATACAAGGCGATCAGGTTGTCCCACGGGGGGCTCGCAGTCTTCATCCCCATTTGACAGATGAGGGAACTGAGGCTCAGAGAAGTGTCTGGGTCTGTGTGTCTGAGGGTCTGTGGTGTCTGTGAGGGTCTGTGCGGGTTTGTGGGTTTGTGTCTAGGTCTGTGTGGGTTTGTGTGTCTGTGTGGGTTTGTGTCTGTGAGGGTCCGTGTGGGTTTGTGTGTCTGTGAGGGTCTGTGGTGTCTGTGTCTGTGTAGGTCTGTGTGGGTATGTGGGTTTGTGTCTGTAGGGCTGTGTGGGTTTGTGTGTCTGTGTGGGTTTGTGTCTGTGAGGGTCTGTGTGGGTTTGTGTGTCTGTGAGGGTCTGTGGTGTCTGTGAGGGTCTGTGCGGGTCTGTGTGTCTGTGTAGGTCTGTGCGGGTTTGTGGGTTTGTGTCTGTAGGGCTGTGTGGGTTTGTGTGTCTGTGTGGGTTTGTGTGTGTGAGGGTTTGTGGGTTTGTGTGTCTGTGTAGGTTTGTGGTGTCTGTGAGGGTCTGTGTGGGTTTGTGTCTGTGTGTCTGTGTAGGTCTGTGTGGGTTTGTGGGTTTGTGTCTGTAGGTCTGTGTGAGTTTGTGTGTCTGTGTGGGTTTGTGTGTGTGAGGGTCTGTGGGTTTGTGTGTCTGTGTGGGTTTGTGGTGTCTGTGAGGGTCTGTGTGGGTTTGTGTCTGTGTGTCTGTGTAGGTCTGTGTGGGTTTGTGAGCCCACTGTTGGGTAGGGACTGGCTCTATCTGTTGCCAATTTGTACTTCCCAAGCGCTTAGTCCAGTGCTCTGCACATAGTAAGCGCTCAATAAATACGACTGATGATGATGATGATGTGACTTGCCCCAAGTCACCCAGCCGACAATTGGCAGAGCCGGCATTTGAACCCACGACCTCTGACTCCAAAGCCCGGGCTCTTTCCGCCGAGCCACGCTGCTTCTGACGATCCCTGCCCACAACGAGCTCCTAGCTGACTGTGCGCTGGGCGCTCACTCTATAGGGCCCCGACTGCACGGAGGGGACTATACCGAGGGAGAAGCAGCGTGGCTCAGTGGAAAGAGCCCGGGCTTTGGAGTCAGAGGTCACGGGTTCAAATCCCGGCTCCGTCAGCTGCCAGGTGTGTGACTTGGGGAAGTCACTTCTCTGGGCCTCGGTTTCCTCATCTGGAAAATGGGGATGAAGACCGTGAGCCCCCCCCCCCCGCAGTGGGACAATCTGATCATCTTGTAACCTCCCCAGCGCTTAAAACGGTGCTTTGCACAGAGTAAGCGCTTAATAAATGGCATTATTGTTATTATTACTGGGCGCCCGTCGGGTGTGGGCCGCTCTCCTGGCTGCAGAGAGCCGGGCGGAGGGCGCTCACGCAGTAGGGGCTTGGGAACGTACTCGGTTTGTGCCCCCGAAGAGCCGATGGGCATCATCCCATCCTTTGCCCCTCGGGCCGGCGAGGGGGTCTCCGGCCTGGTTTTTTCCCGTTTAAACTGGAGGGTGGGGTCTCCCCTCGGCCTCCCCTCCGGCAGGGGAGGGAAAGGGGGCGGCGCCGAGTGCGAATCCCCCACCCGGCCGGCCCATATTGGTTCGTAGGTTGCTGTCGAAGCAGAACCGCCTGACCATGACGCGGAACGCCGTCTGGGCCCTGTCCAACCTCTGCCGGGGAAAGAACCCGCCGCCCAATTTCGCCAAGGTGGGTCGAGGGGCGGGGGGCGGGCCCGCAGCGCAGAAGGCAGCGGGGTCCGGGGTGGGCGGGTGCCCGTCCCCAAAAGAGCGGGACGAGTTTCCCGTTATCACCTGGGGCAGCGTTTGGGCACCATTCATTCAGTCATTCAATCGTATTTATTGAGCGCTTACTGTGTGCAGAGCACTGGCCTATCCTGGGGCACCGTTTGGCCACCATTCATTCATTCATTCAATCGTATTTATTGAGTGCTTACCGTGTGCAGAGCACTGGACTAACCTGGGGCAGCGTTTGGGCACCATTCATTCATTCATTCAATCGTATTTATTGAGCACTTACTGTGTGCAGAGCACTGGACTAACCTGGGGCAGCGTTTGGCCACCATTCATTCATTCATTCAATTGTGTTTATTGAGCGCTTACCATGTGCAGAGCACTGTACTAACCTGGGACAGCGTTTGGCCACCATTCATTCATTCATTCAATCGTATTTATTGAGCACTTACCGTGTGCAGAGCACTGGACTAACCTGGGGCAGCGTTTGGCCACCATTCATTGTCGTATTTATTGAGCACTTACTGTGTGCAGAGCACTGGACTAACCTGGGGCAGCGTTTGGGCACCATTCATTCATTCATTCAATCGTATTTAGTGAGCGCTTACTGTGTGCAGAGCACTGGACTAACCTGGGACAGCGTTTGGGCACCATTCATTCAATCGTATTTATTGAGCGCTTATTATGTGCTGTGCACTAGACTAACCTGGGGCAGCATTTGGCCACCATTCATTCAGTCATATTTATTGAGCACTTACTGTGTGCAGAGCACTGGACTAACCTGGGACAGCGTTTGGGCACCATTCATTCAATTGTATTTATTGAGCACTTACTATGTGCAGTGCACTAGACTAACCTGGGGCAGTGTTTGGCCACCAATCATTCATTCATTCAGTTGTATTTATTGAGCACTTACTGTGTGCAGAGCACTGGACTAACCTGGGGCAGCGTTTGGGCACCATTCATTCATTCATTCAATCGTATTTATTGAGCGCTTACCGTGTGCAGAGCACTGGACTAACCTGGGGCAGCGTTTGGCCACTATTCATTCAATCGTATTTATTGAGCGCTTATTATGTGCAGTGCACTGGACTAACCTGGGGCAGCATTTGGCCACCATTCATTCAGTCGTATTTATTGACCGCTTACTGTGTGCAGAGCACTGGACTAACCTGGGACAGCGTTTGGGCACCATTCATTCAATTGTATTTATTGAGCGCTTATTATGTGCAGTGCACTAGACTAACCTGGGGCAGTGTTTGGCCACCAATCATTCATTCATTCAGTTGTATTTATTGAGCACTTACTGTGTGCAGAGCACTGGACTAACCTGGGGCAGCGTTTGGGCACCATTCATTCATTCATTCAATCGTATTTATTGAGCGCTTACCGTGTGCAGAGCACTGGACTAACCTGGGGCAGCGTTTGGCCACTATTCATTCAATCGTATTTATTGAGCGCTTATTATGTGCAGTGCACTGGACTAACCTGGGGCAGCATTTGGCCACCATTCATTCAGTCGTATTTATTGACCGCTTACTGTGTGCAGAGCACTGGACTAACCTGGGACAGCGTTTGGGCACCATTCATTCAATCGTACTTATTGAGTGCTTATTATGTGCAGTGCACTAGACTAACCTGGGGCAGTGTTTGGCCACCAATCATTCATTCATTCAGTTGTATTTATTGAGCACTTACTGTGTGCAGAGCACTGGACTAACCTGGGGCAGCGTTTGGCCACCATTCATTCATTCATTCAATCGTATTTATTGAGCTCTTACTGTGTGCAGAGCACTGGACTAACCTGGGGCAGCGTTTGGCCACCATTCATTCATTCATTCAATCGTATTTATTGAGCTCTTACTGTGTGCAGAGCACTGGACTAACCTGGGGCAGCATTTGGCCACTATTCATTCAATCGTATTTATTGAGCGCTTATTATGTGCAGTGCACTGGACTAACCTGGGGCAGCATTTGGCCACCATTCATTCAGTCGTATTTATTGAGCGCTTACTATGTGCAGAGCACTGGACTAACCTGGGGCAGCGTTTGGGCACCATTCATTCATTCAATCAGTCGTATTTATTGAGCGCTTACCGTGTGCAGAGCACTGGACTAAGCGCTTGGGAAGTACAAGTTGGCAACATATAGAGACAGTCCCTACCCAACAGCGGGCTCACAGTCTAGAAGGGGATGAAGACTGTGAGCCCCCCATGGGACAACCTGATTACCTTGTAATCTCCCCAGCGCTTAGAGCAGGGCTTGGCACATAGTAAGCGCTTAATAACTGCCATCAATATTATTATTATTATTCTCTGGGCCTCAGTGACTTCATCTGAAAAATGTATTCATTCATTCAATCGTATTCATTCACTCATTCATTCAATCGCATTTATTGAGCGCTTACTGTGTGCAGAGCACTGTGCTAAGCGCTTGGGAAGTCCAAGTTGGCAACATATAGGGACGGTCCCTACCCAACAGCGGGCTCACAGTCGAGAAGGGGGATGAAGACCGTGAGCCCCCCCACCGTGGGATCACCTTGTAACCTCCCCAGCGCTTAGAACAGTGCTTGGCACATAGTAAGCGCTTCCTAAATGCCATCATTATCATTATTATCGTTACTAAGCGGTTGGGAGAGTCCGGCAGACATTCCCCCTCCTAGCCCGTGAGCCCGCCGTGGGGTCGGGACGTCGCCAACTTGGACTTCCCAAGCGCTCCGCCCAGTGCCCTGCCCCCAGTGAGCGCTCAATAAATACGACTGAATGAATGAATGACTGAACTTGTACTTCCCAAGCGCTCCGCCCAGTGCCCTGCCCCCAGTGAGCGCTCAATAAATACGATTGAATGAATGAATGACTGAACTTGTACTTCCCAAGCGCTCCGCCCAGTGCCCTGCACCCAGTGAGTGCTCAATAAATACGATTGAATGAATGAATGAATGACTGAACTTGTGCTTCCCAAGCGCTCCGCCCAGTGCCCTGCCCCCAGTGAGCGCTCAATAAATACGATTGAATGAATGAATGGCTGAACTTGTACTTCCCAAGCGCTCCGCCCAGTGCCCTGCCCCCAGTGAGCGCTCAATAAGTACGATTGAATGAATGAATGACTGAACTTGTACTTCCCAAGCGCTCCGCCCAGTGCCCTGCCCCCAGTGAGCGCTCAATAAATATGACTGAATGAATGAATAAATGAATTCATTCATTCATTCAATCGTATTTATTGAGCACTTGCTGTGTGCAGAGCACTGTACTAAGCGCTTGGGAAGTCCAAGTTGGCAACATATAGAGACGGTCCCGACCCAACAGCGGGCTCACAGTCTAGAAGAATGAACTTGTACTTCCCAAGCGCTCCGCCCAGTGCCCTGCACCCAGTGAGCGCTCAATAAATACGATTGAATGAATGAATGCATGACTGAACTTGTACTTCCCAAGCGCTCCGCCCAGTGCCCTGCCCCCAGTGAGTGCTCAATAAATACGATTGAATGAATGAATGACTGAACTTGTACTTCCCAAGCACTCCGCCCAGTGCCCTGCCCCCAGTGAGTGCTCAATAAATACGATTGAATGAATGAATGACTGAACTTGTACTTCCCAAGCGCTCCGCCCAGTGCCCTGCACCCAGTGAGCGCTCAGTAAATACGATTGAATGAATGAATGACTGAACTTGTACTTCCCAAGCGCTCCGCCCAGTGCCCTGCCCCTAGTGAGCGCTCAATAAATACGATTGAATGAATGAATGAATGACTGAACTTGTACTTCCCAAGCGCTCCGCCCAGTGCCCTGCCTCCAGTGAGCGCTCAATAAATACGATTGAATGAATGAATAAATGAATTCATTCATTCATTCAATCGTATTTATTGAGCGTTTACTGTGGGCAGAGCACTGTACTAAGCGCTTGGGAAGTCCAAGTTGGCAACATATAGAGACGGTCCCTACCCAACAGCGGGCTCACAGTCTAGAAGAATGAACTTGTACTTCCCAAGCGCTCCACCCAGTGCCCTGCCCCCAGTGAGCGCTCAATAAATACGATTGAATGAATGAATGACTGAACTTGTACTTCCCAAGTGCTCCGCCCAGTGCCCTGCACCCAGTGAGCGCTCAATAAATACGATTGAATGAATGAATGAATGAACTTGTGCTTCCCAAGCGCTCCGCCCAGTGCCCTGCCCCCAGTGAGCGCTCAATAAATACGACTGAATGAATGAATGACTGAACTTGTACTTCCCAAGCGCTCCGCCCAGTGCCCTGCCCCCAGTGAGCGCTCAATAAGTACGATTGAATGAATGAATGACTGAACTTGTACTTCCCAAGCGCTCCGCCCAGTGCCCTGCCCCCAGTGAGCGCTCAATAAATATGACTGAATGAATGAATAAATGAATTCATTCATTCATTCAATCGTATTTATTGAGCACTTGCTGTGTGCAGAGCACTGTACTAAGCGCTTGGGAAGTCCAAGTTGGCAACATATAGAGACAGTCCCTACCCAACAGCGGGCTCACAGTCTAGAAGAATGAACTTGTACTTCCCAAGCGCTCCGCCCAGTGCCCTGCCCCCAGTGAGTGCTCAATAAATACGATTGAATGAATGAATGACTGAACTTGTACTTCCCAAGTGCTCCGCCCAGTGCCCTGCCCCCAGTGAGTGCTCAATAAATACGATTGAATGAATGAATGACTGAACTTGTACTTCCCAAGCGCTCCGCCCAGTGCCCTGCCCCCAGTGAGCGCTCAATAAATACGACTGAATGAATGAATGACTGAACTTGTACTTCCCAAGCGCTCCGCCCAGTGCCCTGCCCCCAGTGAGTGCTCAATAAATACGATTGAATGAATGAATGCATGACTGAACTTGTACTTCCCAAGCGCTCCGCCCAGTGCCCTGCCCCCAGTGAGTGCTCAATAAATACGATTGAATGAATGAATGAATGAATGACTGAACTTGTACTTCCCAAGCGCTCCGCCCAGTGCCCTGCACCCAGTGAGCGCTCAATAAATACGATTGAATGAATGAATGCATGACTGAACTTGTACTTCCCAAGCGCTCCGCCCAGTGCCCTGCCCCCAGTGAGCGCTCAGTAAATACGATTGAATGAATGAATGACTGAACTTGTACTTCCCAAGCGCTCCGCCCAGTGCCCTGCCCCCAGTGAGCGCTCAATAAATACGATTGAATGAATGAATGACTGAACTAGTACTTCCCAAGCGCTCCGCCCAGTGCCCTGCCCCCAGTGAGCGCTCAATAAATACGATTGAATGAATGAATGACTGAACTTGTACTTCCCAAGCGCTCCGCCCAGTGCCCTGCCCCCAGTGAGCGCTCAATAAATACGATTGAATGAATGAATAAATGAATTCATTCATTCATTCAATCGTATTTATTGAGCGCTTACTGTGTGCAGAGCACTGTACTAAGCGCTTGGGAAGTCCAAGTTGGCAACATATAGAGACGGTCCCGACCCAACAGCGGGCTCACAGTCTAGAAGAATGAACTTGTACTTCCCAAGCGCTCCGCCCAGTGCCCTGCCCCCAGTGAGCGCTCAATAAGTACGACTGAATGAATGAATGACTGAATTTGTGCTTCCCAAGCGCTCCGCCCAGTGCCCTGCCCCCAGTGAGTGCTCAATAAATACGATTGAATGAATGAATGAATGACTGAACTTGTGCTTCCCAAGCGCTCCGCCCAGTGCCCTGCCCCCAGTGAGCGCTCAATAAATACGATTGAATGAATGGCTGAACTTGTACTTCCCAAGCGCTCCGCCCAGTGCCCTGCCCCCAGTGAGCGCTCAATAAATACGATTGAATGAATGAATGAATGACCGAACTTGTACTTCCCAAGTGCTCCGCCCAGTGCCCTGCCCCCAGTGAGCGCTCAATAAATACGATTGAATGAATGAATGACCGAACTTGTACTTCGCAAGCGCTCCGCCCGGCGCCCTGCACCCAGTGAGCGCTCAATAAATACGATTGAATGAATGAATGACTGAACTTGTACTTCCCAAGCGCTCCGCCCAGTGCCCTGCCCCCAGTGAGCGCTCAATAAGTACGATTGAATGAATGAATGAATGACTGAACTTGTACTTCCCAAGCGCTCCGCCCAGTGCCCTGCCCCCAGTGAGCGCTCAATAAATACGATTGAATGAATGAATGAATGACCGAACTTGTACTTCCCAAGTGCTCCGCCCAGTGCCCTGCCCCCAGTGAGTGCTCAATAAATACGATTGAATGAATGAATGACTGAACTTGTACTTCGCAAGCGCTCCGCCCGGCGCCCTGCACCCAGTGAGCGCTCAATAAGTACGATTGAATGAATGAATGACTGAACTTGTACTTCGCAAGCGCTCCGCCCGGCGCCCTGCACCCAGTGAGCGCTCAATAAATACGATTGAATGAATGAATGACTGAACTTGTACTTCCCAAGCGCTCCGCCCAGTGCCCTGCCCCCAGTGAGCGCTCAATAAGTACGATTGAATGAATGAATGACTGAACTTGTACTTCCCAAGCGCTCCGCCCAGTGCCCCGCCCCCAGTGAGCGCTCAATAAGTACGATTGAGTGAACGAAGGAATTCCTCCGTCCCCCCCGCCCCAGGTGTCCCCCTGCCTCAGCGTGCTGTCCTGGCTGCTGTTCGTCAACGACACGGACGTGCTGGCGGACGCTTGCTGGGCGCTCTCCTACCTGTCCGACGGGCCCAACGACAAGATCCAGGCCGTCATCGACGCGGGCGTCTGCCGCAGGCTCGTGGAGCTGCTCACGTAAGCGGCCCCCGCGTCCGGCGGGACCGGCCGGGGGGGTGGGGGGCGGGCCGGGGGCCCCGCGGGGCGGCTGACGCACGGTTCCCGCTTGCCCCGGCAGGCACGGTGACTACAAGGTGGTGTCTCCCGCCCTCCGGGCCGTGGGGAACATCGTCACGGGCGACGACGTCCAGACCCAGGTAGGCCCCGGGTCCCAGGACCCTCCTTGCCATCAATCAATCCATCAATCGTATTTATTGAGCGCCGACTGTGTGCAGAGCACTGGGCTAAGCGCTTGGGAAGTCCGAGTTGGCAGCATAGAGAGACAGCCACCTACCCAACAGTGGGCAACCCGCTCCGCGCAAGAGTGCTCCGCCGGGGCGTCTTCCGGGCGCGGGCATTCATTCATTCATTCGTATTTGTTGAGCGCTGACTATGTGTGCAGAGCACTGGGCTAAGCGCTTGGGACGGCCAAGTTGGCAACATCGAGAGACCCAACAGCGGGCTCACAGGCTGGAAGGGGGAGACGGACAACGTAACAAAACATTCATCCAGCGCTTAGAACAGTGCTTTGCCCGTAGTAAGCGCTTAATAAATGCCGTTATTATTATTATTATTATTATTATTCATTCATTCAGTCATATTTATTGAGATAGACAGCATAACAAAACATTCATTCAGTCGTATTTATTGAGCGCTGACTATGTGTGCAGAGCACTGGGCTAAGCGCTTGGGACGTCCAAGTTGGCAACATCTAGAGACCCAACAGCGGGCTCACAAGCTGGAAGGGGGAGATGGACAACATAATGAAACATTCATTCATTCAATCGTATTTATTGAGATAGACAACATAACAAAACATTCATTCGTTCAGTCGTATTTATTGAGCGCTGACTGTGTGCAGAGCACTGGGCTAAGCGCTTGGGAAGGCCAAGTTGGCAACATCGAGAGACCCAACAGCGGGCTCACAGGCTGGAAGGGGGAGACGGACAACGTAACAAAACATTCATTCATTCAATCGTATTTATTGATAGCCTAACAAAACATTCATTCATTCAGTCGTATTTATTGAGCACTGACTATGTGCAGAGCACTGGGCTAAGCGCTTGGGAAGGCCAAGTTTGCAACATCGAGAGACGGTCCCTACCCAACGGCGGGCTCACAGGCTAGAAGGGGGAGACGGACAACGTAACAAAACATTCATTCATTCAGTCGTATTTATTGAGATAGACAGCATAACAAAGCATTCATTCAGTCAGTCATATTTATTGAGCACTGACTGTGTGCAGAGCACTGTGCTGTGCGCTTGGGAAGTCCAAGTTGGCAACATCGAGAGACGGTCCCTACCCAACAGCGGGCTCACAGGCTAGAAGGGGGAGACGGACAACGTAACAAAACATTCATTCATTCAGCCGTGTTTATTGAAATAGACAGCATAACAAAGCATTCATTCAGTCAGTCGTATTTATTGAGCACTGACTGTGTGCAGAGCACTGTGCTATGCACTTGGGAAGTCCAAGTTGGCAACATCGAGAGACGGTCCCTACCCAACAGCGGGCTCAAAGGCTAGAAGGGGGAGATGGACAACGTAGCAAAACATTCATTCATTCAATCGTATTTATTGAGATAGACAGCATAACAAAACATCCATTCATTCAGTCGTATTTATTGAGCGCTGACTGTGTGCAGAGCACTGTGCTAAGCTCTTGGGAAGTCCAAGTTGGCAACATCGAGAGACGGTCCCTACCCAACAGCGGGCTCACAGGCTAGAAGGGGGAGACGGACAACATAACAAAACATTCATTCATTCAATCGTATTTATTGAGCGCTTCTTACTGTGTGCAGAGCACTGGACTAAGCGCTTGGGAAGTCCAAGTTGGCAACATCTAGAGATGGTCCCTACCCAACAGCGGGCTCACAGTCTAGAAGAGCCATGTTTTGTTTTGTTGTCTGTCTCCCCCTTCTAGACTGTGAGCCCGCTGTTGGGTAGGGACCGTCTCTAGATGTTGCCAACTTGGACTTCCCAAGCGCTGAGTCCAGTGCTCTGCACACAGTAAGCGCTCAATAAATACGATTGAATGAATGAGTGCTCTGCGCACAGTAAGCGTTCAATAAATACGAATGAATGAATGAATGCTCTGCGCACAGAAAGCGCTCAATAAATACGATTAAATGAATGAATGCTCTGTGCACAGTAAGGGCTCAATAAATACGATTGAATGAATGAATACTCTGCGCACAGTAAGCGCTCAGTAAATACGATTGAATGAATGAATGAATGCTCTGCGCACAGTAAGGGCTCAATAAATACGATTGAATGAATGAATGAATGCTCTGCGCACAGTAAGCACTCAATAAATACGATTGAATGAATGAATGCTCTGCGCACAGTAAGCGCTCAATAAATACGATTGAATGAATGAATGAATGCTCTGTGCACAGTAAGTGCTCAATAAATACGATTGAATAAATGAATGCTCTGCACACAGTAAGCACTCAATAAATATGATTGAATGAATGAATGCTCTGCGCACAGTAAGCACTCAATAAATACGATTGAATGAATGCTCTGCGCACAGTAAGCGCTCAATAAATAGAGAAGCAGCGTGGCTCAGTGGAAAGAGCCTGGGCTTTGGAGTCAGAGGTCATGGGTTCAAATCCCGGCTCCACCAATTGTCAGCTGTGTGACTTTGGGCAAGTCACTTCACTTCTCTGGGCCTCAGTGACCTCATCTGTAAAATGGAGATGAAGACTGTGAGCCCCCCGGGGGACAACCCGATCACTTTGTAACCTCCCCAGCGCTTAGAACAGTGCTTTGCACATAGTAAGCGCTTAATAAATACCATTATAAAAAAATAAAAAAATATGATTGGATGAATGAATGAATGCTCTGTGCACAATAAGTGCTCAATCCATCAGTCAAGCGCTCAGAACAGTGCTTTGCACATAGTAAGCGCTTAATAAATACCATTATAAAAAAATAAATAAATACGATTGAATGAATGAATGAATGCTCTGTGCACAGTAAGTGCTCAATCAATCAATCAATCAAGCGCTTAGAACAGTGCTTTGCACATAGTAAGCGCTTAATAAATACCATTATAAAAAAATAAATACGATTGGATGAATGAATGAATGCTCTGCGCACAGTAAGTGCTCAATCAATCAATCAAGCGCTTAGAACAGTGCTTTGCACATAGTAAGCGCTTAATAAATACCATTATAAAAAAATAAATAAATACGATTGAATGAATGAATGAATGCTCTGCGCACAATAAGTGCTCAATCAATCAAGCGCTTAGAACAGTGCTTTGCACATAGTAAGCGCTTAATAAATACAATTATAAAAAAATAAATAAATACGATTGAATGAATGAATGAATGCTCTGCGCACAGTAAGTGCTCAATCAATCAGTCAATCAATCAATCAAGCGCTTAGAACAGTGCTTTGCACATAGTAAGCGCTTAATAAATACCATTATAAAAAAATAAATAAATACGATTGAATGAATGAATGAATGCTCTGCGCACAGTAAGTGCTCAATCAATCAAGCGCTTAGAACAGTGCTTTGCACATAGTAAGCGCTTAATAAATACCATTATAAAAAAATAAATACGATTGAATGAATGAATGCTCTGTGCACAGTAAGTGCTCAATCAATCAATCAATCAAGCGCTTAGAACAGTGCTTTGCACATAGTAAGTGCTTAATAAATACCATTATAAAAAAATAAATACGATTGAATGAATGAATGCTCTGCGCACAATAAGTGCTCAATCAATCAATCAAGCGCTTAGAACAGTGCTTTGCACATAGTAAGCGCTTAATAAATACCATTATAAAAAAATAAATAAATACGATTGAACGAATGAATCAATGCTCTGTGCACAATAAGTACTCAATAATCAATCAATCAATCAAGCGCTTAGAACAGTTCTTTGCACATAGTAAGTGCTTAATAAATACCATTATAAAAGAATAAATACAATTGAATGAATGAATGAATGCTCTGCGCACAATAAGTGCTCAATCAATCAATCAAGCGCTTAGAACAGTGCTTTGCACATAGTAAGCGCTTAATAAATACCATTATAAAAAAATAAATAAATACGATTGAATGAATGAATGAATGCTCTGCGCACAGTATGTGCTCAATCAATCAATCAAAGCGCTTAGAACAGTGCTTTGCACATAGTAAGCGCTTAATAAATACCATTATAAAAAAATAAATAAATACGATTGAATGAATGAATGAATGCTCTGCGCACAATAAGTGCTCAATCAATCAATCAAGCGCTTAGAACAGTGCTTTGCACGTAGTAAGCGCTTAATAAATGCCATTATAAAAAAATAAATACGATTGAATGAATGAAGGCTCTTGCGCCCAGTAAGTGCTCAATCAATCAATCAAGCGCTTAGAACAGTGCTTTGCACATAGTAAGCGCTTAATACCATTATAAAAAAATAAATACGATTGATTGAATGAATGAAGGCTCTTGCGCCCAGTAAGCGCTCAATCAATCAAGTGCTTAGAACAGTTCTTTGCACATAGTAAGCGCTTAATAAATACCATTATAAAAAAATAAATAAATACGATTGAATGAATGAATGAATGCTCTGCGCACAGTATGTGCTCAATCAATCAAAGCGCTTAGAACAGTGCTTTGCACGTAGTAAGCGCTTAATAAATACCATTATAAAAAAATAAATACGATTGAATGAATGAATGCTCTGTGCACAGTAGGTGCTCAATCAATCAATCAATAAGCGCTTAGAACAGTGCTTTGCACATAGTAAGCGCTTAATAAATACCATTATAAAAAATAAATAAATACGATTGAATGAATGAATGCTCTGCTCACAGTAAGTGCTCAATCAATCAATCAATCAAAGCGCTTAGAACAGTGCTTTGCACATAGTAAGCACTTAATACCATTATAAAAAAATAAATACGATTGAATGAATGAAGGCTCTTGCGCCCAGTAAGCGCTCAATCAATCAAGCGCTTAGAACAGTTCTTTGCACATAGTAAGCGCTTAATAAATACCATTATAAAAAAATAAATATGAATGAATGAATGAAGGCTCTCTTGCGCCCAGTACGCACTCAATAAATACGGTTGAACGAATGAATAAGCACCATATCACGCTCAGGGCGAGCCCCCCTCGGGATTCGCCCGGCGTCCCCCCCCGCGCTCGTTCGTCCAGTGGTATTTATTGAGCGCTTCCTGCGCGCGGAGCGCTGTACTGAGCGCTTGGAAAGTCCAGTTGGGCCCCGGATGGAGAGCCGCGCCTCCCGCCCCTCCGTTGCAGGTGATCCTGAACTGCTCGGCCCTGCAAAGCCTCCTGCACCTGCTGAGCAGTCCGAAGGAGTCCATCAAGAAGGAGGCGTGCTGGACCGTCTCCAACATCACCGCGGGCAACCGGGCCCAGATCCAGGTCAGCCTCGGGCCCCGGGGGGCTTCCCGGGTGGCGGAGGGGCGTCCCCCCCAGCCCCCGAGGAACTGGCGCCCCGACGGGCAGAGAAGCGACGTGGCCAAGTCACTGCCGGTCGCCGATTTGCCCTTCCCAAGCGCTCAGTAAATACGAACGAATGAAATAACGAGAAGCAGCGTGACTCAGTGGCTCTGGAGTCAGAGGTCATGGGTTCAAATCCCGGGCTCCGCCGATTGTCAGCTGGGTGACCGATTGGACACCTGTTCACATCAATCAGTCAATCAATCGTACTTATTGAGCGCTTGCTGGGTGCAGAGCACTGTACTAGGCGCTTGGGAAGTCCAAGTCGGCAACGTGTAGAGACGGTCCCTGCCCAACAGCGGGCTCGCGGTCTAGGAGAGCCATGTTTTGTTTTGTTGGCCGTCTCCCCCTTCTAGACCGTGAGCCCGCCGTTGGGTAGGGACCGGCTCTAGATGTTGCCAACTTGGACTTCCCAAGCGCTTAGTACAGTGCTCTGCACCCAGTAAGCGCTCAATAAATACGATTGAATGAATGAATGAATGAAAGTCACTTCTCTGGGCCTCAGTGACCTCATCTGTAAAATGGAGATGAAGACTGTGAGCCCCCCGTGGGACAACCTGATCACCTTGGAACCCCCCCCAGCGCTTAGAACAGTGCTTGGCACATAGTGAGCGCTTAATAAATGCCATTAAGAAAAGTAATAATAATAATAGGGGTATTTGTTAAGTGCTTACCGCGTGCAAAGCACGGTTCTGGGGGGGATACAAGGTGATCGGGTGGTCCCCCCCCCATGGGGCCTGCAGTCTTCATTCCCCCTTAGAGAAGCAGCGTGGCTCAGTGGAAAGAGCCCGGGCTTTGGAATCAGAGGTCATGGGTTCGAATCCTGGCTCTGCTGCGTGTCTGCTGTGTGACCTTGGGCAAGTCACTTGACTTCTCGGAGCCTCAGTGGCCTCATCTGTAAAATGGGAATGATGACTGTGAGCCCCACGCGGGACAACCCGATCACCTTGTATCCCCCCCGGTGCTTAGAACAGCGCTTTGCACATAGTAAGCGCTTAACAAATGCCATTATTATTATTATTATTATTATTTTACAGGTGAGGGCACTGAGGCCCAAAGAATAATAATAATGATGGTATTTGTTAAAGCGCTTACTATGTGCCAAGCACTGTTCTAAGCGCTGGGAGGGATACGAGGTGATCGGGTTGTCCCATGTGGGGCTCCCAGTTTTCATCCCTATTTTCCAGATGAGGTCACTGAGGCCCAGAGAAGTGAAGTAATAATAATAATGATGATGATGGTATTGGTTAAGCTCTTACTATGTGCCGAGCACTGTTCTAAGCGCTGGGGGGGATACGAGGTGATCAGGTTGTCCCACGGAGGGGCTCACAGTCCTCATCCCCATTTTATAGATGAGGCAACTGAGGCCCGGAGAAGTGAAGTGACTTGCCCAAAGTCACCCAGCTGAAAATAATAATAATATTAGTATTATTCCCTTGTGGCACGGCCTCGTGGATTTGCATGGCGTGGCTCAGTGGAAGGAGCCCGGGCTTGGGAGTCAGAGGTCATGGGTTCAAATCCCGGCTCCGCCAATTGTCAGCTGGGTGACTTTGGGCAAGTCACTTCACTTATCTGGGCCTCAGTTCCCTCATCTGGAAAATGGGGATTAAAACTGTCAGCCCCCCGTGGAACAACCTGATCACCTTGTAACCTCCCCAGCGCATAGAACAGTGCTTTGCACATAGCGCTGAATAAGTACCATTATTATTATTATTATTATTATTATTATTATCATTAAAGGGAATCAAGATGATGAGCCCCATGTGGGACAGGGACTGTGTCCAACCCGATTTACTTGTGTTCACCCCAGCGCTTAGCACATAGTAAGTGCTTAGCTGATACCACAGTTATTATTAATATTATTGTTATTGTTTGAATAAGCAGCGTGGCTCAGTGCAAAGAGCCCGGGCTTTGGACCCAGAGGTCATGGGTTCAAATCCCAGCTCCGCCAACTGTCAGCTGGGTGACACTGGGCAAGTCACTTCTCTGGGCCTCGGTTACCTCATCCGTAAAATGGGGATGAAGACTGTGAGCCCCCCGTGGGACCACCTGATCACCTTGTATCCTCCCCAGCACTTAGAACAGTGCTTGGCACATAGTAAGCGCTGAATAAGTGCCAGTATTATTATTATTAATGGGGATCAAGATGATGAGCCCCATGTGGGACAGGGACTGTGTCCAACCCGATTTACTTGTGTTCACCCCAGCGCTTAGCACCTAGTAAGTGCTTAACTGATACCACAATTATTATTATTATTATTATTATTAATGTTATTGTTATTGTTTGAATAAGCAGCGTGGCTCAGTGCAAAGAGCCCGGGCTTTGGAGCCAGAGGTCACGGGTTCAAATTCCGGCCCCGCCAACTGTCAGCTGGGTGACTCTGGGCAAGTGGCTTCACTTCTCTGGGCCTCGGTTACCTCATCCGTAAAATGGGGATGAAGACCGTGAGCCCCCCGTGGGACCGCCTGATCACCTTGTATCCTCCCCAGCGCTTAGAACAGTGCTTGGCACGTAGTAAGCGCTTAACAAGGGCCATTATTTTGGTTATTATCTGGGCTCCGAGGGGGCTCTTTTCTGAGCTCGCCCCTGCAACATGTCAGACTTGGGGCGGGGGGGGGGGGGGGGGGGGGGGGGCCGGCCTGGGAGAGGGGCCACCCGGCGGCCCCGGGGTGACCGCCCCCGCCCCCCCCGCTCCCGTCCTCGCAGACCGTGATAGACGCCACCATCTTCCCCGCCCTCATCACCATCCTCCAAACGGCCGAGTTCCGGACCCGGAAAGAGGCGGCCTGGGCCATCACGAACGCCACCTCCGGGGGCTCGGCCGAGCAGATCAAGTGAGCCCCCGTCCCCGCCGACCCGGTGGTGGTCGCGGGCCGGGCGGGGGGTCGGGCCCTGGGTCCGGGAGGGGCCCCGGGGGGCGGGCGGGCCCCGGGGGCACTGACGGCCGCCGCCTCTCGGGGCCAGGTACCTGGTGGACCTGGGCTGCATCAAGCCGCTGTGCGACCTGCTGACGGTGATGGATGCCAAGATCGTCCAGGTGGCACTGAGCGGGCTGGAGAACATCCTGCGGCTCGGAGAGCAGGAGGCCAAGCGCGGAGGGACCGGCATCAACCCCTACTGCGCCGCCATCGAGGAGGCCTACGGTCAGACCCCCGCCCCTTCCCCTTCCCCTTCCCCTTCCCCACGCGCCGCGCCGCTCCACTCCATCCCGACAGCGCCCCGACCCTACCCCCATCTCCCTCTCCCTTCTGATTTCTTCCTCCTCCTCTTCCTTCCTCCTCCTCCCCCCGCTTCCTTCCTCTTCCCCCATTTCCTTTCCTCCTTCCTCCCTCTTCCTTCCTTCCTCCTTCCCCCTCCTCCTTTCCTCTTTTGGTTCCTTCTCCCTTCTGCCACGTGGCCCTCTTCCCCCTCCTCCTCCCCCATTTCCTCTCCTCCTCCCCCGTGTCTTCCTTCTTCCTCCCTCCTTTGGTTCCCCCTCCTCCTCCCCCATTTCCTCTCCTCCTCCTTCCTCCTCCTTCCTCCCCTTTCATCCCTCTTCCTCCATCCCTCCTCTCTCCTTTGGTTCCTGTCTCCCACCTATCATGTGGTCCTCTTCCCCCTCCTCCCCCATTTCCTCTCGTCCTCCCTCCTCTTTCCTCCTCCATCCTCCCTTCTTCCTCCTTCCATCCTCCTTTGGTTCCTGTCTCCCACCTATCATGTGGTCCTCTTCCCCCTCCTCTCCCATTTCCTCTCCTCCTTTTTCCTCCCTCTTTCTTCCTCCATCCTCCCTTCTTCCTCCTTCCATCCTCCTTTGGTTCCTTCTCCGTCCTATCATGTGGTCCTCTTCCCCCTCTTCCTCCCCCGTTTCCACTCCTCCTCCCTTCTTCCCTCCATCCTTCCTCCTTCCCCCTCCTCCTCCCTTCTTCCTCCTTTGGTTCCCATCTCCCACCTGTCATGTAGTCCTCTTCCCCCTCCTCCTTCCCCATTTCCTCTCCTCCTCCCTCTTTCTTCCTCCATCCTCCCTTCTTCCTCCTTTGGTTCCTTCCCCCTCCTCCTCCCCCATTTCCTCTCCTCCTCTTTGGTCCCTCTTCCTCCATCCTCCCTTCTTCCTCCTTTGGTTCCATGTCCCACCTGTCACGCGGTCCTCTTCCCCCTCTTCCTCCCCTGTTTCCTCTCCTCCTCCCTCCATCCCCCTCTTCCCTTCTTCCCTTCCTTCGTTTCCGTCTCCCACCTGTCACGCGGTCCTCCTCCCCCTCGGCCCTCCCCCCAGGGCCCCCGCGAAGCCGAGGGCTCCTGGACCCGACCCCGGGGGCGTCGGGATCCCGGCGGGGCGGCGGGGCCGGGACCCCTGCCCTGCGGCGAGCCGCCCCACAACCTCGGCCCGCCCCCCCCTCCCGCCTCAGGCCTGGACAAGATCGAGTTCCTGCAGAGCCACGAGAACCAGGAGATCTACCAGAAGGCCTTCGACCTGATCGAGCACTACTTCGGGACGGAGGACGAGGACAGCAGCGTGGCCCCGCAGGTGGACTTGAGCCAGCAGCAGTTCATCTTCCAGCAGTGCGAAGCCCCCATGGAAGGCTTCCAGCTCTGAGCCCGCCCCCGGCCCCGGACCCCCGCCCGGAAGGAGCCAATCCCAACTGACGGAGAGAGGCGGGAAGGCCGGTGCGGAAAGAAGCTACGCGACCCCACCCCAGACACCCCCGGCCTCCGGTCCGGAGGGGCCTCGGCCGGCCGCCCGCTTCCCGCGTCGCGCCCGGCGGGCACCGTGCCCGCCGCCGCCGGCACCTCACAGACTGCAGCGCTCGCTCTGGGGTCGAGGGGGGCACACGCCCGGCGCTTCCCCCGCCCCCAGTCGACCGGCGTTCTCGCCAGGCCCCCCACCCACCCCCCCACCCACCCCCCGGCCACTTCGTGCCCACATTTGACTGGCAAGAGGGACTCGGATTCTTCGTCCCCTTAAAAGGAGCAAATTAGATGGGTTTAATTCAACGGAACAGGAAACCCCCTCCGTCACCTAAAGTAACTGTTCTTTGTTCCCGAACAGGGGGAATAGAAGCACTGAGTTGCAGAAAAATCTCATTTTTAGCTTGGGTTTTTTGTTTTTCCTGTGGCTGGATTTCTTCTTTTTTTTTTTTTTTTTTTCCAATTGTAAATTCCCAACGGCCCGCCCTTTCTACAGCACCTGTTTCCGATCACGGACCTTTTATCGGGCAGGAGGAAAAGGCAGACCTATTTTGTAAACCGATTTGAAGAGAGCTACGAAGTCCGCACTCACACACGCAAAGAAGCTTCTCTCCCACTTCCTCCCAGGTAACGAGCGGGATTGGGGGGGGGTGTGTGTGTGTCGGGAATATCCCTTCCCCCCCACACGCTGGTCTAGATGAGTGAATTAAAATGGAGAATCCGTGGCAACGGGCACGGTGGCTTGGGTCTTTCCTGGAAGCAGGCTCGCTTTCGGCCCGGCCCGCCCGCCCACCCGCTATTTACTGAGCGTGTGGGCGCTGTACTGAATGCCTGGGCGGCGGAATCTGAGGGGGCTCGCTGCCCGCCGGGCACGGGAGGGAGGGCGGCCAACGCCGGTTGGGGCTGTGAGCCCACTGTTGGGTAGGGACCGTCTCTCTATGTTGCCGACTTGTACTTCCCAAGCGCTTAGTACAGTGCTCTGCACACAGTAAGCGCTCAGTAAATACGATTGATTGATTAGTAGCCGGCCCGGGCCTCTTCACACCGCGTTTGTTGTGGTTTTTAAGGTATTTGTGAAGCACCGACTGTGGGCCGGGCACCGTGCTAAACGCTGGAGTAGCTACAAGAAGCAGCGTGGCTCGGTGGAAAGAGCCCGGGCTTTGGAGTCGGAGGTCAGGGGTTCAAATCCCGGCTCCACCAATTATCAGCTGTGTGACTTTGGGCAAGTCACTTCTCTGGGCCTCAGTTCCCTCATCTGTAAAATGGGGATTAAGACTGTGAGCCCCCCGTGGGACTACCTGATCACCTTGTAACCTCCCCAGCACTTAGAACAGTGCTTTGCACATAGTAAGTGCTTAATAAATGCCATTATTATTATTATTATCATTCATTCATGAGTGCTTACTGTGTGCACAGCACCATACTAAGCGCTTGGGAAGTACAAGTTGGCAACATATAGAGACGGTCCCTACCCAACAGTGGGCTCACAGTCCAGAAGATAATAATGATGGAATTTGTTAAGTGCTTACTATGTGCAAAGCAGTGTTCTAAGCACTGGGGAGGATACAAGGTGATCAGGTTGTCCCACGGGGGGCTCACAGTCTTAATCTCTGTTTTACAGATGAGATAACTGAGGCACAGAGAAGTGACTTGCCCAAAATCACCCATCTGACGAGTGGCTGGGATTTGAACCCATGACCTCTGACTTCCAAGCCCGGGCTCTTTCCATTGAGCCACGCTGCTTCCAATCCCGGCTCCGCCACTCGTCAGCTGGGTGACTCTGGGCGAGTCACTTGGCTTCCCTGGGCCTCAGTTCTCTCATCTGGAAAATGGGGATGAAGACCGGGAGCCCCACGTGGGACAATAATCATCATCATCAATCGTATTTATTGAGCGCTTACTATGTGCAGAGCACTGTACTAAGCGCTTGGGAAGTACAAATTGGCAACATCTAGAGACGGTCCCTACCCAACAGTGGGCTCACAGTCTAAAAGGGGGAGACAGAGAACAAAACCAAACATACTAACAAAATAAAATAAATAGATGTGTACAAGTAAAATAGAGTAATAAATATGTACAAACATCTATCCATATATACAGGTGCTGTGGGGAAGGGAAGGAGGTGAGATGGGGGGGATGGAGAGGGGGACGAGGGGGAGAGGAAGGAAGGGGATAATAATGATGGTGTTTGTTAAGCGCTTACTATGTGCAAAGCACTGTTCTAAGCGCTGGAGGGGGATACAATCTGATGACCTTGTACCCCCCCACCCCGCCAGCTTAGTAATCAATCAATCAATCGTATTTATTGAGCGCTTACTATGTGCAGAGCACTGTACTAAGCGCTTGGGGAGTACAAATTGGCAACATATAGAGACAGTCCCTACCCAACAGTGGGCTCACAGTCTGAAAGACTGTAAGCGCTTCACACACGTCGTCATTATTATTATTCCAAGGTAATCAGGTCCCTGTCCCACGTGGGACTCACAGAGGAGGGAACGGAGGCCCGCAGAAGTGAAGCGACTCCCTCAGAGTCAGACGGCGGACAAGTAGGGGAGCCGGGATGAGAACCCGGGTTTTTCCGAGTCCCAGGCCCCACTGCCTCGCAGGTGTGAGGGGAGCCCCCAAAGAAGCACGCGGGAGCCGGCTTTAGGCTGGCACTTTTAATCGCGCGGACAACACGAGGGACGGGACACCGTGTTAAAAGCTCTCGGGGGGTCAGGAACCTAGGACGGCCGGACCCGGGAAGATACGTGAAGATACTCATCACCTTTGGGCCGAGGGCGGCGGTCAGTCCCGTTTCCCGCCCTCGGAGCCTCCTGGGGAGAGGCCGACCTCCCGTCTCTCCCCGAACGGGCCCTACTTGTCGTGGGCCTGGAGGGCGGCCGCTTCTTCCCGCAGCCGGGCCTTCTTCTCCAGGTTCATGCTGGTGAGGGACTCGTGTCTGCGGGCGGCCTGGGGTGGGGGGCCGGACGCGCGGGCCGTGAGCGGGACGGAGGGGACCGCGGCCCACCCCCCGCCCCGCCGCCACCCGGGCCGGCGAACCTGCTTGCCCTTGATGACCATGAGCACGCAGCCCATCACCGTCAGGGCCATCATGGCGTAGCTGATCTTCACCCGGAACTTGTTCTTGGCCGCGTCCAGCATGTCGAACCTGCGGGGGGGCCGGCCGGGGGTGGACGGGGGGCTTCCTCCGCCCGCCCTCCCTCCCTCCGCCGTCGTCCCCCGCCCGGCGGCTCTCACGTGATGGCCTCCGGGATCTCCTCCTCCTTCTTGAAGCGGCCGGACCAGAGGAGGATCTTCTTCTCCCAGGAGGTGGGCTTGTGGAGCGGCACCCTGTAGGGCTCTGAGCGAGACGCGGGGACGGAGGGAGACGAGCGGCCAGCCGAGGAGCCCCCCGCCCCCCCCAAATCCCCGGGCCGGGATAGCAGCCGGGGCTGCTCTTTTCGCACGCGGCCCCGGGGGCGAGGCGCGGAGCGGGAAGGGACGGGCGGACGTACCTGGTGGGCGGCGGGGGGCCGCGGCGGCCGGCTCCTGCGGCTTAGTGCACAGACCCCGGGGCTCCCGGGGGACCGTCCCGGGCCTTGGGGGCAGGAAGGGGAGCCGGACCCCCAGCCGGGCAGCGTTCCCTGCGGACGGAGAGAGGGGGCCGACTGTGAGCCCACTGTTGGGTAGGGACCGTCTCTATATGTTGCCAAATTGGACTTCCCAAGCGCTTAGTACAGTGCTCTGCACACAGTAAGCGCTCAATAAATACAATTGATTGAGGGGCCCATTCGGCGCAGGCGCTGCTGCAGTGAGGGTCTCCAACCCCCTATTCGGGCCGGCGGAAAGAACAGCGCTCCGCACGCCGTAAGCGCTCAATAAATACGATCGAATAATAATAATAAGGATGGCATTTACTACGCGCTTCCTATGTGCAAAGCACTGTTCTAAGCGCTGGGGAGGTTACAGGGTGATCGGGTGGTCCCACGGGGGGGGCTCCCAGTCTTCATCCCCATTTTCCAGATGAGGGAACTGAGGCCCAGAGAAGTGACTTTTAGATTGTGAGCCCACTGCTGGGTAGGGACTGTCTCTATATGTTGCCAACTTGTACTTCCCAAGCGCTTAGTACAGTGCTCTGCACACAGTAAGCGCTCAATAAATACGATTGATGATGATGATGACTTGCCCCAAGTCACCCAGCTGACAAGTGGCGGAGCTGGGATTTGAACCCGTGACCTCCGACTCCAAAGCCCGGGCTCTTTCCACTGAGCCGCGCTGCTTGTCGGAATGGATGAACCCCGGATGTGGCCCGGAGCAGGGAGCGCGTCTGCCCGCTCTGTTGGATCGCCCGCTCCTAAGCGCTTAGTACAGTGCTCTGCACGCGGTAAGCGCTCAGTAAATGCCACTGATGATGAACCCGGGTAAGGGACAGCAAAACAGGAGCCCGGGGGGCCGGTCCACCGCTTCGGAAATGACCCGGCTCCGGCGCCTGGGAAAAATACCTCGGCCGAGAGCGGAATATGGGGCGCGGACAACGATGACGCCCGGCCGGCTCCTGCCAAGCGGCCACCCCAAAACCCTTTCTCAGCTCTCCGGCCCGACCTGGACCTGGGTTCTAATCCCGGCTCCGCCACCCTTCCGCCGGGTGACCTTGGGCAAGTCACTTCACTCCTCTGGGCCTCAGTGCCCTCGCCCGGAAAACGGGGATGAAGACCCACGTGAGCCCCACGTGGGGCATGGACTGCGTCTAACCCGATGACCTCGTATCAAGCGGAAGCAGCGTGGCTCAGTGGAAAGAGCCCGGGCTTTGGAGTCAGAGGCCGTGGGTTCGAATCCCCGCTCCGCCACTTGTCAGCTGGGTGACTTTGGGTGAGTCACTTCGCTTCTCTGTGCCTCAGGTCCCTCATCTGCAAAATGGTGATGAAGACTGTCAGCGCCCTGTGGGACAACCTGATCACCCGGTAACCTCCCCGGCGCTTCGAACAGTGCTTTGCACATAGTAAGCGCTTAACAAATGCCATCATTATTACCCCAATGCTTAGAATGGTGCCTGGCACATAGTAAGCGTTTAATAAACGCCTTTTAAAAAAAAAGAGAGTAAAGCCAGGGTTCTCCGTCCGTCCGAAGCCGCTTCGCCCTGTCCTCTCACCCACATTTGTGGGATGAGCCGCTCCACCCTCTCGACTAATGAGAAGAAAACTGCTGCCAACTGCATTCGGAGAGGGAGTGCCCTGCCTCTCGGTGTGCCAGCTGCACCCACGCTGACAGCACACCGTGACTTTTGATTACATTTCTGGGAACGGTCTTGTCCCGGTTTTCCAGTCGAGAAGGCAGGGCTCCGCGGGGAGAGGGATTTATTGGTGCCTCCATAAACCCAGGCCTCTCCCCATCCCCGGCCCGGGGTTTGGACCCGCGTAGGAAGAAGGGGAAAAGGGGGAAAAGGGCGTAAAACTGAGGTGGGGGGGGAGAGGGATTCATTCATTCAATCATTCAATCGTATTTATGGAGCGCTTACTGTGTGCAGAGCACTGGACTGAGCGCTTGGGAAGTCCAAGTTGGCAACATATAGAGACGGTCCCTACCCAACAGTGGGCTCACACTCTACAAGGGGGAGAAGGAGAACAAAACATATTAACAGAATAAAATAAATAGAATAAATATGTACAAGTAAAATAAATAAATATGGATGGGTCGGGGGGTGGAATCGGCCGGAGGTTGGGCTGAGGAGCGAAGGGGCAGGGAAGAGTTGGACCGGGGGGGATTGGAAGGATGAAGGAAGAGTGGAGGGAAGAAGGGGGAGCAGGTGAATTGGGGGATAGGGAAGGGTTGGGGTTTGGGGGGGAATCAGGCTGCAGAGGGAAGGAGGGGAGGGTTGGGCTTTGGGCTGGGGGGAGAGAGGGAATCAGGCCGCGGATGGATGGACGGGGAGAGTTGAGCTGGGGGTGAATTGGATGGGGAGAGTTGGGCTGGCGGGAGAATCGGGTTACGGGTGAAACGGGCAGAGCAGGGTCGGGAGAGAATCGGGCTGCAGAGGGGAGACGGGGGAGAGTCGAGCTGGGGTTGGAGAAGGGTCAGGAGATTATCAGGCCACAGAGGAGATACAGGGGAGAAATCAGGAATGGGGAAGGGTCAAGCTAGGGGAGGAGGGGGGGAGAATCGGGCTGGGGGTGAAACCAGGGGCAGATTGTGGGGGAGGAGGGAGAGAATCGGGCTGCAGGAGGAAGGAGCGGGGAGAGTCGGGCTGGGGGTGAACCGAGGGATGGAGAAGGGTCAGGAGAGTCAGGCCGCAGAGGGGGGCCGGGGGAGAGTCGGGCTGGGGGTGAAACCAGGGGCGGGGAAGAGGCAGGTTGTGGGGGAGAAGAAAGGGAGAGAATTGGGCTGCAGAGGGCAGGAGGGGGGAGAATCGAGCTGGGGGAGAAACCAGGGGCAGGGAAGGGTCAGGTTGTAGGGGAGGAGGAAGGGAGAGAATCGGGCCGCAGAGGGAAAGGAAAAGGGGCAGTCCAGCTGGGGGTGAAACCAGGATCGTGGAAGGGTCAGCTCGTCAGCTGTGTGACCTCGGGCGAGTCACTGCACGTCCCTGGGCCTCAGTTCCCGCATCAAACGGGGCCGAAGCCAGGAGTCCCAAGAGGGACGACCCCGTGACCTTGCCATTCATTCATTCCATCATATTTATTGAGCACTTACTGTGTGCAGGGCACCGTACTAAGCGCTTGGGAAGTCCAAGTCGGCAACATCTAGAGACGGTCCCTACCCAACAACGGGCTCACAGTCTAGAAGTGGGGGAGACAGACAACAAAACATGTAAACTGATGATCGTCAGAACAAATAGAATTAAAGCTAGATGTCTCCACCCCGGGCGCTTGGGACAGTGCTTGGCACAGAGTGAGCGCCTGACAAATACCATCCTAGGGGGAGAATCAGGCTGCGGAGGGAAGAGGAGGAAGGGGTCCGGTCCTGTTCGGTTCCCGCTCACCGGACGGCAGGCTTAGCCAGAGGGCGCCCCACATGCTGTCAGTCCGGTGGCCTGCTCGGCGGTGGCGGCGGTGGGCTGGGCTGAGGGGAGGCCGATGAGAAGAGGCGGCAGCTGGGAGGCGGAGGCCGCTGAGGATAAGAGGCTGCTGGGAAGAGGAGGCCGCTAAGAAGAGGAGGCTGTTGAGGAGAAAAGGCTGCTGGGAAAAGGAGGCCACTGATGAGGAGAGGCTGCTGGGAGGAGGGGGCTGCTGAGGAGAGGAGGCCGCTGAGGAGACGAGGCTACTGGGAAGAGGAGGCTCCTGAGAGGAGGGGGCTGCTGAGGAGAGGAGGCCGCTGAGGAGACGAGGCTACTGGGAAGAGGAGGCTCCTGAGAGGAGGGGGCCGCTGAGGGGAGGAGGCTACTGGGAAGAGGAGGCTGTTGAGGAGAAGAGGCTGCTGGAAAGAGGAGGCTGTTGAGGAAAAGAGGCTGCTGGAAAGAGGAGGCTGTTGAGAAGAGGCTGCTGGAAAGAGGAGGCTCTTGAGGAGAAGAGGCTGCTGGGAAGAGGGGGCTGCTTAAAAGAGGAGGCTGCTAAGAAGGGAGGTTGCTGAGGAGAAGAGGCTGCTGGGAGGAGGGGGCCGCTGAGGAGATGGAGGCTGCTGGGAGGAGGGGGCCGCTGAGGAGATGGAGGCTGCTGGGAGGAGGGGGCCGCTGAGGAGATGGAGGCTGTTGGGAAGAGGGGGCTGCTGAGGGGAGGAGGCTGTTGGGAAAAGGGGGCCTCGGTGGAGAAGAGGCTGCTGGGAGGAGGAGGAGGCCATTGAGGAGAGGAGGCGGCCATTGAGAGGAGGCTGCTGGCAGGAGGAGACCTTTGAGGAGAGGAGGCTGCTGGGAGGAGGAGGGGGCCGCTGAGGAGAAGAAGCTGCTGGGAGGAGGGGGTCGCTGAGGAGAGGAGGCTGCTGGCAGGAGGGGGTCGCTGAGGAGAAGAAGCTGCTGGGAGGAGAGGGTCGCTGAGGGGAGGAGGTTGCTGGGAGGAGGGGGTGGCTGAGAAGAAGAGGCTGCTGGCAGGAGGAGACCTTGGAGGAGAGGAGGCTGCTGGGAGGAGGACGGGGCCTCTGAGGAGGAGAGGCTGCTGGGAGGAGGACGGGGTCGCTGAGGGGAAGAAGCTGCTGGGAGGAGGACGGGGCCACTGAGAAGAAGAGGCTGCTGGCAGGAGGAGACCTTGAAGGAGAGGAAGCTGCTGGGAGGAGGGGAAGCTGCTGGTTGGAGGGGGTCGCTGAGGAGAGGAGGCTGCTGGCAGGAGCAGGAGACCCTGGAGGAGGGGAGGCTGCTGGCAGGAGGACGGGGCCTCTGGGGAGGAGAGGCTGCTGGGCGGAGGAGGGGGTCGCTGAGGAGACGAGGCTGCTGGGAGGAGGAGGCCTTTGAGGAGGGGAGGCTGCTGGCAGGAGGACGGGGGTCCCTGAGGAGAGGAGGCTGCTGGGAGGAGGAGGCCTTTGAGGAGGGGAGGCTGCTGGGAGGAGGAGGGGGTCGCTGAGAAGAAGCTGCTGGGAGGAGGAGACCTTGGAGGAGGGGAGGCTGCTGGGAGGACGGGGGTCCCTGAGGAGAAGAAGAGGCTGCTGGCAGGAGGACACCTTGGAGGAGGAGGCCGCTGAGGAGAAGAAGCTGCTGGCAGGAGGAGGGGGTCGCTGAGGAGAGGAGGCTGCTGGCAGGAGCAGGAGACCTTGGAGGAGAGGAGGCCGCTGGGAGGAGGAGGAGGAGAGTCTGCGGGGAAGGGGAGTCCGTCGAGGAGAAGAGGCCGCTGAGGAGACCAGCCTGTTGGGGGGGGGGGGGGGGGGGGGGAGGAGGCGGTGCCCTGAGGGGGCGGGGCGGGGGCTCCTCAATGTCCCCCGGGCCCCCGTGACGTCACCGGGGCTGCCCGTCGCCCTGCCCGTGTCCCCTGGCGGGCGGGCGGACGTCCCGCGGGGCCCCGTCAGGCGGATCCGGGGGCAGCCTCGGGGGCGGGGTCCTGGGGGCGGGGTCCCGGCGCCGGCCGTCCAAGATGGCGGCGGGCGGCCCGGGGGGAAGCTCCGAGGGCGGCGGGGGGAGCCCGGGCCACGGACGCCGAGACGCCTCCCCCCGGGGCGGAAGCCAGGGCGGACTCCAGGGCGGCCCGGGGCACAACTGCCACGACTTCGCCGAGTTCCAGGTGCGCCCGGAGCACGCCCGCCCGCCCGCCCACACCCGGCACCCATGGGACACGCTTACTGTCTGTGTCTGTGTGTGTGTGTACGTGTGTGTATGTGTGTGTGTGTGCGTGCTCGGACCGCTGAGGGGAGGGACTGGACTGACCGCCCAGGGCGCCGGCACGCCTGTGGCTCAGCGCCTGAGGCCCCATTTTGTAGATGAGGGAACCGAGCCCCGGAAAGAGTAGGAATGAGGGGATTTGGGAAGCGCTTACTATGTGCTGAGGGACTGACCAGGAAATGGGGCAGCCCCTGTGCGGCTCAAGGCCTTCAACCCCATTTTGTAGATGAGGGAACTGAGGCCTAGATTATGTGCCAAGCACTGTTCTGAACGCTGGGGAACTGACCAGGCAGTGGGGTGGCCCACGTGGCCATTTTACAGATGAGGGAACTGAGGCCTAAAAGTAATGGTGGGACTTGGGAAGCGCTTATTCTTTGCCAAGCACTGTGCTGAGCACTGGGGGACTGGCCGGGCAGTGGGGCAGCCCAAGGCCTTCGACCCCACTTTACAGATGAGGGAACCGAGGCCTAGAAAGAGTAGGGATGAGGGGATTTGTGAAGCGCTTACTATGTGCCAAGCACTGTTCTGAGCGCTGGGGGACTGACCAGGCAATGGGGTGGCCCACGTGCGGCTCAAGGCCTTCGGCCCCACTTTACAGATGAGGGAACTGAGGCCTTGAAAGAGTAGGAATGAGGGGATTTGTGAAGCGCTTACTATGTGCTGAGCGCTGGGGGGACTGATCAGGCAATGGGGCGGCCCACGTGTGGTTCAAGGCCTTCGGCCCCGTTTTGTAGATGAGGGAACCGAGGCCTAGAAAGAATAGTAATGAGGGGATTTGGGAAGCGTTTATTATGTGATGAGCATTGGGGGACTGACCAGGCAATGGGGCGGCCCACGTTTGGCTCAAGGCCTTCAGCCCCATTTTATAGATGAGGGACCTGAGGCCTAGAAAGAGTACTAATAGTAATGAGGGGATTTGTGAAGCGCTTACTATGTGCCAAGCACTGTTTTGAGCGCTGGGGGACTGACCAGGCAGTGGGTCGGCCCACGTGTGGCTCAAGGCCTTTGGCCCCATTTTGTAGATGAGGGAACCGAGGCCTAGAAAGAATAGTAATGAGGGGATTTGGAAAGCGCCTACTATGTGCTGAGCGCTGGGGGGACTGACCGGGAAATGGGGGGGCCCATGTGCGGCCCAAGGCCTTCAGCCCCACTTTATAGATGAGGGAACTGAGGCCTAGAAAGAGTTGGGATGAGGGGATTTGTGAAGCACTTCCTATGTGCCAAGCACTGTTCTGAGCGCTGGGGGACTGACCAAGCAGTGGGGTGGCCCGTGTGCGGCCCAAGGCCTTCGGCCCCATTTTATAGGTGAGAGAACTGAGGCCTGAAAAGAATAGTAATGAGGGGATTTGTGAAGCGCTTACTATGTGCTGAGCGCTGGGGGGACTGATCAGGCAATGGGGCGGCCCACGTGTGGTTCAAGGCCTTCGGCCCCATTTTGTAGATGAGGGAACCGAGGCCTAGAAAGAATAGTAACGAGGGGATTTGTGAAGCGCTTACTATGTGCTGAGCGCTGGGGGGACTGACCGGGCAGTGGGGTGGCCCACGGGCGGCTCAAGGCCTTCAGCCCCATTTTATAGATGAGGGAACCGAGGCCTAGAAAGAATAGTGATGAGGGGATTTGTGAAGCTCTTACTATGTGCTGAGCGCTGGGGGGACTGACCGGGCAGTGGGGTGGCCCGTGTGCGGCCCAAGGCCTTCAGCCCCACTTTATAGATGAGGGAACTGAGGCCTAGAAAGAGTAGGAACGAGGGGATTTGTGAAGCGCTTCCTATGTGCCAAGCACTGTCCTGAGCGCTGAGGGACTGACCAGGCAGTGGGGTGGCCCACATGGCCATTTTACAGATGAGGGAACTGAGGCCTAAAAGTAATGGTGGGACTTGGGAAGCGCTTATTATGTGCCAAGCACTGTTCTGGGCGCTGGGGGACTGACCGGGCAATGGGGCGGCCCACGTGTGGCCCAAGGCCTTCAGCCCCACTTTATAGATGAGGGAACTGAGGCCTAGAAAGAGTAGGAATGAGGGGATTTGTGAAGCGCTTCCTATGTGCCAAGCACTGTTCTGAGCACTGGGGGACTGACCAGGCAGTGGGGTGGCCCACATGGCCATTTTACAGATGAGGGAACTGAGGCCTAAAAGTAATGGTGGGACTTGGGAAGCGCTTATTATGTGCCAAGCACTGTTCTGGGCGCTGGGGGACTGACCGGGCAATGGGGCGGCCCACGTGTGGCCCAAGGCCTTCAGCCCCACTTTATAGATGAGGGAACTGAGGCCTAGAAAGAGTAGGAATGAGGGGATTTGTGAAGCGCTTACTATGTACCAAGCACTGTTCTGAGCGCTGGGGGACTGACCAGGCAGTGGGGCGGCCCACGGGCGGCTCAAGGCCTTCGGCCCCATTTTATAAATGAGAGAACTGAGGCCTGAAAAGAATAGTAATGAGGGGATTTGTGAAGCGCTTACTATTTGCCAAGCATTGTTTTGAGCACTGGGGGACTGACCAGGCAATGGGGTGGCCCAAGGCCTTCAGCCCCACTTTATAGATGAGGGAACTGAGGCCTAGAAAGAGTAGGAATGAGGGGATTTATGAAGCGCTTACTATGTGCCAAGCACTGTTCTGAGCACTGAGGGACTGACCAGGCAGTGGGGCGGCCCACGGGCGGCCCAAGGCCTTCAGCCCCATTTTATAGATGAGGAAACTGAGGCCTAAAAGTAATAGTAATGAGGGGATTTGTGAAGCGCTTATTCTGTGCCAAGCACTGTTCTGAGCGCTGGGGGACTGACCGGGCAATGGGGGTGGCCCACGTGTGGCTCAGGGCTTTCAGCCCCATTTTATAGATGAGGGAACTGAGGCCTAAAAGTAATAGTAATGAGGGGATTTGTGAAGCGCTTATTCTGTGCCAAGCACTGTTCTGAGCACTGGGGGACTGACCAGGCAGTGGGGCGGCCCACGTGCGGCTCAAGGCCTTCAGCCCCACTTTACAGATGAGGGAACTGAGGCCCAGAGCAGAAGAATAATATTAGTAGTGATGGGCTCTGTGAAGTGCTTACTCTGTGCTAAGCACTGCCCTGAGCGCGGGGGAACAGACAAGACAATCGGGTGGTCCCATGTGGGGCTCATGGGCTTCAGCCCCACTTTACAGAGAGGCAACTGAGGCCTAAGAATAATAGTAATGATGGTACTAGTTAAGCGCTTATTATGTGCCAAGCACTGTTCTGAGCGCTGGCGGAGAGACAAGGGAATCGGGTGGTCCCATGTGGGGTTCATGAGCTTCAGCCCCATTTTATGGATGAGGAAACTGAGGCCTAAAGCATAATAATAATAATGGTATTTGTTAAGCAGATCAGGTTGGACAATCAATCAATCAATCGTATTTATTGAGCGCTTACTGTGTGCAGAGCACTGTACTAAGCGCTTGGGAAGTTGGCAACATATAGAGACGATCCCTACCCAACAGTGGCACGTGGGACTCACTGTCTCGATCCCGGAGGGAACTGAGGCCCAGAGGAGTGAAGTGACTGGCCCAAGGTCACCCAGCAGACAAGTGGCGGAGCCGGGATTAGAACCCAGGCCCGAGTTCTTCCCTGCTTCTCCCGGGCATCCATTACAACGCTCTCCCCACAGTGGGCACTGCCCGTGGGAATAATGAAAATAACTGTGGTATTTGTGAAGCGCTTATTATGTGCCAAGCACTGTTCTAAGCACTTGGGTAGCTACAAGGTCATCGGGTCGGACCCAGCCCCCTCCCTCGTGGGACTCACTGTTTTAATCCCCATTTTACAGATGGGGGAACTGAGGCCCAGAGAAGTGAAAGGACTTGCCCAAGATCACACAGCAGACAGGAGGGCAAACCGGGATGAGATCCTCTGACGCCCAGGCCTGGCCTCTTTCCGGTCCCGACCTTAGCAGACGTCCAGTACAGTGGTCTGCCCACAAAAGGCATCCAATGTAATAACAATAATAATGTTGGTATTGTGAAGCGCTTACTATGTGCCAAGCACCGTTCTCAGCGCCGGGGTAGAAACAAGGTAACCAGGTTGTCCCACTTGGGGCTCACAGTCTTAATCCCCATTTTACAGATGAGGGAACTGAGGCACAGAGAAGTGAAATGACCTGTCCAAAGTCACCCAGCTGACGTGGCGGAGCCGGGATTAGAACCCACGACCTCTGACTTCCAACCCCGGGCTCTTTCCACTGAGCCACGCTGCTTCTTATGGCAATGTCATTCATTCATTCATTCAATCGTAGTTATTGAGCGCTTACTGTGTGCAGAGCACTGTACTAAGCGCTTGGGAAGTACAAATTGGCAACATATAGAGATGGTCCCTACCCAACAGTGGGCTCACAGTCTAGAGTTATTATTATTATTATTATTATTATGGTATGTTAAGCACTTACTAGGTGCCCAGCACTGTTCTAAGTGCTGGTTCAGAGGGCAGGCTTTGTTGCCCGCCTTCCCTTCTTCCTGTCAAGGTCCTGTATTCTCACTCAATCAATCAATCGTACTTATTGAGCGCTTACTGTGTGCAGAGCACTGTACTAAGCGCTTGGGAAGTCCAAGTTGGCAACATGCAGAGACAGTCCCTACTCAACAGTGTTTCAGTATAGCACTCTGCCCACGGCATATGGTATTTGTTAAGCGCTTACCGCTTAGCAGGCACTGTACTAAGCGCCGGGGTGGCTACAAGCAAATCGGGTTGGACCCAGTAGGCATCCAGAGCAATCAGTCATTCAATCAATCGTATTTATTGAGCGCTTACTATGTGCAGAGCACTGTACTAAGCGCTTGGGAAGTACAAATTGGCAACACATAGAGACAGTCCCTACCCAACAGTGGGCTCACAGTCTAAAAGGGGGAGGCAGAGAACAGAACCCAAACATACCAACAAAATAAAATAAATAGGATAGAAATGTACAAGTAAAATAAATAAATAAATAAATAAAGTAATAAATATGTACAACCATATATACATATATACAGGTGCTGTGGGGAAGGGCAGGAGGTAAGATGGGGGGATGGAGAGGGGGACGAGGGGGAGAGGAAGGAAGGGGCTCAGTCTGGGAAGGCCTCCTGGAGGAGGTGAGCTCTCAGCAGGGCCTTGAGCAGCATTCTCCCCGCAGTGGGCTCCGATTATAGGGCCCTGGCCGTGGTAGGTGTCCAGTACAGTGCTCTACGTCTCCAGTACAGACACGGTGGGCGCCCATACAGTGCCTCCGCACGCGGTAGGTGCCCGGTACAGGACCGTTGAATGAATGGCTGTCTCATACAGTGTCCCGGCGCCTCGTTTGGACCCTAACTTTCCGTCCCGATTGCTCTCCCCGGGGCGGGCGCGGTGCTCACAGGAAGTGCTCCGGGGGATGCGGACGATCGACGACCGGATCGTACACGAGCTGAACACCACGGTGCCCACGGCCTCCTTCGCGGGCAAGATCGATGCCAGCCAGACCTGCCAGCAGCTCTACGAGTCTGTGAGTCACCCCGGAAGTAATAATAATAACCGTGGTACTTGTGGAGCGCCTACTATGTGCCAAACGCTGTGTCAGCTCTGAGATATTCAGTCATTGTCTGGTGAATTTGAGGAGGGAGAAGCAGCATGGCTCAGTGGAAAAAAGCCCGGGCTTTGGAGTCAGAGGTTGTGGGTTCGAATCTCGGCTCCACCACAAGTCTGCTGTGTGACCTTGGGCAAGTCACAACTTCTCTGAGCCTCTGTTACCTCATCTGTAAAAATGGGGATTAAGACTGTGAGCCCTACGCGGGACAACTTGATCACATTGTATCCCCTCAGCGCTTAGAACAGTGCTTTGCACGTAGTAAGCGCTTAACAAATGCCGTTATTATTATTATTATTATTCATTCATTCATTCATTCATTGTCGTATTTACTAGAGAAGCAGCGTGGCTCAGTGGAAGGAGCCCAGCCTTGGGAGTCAGAGGTCGTGGGTTCTAATCCCGCCTCCACCGCTCGTCAACTGGGTGACCTTGGGCAAGTCACTTCACTGGGCCTCAGTTACCTCATCTGTAAAATGGGGATGAAGACTGTGAGCCCCACGGGGGACAACCTCATCACCTTGTATCCTCCCCAGCGCTGAGAACAGTGCTTTGCCCATAGTAAGCGCTTAACAAATGCCATCATTATTATTATTATTGTTATTGGGAGTCAGAGGTCATGGGTTCTAATCCCGACTCCGCCACTTGTCAGCTGTGTGACCTTGGGCAAGGCACTTTGCTTCTCTGTGCCTCAGTTCCCTCATTTGTAAAATGGGGATTAAGACTGTGTGCCCCCCGTGGGACTACCTGATTACCTGGTATCCACCCCGGCGCTTAGAACAGTGCTAGGCACATAGTAAGCGCTTAATAAATGCCATCGTTATTATTATTGAGCGCTTACTGTGTGCAGAGCACTGGACCGAGCGCTTGGAAAGTACAATTTCCAACAGATTTAGGCCCGGTTCTGTCCCTGGCCTGCTGGGCCATCTCAGTCACAGTCGGTTGTATTTATTGAGCGAGTACTGCGTGCAGAGCACTGCACTAAGCGCTTGGGAGAGGAACCTAGAACAATAAACAGACCCATTCCCTGCCCACAGGGAGCTGACGGTCTAGAGGGGGAGATGGACGTGAATAGAAATAATAATGATGGGTATTTATTAAGTGCTTACTATGTGCCAAGCACTGTTCTAAGCACTGGGGGGTTACAAGGTGATCAGGTTGTCCCACGGGGGGCTCACAGTCAATCCCCATTTTACAGATGAGCTCACTGAGGCCCAGAGAAGTGAAGTGACTTAATAATGATGGCTTTTATTGAGCGCTTACTATGTGCCAAGCACTGTTCTAAGCACTGGGGAGGTTACAAGGTGATCAGGTGGTCCCACGGGGCGCTCCCAATCTTCATCCCCATTTGACAGGTGAGGGAACTGAGGCCCAGAGAAGTGAAGTGACTTGCCCCAAGTCCCACAGCCGACAATTGGTGGACCAGGATTTGAACCCATGACCTCTGACTCCAAAGCCCGGGCTCTCGCCACTGAGCCACGCTGCTTCTCATAGAAAGAAGTAAATGAAGCAGAGAAGCAGCGTGACTCAGTGGCGAGAGCCCGGGCTTGGGAGTCAGAGGACACGGGTTCAAATCCTGGCTCCTCCACTTGTTGGCTGTGTGACTTGGGGCAAGTCACTTCACTTCTCTGGGCCTCAGTTCCCTCGTTTATAAAATGGGGATGAAGACTGTGAGCCCCCCGTGGGACAACCTGATAATAATAATAATAATAATAATGATGTATTTGTTAAGCGCTTACTATGTGCAAAGCACTGTTCTAAGCGCTGGGGGGATCAATCAATCAATCATATTTATTGAGCGCTTACTGTGTGCAGAGCACTGTACTAAGCGCTTGGGAAGTACAAGTTGGCAACATATAGAGACAGTCGTCATCATCATCATCAATCGTATTTATTGAGCGCTTACTGTGTGCAGAGCACTGTACTAAGCGCTTGGGAAGTACAAGTTGGCAACACATAGAGAGTCCCTACCCAACAGTGGGCTCACAGTCTAAAAGGGGGAGACAGAGAACAAAACCAAACATACTAACAAAATAAAATAAATAGAATAGATATGCACTACAGACCTGATACAAGGTGATCAGGTCCCACGTGGGGCTCCATTTGACAGATGAGGTAACTGAGGCACAGAGAAGTTGTGACCAGCCCAAAGTCACCCAGCTGACAATTGGCAGAGCTGGCATTTGAACCCATGACCTCTGACTCCAAAGCCCGGGCTCTTTCCACCGAGCCACGCTGCTTCTCTTGGCACATAGTAAGCGCTTAATAAATGCCATTATTATTACTATTATTATTACCATCATTATTATTAAAGCAAGATGGCAGCGTGGCGGGAGGGGAGGGACGCCCCGCTTTCCAGCCGGACTCTGGGAGTCCCATGTCCCACGGCGGGGGTCTGGGGGGATGGACTGAGACACAGCGTGTGTGTGTGTGTGTGTGTTGTTTTGTGTCACTTTGTGTCACAGCTGTTGGCAGCCCACGCCAGCCGGGAGCGTCTCATCAAGAGCTGCATAGCCCAGGCCGCGGCCACGGTCCAGCATCTGAGCCGCCGCCGCCGCGACGAGGACCTCGGCGACCTGGAGTTGTCCAAACAGCTCCGCAAGGAGCAGAGCAAGGTGGCCCGTCCCCCGGGGGCGGCAGGGAGGGGACGGCGCGGGCCCCCCCCCCACACACACATACACAGCCACAGGGTCGGGTGGTTTGGTGACCCTACTACTATTACTACTACTAATAATAATGGTGGTATTTGTTAAGCGCCTGCTATCATCATCAGTCGTATTTATTGAGCGCTTACTATGTGCAGAGCACTGTACTAAGCGCTTGGGAAGTACAAATTGCTACGTTCAAAGCACTGTTCTAAGCGCTGGGGGGGATACAAGGTGATCAGGTTGTCCCCCGTGGGGCTCACAGTCTTCATCCCCATTTGACAGATGAGGTCACTGAGGCCCAGAGAAGTGAAGTGACTGGCCCAGTCACCCAGCTGACAAGTGGCGCAGCCGGGATAATAATAATAATAATAATGATGGCATTTATTAAGCGCTTACTATGTGCGAAGCACTGTTCTAAGCGCAGGGGAGGTTACAAGGTGATCAGGTTGTCCCTCAGGGGGCTCACAGTCTTAATCCCCATTTTACAGATGAGGGAACTGAGGCCCAGAGAAGTGAAGTGACTTGCCCAAAGTCACACAGCTGACAATTGGCAGAGCTGGGATTTGAACCCACGACCTCCGACTCCAAAGCCCAGGCTCTTTCCACTGAGCCACACTGCTTCTAACGATAATAACCGTGGGGTTGGTTCCTTCATCCCGTCGTATTGATTGAGCACTTCCTGCGTGCAGAGCACTGGACTAAGCGCTTGGGAAAGACACCTTGTAACCTCCCCAGCGCTTAGAATAGTGCTTTGCACATAGTAAGCGCTTAATAGATGCCATTATTATTATTATTATTACAAATCGGCAGCACTTAGAGACGGTCCCTACCCAACAACGGGCTCACAGTCTAGGAGGGGGGAGACAGACAACAAAACGAGACAACAGGTGGTTGAGAGCATACTATGTGCCCGGAACTGTACTAAGCGCTGGGGTGGATAATAATATAACAACTGTTGTATTTGCTTACTTGGTGTCAGGCACTCTACTAAGCACTGGGGTGGATCAAAATAATGATGATGATGGTAATGATGAAAATTGTGGTATTAAGCGCTTGCTGTTTGCCAGGCCCTGTATTAAGTGCTGGGGTGGATAACAATAATAATTGCAGTATTTTTTAAGCGCTTACTACCTGCCAGGCCCTGTATTAACCGCTGAGGTGGATAACAGTGATAATTGTGGTATTTTTTAAGCGCTTACTATCTGCCAGGCCCTGTATTAACCGCTGAGGTGGATAACAGTGATAATTGTGATATTTTTTAAGCGCTTACTATCTGCCAGGGCCTGTATTAAGCGCTGAGGTGGATAACAGTAATAATTGTGGTAGTTTTTAAGTGCTTACTATCTGCCAGGCCCCGTATTAAGCGCTGAGGTGGGTAACAGTAATTATTGTGGGGTTTTTATAAGAGCTTACTATCTGCCTGGCCCTGTATTAAGCGCTGAGGTGGGTAACAGTAATAATTGTGGTATTTTTTAAGCGCTTACTATCTGCCAGGCCCCGTATTAAGCGCTGAGGTGGGTAACAGTAATTATTGTGGGGTTTTTATAAGAGCTTACTATCTGCCAGGCCCCGTATTAAGCGCTGAGGTGGGTAACAGTAATTATTGTGGGGTTTTTATAAGAGCTTACTATCTGCCAGGCCCCGTATTAAGCGCTGAGGTGGGTAACAGTAATTATTGTGGGGTTTTTATAAGAGCTTACTATCTGCCTGGCCCTGTATTAAGCACTGAGGTGGGTAACAGTAATTATTGTGGGTTTTTTTTAAGCGCTTACTATCTGTCAGGCCCTGTGTTAAGCGCTGATGTGTATAACAGTAATAATTGTGGTAGTTTTTAAGCGCTTACTACCTGCCAGGCCCTGTGTTAAACGCTGAGGTGGGTAACAGTAATTATTGTGGGTTTTTTTAAGCACTTATCTGTCAGGCCCTGTATTAGGCGCTGATGTGGATAACAGTAATAATCGTGGTAGTTTTTAAGCGCTTACTATCTGCCAGACCCTGTATTAAGCGCTGAGGTGAATAACAGTAGTAATTGTGGTATTTTTTAAGCGCTTACTCTCTGCCAGACCCTGTATTAAGCGCTGAGGTGAATAACAGTAATGATTGTGGTATTTTTTAAGCGCTTACTCTCTGCCAGGCCCTGTATTAAGTGCTGAGGTGGGTAACAGTAACAATTGTGGTATTTTTTAAGCGCTTACTATCTGCTAGGCCCTGTATTAAGCGCTGAGGTGGATAACAGTGATAATTGTGGTATTTTTTAAGCGCTTACTCTCTGCCAGGCCTTGTATTAAGCGCTGAGGTGGATAACAGTAATAATTGTGGTATTTTTTTAAGGGCTTACTGTCTGCCAGGCCTTGTATTAAGGGCTGAGGTGGATAACAGTAATAATTGCGCTATTCTTTAAGCGCTTACTCTCTGCCAGGCCCTGTATTAAGCGCTGAGGTGAATAACAGTAATAATTGTGGTATTTTTTTAAGCACTTACTATCTGCCAGGCCCTGTATTAAGCGCTGAGGTGAATAACAGTAATAATTGTGGTATTTTTTAAGCGCTTACTCTCTGCCAGGCCCTGTATTAAGCGCTGAGGTGGGTAACAGTAATAATTGTAGTATTTTTTAAGTGCTTACTATCTGCCAGGCCGTGTATTAAGCGCTGAGGTGGATAACAATAATAATTGTGGTATTTTTTAAGCGCTCACTATCTGCCAGGCCCTGTATTAAGCGCTGAGGTGGGTAACGGTAATAACTGTGGTATTTTTTAAGCGCTATCTGCCAGGCCTCCCCTGTATTAAGCGCTGAGGTAGATAACAATAATAGTTGTGGTATTTTTTAAGCGCTTACTATCTGCCAGGCCCTGTATTAAGCGCTGAGGTGGGCAACGGTAATAATTATAGTTTTTTTAAGCGCTTACTATCTGCCAGGCCCTGTATTAACCACTGAGGTGGATAACAGTAATAATTGTGGTATTTTTTAAGCGCTTACTCTTCCAGGCCCTGTATTAAGTGCTGAGGTGGATAATAATAATAATAATGACGATTAAAATAATTGTGGTGTTAATTGTTTATGGTGTGGCGGGCACTGTACTTAGCGCTGGGGCGGATACAAGCAAGTCAGGTCGGACACAGTCCCCGTCCCACGTGGGGCTCATGGTCTCCCCATTTTGCAGATGAGGGAACTGAGGCCCAGAGAAGGGAAGTGACTTGCCCAGGGTCACACAGCCCAGTGCTGTGCACACAGTAAGTGCTCAATAAATACGATTGAATGAATGAAGGCAGGCAGGTGGCGGAGGCGGAATTAGAACCCAGGTCCTTCTGACAACTCTACCCTCTGGGCCGCCCCGTCAGCAGGGAGGTTTTAATAATTATCGGCGTTATTGCTTTGGTATTTGTGAAGCGCTTACTGTGGGCCAAACACTGTGCTAAGTGCTGGGGAAGACACACGGTAATCGGGTCCAGGGGTCCCCGGTCTAAGCAGCCAGTCAGTGTGGCTCAGTGGAAAGAGCCCGGGCTTTGGAGTCAGAGGTCACGGGTTCAAATCCCGGCTCCGCCCCTTGTCAGCTGGGTGACTTTGGGCAAGTCACTTCACTTCTCTGGGCCTCAGTTCCCTCATCTGGAAAACGGGGATGAAGACCGTGAGCCCCCTCCGTGGGACAACCGGATCACCTCAGCGCTTAGAACAGTGCTTTGAACATAGTAAGCGCTTAATGAATGCCATTATTATTATCATCTATTGAGCGCTTACTCCGCCCAGAGCACTGTACTAAGCGCTTGGGAGGACGGCGGGCAGACCCGTCCCCTGCCCACGGCGAGCTGAGCGTAGGAGTGGGGGGCGCAGGGATTGAATCTTCCATTTTGCAGATGAGGAAACTGACGCCCAGAGGAAGTGAGGTGACTCGCCCAAGGTCACGCAGCAGGCAAGTGGCGGAGCCGGGATTGGAACCCGGATCCTCCGATTCCCAGGCCCCGGGCTTGCTGCTCATCACTACTCCCACTCCCCAACCTCCGCTGGGTAGTAACGGTAGCCTCGGGGACGTACTGAGCGCCAAAATGGCAGTTTGGGGCTATTTGGGTCGTCCACCGACCTGTGGTTTAGCGTCGTTTCTATGGTCACTTCTGTCCTCTCCCAAGCGCTCCGCCCAGTGCTCAGCACACAGTAGACTAACCGCCCCCGGGGTCAGGGATCGCGTGTATCAACTCATTTGGACTCTCCCAAGCGCTCAGTACAGTGCCCCACCCATAGCGTCTCCCGTCTCTATTGTAATAGTAACAGTAACGATAATAATAGTACTAATAATGATGGCATTTATTAAGCGCTTATTATGTCCAAAGCACTGTTCTAAGCGCTGGGGAGGTTACAAGGTGATCGGGTTGTCCCACAGGGGGCTCACAGTCTTCATCCCCATTTTCCAGATGAGGGAACTGAGGCCCAGAGAAGTGAAGTGACTGGCCCAAAGTCACACAGCTGACAATTGGCGGAGCCGGGATTTGAACCCATGACCTCCAACTCCAAAGACTGTTCTATTTTCCACTGAGCACGATGAGATTTGTTAGGCGCTTCCTATGTGCCAAGCACTGTTCTAAGCGCTGGGGTACGTACGAGGTCATCAGCTTGTCCCACGCGGGGCTCACGATCTTCACCCCCCATTTTACAGATAATAATAATGATGGCATTTATTAAGCGCTTACTATGTGCAAAGCACTGTTCTAAGCACTGGGGAAGTTACAGGGTGATCGGGTTGTCCCACAGGGGGCTCACAGTCTTCACCCCCATTTTCCAGATAATAATAATGATGGCATTTATTAAGCGCTTACTATGTGCAAAGCACTGTTCTAAGCGCTGGGGAAGTTACAGGGTGATCGGGTTGTCCCACGGGGGGATCACAGTCTTAACCCCCATTTGACAGATGAGGGAACCGAGGCACAGAGAAGTGAAGTGATTTGCCCAAAGTCACACAGCTGAAGTGGTGGGGTCGGGATTCGAACCCACGACCTCCGACTCCCAAGCCCGGGCTCTTTGCACTGGGCCTTGCTGCTTCTCTAATAATAATAGTAATAATAAAATAATAATAATGGTATTTGGTAAGCGCTTCCTGTGTGCCAAGCACTGTTCTAAGCGCTGGGGAGGATACAAGGTGATCAGATTGTCCCGCGGGGGGGCTCACAGTCTTCATCCCCATTTTCCAGATGAGGGAACTGAGGCCCAGAGAAGTCAAGTGACTCGCCCGAGGTCACACAGCTGACAAGCGCCGGAGCCGGGATTAGAACCCACGACCTCTGACTCCCAAAGCCCGGGCTCTTTCCACTGAGCCACGCTGTGAGACCCATGTGGGACAACCTGATCACATCGTATAATAATAATAATAATAATAATAATTAATAATAATAATGGCATTTGTTGAGCGCTTACTATGTGCCAAGCACTGTTCTAAGCGCTGGGGAGGTTACAAGGTGATGAGGTTGTCCCCCGTGGGGCTCCCAGGCTTCATCCCCATTTGACAGATGACGGAACTGAGGCCCGGAGAAGCGAAGTGACTCACCCCGGGTCACGCAGCAGACACGGGGCGGACCCAGGATTCGAACCCACGACCTCCTGACTCCCCAGCTCCCCCGCCCTCTCCACCCCAGCCCGCGTGTAGCGTGCTCTCCCCAGCGCTTAGCCCAGCGCCGCGGGCGCTCAGACAGTCCCGGAGACCGGCGGGGCGGATTGCCGGGGCTTCACTCCCGCTCTGCTTTTCCCCAGTTGAGATGGATGCAGTCGGAGCTGAACGTGGAGGAGGTGGTCAATGACCGGAGCTGGAAGGTACCCCGGGGGGTCGGGGGTCAGGGGTCAGAGGGCGGGGGGGGCCGCGGGGAACAGGCGGACGCCCCCGGGAGCAAAAATCACCCATTTCATCCATCCCCGCATCCTTATTGAGCGCTTACTCTCTGCAGAGCGCCGGACTGAGCGCTTGGGAGGGACAATTCAGCGATATTTGTGGGCCTGGGCCAGACCCGGCTCCGCTCAGCCCTGGGGACCGTCCGACAGCCCCGAAGGGTCATTTGTTCACCCGGTCCTATTTATTGAGCGCTTATTGTGTGCAGAGCACTGTACTAAGCGCTTGGGAAGTCCAAGTTGGCAACATAGACGGTCCCTACCCGACAACAGGCTCACGGTCTAGAAATTACCCATTTATTTTCACTGGCATCCATTGAGTGCTTACTATTCATTTATTCATTCAATCGTATTTATTGAGCGCTTACTGTGTGCAGAGCACTGGACTAAGCGCTTGGGAAGTCCAAGTTGGCAACATAGAGAGACGGTCCCTACCTGACAACAGCCTCATGGTCTAGAAATTACCCATTTATTTTCACTGGCATCCATTGAGTGCTTACTATTCATTTATTCATTCAGTCGTATTTATTGAGCGCTTCCTGTGTGCAGAGCACTGGACTAAGCGCTTGGGAAGTCCAAGTTGGCAACATAGAGAGACGGTCCCTACCTGACAACAGCCTCATGGTCTAGAAATTACCCATTTATTTTCACTGGCATCCATTGAGCGCTTACTATTCATTTATTCATTCAGTTGTATTTATTGAGCGCTTCCTGTGTGCAGAGCACTGGACTAAGCGCTTGGGAAGTCCAAGTTGGCAACATAGAGAGACGGTCCCTACCCGACAACAGGCTCACGGTCTAGAAATTACCCATTTATTTTCACTGGCATCCATTGAGCGCTTACTATTCATTTATTCATTCAATCGTATTTATTGAGCGCTTACTGTGTGCAGAGCACTGTACTAATCGCTTGGGCTTACTATGTGCCAGGCACTGTTCTAAGCGCTGGGGGAGGTGCAAGATCCCCCAGTCCCCATCCCACCTGGGGCTCACGGTCTTCTGAGGTTATGGGTTCTAATCCCGGCTCCGCCACGTGTCAGCTGTGTGACTTTGGGCAAGTCACTTCACTTCTCTGTGCCTCAGTTCCCTCATCTGTCAAATGGGGATGAAGACTTTAAGCCCCCCGTGGGACAACCTGATCACCTTGTAACCTCCCCAGCGCTTAGAATGGTGCTTGGCACACAGTAAGCGCTTAACAAATGCCATCATTATTGTTATTAATATTATTATTATTATTAACGGTGCTTGGCACATCGTAAGCGCTTAACAAATGCCATTATTATTATTATTATGATTATTATTATTGTTGTCCCCAGGTGAGGGAACTGAGGCCCAGAGAAGGGAAGTGACTCACTCAAGGTCACACACGGCAGATAAGTGGTGGAGCCGGGATAATAATAATAATAATAATAATGATGATGGTATTTGTTAAGCGCTTACTATGTGCCAAGCACTGTTCTAAGCACTGGGATGAGAATCCATCTGACTCTTGGGCCCGGGCTGTACCCATTAGGCCACGCTGCTTCCCCATTATTGAGCGCTGACTGTATGCTGGGCACTGTACTAAGCGCTTGGAAGAGGGTACGATCAAACAGCGGGTTCAAATCCCGGTTCCGCCAATTGTCAGCTGGGTGACTTTGGGCAAGTCACTTCACTTCTCTGGGCCTCAGTTCCCTCATCTGTCAAATAGGGAAGAAGACTGTGAGCCCCCCGAGGGACAACGTGATCACCTTGTAACCTCCCCAGCGCTTAGAACAGTGCTTTGCACATAGTAAGCGCTTAATAAATGCCATCATTATTATTTTTCTCTGGGCCTCAGTTCCCTCATCTGTAAAGTGGGGGTGAAGACTGTGAGCCCCCCCATGGGACAACCTGATCCACCTTGTAACCTCCTCAGCGCTTAGAACAGTGCTTTGCACATAGTAAGCGCTTAATAAATGCCATCATTATTATTATTATTCTCTGGGCCTCTGTTCCCTCATCTGTAAAATGGGGGTGAAGACTGTGAGCCCCCCCATGGGACAGCCTGATAACCTCGTAACCTCCCCAGCACTTGGAGAACAGTGCTTGGCACATAGTGAGGGCTTAATAAATAATAAAGCCACTTGTCAGCTGTGTGGCATTGGGCAAGTCACTTCACTTCTCTGGGCCTCAGTTCCCTCATCTGTCAAATGGGGATGAAGACCGTGAGCCCCCCGTGGGGCAACCTGATCACCTTGTAACCTCCCCAGCGCTTAGAACAGTGCTTGGCACATAGTAAGCGCTTAATAAATAATAAAGCCACTTGTCAGCTGTGTGGCTTTGGGCAAGTCACTTCACTTCCCTGTGCCTCAGTTAGCTCAACTGTCAAATGGGGATGAAGACTGTGAGCCCCCTGTGGGACCACCTTGTAACCTCCCCAGCGCTTAGAACGGTGCTTTGCACATAGTAAGCGCTTAATAAATGCCATCATTATTATTATTATTATAAATGCCATCCTTAAACAGACCCGTTCCCGGCCCACAGCGAGGGTGTGGTCCGGAAGGGCCCAGAGAGGTCCGGCGACCGGCTTGGGGTCACCCAGCGGCCCGGGTGCTGGGTGCGAGAGCCGCTGCTTTTTTATCCCGTTGCAGGTGTTTAACGAACGGTGCAGGGCTCACTTCAAGCCCCCGAAGACTTCGTGAGGCCTGGGGGAGACGCCCCCGCGGATCCAGACGCGCCCCCCGCCCCGCCGCCGCCCGAGTTCGAGACACGGGAGTGAAGGGGGGTGGGGGGCCCGGCCCGGGCGGGGCTCCCGAGCCAGACCCCCCGCCCCCCCGGGCCTCGGCCGACGCCGTCACGGACAAATCAAACGCCCTTTTCTACGGAATCCGGGAAGACGATATTTTGTAACGATTAAAACAGTTTTCCGAGCGAGCGGGGTCGTTTGCGCGGGAGGGGCGGCCCGGCGCCCGACTTACCGAGCGCTTAGTCCGGGGCTCCACACGCCGGAAGCGCTCAGTAAATAGGATCGAATGAATGATCCTTCTAGACTGTGAGCCCACTGTTGGGTAGGGACCGTCTCTCTATGGTGCCAACTTGGACTTCCCAAGCGCTTAGTCCAGTGCTGTGCACACAGTAAGCGCTCAATAAATAGGATTGATTGAATGAATTGGCTCTGCCAACTGCCAGCTGTGTGACTTGGACTAAGCGCTTGGGAAGTCCAAGCCGGCAACATATCGAGACGGTCCCTCCCCGACAACGGGCTCACGGTCTAGAAGTCGAGAAGCAGCGTGGCTCGGTGGAAAGAGCCCGGGCTTTGGAGTCAGAGGTCATGGGTTCGAATCCCGGCTCTGCCAATGGTCAGCTGGGTGACTTGGGGCAAGTCACTTCGCTTCTTTGGGCCTCAGTTCCCTCATCTGGAAAATGGGGATTAAAACCGTGAGCCCCCCGTGGGACAAACTGATCCCCTTGTAACCTCCCCAGCGCTTGGAACAGTGCTTTGCACATAGTAAGCGCTTAATAAATGCCATTAAAAAAAATGGTCAGCTGGGTGACTTGGGGCAAGTCACTTCACTTCTCTGGGCCTCAGTTCCCTCATCTGGAAAATGGGGATGAAGACTGTGAGCCCCCCGTGGGACAAACTGATCACCTCGTAACCTCCCCAGCACTTAGAACAGTGCTTTGCACATAGTAAGCGCCGAACAAATACCATCGTTATCTTCTAGACCGTGAGCCCACCGTTGGGTAGGGACCGTCTCTGTGTGGTGCCAACTTGGAATTCCCGAGCGCTTAGTACAGTGCTCTGCACACCGTAAGCGCTCAATAAATACGATTGAGTGAATTGGGCGCTTACCGGGTGCGGAACGCTGGACTAAGCGCCCGGGAGGGGATGGTAGAGCCCCTTCCCTGCCCCGGAGTCCCCGGGGGGCGGGCACAGACACCCACCCCGGTGGCTGGCACGGTGCCCCCCTCCTTGGGGCCAAATCTGGGCCGGGAGGGTGAGGAGGGGACGGACCCGGGGCCGCTCAGTTTGTCCGACGACGTCCAGTCCATAGGAGGAGGAGCAGGCGGCGGACTTGCCGGCTCCTCATCGGGGTCAGGGTGCTTGTGATGGGCGTACTGCCCAGCAACCGGCTCGGGAGTTGGGGGTCGTGGGTTCGAATCCCGGCCCCGCCACTCGTCAGCTGGGTGACTTTGGACAAGTCACTTCCCTTCTCTGGGCCTCAGCTCCCTCATCTGTCAAATGGGGATGAAGACTGTGAGCCCTGCGTGGGACAACCTGATCACCTTGTATCCCCCCTGGTGCTTAGAACAGTCCTGGGCACATAGTAAGCGCTTAACAAATACCATCGTGATTAGTATGAGAAGCAGCGTGGCTCAGGGGGAAAGAGCCCGGGCTTGGGAGTCAGAAGCTGTGGGTTCTAATCCTGGCTCTGCCACTTATAATAACGTCATTTATTAAGCGCTTACTATGTGCAAAGCATTGTTCTAAGCGCTTAGCTGTGTGACTTTGGGCAAGTCACTTCACTTCTCCGGGCCTCAGTTCCCTCATCTGTAAAATGGGGATCAAGACTATGAGCCCCAAATGAGACAACCTGATAACCTCGTATCTATCCCAGCGCTTAGAACAGTGCTTGACACATAGTAAGCGCTTAACGAATGCCAACATGATTATTATTATTGGGCCCTTACTATGTGCAGAGCTCTAGACTAAGCGCCGGGGAAAGGACAGCACAACAGAGTGAATAATGTGTGGTAGTTGTTGAGCGCTTACTATGTGCCAGGCCCTGTACTAAGCGCTGGGGTGGATAGAAGCCAGTCAGGTTGGATGCCGTCCCTGTCCCATGTGGGGCTCGCGGCCTCCATCCCCATTTTACAGGTGAGGGAACTGAGGCCCAGAGAATAATAATAATGGTGTTAAGTGCTTACTATAATAATAATAATAATGGCATTAAGCGCTTACTATGTGTAAAGCACTGTTCTAAGCGCTGGGGAGGTTGTCCCACGGGGGGCTCACAGTCTTCATCCCCATTTTACAGATGAGGGAACTGAGGCCCAGAGAAGTGAAGTGACTTGCCCAAAGTCACACAGCTGACAATTGGAGGAGCTGGGATTTGAACCCATGACTTCGGACTCCAAAGCTTGGGCTCTTTCCCCCGAGCCAAGAAGTGACTGGCCCAAGGTCACCCAGCTGACAAGTGGCGGAGCCGGATTAGAACCCAGGTCCTAATGGCTGCCACTGGGCCACACAACTTGTTGCAGACACGTTTCCTGCCTTAGACTGGAGGACAAACAAGGTGCTGAGCATTGGGAGGGTTACAAGGTCATCAGATCACTCACGTCCAGTACAGTTCCTGGCACGGGGGTGTACAGTCTAAGCGGGGAGGGAACACCAGGCCCCTTCGACCCATTTCACAGAAGAAGCGGAGGAGGCGCAGAGAGGTTCAGGGATTTAGCCCAGGTCGCACAGCAGGCCAAGGGTGGAGCTGGGATTAGAACTCAGGGCCCCGGACTCCTCCTGCCAGGCCACGGGACTACCTCCGGATTTATTTGGGGAGTAGCGTGGACAGACCGCAGGCTTGCTGGCGGAGGGCCTGGGTTCTAATCCCGACTCCAATGCTTGTCTGCTGCATGGCCTTGGGTGCAGGCGCTTAGTACAGTGCTCTGCACACAGTAAGCGCTCAGTAAGTACAATTGAATGAATGAATGAGTCATTTCTCTGGGCCTCAGTGACCTCATCTGTCAAATGGGGATTAATCAATCGTATTTATTGAGCGCTTACTGTGTGCACAGCACTGTACTAAGCGCTTGGGAAGTACAAGATTAAGACTCAGCACCACGTGGGACAGGGACAGATTAGCTTGTAATAATTGTGGCATTTGTAAGGCGCTTACTAAGCTGCGTGGTTTAGTGGAAAGAGCCCCGGCTTGAGAGTCAGGTCCTGGGTTCTAATCCCGACTCCACCACTTGTCTGCTGTGTGGCCTTGGGTGAGTCATTTCTCTGGGCCTCAGTTCCCTCATCTGTCAAATGGGGATTGAGACTGTGAGCATCAAGTGGGACAGGGACAGATTAGCTTGTAATAATAATTGTGGCATTTGTAAAGCGCTTACTAAGCTGCATGGCGTAGTGGAAAGAGCCCCAGCTTGAGAGTCAGGTCCTGAGTTCTAATCCTGGCTCTGCCACTTAGCTACGTGACTTTGGGCAAGTCACTTCTCTCTGCCTCAGTTCCCTCATCTGGAAAATGGGGATGAAGACTGTGAGCCCCACGTGGGACAAACTGATAATGTTATATGTGCCCCAGCGCTTAGAATCAATCAATCGTACTTATTGAGCGCTTACTGTGTGCAGAACACTGTACTAAGCGCTTAGAACAGTGCTTGGCACACAGTGCTTAACAAATACCATCATTATGGGGCTTGGGAGTCAGAAGTCATGGGTTCTAATCCCAGCTCCGCCACATGTCTGCCGTGTGACCTTGGGCATGTCATTTGACTTCTCTGGGCCTCAGTTACCTCATCTGTAAAATGGGGGTTAAGACTGTGAGCCCCACGTGGGACAACCTGATCCCCTTGTATCCCCCCAGGGCTTAGAACAGTGCTTGGCACATAATAAGCGCTTAACAAATGCTATCATTATTATTATTATTCTGTGCCAGGCACTGTTCTAAGCACCGGGGTGGATAGAAGCTGATCTGTTCGGACGCAGCCCCTAGTGGGGCTCACAGTCTCCATCCCCATTTTTCAGACGAGGAAACTGAGGCCCAGAGAAGTGAAGCGACTTACCCAAGGTCACACGGCAGACGTGAGGCCGAGCTGGGATTGGAACCCAGGTCCTTCTGACTCCCAAGCCAACGCTCTATCCACTAGGCCACGTTTGTGTCTACACCAGTGCTTAGAACAATGCTTGGCACATAGGAAGCGCTTAACAAATACCATTATTATTATTATTAAGCGCTCAGTAAGGAGTATCGATCGATTGATAGTTGCCCTCTGGGCCATATCCTATTTATTTTATTTTGTTAGTATGTTTGGTTTTGTTCTCTGTCTCCCCCTTTTAGACTGTGAGCCCACTGTTGGGTAGGGACTGTCTCCATATGTTGCCAATTTGTACTTCCCAAGCGCTTAGTACAGTGCTCTGCACATAGTAAGCGCTCAGTAAATACGATTGATGATGATGATGATGATGGGCACCGGGTCACTGGGGGTTTGTGATGCCGTCGGAGTTCTGCCCGCTGATTCGGGTGAATAGCCGGGGGAAGCCACGGCCCCCCCAACAACTGGGTCTCAGGGTCAGTCGCGGGGTCAGTCGTATTTATTGAGCGCTTACTACGTGCAGAGCGCTTAACAAATACCACAAGTAGTAATAGTATTCCCCGGGCCTGAGTTCCCTCATCTGTAAAATGGGGATGGAGATAGGGAGCCCCACCTGGGACAGGATCCGGTCTGCTAGAGAAGCAGCGTGGCTCAGTGGAAAGAGCCCGGGCTTTGGAGTCAGTGGTCATGGGTTCAAATCCTGACTCCGCCGACTGTCAGCTGTGTGACTCTGGGCAAGTCACTTCGCTTCTCTGGGCCTCGGTTACCTCATCTGGAAAATGGGGATTAACTGTGAGCCCCCGTGGGACAACCTGATCACTTTGTAGCCTCCTCAGCGCTTAGTGCTTTGCACATAGTAAGTGCTTAATAAATGCCATCATTATTATTATCATCCACCCCAGTGCTTAGGACAGTGCCTGGCACGTAGTAAGCGCTCAAGAAAATACCATGATTATTATGAATGAATGAAACCAGCCTGCTCTGAGTTTAATTCTGTATATATGTACCTATAATTCTACTGATTTATACTGATGCCTATTTTTTTGTCTCCTCCCCTCTAATAATAATGATGTTTAAGTGCTTACTATATGATGATGATGATGATGATGATAATGGCATTTATTAAGCACCTACTATGTGCAAAGCACTGTTCTAAGCGCTGGGGAGGTTACGAGGAGATCAGTTTGTCCCATGTGGAGCTCCCAGTTTTCATCCCCAGTTTCCAGATGAGGTAACTGAGGCCCAGAGAAGTGAAGTGACTTGCCCAAAGTCACACAACTGACAAGTGGCGGAGGCAGGATTTGAACCCATGACCTCTGACTCCAAAGCCCGGGCTCTTTCCCACTGAGCCACGCTGCTTCTCCTATGTGGCGAGCGCTGGGGTAGATACAGAGTAATCAGATTGTCCCACGTGGGGCTCGCGGTCTTCATCCCCATTTGACAGATGAGGGAACTGAGGCCCAGAGAAGTCAAGCGACTCGCCCAAAGTCCTACAGCAGACAAGCGGCTGAGCCGGGATTAGAACCCACAACCTCCGACTCCCAAGCCCGGGCTCTTTCCACTACGCTGTTCCTCTTGGCTGTAGGCCTGTTGTGGGCAGGGATTGTCTATTGTTTATCGCTGTATTGTACTTTCCAAGCGCTTAGTTCAGTGCCCTGCACGTAGTAAGCGCTCAATGAGTATGACTGAATGAATGAATAGTTCACTTCTCGGGGCCTCAGTTATCTCGTCTGTAAAATAGGGATGAATAATAATAATAATGGTATTTGTTAAGCGCTTACTATGTGCAAAGCACTGTTCTAAGCACGGATGAAGACTGTGAGCCCCCCGGGGGACAACCTGATCACCTTGTATCCCCCCCAGCGCTTAGAACAGTGCTTGGCACATAGTAAGAGCTTAACAAATGCCATCATTATTTGTTGGGGGAAAGCAGCGTGGCTCAGTGGCAAGAGACCGGGCTTGGGACTCAGAGGTCGTGGGTTCTAATCCCACCAACACCAATTAATAATAAAAATAATAATGATGGCATTTATTAAATGCTTACCATGTGCCAAGCACTGTTCTAAGCGCTGGAATTGTCAGCTGTGTGACTTTGGGTAAGTCACTTCTCTGGGCCTCAACTCCCTCGTCTGTAAAATGGGGATGAAGACTGAGCCCCCAGTGGGACAACCTGATCACCTTGTATCTACCCCAGCGCTTAGAACAGTGCTTGGCACATAGTAAGCGCTTAACAACTACCATCATTATTATTATTATGGGGAGTCAGAGGTGGTGGGTTCTAATCCCGCCAACGCCAATTGTCAGCTGCGTGACTTTGGGTAAGTCACTTCTCTGGGCCTCAACTCCCTCGTCTGTAAAATGGGGATGAAGACTGTGAGCCCCCAGTGGGACAACCTCATCTCCTTGTAGCCCCCCAGCGCTTAGAACAGTGCTTGGCACATAGTAAGTGCTTAACAACTACCATCATTATTATTATTATGGGGAGTCAGAGGTGGTGGGTTCTAATCCCGACAACGCCAATTGTCAGCTGCGTGACTTTGGGTAAGTCACTTCTCTGGGCCTCAACTCCCTCGTCTGTAAAATGGGGATGAAGACTGTGAGCCCCCCGTGGGACAACCTGATCACCTTGTATCCCCCAAGCGCTTAGAACAGTGCCTTGCACATAGGAAGCGCTTATCAAATGCCATTATTACTATTATTAGAATTATTGTTATAATTCAGTCCTTGACCGGGCCCCTCGGCCGGAGCAATGACAGGCCGTGACCACAAGGGGGGGGGCCTCGAGCCGGACCAGCGCCCTGCAATGAGCGCGGCACTACGCTGCCCTCTCGTGGTCACAAGCGGCTTGGCAGGGTTTTTTTTGTGGGGGGGGGTTGGTTTTTTCTGTAGCATTTAATAATAATCATGTCATAATAATTTGTTATTGTATAAGAAGTATTTACACGTATAACAGACTATAATAAATATATTATATATATATTTATATATTTTTATTTATATAATAAATATATTATCTTTTAGACTGTGAGCCCACTGTTGGGTAGGGACTGTCTCTATATGTTGCCAATTTGTACTTCCCAAGCGCTTAGTACAGTGCTCTGCACACAGTAAGCGCTCAATAAATACGATTGATGATTATGTATTCCATATGTTATATAAAATATAATTGAATATATAACATTCACTCATTCATTCAGTCGTATTGAGCGTATTGTGTGCAGAGCACTGGACTAAGCGCTTGGGAAGTACAAGGACAACATACAAAATTATTTAATATATATTGAATCATTTTATTATTATTACATTAATTGTTACATGAATAATAATAATAATGGCATTTGTTAAGCGCTTACTATGTGCCAAGCACTGTTCTAAGCGCTGGGGGGGATACAAGGTGGATCAGGTTGTCCCACATGGGGCTCACAATCTTAATCCCCATTTTACAGATGAGGTAACTGAGGCTTAGAGAACTGAAGTGACTTGCCCAAGATCACACAGCAGACATGTGGCAGAGCCGGAATTCGAACCCATGGCCTCTGACTCCCAAGCCCGGGCTCTTTCCACTGAGCCACGCTGCTTACGTTAATCGTTACATTAATAATTATTATAATTGCATTAATTGTTACATTGATAATTCTAACTATTACATCAATCGCTCCATTAATAATTATAATAATTGCATTGATTGTTACATTGGTAATTATAATAACTTACATTAATCGTTACATTAATAATTGTAATAATTGCATTAATTGTTACATCTATAATTATAACTATTACATTAGTCGTTACAATCATAATTTTTATAATAATTGCATTAATCGTTACATTGATAATCATTATAATAATTGCATTGATTGTTACATTAATACCCATAGTAACTATTATATTAATCGTTACGTTAATAATCATTATAATTCATTGATTGTTACATTAATAATTATAGTAACTATTACATTAATCGTTACACTAATAATTATAATAATTTCATTAATTGTTACATTAATAAGTATAGTGATGATTGCATTAATCGTTACATTAATAATTATAATAATAGCATTAATGGTTACATTAATAAGTATAGTAACTATTACCTTAATCGTTGCATTAATAATTATTATAATAACTGCATTGATTATTGCATTAATAATTATAGCAACTGTTGCATTAATTGTTACATTAATAATTACAATTGCATTAATTGCTACATTAATCATTATAGTAACTTACATTAATCATTACATTATTAATTATTATGATAATTGCATTAATTGTTACATTAATAGTTATAGTAACTGTTGCATTAATCGTTACATTAATAATTATTATAACAGCTGCATTAATTGTGACATTAATAATTATAATTATTCTCGCATTAATGATAATGATGGTATTTGTTAAGCGCTCACTATGTGCCAACCACTGTTCTAAGTGCTGGGGTAGACACAAGGTCATCAGGCTGTCCCACGTGGGGCTCACAGTCTTCTACTTGTTTTGTCGTCCGTCTCCCCTTTCTAGACTGTGAGCCCGTTGTTGGGTAGGGACCATCTCTAGATGTTGCCGACTTGAACTTCCCAAGCGCTTAGTACAGTGCTCTGCACACAGTAAGCGCTCAATAAATACGATTGAATGGAATCCCCATTTTACAGCTGAGGGAACTGAGGCCCAGAGAAGAATAATTATAGCGATGGCATTTGCTAAGCGCTTAGTACGCACAAAACACCGTTCTAAGCGCTGGGGAGGATACAAGGTGATCAGGTTGTCCCACGGGGGGCTCACCGTCTTCATCCCAGCGTGGCTCAGTGGAAAGAGCGTGAGCTTTGGAGTCAGAGGTCGTGGGTTTGAATTCCGGCTCCGCCAACTGTCCGCTGTGTGACCTTGGGCAAGTCACTTCACTTCTCTGGGCCTCAGTTCCCTCATCTGTAAAATGGGGATGAAGACTGGGAGCCCCCCGTGGGACAACCTGGTCACCTTGTAACCTCCCCGGTGCTTACAGCAGTGCTTGGCACATAGTAAGCGATTAATAAATGTCATCATTATTATTATTATTATCCCCATTTTCCACATGAAGGAACTGAGGCACAGAGAAGTGAAGTGACTCTCCCAGAGTCACACAGCAGAGAAGTGGTGGGGCAGGGATTAGAACCTAAGACCTCTGACTCCCAAGCCTGTGCTCTTTTCATATTAATCATCATATTTATAGGACTATAAATATTTTATTATTCATTCATTCATTCATTCATTCAATCATATTTATTGAGCGCTTACTGTGTGCAGAGCACTGTACTAAGCGCTTGGGAAGTACAAGTTGGCAACATATAGAGACGGTCCCTACCCAACAGTGGGCTCACAGTCTAGAAGGGGGAGACAGAGAACAACACAAAACATATTAACAAAATAAAATAAATAGAATAAATATGTACAAATAAGAGTAATAAATACGTACAAACATATATTCATTCATTCATTCATTCAATCGTATTTATTGAGCGCTTACTATGTGCAGAGCACTGGACTAAGCGCTTGGGAAGTCCAAGTTGGCAACATCTAGAGACGGTCCCTACCCAACAGCGGGCTCACCGTCTAGAAGGGGGAGACAGAGAACAACACAAAACATATTAACAAAATAAATAGAATAAATATGTACAAATAAAATAGAGTAATAAATACGTACATTCATTCATTCATTCAATCGTATTTATTGAGCGCTTACTGCGTGCAGAGCACTGGACTAAGCGCTTGGGAAGTCAAGTTGGCAACATCTAGAGACGGTCCCTACCCAACAGCGGGCTCACAGTCTAGAAGGGGGAGACAGAGAACAAAACAACACATATTAACAAAATAAAATTAATAGAACAGTAAATATGTACAAGTAAAATAAATTAATCATTCACTCGTATTCATTGAGTGCTTACTGTGTGCAGAGCACTGTACTAAGCGCTTGGGAAGCCCAAGTCGGCAACATCTAGAGACGGTCCCTACCCAACAGCGGGCTCACGGTCTAGAAGGGGGAGACAGAGAACAAAACAAAACATATTAACAAAATAAATAGAATAAATATTATTATTATTATGCACTGCACTAAGCGCTAGGGTGGACACGAGTAAATCGAGTTGGACGCATTTATGTGCTTACTATGTGCCAGACACTGTTCTAAACACTGGGGTAGATACAAGCTGATCCAGTCGGTCCCTGCCCCCCGTGGGGCTCCCAGTCTTCACCCCCATTTTCCAGCTGAGGGAACCGAGGCCCAGAGAGGTGAAGTGACTTACCCAAGGTCACACAGCAGCCGAGCGGCGGAGGCAGGATCGGAACCCAACTCCCAGGCCCGGGTTTTAACGGCCGGGTCACGCTGCTTCTGGAGGGGCCCCTTTTGTAGCCCAGATTACCAGCTTTCTCTGCGTCTGCTCAGTCCTATTTATTGAGCGCCTACTGTGTGCAGGACGCTCTCGAATCCCACGCCTGGAAACCGCCATCATGGCTGAAAACTTGACACCCCCTTACCCGGCTACCAAGGAAATCCAACAGATAGCCGACGAGGTAGGGGCTCAGGTACTGCTCGGGGAAAGGGAAATCACCCTATTCGTTAAGCGCTTACTACATAGAGAAGCAGCGTGGCTCAGTGGAAAGGGCCCGGGCTTTGGAGTCAGAGGTCATGGGTTCAAATCCCCACTCTGCCACTTGTCAGCTGGGTGACTTTGGGTAAGTCACTTCAATCAATCAATCAATCAATCCTATTTATTGAGCACTTACTGTGTGCAGAGCACTGTACTAAGCGCTTGGGAAGTACAAGTTGGCAACATATAGAGACAGTCCCTACCCAACAGTGGGCTCACACTTCTCTGGGCCTCAGTTCCCTCATCTGGAAAATGGGGATTAAGATTGTGAGCCCCACGTGGGACAACCTCATCACCTTGTAACCTCCCCAGTGCTTAGAACAGTGCATTGCACATAGTAAGCGCTTAATAAATGCTATCATTATTATTATTATTATCATGTGCCGGACACTATAATAAGACTGGAGTAGAGGCAAGGCTATTGACACCTGTCTACTTAATAATAATAATAATAATGATGATGATGGCATTTGTTAAGCGCTTACTATGTGGAAAGCACTGTTCTAAGCACTGGGGAGGTTACAAGGTGATCAGGTTGTCCCACAGGGGGCTCACAGTCTTAATCCCCATTTTAATAATAATAATGATAATGATGGCATTTATTAAGCGCTTACTATGTGCAAAGCACTGTTCTAATCGCGGGGGAGGTTACAAGGTGATCAGGTTGTCCCACAGGGGGCTCACAGTCTTCATCCCCATTTTCCAGATGAGGGAACTGAGGCACAGAGAAGTGAAGTGACTTGTCCAAAGTCACACAGCTGACAAGTGGCGGAGCGGGATTTGAACCCATAACCTCCTACTCCAAAGCCCGGGCTCTTTTCCCCTGAGCCACGTCGCTTCTCTGTTTCTACTTGTTTTGTTTTGTCGTCCGTCTCTCGCTTCCAGCCTGTGAGCCCCTTGGGTAGGGACCGTCTCTATCTGTTGCCGACTTGGACTTCCCAAGCTCTCAGTACAGCGCTCTGCACACAGTAAGTGCTCAATAAATATGATTGAATGAATGAATGAATGACTTGTACTTCCCAAGCGCTCAGTACAGTGCTCTGCACACAGTAAGCGCTCAATAAATACGATGGAACGAATGAATGAAAAGCAGCGTGACTTAGTGGAAAGGGCCCGGGCTTGGGAGTCAGAGGTCGTGGGTTCTAATTCCGGGCTCTGCCACTCGTCAGCTGTGTGACCTTGGGCAAGTCACTTCTCTGGGCCTCAATTCCCTAATCTGTCAAATGGGGATGAAGACTGTGAGCCCCCTGTGGGACAACCCGATCATCTTGTAACCTCCCCAGTGCTTAGAGCAGTGCTTGGCACATAGTAAGCGCTTAATAAATGCCATCATTATTATTCCCAGGCCCGCTAGGCCACGTTGTTTCTGCTTCTCACTTTCAATCAGCGTGGCTCAGTGGAAAGAGCCCGGGCTTTGGAGTCAAAGGTCATGGGTTCGAATTCCGGCCTCCGCCACTTGTCTGCTGTGTGACCTTGGGCAAGTCACTTCACTTCTCTGAGCCTCAGCTCCCTCATCTGTAAAATGGGGATTAAGACTGGGAGCCCCACGCAGGACAACCTGATCACCTTGTATCCCCCCAGCGCTTAGAACAGTGCTTGGCACATACTAAGCGCTTAACAAATGCCATTATTATTATTATTATTATTATTAATCAGTCCATCAATCAATCGTTTTCCATTCTGGAAGGTGAAGGCCCAGCTGGAGGAGAAAGAAGCTAAGAGGTACCCGCTCTTCACAGCCACCCTCTTCCGCTCTCTGCTGATTTCCGACGTCACCAATATCTTCATTAAGGTGATCGCCCGGAGCGTGGGGGGATTGTTCCGACCGGAGGGTCCGGGGAGGTTTTGGGGGGGAGAGGGCTCCTTTGGCTCCTTCTCCAACTGATGTCCACCCACCTTCTCCGGACAGCGTGGCCTTGTCGAAAGATCCCGCACGTGGGAGTCAGAGGAGCGGATTTCTAATCCCGTGTCTGCTGTGTGACCTTGGACGGGTCACTTCTCTTCTTCTAGAGAAATCACTTCATTCGTTCAATCGTATTTATTGAGCGCTTACTGTGTGCAGAGCACTGGACTAAGCGCTTGGGAAGTCCAAGTTGGCAACATCTAGAGACGGTCCCTACCCAACAGTGGGCTCACAGTCTAGAAGGGGGAGACAGAGAACAAAACCAAACATATTAACAAAATAAAATAAATAGAATAGATATGTACAAGTAAAATAAATCAATAAATAGAGTAATAAATCCCTCCAAACATATATCCATATATACAGATGCTGTGGGAAGGGAAGGAGGAAGGAGGGGGCTCAGTGTGGGAAGGCCTCCTGGAGGAGGTGAGCTCTCAGTAGGGCCTTGAAGGGAGGAAGAGAGCTAGCAGCTAGGCGCTTAGCACAGTGCTCTGCACACCGTAAACGCCCAGTCAATACGATTGAACGAATCCGGCCTGAAATAGATTTCCAGTCCCAGGCCCGAGGGGGTTTCGGCGTGTCCCCCGGCCACAACCCCAGACCACCGACAACACCGCCGGCGTCCGGAACCCGACGACCAACACGCCGGCCACTGAGCCACCGCCGTCTCCTTCATCTCCCTCCCGCAGGTCCTGGTCGGCGACGAAGAGTGCGTCCACCTGCGGGTGTGCCCCGGGCCGAGCCTGGGCATGCGGCTTTCGGCCTTTCAGACGGACAAGGTCAAGGATGACCAGTTGGCCTTCTTCTGAGGGCCCGCCGGCCTTGGCGCTTTACCTGCCGGGAATCCACAGTAAACACCCGCGGACGAGAGAAAAGCCACCCGCATAGTATCTGTCCGAGGGCTCCTGGCTCGTTTCCTGAGAATCGATCAATCGGTCGTATCTATTGAGCGCTTACCGTGTGCAGGGCGTGGCTCAGTGGAAAGAGCCCGGGCTTTGGAGTCAGAGGTCGGGGTTCAAATCCTGGCTCCGCCACTTAATAATAATAATGATGGTATTTGTTAAGTGCTTACTATTCACTCAATCGTATTTATTGAGCGCTTACTGTGTGCAGAGCACTGTACTAAGCACTTGGGAAGTACAATGTACAAAGCACTGTTCTAAGCGCTGGGGGGATACAAGGTGATCAGGTTGACCCACTTTAACTTTAATCCCCATTTTCAGGTTGTCCCACAGGGGGCTCACAGTCTTAATCCCCATTTTACAGATGAGGGAACTGAGGCCCAGAGAAGTGAAGTGACTTTTCCAAAGTCACCCAGCTGACAATTGGCGGAGCCGGGATTAGAACCCGTGACCTCTGACTCCAAAGCCCGGGCTCTTTCCACTGAGCCACGCTGCTTCTCTAGTCACTTGTCAGCTGGGTGACTTTGGGCAAGTCACTTCATTCATTCATTCATTCAATCGTATTTATTGAGCACTTACTGTGTGCAGAGCACTGGACTTAGCGCCTGGTAAGTCCAAGTTGGCAACACTTCTCTGGGTCTCAGTTCCCTCATCTGTCAAATGGGGATGAAGACTGTGAGTCCAATGTGGGACAACCTGTATCCCCTCCGGTGCTTCGAACAGTGCTTGGCACATAGTAAGCGCTTAATAAATGCCATCATTATTATAACTAAGCACTGGGGAGAGTCCGCCAGAATGATAAACAGACACATTCCCACGAGCTGACAGTTAGAGGGGGAGACAGACACAGATGTAAAGAAATAAATGACGAAGGTGGACGTAAATGGTGTGGGGCTGAGAGAGGGGGGAATAACAGGAGCAAATTCAGGGGCAAAGGTGGCACAGAAGGGAGAGGGAGAAGAGGAAACGGGGGGCTTAGTCGGGGAAGGTCTCTGGGAGGAGGTGGGCTTTTAATAAGGCCGTGAAGGGGGGATTGCTGCATTCATTCATTCATTCATTCAATCGTATTTATTGAGCGCTTCCTGTGTGCAGAGCACTGTACTAAGCGCTTGAGAAGTCCAAGATGGCAACATATAGAGATGGTCCCGACCCAACAGCAGGCTCACGGTCTAGAAGGGGGAGACAGAGAACAAAACAAAACATATTAACAAAATAAAATGAATAGAATAGATATGTACAAGTAAAATAAATAGATGGAGTAATAAATACGTACAAACACATATACAAATATACAGGTGCTGTGGGGAAGGGAAGGAGGTAAGGCGGGGGGGATGGAGGGGGGAGGAGGGGGAAAGGAAAGAGGGGGCTCAGTGTGGGAAGGCCTCCTGGAGGAGGTGAGCTCTCAGTAGGGCCTTGAAGGGAGGAAGAGAGCTAGGTTGGCGGATGTGGGGGGGGAGGGCATCCCATGCCAGGGGGTGTATGGCGGATGTGTAGCGGGCCAAAAGCCAGTAATATTGAGGAACTGGATGTTCCCCAATACTGCAGGTGCGAGATCCAATTTTTCTTCATAAAACGGAGTAACTAAGCCGAAGCCATCATGAGGCCAAAATGAAAGGGTTCTGCTGAAGCGGTAGCAAGCCAAGCCTAGATGGCTCCATCTTCACGCCTCCTAAAGATGATTTCTTCCTTTGTCATCGGCAGCCACTGACTGAAAACGTTTGTCTGTGGGGTGTGATGAAACCAATCCAATTATCTGCTTTTAACACCCAACTCCTCCTCTAAACTCCTTGTGGGCAGGGGTCCCATCTACCAACTCTGTTGGAGTGGACCCTCCCGAGCGTTTTGTACGGGGCTCTCCACAAAGCAAGCGAGCGCTCAGTACATACCAGGGATCAATCGATAACCATGGATAGATAAGCAGTATGGCATAGGGACAGGGCACGGGCCTGGGAGTCACAAGCTTTGCTGCCATTTGCTGCATAGGGACAGGGCACGGGCCTGGGAGTCACAAAGTTTGCTGCCATTTGTCCGCTGCATAGGGACAGGGCACGGGTCTGGGAGTCACAAGCTTTGCTGCCATTTGTCCGCTGCATAGGGACAGGGCACGGGCCAGGGAGTCACAAGCTTTGCTGCCATTTGTCCGCTGCATAGGGACAGGGCACGGGCCTGGGAGTCACAAGCTTTGCTGCCATTTGTCCGCCGCATAGGGACAGGGCACGGGCCTGGGAGTCACAAGGTTTGCTGCCATTTGTCTGCTGCATAGGGACAGGGCACGGGCCTGGGAGTCACAAGCTCTGCTGCATAGGGACAGGGCACGGGCCTGGGAGTCACAAGCTTTGCTGCCATTTGTCTGCTGCACAGGGACAAGGCACAGGCCTGGGAGTCACAAGGTTTGCTGCCATTTGATTGCTGCATATGGACAGGGCACGGGTCTGGGAGTCACAAGGTTTGCTGCCATTTGATTGCTGCATAGGGACAGGGCACGGGTCTGGGAGTCACAAGGTTTGCTGCCATTTGTCTGCTGCATAGGGACAGAGCACAGGCCTGGGAGTAATAAGGATTGCTACCATTTGTCCGCTTCATAGGGACAGGGCACAGGCCTGGGAGTCACAAGCTTTGCTGCCATTTGTCCACTGCATAGGGACAAGGCACGGGCCTGGGAGTCACAAGCTCTGCTGCCATTTGTCCGCTGCATAGGGACAGGGCATGGGCCTGGGAGTCACAAGGTTTCCTGCCATTTGTCCACTGCATAGGGTTGGGGCACGGGCCTGGGAGTCGCAAGGTTTGCTGCCAATTTTCCACTGCATAGGAACAGGACACGGGCCTGGGAGTCACAAGGTTTGCTGCCATTTGTCCGCTGCATAGGGACAGGGCATGGGCCTTGGAGTCACAAGGTTTGCTGCCATTTGTCTGCTGCATAGGGCTAGAGCACGGGCCTGGGAGTCACAAGGTTTGCTGCCATTTGTCTGCTGCATAGGGATAGGGCACGGGCCTGGGAGTCACAAGCTCTGCTGCCATTTGTCTGCTGCATAGGGACAGGGCACGGGCCTGGGAGTCACAAGGTTTGCTGCCATTTGTCCGCTGCATAGGGACAGGGCACGGGCCTGGGAGTCACACGCTCTGCTGCCATTTGTCCGCTGCATAGGGACAGGGCACGGGCCAGGGAGTCAGAAGGCTTGCTGCCATTTGTCTGCTGCATAGGGACAGGGCACGGGCCTGGGAGTCACAAGGTTTGCTGCCATTTGTCTGCTGCTGCATAGGGTTAGGGCACGGGCCTGGGAGTCACAAGCTTTGCTGCCATTTGTCTGCTGCATAGGGACAGGGCACGGGCCTGGGAGTCACAAGGTTTGCTGCCATTTGTCCGCTGGATAAGGACAGGGCATGGGCCAGGTAGTCACAAGCTTTGCTGCCACTTGTCTGCTGCATAGGGTTAGGGCACGGGCCTGGGAGTCACAAGGTTTGCTGCCATTTGTCAGCTGCATAGGGACAGGGCACGGGCCTGGGAGTCACAAGCTTTGCTGCCATTTGTCCGCTGCATAGGGACAGGGCACGGGCCTGGGAGTCACAAGTTCTGCTGCCTTTTGTCTGCGGCATAGGGACAGGGCATGGGCCTGGGAGTCACAAGGTTTGCTGCCATTTATCCGCTGCATAGGGTTAGGGCAAGGGCCGGGGAGTCACAAGCTTTGCTACTATTTGTCTGCTGCATAGGGACAGGGCACAGCCCTGGGAGTCACAAGGTTTGCTACCATTTGTCTGCAGCTGCATAGGGTTAGGGCACGGGCCAGGGAGTCAGAAGGCTTGCTGCCATTTGTCTGCTGCATAGGGACAGGGCACGGGCCTGGGAGTCACAAGCTTTGCTGCCATTTGTCTGCTGCTGCATAGGGTTAGGGCACGGGCCAGGGAGTCAGAAGGCTTGCTGCCATTTGTCTGCTGCATAGGGACAGGGCACGGGCCTGGGAGTCACAAGGTTTGCTGCCATTTGTCTGCTGCTGCATAGGGTTAGGGCACGGGCCTGGGAGTCACAAGGTTTGCTGCCATTTGTCTGCTGCATAGGGACAGGGCACGGGCCTGGGAGTCACAAGGTTTGCTGCCATTTGTCCGCTGGATAAGGACAGGGCATGGGCCAGGGAGTCACAAGCTTTGCTGCCACTTGTCTGCTGCATAGGGTTAGGGCACGGGCCTGGGAGTCACAAGGTTTGCTGCCATTTGTCCGCTGCATAGGGACAGGGCACGGGCCTGGGAGTCACAAGCTTTGCTGCCATTTGTCCGCTGCATAGGGACAGGGCACGGGCCTGGGAGTCACAAGTTCTGCTGCCATTTGTCCGCGGCATAGGGACAGGGCACGGGCCTGGGAGTCACAAGGTTTGCTGCCATTTATCCGCTGCATAGGGTTAGGGCAAGGGCCGGGGAGTCACAAGCTTTGCTACTATTTGTCTGCTGCATAGGGACAGGGCACAGGCCTGGGAGTCACAAGGTTTGCTACCATTTGTCTGCAGCTGCATAGGGTTAGGGCACGGGCCAGGGAATCAGAAGGCTTGCTGCCATTTGTCTGCTGCATAGGGACAGGGCACGGGCCTGGGAGTCACAAGGTTTGCTGCCATTTGTCCGCTGGATAAGGACAGGGCAAGGGCCAGGGAGTCACAAGCTTTTCTGCCACTTGTCTGCTGCATAGGGTTAGGGCCCAGGCCTGGGAGTCACAAGCTTTGCTGCCACTTGTCTGCTGCATAGGGTTAGGGCCCAGGCCTGGGAGTCACAAGGTTTGCTGCCATTTGTCTGCTGCATAGGGACAGGGCACGGGCCTGGGAGTCACAAGGTTTGCTGCCATTTGTCTGCTGCATAGGGACAGGGCACGGGCCTGGGAGTCACAAGCTTTGCTGCTATTTGTCTGCTGCATAGGGACAGGGCACGGGCCTGGGAGTCACAAGGTTTGCTGCCATTTGTCTGCAGCTGCATAGGGTTAGGGCACGGGCCAGGGAGTCAGAAGGCTTGCTGCCATTTGTCTGCTGCATAGGGACAGGGCACGGGCCTGGGAGTCACAAGGTTTGCTGCCATTTGTCTGCTGCATAGGGACAGGGCACAGGCCTGGGAGTCACAAGGTTTGCTGCCATTTGTCCGCTGGATAAGGACAGGGCACGGGCCTGGGATTCACACGCTCTGCTGCCATTTGTCCGCTGCATAGGGACAGGGCACAGGCCTGGGAGTCACAAGGTTTGCTGCCATTTGTCTGCTGCTGCATAGGGTTAGGGCACGGGCCTGGGAGTCACAAGGTTGCTGCCATTTGTCTGCTGCATAGGGTTTGGGCACGGGCCTGGGAGTCACAAGGTTTTCTGCCATTTGTCCACTGCATAGGGTTAGGGCATGGGCCAGGGAGTCAGAAGGCTTGCTGCCATTTGTCTGCTGCACAGGGACAAGGCACGGGCCTGGGAGTCACAAGCTCTGCTGCCATTTGTCTGCTGCATAGGGACAGGGCATGGGCCTGGGAGTCACAAGCTTTGCTGCCATTTGTCCACTGCATAGGGATAGGGCACGGGCCTGGGAGTCACAAGGTTTGCTGCCATTTGTCCGCTGCTGCATAGGGACAGGGCACGGGCCTGGGAGTCACAAGGTTTGCTGCCATTTGTCTGCTGCTGCATAGGGTTAGGGCACGGGCCTGGGAGTCACAAGCTCTGCTGCCATTTGTCTGCTGCATAGGGACAGGGCACGGGCCTGGGAGTCACAAGCTCTGCTGCCATTTGTCTGCTGCATAGGGACAGGGCACGGGCCTGGGAGTCACAAGCTCTGCTGCCATTTGTCTGCTGCATAGGGACAGGGCACGGGCCAGGGAGTCACAGGCTCTGCTGCCATTTGTCCGCTGCATAGGGACAGGGCACGGGCCTGGGAGTCACAAGCTCTGCTGCCATTTGTCTGCTGCATAGGGACAGGGCACGGGCCTGGGACTCACAAGCTTTGCTGCCATTTGTCCGTGGCATAGGGACAGGGCACGGGTCTGGGAGTCAGTAGGCTTGCTGCCATTTGTCTGCGGCATAGGGACAGGGCACGGGCGGGCACGGGCCTGGGAGTCACAAGGTTTGCTGCCATTTGTCTGCTGCTGCATAGGGTTAGGACACGGGCCTGGGAGTCACAAGCTTTACTGCCATTTGTCTGCTGCATAGGGACAGGGCACGGGCCTGGGAGTCACAAGGTTTGCTGCCATTTGTCCACTGCACAGGGACAGGGCACGGGCCACGGAGTCACAAGGTTTGCTGCCATTTGTCTGCTGCATAGGGACAGGGCACGGGCCTGGGAGTCACAAGGTTTGCTGCCATTTGTCTGCTGCATAGGCACAGGGCACGGGCCTGGGAGTCACAAGCTTTGCTGCTATTTGTCTGCTGCATAGGGACAGGGCACGGGCCTGGGAGTCACAAGCTTTGCTGCCATTTGTCCACTGCATAGGGACAGGGCACGGGCCTGGGAGTCACAAGCTTTGCTGCCATTTGTCTGCTGCATAGGGACAGGGCACGGGCCTGGGAGTCACAAGGTTTGCTGTCATTTGTCTGCTGCATAGGGACAGGGCACGGGCCAGGGAGTCAGGAGGTTTGCTGCCATTTGTCTGCTGCATAGGGACAGGGCACGGGCCTGGGAGTCGCAAGGTTTGCTGCCATTTGTCTGCTGCACAGGGATAGGGCACGGACCTGGGAGTCACAAGGTTTGCTGCCATTTGTCTGCTGCATAGGCTGAAGGCACGGGCCTGGGCTTCAAGGCTGTCCATCACCTCACCCCCTCCTACCTCACCTCCCTTCTCTCCTTCTACAGCCCAGCCCGCACCCTCCGCTCCTCTGGCGCTAATCTCCTCACCAGGCCTCGTTCTCGCCTGTCCCGCCGTCGACTCCCGGCCCACATCATCCCCCGGGCCTGGAATGCCCTCCCTCTGCCCATCCGCCAACCTAGCTCTCTTCCTCCCTTCAAGGCCCTACTGAGAGCTCACCTTCTCCAGGAGGCCTTCCCAGACTGAGCCCCTTCCTTCCTCTCCCCCTCGTCCCCCTCTCCATCCCCCCATCTTACCTCCTTCCCTTCCCCACAGCACCTGTATATATATATATATATATGTTTGTACATATTTATTACTCTATTTATTTATCTATTTATTTTACTTGTACATATCTATTCTATTTATTTTATTTTGTTAGTATGTTTGGTTTTGTTCTCTGTCTTCCCCTTTTAGACTATGAGCCCACTGTTGGGTAGGGACTGTCTCTATATGTTGCCAACTTGTACTTCCCAAGCGCTTAGTACAGTGCTCTGCACACAGTAAGCGCTCAATAAATACAATTGATGATGATGATGATGTTGATAGGGCACGGGCCTGGGACTCACAAGGTTTGCTGCCATTTGTCCACTGCATAGGGTTAGGGCACGGACCTGGGAGTCACAAGGTTTGCTGCCATTTGTCCGCTACATAGGGACAGGGCACAGGCCTGGGAGTCACAAGGTTGCTGCCATTTGTCCGCTGCACATGGACAGGGCACGGGTCTGGGAGTCACAAGCTTTGCTGCCATTTGTCTGCTGCATAGGGCCAGGGCACGGGCCTGGGAGTAGCAAGGTTTGCTCCCATTTGTCCACTGCATAGGGACAGGGCACGGGCCTGGGAGTCACAAGGTTGCTGCCATTTGTCCACTGCACAGGGACAGGGCACGGGTCTGGGAGTCACAAGCTTTGCTGCCATTTGTCTGCTGCATAGGGACAGGGCACGGGCCTGGGAGTAGCAAGGTTTGCTCCCATTTGTCCACTGCATAGGGACAGGGCACGGGCCAGGGAGTCACAAGGTTTGCTGCCATTTGTCTGCTGCATAGGGACAGGGCACGGGCCTGGGAGTCACAAGCTCTGCTGCCATTTGTCTGCTGCACAGGGACAGGGCACGGGCCAGGGAGTCACGAGGTTTGCTGCCATTTGTCCACTGCATAGGGTTAGGGCACGGGCCTGGGAGTCACAAGCTTTGCTGCCATTTGTCCGCTGCTGCATAGGGACAGGGCACGGGCCTGGGAGTCACAAGATTTGCTGCCATTTGTCTGCTGCATAGGGTAAGGGCACGGGCCTGGGAGTCACAAGGTTTGCTGCCATTTGTCCGCTGCATAGGGACAGGGCACGGGCCTGGGAGTCACAAGCTTTGCTGCCATTTGTCCGCTGCATAGGGACAGGGCACGGGCCTGGGAGTCACAAGGTTTGCTGCCATTTGCTGCATAGGGACAGGGCACGGGCCTGGGAGTCACAAGTTTGCTGCCATTTGTCTGCTGCATAGGGATAGGGCACGGGCCTGGGAGTAACAAGCTTTGCTGCCATTTGTCTGCTGCATAGGGACAGGGCACGGGCCTGGGAGTCACAAGCTTTGCTGCCATTTGTCTGCTTCATAGGGACAGGGCACGGGCCAGGGAGTCACAAGGTTTGCTGCCATTTGTCCACTGCATAGGGTTAGGGCACGGACCTGGGAGTCACAAGGTTTGCTGCCATTTGTCCGCTACATAGGGACAGGGCACGGGCCTGGGAGTCACAAGGTTGCTGCCATTTGTCCGCTGCACATGGACAGGGCACGGGTCTGGGAGTCACAAGCTTTGCTGCCATTTGTCTGCTGCATAGGGCCAGGGCACGGGCCTGGGAGTAGCAAGGTTTGCTCCCATTTGTCCACTGCATAGGGACAGGGCACGGGCCTGGGAGTCACAAGGTTGCTGCCATTTGTCCGCTGCACAGGGACAGGGCACGGGTCTGGGAGTCACAATCTTTGCTGCCATTTGTCTGCTGCATAGGGACAGGGCACGGGCCTGGGAGTAGCAAGGTTTGCTCCCATTTGTCCACTGCATAGGGACAGGGCACGGGCCAGGGAGTCACAAGGTTTGCTGCCATTTGTCTGCTGCATAGGGACAGGGCACGGGCCTGGGAGTCACAAGCTCTGCTGCCATTTGTCTGCTGCACAGGGACAGGGCACGGGCCTGGGAGTCACAAGCTCTGCTGCCATTTGTCTGCTGCACAGGGACAGGGCACGGGCCAGGGAGTCACGAGGTTTGCTGCCATTTGTCCACTGCATAGGGTTAGGGCACGGGCCTGGGAGTCACAAGCTTTGCTGCCATTTGTCCGCTGCTGCATAGGGACAGGGCACGGGCCTGGGAGTCACAAGGTTTGCTGCCATTTGTCTGCTGCATAGGGTAAGGGCACGGGCCTGGGAGTCACAAGGTTTGCTGCCATTTGTCCGCTGCATAGGGACAGGGCACGGGCCTGGGAGTCACAAGCTTTGCTGCCATTTGTCCGCTGCATAGGGACAGGGCACGGGCCTGGGAGTCACAAGGTTTGCTGCCATTTGCTGCATAGGGACAGGGCACGGGCCTGGGAGTCACAAGGTTTGCTGCCATTTGTCTGCTGCATAGGGATAGGGCACGGGCCTGGGAGTAACAAGCTTTGCTGCCATTTGTCTGCTGCATAAGGACAGGGCACGGGCCTGGGAGTCACAAGCTTTGATGCCATTTGTCTGCTGCATAGGTACAGGGCACAGGCCTGGGAGTCACAATCTTTGCTGCCATTTGTCCGCGGCATAAGGACAGGGCACGGGCCTGGGAGTCACAAGGTTTGCTGCCATTTGTCCGCTGCATAGGGACAGGGCACAGACCTGGGAGTCACAAGCTTGGCTGCCATTTGTCCGCTGCTGCATAGGGAGAGGGCACGGACCTGGAAGTCACAAGGTTTGCTGCCATTTGTCCTCTGCAAAGGGACAGGGCACGGGTCTGGGAGTCACAAGCTTTGCTGCCATTTGTCTGCTGCATAGGGACAAGGCACGGGCCCGGGAGTCACAATCTTTGCTGCCATTTGTCCGCTGCATAGGGACAGGGCACGGGCCTGGACGTCACAAGCTTTACTGCCATTTGTCTGCTGCTGCATAGGGTTAGGGCACGGGCCTGGGAGTCACAAGCTTTGCTGCCATTTGTCTGCTGCATAGGGACAGGGCAGGGGCCAGGGAGTCAGAAGGTTTGCTGCCATTTGTCTGCTGCATAGGGTTAGGGCACGGGCCAGGGAGTCAAAAGATTTGCTGCCATTTGTCTGCTGCATAGGGACAGGGCACGGGCCTGGGAGTCACAAGGTTTGCTGCCATTTGTCTGCTGCATAGGGACAGGGCACGGGCCTGGGAGTCACAAGGTTGCTGCCATTTGTTCGCTGCATAGGGACAGGGCACGGGCCTGGACGTCACAAGCTTTGCTGCCATTTGTCCGCAGCACAGGGACAGGGCACAGGCCTGGGAGTCACAAGGTTTGCTGCCATTTGTCCGCAGCATAGGGACAGGACACGGGCCTGGGAGTCACAAGCTTTGCCGCCATTTGTCCGCTGCATAGGGACAGGGCACGGGCCTGGGATTCACAAGGTTTGCTGCCATTTGTCCACTGCATAGGGACAGGGCACGGGCCAGGAAGTCACAAGCTTTGCTGCCATATGTCCGCTGCATAGGGACAGGGCACTGGCCTGGGAGTCACAGGGTTTGCTGCCATTTGTCTGCTGCATAGGGACAGGGCACTGCCAGGGAGTCACAAGTTTTGCTGCCATTTGTCCGCTGCATAGGGACAGGGCACGGAGCTGGGAGTCACAAGGTTTGCTGCCATTTGTCTGCTGCATAGGGAGAGGGCAGGGGCCAGGGAGTCACAAAGTTTGCTGCCATTTGTCCGCTGTATAGGGACAGGGCACGGGCCTGGGAGTCACAAGCTTTGCTGCCATTTGTCTGCTGCTGCATAGGGTCAGGGCACGGACCTGGGCGTCACAAGGTTTGCTGCCATTTGTCCTCTGCATAGGGACAGGGCACGGGTCTGGGAGTCACAAGCTTTGCTGCCATTTGTCTGCTGCATAGGGACAAGGCACAGGCCTGGGAGTCACAATCTTTGCTGCCATTTGTCCGCTGCATAGGGACAGGGCACGGGTCTGGACGTCACAAGCTTTGCTGTCATTTGTCCACTGCACAGGGACAGGGCACGGGCCTGGGAGTCACAAGGTTTGCTGCCATTTGTCTGCTGCTGCATAGGGTCAGGGCACGGACCTGGGCGTCACAAGGTTTGCTGCCATTTGTCCTCTGCATAGGGACAGGGCACGGGTCTGGGAGTCACAAGCTTTGCTGCCATTTGTCTGCTGCATAGGGACAAGGCACAGGCCTGGGAGTCACAATCTTTGCTGCCATTTGTCCGCTGCATAGGGACAGGGCACGGGTCTGGACGTCACAAGCTTTGCTGTCATTTGTCCACTGCACAGGGACAGGGCACGGGCCTGGGAGTCACAAGGTTTGCTGCCATTTGTCCGCGGCATAGGGACAGGGCACGGGCCTGGGAGTCACAAGGTTTGCTGCCATTTGTCCGCGGCATAGGGACAGGGCACGGGCCTGGGAGTCACAAGGTTTTCTGCCATTTGGCCGCTGCATAGGGACAGGGCACGGGCCTGGGAGTCACAAGGCTTGCTGCCATTTGTCCGCTACATAGGGACAGGGCACGGGCCTGGGAGTCAGAAGGTTTGCTGCCATTTGTCCGCTGAATAGGGACAGGGCACAGGCCGGGGAGTCACAAGGTTTGCAGCCATTTGTCCGCTGTATAGGGACAGGGCACGGGCCTGGGAGTCAGAAGGTTTGCTGCCATTTGTCCGCTGCATGGGGACAGGGCACGGGCCTGGGAGTCACAAGGTTTACTGCCATTTGTCCGCTGCATAGGGACAGGGCACGGGCCTGGGAGTCACAAGGTTTGCTGCCATTTGTGCGCAGCATAGGGACAGGGCACGGGCCTGGGAGTCGCAAGGTTTTCTGCCATTTGTCTGCTGCATAGGGACAAGGCACGGGCCTGGGAGTCACAATCTTTCCTGCCATTTGTCCGCTGCATAGGGACAGGGCACGGGTCTGGACGTCACAAGCTTTGCTGTCATTTGTCCACTGCACAGGGACAGGGCACGGGCCTGGGAGTAACAAGGTTTGCTGCCATTTGTCCGCGGCGTAGGGACAGGGCACGGGCCTGGGAGTCACAAGGTTCGCTGCCATTTGTCCGCGGCATAGGGACAGGGCACGGGCCTGGGAGTCACAAGGTTTTCTGCCATTTGGCCGCTGCATAGGGACAGGGCACGGGCCTGGGAGTCACAAGGCTTGCTGCCATTTGTCCGCTACATAGGGACAGGGCATGGGCCTGGGAGTCAGAAGGTTTGCTGCCATTTGTCCGCTGAATAGGGACAGGGCACAGGCCGGGGAGTCACAAGGTTTGCTGCCATTTGTCCGCTGTATAGGGACAGGGCACGGGCCTGGGAGTCAGAAGGTTTGCTGCCATTTGTCTGCTGCTGCATAGGGTTAGGGCACAGGCCGGGGAGTCACAAGCTTTGCTGCCATTTGTCTGCTGCATAGGGACAAGGCACAGGCCTGGGAGTCACAATCTTTGCTGCCATTTGTCCGCTGCATAGGGACAGGGCACGGGTCTGGACGTCACAAGCTTTGCTGTCATTTGTCCACTGCACAAGGACAGGGCACGGGCCTGGGAGTCACAAGGTTTGCTGCCATTTGTGCGCTGCATAGGGACAGGGCACGGGCCTGGGAGTCACAAGGTTTGCTGCCATTTATCCGCTGCATAGGGACAGGGCACGGGCCTGGGAGTCACAAGGTTTTCTGGCATTTGTCCGCTGCATAGGGACAGGGCAACGGGCCTGGGAGTCACAAGATTTGCTGCCATTTGTCTGCTGCATAGGGTAAGGGCACGGGCCTGGGAGTCACAAGGTTTGCTGCCATTTGTCCGCAGCATAGGGACAGGACACGGGCCTGGGAGTCACAAGCTTTGCTGCCATTTGTGCGCTGAATAGGGACAGGGCACGGGCCTGGGAGTCACAAGGTTTGCTGCCATTTGTCCACTGCATAGGGATAGGGCACGGGCCTGGGAGTCACATTTTACAGAGGTTTTATTATTATTATTATTAATAATAATAATAATAATAATAATGGTACGTGTTAAGCGCTTACTATGTGCCAAACACCATTCTAAGCGCTGGGGGGATACAAGGTGATCAGGTTGTCCCTCGTGGGGCTCACAGTCTTAATCCCCATTTTACGGATTAAAAATAAATAAATAAATAATAATAATAATACTACATGTTAAGCGCTTACTATGTGCCAAATACCGTTCTAAGAGGTGGGGGGATACAAGGTGATCAGGTTGTCCCTCGTGAGGTTCACAGTCTTCATCCCCATTTTACAGATTTTTTAATAATAATAACAATAATGGTATGTGTTAAGCGCTTACTATGTGCCAAACACCGGTCTAAGCGCTGGGGGGATACAAAGTGATCAGGTTGTCCTTCGTGGGGCTCACAGTCTTAATCCCCATTTTACAGATTTTTAAACAATAATAATAATAATAGTAATAATAATAATAATAATAATCATGATATGTGTTAAGCGCTTACTATGTGCCAAACACTGTTCTAAGCGCTGTGGGGGGATACAAGGTCATCAGATTGTCCCTCGTGGGGCTCACAGTTTTAATCCCCATTTTACAGATTTTTAAATAATAATAATAATAATAATAACAATGGTACGTGTTAAGTGCTTTCTATGTGTAAAACACCGTTCTAAGCGCTGGGGGTGGGTGGGGCGGGGATACAAGGTGATCAGGTTGTCCCTCGTGGGACTCCCAGGCTTCATCCCCATTGTACAGATTTTTAAATAATAATAATAATAATAATAATAATAATAATAATAATAATACATGTTAAGCGCTTACTATGTGCCAAACACCGTTCTAAGCACTGGGGGGAATATAAGGTGATGAGGTTGTCCCTCGTGGGGCTCACAGCCTTCATCCCCATTTTCCAGATGAGGTCACTGAGGCCCACAGAAGTGATGTGACTTGCCCAAAGTCATCCAGCTGCCAAGTGGTAGAGTCGGGATTTGAACCCATGACCTCCGACTCCCAAGCCCGGGCTCTTTCCACTGAGCCACGCTGCTTCGTTTAGAAACTTTTTAGGAATTTTGTTTTGCTCCCTTTCTTCACCCCGCCCTCCGGCCCGGGGCACTGATCTTCGTACCCATGATTTATTTCTTCATAGTCACGTCCCTCTCTTCCTCGGGACTGGCGGCTTGTTGCGGGCGAGGAATGTACTGAGCAACACCGAGCTGAGGGAGGGGTGGCTATCAAGTGAGTCCCCTGCTCGAAGTAATCATGTTATTATTATATGTTGCCAGCTTGTACTGCCCAAGCGCTTAGTCCAGTGCTCTGCACACAGTAAGCGCTCAATAAATATGATTGAATGAATGAGTAAGCGCTCAATAAATACGATGGAATGAGTGAAATGCTTAAAGGGGTCAGATCCAAGGAAGGGCTCAATCAGGGCCCGGTTGAGGCTGATTTTCCAGAGAGAAGCGGCATGGCGTAATAGGTGGAGCCCAGCCCTGGGAGTCAGAAGGTCGTGGGTTCTAAACCTGCCCTCGCCACTTGTCAGCTGGGTGACCTTGGGCAAGTCGCTTCACTTCTCTGGGCCTCAGTTCCCTCATCTGTCAAATGGGGATGAAGACCGTGAGCCCCACGTGGGACAACCTGATTACCCCGTATCAACCCCAGCACTTAGAACAGTGCTTGGCACATAGTAAGCGCCTAAAAAATACCATCATTATTATTTATTCATTCATTCAATCGTATTTATTGAGCGCTTACTGTGTGCAGAGCGCTGGACTAAGCGCTTGGGAAGTCCAAGTTGGCAACATCTAGAGACGGTCCCTACCCAATAGTGGGCTCACAGTCTTAGAAGGGGGAGACAGAGAACAAAACATAACATATTAACGAAATAAAATAGAGTAAATATGTACAAATAAAATAAATAAATTATTATTATTATTATTAATTATCGTCGTTCCTCAGGAGCAGGGGTGAGTTTTCTGTTGAAATTGGGGCTCGGGAAGACAGAAGCAAGGAAGCAGTGTGACCCAATTACTTCATTCATTCATTCATTTATTCAATCGTATTTATTGAGCGCTTACTGTGTGCAGAGCACTGGACTAAGCACTCTCTGGTCCCGGCTCTGCCACGTGTCTGCTGTGTGACCTTGAATGTATATGAATGAATATGTATATGAATGTATATGAATGAATATGTTTATATATATGTATATATGTTTGTACAAATTACTCTATTCATTTTACTTGTACATATTTATTCTATTTATTTTATTTTGATAATATGTTTTGTTTTGTTGTCTGTCTCCCCCTTCTAGACTGTGAGCCCGCTGTTGGGTGGCGACCGTCTCTAGATGTTGCCAACTTGGACATCCCAAGCTCTTAGTACAGTGCTCTGCACACAGTAAGCGCTCAATAAATACGATTGAAGAAGAAGAAGAAGTTGGCAACATTTAGAGACGATCCCTACCCAACAGCGGGCTCACAGTCTAGAAGACTTCACTTCTCTGTGCCTCAGTTCCCTCATCTGTAAAATGGGGATGAAGACTGGGAGCTCCATGCGGGGCAACCTGATCATCTTGTAACCTCTCCAGCGCTTAGACCAGTGCTTTGCACATAGTAAGGGCTTAATAAATAATAATAATAATAACGATGATGGCATTTATTAAGCGCTTACTATGTGCAAAGCACTATCATTATTATAGCGGGTAAAACCCGGGCCTGGGAGACAGAAGGAGCTAGGTTCTCAACTCGGCTCTGTCACCTGTCTGTTGTGTGACCTTGGGCTAGTCATTTCACTTCTCTGGGCCTCAGTCCCCTCATCTGTAAAATGGGGATGAAGACTTTGAGCCCCACGTGGAGCAACCTGATCACCTTGTAACCTCTCCAGCGCTTAGACCAGTGCTTTGCACATAGTAAGGGCTTAATAAATAATAATAAACAGTCTTTTAGACTGTGAGCCCACTGTTGGGTAGGGACTGTCTCTATATGTTGCCAACTTGTACTTCCCAAGTGCTTAGTACAGTGCACTGCACACAGTAAGCGCTCAATAAATATGATTGATGATGATGATAATAATAATGATGATGGCATTTATTAAGTGCTTACTACGTGCAAAGCACTATCATTATTATAGCGGGTAAAACCTGGGCCTAGGAGACAGAAGGAGCTGGGTTCTCAACTCGGCTCTGTCACCTGTCTGTTGTGTGACCTTGGGATAGTCATTTCACTTCTCAGGGCCTCAGTTCCCTCATCTGTAAAATGGGGATGAAGACCGTGAGCACCCCCCCCCCCCCACCCGTGGGACAGGGACCGCATCCAACCCGATTAGATTGTATCGACCCCAGCCCTTAGAACGGCATTTGACACATAGGAAGCGCTTAAGAAATGCCCCCATCATCATTATTATTACCGTATCCACTGCAGCGTTTAGAACAGCGCTCGGCACACAGTAAGCCCCTAACAAATACAGGCCTGGGACTCAGAAGGTCACGGGTTCATTCATTCATTCATTCAATCGTATTTATTGAGCACATACTAAGCGCTTAATAAATGCTATCATTATTATTGAGCGCTTACTGTGTGCAGAGCACTGGACTGAGCGCTTGGGGAGTACAGGTTGGCGACATATAGAGACGGTCCCTACCCAACAGTGGGCTCATGGTCTAGAAGGGGGAGACAGACAACAAAACAAAAGATATTAACAAAATAAAATCAATAGAATAAATATGTACAAGTAAAATAGAGTAATAAATATATACAAACATATATATATGTATATTATATATAGGGGAAGGAAGTAAGGAGGTGGGGATGGGGAGAAAGAGGAGGGGAAGAGGAAGGAGGTTCTAACCCCTGCTCTGCCCCTTGTCTGCTGGGAACACTTTTTTTTTTTAAATGGCATTTATTAAGCGCTTACTGTGTGCAAAGCAAGTCGCTTTGCTTCTCCGTGCCTCAGTTCCCTCATAATAACAACAACGGATAATGATGGCATTTATTAAGCGCTTACTAGGTGCAAAACACTGTTCTAAGCGCTGGGGAGGTTACAAGGAAATCAGGTTGTCCCATGTGGGGCTCCCAGTCTTAATCCCCATTTTCCAGATGAGGGAACTGAGGCCCAGAGAAGCGACTTGCCCAAAGTCACCCAGCTTGGCATGTCGGTGGAGCCGGAATTTGAACCCATGACCTCTGACTCCAAAGCCCGGGCTCTTTCCACCGAACCACGCTGCTCCTCCAACTGTCAAAGGGGGACGGAGACTGTGAGCCCGCTGTTGGGTAGGGACTGTCTCTATGTGTTGCCGACTTGTACTTCCCAAGCGCTTAGTACAGTGCTCTGCACACAGTAAGCGCTCAATAAATACGATTGATTGATTGGGAGCCCCACGTGGAACAGGGACTGCGTCCAGCCGGCTTTGCTCGTCCCCACCCCGGCGCTTAGTACGGTGCCGGCCACTTGGTAAGCGCTTAACGAATACCCCGGTTATTAAATATCACAGTTATAATAATAATAATAATAATGGCATTTATTAAGCACTTACTATGTGCAAAGCACTGTTCTGTTCTAAGCGCTGGGGAGGTTACAAGGTGATCAGATTGTCCCACGGGGGGCTCCCAGTCTTCATCCCGTTTTACAGATGAGGGAACTGAGGCCCGGAGAAGTGAAGCGACTTGCCCAAAGTCACCCAGCTGACAATTGGCAGAGTCAGGATTTGAACCCATGACCTCTGACTCCAAAGCCCGGGCTCTTGCCACTGAGCCACGCTGCTTCTCAGTTCTTTATAGAGTCCAGCCATCTCCCCCTGGGGGACCACCTCCCCGAGGTGAAGGCCCGGTGTGGCGGCAACTTGGTGCTGGATATTAAATTCCCATTTGGCAATCCAGGGTGGGGCTGCCCCTTCCCTCCCATCCCATCCCATCCCATCCCATCCCAGGACGCACAACCCCCTAATTAACCAGGTGGAGTCCAGGCCCGAACCATTTCCCAGGAGGGGTGCAGGGGTGTCTACACCCTTCCCTCTCCCTCCAGGGGACCAGGATTGTTGGATAACCTCCACCGACTGGGCCGGAGAGTGGGAGTGGGGGGATTTTAGAGGGGTGGGCTTTTATGGGACCCCCCAAGGCCTGGTCGCCCTTGGCCTTCTCCTCTCCCCCTCCCCCAGATTTTTGGGGAATGGTCCCCCCCACTTCCAGGCCCATCCTACTTAAGTCCTCCCAAGTGGGATTCCCTTCTTCCTTGGGGTTCCAGGATCTCTCGGTTGCCAGGGACGCTTCGCCAAAATGATGCCAGGGGGCTTAACTGAGGCCAAGCCCGCCACTCCGAAAGTCCAGGAGATCGCCGAGGAGGTGAGAGGCCGGGCCCTTTTTCATTCATTCAATCCTATTTATTGATTATTATTATTAAATATTATTAAATATTATTATATTATATTATAATTTAATTGTTATTTATTTATTGAGCGCTCCCTGTGTGCGCTGCACTGGACTAAGCGCCTGGGAAGTCCAAGTTGGCAACATCTAGAGGCGGTCCCTACCCAACAGCGGGCTCACGGTCTAGGAAGGGGAGACAGAGAACAGAACAAATCAACCAAATAAAATAAATAGAATAAATATGCACAAATCAAATAGCAGAATAAATTCATACAAATTTATGAATTTGCCGGTGGGTGGCTTTGGGCCGGGTCCTGCCCTGAGTGCTGGGGAGAGTCGAGGATGCTGAACCGGACGCGTTTGTTTCTCTATCTCCCTGTCCTCCCCCCTCCTCTAATGATGATGGCATTTATTAAGCGCTTACTATGTGCCAAGCACTACTCTAAGCGCTGGAGAGGTCACAAGGTGATCGGGTTGTCCCCCGGAGGGCTCACAGTCTTCATCCCCATTTTACAGATGAGGCAACTGAGGCCCAGAGAAGTGAAGTGACTTGCCTGAAGTCACCCAGCTGACAAGTGGCGGAGCTGGGATTTGAACCCATGACCTCTGACTCCAAAGCCCGGGCACTTTCCACTGAACCACGCTGCTTCTCTAGATGGGAAGCTCATTGGGGGAGTGGAATGTGTCTGTTGGGCCCTCCCAAGCGCTTAGTACAGTGCTCTGCACACTGTAAGCGCTCAGTAAATATGACTAAAATGACAGAGCACGGCCCTGGGAGACAGAAGGACCTGGGTTCTAATCCCGGGTTCTGCCGCTTGTGTGACCTGGGGTAAGTCACTTCATGTCTCTGTTCCTGTCACCTCATTTAAAAAAAAAACACAAACCAAAGGGATTAAATCTTCCAACTTTATAATAATAATGATAATAATGGCATTTGTTAAGCGCTTACTATGTGCAAAGCACTGTTCCAAGCGCTGGGGAGGTTACAAGGTGATCAGGTTGTCCCACGGGGGGCTCACAGTCTTCATCCCCATTTTACAGATGAGGTCACTGAGGCCCAGAGAAGTGAAGTGACTCGTCCAAAGTCACCCAGCTGACAAGTGGCAGAGTCCGGATTTGAACCCATGACCTCTGACTCCAAAGCCCGGGCTCTTTCCACTGAGCCACGCTGCTTCTCTAGATGGGAAGCTCGTTGGGGGAGTGGAATGTGTCTGTTGGGCCCTCCCTAGCGCTTAGTACAGTGCTCTGCACACTGCAAGCGCTCGATAAATATGACTACAATTCATTCATTCATTCAATAGTATTTATTGAGCACTTACTGTGTGCAGAGCACTGTACTAAGCGCTTGGCAAGTCCAAGTTGGCAACATAAGGTCACCCCCTTCCTCTTCCCCAAAGGTGAAGTCCCAACTCGAACAGCGAACCAACAGGACGTACCCAACCTTCAAGGCTGTGGAGTACAAAACGCAGGTTGTCGCCGGGCTCATCTACTACATCAAGGTCAGTCGATGGGATTTACTCCTTTGATCGTATTTATTGAGCGCTTACTGTGGGCAGAGCACTGTACTAAGCGCTTGGGAAGTACAAGTTGGCAACCTATACAGTCCCTACCCAACAGTGGGCTCACAGTCTAGAAGCTAGCGAGCTCTTACTGTGTGCAGAGCACTGTACTAAGCGCTCAGCGAGCACGGCCCTCTGAGCCGGGATCTTCAGGGTGGTGGGATACCCGGGTAATCCAATCCCCGAGAAGCAGTGGGGATTAGTGGAAAGAGCCCGGGTTTGGGAGTCAGAGGTCATGGGTTCTAATCCTGGCTCCACCACAGCGTGGCTCAGTGGAAAGAGCCCGGGCTTTGGAGCCAGATGTCATGGGTTCAAATCCCGGCTCCACCAATTGTCAACTGGGTGACTTTGGGTGAGTCACTTCACTTCTCTGGGCCTCAGTGACCTCATCTGGAAAATGGGGATTAAGACTGGGAGCCCCCAGTGGGACAACCTGATCACCTTGTATCCTCCCCAGCGCTTAGAACAGTGCTTTGCACATAGTAAGTGCTTAATAAATGCAATGGGGATTAAGGCTGTGAGCCCCCCGTGGGACAACCCCTGTGTAACCACCCCAGCGCTTAGAACAGTGCTTTGCACACAGTAAGCACTTAAGAAATGCCATTATTATTATTATTATTATTATCATCTGGGCCTCAGTTCCCTCATCTGTAAAATGGGGATTAATGACTGTGAGCCCCCCGTGGGACAACCTGATCACCTTGTATCCTCCCCAGCGCTTAGAACAGTGCTTTGCACCTAGTAAGCGCTTAATAAATGCCATCATTATTATTATTATTGTCAGTGGTGTGACTTTGGGCACCCCTCCTTCCTCTCCCGCTCCTCCCCCTCTCCATCCCCCACGTCTTACCTCCTTCCCTTCCCTACAGCACCTGTATATTTGTATATATGTTTGTACGGATTTATTACTCTATTTTACTTGTACATATTTATTCTATTTATTTTATTTTGTTAATATGTTTTGTTTTGTTCTCTGTCTCCCCCTTCTAGACTGTGAGCCCGCTGTTGGGTAGGGACCGTCTCTATATGTTGCCAACTTGGACTTCCCAAGCGCTTAGTCCAGTGCTCTGCACACAGTAAGCGCTCAATAAATACGATTGAATGAATGAATGAATGAAGCCACTTCACTTCTCTGGGCCTCAGTTCCCTCATCTGGAAAATGGGGATGAAGACTGTGAGCCCCAAGAGGGACAACCTGATCATCTTATATCCACCCCAGTGCCTAAAACAGTGCTCAGCACATAGCGCTTAATAAATACCAACATTATCCTTATCCACCCCAGCGCCTAAAACAGTGCTCGGCACATAGTAAGCGCTTAACAAATACCAACATTATCCTTATTATTATTATTATTAGTGGGTAGTGCTTAGATCAGTGCCTGGCACATAGTAAGCGCTTAACACATACCATTAAAAAAACAAAACAAAACAAAAAAGGGGCTTACAGCCTACGAAACGCGGTGGAAATTTGTTCGCATTCCCTGACGGGCGGAAACTTGAGTCATTATCAGGATTTATTCAGAACCGGATCCCACCGGCATTTTAACTTGGGAAAAATGAGGCTTTTTTCATGCGTTTATTTTCCCCCCCCATGGACTTGATTTACTTTGTGGTTTGGGAAGCTGTGATTAACTTTGGCAGCAAAATTTGGCAAAGAAGCAGCGTGGCTCAGTGGAAATCAATCAATCAATCAATCAATCGTATTTATTGAGCGCTTACTGTGTGCAGAACACTGGACTAAGCGCTTGGGAAGTACAAGTTGGCAACATATAGAGACGGTCCCTACCCAACAGTGGGCTCACGGTCTAAAAGGGGGAGACAGAGAACAAAACCAAACATACTAACAAAATAAAATAAATAGAATAGATGTGAGCTTCGGAGTCCGAGGCCATGGGTTCAAATCCCGGCTCCGCCACTTGTCAGCTGTGTGACTTTGGGCGAGTCATTTCACTTCTCTGGGCCTCAGTTCCCTCATCTGGAAAATGGGGATGAAGACGGTGAGCCCCCCGTGGGCCAACCTGATCACCTTGTAACCTCCCCAGCGCTTAGAACAGTGCTTGGCACGTAGTAAGCGCTTTTTAAATGCCATCATTATTATTTGGCACTTTGCGCCCGGTGAATTAGAACCCAGGTCCTCCTGCATCCCGGGCCTGGGCTGTTTCCCTGGGTCACGCCACTCTGTGGGTCGGAATGTGACCAACCTGTTTAACTTGTATCTACCCCATTGCGTAACGTTTACCCCCCTTCCTATTATTAGTAATAATAGTAGGGAGAGTAATAATTAATAATAATTGTGGTATTTCTGGAGCGCTTCCTGTGTGCCAGGCACTGTACTAAGCGCTGGGGGGGGCGGGGGGGAAATACAAGCCAACTAGGTTGGAAGCTGTCCCTATCAATCAATCAATGCCCCCCATCTTACCTCCTTCCCTTCCCCACAGCACCTGTATATATGTATATGTTTGTACATATTTATTACTCTATTTATTTATTTATTTATTTATTTTACTTGTGCATATCTATTCTATTTATTTTATTTTGTTAGTATGTTTGGTTTTGTTCTCTGTCTCCCCCCTTTTAGACTGCGAGCCCACTGTTGGGTAGGGACCGTCTCTAGATGTTGCCAACTTGTACTTCCCAAGCGCTTAGTACAGTGCTCTGCACATAGTAAGTGCTCAATAAATATGATTGATTGATTGATTGAGCGCTTACTGTGTGCACAGCACTGGACTACGCGCTTGGGAAGTACAAGTTGGCAACGTAGAGAGACGGTCCCTACCCAACAGTGGGCTCACAGTCACATTATTATTATTATTATTATTATTATTATTATTATTATTATTATTATTATTATTATTATTATTATTAAACAACTGCCCTCCTCCCCGCTTTGTCCCCCAGGTGTACGTGAGTGAGGAGGAGTACATTCACCTGAAAGTGTTCCAGAGCCTCCCCAACGAGAAGCAACCACTAGACCTCATGGCCTTCCAGGCCGGAAAGACCCGGGATGACGCGTTGACTTTTTTCGACTGAGGAGGTCCCTGCCCCATCCTCATTCATTTATTCCATCGTATTTATTGAGCGCTCACCATGTGCAGAGCCCCCAAAAGCCCCATCCCGCTCCCCCTCCCTCTGCGTGATTAAATGGACACAATCCATCATCATCATCATCATCATCAATCGTATTTATTGAGCACTTACTGTGTGCAGAGCACTGTATTAAGCGCTTGGGAAGTCCAAGTTGGAAACATAGAGAGACAGTCCCTACCCAACAGTGGGCTCACAGTCGAAAAGACCGTGAAAAAGACTAAAAGACTAAAATCCAGCAAAAGTCTTCCCTCTGCCCCGGCTGTGGCGGGGTGCTGAGTTCGGTTCGGACGTGGTGTTTTGTGGGCGGTGGCGTGGAGGGAGACGAGAGAGAAGCAGCGTGGCTCAGTGGAAAGAGCCCCGGCTTTGGAGTCGGAGGTCATGGGTTCTAATCCCGGCCCCGCCACGTGCCCGCTGGGTGACTTTGGGCAAGTCGCTTCACTTCTCTGGGCCTCAGTGACCTCATCTGTAAAAGGGGGATTGGCTGTGAGCCTCCTGTGGGACAACCTGATCACCTTGTGACCTCCCCAGTGCTTAGAACAGTGCTTTGCACATAGTAAGCGCTTAATAAATGCCATTATTATTATTATTATTGTTATTCTCTGGGCCTCAGTTGCCTCATCTGGAAAATGGGGATGAAGACTGTGAGCCTCCCGTGGGACAACCTCATCACCTTGTGACCTCCCCAGTGCTTAGAACAGTGCTTTGCACATAGTAAGTGCTTAATGAATGCCATTATTACTATTATTATTGTTATTCTCTGGGCTTCAGCTGCCTCATCTGGAAAATGGGGATGAAGACTGTGAGATGCCATGGGACAACCTGATCACCTTGTAACCTCCCCAGCGTTTAGAACAGTGCTTTGCACATAGTAAGTGCTTAATGAATGCCATTATTATTATTATTATTACCATCTCTGAGAACCTCAGCTGGGGCAGGAAGGAACAAGGGGGTGGGGAGACCTGGGTTCGAGGCCCGCTGTGTGGCCTCCCCTGTGCTGGCTGAACCTCTCTGGCTTTCTGTGGAATGGGGGGTGATTCCCACCCGTCTCTGTGGGAGAAGAGGGATGGCAACTGGAATAATACGGATAATTGTGGTATTTAGGCGCTTACTACGGGCCTAAGAATAATAGTAATGATGGTACTAGTTAAGTGCTGATTATGTGCCAAGCACTGTTTTGAGCACTGGAGGAGACCCAACTTGTACTTCCCAAGTGCTTAGTACAGTGCTCTGCACACAGTAAGCGCTCAATAAATATGATTGATTGACAAGGGAATCAGGTGGTCCCACATGGGTCTCATGGGCTTCAGCCCCACTTTACAGAGGAGGCAACTGAGGCCTAAGAATAATAGTAATGATGGTACTAGTTAAGTGCTTATTATGTGCCAAGCACTGTTCTGAGCGCTGGGGGAGACACACAGGGATCGGGTGGTTGCATGTGGGGTTCAGGGGCTTCAGCCCTATTTTACAGATGAGGGAACTGAGGCCCAGAGAAGTGAAGGGACTTGCCCCCGGTCACACAGCAGACAGGTGGCCGAGGCGGGATTAGAAGCCGCCTCCCAGGCCTGGGCTCTAATAATAATAATAATAGTGATGGCATTTGCTAAGCGGTTACTATGTGCAAAGCACTGTTCTAAGCACTCGTTGCCTCAGTGACCTCATCTGCCAAATGGGGATGAAGACTGTGAGCCCCCCCGGGACAATCCGATCACCTTGTATCCTCCCCGGCGCTTAGAACAGTGCTTTGCACATAGTAAGCGCTTAATAAATGCCATTAAAAAAAAATTAAAAAAATTTAAAAAGGTGATCAGGTTGTCTCACCACTTGTCTGCTTTGTGACTTTGGGCCAGTCGCTTCAACTTCTCTGGGCCTCAGTTACCTCATCTGTAAAATGGGGTCACTTCACATCTAGACCGTGAGCCCACTGTTGGGTAGGGACCGTCTCTATAGGTTGCCAACTTGTACTTCCCAAGCGCTTAGTCCAGTGCTCTGCACACGGTAAGCGCTCAATAAATACGATTGAATGAATGTTCTCTGGGCCTCGGTGACCTCATCTGAAAAAGGGGGATGGAAACTGTAAGCCCACAGTGGGACAATCCGACCACCTTGTATCCTCCCCGGTGCTTAGAACAGTGCTGGGCACAGTCACTTCACTTCTGTGGGCCTCAGTGACCTCATCTGGAAAACGGGGATGGAGACTGTGAGCCCCCCGTGGGACAACCTGATCACCTTGTCACCTCCCCCGCGCTTAGAACAGTGCTTGGCACCTAGCACGCGCTTAAGCAAGTCTTCTAGACTGTGAGCCCACTGTTGGGTAGGGACCGTCTCTATATGTTACCAACTTGTACTTTCCAAGCGCTAAGTCCAGTGCTCTGCACACAGTAAGTGCTCAATAAATACGATTGAATGAATGAATGAACTTGTACTTCCCAAGTGCTTAGTCCAGTGCTCTGCACACAGTAAGCGCTCAATAAATATGACAATTAATGGCTGAACTTGTACTTCCCAAGTGCTTAGTCCCATGCTCTGCACACAGTAAGCGCTCAATAAATGCGATTGAATGAATGAATGAACTTGTACTTCCCAAGTGCTAAGTCCCGTGCTCTGCACACAGTAAGCGCTCAATAAATATGATTGAATTAATGGCTGAACTTGTACTTCCCAAGTGCTTAGTCCCATGCTCTGCACACAGTATGCGCTCAATAAATACGATTGAATGAATGAATGAACTTGTACTTCCCAAGTGCTTAATCCCGTGCTCTGCACACGGTAAGCGCTCGATAAATACGATTGAATGAATGAATGAACTTGTACTTCCCAAGCGCTTAGTCCAGTGCTCTGCACACGGTAAGCGCTCAATAAATACGATTGAATGAATGAATGAACTTGTACTTCCCAAGTGCTTAGTCCAGTGCTCTGCACACAGTAAGCGCTCAATACGATTGAATGAATGAACTTGTACTTCCCAAGTGCTTAGTCCAGTGCTCTGCACATGGTAAGCGCTCAATAAATACAATTGAATGAACTTGTACTTCTCAAGTGCTTAGTCCCGTGCTCTGCACACATTAAGCGCTCAATAAATACGACAATGAATGAACTTGTACTTCCCAAGCGCTTAGTACCGTGCTCTGCACACAGTAAGCGCTCAATAAATACGACTGAATGAATGAACTTGTACTTCCCAAGCGCTTAGTCCAGTGCTCTGCACACAGTAAGCGCTCAATACGATTGAATGAATGAGTGAACTTGTACTTCCCAAGTGCTTAGTCCAGTGCTCTGCACACAGTAAGCGCTCAATATGATCGAATGAATGAATAAATGCCATTATTGTTATTATAAAAAGAGAGTCCGAAGGCCCGAGCGGCGCTGAGGCCTTGCCCCCTCCTCACCCAAACTAACCCAGACAGAGCGAGGCAGACAGCGCGCGGTCGGGTGGGCCCATCGGCCCGGTTTTTATTGTGCCAGTTTTATTTTGTGCCAGTTTTATTGTGCCCGCTGGAGCCCCCGGGGAGGGGAGGGCTAGAAGTAGGTCAACTGGTCGCCTTTGGCCTTGTCCACCTGGTAGCTCGTCAGGCTGGGCGGCTTGTTCTCGTGCGGCAGGCTCTCGAAAACCCGCAGGTGGACGAAGGCCTCATCGCCCACGTGGACCTGGCGGGGGGCAGAGAGGGGTGGCACCAATCGGGGGCAGGAGGGTGGTCGCCCTTGGGCCCAAGGAAACCAGCCCCGTCCGGACCGAAAACCTCGGAGCCCCCCAAACTCTGCGTCCGTGGCCAGCGGTGAGGACAAAGGTGGGAGTAGCCAACAGGCCAGCAGTGATGCCCCCCTCCCCAACACCACCGGTCAGGGGTCGCCTTAATCATCATCATAATAATGACGGTATTTGTTGAGGACTGTCTCTATATGTTGCCAACTTGTACTTCCCAAGCGCTTAGTACAGTGCTCTGCACACAGTAAGCGCTCAATAAATACGATTGATGATGATGATGCCCCCTTCCCCAGCACCACTGGTCAGGGGTCGCCTTAATCATCAACATCATAATGACGGTATTTATTAAGGACTGTCTCTATATGTTGCCAACTTGTACTTCCCAAGCGCTTAGTACAGTGCTCTGCACATAGTAAGCGCTCAATAAATATGATTGATGATGATGATGCCCCCCTCCCCAGCACCACTGGTCAGGGGTCGCCTTAATCATCAACATCATAATGATGGTATTTATTAAGGACCGTCTCTATATGTTGCCAACTTGTACTTCCCAAGCGCTTAGTACAGTGCTCTACACATAGTAAGCGCTCAATAAATATGATTGATGATGATGATGCCCCCCTCCCCAGCACCACTGGTCAGGGGTCGCCTCAATCATCATCATAATAATGACGGTATTTGTTAAGCACGTACTATTCATTCACTCGTATTTATTGAGCGCTTACTGTGTGCAGAGCGCTGTACTCTTTTCGGTGGACAAGAGCCCGGGCTTTGGAGTCAGAGGTCAGGGGTTCAAATCCCGGCTCCGCCAACTGTCAGCTGGGTGACTTTGGGCAAGTCGCTTCACTTCTCTGCGCCTCAGTGACCTCCTCTGGAAAATGGTCCAGCGCTTAGAACAGTGCTTTGCACACACTTGTACATATCTCTTCTATTTATTTTATTTTGTTAATATGTTTTGTTTTGTTCTCTGTCTCCCCTTTCTAGACTGTGAGCCCACTGTTGGGTAGGGACCGTCTCTAGATGTTGCCAACCTGTCCTTCCCAAGCGCTTAGTCCAGTGCTCTGCACACAGTAAGCGCTCAATAAATATGATTGATTGATTGACTGATTGATAGTAAGCGCTTAATAAATGCCATTATTATTATATTGTTAAAATGGGGATTAAAACTGTGAGCTCCCAGTGGGACAACCTGATCACCTTGTACCCTCCCCAGTGCTCAGAACAGTGCTTGGCACATAGTAAGCGCTTAACAAATACCATCATTATTATTATCATTATTAATAACAATTATCATTATTAATAATTAATTATAATAATATTGTTAACATTATATAATATACTGCATCGCATACTGTAATATCATATTAATTATTATATAATAATCAATAATATTAGTTATGTGTTGTTATTAAGAACAATTGATTATGATGATAATAATGATAATAATAACAACAATAATAATAATAAAGAGACACTTTCCCCACCCACAGGTTACAGTGTAGAGGGGGAGACGGAAAATATAAATAAAATGAGGGATGTGGACCTGGGCTGGGAGGGGGCGGGAGAAGGGGGGGGGGGGGCGCAGTCAGGGAAGGCTTCTTGGAGGTGGTGGGCCTTCCAAACCAGATTTAGGGGATGGGGAGGACGCCCCCAGCCTCACCTTAATGAAGTAATTAGTCCCGGCCACGACCTGGGACTTGAATTCCACGGCCTGGAACACGGGATACGTCTTATTTTCCTTGGCTTCGATCTGCGCCTTCACCTGAGGAAGAGAAGGGCGAGGAGGTGAGCGTCACCGCCCCCCGACCCTGGTCCCCAAACCGGTCGGGACCCCAACAGAAGCAGCGTGGCTCAGTGGAAAGAGCCTGGGCTTTGGAGTCGGAGGTCGTGGGTTCTAATCCCGGCTCTGCCGCTTGTCAGCTGGGTGACTGTGGGCAAGTCACTTCACTTCTCTGGGCCTCAGTGACCTCATCTGGAAAATGGGGATGAAGACTGTGAGCCCCCCATGGGACAACCTGATCACCTTGTATCCTCCCCAGCGCTTAAGAACAGCGCTTGGCACACAGTAAGTGCTTAACAAATACCATCATTATTATTATTATCATTCTCTGGGCCTCAGTTCCCTCATCTGTCAAATGGGGATGAAGACTGGGAGCCCCCCGTGGGACAACCTGATCACCTTGTATCCTCCCCAGTGCTTACAACAGTGCTTTGCACATAGTAAGTGCTTAACAAATGCCATTATTATTATTATTATCATTCTCTGTGCCTCAGTTCCCTCATCTGTCAAATGGGGATGAAGACTGTGAGCCCCCCTTGGGACAACCTGATCACCTTGTATCCTCCCCAGCGCTTAAGAACAGTGCTTGGCACACAGTAAGCACTTAACAAATACCATCATTATTATTATCATTCTCTGGGCCTCAGTTCCCTCATCTGTCAAATGGGGATGAAGACTATGAGCCCTCCGAGGGACAACCTGATCACCTTGTAACCTCCCCAGCGCTTAGAACACTGCTTCGCAAATAGTAAGCGCTTAACAAATGCCATCATTATTATTATTATCATTCTCTGTGCCTCAGTTCTCTCATCTGGCAAATGGGGATGAAGACTGTGAGCCCCCCGTGGGACAACCTGATCACCTTGTAATCTCCCCAGCGCTTAAAACAGTGCTTGGCGCATAGTATTTACATATTTATTTACATATTTACTATTCTATTTATTTCGTTAACGATGTGCATCTAGCTTTATTTCTATTTATTCTGACAACTTGACACCCGTCCACATGTTTTGTTTTGTTGTCCGTCTCCCCCTTCTCGACTGTGAGCCCGCTGTTGGGTAGGGACCGTCTCTAGATGTCGCCGATTTGGACTTCCCAAGCGCTTAGTCCAGTGCTCTGCACACAGAAAGCGCTCAATAAATACGATGGAATGAATGAATGAATGGCTCCTAAGGCCCAGCCCTCTCCTTATGTCCCTGTCGTCCCCACCTCTGAACTCCGGGGTTCTCTGGGCCTCAGTTCCCTCATCTGGAAAATGGGGATGAAGTCTGTGAGCCACCCGTGGGACAACCTGATTACCTTGTTCCCCCCACCCCCACTAGTGCTTAGAACAGTGCTTGGCACATAGTAAGAACTTAAAAAATACCATCATTGTTCACTCAATCGTACTTATTGAGTGCTTACCGTGCGCAGAGTACTGTACTAAGCGCTTGGGAGAGGACAATACGACAATAAACAGACACATTCCCCGCTCGCAAGGAGCGACAGCAGCACGGCTTAGTTCATTCCTTCATTCAATCGTATTTATTGAGCGCTTACTGTGTGCCGAGTACTGTACTAAGCGCTTGAGAGAGGACAATCTGACAATAAACAGACACATTCCCTGCTCGCAAGGAGCGACAGCAGCGCAGCTTAGTTCATTCCTTCATTCAATAGTATTTATTGAGCGCTTACTGTGTGCAGAGCACTGTACTAAGTGCTTGGGAAGTCCAAGTTGGCAACATATAGAGACGGTCCCTACCCAACAGCGGGCTCACAGTCTAGAAGGGGGAGACAGAGAACAAAACATATTAACAAAATAAAATAAATAGAATAAATATGTACAAATAAATCATGGGTTCTAATCCCGGCTCCGCCTCGTGTCAGCTGTGTGACCGTGGGCAAGCCATTTCACTTCTCGTGGCTCAGTGGAAAGAGCCCGGGCTTTGGAGTCAGAGGTCATGGGTTCCAACCCCGGCTCCGCCACTTGTCAGCTGGGTGACTTTGGGCAAGTCACTTAACTTCTCTGGGCCTCAGTTCCCTCATCTGTAAAATGTGGATTAAGACTGTGAACCCCACATGGGACAACCTCATCACCTTGTATTCTCCCCAGCGCTTAGAACAGTGCTTTGCACATAGTAAGCGCTTAATAAATGCTATCATTATTATTATCATTATTATTCTCTGGGCCTCAGTTCCCTGATCTGTAAAATGGGGATTAAGACTGTGAGCCCCACGAGGGACAACCTGATCACCTTGTATCTACCCCAGTGCTTAGAACAGTGCTTGGCACATAGTAAGCGCTTAACAAATGCCATCATTATTACTGTTATTATTTGTTAAGCGCTTCCTCTGTGCCAGGCACTGTACTAAGCAGTGGGCTAGCCACAAGCAAATCTTTGCCTCTGTCTCGTATGGGCCTCGCGGCCTTAATTCTCATTTTACAAAGGAGGAAGTTGTGTGGGGTTTGGGTTGCTCTCTCCCAGCCGGGAAATGGTGGGAGGGGTGTGATCTTCACTCTGGCAGCCTTCAATCGTATTTACTGAGCGCTTACTGTGTGCAGAGCACTGGACTAAGCCCTCTTCGCTCCCAGGGCAGGAGGGCAGACCAGGGGAGATAATAAGTGACCTCAACTGGAAAATGGGGGTGAAGACTGTGAGCCCCCCATGGGACAACCTGATCACCTTATATCCCCCCCCCAGCACTTAGAACAGTGCTGGGGGGGGATATATTTATTACTCTATTTATTTATTTATTTATTTTACTTGTACATTTCTATCCTATTTATTTTATTTTGTTGGTATGTTTGGTTCTGTTCTCTGTCTCCCCCTTTTAGACTGTGAGCCCACTGTTGGGTAGGGACTGTCTCTATGTGTTGCCAATTTGTACTTCCCAAGCGCTTAGTACAGTGCTCTGCACATAGTAAGCGCTCAATAAATACGATTGATTGATTGATTGATTGCTGGGCACATAGTAAGCGCTTAACAAATGCCATCATTTATTATTATTATTATTATTATTACTATTATTATTATCCCGGCTCTGCCACTTGTCAGCAGTGTGACTTGGGGCAAGCTACTTCCCTTCTCTGGGCCTCAGTGACCTCATCTGTAAAAGGGGGGTGAAGACTGTGAGCCCCACGGGGGACAACCTGATCACCTTGTATCCCCCCAGCGCTTAGCACAGTGCTTGGCAAATCCCGGCTCCGCCACTTAGCAGTGTGACTTGGGGCAAGCTACTTCCCTTCTCCGGGCCTCAGTGACCTCATCTGTAAAAGGGGGGTGAAGACTGTGAGCCCCACGGGGGACAACCTGATCACCTCGTATCCCCCCAGCGCTTAGCACAGTGCTTGGCAAATCCCGGCTCCGCCACTTGTCAGCTGTGTGACTCTGGGAGAGTCACTTCACTTCTCTGGGCCTCAGTTCCCTCCTCTGGAAAACGGGGATGGTGACTGTGAGCCCCCCGTGGGACAACCTGATAATAATAATAATGGCATTTATTAAGCGCTTACTCTGTGCAAATCAATCGTATTTATTGAGCGCTTCCTGTGTGCAGAGCACTGTACTAAGCGCTTGGGAAGTCCAAGTTGGCAACATCTAGAGACGGTCCCCACCCAACAGTGGGCTCACAGTCTAGAAGCAAAGCACTGCTCTAAGCGCTGGGGAGGTTACCAGATTATCAGGACCCACAGTCTCCTTGTAACCTCCCCAGCGCTTAGAACAGTGCTTTGCACATCGTAAGCGCTTACTAAATGCTATTATTATTATTATTATTATTATTATTCCCATGATTACTATGAGCAGGGGGGCTCACCTGGTCTGCGATGCGCTGTGTCTGGGCGGTGGCCGGCTGGGCCTTGGAGGTGCCCCCGCAGAGCATGTTGGACGGTGCGGGAGCTGTCAGTGGGGGCTCTGTACTGAGCGCTCCGGGGTCGTCACGTGCAGTGCGGGGGGGGCGGGGACACATGTGACCGGCGGACTCGTCCACTACGGTCCAGGGGGGGAGAGGAGAGAGAGCAGCCGACCCTGCCAGACACGTTGTGCGCAAGAAGGGAGGGATGGGGGGCTTGGGGGGGGATGGGGGAGATGGGGGATGGGGGGATGGGGTCCCCTCCCCCCCCAAAAGAGGGGGTTCCCCTCCCCTTCTCCCCCCCCCCCCCAGGAGGTGGTTTCTCCTGAGCCGGGCATCTATGTATTCATCCCATCGTATTTACTGAGCACTTCCTGTGTGCAGAGCACTGGACTGAGCGCTTGGGAAGGCCAAGTTGGCAACATCTAGAGACGGTCCCTGTTCATTCATTCATTTAGTCGTATTTATTGAGCTTTTCCTGTGTGCAGAGCACTGGACTAAGCGCTTGGGAAGTCCAAGAGGGCAACATAGAGAGACAGTCCCTGTTCATTCATTCATTCAGTTGTGTTTTCTGAGCGCTTACTGTGTGCAGAGCACTGGACTAAGCGCTTGGGAAGTCCAAGAGGGCAACATATAGAGACGGTCCCTGTTCATTCATTCAGTCATCAATCGTATTTATTGTCATCAATCGTATTTATTGAGCGCTTCCTGTGTGCAGAGCACTGTAATAAGCGCTTGGGAAGTCCAAGTGGGCAACATCTAGAGACAGTCCCTGTTCATTCATTCAGTCGTATTTATTGAGCGCTCACTGTGTGCAGAGCACTGTACTAAGCGCTTGGGAAGTCCAAGTGGGCAACATCTAGAGACAGTCCCTGTTCATTCATTCAGTCGTATTTATTGAGCGCTCACTGTGTGCAGAGCACTGTACTAAGCGCTTGGGAAGTCCAAGTGGGCAACATCTAGAGACAGTCCCTGTTCATTCATTCAGTCGTATTTATTGAGCGCTTCCTGTGTGCAGAGCACTGGACTAAGCGCTTGGGAAGTCCAAGTGGGCAACATCTAGAGACAGTCCCTGTTCATTCATTCAGTCGTATTTATTGAGCGCTTCCTGTGTGCAGAGCACTGGACTAAGCGCTTGGGAAGTCCAAGAGGGCAACATAGACAGTCCCTGTTCATTCATTCAGTCGTATTTACTGAGCGCTTCCTGTGTGCAGAGCACCCCTTGGGAAGTCCAAGTGGGCAACATAGAGAGACAGTCCCTGTTCATTCATTCAGTCGTATTTACTGAGCGCTTACTGTGTGCAGAGCACTGTACTAAGTGCTTGGGAAGTCCAAGTGGGCAACATCTAGAGACAGTCCCTGTTCATTCATTCAGTCATATTTATTGAGCGCTTCCTGTGTGCAGAGCACTGGACTAAGCGCTTGGGAAGTCCAAGAGGGCAACATAGACAGTCCCTGTTCATTCATTCAGTCGTATTTACTGAGCGCTTCCTGTGTGCAGAGCACCCCTTGGGAAGTCCAAGTGGGCAACATAGAGAGACAGTCCCTGTTCATTCATTCAGTCGTATTTACTGAGCGCTTACTGTGTGCAGAGCACTGTACTAAGTGCTTGGGAAGTCCAAGTGGGCAACATCTAGAGACAGTCCCTGTTCATTCATTCAGTCGTATTTATTGAGCGCTTCCTGTGTGCAGAGCACTGGACTAAGCGCTTGGGAAGTCCAAGAGGGCAACATAGACAGTCCCTGTTCATTCATTCAGTCGTATTTACTGAGCGCTTCCTGTGTGCAGAGCACCCCTTGGGAAGTCCAAGTGGGCAACATAGAGAGACGGTCCCTGTTCATTCATTCAGTCGTATTTACTGAGCGCTTCCTGTAGTGCAGAGCACTGGACTAAGCGCTTGGGAAGTCCAAGTGGGCAACATATAGAGACAGTCCCTGTTCATTCATTCAGTCATATTTATTGAGCGCTTCCTGTGTGCAGAGCACTGGACTAAGCGCTTGGGAAGTCCAAGAGGGCAACATAGACAGTCCCTGTTCATTCATTCAGTCGTATTTACTGAGCGCTTCCTGTGTGCAGAGCACCCCTTGGGAAGTCCAAGTGGGCAACATAGAGAGACGGTCCCTGTTCATTCATTCAGTCGTATTTACTGAGCGCTTCCTGTAGTGCAGAGCACTGGACTAAGCGCTTGGGAAGTCCAAGTGGGCAACATATAGAGACAGTCCCTGTTCATTCATTCAGTCGTATTTATTGAGCGCTTACTGTGTGCAGAGCACTGGATTAAGCGCTTGGCAACATCTAGAGACAGTCCCTACCCAACAGTGGGCTCACAGTCTAGAAGGGGGAGACACACAACAAAACAAAACATATTAACAAAATAAAATAAATAGAATAAATATGTACAAATAAAATAAATCAAGGGTTCTAATCCCGGCTCTGCCTCGTGTCAGCTGTGTGCCCGTGGGCAAGCCACTTCACTTCTCTGGGCCTCAGTTCCCTCATCTGTAAAATGGGGATTAAGACTGTGAGCCCCATGAGGGACAACCTGATTACCTTGTATCTACCCCAGTAGAGATGGTCCCTATTCATTCATTCAATCGTATTTATTGAGCGCTTACTGTGTGCAGAGCACTGGACTGAGCGCTTGGGAAGTCCAAGTGGGCAACATCTAGAGACGGTCCCTATTCATTCATTCAATCATATTTATTGAGCGCTTACTGTGTGCCGAGCACTGTACTAAGTGCTTAGGAAGTACAAATTGGCAACATAGACTAGACTGTGAGCCTGTTGTTGGGTAGGGACCGTCTCCATATGTCGCCGACTTGGACTTCCCAAGCGCTTAGTACAGTGCTCTGCATACAGTAAATGCTCAATAAATACGATTGAATGAATGAATTAGTGATATTTATTGAGCACTCACTGAACACAGAGAAGCGCTCTGCATACAGTAAGCGCTCAATAAATACGAATGAATGAATTAGTGATATTTATTGAGCGCTCACTGGACATAGAGCAGTGTATTAAGCAGTTGAGCGGACATCTGCTTTTTAAAAAAATGATTATTCATTCATTCAATCGTATTTATTGAGCACTTACTGTGTCCAGAGCACTGTACTAAGCACTTGGGAGAGCTTTTAGACTGTGAGCCCACTGTTGGGTAGGGACTGTCTCTATATGTTGCCAACTTGTACTTCCCAAGCGCTTAGCACAGTGCTCTGCACACAGTAAGCACTCAATAAATACGATTGATTGATTGATTGATTGAGAGTGCCATGGAACAATAAAGAGACACATTCCCCGCGCAAAATGAGCTGAAAGTCTTGACGGGGGGACAGACATTAATAGAAATAAACAGCAGATAGGGCCATAAATGCAGATGATAAATAAATGACGGGTATGGGCATAATAATAATAATGGCATTTATCAAGCGCTTACTCTGTGCAAAGCACTGCTCTAAGCGCTGGGGAGGTGACAAGGTGATTGGGTTGTCCCATGGGGGCCTCCCAGTCTTCATCCCCATTTTCCAGATGAGGGAACTGAGGCCCAGAGAAGTGAAGTGGCTTGCCCAGAGTCACCCAGCTGACAATGGCCAGAGCGGAATTTGAACCCACGACCTCTGACTCCAAAGCCCGGGCTCTTTCCACTGAGCCACGCTGCAGTGGGGCTGGGTGGGGTGGGGATGAGTAAAGCCAACAAGTCAGGGTGACACAGAAGGGAGTGGGAGAAGAAAGAAAAGAGGAATTAGGGAAGGCTTGTACAGAGCTGTTGGGCAGACTTCTGCTTTGCTTAAATGATGATTATTAGGGCACTTGGTAATAAGCACTTATTCTGTGTCGAGCGCTGTACTAAGCGCTGGGGTAGATACAAGCTAATCAGGTCATCCCAGCCGTCTAAGAAGGTGGCGGGAATCCCCGTTTTACAGACGAAGAAACTGAGGCACCTCCTTCCCCACCCCACAGCACTTGTATATATAATCATAATAATGATGGCATTTGTTAAGCGCTTACTATGTGCCAAGCACTGTTCTAAGCGCTGGGGGGGATACAAGGTGATCAGGTTGTCCCACGGGGGGCTCACAGTCAATCTCCCACCCCATCCCCTCCGCCCTACCTCCTTCCCCTCCCCACAGCACCTGTCTATATGTTTGTACAGATTTATTACCCTATTTTACTTGTACATATTTACTATTCTATCTATTTTATTTTGTTAATATGTTTCCTTTTGTCGTCCGTCTCCCCCTTCTAGCCTGTGAGCCCGCTGTTGGGTAGGGACCGTCTCTAGATGTTGCCGAATTGTACTTCCCAAGCGCTTAGTACACTGCTCTGCATGCAGTCAGCGCTCAATAAATACGATTGAATGAATGAATGAATGGATCACCATTTTCCAGATGAGAGAACTGAGGCCCAGAGAAGTGAAGTGACTTGCCCAAAGTCACACAGCTGACAATTGGCAGAGCTGGGATATATTTGTACAGATTTATTACTCTATTTATTTTACTTGTACATATCTACTATTCTATTTATTTTGTTAATGATGTGCATTTAGGATAATTCTATTTGATGATTTTGACACCCGTCTCCATGTTTCGTTTTGTTGTCCGTCTCCCCCTTCTAGACCGTGAGCCCGTTGTTGAGTAGGGACCGTCTCTCTATGTTGCTGACTTGGACTGCCCGAATGCTTAGTACAGCGCTCTGCACACAGTAAGCGCTCAATAAATACGATGGAATGGATTAATGAATGAAGCGACTCTCCCGCCCTGCTCACGGAATAATAATAATACGATAAGCAACTAGCAGAGCTGGGAGGAGAACCCAGATCCTCTGATTACCAAGTCTGGGCTCTGGTTCTTATCCCGGCTCTGCTACTTGTCAGCTGTGTGACCTTGGGCAAGTCACTTCACTTCTCTGAGCCTCAGTTCCCTCATCTGGAAAATGGGGATGAAGACTGGGAGCCCCACGTGGGACAACCCGATCACCTTGTAACCCCCCTGCTCTTAGAACAGTGCTTCGCACATAGTAAGCGCTTAACAAATGCCGTCATTATTATTATTGTCAGCTGTGGGACTTTGGACAAGTCACTTCACTTCTCTGGGCCTCAGTTCCCTCATCTGGAAAATGGGGATGAAGACTGTGAGCCCCACATGGGACAACCTGATCACCTTGTATCCCCCTAGCGCTTAGACCAGTGCTTCGCACATAGTAAGTGCTTAACAAATGCCGTCATTATTATTGTTGTCAGCTGTGTGACTTGGGGCAAGTCACTTCACTTCTCTGGGCCTCAGTTCCCTCATCTGTAACATGGGGATGAAGATTGTGAGCCCCATGTGGGACAACCTGATCACCTTGCATCCCCCCAGCGCTTTGAACAGGGCTTCGCACATAGTAAGCGCTTAACAAATGCCGTCATTATTATTATTGTCAGCTGTGGGACTTTGGACAAGTCGCTTCACTTCTCTGGGCCTCAGTTCCCTCATCTGGAAAATGGGGATGAAGACTGTGAGCCCCACGTGGGACAACCCGATCATCTTGTATCCCCCCAGCGCTTAGAACAGTGCTTCGCACATAGTAAGCGCTTAACAAATGCCATTATTATTATTAGGCCACGCTGCTTTTCTTGTATTTTTGGAGCGGGATTTGCTACTGTGACTCTTTCCCGGCTGTAGTAGATCCGGGGGGAGGTGGAGGGGAGGGAATGATCCCGGGGTGGGGCCCTCAGGAAATATGATTCATCGATTCGTTGGAAATTCAGGCGCCCTGCCATCCCCTCAAACTTCCCACGCCACCCTTGGCTCCCTCGACTGATTGTTGGCGATCGCAGACGGGTGAGCGCGGGCAGGGACCGGAGCCAAAGTTGTGCCCCTCAAGGCCTCGCTCCCAAATCCTTGGCATAAGAAGGTGTCAGCTCCTTGTCGGCAGGGAAATAACCATAATGACGATTCACTCATTCAATCGTATTTATTGAGCGCTTACCGGGCGCAAAGCACCGTACTAAACGCTTAGACGACACAACAAGAAACGGTGCCCACAACGAGTTTACGGTCTGCGACGGGGGGGGGGGGGGGACAGAAATACAAAGAAAGGGAACGGCGGATGGGGATGAAGAAAGGGAGCGAGTCCGGGCGACGTGGAAGGGAGCGGGAGAAGAGGAAAGGAGGGTGCAGTCAGGGAAGGCTTCTGGGAGGAGACGGGCCTTTGATAAGGCTTGGAAGCGAGAGTGGTTGTCTGTGGGACAACCTGTATGTTTGGTTTTGTTTTCTGTCTCCCCCTTTCAGACTGTGAGCCCACTGTTGGGTAGGGACTGTCTCTATATGTTGCCAACTTGTACTTCCCAAGCGCTTAGTACAGTGCTCTGTGAGAGTCTTTTGGACTGTGAGCCCACTGTTGGGTAGGGACTGTCTCTATATGTTGCCAACTTGGACTTCCCAAGCGCTTAGTACAGTGCTCTGTGAGAGTCTTTTAGACTGTGAGCCCACTGTTGGGTAGGGACTGTGTCTCTATATGTTGCCAACTTGGACTTCCCAAGCGCTTAGTACAGTGCTCTGTGAGAGTCTTTTAGACTGTGAGCCCACTGTTGGGTAGGGACTGTCTCTAGATGTTGCCAATTTGGACTTCCCAAGCGCTTAGTCCAGTGCTCTGCACCCAGAAAGCGCTCAATAAATACGATTGATTGATTGATTGATTGATTGATTGTGGGATTAGAGGAGGGAAGGCGTGCCAGGCCAGAGGCGGGACCTGGGCCAGGGGTCGACGGAGAGAGAGACGAGATGGCGGCCCAATCAATCAATCGATCAATCGTATTTATTGAGTGCTTACTGTGTGCAGAGCACTGGACTAAGCGCTTGGGAAGTACAAGTTGGCAACCTATAGAGACGGTCCCTACCCAACAGTGGGCTCAGTGGGAAGGTTGGTACTAGAGAGAAGAGCTATCAGCGCTTAGAACAGTGCTTGGCACATAGTAAGCGCTTTGTACTTCCCAAGCGCTTAGTACAGTGCTCTGCACACAGTAAGCGCTCAATAAATACAATTGATTGATTGACTAACAAATACCATCATTATTCATTCAATCGCATGTATTGAGTGCTTACAGTCTAAAAGGGGGAGACAGACAACAAAACAAAACATGTGGACAGGTGTCGAGGGGATTCGTTCAATCCTATTTATTTATTTACTGAGTGCTTACTGTGTGCAGAGCACTGTACTAAGCGCTTGGGAAGTACAAGTTGGCAACATAGAGAGACGGTCCTTTGTTAACGTTGATTATCACATAATCAGTCCCAAGACTGAGCCCCCTTTCCCAGATTGAGCCCCCTTTTTCCTCACCCCCTCCCCATGTTGGGTAGGGACCGTCTCTATATGTTGCCAACTTGTACATCCCAAGCGCTTAGTACAGTGCTCTGCACACAGTAAGCGCTCAATAAATAAATAAATAGGATTGAATGAATCCCCCCGGCCCTACCTCCTTCCCCTCCCCACAACACCTGTATATATATTTGTACAGATTTATTACTCTATTTATTTTACTTGTGCATATTTACTTGTGCTCCTAGACTGTGAGCCCACTGCCGGGTAGGGACCGTCTCTATATGTTGCCAACTTGGACTTCCCAAGCGCTTAGTCCAGTGCTCTGCACACAGTAAGCGCTCAATAAATACGACTGACTGAATGAATGAATATTTACTATTCTATTTATTTTGTTAATGTGGTGCCTCTAGCTTTATTTCTATTTATTCTGACGACTTGACACCTGTCCACATGTTTTGTTTTGTTGTCCGTCTCCCCTTTCTCGACTGTGAGCCCGTTGTTGGGTAGGGACCGTCTCTACCTGCTACCAACTTGTACTTCCCAAGCGCTTAGTACAGTGCTCTGCACACAGTAAGTGCTCAATAAATACGAATGAATGAATTAATTAATGCTAATTTTGTTGTATTGTAATAATAATAATGATGAGGATGGCATTTGTTCAGCGCTTACTATGTGCAAAGCATTGTACTCTCCCGAGCACTGAATAAACTCACTGTGGGCAGGGAAAGTGTCTGTTTATTGTTCTATTGTCCTCTCCCAAGCGCTTAGTACAGTGCTCTGCACACAGTAAGCACTCAATAAATACGAATGAATGAATTAATGCTAATTTTGTTGTATTGTAATAATAATAATGATGAGGATGGCATTTGTTCAGCGCTTACTATGTGCCAAGCATTGTACTCTCCTGAGCACTGAATAAACTCATTGTGGGCAGGGAAAGTGTCTGTTTATTGTTCTATTGTCTTCTCCCAAGCGCTTAGTACAGTGCTTTGCACTCCATAAATACGACTGATGGACTGAATGAATGATTATAGTATTTTTTAAGCACTTACTACGTGCAAGGCACTGTATTAAGCGCTGGGGTGAATACAAGCAAATTGGGTTGGACTTCTAGACTGTGAGCCCACTGTTGGGTAGGGACCGTCTCCATATGTTGCCAACTTGGACTTCCCAAGCGCTTAGTACAGTGCTCTGCACACAGTAAGCGCTCAATAAATACGATTGATTGATTGATTGGACACAGTCCCTGCCCCACGTGGAGCTCACAGTCCTAATCCAGCGCTCGGCACATAGTAAGAGTTAAGTGCTTGGCACATAGTAAGCGCTTAACAAATACCCTCATCATTATTATTAATAAATACCACTGATTGATTAATCGACTGTAAATTCGTTGCGGGCGGGGAATGGGTCTGCTGTACCGTACTCTCCAATGCGCTTAGTACAGTGCTTTGCACACAGTAAGCACTCAATAAAAGTCATTGACTACTGACTATAAGCTAACTGGGCCGGACACAGTCTCTGTCCCACACGGGGCTCACGGTCTTAATCCGTGAGCCAACCTTGTACTTCCCAAGCGCTTAGTACAGTGCTCTGAACACAGTAAGCGCTCAATAAATACGATCGAATGAATGAATGAATGAATGAATCCCCATTTTTGCAGTTGAGGAAACTGAGGCCCAGAGAAGCAACTCGCCTGAGGTCACCCAGTAGACAGGTGGATTCTATCCACTAGGACACGTTGCTTCCCTGGCACACACAGTAAGCGCTCAATAAATACGATCGAATGAATGAATGAATGAATCCCCATTTTTGCAGCTGAGGAAACTGAGGCCCAGAGAAGCGACTTGCCGGAGGTCACCCAGTAGACAGGCCTTCCCGGCCTCCCTGTGCTGTCCTTTTCCAAGAATGTGGAATTTCAGGAGGCCTTTGAAGAGGGGGAGAGCGGTGAGAGCGGTGATCCCGTGGGCTGGAAGGAGAAGGAAATTCCCGGCAAAGCGGGGACGGGATGAGCCAGAGGGCGGAAGCAGAAGTGAGTCCCGGGATGGTGAGAATTTCGGTGGGGAGAGCAGGGCGGACTTTCCAAGCGCTTAGTACAGTGCTCTGCACACAGTAAGCGCTCAATAAATACGATTGAATGAATGAATCATCATCATCATCATCAATCGTATTTATTGAGCGCTTACTATGCGCAGAGCACTGTACTAAGCGCTTGGGAAGTACAAATTGGCAACATATAGAGACAGTCATCATCATCATCATCAATCGTATTTATTGAGCGCTTACTGTGTGCAGAGCACTGGACTAAGCGCTTGGGAAGTACAAATTGGCAACATACAGAGACAGTCCCTACCCAACAGTGGGCTCACAGTCTAAAAGGGGGGAGACAGAGAACAAAACCAAACATACTAACAAAATAAAATAAATAGAATAGATATGTACAAGTAAAATAGAGTAATAAATATGTACAAATATTTGTACATTTGTACAATTTGTACAAATATTGTACAAATATGTACAATGAATGAAAGGGAAGGGAATCCAACCCCGACCTCCTCCCCGCCTTATGGAAAAAAGCAAACCAGAGAGTCGAGATTGACGGGAAGTAGCTGGAGCTGGGAAAAATAGGTTTCGTCGTTTCACTTTTCCTCATCTCCCACTCCCTTCTGCGTCGCCCTGACTTGTTCTCTTTGCTCTTCCCCTGCCCTACAGCAATTTTGTTGATTCATTTTATTTGTTTCGACGTCTGTCTCCCCCGGCTCCAGACCGTGAGCTCATAGTGGGCCGGGACAGTCCCTGTTTCTTGTTGTACCTTCCCAGGCGCTTAGTACAGTGCTCCGCACACAGTGAGCGCTTAATAAATACGAGCGAATGAAGGGATGAATGCTCATTTTCTCTGGATAAGCGATAAAGGTCGTTTTATTTTGTTAGTATGTTTGGTTTTTTTTTCTCTGTCTCCCCCTTTTAGATTGTGAGCCCAATGTCGGGTAGGGACTGTCTCTATATGTTGCCAATTTGTACTTCCCAAGCGCTTAGTACAGTGCTCTGCACATAGTAAGCGCTCAATAAATATGATTGATTGATTGATTGATAAAGGCATCTTATCCCTTCGTCCTCCCGCCTGTAATTTAGCTCCGTGTCTGTTTTCCCCACTCAATGGCAATGATAATGATGATGGTATTTGTGAAGCGCTTACTACGTTCCCTGCTTACAGAGAAGCAGCGTGGCTCAGCGGAAAGAGCCCGGGCTTGGGAGTCAGAGGTCGTGGGTTCAAATCCCGGCTCCACCGACTGTCAGCTGTGTGACTTTGGGCAAGTCGCTTCACTTGGGCCTCCTCCAAGAGGCCTTCCCAGACTGAGCCCCTTCCTTCCTCTCCCCCTCGTCCCCGTCTCCATCCCCCCATCTTACCTCCTTCCCTTCCCCACAGCACCTGTATATATGGATATATGTTTGTACATATTTATTACTCTATTTATTTATTTTACTTGTACATATCTATTCTATTTATTTTATTTTGTTAGTATGTTTGGTTTTGTTCTCTGTCTCCCCCTTTTAGACTGTGAGCCCACTGTTGGGTAGGGACTGTCTCTATATGTTGCCAATTTGTACTTCCCAAGTGCTTAGTACAGTGCTCTGCACATAGTAAGCGCTCAATAAATACGATTGATTGATTGATTGATTGATTCACTTCTTCGGGCCTCGGTTCCCTCATCTGGAAAATGGGGATTAAAAACACTGTGAGCCCCCCGTGGGACAACCTGATCACCTTGTAACCTCCTCAGGGCTTAGAACAGCGCTTTGCACATAGTAAGCGCTTCACAAATACCATCATCATTATTATTATTACAGTGCTCCGCACACAATAAGCGCTTAGTAAATACGAGCGTGTGAAGGGATGAAGGCTCATTTTCTCTAAATAAACGATAAAGGCATCTTATTCCTTCGTCCTCCCGCCTGTAATTTAGTTTCGTGTCTGTCTTCCCCACTCGTTTGTAATAATAGTGATGATGGTATTTGTGAAGCGCTTACTATGTGCCAAGCACTGTTCTGAGCGCCGGGGGAGATACAAGGTGATCAGGTTGTCCCACGTGGGGCTCACAGTCTTCACCCCCATTTTACAGATGAGGGAACTGAGGCCCAGAGACGGGACGTGACTTGCCCAAGGCCACACAGCTGACAAGCGGTGGAGGCGGGATTCGAACACACGACTTCAGACTCCCAAGCCCGGGCTCTTTCCGCTAAGCAACGCTGTTTCTCATTGTAAGGTGGGGATGGCATCTACTAACCACCTTAATCCTTTCCCCAGCGCTCAGTACAGAGCTCTCTACACAGTAGACTGGACGTTTCTTGAGGGAAGGGATCAACTTCACGGTCCTCGGCCCAGAGAAGGTGTTTCATAAATAACGTTGATATTGTTATTCGACCCCCTTGCCATAGGTGGGATCGGTTTTCCCCTTGGGAATTTCCTGGTGGTTGCTTCAAGGCCGCAGGGAATTCTAGGCGCTCCCCTGCTTCCCGACCACAGGCGTTTGGGCGACGCAAGCAGAAAAAATTCCGGATTCAAGCCGGAACTGGGAAGCTCGGGCCTGATGGGAATGTCGATAGTCTGGGAAACTGGTTGCAGTCTCTGGTCTGCCACTGGCCTGCTTTATTTAAATCTTTCTTTTAATAATAATAATAATAATAATAACAATAATAATATCTTCTAATAACAGTATAATAATAATGCTGGTATTTGTTAAGCGCTTACTACATGTCAAGCACTGTTCTAAGTTTTAATAATAATATCTTTTAATAACAGTATAATAATAATGATGGTATTTGTTAAGCGCTTACTACGTGTCAAGCACTGGTCTGTTTCAATAATAATAATAATATCTTTTAATAACAGTATAATAATAATGCTGGTATTTGTTAAGCACTTACTACATGTCAAGCACTGTTCTAAGTTTTAATAATAATATGTTTTAATAACAGTATAATAATAATGATGGTATTTGTTAAGCGCTTACTACGTGTCAAGCACTGGTCTAAGTTTTAATAATAATAATATCTTTTAATAACAGTATAATAACAATGATGGCATTTGTTAAGCACTTACTACGTGTCAAGCACTGGTCTAAGTTTTAATAATAATAATAATAATATATTTTAATAACAGTATAATAATAATGATGGTATTTGTTAAGCGCTTACTACGTGTCAAGCACTGGTCTAAGTTTTAATAATAATAATATCTTTTAATAACAGTATAATAATAATGATGGTATTTGTTAAGCGCTTACTATGTGTCAAGCACTGGTCTAAGTTTTAATAATAATAATATCTTTTAATAACAGTCTAATAATAATGATGGTATTTGTTAAGCGCTTACTACGTGTCAAGCACTGGTCTAAGTTTTAATAATAATAATAATATCTTTTAATAACAGTATAATAATAATGATGGTATTTGTTAAGCGCTTACTACGTGTCAAGCACTGTTCTAAGTTTTAATAATAATAATATCTTTTAATAACAGTATAATAATAATGATGGTATTTGTTAAGTGCTTACTACGTGTCAAGCACTGGTCTGTTTTAATAATAATAATAATAATATCTTTTAATAACAGTATAATAATAATGATGGTATTTGTTAAGCGCTTACTACGTGTCAAGCACTGGTCTAAGTTTTAATAATAATAATAATAATATATTTTAATAACAGCATAATAATAATGATGGTATTTGTTAAGCGCTTACTACGTGTCAAGCACTGGTCTAAGTTTTAATAATAATAATAATAATATCTTTTAATAACAGAATAATAACAATGATGGTATTTGTTAAGCGCTTACTATGTGCCAAGCACTGTTCTAAGCGCTGGGGGGAGGATACAAGGTGATCGGGTTGTCCCACGTGGGGATCACCTTGTATCTACTCCAGCGCTTAAAGCAGTGCTTAGCACATAGTAAGCGCTTGATACCATTATTATTATTAATTCATTTCTTTATCTTATTGTCTGTCTCCCCCTCTAGACTGCAAGCTTGTAATGGGGCAGGAATCGTCACTCTCTATTGTCGTATTGTACTCACCAAAGCGCTTAGTACAGTGCTCTGCACACAGCACATGCTCAATAAATACCATTGAATTCATCGTGATTTGTGGGCGGGGCATCGGGGAGTGGGCGTGGCATCGGAGCGGGTTGTGCGCAGGCGCAGAGGCCAGGGGCGGGGCCCCGGAGGGGGAAGAGGGCGTGGCCCGTTAGGGGGCGTGGCATCGGAGCGGGGCCGTACGCAGGCGCAGGGGCCATGGGCGGGTCCTCTTGCTTTGTGGGCGGGGCCTAGGGGAGGAAAAGTGGGCGTGGCCCGTGAGGGGGGAGTGACAGCGGAGCGGGGCCTGGAGCATGCGCAGAGGCAATGGGCGGGGCACCGTGCTTTGTGGGCGGGGCCTAGGGGAGGGGAAAGTAGGCGGGGCCGTGAGGGGCGGAGCAGCGGGGTGGGGCCGCGCGCAGACGCAGTTGTTGTGGGCGGGGCCTCGCGCTATGTGGGCGGGGCCTCGGAGCGGGGCTGTGCGCAGGCGCAGATGTCGTGGGCGGGACCTCGCGCTCTGTGGGCGCGGCCTCGGAGCGGGGCCGCGCGCAGGCGCAGAGCCCGCGGGCGGGGCCTCGTCTTTTGTGGGCGTGGCCTCGGCGAAGAGGGCGCGTGCGCAGGTGCAGTGGGCGGGGCCTCGAGGAGGGAAAGTGGGCGTGTCCCGCCAGGGGGCGTGGCTGCAGCAGCTCCGTTGCAGCAGCAGCAGCAGCAGCAGCCGTTGCAGCGTTGCAACGTTGCAGCGCTGCAGGGCGGGAGCAAGGCGGTGGCGGCGGTGCAGGTAGCGGGGCCGGCCCGCCCGCCCGCCCGAACAATAGCGGGCCGTGCGCCCCACCCCCCCGGGGAAACTGAGGCCCGGGGGTCACAACGCCTTGACCTCTGACCCCAGCGGGACTGCAAGGACCCAGGAGGCCGCGCCGAGGAGGAGAACAGGAGGAGGAGGAGGAGGAGGAGGAGAAAAGGACAGAGACAGAGGAGAGGAAGGCCCAAGGTGGCCCCCCTCCTCCCCCTCCTCCTCCTCCTCCTCATTCATTCAGTCGTATTTATTGAGCGCCTACTGTGTGCAGAGCACTGGACTAAGCGCTTACTAAGTCCTCCTCCTCCAGGCAGCATGAACCGTTTCCCCCCGGAGCTGACGACGCTGCTGATGCTGCTGCTGGGCCTGGGTGAGACCTGCGGGCTATTGGCTGAGCGCTTACTACGGGGCTGGCTTCAGGGGGCCTTCGGGGGGGTCGTAGTCAATCATCATCATCATCATGGTATTTGTTGAGCGCTTACTAGGGGTCAGGCATTGGACTGGCTTCAGGGGGGCTTCGGGGGGAGGGGGGTGATTGATAATCAGTCATCATCATAGTACTAATGATGATGGTATTTGTTGAGCGCTTACTAGGGGCCAGGCACTGGACTGGCTTCCGGGGGGCTTCGGGGGGGGTGATTGATAATCAATCATCATCATAGTAATAATGATGTATTTGTTGAGCGCTTACTAGGGGCCAGGCACTGGACTGGCTTCCGGGGGGCTTCGGGGTGTGTGTGACTGATAATCAATTATCATAATAGTAATAACGATGATGGTATTTGTTGAGCGCTTACTAGGGGCTAGGCACTGGATTGGCCTCCGAAGGGCTTCGGGGGGGTGATTGATAATCAATCATCATCATAGTAATAATGATGTATTTGTTGAGCGCTTACTAGGGGCCAGGCACTGGACTGGCTTCCGGAGGGCTTCGGGGTGTGTGTGACTGATAATCAATTATCTTAATAGTAATAATGATGATGGTATTTGTTGAGCGCTTACTAGGGGCTAGGCACTGGATTGGCCTCCGAAGGGCTTCGGGGGGGTGATTGATAATAAGTCATCATCATAGTAATAACGATGATGGTATTTGTTGAGCGCTTACTAGGGGCCAGGCACTGGATTGGCTTCCCGGGGGTGATTGATAGTTAATCGTCATCATCATAGTAATAATGATAGTGGTATTTGTTGAGCACTTACTAGGTGCCAGGCACTGGACTGGCTTCCAGGGGGCTTGGGGGGGGGGGGCATAGTCAATTATCATCATCATGGTATTTGCTGAGCGCTTACCAGGAGCCAGGCACTGGACTGACTTCTGGGGGGCTTCGGGGGGGGGTGATTGATAGGCAGTCATCACCATCATAGTAATAATGATGATTATGGTATTCATTAAGCGCTTACTAGGTGCCAAGCACTGGGCTGCCTTTCAGGGGGCTTCTGGGGGGAGTCCTAGCAATCATCATCATCATGGTATTTGCTAAGCACTTACTAGGGGCCAGGGACTGGACTTGCTTCCCGGGGGTCTTCAGGCGGGGTGATAGTCAATCATCATCATCGTCGTAGTAATAATAATGATGATGGTATTTGTTAAGCGCTTACTATGGGCCGAGCACTGGACTGGCTTCCTGGGGATGATAGCAGTCATCATCATCTTCGTCACGATATTTGTTAAGTGCTTACTATGTGCCAGGCACTGGACTGGCATCCGGGGGGCTTCAGGAGGGGTCATAGCAATCATCATCATCTTCGTGGTATCTGTTAAGCGCTTACTATGTGCCAAGCACTGGACTAGCATCCGGGGGGGGCTTCAGGAGGGGTCGTAGCAATCATCATCATCTTCATGGTATCTGTTAAGCGCTTATTATGTGCCAGGCACTGGACTGGCTTCCAGGGGGCTTCAGGGGGGTGATAGTCAATCATCATCAGAGTAATAATAATGATGATGGTATTCATTAAGCGGTTACTATGTGCCAAACACTGGACTGGCTTCGGCGGGGTGGGGGGGGGAGGTCATAGCAATCATCATCATGGTATTTGCTAAGCGCTTACTATGTGCCAGACACTGGACTAGCTTCCAGGGGGCTTCAGGGGGGTGATAGCAATCATCATCATCTTCATGGTATTCGTTAAGCGCCTACTTTGTGACAGGCACTGGTCTGAGCGCTGATAATCATCGTAATGACGTTTGTTAATGCTCATTAAGGTCTGGGGGTCTTCAGGGAGGTAATAATAATCATAATCATCATCATGGTATTTGCTAAGCGCTTACTATGTGCCAAACACTGGACTGGCTTCCAGGGGGCTTCAGTGGGGTGATAGCAATCATCATCATCTTCATGGTATTTGTTAAGCGCCTACTCTGTGACAGGCACTGGTCTGAGCGCTGATAATCATCATAATGATTTTTGTTAATGCTCACTAAGGTCTGGGGGTCTTCAAGGGGGTAATAATAATCAAAATCATCATCATAATGGTATTTGTTAAGAGCTTACTAAAGTCTGGGGGTCCTCAGCGGGTCGGGTCCCGGGTGCAGTTTGATGCAATGCACTGTCTTTTTATTTTATTTTTTCCCTCCTAATAATAACGATGGTATTTGTTAAGCGCTTCCTATGTGCCAAGCACTGTTCTAAGCGCTGGATGAAAACTGTGCTTCCCAGCCCGAAGAGGCTATTGTATCCCGCCCAATCAATCAATCAATCGTATTTATTGAGCGCTTACTATGTGCAGAGCACAGTACTAAGCCCAACACTTAGAACAGTGCTTTGCACATAGTAAGCGCTTAATAATAATGGCATTTGTTAAACACTATGTGCAAAGCACTGTTCTAAGCGCTGGGAGGGATACAAGGTGATCAGATTGTCCCACGTGGGGGCTCACAGTCCTAACCCCCATTTTACAGATGAGGTAACTGAGGCTCAGAGAAGTGGAGTGACTTGCCCAAGGTCACACAGCAGACATATGGCGGAGCTGGGATTCGAACCCATGATCTCTGACTCCAAAGCCCGGGCTCTTTCCACTGAGCCACGCTGCTTAATAAATGCTATTATTATTATTATTATTATTATTATTATTATTATTATTATTGCAGGCCTGAAGGCCAAGGATGGTCCCCAGGCCTCCATCTTGCTGTCTCTGGGGGTCTGTGGGGGTTTGGTGGATCAGAGAGGGGGCAGGGATAAATAAATAATAATGATGGTATTTGTTAAGCACTTACTCTGTGCCAAGCACTGTTCTAAGCGCCGGGGTAGATACAAGGTCAGCAGGTTGTCCCACGTGGGGCTCCCGGTCTTCATCCCCATTTTCCAGATGAGGTCACCGAGGCCCAGACAAGTGACTTACCCCAAATCACACAGTTGACAAGTGGCGGCGGCGGGATTAGAACCCACGTCCACCGCCTCCCAAGCCCGGGCTCTTCCCCGGGGAGCGGGGAAGGAATAGGAGCCGCCAGGGGGAGGATTCGAACTCGTGGCTTTTCAAAGTCATTAGCCCCGGGGCTCCCTGCCTCACCCCAGCGTGAAGACTCTGGAGTTTGTGGGTGGCGAACCCCACCCCTGGCGTCCCAAATCCGTGCGGCCTGAGTCACCCCAGCCGGGGTGGGGTCTGTAGACGCTCCCGTTCAAGCGCTTAGTACAGTGCTCTGCACACAGTAAAAGCGCTCAATAAATACGATTGAATCTACCCCCTCTCCCACCCCGTTCCCGCCCCCCGGCAAAACCCAACTCCCTGACAATGCTGGGCCCCCCTCCTAGGGGGGAAGCCTTGCGGCCTACTGGCTAGAGCCCGGGCCTGAGAGTCAGAAGCTTATGGTTTATTCATTCAATCCTATTTATTGAGCGCTTACTGTGGGCTGAGCACTGGACTCTGTGCTTGGGAAAGGACAATACAGCCCCTGCCCACAAAGAGCTCGCAGTCTGGGGGGAGGGGGGACAGACATTCCTTCCCTCCCTCCTTCCTCCTTCCTTTTTTTCCTTCCTCCCTCCTTCTTTTCCTCCCTTCCTCCTTCCTTCTTTTCCTCCCTCCTTTCTTTTCCTCCCTCCCTCCTTCCTTCCCTCCCTCCTTTCCTCCTTCTTTCCCTTCCTTCCTCCTTCCCTCCCTCCTTCTTTTCCTCCTTTCCTCCTTCCTTCCCTCCTTCCTTTCCTCCCTCCTTCCTTCCCTCCCTCCCTCCCTTCCTTCCCTTCCTCCCTCCCTTCCTTCCCTTCCTCTTTCTTTCCCTCCCTCCTTGCTTCTTTTCCTTTCTCCTTTTCCTCCCTCCCTCCTTCCTTCTTTCCCCCTCCCTTTTTTTCCTCCCTCCTTCCTTCTTTTCGTCATCATCATCATCAATCGTATTTATTGAGCACTTAACTGTGTGCAGAGCACCGTACTAAGCCCTTGGGAAGTACAAGTTGGCAACATATAGAGACAGTCATCATCATCAATCGTATTTATTGAGCGCTTACTGTGTGCAGAGCACTGTACTAAGCGCTTGGGACGTACAAGTTGGCAACATATAGAGACAGTCCTTACCCAGCAGTGGGCTCACAGTCTAAAAGGGGGAGACGGAGAACAAAACCAAACATACTAACAAAATAAAATAAATAGAATAGATATGTACAAGTAAAATAAGTAGAGTAATAAATATGTACAAACATATATACATATATACAGGTGCAGTGGGGAAGGGAAGGAGGTAATTTTCCTCCCTCCTTCCCTCCCTCTCTCCTTCCCTCCCTCCCTCCTTCCTTCTTTTCCTTCCTCGTTCTTTCCTCCTTCCTTCTTTTCTTCCCTACCTCCTTCCTTCCTCCCTTCTTCTTTTCCTCCCTCCCTCCTTCCTTGCCTCCTTTCTTTCCTTCCTTCCCTCCCTCCCTCCCTTCCTCCCCCCTTCTTCCTTCCCTTCCTCCGTCTTTTCCCTCCCTCTCTCCCTCCTCCCTGCTTATCCCACTCCCAGAATGGGGCTTCTGGGACCCTCCACCCTCGAAGACACAGAGACAGAGAAAGAGTGTGTCTCTCTCTCTCCCCGCCCTCCCTCCCAGCCCCTGCCTTGTTGTCCCCCTCACCTCCCGGGTTTCAAGTTGACCCCTCTCCTAAGAGGAGAAAAATCTCCAGATCTCCAGACCTCCATCCAAACCGGGGCCTGGAGTTTATCTCACTCCTGGAGTCGCTCCGGCGCCTGCCAAGGGCCACCTGGATTTCTTCAGGAGCCGGACAGGTTCCAACTTTTTTCTTACAGTAAGCGCTCAATAAATACAATTGAATGAATGAATGAATTTATTGAGCGCTCACTGCGGGCAGGGCACTGTACCAAGCGCTTGGGAGAGGACAGCAGAGTGATCAGGCACGTTCCCTGCCCGGAAGCAGGAGAAAGTGGCGGGCACTGGACTAAGCGCTGGGATAGATCGAAGGTCATCGGGTTGGACGCCGTCCCCGTCCCACACGGTGGCTCACGGTCAAAGTAGGAGAACAAGTATTCAATCCCCATTTTACAGTTGAGGTCATTGAGGCCCAGAGAAGTGAAGCCATTTGCCCAAGGCCCCACAGCAGACAAGCGGGGGAGCCGGAATTAGAACCCAGGTCCTCTGACTCCCAGTAAGCGCTTACTGTGTGCAAAGCACTGTTCCAAGCACTGGGAAGGTTACAGGGCGATCGGGTTGTCCCACGGGGGGCTCACAGTCTTACTCCCCATTTTACAGACGAGGTTACTGAGGCACAGAGAGGTGAAGTGACTTGCCCAAAGTCACCCAGCTGACAAATGGCGGAGCCGGGATTTGAACCCGTGACCTCTGACTCCAAAGCCCGGGCTCTTTCCACTGAGCCACGCTGCTTCTTCTTTTCCGCTTAGGCCTCCCTGCTTCTTCATCCCAGGGGATCCCTAATAATAACGATGGTATTTGTTAAGCGCTGTTCTAAGCACCAGGGTGGGTTCAAGGTAATCACGTTGTCCCTCGTGGGGCTCACGGACTTCATCCCCATTTGACAGATGAGGGAACTGAGGCCCAGAGAAGTGAAGCGACTTGCCCAGAGCCACCCAGCTGACAAGTGGCAGAGCCGGAATTCGAACCCACGACCTCGGACTCCCAAGCCCGGGCTCTTTCCGCTAAGCCACGCAAACCAGCCGATCCAACAGGTCCAGGGGGTCAGAGGGGGGATCCTTTTAATGATAATAATAACAATAACGATGATGGTATTTGTTAAGCGCAAGAGAAGCAGCATGGCTCAGCGGAAAGAGCCCGGACTTGGGAGCTTGAGGTCATGGGTTTGAATTCCGCTCCGCCACTTGTCAGCTGGGTGACTTTGGGCAAGTCCCTTCACTTCTCCGGGCCTCAGTTCCCTCATCTGGAAAATGGGGATCAAGACTGTGAGCCCCCCGTGGGACAACCTGAACACCTTGGAACCTCCCCAGCGCTTAGAACAGTGCTTTGCACATAGTAAGCGCTTAATAAATGCCATTATTATTATTATTATTATTATTCTCTGGGCCTCAGTTCCCTCATCTGGAAAATGGGGATTAAGACTGTGAGCCCTACATGGGACAACATGATCACTTTATATCCCCCCAGCGCTAAGAACAGTGCTTCGCACGTAGTAAGCGCTTAACAAATGCCATCATTATTATTATTATTATTATTATTATTACTGTGCGCCAAGCACTGTTCCAAGTCTTTTCCGGACGAAGGCTCCCGGAGTCCAGGCCGAGTTTTTCTGCCATCCAAATGAGCTATCCTGGAATATTCCTAATTCCCTCTCACCCCCTTGGGAGCCCTGCAGACTCCTTGTTTAGCCCTCAGTAAAACCACACTCTGTATTCCTGCAGCTATCTTATCTTATCACTTCCCCGGGGAGACTGGGCCTTTTTTTTTTTAAATGTTATTTATTAAGCGCTTACTATAGGCTGGGCACTGTATTAAGTGTGGGGATAGATTGAAAGTTGGACCCGGCCCCTGTCCCACAGGGAATTCCCAGTCTTAATCCCCATCTGAGGGCCCGGAGAAGCGAGGTGACTTGCCCAAGGTCATGGCAGACAAGGGGCGGAGGCGGGATTAGAACCCAGGTCCTTCAGAGCACTCGACTGAGCATTTGGGAGAGGGTAATACAGTTAGTAATAATAATAATGATGGTATTTGTGAAGCGCTTACTATGTGCCAAGCACTGTTCTAAGCGCTGGGGAGGTTACAAGGTGACCAGGCTGTCCCACGGGGGGCTCACGGTCTTCATCCCCCTTTGACAGAGGAGGAAACTGAGGCCCAGAGAAGTGATGTGACTTGCCCAAAGTCACCCAGCTGACAAGTGGCGGAGCCGGGATTTGAACCCATGACCGCCGATTCCAAAGCCCAGGCTCTTTCCACTGAGCCACGCTGTCCCTACCCAACAACGGGCTCACAGTCCGTCTGTCTTTCCCCTTCTAGGCCCTGAGCCCATCGTGGGCAGGGATTGTCTCTCTTTGTGGCTGATTTGGACTTTCCAAGCGCTTAGTACAGTGCTCCGCACACACTAAGCGCTCAGTAAGTACGACTGAATGAGTGAACGAATGACAGGGACTGAATGCCCCTTTTACCCCTGAGCAAACCGAAACACAGAGGAGCCAAGTGACTTGCCCAGGGTCACTTAGCAAGCAGGTGGCAGAGCCGGGATTCGAACCCAGGCCCCCTTCCACCGAGTCCTGCAGCGTGACCTTAGACGAGTCACCCGTCTCGTTGGAGAAGCAGCGTGGCGAGCTCGAGCCTGGGAGTCCGAAGGACCTGGGTTCTAATCCTGACTCCGCCACTTCAGTTCAATTCAGTCGTATTTATTGAGCGCTTATTGTGTGCAGAGCAGTGTACTAAGCGCTTGGGAAGTGTAAGTTGGCAACATATAGAAATGGTCCCTACCCAACAGTGGGCTCACAGTTTAGAAGCACAGAGAAGTGAAGTGACTTGCCCAAAGTCACACAGCTGGCAATGGGCGGAGCTGGGATTTGAACCCATGACCTTACTTGTACATATTTATTCTACTTATTTTATTTTGTTAATATGTTTTCTTTTGTTGTCCGTCTCCCCCTTCTAGACTGTGAGCCCGCTGGTGGGTAGGGACCGTCTCTAGATGTTGCCAACTTGTACTTCCCAAGCGCTTAGTCCAGTGCTCTGCACACAGTAAGCGCTCAATAAATACGATTGAATGAATGAATGAATGAATGACCTCTTCATCATCATCAATCGTATTTATTGAGCGCTTACTATGTGCAGAGCACTGTACTAAGCGCTTGGGAAGTACAAATTGGCAACATATAGAGACAGTCTGTTGGGCGCACAGTCTAAAAGGGGGAGACAGAGAACAAAACCAAGCATACTAACAAAATAAAATAAATAGAATAGATATGGACAAATAAATAAATAGAGTAATAAATATGTACAAACATATATACAGGTGCTGTGGGAAAGGGAAGGAGGTAAGATGGGGGGGATGGAGAGGGGGACGAGGGGGAGAGGAAGGAAGGGGCTCAGTCTGGGAAGGCCTCCTGGAGGAGGTGACTCTCCCAAGCACAGCTCTTTCAATTGATGTCTGCCATGTGGCTTTGGGCAAGTCACTTCTTCTCTGGGCCTCAGTGACCTCATCTGCAAAATGGGGATGAAGACCGTGAGCCCCACGCGGGACAACCTGATCACCTTGTATCCCCCCAGTGCTTAGAACAGTGCTTGGCACATAGTAAGCGTGCTTAACAAATGCCATTATTATTATTATTATTGTCATTATTATTATTATCATTATTATTATTAAAGTGGCACTCCCTTCTCTGTCTCCCTGATTTTCCCCCTTCCTTCAGCCCCACATCACTTACGTCCAGATCCCTCATTTATTGATTTCCCTTCCCGCCCGTCTCCCCCCAGACTGTCACCTCACCGTGGGCAGGGAACGCGTCCTTTGATTGTTCATTCACTCATTCGTTCCGTCGTATTTATTGAGCGCTTACTGTGTGCAGGGCACTGTACTAAGCGCTTGGAAAGTACAAGTTGCCAACATATAGAGACGGTCCCTACCCAATGGCGGGCTCGCGGTCTAGAAGGGGGAGACGGGCAACAGGACAAAACATGTGTCAAGTCGTCAGAAGAAATAGAATTAAAGCCAGAGGCTCTTGGTTAAGAAAATAAATAGAATAGTAAATATGTAATAATAATAATAATAATAATGATGGCATTTGTTAAGCGCTTACTATGTGCAAAGGACTGTTCTAAGCGCTGGGGGGGATACGAAGTGATCAGGTTGTCCCACGTGGGGCTCACAGTCTTCATCCCCGTTTTCCAGATGAGGGAACTGAGGCTCAGAGAAGTGAAGTGACTTGCCCAAGGTCACACAGCAGACATGTGGCGGAGCCGGGATTCGAACCCCTGTCCTCGGACTCCAAAGCCCGGGCTCTATCCACTGAGCCACGCTGCTTCTCTGTGTACAAGTCAAATAAGTAGAACAGTAAATATGTACAAGTAACATAAATAGAATAGTAAATATGTACAAGTAAAATAGAGTAATAAATTAGTACAAATATACAGGTGCTGTGGGGAGGGGATGGGGAGGAGGCGATCGTTGTACCCACTTCTCCCAAGCGCTTAGTCCAGTGCCCTGCACACAGTAAGCGCTCAATAAATAGGATTGATTGCCGGCCGCCGCCCTCTCCATCCGACCTCTGGCCCATGACGTCCTCCCTCCTCGGAGCCGGCGGACAACGACTCCCGCCGCCTTCCAAGCCTTATCGAAGGCCCGTCTCCTCCAGGAAGCCCTCCGATCATCGGGCGTGTTTATTTATTCCCTGACTAAGCCCTCATTTCCTCTTCTCCCACTCCCTCCCGCTTCGCCCCGATTTTCTCCCTCGCCTCACCGCTCCCTCGGCCCCGATCGGTCATTTATTGACCGCTCTTCGCGTCCGTCCTCCCCTCCGGACGGTCAGCCCGCTATGGGCGGGGGGAATGGGTCTGTTTACCGCTCCGTCGTCCTCTCCCAAGCGCTCAGTACGGTGGTCGGCGCTCAGTAAATACCATCAATGGATTCGTTCATTCAGTCGTATTTATTGAGCGCTTACTGTGTGCAGAGCACTGGACTAAGCGCTCGGGAAGTCCAAGTTGGCAACATCTAGAGACGGTCCCTACCCAACAGTGGGCTCACAGTCTAGAAGGGGGAGACGGAGAGCTGTGTGACTTGGGGCAAGTCACTTTGCTTCTCTGGGCCTCGGTTCCCTCATCTGTAAAATGGGGAAGACTGTGTGGGACAACCTGATCACCCTGTCACCTCCCCAGCGCTCAGAACAATCAATCAGTCAATCAATCAATCATATTTATTGAGCGCTTAGTGTGTGCAGAGCACTGAACTAAGTGTTTGGGAAGTCCAAGTTGGCAACATATAATAATAATAATAATAATAATAATAATAATAATAATAATAATAATAATAATAATGGCATTTGTTAAGCGCTTACTGTGTGCAAAGCACTGTTCTAAGCTTGTTAACTTGTACTTCCCAAGCGCTTAGTCCAGTGCTCTGCACACAGTAAGCGCTCAATAAATACGATTGATTGATTCTAAGCGCTGGGGGGGGCATACAAGGTGATCAGTTTGTCCCACGTGGGGCTCACAGTCTTCATCCCCATTTTCCAGATGAGGGAACTGAGGCTCAGAGAAGTTAAGTGACTTCCCCAAGGTCACACAGCAGACATGGGGGGGAGCTGGCATTCGAACCCATGACCTCTGACTCCAAACCCGCGCTCTTTCCATATAGAGACGATCCCTACTCAACAGCGGGCTCACAGTCTAGAAGGGGGAGACAGAGAACAAAACCAAACATATTAATGAAATAAAATAAATAGAATAGGTATGTACAATCAATCAATCAATCGTATTTATTGAGCGCTTACTGTGTGCAGAGCACTGGACTAAGCGCTTGGGAAGTACAAGTTGGCAACATATGGAGACAGTCCCTACCCAACAGTGGGCTCACAGTCTAAGAGATGTACATATGTACAAATAAAATAAATAAATAAATGGAGTAATAAATCTGTTCAAACATCTATCCATATATCCAGGTGCTGTGGGGAAGGGAAGGAGGTAAGACGGGGGGATGGAGAGGGAGACGAGGGGGAGAGGAAGGAGGGCACCTAGTAAGCGCTTAGTAAATGACATTACTAAGTCATCCTCGACTCCGCTCTCTCATTCACCCCTCACATCCGAGCCGTCACCAAAACCTGCCGGTCTCAGCCCCGCAACATCGCCAAGCTCCGCCCTTTCCTCTCCATCCCAACCGCTCCCCTGCTCATTCAAGCTCTCATCCTATCCCGTCTGGACTACTGCGTCAGCCTTCTCTCTGATCTCCCATCCTCGTGTCTCTCCCCACTTCAATCCATACTTCCTGCTGCTGCCCGGATCATCTTTGTCCAGAAACGCTCTGGGCATATCACTCCCCTCCTCAAAAATCTCCAGTGGCTACCAATCAATCTGCGCATCAGGCAGAAACTCCTCACCCTGGGCTTCCAGTCTGTCCGTCCATCCCCTGGCCCCCTCCTCCCTCACCTTCCTTCTGTCCTTCTCCAGCCCAGCCCGCACCCTCCGCTCCTCCGCCGCTAATCTCCTCACCGTTAGGCCTCGTTCTCGCCTGTCCCGCCATTGACCCCCGGCCCACGTCCTCCCCCGGGCCTGGAATGCCCCCAATCCCTCCGCCCATCCGCCAAGCTCACTCTCTTCCTCCCTTCAAGGCCCTACTGCGAGCTCACCTCCTCCAGGATGCCTTCCCACACTGAGCCCCTTCCCTCCTCTCCCCCTCGTCCCCTTCTCCATCCTCCCCATCTTAACCTCCTTCCCTTCCCCACAGCACCTGTATATATGTTTGTACGTATTTATTACTCCATTTATTTTACTTGTACATATCTAGTCTATTTATTTTATTTTGTTAGTATGTTTGGTTCTGTTCTCTGTCTCCCCCTTTTAGACCGTGAGCCCACTGTTGGGCAGGGACCGTCTCTAGATGTTGCCAATTTGTACTTCCCAAGCGCTTAGTCCAGTGCTCTGCACACAGTCAGCGCTCAATAAATACGATTGAATGAATGAATGAATTCTATTTATTTTGTTAATTCATTCATTCGAATGTGCATTTAGCTTAAAATTCTATTTGTTCTGACTTGACACCTGTCCAAATGTTTTGTTTTGTTGTCCGTCTCCCCCTTTTAGACTGTGAGCCCGTTGTTGGGTAGGGACCATCTCTATAAGCGCTCAATAAATACGATCGATGATGATGATGACATTATGATTGTTCCGGTTAGGTCCGGCCCGGGCCCAGCGCCAAGTGGCAATCCAGGAGGGCCCCCTGTACCGGACGGAGGGCTCGCACGCGACCATCTGGTGCAACGTGAGCGGTTACGAGGGCCCGGCGGAGCAGGGCTTCCAGTGGTCCGTCTACCTGCCCGCGGCCCCCGAGCGGGAGGTGCAGGTGGTCAGCACGCTGGACCCCGCCTTCCCCTACGCCATCTACGCCCCGCGCGTCCGGGCCGGCCAGATCTCCGTCCAGCGGCTGCGGGGCGACCACGCCGTCCTCCACATCGCCCGCCTCCAGGCCCGCGACGCCGGCCGCTACGAGTGCCACACGCCCAGCACCGACGCCGTCTACTTCGGCAGCTACAGCGCCAAGACCGACCTCGTGGGTGAGGCGCGGGGCCGCTGGGGTGGACGCCCCTCCCGGGTGTGGAGCTCCGGCCAGGGCGCCGAGAGCTGGGTTGGGCGGGCACCTTCTGTGTCTCTATATGTTGCCAACTTGTACTTCCCAAGCGCTTAGTCCAGTGCTCTGCACACAGTAAGCGCTCAATAAACACGATTGATTGAGTGATTGTGTGCAGAGCACTGGACTGGGCGCCTCCCGGGTGTGGGGCGCCGTGCTGGACACCGCCTGGGAGCAGAGTAATCATCATCATCATCATCGATCGTATTTATTGAGCGCTTACTGTGTGCAGAGCACTGGACTAAGCGCTTGGGAAGTACAAATTGGCAACATATAGAGACAGTCCCTACCCAACAGTGGGCTCACAGTCTAAAAGTAATAATAATAGTAGCATTTGTTAAACGCTTACTATGTGCAAAGCACTGTTCTGAGCGCTGGGGAGGATACAAGGTGATGAGGTTGTCCCACGTGGGGTTCACAGTCTTCACCCCCATTTGACAGATGAGGTAGCTGAGGCACAGAGGAGTTAAGTGACTTGCCCAAAGTCACACTGCTGACAATTGGCGGAGCCGGGATTTGAACCCATGACCTCTGACTCCAAAGCCCGGGCTCTTTCCAGTGAGCTACGCTGCTTCTCCGTGGGGCTTCTCCAAGTAAAGTCCTTGGCCGTGGGGCTGAAGCTCAGGTCTTATAATAGTAATAATAATAATAATGATGGCATTTATTAAGCGCTTACTATGTGCAGGGCACTGTTCCAAGCGCTGGGGTGGTTACAAGGTGATCAGGTTGTCCCACGTGGGGCTCATGGTCTTCATCCCCATTTTCCAGATGAGGGAACTGAGGCCCAGAGAAGTGAAGTGGCTTGCCCAAAGCCACCCAGCTGACAAGTGGCAGAGGCGGGATTTGAACCCACGACCTCTGACTCCAAAGCCCGGGCTCTTTCCAGTGAGCTACGCTGCTTCTCCATGGGGCTTCTCCAAGTAAAGTCCTTGGCCGTGGGGCTGAAGCTCAGGTCTTATAATAATAATACTACTACTAATAATAATGATGGCATTTATTAAGCGCTTACTATGTGCAGGGCACTGTTCTAAGCGCTGGGGTGGTTACAGGGTGATCAGGTTGTCCCACGTGGGGCTCGCGGTCTTCATCCCCGTTTTCCAGATGAGGGAACTGAGGCCCAGAGAAGTGAAGTGGCTTGCCCAAAGCCACCCAGCTGACAAGCGGCAGAGGCGGGATTTGAACCCACGACCTCCGACTCCAAAGCCCGGGCTCTTTCCCCTGAGCCACGCCGCTTCTCTGCAGACGCGGCACACAGGTCTTCCTGCGGAGCAGGAGGAGGAGCGTCAGTGGAAAGTCCCCAACTTCCTCCTCCACCGTCCCGTCCCATCCCATCCCGTCCCCTCCCGTCGTCCTTCCCGTTTTCCCGCCGCCGCTTCCCGAGGAGGCGGAGGGTCGCGGGCCCCCAACGGGGGTCGTGCCAACACAAATATTTTGGAAATCAGTCCTGTGGCGCGGGCGGTGACTCCTCGGGCCCGGCCTTGGCCCGACGAGGTGACGGTCGCTCAAGTTCAAGTTCCTGCTCCGTCAGTCTCCCCGCCCCTCCATTCATTCAGTCGTATTTATTGAGCACTTACTGTGTGCAGAGCACTGTACTGAGCGCTTGGAAGGTCCAGTTTGGCAACAGAGAGAGACAGTCCCTACCCAACGACGGGCTCACGGTCTCGAGGAGGGAGACAGACAACAAGACAAAACAAGTAGACGGGCATTCTAGACCGTGAGCCCGCTGTTGGGTAGGGACCGTCGCTATATGTTGCCAACTTGGACTTCCCAAGCGCTTAGTACAGTACCCTGCACACAGGAAGCGTTCAGTAAATACGATTGAATGAATGAATAGCATCAAAATAGATGAATAGAATTATACGCTTAGTACAGTACTCTGCACACAGGAAGTGCCCAGTAAATACGATTGAATGAATGAATGAATGAATAGCATCAAAATAGATTAATAGAATTATACGCTTAGTACAGTACTCTGCACACAGGAAGCGCTCAGTAAATACGATTGAATGAATGAATGAATGAATAGCATCAAAATAGATGAATAGAATTATAGATCTCTACCCATCATTAAATAAGCCGCGTGGCTTAGTGGAAAGAGCCCAGGCTCAGGAGTCAGAGGTCATGGGTTCTAATCCCGGCTCCGCCACTTGTCAGCTGTGTGACTTTGGGCAAGTCACTTCACTTCTCTGGGCCTCAGTTACCTCATTTGGAAAGTGGGGGTTAAGACTGTGAGCCCCCCGTGGGACAACCTGATCACCTTGTAACCTCCCCAGCGCTTAGAACAGTGCTTTGCACAGAGTGAGCGCTTAATAAATGCCATCATCATCATTATTATTATTATTCTCTGGGTCTCAGTTCCCTCATCTGGAAAATGGGGATACATTCATTCATTCAATCATATTTATTGAGCGCTTACTGTGTGCAGAGCACTGTACTAAGCGCTTGGGAAGTCCAAGTTGGCAACATCTAGAGACGGTCCTTACCCAACAACGGGCTCACAGTCTAGAAGGGGGGGACGGACAACAAAACAAAACATGTGGTCAGGTGTCGAGTCATCAGAATAAATAGAAGTAAAGCTAGATGCACACCATGAGCCCCACGTGGGACAACCTGATTACCTTGTATCTACCCCAGCGCTTAGTACAGTGCTCTGCACACAGTAAGCGCTTAACAAATGTTTCCCCCTCCCCATCTCCCCCACCTTACCTCCTTCCCCTCCCCACAGCACCTGTATATATGGATATATGTTTGTACAGATTTATTACTCTATTTATTTCTTTATTTTATTTGTTTGTATTTATTCTATTTATTTTATTTTGTTAATGTGTTTTGTTTTCTTGTCCGTCTCCCCCTTCTCGACTGTGAGCCCGCTGTTGGGTAGGGACCGTCTCTAGATGTTGCCAACTTGGACTTCCCGAGCGCTTAGTCCAGTGCTCTGCACACAGTAAGCGCTCAATAAATACGATTGAATGAATGAATGAACAAATATCAACATTATTATTATTATTATTATTAATGAAGTAAATAGAATAATAAATACGGACGTATCTACACTAGTGCTATGGGGCGGAGAGGGGGATAGAGCCGAGGGAGGGAGTCGGGGTGTTGGGGCGGAGAGGAGGAGAAGAGGAAAAGGGAGCTCACTGTGGGCCGGGAATGTCGCCTTTTACCGTTTATCGCACCCAGTGAGCGCTCAGTAAATACGATCCAGGCCCTGTACTAAGCGCTGGGGTGGATCCGAGCAAATGGGGTTGAATACAGTCCCTATCCCCATTTTACAGAGGAGGGAACTGGGGCCCAGAGAAGAGAAATGAAAATAATATAATAATAATAATGGCATTTATTAAGCGCTTATTATGTGCAAAGCACTGTTCTAAGCGCTGGGGAGGTTACAAGGTGATCAGGTGGTCCCACGGGGGGCTCACAGTCTTCATCCCCAGTTTACAGATGAGGGAACTGAGGCACAGAGAAGTGAAGTGACTTGCCCAAAGTCACCCAGCTGGCAAGCGGTGGAGGCGGATTAGAACCCATGACCTCTGACTCCTAAGCCTGGGCTCTTTCCACTAAGCCACTGTGCTTCTCATAGTAATAATAATAACAATGGCATTTGTTAAGCGCTTACTATGTGCAAAGCACTGTTCTAAGCACTGGGGATGTTACAAGGTGATGAGGTTGTCCCACGGGGGGCTCACAGTCTTCATCCCCATTTTACAGCTGAGCTCACTGAGGCCCAGAGAAGTGAAGCGACTTGCCCAAAGTCACCCAGCTGACAATCGGCGGAGTCCGGGCTCTTTCCACTAAGCCACGCTGCTTCTCATAGTAATAATAATAATGATGATGGCATTTGTTAAGCGTTTACTATGTGCAAAGCACTGTTCTAAGCGCTGGGGAGGTTACAAGGTGATCAGGTTGCCCCCCGTGGAGCTCGCAGTCTCCATCCCCATTTTACAGATGAGGTAACTGAGGCCCAGAGAAGTGAAGCGACTTGCCCAAAGTCACCTAGCTGACAATTGGCGGAGCCAGGATTTGAACCTGTGACCTCTGACTCCCAAGCCCGGGCTCTTTCCACTGAGCCGCGCTACTTCTCTAGTAATAATAATAATGGTATTTGTTCATTCATTCATTCACTCAATCGTATTTATTGAGTGCTTCCTGTGTGCAGAGCACTGTACTAAGCGCTTGGGAAGTCCAAGTTGGCAACATATAGAGACGGTCCCTACCCAACAGTGGGCTCACAGTCTAAAAGACTGTGCCCCCTCCTTCCTCTCCCCCCCTCACCCCCCTCTGCATCCCCCCCGCCTTACCTCCTTCCCCTCCCCACAGCACCTGTGTAGATGGCTATATGTTTGTACGAATTTATTACTCCATTTATTTGATTTGTACATGTTTATTCTGTTCATTTTATTCGGTTAACACGTTGTGTTTTGTTGCCCGTCTCCCCCTTCTAGACTGTGAGCCCGCCGTTGGGTAGGGACCGTCTCTCGATGTTGCCAAGCGCTTAATCAATCAATCAATCAATCGTATTTATTGAGCGCTTACTGTGTGCAGAGCACTGGGCTAAGCACTTGGGAAGTCCAAGTTGGCAACATATCGAGATGGTCCCTACCCAACGGCGGGCTCACAGTCTAAAAGGGGGAGACGGAGGACAAAACCAAACATACTAACAAAATAAATAGAATAGATATGGACAAGTAAAATAGAGTAATAAATATGTACAATGATATATACAGGTGCTGTGGGGAAGGGAAGGAGGTAAGATGGGGGGGGGGGATGAGCTGGGCCTCAGTCGCCTCATCTGTCAAATGGGGGTGAAGAGCGTGAACCCCCCCCGTGGGACAACCTGATGGCTTAGAACGGTGCTTGGCGCACGGTAAGCGCTTAATAAATGTCCGGCGCTCCGCCCGCGGTAAGCGCTCAGTAAATCCGCCTGATTGATTGATTGATTGCCGTTACAGTGCTGCCGGACTCGCTGCAGGTGTCCGCGGCGGCCCCCCGGGCCCTGGACCGCGTGGAGGGCGACGGCCTGGAGCTCCGCTGCGACGTGGCCACGGCCACGGTCCGGCACACCCACCTGTCCGTGGGCTGGTTCCGGCAGCGGCCCGGCCAGGAGCCGGCCGAGGTGCTCGGCCTGGGCCGCGACTTCGTGCTGCGCCCCGGCCCCGACTTCGCCGGGCGGCAGGCGGCCGGGCAGGTGCGGCTGGACCGGCTGGGCGAGACGGCCGTGCGGCTGACCGTCCTGGGCCTGCGCCCGGCCGACGCCGGCGACTTCTACTGCGAGGCCGCCGAGTGGATCCAGGACCCCGACGGCACCTGGTTCCCCATGACCCGCAAGCGGTCGGAGAGGACCGCCGTCCGTGTCCAGCCCACCGGTCAGTCGGGGGAGAGCGGGGGGAGGGTCTGCTACAGAGCCCCCCTGACCAACGTCCGCTCTGTGGTGCGCGGGGCGTCCGGTAGAGCGGCTGGAGGGCTCCCGGCTCTGTACTGAGCGGCCGGTAGATAACCCCATCCCTGCCCGCAAGGAGCTCCCGGCTTCTGTGCGCAGAGCACTGGGTAAACGCTCGAGAGAATCTAATAGGCCTTCGAAGCTTCCGGCCTTCTACATGCGGAGCTCTGTACTGAACGCCTGGGAGAGTCCAATACAGTCAGTAGACAGAATTCCCGCCCTCCAGGAGCTCCCGGCTACTGTGCACAGAGCACTGGGTAAACGCTCGAGAGAATCTAATAGGCCTTCGAGGAGCTTCCGGCCTTCTACATGCCGAGCTCTGTACTGAACGCCTGGGAGAGTCCAATACAGTCAGTAGACAGAATCCCCGCCCTCAAGGAGATCCCGGCTACTGTGTGCAGAGCGCTGGGCTAAACGCTTGAGAGAATCTAGTAGTTAGCAGTCACCATCCCTGCCTTCGAGGAGCGTCCAGCCTACTGCATGCAGAGCTCTGTACTGAACGCCTGGGAGAGGCCAATACAGTCAGTAGACAGAAGCCCTGCCCTCAAGGAGCTCCCGGCTTCTGTGTGCAGAGCACTGGGCTAAATGCTCGAGAGAATCCAATAGTCATCACCATCCCTACCTTAAAGGAGTTTCCGGCGTACTGCGTGCAGAGCTCTATACTGAACGCCTGGGAGAGTCCAATACAGTCAGTAGACAGAATCCCTGCCCTCAAGGAGCTCCCGGCTTCTGTGTGCGTCCAATACAGTCAGTAGACAGAATCCCTGCCCTCAAGGAGCTCCCGGCTTCTGTGTGCAGAGCACTGGGTAAACGCTTGAGAGAATCCAATAGTAATCATCATCCCTGCCTTCAAGGAGCTTCCAGCCTACTGCGTGCAGAGCTCTGTACTGAACACCTGGGAGAGTACAATACAGTTAGTAGACAGAATCCCTGCCCTCAAGGAGCTCCCAACTACTATGCACGGAGCACTGGGCTAAACACTCGAGAGAATCCAATAGTAGTCACCATCCCTGCCTTCAAGGAGTTTCCAGCTTACTGCCTGCAGAGCTCTGTACTGAACGCCTGGGAGAGTCCAATGCAATCAGTAGACAGAATCCCTGCCCTCAAGGAGCTCCCAACTACTGTGTGCTAAGCGCTTGGGAGAGTCCAATATGACAAATGCAGCAGGGAATGTGTCCGCTACATTCCCTGCCCACAAGCAGCTTGGAGTCTAGAGGGGGAGACATTCATTCATTCATTCATTGTCGTATTTTTTGAGCGCTTACGGTGCGCAGAGCACTGGACTAAGTGCTTGGAAGGTCCAATTCGGCAACAGATGGAGACAATCCCTCCCCAACAGCGGGCTCACAGACGTCGATGATAAAGAACTAAAAGACGGGGAGGGATCTGAGTGTTGTCAGGAGCGGAAATTCCTTTCCGCAGCCGGGCCCCATTTCCAGAACCGATCCCACACGGCGGGGCGTCCTTCGGTCCGTCTCCCGGGGACGGAGGGTCTGCCCCGCGCGGAACGTGCTCGCCGTGTCCTGACCACAGTGCTCGGCTTCACGGGCCCCCCGAGAGGGAGCAGGGGGGGATGATCGCCCTGCGGTGATCGGGGCGGGATTCGGGGAGCGCCGACGAGGTTGGTCGTAAGAACAGTGCCTGGTGCACGGTAAGCGCTAACCAATACCACAATCATTCATTCATTCAATCGTATTTATTGAGCGCTTACTGTGTGCAGAGCACTGGACTAAGCGCTTGGGAAGTCCAAGTCGGGCTATTTATTGTTAGCGCTCGGCACATTTTTAAAGCAGAAAAAGCACGTGGTGGCTCGGCTCCGCGAGGATCGGGGCGGAGGGGGCCCGGCCGGTCCCTGACCGCCCGTCCCCCCGCCCTCCCCAGACAGGGAATTTGGGGTGCGCCTGGAGACGGAGAAGCGTCTGTACGTGTCCGGCGAGCCGCTGGAGCTGCGCTGCGTCCTGCAGGCCCAGCGGGTGGCCGACCGGCACTTTGCCGTGTCCTGGGCCCTGAACGGCTCCCTCATCGCCGCCCTGGGGCCCAACGCCGTGCCCGAGCTCAGCCCCGACTTGGCCCGGCGCGAGGCCCGCGGCCAGCTCAAGGTGGCCAAGGAGGCCGACGGCGTCTTCCTGCTCAAGGTCTTCCACGCCCGCCCCGAGGACAGCGGCAAGTACAACTGCCGCGTGGTCGAGCGCCAGAAGACGCCCACCGGGGAGTTCGTCGACGGCGAGAGCCACCGCCCCAAGAACGTCCCCATCACCGTCCTGCCCCTCAGTAAGTGGACGCCCTCCCTCCCTCCCTTCCTCCTCCTCCCCGTCCCCGACTCTCCCGGCCCCCTCAGCCGCCTCCTCTCCCTGCGGACGCCGACAACTTTCCTCCCTCGCTCGCTCTCTCTCTCCCTTTTTGGCTACCTCCTGTCTCGGGCTGTCTTCCTGTCTCTGTCTTCCTGTCTCTTTCTGTCTCCCTGTCTGTCTTCTTGTCTCTGTCCCTCTCCTGTGTCCGTCTGTCCTCCTGTTTCTTTCTGTCTCCCTGTCTCCTGTCTCTGCCTGTCTCCTTGTCTCTCTCCATCTCCTGCCTCTGTCTTCCTGTTTCTTTTTGTCTCCCTGTCTCTGTCTCCTGTCTCTGCCTGTCTCCCTGTTTCTGCCCCTCTGTTTTGGTCTCCCTGTTTCTTTTCTGTCTCCCTGTCTCTCTGTCTCCTGTCTCTGTCTTCCTGTTTCTTTTCTGCCTTCCTGCCTCTGTCTCCCTGTCTCTGTCTGTCTTCTGTCTCTGTCTTCCTGTTTCTTTCTGTCTTCCTGTCTCTGTCTCCTATCCCTGCCTGTCTCCCTGTCTCTGTCTGTCTCCTGTCTCTGTCTTCCTGTTTCTTTCTGTCTTCCTGTCTCTGTCTCCTCTCTGCCTGTCTCCCTGTTTCTGTCTGTCACCTGTCTCTGTCTTCCTGTTTCTTTCTGTTTTCCCGTCTCTCTCTCCTGTCTCTGCCCATCTCCCTGTCTCTGTCTGTCTCCTGTCTCTGTCTTCCTGTTTCTTTCTGTCTTCCTGTCTCTGTCTCATCTCTCTGCCTGTCTCCCTATCTCTGCCTGTCTCCCTGTTTCTGTCTGTCACCTGTCTCTGTCTTCTTGTTTCTTTCTGTCTTCCTGTCTCTGTCTCCTATCTCTGCCTGTCTCCTTGTCTCTGTCTCCTGTCTCTGTCTTCCTGTTTCTTTCTGTCTTCCTGTCTCTGTCTCCTCTCTCTGCTTGTCTCCCTATCTCTGCCTGTCTCCCTGTTTCTGTCTGTCACCTGTCTCTGTCTTCCTGTTTCTTCCTGTCTTCTTGTTTCTTTCTGTCTTCCTGTCTCTGTCTCCTATCTCTGCCCATCTCCCTGTCTCTGTCTGTCTCCTGTCTCTGTCTTCCTGATTCTTTCTGTTTCTTTCTGTCTTCCTGTCTCTGTCTCCTATCTCTGCCTGTCTCCCTGTTTCTGTCTGTCACCTGTCTCTGTCTTCCTGTTTCTTCCTGTCTTCCTGTCTCTGTCTCCCATCTCTGCCCATCTCCCTGTCATTGTCCATCTCCTGTCTCTGTCTTCCTCTTTCTGTTTCTTTCTGTCTTCCTGTCTCTGTCTCCTATCTCTGCCCATCTCCCTGTTTCTGTCTGTCACCTGTCTCTGTCTTCTTGTCTTCTTGTTTCTTTCTGTCTCCCTGTCTCTGTCTCTTGTCTCTGTCTGTCTTCCTGTTTCTCTGTGTCTCCCTGTCTCTTTCTGTTTCCCTGTCTCTGTCTCCCTGTCTCTATCAGTCTCCGTCTGTCAGTCTTCCTGTCTCTCTCCACCACGACTGACCTCCCTTCCTGTTTCCAGGAAGCCAGTCCCCGGCTCAGTCGGTCAGTCAGTCGGTGGTATTTATTGAGCGCCTACTACCGTGTACGGAGCCCGGAACTAAGTGCTTGAGTTCAACAGTTCAACAGAATCAGACCCGTTCCCTGCCCGTAACGAGCTCACAGTCTAGAGGGGGAGACCGACGCGAATATGAATAAATAAGTCATTTACCCCCGGTCGTTTCAAGATAAGGATCCGAGTGCCGTGGGCCGGGAGGGAGACGACCATCAAGTGTCCAAAGGTCCAAGTCCCTCGGTCCAGGGCCGCGGACATCGGAGCCGAACAACGCTCCAACCCGACAGGATGACGTCTCGGCCCGTTGGCTCCTGGGAGAGGACAGTCCCCTTCCCGGGACGTCTCCCGCCTTGACCTATCCAGGATCCCGACTCCGGACGCCATCCCCCACCCCCCGCGATTGACCTCCCGGCTGACCCCCCCCGGGATCCCGTCCTAGTTCATTCATTCAATCGTATTTATTGAGCGCTTACTGTGTGCAGAGCACTGTACTAAGCGCTGGGAAGTCATCATCATCATCATCAATCGTATTTATTGAGCGCTTACTATGTGCAGAGCACTGTACTAAGCGCTTGGGAAGTACAAATTGGCAACATCTAGAGACGGTCCCTACCCAACAACGGGCTCAGACGGGGGAGACAGACAACGAAACAAAACATGTAGACAGGAAACAAAACTGAGTTAGAAGCAGTGTGGCCTAATGGCAAGAGCCCCGGCTCGCGAGTCAAGGGACGTGGCTTCTAATCCTGGCTCTGCCGCTTGTCTGCTGGGTGACCTTGGGCGAGTCATTTCACTTCTCTGGGCCTCAGTTCCCTCATCTGTCAAACGGGGATTGAAAACTGTGAGCCCCAAGTGGGACATCGACTGGGTCCAACTCGATTTCCTTGTATTCATTCAATCGTATTCATTGAGCACTAACTGTGTGCAGAGCACTGTACTAAGCGCTTGGGAAGTACAAGTTGGCAACATATAGACAGTCCCTACCCAACAGCGGGCTCACAGTCTAGAAGACTGTATCCACCCCAGTGCTTAGTACAGCGCTCGGCACATAGAAAGCGCCTAACAGATACCCCAATTATTATTATTCTCTGGACCTCAGTTCCCTCATCTATAAAATGGGGATTAAGACCGGGAGTCGGGATTAAGCGTGTCCAACCCCCAGCGCTTAGAATGGTGCTCGGCACATAGTAAGCGCTTAACAAATACCATAATTATGATACCTACCAACTCTGTTTTTTTAATGGTATCTGTTAAGCGCTTCCCCACAGCACCTGTATATTCCCCACAGCACCTGTATATATGTATATATGGTTGTACATATTTATTACTCTATTTATTTATTTTACTTGTACATTTCTATCCTATTTATTTTATTTTGTTGGTATGTTTGGTTCTGTTCTCTGTCTCCCCCTTTTAGACTGTGAGCCCACTGTTGGGTAGGGACTGTCTCTATGTGTTGCCAATTTGTACTTCCCAAGCGCTTAGTACAGTGCTCTGCACATAGTAAGCGCTCAATAAATACGATTGATTGATTGATTGATTGATACTATGTGCCAGGCACCCTTCAGAGCACTGGGGTGGATACAAATTAATCGGAAAGAACAAAGTGCCCCGGCCCACATTGGTCTCCCAGTCTTGATCCCCATTTTCCAGTTTAGGGAACCGAGGCCCGGAGAAGCGACTCGCCCAAGGTCACCAGCAGGCAAGCGGCAGAGCCGGGATTAGAACCCAGGTCCTCCGACTCCCGGGCCCATCAGGCCGCGCTACTTGCCTGGTCTGCCCCTCCACTTGCCGACTTGTACTTCCCAAGCGCTTAGTACAGTGCTGTGCACACAGTAAGCGCTCAATAAATACGATTGATGATTGATTGACAAGCGGGAAGCGAGTGGGAATTTGACCTCGCCCTCTCTCAGCAGGTGGATTTGGGGCAGGAGAGGAGGGGTCTTTCTTGCCCACTCTCCCCCGCCCTGGCTTCATCCCACCCTTCCGAGGAGAGCGAGAGAAGGAGGAGGCGACATGGCATTGGGCGAGCTCCTACCGCTGTACTAGACGCTTAGGAGAAAACGGGAGAAGCACATATTTATTCTATTTATTTTATTCTGTTAATATGTTTTGTTTCGTTCTCTGTCTCCCACTTCTAGACTGTGAGCCCGCTGTTGGGTAGGGACCGTCTCTAGATGTTGCCAAGCTTCCCAAGCGCTTAGTCCAGTGCTCTGCACACAATAAGCGCTCAATAAATACGATTGAATGAATGAATGAATGAATCAGGCCAGCAGCCTGTCCCAGGTTTCAAGCGCTTAACAGTAAGCACACAGTAAGCGCTCAATAAATAGGATTGAATGAATGAATGAGTACACCGTTCCCAGGAAATATTTAGGCAATGCTGTTTATTCTGGGAGGACCACCGTAATAATAAAAATAATGATAATGGCATTTATTAAGCGCTTACTTTGTGCAAAGCACTGTTCTAAGCGCTGGGGAGGTTCCAAGGTGATCAGGTTGTCCCACGTGGGGCTCCCAGTCTTCATCCCCATTTTCCAGATGAGGTCACTGAGGCCCAGAGAAGTGAAGTGACTTGCCCAAAGTCACCCAGCTGGCAAGTGGCGGAGCCGGGATTTGAACCCGTGACCTCTGACTCCAAAGCCCGGGCTCTTTCCACAGAGCCACGCTGCTTCTCAATACTAATACTAACGATGGTTTTTGTTGGGCGCTTACTATGTGCCGAGCCCTGTTCTAAGCCCTGGGGGAGATACAAGGTGATCAGGTTGTCCCTCGTGGGGCTCACAGTCTTCATCCCCATTTGACAGATGAGGGAACTGAGGCCCAGAGAAGTGAAGTGACTTGCCCAGGGTCACCCAGCTGACAAGTGGTGGAGCCGGGATTTGAACCCACGACCTCCGACTCCCAAACCCGGGCTCTTGTCACCGAGCCCCGCTGCGTGATAATAATGGTGGTATTTGTTAAGTACTTAACACGCTTCTGGTCCGACCCTACCTTCCCCAAACCGGACCCAGGAATTCCCCACGCACATGCTCCGTTTCCTGTCTCCCCTCCGCTGGATCCAGGAAATTCCCAGGCATATGCGCTCCAGCTTTCCCGCCTACCTCGCCCCGGATCCCCGGTGAGGAAGAGGGGGAAAAGGGGAGGCGAGGAAGGTGTACCTATCTGCAATTTATTTATTTCAATTAAAGTCTGTCCCCCCTCTAGACTGTCAGCTCGCTGTGGGCCAACTCGTACTTCCCAAGCGCTTAGTACAGTGCTCTGCACACAGTAAGTGCTCAATAAATACAATTGATTGATTGATTGTGGGCAGGGAATGTGTCCGTTTATTGTTCTTTGGACTCTCCCAAGCGCTTAGTACAGTGCTCTGCATCCAGATCGGCTGACCTCGTGACCCAGACGCTTTCCACGCACGTTTTATAGGCCCACCTTCCTCATTCTCACCCCCAAACTCACTCCCCACGCAGGAGAAGCAGCGTGGCTCAGTGGAAAGAGCCCGGGCTTGGGAGTCAGAGGTCTTGGGTTCTAATCCTGGCTCCGCCACTTGTCAGCTGAGTGACTTTGAGCAAGTCATTTTACTTCTCTGGGCCTCAGTTCCCTCATCTGGAAAATGGGGGTGAAGACTGGGAGCCCCAAGTGTTTTGTGTTGTTGTCTGTCTCCCCCTTCTAGACTGTGAGCCCGTTGTTGGGTAGGGACCGTCTCTGTATGTTGCCAACTTGGACTTCCCAAGTGCGTAGTCCAGTGCTCTGCACACAGGAAGCGCTCAATAAATATGATTGAATGAATGAATGAGAAGCAGCGTGGCTCAGTGGAGAGAGCCTGGACTTTAGAGTCAGAGGTCATGGGTTCAAACCCCGGCTCCGCCAATTGTCCGCCTTTTAGACTGTGAGCCCACTGTTGGGTAGGGACCGTCTCTATATGTTGCCAACTTGTACTTCCCAAGCGCTTAGTACAGTGCTGTGCACACAGTAAGCGCTCAGTAAATACGATTGACTGATTGATTGTCAGCTGGGTGACTATGGGCAAGTCCCTTCACTTCTCTGGGCCTCAGTTCCCTCACCTGGAAAATGGGGATGAAGACTGGTAGCCCCCCGTGGGACAACCTGATCACCTTGTAACCTCCCCAGCGCTTAGAACAGTGCTTTGCACATAGTAAGCGCTTAATAAATGCCATTATTATTATTATTCTCTGGGCCTCAGCAACCTCATCTGTAAAATGGGGGTGAAGAATGTGAGCCCCCCACGTGGGACAACCTGATCGCCTTGTAACCTCCCCAGCGCTTAGGACGGTGCTTTGCACATAGTAAGCGCTTAATAAATGCCATCATTATTATTATTATTATGAATGACAGCCTGTGAGCCCACTGTTGGGTAGGGACTGTCTCTATATGTTGCCAGCTTGTACTTCCAAGCGCTTAGTACAGTGCTCTGCACACAGTAAGCACTCAATAAATATGATTGATTGATTGATCACCTTGTATCTACCCCAGCGCTTAGAACAGTTCTCAGCACATAGTAAGCCCTTAACAAATGCCAACATTATTGTTATTATTATCTGCCGCACTTCCCCACCCTGGACCCAGGAATTCCCCCCACACTACCGCCCGCCTTCCTCCTTCTGATCCCAAAACTCTCCTCGGACATGCTCTTGTCCTCCCTCTTTCCCTTTTTCTCTCTCCCTTTCTCTGTCTCTCTCCACCACCTCCTCCTCCTCTTCCTCTCCCTCCCTCAGCCCCTTTCCGTCTCTTTCCTTCTCTCCTCCCGGCCTCTCTCTTACCCCGGCCTCTGTATCTCTCCATGTCTCTGTCTCCCAGCCCTGTCTCTGCTCCTCCTTAGGCACTCTCTCCATCCCTTCTCTGTCCCAACGCTGTCTTGCTCCCAACTGAATCTCCCTTATCCGTCTCACTCTCTTCCCACTCTGTCTCTCTCCCGTTTCTCCTCTTATCCGTGTCTCTCCCTTTATGTCTCTCTGTCTCTCTTCCGACCCTGTCTCTCATCCCTGTCCGTCTCTCCTCAGGCTCTCCCCTCTCTGGCTCTTTCTCTCCCATCCCTGGCTCTCCCAACTGTATCTCTTTCATCTCTCTTTCTATCTTATATCTCTTTCTATCTTATATATCTTATATCACATTATATCATATTATATTATTATATCATATTATAGCATTATATCATATATCATATCACATCATTTTATATTATATTACATTATATTATACTATATTATACTATATTACATTATATTATATTATGTTATATTATGTATCATGATTATATTACCACATCATTATATTATATATTTTATATTATTTTATATTATATATTACGATTACATTGTTGCATTATATTATATTATATTATATTATTATATTATATTATACCACATTATATTATATTATAATATTGTTATATTCTATTCTATTCTAATATATTATATTATATTATATCATATTATATTATATTATATTATATTGTATCATATTATATTATATTATACTACATTATATTATATTATAATATTGTTATATTCTATTCTATTCTATTCTAATATTATATTATTATATTATATTATACTATACTATATTATACTATATTATATCTTCTATCTCTGTCTCTTTCTATCTCTCTCATATCCCCATCTCTCTCTCCCGTCTCCATCTCTGTCTCTCCCATCCCCATCTCCCAACTGTCTCTATCTCTTTGATCCCTGTCATCCTCTGTCTCTCTCTCTCTCTCCGTCTCTCTCCCCACCCCCTCAACTCCCAAAGCCGGGCACAGATTTTTCCCATTTTTGATTTCCTCATTTCTGTTCCTCTGAGTTTGCTACTACTAATAAAGGGTTAGGAAAAAACTCCCCCTCATTCCTTATTATGTAGTATTTATTGAGTGCCTCCGGTGTGCAGGGTGCTGTTTTGATCACCTACTAACTGCAGAATGCTGTACTGGGTGTCTGCTGTGTGCAGAGTGCTGTACTGGGCGTCTGCTATGTGCAGAGCGCTGTACCAGGCGTCTCCTATGTGCAGAGCGCTGTACCGGGCGTCTACTGTGTGCAGAGCGCTGTACCGGGCGTCTGCTGTGTGCAGAGCGCTGTACTGGGCGTCTACTGTGTGCAGAGCGCTGTACCGGGCGTCTACTGTGCACAGAGCGCTGTACCGGGCATCTGCTGTGTGCAGAGCACTGTACTGGATGTCTACTGTGTGCAGAGCACTGTACCGGGCATCTGCTGTGTGCAGAGCGCTGTACTGGACGTCTACTGTGTGCAGAGCACTGTACCGGGCATCTGCTATGTGCAGAGCACTGTACTGGGCATCTACTGTGTGCAGAGCGCTGTACCAGGTGTCTGCTGTGTGCAGAGTGCTGTACTGGGCGCCTACTGTGTGCAGAGCGCTGTACCAGGCGTCTGCTGTGCGCAGAGCACTGTACTGGGCGTCTACTGTGTGCAGAGTGCTGTACCGGGCGTCTGCTGTGCGCAGAGCGCTGTACTGGGCGTCTACTGTGTGCAGAGTGCTGTACCGGGCGTCTCCTGTGTGCAGAGCGCTGTACCGGGCGTCTGCTGTGCGCTGAGCGCTGTACTGGGTGTCTACTGTGTGCAGAGCGCTGTACCGGGCGTCTACTGTGTACAGAGCACTGTACCGGGCGTCTGCTGTGCGCAGAGCACTGTACTGGGCGTCTACTGTGTGCAGAGTGCTGTACCGGGCGTCTGTTGTGCGCAGAGCGCTGTACTGGGCATCTACTGTGTGCAGAGCACTGTACCGGGCATCTGCTGTGTGCAGAGCACTGTACTGGACGTCTACTGTGTGCAGAGCACTGTACCGGGCATCTGCTATGCGCAGAGCGCTGTACTGGGCATCTACTGTGTAAAGAGCGCTGTACCGGGCGTCTGCTGTGTGCAGAGTGCTGTACCGGGCGTCTACTGTGTGCAGAGCGCTGTACCGGGCGTCTGCTGTGTGCAGAGCGCTGTACTGGGCGCCTGCTGTGCGCAGAGCGCTGTACCGGGCGCCTGCTGTGCGCAGAGCGCTGTACCGGGCATCTGCTGTGTGCAGAGCGCTGTACTGGACGTCTACTGTGTGCAGAGCACTGTACCGGGCATCTGCTATGTGCAGAGCACTGTACTGGGCATCTACTGTGTGCAGAGCGCTGTACCGGGTGTCTGCTGTGTGCGGAGCGCTGTACCGGGCATCTACTGTGTGCAGAGCGCTGTACCGGGCGTCTGCTGTGTGCTGAGCGCTGTACTGGGCGTCTGCTGTGTGCAGAGCGCTGTACCGGGCATCTGCTGTGTGCAGAGCGCTGTACTGGACGTCTACTGTGTGCAGAGCACTGTACCGGGGCATCTGCTATGTGCAGAGCACTGTACTGGGCATCTACTGTGTGCAGAGCACTGTACCGGGTGTCTGCTGTGTGCGGAGCGCTGTACCGGGCATCTACTGTGTGCAGAGCGCTGTACCGGGCGTCTGCTGTGTGCTGAGCGCTGTACTGGGCGTCTACTGTGTGCAGAGTGCTGTACCAGGCGTCTGCTGTGTGCAGAGCACTGTACCGGGCATCTGCTGTGTGCAGAGCGCTGTATTGGGTATCTACGGTGTGCAGAGCACTGTACCAGGCATCTGCTATGTGCAGAGCGCTGTACTGGGCATCTACTGTGTGCAGAGCGCTGTACTGGGCATCTACTGTGTGCAGAGCGCTGTATTGGGCATCTACTGTGTGCAGAGCGCTGTACCGGGTGCCAACTTTGTGCAGAGCGCTCTACTGGGTGTCTACTGTGTGAAGAGAATTGTTCAAGGTGCCAACCATATCCAGAGCGCTGTAGTGGGTACTCGGAGGAGTCCAGTAGAGGTTGAGGCCACGGCCTCTGCTGGTTTGAACGCCCCCAGCTGTGCTGTAGTGTCCCCTCCCTGTCCCGGCCTCCCGTGGCAGGTGAGGTGGCTTGGGGCGAGGGTTTGGAAGAAGCCACGAGGGCGTCTCTCTCTTTGGCACCGTGAGAGGTGGCACCTTGGGAGACGCAGGGGGTTGACACTCAGCACCTCAAGTGGCCGGTCTTCGAGGAATGGAAGTCGTAATTTCTCTCCTTTCATCCGTTCAGTCCTACTTACTGAGCGCTAACTGCGTTCTAAGCGCGTGGCATCTTTTAAGCGCTTACTACGTGTCAACCTCTGGAGTGGATACAGTCGATCCAGATCGGCCGCAATCCCCCTTCCGCACGGGGCTCGCGGTCTAAGGAGGTGGGAGGACTGGTCTTGAACGCCCCCCCGCTTGACGGATGAGGAAACTGAGGCCCAGAGACGTGAAAGCGACCCGCCCAGGGACGCCCAGCTGAGGCAGGCTGAGGCAGGATTAGAACCCAGGTCCTCTGAGTCCCGCTGGGCCGCGGAGACAGAAGCGGAGCGTGGTTTCCCCTCTTCCTTCCTGGAAACGCCCGTTTCCTTCTGCCTTTAATTCTCTCCCTCCCTCCGCCTTCGGCCTTCCCGATTTCGTCCCCGCAGACTCCGGCTTTTCCTCGCCTTCCGCCTTTTCGTTTCGGCGTTGGCCCTCCGCAGCGCTCCCGGCCCCGGATTTCCTCCCCTTTTCCACCTCTCGGTCGGTTTGCTCTCATTCCCCGGGAGGTTTTGGGTGGGGAGGTAATGATAATAATAATAATAGCGCTATTTGTTAAGCGCTTACTACGTGCCAGGCGCTGTACTGAGCGCCGGGTTGGATCCAAGCAAACGGGGATGGACACAGTCCCTGTCCCAGCCTCCATCCCCACTTGGCACGTAGCAAGCGCTTTACAAATGCCATCGTTATTATTATTATTATTATTTACGGGGGAAGGAACGGAGGCCCAGAGAAGTGAAGTGACTTGACCAAGGTCACTCTGCAGACAAGTGGCAGGGGCAGGATTAGAACTTGACTTTGGGCAAGTCGCTTCACTTCTCTGGGCCTCAGTGACCTCATCTGGAAAATGGGGATGAAGCCTGTGAGCCCCCCGGGGGACAACCTGATCACCTTGGAACCTCCCCAGCGCTTAGAACGGTGCTTTGCACATAGTAAGCGCTTAATAAATGCCGTTATTATCATTATTATTAATATTATCTTAGAACAGTGCTTTGCACATAGTAAGTGCTTAATAAATGCCATTATTATTAATATTATCTTAGAACAGTGCTTTGCACATAGTAAGCGCTTAATAAATGCCATTATTATCATTATTATTAATATTATCTTAGAACAGTGCTTTGCACATAAGTGCTTAATAAATGCCATTATTATAATTATTATTAATATTATCTTAGAACAGTGCTTTGCACATAGTAAGCGCTTCATAAATGCCATTATTATTATTATCTTAGAACAGTGCTTTGCACATAGTAAGCGCTTAATAAATGCCATTATTATTATTATTGATATCTTAGAACAGTGCTTTGCACATAGTAAGTGCTTAATAAATGCCATTATTATCATTATTATTAATATTATCTTAGAACAGTGCTTTGCACATAGTAAGCGCTTCATAAATGCCATTATTATTAATATTATCTTAGAACAGTGCTTTGCACATAGTAAGCGCTTAATAAATGCCATTATTATCATTATTATTAATATTATCTTAGAACAGTGCTTTGCACATAAGTCCTTAATAAATGCCATTATTATAATGATTATTAATATTATCTTAGAACAGTGCTTGGCACATAGTAAGCGCTTCATAAATGCCATTATTATTATTATTGCTATTATCTTAGAACAGTGCTTTGCACATAGTAAGCGCTTAATAAATGCCATTATTATTATTATTGCTATTATCTTAGAACAGTGCTTTGCACATAGTAAGCACTTAGTAAATGCCATTATTATCATTATTATTAATATTATCGTAGAACAGGGCTTTGCACATAGTAAGTGCTTAATAAATGCCATTATTATTAATATTAACTTAGAACGGTGCTTTGCACATAGTAAGCACTTAATAAATGCCATTATTATTAATATTAGAACAGTGCTTTGCACATAGTAAGCGCTTCATAAATGCCATTATTATCATTATTATTAATATTATCTTAGAACAGTGCTTTGCACATAAGTGCTTAATAAATGCCATTATTATCATTATTATTGATATTATCTTAGAACAGTGATTTGCACATAGTAAGCGCTTAATAAATGCCATTATTATTATTAATATTATCTTAGAACAGTGCTTTGCACATAGTAAGCACTTAATAAATGCCACTATTATTATTATTATTATTATTATTATTAAGATTATCAGGTCCCGCTTGGGGCTGGCAGTCTGTCGGAAGGAGAACGGGGATTGTAGACGAGGGAACCGAGGTACAGAGAAGTGAAGCGACTTGCCCAAGACCACACAGCAGACAAGTGGCGGAGCCGGGATTAGAACCCAGGCCCTTCTGCCCTTTCCTCTCGGCTCCCCCAGCCTGTTTCAAACAGCCACCCCCGGTCGGCCTGTCCCACCTTCTGATGAGAAAGCGCTTAGAACAGTGCTGTGCACGTAGTAAGCGCTTAATAAATGCCGTTATTAAATTAATGATGGACGGTACTTGTTGAGCACTCACTGTGCGGCGGGCACTGCACTGAGCGCCCCCGGGGGAGCTACCGGTTAATTAGGCCGGACACCTTCCCCGTCCCCCGTGGGGCTCACGCTCTTAATCCCCATTTTGCCGACGAGGGAACCGAGGCCCGGGGAAGTGAAGGGACCCGCCCGGAGTCCCCCCCCAGCTGACCGGTGGCGGGGCCGGGATTCGAACCCGTGACCTGCGGGCTCCCAAGCCCGGGCTCTCGCCCCCGAGCCGCGCTGCCGCTCTAGTCCTCTGTTATATTGCTTTTACAGCTGAAATCTGGGGATTAAAATTTCCCCAGCACCAACCCAACCAGACCCGAGTGCCCCCGGGTAAGTGGACGGCGGATTCCCGCCCCGGTGACGACTCTCCTCCTCCGAACCCCGGGGGGCTTTTGGGGGTCGGGGGGCGACCGGGCGATGACCACGCGGGGTGGACGGATCTGTAGAATCATTAATAATAATAATAATAAATAATGACGGCATTTGTTAAGCGCTTACTATGTGCGGAGCACTGTTCTAAGCGCTGATTAATCCTAATAATAATCACAAGCGCTGATTAATCCTAATAATAATCACCATGACAACTACGGTAATAATACTACTACTAATCCTAAGTATGATAACACTCTGTGCCAGGCACTGTACTGAGAAGCAGCGTGGCCCAGTGGAAAGAGCCCGGGCTTTGGAGTCGGAGGTCCTGGGTTCAAATCCCGGCTCCGCCCATTGTCAGCTGGGGGACTTTGGGCAAGTCACTTCTCTGGGCCTCGGTGACCTCATCTGGAAAACGGGGATGAAGACTGGGAGCCCCACCGTGGGACAACCTGATCACCTTGGAACCTCCCCAGCGCTTAGAACAGGGCTTTGCACATGGTAAGCGCTTAATAAATTGTTGCCAACTTGTACTTCCCAAGCGCTTAGTACAGTGCTCTGCACACAGTAATAATAATAATAATAATGATGGCATTTATTAAGCTCTTACTATGTGCAAAGCACTGTTCTAAGTGCTGGGGAGGTGACAGCTGATCAGGTTGTCCCCTGGGGGGCTCACAGTTTTAATCCCCATTTTACAGATGAGGGAACTGAGGCCCAGAGAAGTGAAGTGACTTGCCCAAAGTCACACAGCTGACAGTTGGCAGAGCCGGGATTTGAACCCGTGACCTCTGACTCCAAAGTCCGGGCTCTTTCCACTGCTTCTCTAAAGCGCTCAATAAATACGATTGAATGAATGAATATAGAGACGGTCCCTACCCAACAACGGGCTCACAGTCTAGAAGGGGGAGACAGAAAACAAAACAAAACATGTAGACGGGTGTCAAGTCCTTAGAATAAATAGAAATAAAGCTAGATGCACATCATTAACAAAATAAATAGAATAAATATGTACAAGTAAAATAAATAGAGTGATAAATCTGTACAAGCATATACACAGGTGCTGTGGGGAGGGGGAGGAGGAGAGGAAAAAGGGGGCTCAGTCTGTGCAAAGCACTGTTGTAAGCCCTGGGGGGTATACAGGGTGATCAGGTTGTCAATCAATCAATCAATCGTATTTATTCACTCACTCAATCGTATTTATTGAGCGCTTACTGTGTGCAGAGCACTGTACTAAGCGCTTGGGAAGTACAAGTCGGCAACATATAGATACGGTCCCTACCCAACAGCGGGCTCACGGTCTAGAAGGGGGAGACAGACAACAAAACATATTAACAAAATAAAGTAAATATGTACAAATAAAATAAATAGAGTAATAAATACATACAAACATATATCCATATATCCAGGTGCTGTGGGGAGGGGAAAGAGGTAGCTCAGTCTGGGAAGGCCTCCTAAGACCTTTCATTCATTCAGTCATTCAATCGTTATTATTATTATCCATTCATTCAATCGTATTTATTGAGCGCTTACTGTGTGCAGAGCACTGTACTAAGCGCTTGGGAAGTACAAGTTGGCAACATCTAGAGACAGTCCCTACCCAACAGTCGGTTCACAGTCTAAAAGAAGGTTGCCCCCCGTGGGGCTCCCAGTCTTCATCCCCATTTTACAGATGAGGGAACTGAGGCTCAGAGAAGTGAAGTGACTCGCCCAAGGTCACCCAGCAGACCTGTGGCGGAGCCGGGATTCGATCCCACGACCTCCGACTCCAAAGCTGCGGGCTTTTTCCATTGAGCCCCGCTGCTCCTCCGTGCGATCCTGTGTCCCTGTGGTGGGGAGGGGTCTCTGTGCCTGGGCGTACAACTGGATCCGTGTGGCGTCCGTGTGCGACTTTGTGTTACGTGTTTCCTCCCATCCCGGTCACGCTTCTCTCCCGGGCGTTGGGATCGGGATTATCCGCCTCACGGAGCACCCCCCCGCCACCAAAGCTCCGTCCCCGGGGGGATCCCGCGACCGTCATCGCTCCTCAGCTAGGCCTCGACACTCTTTGTTGCGCCCTTTCTTCCGTGTCTCTCTCTGTGTCTCTGACTCTCTGTGTCTCTTTCCTCCTGCCCCACAGCTCATGAAGCATCTCTCAGTTGCTGGGGATGATGGTGGGGTGCTCTGTCGTCGTCATCATCATCATCGATCGTATTTATTGAGCGCTTACTGTGTGCAGAGCACTGTACTAAGCGCTTGGGAAGTACAAGTTGGCAACATATAGAGACAGTCCCTACCCAACAGTGGGCTCACAGTCTCTCTCTGTCTCTCTGTCTCTCCCCCTGAGAGCATCTCCCATCCACTTCGGGCCGGGGGCCCAGGTGGACTACTACCTGCACTTTCGTCTCTGTCTCTATTTATATATACATACATACACATATATATATATGTTTGTACATATTTATTACTCTATATTTATTTTACTTGTACATATCTATTCTATTTATTTAATTTTGTTAGTATGTTTGGTTTCTGTCTCTGTCTCTTCTAGACTGTGGGCCCACTGTTGGGTAGGGACCGTCCCTATATGTTGCCAACTTGGACTTCCCAAGCGCTTAGTCCAGTGCTCTGCACACAGTAAGCGCTCAATAAATACGATTGATTGATTTATCTCTTTCTCCTCCCCCCGGGTCGTGGTGAACTCTGACCTCCCTCCCTCCCTCCTCGTTCCCCGCCGATCTTCAGCTCCTCCACGGCTGTGATCGGGACTGTGAGACCCCCCCCTCATCCCACCCCGTTCGGATCCCCTGTCATAGCGGGCTCAGGAGGCGATGCCGACGTCCGGCGGTTTTGGGGGGTGAGGGTGGAAGCGAGGCCCAGGAGAAGCCCGTCAGGATTCCCGTGGGATCGGAGGACGGTGTGAGCCGGGCCGAGGGTCAGGGTGGGCCCGGCCTTGGGGGGGTGAGGGACGAGCCTGGAGCTGGGAGCTGGGCAGCCTGCAAAACTGGCACGTCCAGAGCGGGTTGGGCACATCCGCGGGCGACTGCCTGTCCTGGGGCACTAGGGGAGAGTCCAGGGTGTGAGGACAGTCAGGGATGGAGAGGGGAAAGTCAGGGATGTGGGATGGTCAGTCTTTTGGGGGGCACTGGGGGAGAGTCAGGGATGGAGATGGGAGACTTAGGGATGGAGAGGGGAGAGTTGGGGGCGTTGGATGGGCCGTCTTGGGGCACTGGAGGACAGTCAGGGATGGAGAGGGGAGAATCAGGGGTGTGGGATGGTCATTCATTCATTCAATCGTATTTATTGAGCACTTACTGTGTGCAGAGCACTGTAGTAAGCGCTTGGAAAGTCCAACTGGGCAACAGAGACAGTCCCTACCCGACAACGGGCTCACAGTCTAGAAGGGGGAGACAGACAACAAAACAAATAGATGGGCAGTTTTTTGGGTCACTGGGGGAGAGTCAGGGATGGAGAGGGGAGAGTCGGGTATGGGATGGTCAGTTTTTGGGGGCACTGAGGGAGAGTCAGGGATGGAGATGGGAGACTTAGGGATGGAGAAGGGAGAGTTGGGGGTGTTGGATGGTCCGTGCTGGGGCACTGGGGGGACAGTGAGGGATGGAGAGGGGAGAATCAGGGGTGTGGGATGGTCATTCATTCATTGTCATATTTATTGAGCACTTACTGTATGCAGAGCACTTTAGTAAGCGCTTGGAAAGTCCAACTGGGCAACAGATAGAGACAATCCCTACTCGACAACAGGCTCACAGTCTAGAAAGGGGAGACAGACAACAAAACAAGTAGATGGGCAGTTTTTTGGGTCACTGGGGGACAGTCAGGGATGGAGAGGGGAGAGTCGTGGGTGTGGGATGGTCAGTTTTTTGGGGCACTGGGGGTGAGTCAGGAATGGAGATGGGAGACTTAGGGATGGAGAAGGGAGAGTTGGGGGTGTTGGATGGTCCGTGCTGGGGCACTGGGGGGACAGTGAGGGATGGAGAGGGGAGAATCAGGGGTGTGGGATGGTCATTCATTCATTGTCATATTTATTGAGCACTTACTGTATGCAGAGCACTTTAGTAAGCGCTTGGAAAGTCCAACTGGGCAACAGATAGAGACAATCCCTACTCGACAACGGGCTCACAGTCTAGAAAGGGGAGACAGACAACAAAACAAGTAGATGGGCAGTTTTTTGAGTCACTGGGGGAGAGTCAGGGATGGAGAGGGGAGAGTCGTGGGTGTGGGATGGTCAGTTTTTTGGGGCACTGGGGGAGAGTCAGGAATGGAGATGGGAGACTTAGGGATGGAGAAGGGAGAGTTGGGGGTGTTGGGTGGTCCGTGCTGGGGCACTGGGGGGACAGTCAGGGATGAAAAGGGAAGAATCAAGGGTGTGGGATGGTCATTCAATCATATTTATTGAGCGCTTACTGTATGCAGAGCACCGTACTAAGCGCTTGGAAAGTCCAGCTGGGCAACAGATAGAGACAGTCCCTACTCGACAACGGGTTCACAGTCTAGAAGGGGGAGACAGACAACAAAACAAGTAGATGGGCAGTTTTTTGAGTCACTGGGGGAGAGTCAGGGATGGAGAGGGGAGAGTTGGGGGTGTGAGATGGTCAGTTTTTTGGGGCACTGGGGGACAGTCAGGGATGGAAAGGGGAGACAGGGATGGAGAGGGGAGAGTTGGGGGCATTGGATGGTCCATGCTGGGGCACTGGGGGGACAGTCAGGGATGGAGAGGGGAGAATCAAGGGTGTGGGATGGTCATTCAGTCATATTTATTGAGTGCTTACTGTATGCAGAGCACTATACTAAGCGCTTGGAAAGTCCAACTGGGCAGCAGATAGAGACAATCCCTACCCAACAACGGGCTCACAGTCTAGAAGGGGAAGACAGACAACAAAACAAGTAGATGGGCAGTTTTTTGGGTCACTGGGGGAGAGTCAGGGATGGAGAGGGGAGAGTCGGGGGTGTGGGATGGTCAGTTTTTTGGGGCACTGGGGGAGAGTCAGGAATGGAGATGGGAGACTTAGGGATGGAGAAGGGAGAGTTGGGGGTGTTGGATGGTCCGTGCTGGGGCACTGGGGGGACAGTCAGGGATGGAAAGGGGAGAATCAAGGGTGTGGGATGGTCATTCAGTCATATTTATTGAGTGCTTACTGTATGCAGAGCACCGTACTAAGCGCTTGGAGAGTCCAGCTGGGCAACAGATAGAGACAATCCCTACTCGACAACGGGCTCACAGTCTAGAATGGGGAGACAGACAACAAAACAAGTAGATGGGCAGTTTTTTGAGTCACTGGGGGAGAGTCAGGGATGGAGAGGGGAGAGTTGGGGGTGTGAGATGGTCAGTTTTTTGGGGCACTGGGGGAGAGTCAGGGATGGAGAGGGGAGACAGGGATGGAGAGGGGAGAGTTGGGGGCATTGGATGGTCCATGCTGGGGCACTGGGGGGACAGTCAGGGATGGAGAGGGGAGAGTCAGGGGTGTTGGATGGTTCATTCATTCATTCAGTCATATTTATTGAGCACTTACTGTGTGCAGAGCACTGGACTAAGCGCTTGGGAAGTCCAAGTCGGCAACATATAGAGACGGTCCCAACCCAACAGTGGGCTCACAGTCTAGAAGGGGGAGACAGGCGACAAAACAAAACACGTGGACGGGTGTCAAGTCGTCAGAACAAAAGAAATAAAGCTAGATGCACGTCATTAACAAAATAGAATAGTAAGTATGTCCAAGTAAAATAGAGTAATAAATCTGTACAGACATATATACAGGTGCTGTGGGGAGGGGAAGGAGGTAGTGTGGGAGGGATGGGGAGGAGGAGGGGAAAAGGGGGGCTCAGTGTGGGAAGGCCTCCTGGGGAGGTGAGCTCTCAGTAGGGTTTTGGAGGGAGGAAGAGAGCGAGCTTGGCGGATTTGCGGAGGGAGGGCATTCCGGGCCGGGGGAAGGACGGGGTCTGGGGGTCGATGGCGGGACGGGTGAGGAGGCGGCCCAGTAAGGAGGCGAGCAGTGGCAGAGGAGTGGAGGGTGCGGGCTGGGCTGGAGAAGGAAAGGAGGGAGGTGAGGGATGAAGGATCAAGGGGATGGACAGCCTTGAAGCCGAGAGGGAAGGAGTTTTTGCTTGATGTGTAGGTTGACTGGCAGCCACTGGAGATTTTTGAGGAGGGGAGTAACGTGCCCAGAGCGTTTCTGCACAGAGATGATCCGGGCAGCAGCGTGAATTGTAGACTGTGGTTCATGCTGGGGCACCGGGGGACAGTCAGGAGTGGGGATGGGAGAGTCTGGGGATTGGGACGGTCCGTACTGGGGCGCTGGGGGACAGTCAGGGACGGAGAACGGAGAGGGGAGACTCGGGGGTCCTTGCAGGGCCACGGGGGGACCGTCAGAGAGTCGCTCCGGGCCCCGGCGGGTGCCACCGCCCACCCCGACCCCAAGACCCCGGTCGCCCGGCCCCCCGGGCCCGGCCCTGTCGCCCCTTGCAGAGACCAGCCTGTCGGTGGACCTGGCGAGCAACGCCAGCGGCGTCTTGGAGGGGGACAACCTGCAGCTGGCCTGCAGCGTCCGCTCGCCCGCCGCCCGGCCCCGCGCCCGCTTCTCCGTCCTCTGGCAGCTGCTGGACGGCCAGGGCCGGGCCGCCGTCGTGACCGGGCTGGACCGCGAGGGCACCGTGCAGCCCGGCCCCGGCTACTGGGAGCGCTGCGGCCTCGGCCTCGTCCAGACCGACCAGGTCCAGCCCGGCTCCTTCCGCCTGCGCGTCCTGGGCGCCGTCCGGGCGGACGAGGGCCGCTACGAGTGCCACGTCACCGAGTGGGCCCACGGCCCCGACGGGGACTGGCAGGTCGTCGGGGAGAGGAAGGCCGCCACCCACGTTGCCGTCACCGCCCTGGGTAAGTCCGGCGGCCGGCGGGTACCGGGTCGTCTTCTCTCCGGCGCTCGGTGCGGGCCGTCTCTGTATGTTGCCATCGTGTCCTTCCCAAGCGCTTAGTCCAGTGCTCTGCACACAGTAAGCGCTCAATAAATACGACTGAACGAACGAATGAATGAAAAGGAGCTTCCCGTCCACCTTGTGCAGAGCACTGGGCTGAGCGCTCGGGAAAGGACGATAAGCAGGCACCATCCCTGCCCCCAAGGAATTGCCGGTCCACTCTAGTGAAGCGAGCGGACCGCTCTCCATCCCCCTTTCTAATCATAGTAATGATAATGATGGCATTTATTAAGCGCTTACTATGTGCAAAGCACTGTTCTAAGCGCTGGGGAGGTTACAAGGTGATCAGCTTGTCCCACAGTGGGCTCGCAGTCTTCACCCCCATTTTCCAGATGAGGTAACCGAGGCACAGAGAAGTGAAGTGACTTGCCCAAGGTCACCCAGCTGATAATTGGAGGAGCCGGGATTTGAACCCACGACCTCTGACTCCCAAGCCCGGGCTCTTTTCCACTGAACCACGCTGCTTCTCTATAGTTGGTATTTCTCGAATAATGTTGGTATTTGTTAAGCGCTTACTATATGCCGAGCACTGTTCTAAGCGCTGGGGGAGATACAGGGTAATCGGGTGGTCCCACTTAGGGCTCACGGTCTCAATCCCCATTTTACAGAAGAGGTCACTGAGGCACCGAGAAGTGAAGTGACTTGCCCAAAGTCACCCAGCTGACAGGGGGCGGAGGTGGGATTAGAACCCACGGCCTCTGACTCCTAAACCCGGGCTCTTTCCACTAAGCCACGCTGCTTCTCGTAGTAATAATAATAATAATAATGATGATGGCATTTGTTAAGCGCTTACTATGTGCAAAGCACTGTTCTAAGCGCTGGGGAGGATACAAGGCGATCAGGTTGTCCCACGTGGGGCTTACAGTCTTCATCCCCATTTTACAGATGAGCTAACTGAGGCCCAGAGAAGTTTATTTTACTTGTACATATCTATCCTGTTTATTTTATTTTGTTGGTATGTTTGGTTTTGTTCTCTGTCTCCCCCTTTTAGACTGTGAGCCCACTGTTGGGTAGGGACTGTCTCTATGTGTTGCCAATTTGTACTTCCCAAGCACTTAGTACAGTGCTCTGCACATAGTAAGCGCTCAATAAATACGATTGATGATGATGATGATGAAGCGACTTGCACAAGGTCACCCAGCTGACAATTGGTGAAGCCGGGATTTGAACCCATGACCTCGGACTCCCAAGCCCGGGCTCTTTCCATTGAGCCACGCTGCTTCTCACAGTAGCGGTGATGGTCTTTCTAGACTGTGAGCCCACTGTTGGGTAGGGACTGTCTCTATATGTTGCCAACTTTCCCCCTCGACCCCCTCTCGATCCCCCCCATCTTACCTCCTTCCCTTCCCCACAGCACCTGTATATATGGATATATGTTTGTACATATTTATTACTGTATTTATTTATTTATTTATTTTACCTGTACATATCTATTCTATTTATTTTATTTTGTTAGTATGTTTGGTTTTGTTCTCTGTCTCCCCCTTTTAGACTGTGAGCCCACTGTTGGGTAGGGACTGTCTCTATATGTTGCCAACTTGTACTTCCCAAGCGCTTAGTCCAGTGCTCTGCACACAGTAAGCGCTCAATAAATACGATTGATTGATTGATTGATATATATACACATATATATACATATGTATGCATGTATATGTATGAAGCAGCGTGGCTCAGTGGAAAGAGCCCGGGCTTTGGAGTCACAGGTCATGGGTTCAAACCCCAGCTCCGCCAGTTGTCAGCTGTGTGACTCTGGGCAAGTCACTTCACTTCTCTGTGCCTCAGTTCCCTCGTCTGTAAAATGGGGATTAAGACTGTGAGCCCCATGTGGGACAACCTCACAGTCTTCTAGACTGTGAGCCCACTGTTGGGCGGGGACCGTCTCTAGATGTTGCCAACTTGTACTTCCCAAGCGCTTAGTACAGTGCTCTGCACACAGTGAGTGCTCAATAAATATGATTGATTGATTGATTGTAACCTCCCCAGCGCTTAGAACAGTGCTTTGCACATAGTAAGCACTTAATAAATGCCATTATTATTATTATTATTATTATTATTATTATTATGTATATATGCACAACATTAACAATGTATATATTCATTCATTCATTCATTCAATCGTATTTATTGAGCGCTTACTGTGTGCAGAGCACTGTACTAAGCGCTTGGGAAGTCCAAGTTGACAACATATAGAGACGGTCCCTACCCAACAGCGTGCTCACAGTCTAGGAGGGAGAGACAGACAACAAAACAAAACATATTAACAAAATAAAATAAGTAGAATAAATATGCACAAGTAAAATAGAGTAATAAATCCGTACAAACATATATACATATATACAGGTGCTGTGGGGAGGGGAAAGAGGTAAGGCGGGGGGGGATGTATATATATACAGGTTCTGTGGGGAGGGGTGCCATCATTATCATTATTATTGTTATATATCTATGTATATATGCACAATGTTAACAGTGTATACATGTGTATATAATGTATATATATATATATATATATACAGGTTCTGTGGGGAGGGGTGCCATCATTATCATTTTTATTGTTATATATCTATGCATATATGCACAACATTCACAGTGTATATATGTGTATATAATGTGTATATATATATACAGGTTCTGTGGGGAGGGGTGCCATCATTATCATTATTATTGTTATATATCTATGTATATATCAATCAATCAATCGTATTTATTGAGCGCTTACTGTGTGCAGAACACTGTACTAAGTGCTTGGGAAGTCCAAGTTGGCAACATATAGAGACAGTCCCTACCCAACAGTGGGCTCACAGTCTAAAAGGGGGAGACAGAGAACAAAACCAAACATACTAACAAAATAAAATAAATAGAATAGATATGTACAGGTAAAATAAATAGAGTAATAAATATGTACAAACATATATCCATATATACAGGTGCTGTGGGGAAGGGAAGGAGGTAAGATGGGGGGAGGGAGAGGGGGACGAGGGGGAGAGGAAGGAAGGGGCTCAGTGTGGGAAGGCCTCCTGGAGGAGGTGAGCTCTCAGTAGGGCCTTGAAGGGAGGAAGAGAGCTATATATACGCACAACGTTAACAGTGTATATATGTGTATATAATATATATATACAGGTTCTGTGGGGAGGGGTGCCATCATTATCATTATTATTGTTATATATCTATGCATATATGCACAACATTAACAATGTATACATGTGTATATAATGTATATATATATATATACAGGTTCTGTGGGGCAACATTAACAGTGTATATATGTGTATATAATGTATATACATATATACATACACACACACACACACACACACACATATATAGGTTCTGTGGGGAGGGATGCCATCATTATCATTATTATTGTTATATATCTATGTATATATGCACAATGTTAACAATGTATATGTGTGTGTGTGTATATATATGTATATATATATATATATATATATATATATATATATATATATATATATATACAGGTTCTGTGGGGAGGGTTGCCATCATTATCATTATTATTATTGTTATATATCTATGTATATATGCACAATGTTAACAGTGTATATGTGTGTATATAATGTATATACATATACAGGTTCTGTGGGGAGGGGTCCATCATTATTATTATTGTTATATATCTATGCATATATGCACAACATTAACAATGTATACATGTGTATATAATGTATATGTGTGTGTGTGTGTGTATATATATATATACACATAAACACAGGTTCTGTGGGGAAACATTAACAGTGTATATATGTGTATATGATGTATATATATATACAGGTTCTGTGGGGAGGGGTGCCATCATTAGCGTTATTATTGTTATATATCTATGCATATATGCACAACATTAACAATGTATACATGTGTATATAACGTGTATATATATATATATATACAGGTTCTGTGGGGAAACATTAACAGTGTATATATGTGTAAATAATGTGTATATAGTGTGTGTGTGTGTGTGTGTGTGTGTGTGTGTGTGTGTGTGTATACACAGGTTCTGTGGGGAGGGGTGCCCTCATTATTATTGTTATATATCTATGCACAATGTTAACAATGTATATATGTGTATATGATGTGTATATATATATATGTATATATATATACACATCATATACACATATATACACTGTTAATGTTTCCCCACAGAACCTGTATATATATATATATATATATATATACACATACACATTATATACACATGTATATATATATATATATATATGTATATATATATATATATACAGGTTCTGCGGGGAGGGGATGGGGAGGAGGGGGCTCAGTAGTCCGGGAAGGCCTCCCGGAGGAGGTGAGCTCTCAGCAGGCCCTTCCCTTCCCTTCCGTGCCCCCCGACAGAGACGGGGTTCGCCGTGACGGCCGTCTCCCGCACCCCCGGGGTGACCTACGGGGCCACCTTCGACCTGCAGTGCATCGTCAAGCCGTCCTACCCGCCCTGGGTGCCCGTGGCCGTGGGCTGGCGCTTCCAGCCGGCGGCCACCACCGGCTTCCACGACCTGGTGACCTTCACGCGGGAAGGCGGGGTGCAGTGGGGGGCGGGCCCGCGGGCGGCCGGGTTCCGCTCCCGCACGGCCGTGGAGAAGGCGGCCGGAGCCGGGCCGGCCGGGCCGGGCCCCGTGAGGCTGAGCGTCAGCCGGGCCGGAGAGGCGGAGGCCGGCCAGTACCAGTGCGAGGCCCAGCTCTGGCGCCGAAACTACAACCGCACCTGGACCCGCCTGGCGCTCCGGACGTCCAACCTGCTCGAGATCCGCGTCCTGCGGCCCGGTGGGTGGTGATGCCGCCGCTCGGGAAGGGCCGGGCACTCTCCTAAGCGCCGGGGCGGAGGGTTGCGAGGTCGTCGGGTTGCCCTGTCATTCAGTCGGTCGGATTTATTGAGCGCTTACTGCGTGCAGAGCACTGTCAGTGCTCTGCACGCAGTAAGCGCTCAATAAATACGATTGATGATGGTGACTAACCGCTTGGGAAGGCCGAGTCGGCAACATCTAGAGACGGTCGATCGGTCGGAGTTATTGAGCGCTTACGGTGTGCAGAGCGCCGGACTTGAGCGCCTGGGAAGTCCGAGTCGGCAACATCTAGAGACGGTCAATCAATCCATCAATCAGTCGTATTTATTGAGCGCTTACTGTGTGCAGAGCACTGGACTGAGCGCCTGGGAAGTCCGAGTCGGCAACATCTGGAGACGGTCAATCAGTCGTATTTATTGAGTGCTTACTGTGTGCAGGGCACTGGACTGAGCGCTTGGGAAGTCCGAGTCGGCAACATCTAGAGACGGTCAATCAATCCATCAATCAGTCGTATTTATTGGGCGCTCACTGTGTGCAGAGCACTGGACTGGGCGCCTGGGAAGTCCGAGTCGGCAACATCTAGAGACGGTCAATCAATCAATCAATCAGTCGTATTTATTGAGCGCTTACTGTGTGCAGAGCACTGGACTGAGCGCCTGGGAAGTCCGAGTCGGCAACATCTAGAGACGGTCAATCAATCAGTCAATCAGTCGTATTTATTGAGCGCTTACTGTGTGCAGGGCACTGGACTGAGCGCTTGGGAAGTCCGAGTCGGCAACATCTAGAGATGGTCAATCAATCGTATTTATTGAGCACTTACTGTGTGCAGAGCGCTGGACTGAGCGCTTGGGAAGTCCGAGTCGGCAACATCTAGAGATGGTCAATCAATCGTATTTATTGAGCACTTACTGTGTGCAGAGCACCGGACTGAGCGCTTGGGAAGTCCGAGTCGGCAACATCTAGAGATGGTCAATCAATCAATCAGTCATATTTATTGAGCACTTACTGTGTGCAGAGCACTGGACTGAGCACTTGAGAAGTCCAAGTTGGCAACATCTAGAGACGGTCAATCAATCAATTAATCAATCGTATTTATTGAGCGCTTACTGTGTGCAGAGCACTGGACTAAGTGCTTGGGAAGTCCGAGTCGGCAACATCTGGAGACGGTCAATCAGTCGTATTTATTGAGTGCTTACTGTGTGCAGAGCACCGGACTGAGCGCCTGGGAAGTCCGAGTCGGCAACATCTAGAGACGGTCCCTACCCAACAGCGGGCTCACAGTCGAGAAGGGGGAGTCAGAGAACGAAACATATTAACACAATAAAATAAATAGAATAAACACGCACAAATCAAATAAATAAATAGAGTAATAAGTCCGTACAAACATATCAATCAATCAATCGTATTTATTGAGCACTTACTGTGTGCAGAGCATTGGACTGAGCGCTTGGGAAGTCCAAGTCGGCAACATGTAGAGACGGTCAATCAATCAGTCAATCAATCAATCGTATTTATTGAGCGCTTACTGTGTGCAGAGCACTGGACTGAGCGCTTGGGAAGTCCGATTTGGCAACATCTAGAGACGGTCAATCAATCAATCAATCGTATTTATTGACCACTTACTGTGTGCAGAGCACTGGACTGAGCTCTTGGGAAGTCCAAGTCGGCAACATCTAGAGATGGTCAATCAAGCAATCAGCCGTATTTATTGAGCACTGACTGTGTGCAGAGCGCTGGACTGAGCGCTTGGGAAGTCCGAGTCGGCAACATCTAGAGACGGCCAATCAATCAATCAATCAGTCGTATTTATTGAGCGCTTACTGTGTGCAGAGCACTGGACTGAGCGCTTGGGAAGTCCGAGTCGGCAACATCTAGAGACGGTCCCTACCCAACAGCGGGCTCACGGTCTAGAATGGGGAGACAGAGAACAAAACAAAACATATTCACAAAATAAAAAAAGTAGAATAAATATGTACAAGTAAAATAAATAGAGTAATAAATCCGTACAAACATATATACATATATACAGGTGCTGTGGGGAAGGGAAGGAGGTAAGGCGGGGGGATGGAGAGGGGGAGGAGGGGGTTGTCCCACGGGGGGCACACAGTCTTCATCCCCATTTGACAGGTGAGGGAACCGAGGCCCAGAGAAGTGCCCAGAGTCCCCCAGCTGACAGGTGGCAGAGCTGGGATTGGAACCCACGACCTCGGACCCCCAAGAAGCAGCGTGGCTCAGTGGCAAGAGCCCGGGCTCTGGAGTCAGAGGTCACGGGTTCGAATTCCAACTCCGCCACATGTCTGCTGGGTGACCTTGGGTGAGTCACTTCACTTCTCAGCGCCTCAGTTCCCTCATCTGGAAAATGGGGATGAAGACTGTGAGCCCCACATGAGACAACTTGATCACCTCGTATCCCCCCGCCCAGCGCTTAGAACGGTGCTTTGCACATAGTAAGCGCTGGGGAGGGGGGATACAAGGTCGTCGGGTTGTCCTTTCATTCATTCAATCGTATTTATTGAGCACTTACTGCGTGCAGAGCACTGGACTAATGATAGCATTTATTAAGCGCTTACTACGTGCAAAGCACTGTTCTAAGACTAAGCGCTTGGGAAGTCCGAGTCGGCAACATCTAGAGACGGTCAATCAATCAATCATATTTATTGAGCGCTTACTGTGTGCAGAGCACTGGACTGAGCGCTTGGGAAGTCCGAGTTGGCAAGATCTAGAGACGATCAATCAATCAATCGTATTTATTGAGCTAGTAAGCACTTGGGAAGTACAAGTTGGCAACATATATAGACGGTCCCTACCCAACAACGGGCCCACAGCGTCCCGGCCTTATTGTCAGCTGTGTGACTTTGGGCAAGTCACTTCACTTCTCTGGGCCTCAGTGACCTCACCTGTAAAATGGGGATGAAGACTGTGAGCCCCCCGTGGGACAACCCGATCACCTTGTAACCTCCCCAGCGCTTAAGAACAGTGCTTTGCACATAGTAAGCGCTTAATAAATGCCATCATTATTATTATTATTATCCAGGTGAGCGTCCCGACCTTGTTTTACAAGGGAAGGATTCTGAGGCCCAGAGAGGTGCGGTGACTCGCCCGAGGTCACCCAGCGGGCATCATCATCATCAATCGTATTTATTGAGCGCTTACTATGTGCAGAGCACATTACTAAGCCCTTTTAGACTGTGAGCCCACTGTTGGGTAAGGACTGTCTCTATATGTTGCCAATTTGTACTTCCCAAGCGCTTAGTACAGTGCTCTGCACATAGTAAGCGCTCAATAAATACGATTGATGATGATGATGATGATGATGACTAAGCGCTTGGGAAGTACAAATTGGCAACATATAGAGACAGTCCCTACCCAACAGTGGGCTCACCGGGATCGGAACCCAGGCGTCCCGCCCCCCGGGACCCGATGTCGGGGGAGGCGAGTGGCGAGTTCTAGCCGGGATGGGGATGAGGGGGGGACCTTCGAAACCGCCGTGCTCGGGGCCAACCGGGCAGGCCGAAACCGGCGGCTCCCGAGTGGCGCCGGAGAGGCCGATGCCCGTCGCCGGAGGCCGGACGGAGGGAGGGGTCCTGCCAACTCGGCCACTCCACCCGCCTTCTTCCCCAACCACAGACCAGTTTCCCAAGCCAGGGAACGGGCAATTTAACCATAGGGTGCCAATTTCCCCTATGCAGTTGCCATAGCAACCGGGGTTTCCCTAGCAACCGGATCAAAAATAGCCCCGGCCCAATTAGGAGATGACTTCAAGGCTGCCTGGGTCTGGACCCCAAAGATCCAGCGTGGCTCGGTGGGAAGAGCCCTGGCTTCGGAGCCAGAGGTCATGGGTTCAAATCCCGGCTCCGCCAACTGTCAGCTGGGTGACTTGGGGCAAGTCACTTCACTTCTCTGGGCCTCAGTTCCCTCATCTGTCAAATGGGGAGGGAGACTGTGAGCCCCACGGGGGACAACCCGATCACCTTGTATCCTCCCCAGCGCTTAGAACAGTGCTTGGCACCTAGTGAGCGCTTAACAAATACCATTATTATTATTATTCTCTGGGCCTCAGTTCCCTCATCTGTCAAATGGGGATGGAGACTGTGAGCCCCACGGGGGACAACCCGATCACCTTGTATCCTCCCCAGCGCTTAGAACAGTGCTTGGCACCTAGTGAGCGCTTAACAAATACCATTATTATTATTATTCTCCGGGCCTCAGTTCCCTCATCTGTCAAATGGGGATTTAGATTGTGAGCCCCACAAGAGACAACCCGATCACCTTGTATCCTCCCCAGCGCTTAGAACAGTGCTTGGCACATAGTAAGCGCTTAATAAATGCCATCATTATGGTTATTATTGTATCCTCCCCAGCGCTTAGAACAGTGCTTTGCACCTAGTGAGCGCTTAACAAATATTATTATTATTTTAAAAAAGGCAGGGGGGAATGGGGTCGAAGGGGGCGGCCCCCCAGGGATCCACCTGTCCGGGAGCCGGCCGGGGGGTCGTGGGGAGAGAAGCAGCGTGGCTCAGTGGAAAGAGCCCGGGCTTTGGAGTCAGAGATCAGGGGTTCGAATTCCGGCTCCACCACAAATCTGCTGTGTGACCTTGGGCAAGTCACTTAACTTCTCTGAGCCTCAGTTCCCTCATCTGTAAAAATGGGGATTAAGACTGTGAGCCCCACGGGGGACAACTTGATCACATTGTATCCCCCCCAGCGCTTAGAACAGTGCTTTGCACATAGTAAGCACTTAACAAATGCCATCATTATTATTATTATTATTATCCACGAGAGAGCGGACGGAACCAGGGTGGCACCAAGATGGGATTTTCCCACCCGTCCAGTGAGCCGGAAGGGCCGACTGTGAGCCCACTTTCATCATCATCATCAGTTGTATTTATTGAGCGCTTACTGTGTGCAGAGCGCTGTACTGAGCGCTTGGGAAGTCCAAATTGACAACAGTTTGCCACTCTCGGGTCTCTAGATGTTGCCGACTTGGACTTCCCAAGCGCTCAGTCCGGTGCTCTGCACACAGTGTCGATCGATTGACCGCTCGAGAGAGCGGGGGCCGCGGGCATCGCTGAGGCGCCGTTTTCCCGTTCCACTTTCATCATCATCATCAGTTGTATCTATTGAGCGCTTACTGTGTGCAGAGCGCTGTACTGAGCGCTTGGGAAGTCCAAATTGGCAACAATTTGCCACTGTCGGGTAGGGACCGTCTCTATACGTTGCCGACTTGGACTTCCCAAGCGCTCAGTCCGGTGCTCTGCACACAGTGTCGATTGATTGATCGATTGACTCGAGAGAGCGGGGGCCGCGGGCATCGCTGAGGCGCCGTTTTCCCGTTCCACTTTCATCATCATCATCAGTTGTATTTATTGAGCGCTTACTGTGTGCAGAGCACTGTACTGAGCGCTTGGGAAGTCCAAATTGGCAACAATTTGCCACTGTCGGGTAGGGACCGTCTCTATACGTTGCCGACTTGGACTTCCCAAGCGCTCAGTCCGGTGCTCTGCACACAGTGTCGATTGATTGATCGATTGACTCGAGAGAGCGGGGGCCACGGGCATCGCTGAGGCGCCGTTTTCCTGTTCCACTTTCATCATCATCATCAGTTGTATTTATTGAGCGCTTACTGTGTGCAGAGCACTGTACGAAGCGCTTGGGAAGTCCAAATTGGCAACAGTTTGCCACTGTCGGGTCTCTATATGTTGCCGACTTGGACTTCCCAAGCGCTCAGTCCGGTGCTCTGCACACAGTGTCGATTGATTGATCGATTGACCGCTCGAGAGAGCGGGGGCCGCGGGCATCGCTGAGGCGCTGTTTTCCCGTTCCACTTTCATCATCATCATCAGTTGTATTTATTGAGCGCTTACTGTGTGCAGAGCACTGGACTAAGTGCTTGGGAAGTCCAAATTGACAGCAGTTTGCCACTGTCGGGTCTCTGTATGTTGCCGACTTGGACTTCCCAAGAGCTCAGTCCGGTGCTCTGCACACAGTGTCGATTGATTGATTGATCGCTTGGCTCGAGAGAGCGGGGGCCGCGGGCATCGCTGAGGCGCCGTTTTCCCGTTCCACTTTCATCATCATCAGTTGTATTTATTGAGGGCTTACTGTGTGCAGAGCACTGTACTAAGCGCTTGGGAAGTCCAAATTGACAACAGTTTGCCACTGTCGGGTCTCTATATGTTGCCGACTTGGACTTCCCAAGTGCTCAGTCCGGTGCTCTGCACACAGTGTCGATTGATTGATCGATCGATTGGCTCGAGAGAGCGGGGGCCGCGGGCATCGCTGAGGCACCGTTTTCCCGTCGTTTTCCCGTTTTTTCCCGCCCGTCCAGTGAGCCGACTGCAGGTGAGCAAGGCCAGGAGGAGCGTGACGATGGTGGAGAGCGGCTCCCTGCAGCTCAACTGCTCGGTGCAGGCCCAGACCAGCCCGGACTCCCACTTCGCCGTGCTGTGGTACGTGCGCCAGGCGACGGGGGCGGGCACGGCGGCGGGCACCGACGGCCGCCTCATCCTGCGGGCCGCCCCCGACTCGGCCCTGGAGCTGAGCGCCTACGCGGAGGAGCGGGGCCTCCGGGGCCGCGTCCAGTTCGAGCGCCGGCCCGCCGCCCTCCCCGGTGCCCTCTTCGCCCTCACCCTGCGGCGGGCGGCCGTCGGGGACAGCGGCGGCTACTACTGCCGCGTGGAGGAGTGGCTGCCGGGCCCCGACGGGCGCGGCTTGTACCGGCTGGCCGAGGAGGCGTCCGGGCAGACCGAGGTCACCGTTAAGCTGCCAGGTAACGACGGCGACGACCCCGGTACTCGTTAAGCGCCTCCCGCGTGCCGGGCACCGGGCTGGGCGCCGGGGAAGGCCCAGCGGGGCGGGCACGGTCCCCGTCCCACGTGGGGCTCCCGGTCTTCATCGGTGAGAAGCAGAAGCAATCAGTCCATCAATCGATCGTATTTATTGAGCGCTTACTGTGTGCAGAGCGCTGTACTAAGCGCTTGGGAAGTACAAATTGGCAACATATAGAGACAGTCCCTACCCAACAGTGGGCTCACAGGCTGGAAGGGGGAGACGGACAACAAAATTCATTCATTCATTCAGTCGTATTTATTGAGCGCTTACTGTGTGCAGAGCACTGTACTAAGCGCTTGGGAAGTACAAGTTGGCACCATCTAGAGACGGTCCCTACCCTACAGCGGGTTCACAGGCTAGAAGGGGGAGACAGACAACAACATTCAGTCAATCATATTTATTGAGCGCTTACTGTGTGCAGAGCACTGTACTAAGCGCTTGGGAAGTACAAGTTGGCCACGTATGGAGACGGTCCCGACCCAACAGTGGGCTCAGAAGCAGTGAGAAGCAGCGTGGCTCAGTGGAAATAATAATAACGTTGGTATTTGTTAAGCGCTTACTATGTGCAAAGCACTGCTCTAGTCCAGGCTTTGGAGTCAGAGGTCGCGGGTTCAAATCCCGGCTCCACCAACTGTCAGCTGGGTGACTTTGGGCAAGTCGCTTCACTTCTCTGGGCCTCAGTTCCCTCCTCTGGAAAATGGGGATGAAGACCGCGAGCCCCCCGTGGGACAACCTGATCACCTTGGAACCTCCCCAGCGCTTAGAACAGTGTCTTTGATTAAATGATACAGAAATAAAGAAGGGACCCAGTCATCATCATCATCATCAATCGTATTTATTGAGCGCTTACTATGTGCAGAGCACTGTACTAAGCGCTTGGGGAGTACAAATTGGCAACATCTAGAGACAGTCCCTACCCACCAGCGGGCTCACAGTCTAAAGGGGGGAGACAGAGAACAAAACCAAACATACTAACAAAATAACATAAATAGAATAGATATGTACAAATAAAATAGAGTAATAAATATGTACAATTGTATTTATTGAGCACTTACTGTGTGCAGGGTGCTGGACTAAGCGCTTGGGAAGCAGCGTGGCTCAGTGGAAAGAGCACGGGCTTTGGAGTCAGAGGTCAGGGGTTCGAATCCCGGCTCCGCCAAATGTCTGCTGTGTGACCTTGGGCAAGTCACTTAACTTCTCTGAGCCTCAGTTACCTCATCTGTAAAATGGGGATTGACTGTGAGCCCCACGTGGGACAACTTAATCACCTTGTATCCTCCCCAGCGCTTAGAACAGTGCTTTGCACATAGTAAGCGCTTAACAAATGCCATTATTATTATTATTATTATTATTGGGAAGTCCAAGTCCCTCCCGCGGCCGTCCCCCGAGGGAGCCGAGGCCCAGAGAGGCTCAGCCCCGGGCCTGGGGGGCCGGAGGGGACGGGACGGGCGGTAACCGGGCCTCGGTTTCCCCTCCCAGACGCCCGCCTGAAGGTCCTCCAGGCCCAGGGCAACGTGACCGTCCTGGAGAGGCAGCGGCTGCAGCTGGGCTGCACTGTAGTGGACAGGTCCAGCGCCCAGGCCCAGTTCTCCGTGCGCTGGCTGGTCGGCGGGCCCGGCCAGAGCCGGACCGTGGCCCGGCTGGGCCGGGACGCCTCCTCCCGGGCCGGGGACCGGCCCGGCGACCCCCAGGAGGCCCGGCTGGACAGCCCGGCCCCCGGCCACTACCGCCTGGTCATCCCCGCCGCGGGCCCGCGCGACGCCGGGGCCTACGCCTGCAGCGTGGAGGAGTGGCTGCCGGGCCCCGACGGCCGCTGGTACAAGCGGGCCGAGGAGACCTCCGGGACCGCCACCGTCACCGTCTCCCGCCCAGGTGAGCCCCCCGATCGCGAAAATCGACCCCCGGGCCTGGAATGCCCCCAATCCCTCCGCCCATCCGCCAAGCTCGCTCTCTTCCTCCCTTCAAGGCCCTGCTGAGAGCTCACCTCCTCCAGGAGGCCTTCCCACACTCAGCCCCTTCCTCTCCTCCTCGCCCCCCTCTCCATCCCCCCCATCTTACCTCCTTCCCTTCCCCACAGCACCTGTATATACATATTTATTACTCTATTTATTTTACTTGTACCTATCTAGTCAATCAATCAATCAATCAATCAATCGTATTTATTGAGCGCTTACTATGTGCAGAGCACTGTACTAAGCGCTTGGAAAGTACAAATTGGCATCACATAGAGACAGTCCCTACCCGATAGTGGGCTCACAGTCTAAAAGGGGGAGTCTATTTATTTTATTTTGTTAGGATGTTTGGTTTTGTTCTCTGTCTCCCCCTTTTAGACTGTGAGCCCGCTGTTGGGGAGGGACTGTCTCTATAAGTTGCCAATTTGGACTTCCCAAGCGCTTAGTACGGTGCTCTGCACATAGTAAGCGCTCAGTAAATACGATTGATGATGATGAAGAAGCGCGACGCTTAATAATCTAACAAGAATGATGGACAAAAACCACAACGCTTAAGAAGAAGAATGATGGTGGCAGCTATTAAGCGCTTACTAGGTGCCTGGCACTGGTCTGAGTGCTGGAGAGGTTACAATAATAATAATAATGATGATGATGACATTTAGTAAGCGATTACTAGGTGCCCAGCACTGTGGGGAGGTTACATTAATAATAATAATAATAATAATGATGATGATGATGGCATTTATTATGTGCTTACTGTGGGCAAAGCACTGTTCTAAGCGCTGGGGAGGTTACAATAGTAATAATAATCATGATGATGACATTTAGTAAGCAATTACTAGGTGCCCAGCACTGTTCTAAGTGCTGGGGAGGTTACATTAATAACAATAATAATAATAATGATGATGATGGCATTTATTATGCGCTGACTATGTGCAAAGCACTGTTCTGAGCTCTGGGGAGGTTACAATAATAATAATAATCATGATGATGACATTTAGTAAGCGATTACTAGGTGCCCAGCACTGTTCTAAGTGCTGGGGAGGTTACATTAATAATAATAATAATAATGATGATGATGATGGCATTTATTATGCACTGACTATGTGCAAAGCACTGTTCTGAGCGCTGGGGAGGTTACAATAATAATAATAATCAGGATGATGACATTTATTAAGCGATTACTATGTCCCCAGCACTGTTCTAAGCGCTGGGGGGTTACATTAATAATAATAATGATGATGACGGCATTTATTACGCGCTATGTGCAAAGCACTGTTCTGAGCGCTGGGGAGGTTACAATAATAATAATGATGATGACATTTATTAAGCAATTACTGGGTGCCAAGCACTGTTCTAAGCGCTGAGGAGGTTACATTAATAATAATAATAATAATGATGATGATGGCATTTATTACGCGCTGACTATGTGCAAAGCACTGTTCTGAGCGCTGGGGAGGTTACAATAATAATAATAATGATGATGATGACATTTATTAAGCGATTACTATGTGCCCAGCACTGTTCTGAGCACTGGGGAGGTTACAATAATGATAATAATCATGATATTAAGCGATTACTATGTGCCCAGCACTGTTCTGAGCGCTGGGGAGGTTACATTAATAATAATAATAATGATGATGATGACGGCATTTATTATGCGCTTACTATGTGCCAAGCACTGTTCTGAGCACTGGGGAGGTTACAATAATGATAATAATAATAATAATAATAATGGCATTTATTAAGCGCTTACTATATGCTGAGCACTGTTCTAAGCACTGGGGAGGTTACAATAATAATAATAATAACGATGATGACATTTATTAAGCGCTTACTATGTGCAGAGCACTGTTCTAAGCGCTGGGCAGGTTACAGTGATAATAATAGTGATGGCATTTATTAAGCGCTTACTATGGGCAAAGTACTGTTCTAAGAGCTGGGGAGGTTACAATAATAATAATAATAATAATGATGATGACATTTATTAAGCGATTACTATGTTCAAAGCACTATTCTAAGCACTGGGGAGGTTACAGTAATAATGATGATGACATTTATTAAGCGATTACTATGTGCCAAGCACTGGTCTAAGCGCTGGGGAGGTTACAATAATAATAATAAAGGCATTTGTTAAGCACTTACTATGTGCCAAGCACTGTTCTAAGTGCTGGGGAAGTTACAATAATAATGATGGTATTTGTTAAGCGCTTACTATGCGCAAAGCCCTGTTCTAAGCGCTGGGGAGATTACAAGATGATCAGGTTGTCCCACGGGGGGCTCACAGTTTTAATCCCATTTTACAGATGAGTGAACTGAGGCCCAGAGAAGTTGTGACTTGCCCAAAGTCACCCAGCTGACAATTGGCAGATCTGGGATTTGAGCCAATGAATTTTGACTCCAAAGCCCGGGCTCTTTTCCACTGAGCCACGCTGCTTCTCATAATAATAATAATAATAATAATAATAATAATAATAATAATAATAATAATAATAATAATAATAATAATAATAATTTAATTAATTAATTATTAACTAATAATAACGTTGGTATTTAAGCATTTACTCAGAGAAGCAGCGTGGCTCAGTGACAACCTGATCACCTTGTATTCCCCCAGCGCTTAGAACATAGTAAGCGCTTAACAAATGCCACCATTATTATTATTATTATTACTACCCAACAAGCAATCAACCAATCAATCAATTGTATTTATTGGCTTTGGAGTCAGAGTTCATGGGTTCAAATCCCGGCTCCGCCACTTGTCAGCTGGGTGACCTTGGGTGAGTCACTTCACTTCTCTGGGCCTCAGTTCCCTCATCTGTAAAATGGGGATGAAGACTGTGAGCCCCCCGGGGGACAACCTGATCACCTTGTAACCTCCCCAGCGCTTAGAACAGTGCTTGGCCCATAGTAAGCGCTTAATAAATGCCATCATTATTACTATGGGCCAAGCACTGTTCTAACACTGGGGGAGATACATGGTCTTTGTGGTTCAAAGGGAAGAGCTGGGATCTCCGCCCCACCTTGCAGGGGGGAAACTGAGGCCCAGAGGGGCGGGATGGGGAGGTGTCTCCCCCCATGATGGGTCTGGAAGCCCCTCATTCATTCATTCAATCGTATTTATTGAGCGCTACTGTGTGCAGAGCACTGGACTAAGCACTTGGGAAGTCCAAGTCGGCAACATCTAGAGACGGTCCCTAGAGAAGCAGCGTGGCTCAGTGGAAAAAGCCCGGGCTTTGGAGTCAGAGGTCACGGGTTCGAATCCCAGCTCTGCCACGTGTCTGCTGTGTGACCTTGGGCGAGTCACTTCACTTCTCCGAGCCTCCGTTCCCTCATCTGTAAAATGGGGATGAAGACTGTGAGCCCCATGGGGGACAACCCGATCACCTTGTATCCCCCCCAGTGCTTAGAACAGAGTAAGCGCTTAACAAATGCCACCATCATTATTATTATTATTATTATTATTACTACCCAACAATCAATCAATCAATCGTATTTATTGAGCGCTTACTGTGTGCAGAGCACTGTACTAAGCACTTGGGGAAGTCCAAGTTGGCAACATCTAGAGACAGTTCCGACCCAACAGCGGGCTCACGGTCTAGAAGGGGGAGACAGGGAACAAAACAAAACATATGAAGAAAATAGAATAAATAGGGATTGGGATTGGAAGCCCCACGTGGGACAACCTGACCACCTTGTATTCCCCCCAGCGCTTAGAACAGTGCTTGGCACATAGTAAGCGCTTCTTTCAGACTGTGAGCCCACTGGTGGGTAGGGACCGTCTCTAGATGTTGCCAACTTGGACTTCCCAAGCGCTTAGTCCAGTGCTCCGCATCATCATCATCATCATCATCATCAGTTGTATTTATTGAGCGCTTACTGTGTGCAGAGCACTGGACTAAGCGCTTGGGAAGTACAGATTGGCAACATCTAGAGACGGTCCCTACCCAACAGCGGGCTCACAGTCTAAAAGGGGGAGACAGAGACCAAAACCAAACATACTATCATCATCATCAATCGTATTTACTGAGCGCTTACTGTGTGCAGAGCACTGGACTAAGCGCTTGGGAAGTACAGATTGGCAACATATAGAGACAGTCCCTACCCAACAGTGGGCTCATGAGCGCTTACTGTGTGCAGAACACTGGACTAAGCGCTTGGGAAGTACAAATTGGCAACATGTAGAGACAGTCCCTACCCAACAGTGGGCTCACAGTCTAAAAGGGGGGAGACAGAGACCAAAACCAAACATACTATCATCATCATCAATCGTATTTATTGAGCGCTTACTGTGTGCAGAGCACTGTAGTAAGCGCTTGGGAAGTACAAATTGGCAACATCTAGAGACAGTCCCTACCCAACAGCGGGCTCACAGTCTAAAAGGGGGAAACAGAGAACAAAACCAAACATACTATCATCATCATCAATCGTATTTACTGAGCGCTTACTGTGTGCAGAGCACTGGACTAAGCGCTTGGGAAGTACAAATTGGCAACATCTAGAGACAGTCCCTACCCAACAGTGGGCTCATGAGTGCTTACTGTGTGCAGAGCACTGTGGTAAGCACTTGGGAAGTACAAATTGGCAACATGTAGAGACAGTCCCTACCCAACAGCGGGCTCACAGTCTAAAAGGGGGGAGACAGAGAACAAAACCAAACATACTATCATCATCATCAATCGTATTTATTGAGCGCTTACTGTATGCAGAGCACTGGACTAAGCGCTTGGGAAGTACAAATTGGCAACATCTAGAGACAGTCCCTACCCAACAGTGGGCTCATGAGCGATTACTGTGTGCAGAGCACTGTGGTAAGCGCTTGGGAAGTACAAATTGGCAACATGTAGAGACAGTCCCTACCCAACAGCGGGCTCACAGTCTAAAAGGGGGGAGACAGAGACCAAAACCAAACATACCATCATCATCATCAATCGTATTTATTGAGCGCTTACTGTGTGCAGAGCACTGTAGTAAGCGCTTGGGAAGTACAAATTGGCAACATGTAGAGACAGTCCCTACCCAACAGCGAGCTCACAGCCTAAAAGGGAGGAGACAGAGAACAAAACCAAACATACTATCATCATCATCAATCGTATTTATTGAGCGCTTACTGTGTGCAGAGCACTGGACTAAGCGCTTGGGAAGTACAAATTGGCAACATCTAGAGACAGTCCCTACCCAACAGCGGGCTCACAGTCTAAAAGGGGGGAGACAGAGAACAAAACCAAACATACCATCATCATCATCAATCGTATTTATTGAGCGCTTACTGTGTGCAGAGCACTGGACTAAGCGCTTGGGAAGTACAAATTGGCAACATGTAGAGACAGTCCCTACCCAACAGCGGGCTCACAGTCTAAAAGGGGGAGACAGAGACCAAAACCAAACATACTATCATCATCATCAATCGTATTTATTGAGCGCTTATGTGTGCAGAGCACTGGACTAAGCGCTTGGGAAGTCCAGATTGGCAACATCTAGAGACAGTCCCTACCCAACAGTGGGCTCATGAGTGCTTACTGTGTGCAGAGCACTGTAGTAAGCGCTTGGGAAGTACAAATTGGCAACACGTAGAGACAGTCCCTACCCAACAGTGGGCTCATGAGCGCTTACTGTGCGCAGAGCACTGGACTAAGCGCTTGGGAAGTCCAGATTGGCAACATCAATCGCAAAGCACACAGTAAGCGCTCAATAAATACGATTGATTGATGATGGATCGATTAACAAATCCCATCATCACCCTGTACGAACACCGACGTGTCTGGGGCCCAGAGCCCGCGCTGCAGGTGGAGGCGGCGGCCGCCAACGCCACGGTGCCCGAGGACGGGCCCTTCCGGCTGGACTGCGCCGTCCTGGCCCGCTCGGCCGGGGACTCCCGCCTGGCCGTGGCCTGGCTGGCCCTCCGCCCCCGGCGGGGGTCCGGCCGGGATGAAGACCCCGAGGAGGAGGACGGAGGAGGAGGAGGAGGAGAAGAGCGGGCCACGGTGCTGAGCGTGCGCCCCGACGCCGTGTTCGGGCCGGAGGGCGGCCCCTGGGCGGGCCGGCTGCGTTTCCAGAGGCCGTCGCCCACCCTGTACCGGCTGACCGTGCTGAGGGCCCGGCCGGACGACGCGGGCAACTACTCCTGCAGGGTGGAGGAGTGGCTGCCCGACGCCCGCGACCAGTGGTACCTGCTGGCCCGAGAGGAGTCCGCCCCCGTGGGCATCCGGGTCCTGGACGCAGGTGAGGACGTCCTCCGGGCGCCGGGAATTCCCTCTCCGAGGAACGGCCGTGATGCTGATAATAATCATAATAATGGGATCTGCTCCCCCCGGCCCGGGACGCCCTCCCTCCGCACGCAATAATAATAACACACACCGTAAGCGCTCAATAAATCATCATCATCAATGGTATTTATTGAGCGCTTACTGTGTGCAGAGCACTGGACTAAGCGCTTGGGAAGTACAAGTTGGCAGCATACAGAGACAGTCCCTACCCAACAGTGGGCTCACAGTCTAAAAGGTATTTCTTCCCCCCGGCCCAGAATGCCCTCCCTCCGCACGCAATAATAATAACACACACAGAAAGCACTCAATAAATCATCATCATCAACCGTATTTATTGAGCGCTTACGGTGTGCAGAGCACTGGACTAAGCGCTTGGGAAGTACAAGTTGGCAGCATAGAGAGACAGTCCCTACCCAACAGTGGGCTCACAGTCTAAAAGGTATTTCTTCCCCCCGGCCCAGAATGCCCTCCCTCCGCACACAATAATAATAACACACACTGTAAGCACTCAGTAAATCATCATCATAATAATGTTGGTCTTTGTTAAGCGCTTACTATGTGCAAAGCACTGCTCTAAGCGCTGGGGCAGGTACAAGGTGATCAGGTTGTCCCACAAGGGGCTCACAGTCTTCATCCCCATTTTCCAGATGAGGGAACGGAGGCCCAGAGAAGTGAAGTGAGTTTCCCAACGTCACCCAGCTGACTAGTGGCGGGGCCGGGATTTGAACCCACAACCTCTGGCTCCAAAGCCCGGGCTCTTTCCACCGAGCCATGCTGTGTGCAGAGCACTGTGTACTGTGTGCGGAGCACTGTACTAAGCGCTTGGGAAGTACAAGTTGGCAGCATATAGAGACAGTCCCTACCCAGCAGTGGGCTCACAGTCTAAGAGGTATTTCTTCCCCCCGGCCCAGAATGCCCTCCCTCCACACACAATAATAATAATACACACAGTAAGCGCTCAATAAATACGATTGATTGATTGATTGATAATAAGGATGGCATTTGTTAAGCGCTTTCTATGTGCAAAGCACCGTTCTAAGCGCTGGGGGATGTTACAAGGTGATCAGGTTGTCCCACGGGGGGCTCACGGTTTTAGTCCCCATTTCACAGATGAGGTAACTGAGGCACAGAGAATCAGTCAATCAATCAGTCGTATTTATTGAGCGCTTACTGTGTGCAGAGCGCTGTACTAAGCGCTTGGGAAGTACAAGTTGGCAACATCTAGAGAGAGTCCCTACCCAATTGATTGATTGATAATAATGGTGGCATTTGTTAAGCGCTTACTATGTGCAAAGCACTGTTCTAAGCACTGGGGGAGGTTACAAGGTGATCAAGTTGTCCCACGGGGGGCTCACAGTCTTAATCCCCATTTTACAGATGAGGGAACTGAGGCACAGAGAAGTGAAGTGACTCGCCCAAAGCCACACAGCTGACAATTGGAAGAGCCGGGATCTGAACCCATGACCTCTTTCCATACTTACGCTTCTCGTTAAGCGCTTACTGCGTGCCCAGCGCCGGGGCAGCTACGAGGCAGTCAGGCCGGGCACGGGGCTCGTAGTCTTAATAATAATAATAATAATAGCATTTATTAAGCGCTTACTATGTGCAGAGCACTGTTCTAAGCGCTGGGGAATTTACAAGGTGATCAGGCTGTCCCCCGTGGGGCTCACAGTGTTAATCCCCATTTTCCAGATGAGGTAACTGAGGCCCAGAGCAGTTAAGTGACCTGCCCAAAGTCGCGCAGCTGACGAGTGGCGGAGCCGGGATTTGAACCCGTGACCTCTGACTCCAAAGCCCGGGCTCTTTCCACTGAGCCACGCTGCTTCTCTATCCTCCTCCCCGTTTTATCGATGAGGCCCAGAGAAGTGAGGTGACTTTCCCAGGGTCACACAGCAGAACGGTGGGGCGGCAGGGGGGGGGGTCCGCCGCGGCCCTTCACACCCTCCGTCCGTCCGTCCGTCCGTGCAGGGTCCACGCTGCAGTCGGCCGTCTGCGCCAACGACGCCCTCTTCTACTTCGTCTTCTTCTACCCCTTCCCGGTGTTCGGGCTCCTGGTCGCGGCGCTGGTGCTGGCGCTGGTGCGGGGCCGCCACGCCGGGCGGAAGGCCGACGGCAAGAACGGCGTCCCCCTGCTCTGGATCAAGGAGCCGCACCTCAACTACTCGCCCACCTGCCTGGAGCCCCCCGTGCTCAGCATCCACCCCGGGACTATAGACTAGCCGCCCCCCGAGATGCCCCGGGGCGGCGGCGGCGGCGGCGGCGGGCTGCGACGGCATCACCCCGAGGGGGCCGGTTCCCCCGGCGGGACCAACCCCGCTCGCCCTCCGGCCCGGTCCTCGTGGCGTCCGGCGGCGAGGGACGGGGCGTCCGCCCTTTCGGGCGGCACAGAGGACCCGTCGGTGCCAGGCGCCGCCCGCCCCTCCCGTCCGGTGGCCTGTCCCTGCCTCCGTCCCTGCCCCGCCGCCGGGGTCAAAGGTCTCCAAGAACTCGGAACGGACAAGGCTGGCCCCCTCGTCCCCCCGGGGGCCACGGCGGCCGGAGACCGAAGGACGGGTCTCCGGGGGGGCTCCGGTGACCTTGCGAACCCAGGCTCGGTGACCGGAGGCCGCCCCGGACTCCATTTGGCCAACACGCTACCCCCCACCGTGGTATCCGTTAGGCGCTCACTACGTGCCAGGCGCCGTACTAAGCGCCGGGGCACGTACGAGCAGATGGGGCTGAATCCCCGTCCGGCGGCCGAGGGGACCGAGGCCCGGGGAAGCGGAGCGACTCGCCCAAGGTCACCCCGCGCTTCAGAGGGCCGACCTGGGATCTTCCGGGGGTCCGAGCCGGCCTCGGGACCCCCTTCCCTCTCCGGCGTGCGGCGGGGTCAGCCGTCCAACGGGCGGGAGCCTCTCCGCCTCCCCGGACGGACATCGGAGCGGCGACTTTTTCCGTGATCGGCACCTCCGTCCTCCCGTCGGCGGCGACGGTCTGGGACTTTCGATTGCCCTGCCCAGACGTCCCCCCCGGAACAGTAGTAATAATAGTAATAATAATAGAATAATAATCAAAGGACCTCGCTGGCTCTCGCCGGGACGGTGGCTTCCGCCAGGCCCGTGGTCTTCCGTCGTCGTTAGCCTCACCGCATCCCGTTTTCCGTCCCCCCTTATTCCGGCCACTCCGATCTCTCCCTCTCCTCGCCTCTTGGAAAGCACAGAGCCCTTCCCCGCCGTCTACACCGCCAGGCGGAAGCCGGTTTTCCCCGTCCGCTGTCTTTCCCCCCGGCCTCCCCTCTTCCCCCTCCGCCGCCGGAATCCCGATCCGGAGGCGGTGGTTGTCTAAGGGCTTTTCCTCAGAGTCGGTGGGGCTGGGGGTGGGTCTTGATGGGGGGGTACAATTTTTGACTTTTTTAAAGAATAAAAAAAGGTGCTACTCGACCAGAAGGGGTACAGCTACTTTGGCCTGGGATGTCCGGGCGCCAGACCCCATTTTCGAGGCTTTTCGGTTCTCCCGGGGGTAGGGGAGGGGGTGGGAAGCGAAGATGGGAGGGATGGTGGGGTGGGAAGGGGGTGGTTCGAAAAGAAACCGAAGGCAGTATTGTATTTTTGGAAAGGGATGATTCTTCCCTCTCGAGGGCCGGTAGGCCGGGAATGACGTCGAGGGGTGACCTTGGTCATTTTTAGACTGTGAGCCCACCGCTGGGTAGGGACTGTCTCTATATGTTGCCAACTTGTACTTCCCAAGCGCTTAGTACAGTGCTCTGCACACAGTAAGCGCTCAATAAATACGATTGATTTCAGCTGGGCCAGAAAATCCGGGGTCACCTCCCCAAATCCCGCAGCCCGTCGTTGCCTTTTGGGCCCTGGAGGATGCCGGGATGGGCAAGGAATGTGCCGACCCCCATCCCGGTTCAGCGCTTCCCAAACGCCGGTCCTTCGACTGCCACTTTGGAAGGAGGAGGAGAAAAAATTGTCCTTGCATGATGGGGAAAATGGGCGGGTTTTTTTTTTTTTTTTTAAGAAACACAAAAGACTTGTATCTTATATTGCACTAAAAATGTTTTATAAACACTCGAGACCTGGAATAAATGATGGTGGGCTGTTTTTTTTTGTTCACGGGGCCGGGGAGAGAGAGAGGCCGCCTTCATTGAAACAGTGCTTTGCACATTGTAAGCGCTTAATAAAATGCCATTATTCAAATGCCATTATTCAAATGCCATTATTAATAATGATAATTGTGTATTTGCTAAGCACTTTGTGCCCGGCGCTGCTTTGCTAACAAATGCCATTATTATTATTATTAGTATTAAGTGCTGGGGTGGATTCAAGCAAATGGGGTTGGACACGGTCCCTGTGATAATGGTAATAATGATGGAATTTGTTAAGCGCTTACTATGTGCCGGGAACTGTACTAAGCGCGAGGGTGGATGCAAGTGAATCGGGTTGGACACGGTCGCTGTGATAATGATAATAATGGTGGTATTTGCTAAGCACTTACTCTGTGCCAGGCACTTTACTAAGCGCCGGGGTGGATGCAAGCAAATCGGGTTGGACACAGTCCCTGTGATAATGGGAATGGTGGTATTTGCTAAGCGCTTACTCTGTGCCAGGCACTGTACTAAGCGCCGGGGTGGATGCAAGCAAATCGGGTTGGACACGGTCCCTGTGATAATGGGAATAATGGTGGTATTTGCTAAGCGCTTACTCTGTGCCAGGCACTGTACTAAGCGCCTGGGTGGATGCAAGCAAATCGGGTTGGACACGGTCCCTGTGATAATGAGAATAATGATGGGATTTGTTAAGCGCTTACCCTGTGCAGGGCACTGTACTAAACGCCAGGGTGGCTGTAAGCAAATCGGGTTGGACACGGTCCCTGTGATAATGATAATAATGGTGGTATTTGTTAAGCGCTTACGATAATGATGGTATTTATTAAGCGCTTACTATGTGCCAAGCACGGTTCTAAGCACTGGGGAGGTTACAAGATGATCAGGTTGTCCCACGCGTGGCTCATAATTTTAATCCCCATTTTCCAGATGAGGTAACTGAGGCCCAGAGAAGTGAAGTGACTTGCCCAAAGTCACACAGCTGGCAGTTGGCGGAGCCGGGATTTGAACCCATGACCTCTGACTCCAAAGCCCGGGCTCTTTCCACTGAGCCACGCTGCCTCTCTAATGCAAGCAAATCGGGTTGGACACGGTCCCTGTGATAATGGGAATAACGGTGGTGTTTGCTAAGCGCTTACTGTGTGCCAGGCTCTGTACTGAGCGCCGGGGTGGATGCAAGCAAATGGGGTTGGACACGGTCCCTGTGATAATGAAAATAATGATGGTATTTGTTAAGCGCTTACTCTGTGCCGGGCACTGTACTAAGCGCTGGAGTGGATGCAAGCAAATCGGGTTGGACACGGTCCCTGTGATAATGATAATAATGGTGGTATTTGTTAAGCACTTACTGTAATGATGGTATTTATTAAGCGCTTACTATGTGCCAAGCACTGTTCTAAGCGCTGGGGAGGTTACAACGTGATCAGGTTGTCCCTCGTGGGACTCACAGTCTTCATCCCCATTTTACAGATTAGGGAACTGAGGTAACTTCCCCGGTCACACAGCTGACAATCAGCGGAGGCGGAATTCGAACCCATGACCACCGACTCCTCTGACTCCAGAGCCCGGGCTCTTTTCCACTGAGCCACGCTGCTTCTAGACCGTGAGCCCATTGTTGGGTAGGGACCGTCTCTGTCTGTTGCCCAATTGGACTTCCCAAGCGCTTAGTACAGTGCTCTGCACACAGCGCTTAATAAATACGATGGAAAGAAGGAATCCGATTGAATGAATTTGTCTTGTTGTCCGTCTCCCCTCACCTTCTAGGCCCGGGAGCCCGTTGTTGAGTGGGGATCGTCTCTGTTGCAGAATTAGACTTCCCAGGCGCTTAGTCCAGTGCTCTGCACACAGTCGGCGCTCAATAAATACGACGGAAGGAAGGAAGGAAGGAAGGAAGGAATCCGATTGAATGAATGAGTGTCGTTGTCCGTCTCCCCCCCTTCTAGGCCGGGAGCCCGGCGTTGAAGGAGGGAGGGAGGGAAAGGAGGGAGAAGGAGGAAAAGGAGAAGGGAGGAAGGAAGGAGGCAGGGTGGAGAAGAAGGAAGGAGGAAAAGGGGGAGGAGGGAGGAAAAGGAGGGAGGGAAGGAAAGGGAGGGAAGAAAGGAAGGGAAGGAGGGAGTGAGGGAAAGGAGGGAGAAGGAGGAAAAACATGAGGAAGGAAGGAGGCAGGGAGGAAAAGAGGGGAGGAGGGAAGGAAGGAAAGGGAGGGAAGAAAGGAAGGGAAGGAGGGAGTGACGGAAAGGAGGGAGAAGGAGGCAGGGAGGAAAAGAGGGGAGGAGGGAGGGAAGGAAAGAGGGAGGGAAGAAAGGAAGGGAAGGAGGGAGGAAAAGAAGGAGGGAGGGGAGGAAGGAAAGGGAGGGAAGAAAGGAAGGGAAGGAGGGAGTGAGGGAGAAGGAGGAAAAGGAGAAGGGAGGAAGGAAGGAGGCAGGGAGGAAAAGGGAAGGAGGGAGGAAAAGAAGGAGGGAGGGAAGAAAGGAAGGGAAGGAGGGGGTGAGGGAAAGGAGGAAAAGGATAAGGGAGGAAGGAAGGAGGCAGGGAGGAAAAGAGGGGAGGAGGGAGGAAAAGAAGGAGGGAGGGAAGGAAGGAAAGAGGGAGGGAAGAAAGGAAGGGAAGGAGGGAGTGAGGGAGAAGGAGGATAAGGAGAAGGGAGGAAGGAAGGAGGCAGGGAGGAAAATAGAGGGAGGGAAGGAAAGAGGGTGGGAAGAAAGGAAGGGAGGGAAGGGAAGGAAGGAAGGAAAGAAAGAAGGAAGGAGGGAATCCGGCTGCATGAATTTGTGTCGTCGGCCGTCCGCCCCCTTGCAGGCCGGCGGCCCGTGGGTGTGGAGGGGCCGGCTCCTTCTGGGGCCCCTCTCTCCTCTCCCAAGCGCTTAGCCCAGTGCTCCGCGCACAGGAAGCGCTCACTAAATACGACCGAATGAATGAATGAATGAATGAATGAATGAATGCCCTTCCTCCCCCCTCCGCCCCTCCCAGCAGCGCGGCTCGGCGGAAAGAGCCTGGGCTTTGGAGTCCGAGGTCATGGGTTCGAATGCCGCCTCCGCCACGTGTCTGCTGTTGTGACCTTGGGCGAGTCACTTCACTTCTCTGAGCCTCAGTGACCTCATCTGGAAAATGGGGATGAAGACTGGGAGCCCCACAGGGGACAACCTGATCACCTTGTATCCCCCCCGCCAGCGCTTAGAACAGGGCTTTGCACTTAGTAAGCGCTTAATAACTACCAGCCCGCTGTTGGGTAGGGACCGTCTCTCTATGTTGCCAACTTGGACTTCCCAAGCGCTTAGTCCAGTGCTCTGCACACAGTAAGCGCTCAATAAATACGATTGAGTGATTGATGATTATTATTATTATTATCGTGGCTCAGTGGAAAGAGCACGGGCTTGGGAGTCGGAGGTCATGGGTTCGAATCCCGCCTCCCCCACACATCTGCTGTATGACCTGGGGCGAGTCACTTCACTTCTCTGTGCCCCAGTTCCCTCATCTGTAAAATGGGGATCAAGACCGTGAGCCCCACGTGGGACAACCTCATCTCCTTGTGTTCCCCCCAGCGCTTAGAACAGTGCTTTGCACGTAGTGAGCGCTTGACAAATACCAACATTATTATTATTACCCTAAACTGCCCCGCCCCCTCACTCCGCCCCTCCCCCTTCTGTCCCCTCCGCCCCTCCCCCTCCGCCCCGCCCCCTTCCCTCAGCCCCGCCCCTCCCCCTCCCGTCAGCCCCCGCTCTTCCCCCTCCCTCCTCAGCCCCGCCCCTCCCCCCTCCCCTCAGCCCCTCCCCCTTCTCCCCCCTCCCCCCCCCTCAGCCTCCTCCTCCCTCTTCCCCCTCCTTCCACACCCCGCCCCTCCCCCTTCCCTCCGCCCCCCTCCCCTCCCCTCAGCCCCTTCCCCTCCTCCCCCTCGGTGTGTGACGTCACTACTATAGACTTCCCCGCCCCCTCCCCCCGCCCCTCCCCCTTCTGTCCCCTCAGCCCCTCCCCCCTCCCGTCAGTCCCCGCTCCTCCCCCTTCCCTCAGCCCCGCCCCCTTCCCTCAGCCCCTCCCCTCCCCCTTCTGTCCCCTCCGCCCCGCCCCTCTAAGCCCCGCCCCCTCTGTACCCTCCGCCCCTCCCCCTTCCTCAGCCCCGCCCCTCCCCCCCTCCCGTCAGCCCCCGCTCTTCCCCCTCCCTCCTCAGCCCCGCCCCGCCCCCCTCCCCTCAGCCCCTCCCCCTTCTCCCCCCCTCCCCCCTCAGCCTCCCCCTTCCTCCCTCCTCTCAGCCTCCTCCTCCCTCTTCCCCCTCCCTCCACAGCCCCGCCCCTCCCCCTCCCGCCAGCCCCCGCTCTGCCCCCCGCCCCTCCCCCCTCCCCCTCCCGTCAGCCCCCGCTCTTCCCCCTCCCTCCTCAGCCCCGCCCCCCCTCCTCTCAGCCCCTCCCCCCTTCTCTCCCCCTCCCCCTCCCGTCAGCCCCCGCCCCTCCCCCACCCTCCTCAGCCCCGCCCCTCCGCCCCTCCCCCCTCCCGTCCGCCCCCGCCCCTCCCCCCCTCCCCTCAGCCCCTTCCCCTCCTCCCCCTCCTCCCCCCCCGGTGTGTGACGTCACTCCCCGGCGCCGGCCGCCATCGGGGCGCGCGCACGCGCGCGCTGGGTGCCACGTCTCCTCCTCCCCCGCCCCTCCCCCCTCCTCTCCCATGCTCCCCGCCCTCCTCCCCCCCCTCCTCCTCCTCCGCCCCTCCCCCCAGGCGTGTGACGTCACCCCCCGGCGCCGGCCGTCATCGGGGCGCGCGCGCGCGGTGCCACGTTTCCCCCTCCCTCCTCCCCGCCCCTCCCCCTGCCCACCGGGGTGTGACGTCACTCCCCCGGCGCCGTCCGTCCGTCATCGGGGCGCGCGCGCGCGCGGTGCCACGTCTCCCCCTCCCCCCGCCCCGCCCCGCCCCGCCCCTCCTCCCCCCGCCCCTCCCCCTCCTCCTTCTCCTCAGGGCGGCGGGCTAGGGCCCCCGCGCAGCGTCCCGCACAGGGTCTGTAGCCGCCGCCGCCGCCTGACCTCTGACCCCTGACCTCTGACCCCTCACCCCCCCCCGCCGGCCGGGACGCCCCCCAGGCGTGAGTAGCCGCGCCCCCTCCCCCCTCCCCATTTGGTCTCTTTCTCTTTTTATCTTCCAACGGGGTCTGTTAAGCGCTTCCTATAATAATAACAATAATAATTAATAATAATAATAACGATGGTATTTGTGAAGCGCTTACTATGTGCACAGCACTGTTCTCAGCGCGGGGGGAGGGGGACACAAAGTGATGAGGTGGCCCCCCTTGGGGCCCACAGGCTTCATCCCCATTTTACAGATGGAACTGAGGCCCAGAGAATAATAATAATAATAATAATAATAATAATAATGACAATTGTTAAGCGCTTACTATGTGCTAAGCGCTGGGGAGGCTACAGGGTGATCAGGTTGCCCCACGGGGGGCTCACAGTCTTCATCCCCATTTTGCAGATGAGGGAACTGAGGCCCAGAGAATAATAATAATAATGATGATGGCATTTATTAAGCGCTTACTATGTGCCCAGTGCTGTCCTAAGCGCTGGGGAGGTTACAAGGGGATCAGGTTGTCCCCCGGGGGGCTCACAGGCTTCATCCCCATTTTACAGATGAGGGAACTGAGGCCCAGAGAATAATAATAATAATGATGATGGCATTTATTAAGCGCTTACTATGTGTCAAGTGCCGTTCAAAGCGCTGGGGAGGTTACAAGGGGATCAGGTTGTCCCCCGGGGGGCTCACAGGCTTCATCCCCATTTTACAGATGAGGGAACTGAGGCCCAGAGAAGAAGAATAATGATGGCATTTATTAAGCGCTTACTATGTGCAAAGCGCTGTTCTAAGCGCTGGGGAGGTTACAAGGGGATCAGGTTGTCCCACGTGCGGGGGTGGTGGTGCTCACAGTCTTTATTCGCATTTGACAGATGAGGTGACTGAGGCCCAGAGAAGTTGAGTGACTTGCCCAAAGTCACCCAGCTGACAAGTGGCAGAGTCAGGATTTGAACTCATGACCTCCGACTCCAAAGCCCGGGCTCATTCCATTGAGCCACGCTGCCTCTCCAGTGATAATGATGGTATTTGTTAAGCAAGCGCTCACTATGTGCCGAGTACCGTTCTGAGCGCCGGGGTCGATACGAGGTGATCAGGTTGTCCCACGTGGGGCTCCCGGTCGTCACCCCCATTTTCCAGATGAAGGAACTGAGGCCCAGAGAAGCCAAGTGACTCGCCCAAAGTCACCCAGCTAAGTGGCAGAGGCGGGATTAGAACCCAGGACTTGTGACTCCACGTGGGGCTCCCGGTCGTCACCCCCATTTTCCAGATGAGGGAACTGAGGCCCAGAGAAGCCAAGTGGCTCGCCCAGAGTCACCCAGCTGATAAGTGGCAGAGGCGGGATTAGAACCCAGGACCTGTGACTCCCAAGCCCGGGCTCCACCCACTGAGCCACGCTGCTTCTCTTGTCTTCATCTCAGTAGACCGAGTCTTAGTTGTCCCATCTGTCAGTCGGGCACATTGACGGAGCAGGTGGCGAGCACTGTGCTGAGCGCTCCGGAGAGCATGGTAGAGCCGCGTGCCGACCCCTGTGCTGAGCGCCTAGGAGAGTGTGGTAGATTGAAGAGCCCGCCGTTGGGTCGGGACCGTCTCTATATGTTGCCAACTTGGACTTCCCAAGCGCTTAGCTCAGTGCTCTGCACACAGTAAGCGCTCAATAAATACAATTGAATGAATGAATTGAACGTTGGACAGAGCCTATTGCCTGTGGGGTCATAATAATAATAATGATTGGCATTTGTTAAGCGCTTACTATGTGCCAAGCACTGTTCTAAGCACTGGGGAGGTTACAAGGTGATCAGGTTGTCCCACACGGGAGCTCAAAGTCTTAATTCCTATTTTACAGATGAGGAAACTGAGGCCCAGAGAATAATCAATCAATAAATAATGATAGCATTTGTTAAGCGCTTACTATGTGCAAAGCACTGTTCTAAGCGCTGGGGAGGATGCAAGGTGATCAGGTTGTCCCCCGCGTATATATGTATATATGTTTGCACGTATTTTTTACTCTATTTATTTTACTTGTACATATTTATTCTATTTATTTTATTTTGTTAATATGTTTTGTTTTATTCGCTGTCTCCCCCTTCTAGACTGTGAGCCCACTGTTGGGTAGGGACCGTCTCCATATTTTGCCAACTTGTACTTCCCAAGCGCTTAGTACAGTGCTCTGCACACAGTAAGCGCTCAATAAATACGATTGATTGATTGGGGCTCACAGTCTTAATCCCCATTTTACAGATGAGGAAACTGAGGCCCGGAGAAGTGAAGTGACTTGCCCCAAGTCACCCAGCTGACAAGTGGCAGAGCTGGGATTAGAACCCATGACCTCCGACTCCCAAGCCCGGGCTCTTTCCCGCTTAGCACGGCGCTCCGGACGCGGTAGGCGCTCAGTAAATACCACTGCGTAGTAGACACGATCCCCACCTTCCGGGAGTTAGCGTCCCGTGTGTTAGGCGGCGTTTGGCGCTTAAAACAGTGCTCGGCACATAGTAAGCGCTTAACAAATGCCGTCGTTATCATTAGGAGCGCCGTGGCTCAGTGGAAAGAGCCCGGGCTCGGGAGTCAGAGGTCGTGGGTTCAAATCCCGGCTCCGCCGACTGTCAGCCGTGTGACTTTGGGCAAGTCAAAGAAGTAGCAGCGTGGCTTAGTGGAAAGAGCCCGGGCTCGGGAGTCAGAAGTCGTGGGTTCAAATCCCGGTTCCGCCGATTGTCAGCCGTGTGACTTTGGGCAAGTCAAAGAAGTCAAAAAGTCTTAGAAGTTAAAGAGGAGGTAGCGTGGCTCAGTGGAAAGAGCCCGGTCTTGGGAGTCAGAGGTCGTGGGTTCAAATCCCGGCTCTGCCAATTGTCAGCTGTGCGACCTGGGGCAAGCCACTTCACTCTCTGAGCCTCAATTACCTCATCTGGAAATGGGGATGAAGACTGTGAGCTCCATGTGGGACAACCTGATCACCTTGTCCCCCCCCAGCGCTTAGAACAGTGCTTGGCACATAGTAAGCGCTTAACAAATGCCATTATCATTATTATTCCTGGGCACCGGGGAGAATCCCGTAGTGATTACGGGGGAATCCCTGCCCTCGGTCCCCTGTCCCTCAGTGACCTCATCTGTAAAATGGGGATGAAGACTGTGAGCCCCCCGAGGGACAACCTGATCACCTTGTATCCTCCCCAGCGCTTAGAACAGTGCTTGGCACGTAGTAAGCGCTTAACAAATGCCATTATCATTATTATTCCTGGGCACCGGGGAGAATCCCGTAGTGATTACGGGGGATCCCTGCCCTCGGTCCCCTGTGCCTCAGTGCCCTCATCTGTAAAATGGGGATGAAGACCGTGAGTCCTCCGAGGGACAACCAGATCACCTTGTATCCTCCCCAGCGCTTAGAACAGTGCTTGGCACGTAGTAAGCGCTTAATAATCACTCAATCAATCGTATTTATTGAGCGCTTACTGTGTGCAGAGCACTGGGAAGTCCAAGTTGGCAACATCTAGAGACAGTCCCTCCCCAACAGCGGGCTCACAGTCTAAAAGGGGGAGACAGAGAACAAAACCAAACATACTAACAAAATAAAATGAATAGAATAGGTATGTACAAGTAAAATAGAGTAATAAATCTGTACATACATATATGCAGGTGCTGTGGGGAAGGGAAGGAGGTGAGTAATGGTAATAAATACCATTATTATTGTTATTATCTGGAGGGCAGCTTTCGGCCCCATCCTTTCTTGAGGGTGGGTGGCCCGGGGCCCGGGGGCGAGGCCGGGCGTCCCGGGTGGTGTACTGGACGCCTCCCGGTGTCTGTCTTTCAGCGGCGGGACGGGTCGGGGCCCGGCGGAGGCTCCCCAGACATGCCCGGCGGACGGAGGGGCCCCAGCCGGCAACAGCTCAGCCGCTCGGCCTTGCCCTCGCTCCAGACCCTGGTGGGCGGGAACTGTGCCAACGGAGCCGCCCTGAGGACCAGGTAACCCCCGGTAGGACTCACGAGAAGCAGCGCGGCTCAGCGGAAAGAGCCCGGGCTTTGGAGTCAGAGGTCCTGGGTTCAAATCCCGGTCAGCCGGGTGACCTCGGGCAAGCCGCTTCACTTCTCTGGGCCTCAGTCCCCTCATCTGTCCAACGGGGATGAAGACTGTGAGCCCCATGGGGGACGACCTCATCACCTTGTAACCTCCCCAGCGCTTAGTGCTTTGCACATAGGCCTAATAAATGCCATCATTATTATTCATTCAGTTGTATTTATTGAGCGCTCACTGTGTGCAGAGCACTGGACTAAGCGCTTGGGAGGTCCAAGTCGGCAGCCTATAGAGGCGGTCCCTACCCGACAGTGGGCTCACGGTCTAGAAGGGGGAGACGGACGACAAAACGGAACATGTGGACGGGTGTCAAGTCGTCAGAACAGGTAGAATTAAAGCTAGCTGCACATCATTAACAAAATAGATAACAATAATGATGGCATTTATTCACTCATTCATTCAGTCGTATTTATTGAGCGCTTACTGTGTGCAGAGCACTGGACTAAGCACTCAGGAAGTACAAGTTTGCAACATATAGAGACGGTCCCTACCCGACAACGGGTTTACAGTCTAGAAGGGGGAGACAGACCACAAAACAGAACATGTGGATGGGTGTCAAGTCGTCAGAACAAGTAGAATTAAAGCTAGATGCACATCATTAACAAAATTAATAATAATAATAATGATGACATTTATTCATTCATTCAATCGTATTTATTGAGCGCTTACTGTGTGCAGAGCACTGGACTAAGCGCTCAGGAAGTACAAGTTTGCAACATATAGGGACGGTCCCTACCCAGCAGCGGGCTCACAGTCTAAAAGCAGAAATGTTCCCCGTCCAAAATGAGCTTACGGTCTAGGAAACATTCATTCGTTCATTCAGTCGTATTTATTGAGCGCTTACTGTGTGCAGAGCACTGGACTAAGCGCTTGGGAAGTCCAAGTTGGCAACCTATAGAGGCGGTCCCTACCCAACAACGGGCTCACGGTGTAGAAGGGGGAGATGGACAACAAAACAGAACATGTGGACGGGTGTCAAGTCGTCAGAACAAATAGAATTAAAGCTAGATGCACATCATTAACAAAATAAATAATAATAATAATGATGGCATTTATTCATTCATTCATTCAGTCGTGTTTATTGAGCGCTTACTGTGTGCAGAGCACTGGACTAAGCGCTTGGGAAGTACAAGTTGGCAACAGTAATAATAATAATGATGGCATTTATTCATTCATTCAATCGTATTTATTAAGCGCTTACTATGTGCAAAGCACTGTTCTAAGCGCCGGGGAGGTTACAGGGTGATCGGGTTGTCCCACGGGGGGCTCACAGTCTTCGTCCCCATTTTCCAGATGAGGTCACTGAGGCACAGAGGAGTGAAGTGACTTGCCCAAAGTCCCCCCTCTGACAGGTGGCGGAGTTGGGATTCGAACCCGCGACCTCTGACTCCAAAGCCCGGGCTCTTTCCGCTGAGCCATGCTGCTTCTCTGAATATGGAATAGTAAATACGTATAAGTGAAATAGAGTAATAAATCGGTACAAACATATATGCAGGTGAGAGCTCACCTCCTCCAGGAGGCCTTCCCAGACTGAGCCCCCTCCTTCCTCTCCCCGTCTTCCCCCTCTCCATCCTCCCCGCCTTACCTCCTTCCCCTCCCCACAGCACCTGTATATACGTATATATGTTTGTACGGATTTATTACTCCATTTTTATTTTATTTGTGCATATCTATTCTATTTATTTTATTTTGTTAATATGCTTTGTTTTGTTCTCCGTCTCCCCCTTCTAGACTGTGAGCCCGCTGTTGGGTAGGGACCATCTCTAGACGTTGCCAACTTGGACTTCCCAAGCGCTTAGTACGGTGCTCTGCACACAGTAAGCGCTCAATAAATCATCATCATCATCAATTGTATTTATTGAGCGCTTACTATGTGCAGAGCACTGTACTAAGCGCTTGGGAAGTACAAGTTGGCAACATATAGAGACAGTCCCTACCCAACAGCGGGCTCACAGTCTAAAAGGGGGAGACAGAGAACAAAACCAAACATACTAACAAAATAAAATCAATCAATCAATCAATCGTATTTATTGAGCGCTTACTATGTGCAGAGCACTGTACTAACCGCTTGGGAAGTACAAATTGGCAACACATAGAGACAGTCCCTACCCAACAGCGGGCTCACAGTCTAAAAGGGGGAGACAGAGAACAGAACCAAACATACCAACAAAATAAAATAAATAGGAGAGAAATGTACAAGTAAAATAAATAAATAAATAAATAGAGTAATAAATATGTACAACCATATATACATATATACAGGTATACATATATACAGGTGCTAAATAAATATTCTATTTATTTATTTATTCCATTTATTCTAAAATAAATAGAATAGATATGTACAAGTAAAATAGAGTAATAAATATGTACAAACATATATACAGGTGCTGTGGGGAAGGGAAGGAGGTAAGATGGGGGGATGGGGAGGGGGACGAGGGGGAGAGGAAGGAAGGGACTCAGTCTGGGAAGGCCTCCTGGAGGAGGTGAGCTCTCAGCAGGGCCTTGAAGGGACTGAATACGACTGAATGAATATACAGGTGCCGTGGGGAGGGGAAGGAGGAGAGGGAAAAGGGGGCTCAGTCCGGGAAGGCCTCCCGGAGGAGGTGAGCTCTCAGTAGGGCTTTGAAGGGAGGAAGCGAGGCGGATGTGTGGAGGGCGGGCATTGGTGTCAGGCGCTCACTACGTGCCCGGCACTGTTGTAAGCGCCGGCACCCAGTCCCTCCACCCCCGGGGATGTCTTAGGAACGGCGGCCCGGTGAGCCTGCCGTCCGCCCCCGTGACGGCGCTGATCACGCCCGAGCCCGTGCGGCACCGCCAGATCCCGGACCTGCCCGCGGACGGGAGCCTGCTCTTCGAGGCCCTCTTCTTGGTCTACTTGCTGGTCGCCCTCTTCACCCAGTACATCAACATCTACAAAACCGTCTGGTGGTATCCCTACAACCACCCCGCCTCCTGCACCTCCCTGGTGAGTCGCGGCGGCCGGCCGGTCACGGTCCGGTCGTATTTAGTGAGCGCCTACCACGACGCTAAGCGGACACGTTCCCCGCCCGCAGCCGGGTGACGTATATATGTATATATGTTGGTACATATTTATTACTCTATTTATTTATTTTACTTGTCCATATCTATTCTATTTATTTTATTTTGTTAGTATGTTTGGTTTTGTTCTCTGTCTCCCCCTTTTAGACTGCGAGCCCACTGTTGGGTAGGGACTGTCTCTAGATGTTAAGAGAAGAGAAGCAGCATGGCTCAGTGGAAAGAGCCCGGGCTCTGGAGTCAGAGGTCATGGGTTCGAATCCCGGCTCTGCCACTTGTCGGCTGTGGGACCTTGGGCAAGCCACTTAACTTCTCTGTGCCTCAGTTACCTCATGTGTAAAATGGGACTAAGACTGTGAGCCCCATGTGGGACAACCTGATCACCTGGTATCCCCCAGTGCTTAGAACAGTGCTTTGCACATAGTAAGCGCTTAATAAATGCCATTATTATTATTATATGTTGCCAATTGGTACTTCCCAAGCGCTTAGTCCAGTGCTCTGCACATAGTAAGCGCTCAATAAATGCGATTGATGATGATGATAATGACGGTCCAGAGGTGATGATGGTGGCGATGATGGTACTTGCTAAGCGCCTTCTGAGCGTCGGGGGAAGACACCCGCCAGTCCCTCATGCCCGTCGTCGTCCGTCTATCATTCCATCATCCGGTCAGCGCTCTGCGCAGAGTAGGCGCCCGACGGCTACGACGAGGCCGGATGCCTTCATTCATTCATTCAGTCGTATTTATTGAGCGCTTGCTGTGTGCAGAGCACTGGACTAAGCGCTCGGGAAGTCCAAGTTGGCAACATCTAGAGACGGTCCCTACCCAACAGCGGGCTCACAGTCTAGAAGGGGGAGACAGACAACAAAACAACGCATATTAACAAAATTTGAACCCATGACCTCTGACCCCAAAGCCCGGGCGCTCTCCACTGATGCCCCCGGGGGCACGCCCCAGAACCCTCAGTGCCAACGCCTTCCCCGTCTCACGCGGGGGTCGCGGTCTCGATCCCCGGGGGAGGCCCAGAGAAGCCAAGGGACCGGCCCGAGGGCACACAGCGGGGGACCGGGCCGCGTCGCCGTGCCAGGGGACGGCGCCGGACCCGCCCTTCTCCCCCGCAGAATTTCCACCTCATCGACTACCACCTGGCCGCGTTCATCGCCGTGATGTTGGCGCGCAGGCTGGTGTGGGCCCTGGTCTCGGAGGTAAGCGCCCAGCGGCGGCCCCGGGGCGGGGGGGAGAGGCGGGCACCCGCCGGGGGGAGTCTCCCCCAGCGTCGGCGCCCTCCTGACGGCGGGCGCGGGGCCGCAGGCCTCCCGCGCGGATGCCCGCTCCCTGGGCAGGTACCTGGCCCTGATCGCGGCCCGCCTGGCGCTCCTCACCCTGTGCGGCTGGCTGCTGTGCTGGACCCTCATCAACCTGTTCCGGAGCCACTCCGTCCTCAACCTCCTCTTCCTCGGCTACCCGTGAGTGCCCGCCCTCCCGTCCCATCCCCTTCCCGGCGGGATCGGACTGAGTTCCCCGGCGGGATGCCCTCGCCTTGACCTCGGAAGAATAATAGTGATGTTTGTTGTTGGGTAGGGACCGTCTCTACATGTTGCCAACGTGTACTTCCCAAGTGCTCAGTCCAGTGCTCTGCACACAGGAAGCGCTCAATAAATACGATTGAATGAATGAATGTCCACTGTTGGGTAGGGACTGTCTCTAGTAAGCGCTCAATAAATATGATTGAATGAACGAATGAATGTCCACTGTTGGGTAGGGACCATCTCTACATGTTGCCAACTCGTACTTCCCAAGCGCTTAGTCCAGTGCTCTGCACACAGTAAGCGCTCAATAAATGCGATCGAATGAATGAATGTCCACTGTTGGGTAGGGACCGTCTCTGGATGTTGCCAACTTGTACTTCCCAAGCGCTCAGTCCAGTGCTCTGCACACAGGAAGCGCTCAATAAATAACGATTGAATGAATGAATGTCCACTGTTGGGTAGGGACCGTCTCTACACATTGCCAACTCATGTTATATCCCCCCCAGCGCTTAGAACAGTGCTTTGCACATAGTAAGCGCTTAACAAATGCCATCATTATTATTCTTGAGAAGCAGCCTTGCTCAGTGGAAAGAGCCCGGGCTTGGGAGCCGGAGGTCCTGGGTTCTAATCCCGCCTCCGCCACTTGGCCGCTGTGTGACTTCGGGCAAGTCGCTTCACTTCTCTGTCCCTCAGCTACCTCATCTGTAAAATGGGGGTTAAGACTGTGAGTCCCACGTGGGACAACTTGATTCCCTTGTAACCCCCCTCCAGGGCTTAGAACAGTGCTTGGCACATAGTAAGCGCTTAACAAATGCCATTTTGGGGGGTTTTTTTCTTTCGTACTTCCCAAGCGCTCAGTCCGGTGCCCTGCGCACAGGAAGCGCTCAATAAATACGACTGAATGAATGATGATGGTGATGGTGGGATTTATAAAGCGCTTACTCTGTGCAAAGCGCTGTCCTAAGCGCTAGGCCACGCGCCAGCCCAGTGACCGAACGAGCTCCGGGCTCGCGCCCGGTCGGTAAGCGGGCGCTGCCCTCGGCCCTCAGGTTCGGCGTCTACGTGCCCCTCTCCTGCTTCCACCAAGACGGGCGCCCGCGCCCGCCCTCGCCGCCCGCCTACGGCTTGGTGGTCGCTGCCGCGGAGGAGGAGGAGGAGGAGGAGGAGGAGGAGGATGAGGAGGAAGGGGCCGGAGGCGGGGGCCGGCCCAAGGATCTGGTGGCCATGCTGCGGGCATCCCTGCGGGAGCAGTGGCACCGCGCCCCGCCCCTGCCCAGCCACAGCTGCCCGCCGTCGCCCGCCCTGATCCGCAGCGAGGTGGACGGCCTCAAGGCCGACTTCAACCGCCGCCTCAAGGAAGTGCTCTTCAATTCCCTGTCCAGCGCCTACTACGTAGCTTTCCTGCCCCTCTGCTTCGTCAAGGTAACGGCTCTGCCAGGGGGCGGGTGGCCACTCCATTTGGACATATTCTATTTATTTTATTTTGTTAATAAAATAACCTCACTGTACCTCGTTCTCGCCTGTCCCGCCGTCGACCCCCGGCCCACGTCCTCCCCTGGGCCCGGAATGCCCCCAATCCCTCTGCCCCTCCGCCAAGCTCGCTCTCTTCCTCCCTTCAAGGCCCTGCTGAGAGCTCACCTCCTCCAGGAGGCCTTCCCAGACTGAGCCCCTTCCTTCCTCTCCCCCTCGTCCCCCTCTCCATCCCCCCATCTTACCTCCTTCCCTTCCCCATAGCACCTGTATATATGTATATATGGTTGTACATATTTATTACTCTATTTATTTTACTTGTACATTTCTATCCTATTTTATTTTGTTGGTATGTTTGGTTCTGTTCTCTGTCTCCCCCTTTTAAACTGTGAGCCCACTGTTGGGTAGGGACTGTCTCTATGTGTTGCCAATTTGTACTTCCCAAGCGCTTAGTACAGTGCTCTGCACATAGTAAGCGCTCAATAAATACGATTGATTGATTGATTGATTGATTGATAATAATAATAATAATGTTGGCATTTGTTAAGCGCTTACTATGTGCAAAGCACTGTTCTAAGCGCTGGGGGGGGGATACAAAGTGATCAGGTTGTCCCATGTGGGGTTCGCAGTCTTCATCCCCATTTTACAGATGAGGTCACTGAGGCTCAGAGAAGTTAAGTGACTTGCCCAAGGTCACACAGCAGACATGTGGCGGAGTGGGGATTCGAACCCATGACCTCTGACTCCAAAGCCCGGGCTCTTTCCACTGAGCCACGCTGCTTCTCCAGCCACGCTGCTTCGTTCTCCGTCCCCCCCCTCCATTTGGACATATTCTATTTATTTTATTTTGTTAATATGTTTCATCATCATCATCATCAATCGTATTTATTGAGCGCTTACTATGTGCAGAGCACTGGACTAAGCGCTTGGGAAGTACAAATACAACAGTCCCTACCCAACAGTGGGCTCCCAGTCTAAAAGACTTTCTAATCTTTCTAATCAATCAATCGTATTGAGCGCTTACTGGGTGCAGGGCACTGGACTAAGCGCTTGGGAAGTCCAAGTTGGAAACATAGAGAGGCAGTCATCTCTATGTGACGCGAGAAGCGGCGTGGCTTAGGGGAAAGAGCCCGGGCTTTGGAGTCAGAGGGCGTGGGTTCAAATCCTGGCTCTGCCAATTGTCAGCTGGGTGACTTTGGGCAAGTCACTTCACTTCTCTGGGCCTCAGTTCCCTCATCTGGAAAATGGGGATGAAGACTGGGAGCCTCCTGTGGGACAACCTGATCACCTTGTAACCTCCCTGGTGCTTAGAACAGTGCTTTGCACATAGTAAGCGCTTAATAAATGCTATCATTATTATTATTATTATCATCATCATCAATCGTATTTATTGAGCGCTTACTGGGTGCAGAGCACTGGACTAAGCGCTTGGGAAGTCCAAGTTGGCAACATAGAGAGACAGTCATCTCTATATGATGCGAGAAGCAGCGTGGCTCAGTGGAAAGAGCCCGGGCTTTGGAGTCAGAGGGCGTGGGTTCAAATCCCGGCTCTGCCACTTGTCAGCTGGGTGACTTTGGGTAAGTCACTTCACTTCTCTGGGCCTCAGGTCCCTCATCTGGATAATGGGGATGAAGACTGTGAGCCTCCCGTGGGACAGCCTGATCACCTTGTAACCTCCCCAGCGCTTAGAACAGTGCTTTGCACATAGTAAGCGCTTAATAAATGCTCTCGTTATTATTATTATTATCATCATCATCAATCGTATTTATTGAGCGCTTACTGGGTGCAGAGCACTGGACTAAGCGCTTGGGAAGTCCAAGTTGGCAACATAGAGAGACAGTCATCTCTATATGACGCGAGAAGCGGCGTGGCTCAGTGGAAAGAGCCCGGGCTTTGGAGTCAGAGGGCGTGGGTTCAAATCCCGGCTCCGCCACTTGTCAGCTGGGTGACTTTGGGTAAGTCACTTCACTTCTCTGGGCCTCAGGTCCCTCATCTGGAAAATGGGGATGAAGACTGGGAGCCTCCTGTGGGACAACCTGATCACCTTGTAACCTCCCCGGCGCTTAGAACAGTGCTTTGCACATAGTAAGCGCTTAATAAATGCTCTCATTATTATTATTATTATCATCATCATCAATCGTATTTATTGGGCACTTACTGGGTGCAGAGCACTGGACTAAGCGCTTGGGAAGTCCAAGTTGGCAACATAGAGAGACAGTCATCTCTATATGACATGAGAAGCAGCGTGGCTCAGAGGAAAGAGCCTGGGCTTTGGAGTCAGAGGTCGTGGGTTCAAATCCCGGTTCCGCCACTTGTCAGCTGGGTGACTTTGGGCAAGTCACTTCACTTCTCTGGGCCTCAGTTCCCTCATCTAGAAAATGGGGATGAAGACTGGGAGCCTCCTGTGGGACAACCTGATCACCTTGCAACCTCCCCAGCACTTAGAACAGTGCTTTGCACATAGTAAGCGCTTAATAAATGCTCTCATTATTATTATTATCATCATCATCAATCGTATTTATTGAGCGCTTACTGGGTGCAGAGCACTGGACTAAGCGCTTGGGAAGTCCAAGTTGGCAACATCTAGAGACAGTCATCTCTATATGACACGAGAAGCAGCGTGGCTCAGGGGAAAGAGCCCGGGCTTTGGAGTCAGAGGTCGTGGGTTCAAATCCCAACTCCGCCAGTTGTCAGCTGGGTGACTTCGGGCAAGTCACTTCACTTCTCTGAGCCTCAGTTCCCTCATCTGGAAAATGGAGATGAAGACTGTGAGCCTCCTGTGGGACAACCTGATCACCTTGTAACCTCCCCAGCGCTTAGAACAGTGCTTTGCACATAGTAAGCGCTTAATAAATGCTCTCATTATTATTATTATTACTATCATCATCATCAATCGTATTTATTGAGCGCTTACTGGGTGCAGGGCACTGGACTAAGCGCTTGGGAAGTCCAAGTTGGCAACATCTAGAGACGGTCCCTACCCAACAGTGGGCTCACGGTCTAAAAGGGGGAGACAGAGAACAAAACCAAACGTACTAACAAAATAAAATAAATAGAATAGATATGGACAAATAGAATAGATATGTATAAGACTGTGAGCCCACCGGTGGGTAGGGACTTTCTCTAAATGTTGCCAACTTGGACTTTCCAAGCGCTTAGTACAGTGCTCTGCACACAGTAAGCGCTCAATAAATACGATTGAATGACTGAATGAATGAATGTATCCCCCCGCCGGAACAAATGCCATCATCCCTTGTACTTGGGAAGCGCTTGTACTTCCCAAGCGCTTAGTCCAGTGCTCTGCACACAGTAAGCGCTCAATAAATACGATTGAATGACTGAATGAATGAATGTATCCCCCCGCCGGAACAAATGCCATCATCCCTTGTACTTGGGAAGCGCTTGTACTTCCCAAGCGCTTAGTCCAGTGCTCTGCACACAGTAGGCGCTCAATAAATACGATTGATTGATTGATCGATCCCTACCCAACAGCGGGCTCACAGTCCTGGCCCTTCCTTGGTATAGAGACGGTCCCTACCCAACGAGGGGCTCGCAGCCTTGGGGAGACCGACAGCAAAACAGGGGTTGTATCGTGAGCGCTCAGTAAATAGGACGGCAGGAACGGACGCGTCCCCGGCGCTGTCTTGCAGAGCACGCAGTACTACGACATGCGCTGGTCCTGCGAGCACCTGATCATGGTGTGGGTCAACGCCTTCGTCATGCTGACGGCCCAGCTGTTGCCGCCCAAGTATTGCGACCTGCTGCACCGGGCCGCCGCCCACCTGGGCAGCTGGCAGAAGCTCGAACACGGCTCCTACAGCAACGCGCCGCAGCACATGTGAGACACCCCCCACCCCACTCCCCGCCCCCTCCACACACGCCCCCGCGGCCTAGCAGTCAGAACCCGCGTGGCTCGGTGGAAAGAGCCCGGGCTCTGGAGTCAGAGGTCGTGGGTTCAAATCCCGGCTCTGCCACTCAGCTGGGTGACTTTGGGCCAGTCACTTCACTTCTCTGGGCCTCAGTTCCCTCATCTGCAAAATGGGGGTGAAGACTGTGAGCCCCCCCGTGGGACAACCTGATCACCTTGTATCCTCCCCAGCGCTTAGAAGCGGCGTGGCTCGGTGGAAAGAGCCCGGGCTCTGGAGTCAGAGGTCATGGGTTCAAATCCCTGCTCTGCCAGTTGTCAGCTGGGTGACTTTGGGCAAGTCACTTCACTTCTCTGGGCCTCAGTTCCCTCATCTGCAAAATGGGGGTGAAGACTGTGAGCCCCCCCGTGGGACAACCTGATCACCTTGTATCCTCCCCAGCGCTTAGAAGCGGCGTGGCTCGGTGGAAAGAGCCCGGGCTTTGGAGTCAGAGGTCGTGGGTTCAAATCCCGGCTCCGCCACTTGTCAGCTGGGTGACTTTGGGCCAGTCACTTCACTTCTCTGGGCCTCAGTTCCCTCATCTGCAAAATGGGGGTGAAGACTGTGAGCCCCCCCGTGGGACAACCTGATCACCTTGTAACCTTCCCAGAGCTTAGAACAGTGCTTTGCACATAGTAAGCGCTTAATAAATGCCGTCATCATTATTATTATTATTATTATTATTATTAGAAGGGTGCTTTGCACATAGTAAGCGCTTAATAAATGCCATCATTAATTAATTAATTAACCCAGGCCTGGGACTCAGAAGGACCTGGGTTCTAATCCCTGCTCTGCCGCTTGTCCTAATAATGATGGCATTTGTTAAGCACTTGCTGTGTGCGAAGCACTGTTCTAAGCGCTGGGGAGGATGCAAGGTGATCAGGTTGTCCCATGGGGGGCTCAAAGTCTTCATCCCCATTTTCCAGATGAGGGAACTGAGGCTCAGAGAATAATGATAATAATAATGATGGCATTTGTTAAGCGCTTGCTATGTGCCAAGCACTGTTCTAAGCACTGGGGAGGATACAAGGTGATCAGGTTGTCCCATGGGGGGCTCACGGTCTTCATCCCCATTTTACAGATGAGGGAACTGAGGCTTAGAGAATAATAATAATAATAATAATAATGATGGTGGCATTTGTTAAGCGCTTTCTATGTGCCAAGCACTGTTCTAAGCGCTGGGGAGGATACAAGGTGATCAGGTTGTCCCACGGGGGGCTCACGATCTTCATCCCCATTTTACAGATGAGGGAACTGAGGCTTAGAGAATAATAATAATAATAATGGTGGTATTTGTTAAGCGCTTGCTATGTGCCAAGCACTGTTCTAAGCACTGGGGAGGATACAAGGTGATCAGGTTGTCCCACGGGGGGCTCGCGGTCTTCATCCCCATTTGACAGATGAGGGAACTGAGGCCCGGAGAAGTGAAGTAACTTGCCCAAAGTCACCCAGCTGACAATTGGCGTAGCCGGGATTCGAACCCATGACCTCTGACTCCCAAGCCCGGGCTCTTTCCGTTGAGCCACACTGCCTGACCTTAGTCAAGTCACTTGGCTTCTCTGGGCCTCAGCTCCCCCGTCTGGAAAACGGGGATGGGGGCCGTGTCCGACCCCGGGGCCCAGTACGGCGCCTGGCACATAGCGAGCGCTCGACGGACACCGTCGCGGTTATCATTAGTGTGAAATTCCCAGTCTTCGGATGAGCATTCATTCATTCATTCAATCGTATTTATTGAGCACTTACTGTGTGCAGAGCACTGTACTAAGCGCTTCCTCCCTTGAAGGCCCTACTGAGAGCTCACCTCCTCCAGGAGGCCTTCCCAGACTGAGCCCCCTCCTTCCCCACCCGCCTTACCTCCTTCCCTTCCCCACAGCACCCGTATATATGTTTTTACGTATTTATTACTCTATTTATTTTACTTGTACATATTCCATTATTTTATTTTGTTACTATGTTTGGTTTTGTTCTCTGTCTCTCCCTTCTAGACTGTGAGCCCACTGTTGGGTAGGGACCGTCTCTAGATGTTGCCAACTTGGACTTTCCAAGCACTCTGCACACAGTAAGCGCTCAATAAATACGATTGATTGATGGATTGATTGGGAAGTACAAGTTGGAAACATATAGAAACGGTCCCTACCCAACAACGAGCTCATGGTCTAGAGGGGGAGACAGACATTAATCACAAATAGCTAAAACAATCAATTACACATATCTACAGATAGATACAGTATCAGATACAGATACAGATATGTACAGATACCTGTATATATGTTTGTACCTATTCGTTATTTATTTATTTATTTTACTTGTACATATCTATTCTATTTATTTTACAGATACAAATATATACAGATACCTGTATATATGTTTGTACCTATTCGTTATTTATTTATTTATTTTACTTGTACATATCTATTCTACTTATTTTACAGATACAGATATATACAGATACCTGTATATATGTTTGTACCTATTCATTATTTATTTATTTTACTTGCACATATCTATTCTACTTATTTTACAGATACAGATATATACAGATACCTGTATATATGTTTGTACCTATTCATTATTTATTTATTTATTTTACTTGTACATATCTATTCTACTTATTTTACAGATACAGATATATACAGATACCTGTATATATGTTTGTACCTATTCATTATTTATTTATTTTACTTGCACATATCTATTCTACTTATTTTACAGATACAGACATATACAGATACCTGTATATATGTTTGTACCTATCCATTATTTATTTATTTATTTTACTTGTACATATCTATTCTATTTATTTTACAGATGCAGATATATACAGATACCTGTATATATGTTTGTACCTATTCATTATTTATTTATTTATTTTACTTGTACATATCTATTCTATTTATTTTACAGATACAGATATATACAGATACCTGTATATATGTTTGTACCTATCCATTATTTATTTATTTATTTTACTCGTACATATCTATTCTATTTATTCTATTTTGTTAAGATGTTTGGTTTTCGTTCTCCATCTCCCCCTTCTAGACTGTGAGCCCACTGTTGGGTAGGGACCAACTTGGACTTCCCAAGCGCTCTGCACACAGTAAGCGCTCAATAAATACGACCGATTGATTGGGAAGTACAAGTTGGAAACATATAGAGACGGTCCCTACCCAACCACGAGCTCACGGTCTAGAGGGGGAGGCAGACATTAATCACAAATAGCTAAAATAATCAGTTACAGATATCTACAGATAGATACAGTATCAGATACAGACATATACAGATACCTGTATATATGTTTGTACCTATCCATTCTTTATTTATTTATTTTACTTGTACATATCTATTCTATTTATTTTAAAGATAAAGATATATACAGATGCCTGTATATATGTTTGTACCTATTCATTATTTATTTATTTATTTTACTTGTACATATCTATTCTACTTATTTTACAGATACAGATATATACAGGTACCTGTATATATGCTTGTACATATTCATTATTTATTGATTTATTTTACTTGTACGTAGCTATTCTATTTATTTTACAGATACAGATATATACAGATACGTGTATATATGTTTGTACACATTCATTATTTATTTATTTTACTTGCACATAGCTATTCTATTTATTTTACAGATACAGATATATACAGATACCTGTATATATGTTTGCACCTATCCATTATTTATGTATTTATTTTACTTGTACATATCTATTCTACTTATTTTACAGATACAGACATATACAGATACCTGTATATATGTTTGTACCTCTCCATTATTTATTTATTTATTTTACTTGTACATATCTATTCTATTTATTTTACAGATACAGATATATACAGATACCTGTATATATGTTTGCACCTATCCATTATTTATGTATTTATTTTACTTGTACATATCTATTCTACTTATTTTACAGATACAGACATATACAGATACCTGTATATATGTTTGTACCTCTCCATTATTTATTTATTTATTTTACTTGTACATATCTATTCTATTTATTTTACAGATACAGATATATACAGATACCTGTATATATGTTTGTACACATTCATTATTTATTTATTTATTTATTTTGCTTGTACGTATCTATTCTATTTATTTTACAGATACAGATATATACAGATACCTGTATATACGTTTGTACATATCCATTATTTATTTATTTATTTTACTTGTACGTATCGATTCTATTTTATTTTGTTAAGATGTTTGGTTTTGTTCTCTATCTCCCCCTTCTAGACTGTGAGCCCACTGCTGGGTAGGGACCGTCTCTAGATGTTGCCGACTTGGACTTCCCAAGTGCTCTGCACACAGTAAGCGCTCAATAAATACGATTGATCGATTGATTGATTGATTAATTGGGAAGTACAAGTTGGAAACATATAGAGACGGTCCCTACCCAACAACGAGCTCACGGTCTAGAGGGGGAGACAGACATTAATCACAAATAGCTAAAACAATCAATTACAGATATCTACAGATAGATACAGTGTCAGATACAGATATATACAGGTACCTGTATATATGTTTGTACCTATTCATTATTCATTTATTTATTTATTTTACTTGTACATATCTATTCTATTTACAGATACAGATATATACAGATACCTGTATATATGTTTGTACCTATCCATTTATTTATTTATTTTACTTGTACATATCTATTCTATTTACAGGTACAGATATATACAGATACCTGTATATATGTTTGTACCTATTCATTATTTACTTATTTATTTTACTTGTACATATCTATTCTATTTATTTTACAGATGCAGATATATACAGATACCTGTATATATGTTTGTACCTATCCATTATTTATTTATTTATTTTACTTGTACATATCTATTCTACTTATTTTACAGATACAGACATATACAGATACCTGTATATATGTTTGTACCTATTCATTATTTCTTTATTTATTTTACTTGTACATATCTATTCTACTTATTTTACAGATACAGACATATACAGATACCTGTATATATGTCTGTACCTATTCATTATTTATTTATTTATTTATTTTACTTGCACATATCTATTCTATTTATTTTACAGATACAGATATCTACAGATACCTGCATATATGTTTGTACCTATCCATTATTTATTTATTTATTTTACTTGTACATATCTATTCTACTTATTTTACAGATACAGACATATACAGATACCTGTATATATGTTTGTACCTATTCATTATTTATTTATTTACTTGTACATATCTATTCTATTTATTTTACAGATACAGATATATACAGATACCTGTATATATGTTTGTACCTATCCATTATTTATTTATTTATTTATTTATTTTACTTGTACATATCTATTTTACAGGTACAGATATATACAGACACCTGTATATATGTTTGTACCTATTCATTATTTATTTTACTTGTACATATCTATTCTATTTTTTACAGATATATACAGATACCTGTATATATGTTTGTACCTATCCATTATTTATCTATTTATTTTACTCGTACATATCTATTCTATTTATTTTATTTTGTTGATATGTTTGGTTTTCGTTCTCCGCCTCCCCCTTCTAGCCTGTGAGCCCGCCGTTGGGTAGGGACCGTCTCCAGATGTTGCCAAGCGCTGAGTCCAGCGCTCCGCACACAGTAAGCGCTCAATAAATACGATCGATCGATCGATCGATCCATCTGCGCCGTGGGGAGTCGTTCATTCAGTCGCACGAGCAAAGCGGGGCGCGCGGCCCCAACCCCGCCGCGCGTCCCAACGCCCCCGGGTCTCGCCGCGTTTCCGGAACCCGCTTCCCCCCGGGAATCCCGTTGCCAAGGTGACGGTGGTCTCCGCGTCTCCATCCCTGTGTCTCTCCCTCCAGCTGGTCGGAAAGCACCATATGGCCTCAGGGAGTATTGGTCCGTCACAGTCGCTGCCTCTACCGGGCCGTGGGCCCCCATAACGTAGCCGTGCCTTCGGACGTCTCCCACGCCCGCTTCTACGCAAGTATCTCGCGGCCTCCGGCCTCGTCCGGTCGGTCGTATTTATTGAGCGCCCGCCGGGTGCAGAGCACTGCACTGAGCGCTCGGGAGGGGACAGACCCGGGGGGCCGACCGCGTTACCCCGAGCGGGCGGGATCTGGGATTTTCGACCCCCTTTATCCAGCGATTCCCACCCGGACCGCCTCTGATAATGATGGTGTTTGTTAATAATCATAATAATGATGGCTTTGCACATAATAAGCGCTTAACAAACACCATCATTATTATTATTATTATTATTAAGCGCTTACTATGTGCGAAGCACTGTTGTAAGCGCTGCGGAGGTTACAGGGTGAGGAGGGTGCCCCACGGGGGGCTCACAGTCTTCAGCCCCATTTTACAGATGAGGGAACTGAGGCACAGAGAAGTGACTTTTTTTTTTTTTTTTTTACTCTAATTTATCTGTACATATCTGTTCTATTTATTTTATTTTGTTAGTATGTTTGGTTTCGTTCTCTGTCTCCCCCTTTTAGACTGTGAGCCCACTGTTGGGTAGGGACTGTCTCTATATGTTGCCAATTTGTACTTCCCAAGCGCTTAGTACAGTGCTCTGCACATAGTAAGCGCTCAATAAATACGATTGATGATGATGATGATGATGATGACTTGCCCAAGTCTCCCCCTTCTAGACTGTGAGCCCGTTTATGGGTAGGGACCGTCTCTATATGTTGCTGATTTGTACTTCCCAAGCGCTTAGTACAGTGCTCTGCACACAGTAAGCGCTCAATAAATACGATTGAATGAATGAATAATAATGATAGTATTTGTTAAGCGCTTACTATGTGCGAAGCACTGTTGTAAGCGCTGCAGAGGTCACAGGGTGAGGAGGGTGCCCCACGGGGGGCTCACAGTCTTCAGCCCCATTTTACAGATGAGGGAACTGAGGCACAGAGAAGTGACTTGCCCAAAGTCACAGGACTGACAATTGGCGGAGCCGGGGTTTGAACCCATGACCTCCGACTCCAAAGCCTGGGCTCTTTCCATTGAGCCACGCTGCTGTTAATAATAATAATAATGATAGTATTTGTTAAGCGCTTACTATGTGCCAAACACTGTACTAAGCGCTTGGGAGAGCGCAGTAGAGACCGAGCTAATCCCCAATAAGGAAGACCCCCCCCAGCCTCAATTTAACACTGTACTAAGCGCTTGGGAGAGCTCAGTAGAGACCGAGCTAATCCCCAATAAGGAAGACACCCCCCCCCCCACCCCCACCGCCTCAGTTTACGGCCGGATCTTTCCATTCATTTGTTCATTCAGTCGTATTTATTGAGCGCTGACCGCACTGTATTAATTAATAATGGTGTTCATTAAGCGCTTACTATGTGCCAAACACTGTACTAAGCGCTTGGGAGAGCTCAGTAGAGACCGAGCTAATCCCCAATAAAGGAGACCCCCCCCCGCCTCAATTTACGGCCGGGTCTTTCCATTTATTTGTTCATTCAGTTGTATTTATTGAGCGCTGACCGTGTGCAGAGCACTGTATTAATAATGGTGTTCATTAAGCACTTACTATCAATCAATCAATTGTATAGGTGTTCATTAAGCGCTTACTATGTGCCAAACACTGTACTAAGCGCTTGGGAGAGCGCAGTAGAGACCGAGCTAATCCCCAATAAGGAAGACCCCCACCCCCCGCCTCAATTTACTGCCGGATCTTTCCATTCATTTGTTCATTCAGTCGTATTTATTGAGCGCTGACCGTGTGCAGAGCACTGTATTAATTATGGTGTTCATTAAGCGCTCACTATGTGCGAAACACTGTACTAAGCTCTTGAGAGAGCTCAGTAGAGACTGAGCTAATCCCCAATAAGGAAGACCCGACCCCCCCCCACCGCCTCAATTTACGGCCGGATCTTTCCATTCATTCGTTCGTTGTCATATTTATTGAGCGCTGACCATGTGCAAAGCACTTTATTAATAATGGTGTTCATTAAGCGCTTACTATGTGCCAAGCACTGTACTAAGCGCTTGGGAGAGTGCAGTAGAACACTAAACGGGCACATTCCCTGCCCACAATGAGCGGACAGTCTAGAGGGGGAGATGGGCATCAAGCTGTTCCCTGGACCGTTGTCTGCCTCTCCCGCGGCCAAGTGGTTAAATCCCGGGCCCGAGAGAAGGACCCGGGTTCTAATCCCGCCTCCGCCGCCCGTCTGCCGCTGTGCGACCTTGGGCGAGTCCCGTCCCCTCTCTGAGCCTCGGTGACCTCATCTGCGAAATGGGGGTGAAGACCAGGACGCGGGCTGTGGATTGCGGAGAAGCAGCGTGGCTCAGTGGAAGGAGCCCGGGCTTTGGAGTCCGAGGTCGCAGGTTCAAATCCCGACTCCGCCAATTGTCAGCTGGGTGACTTTGGGCGAGTCGCTTCACTTCTCTGGGCCTCAGTTCCCTCATCTGCAAAATGGGGCTGAAGACTGTGAGCCCTTTGTGGGATAACCTGATCATCTTGTATCCCCCCAGCGCTTAGAACAGTGCTTCGCACATAGTAAGCAGCATGGTTCAGCGGAAAGAGCCCAGGCTTTGGAATCAGAGGTCATGGGTTTGAATTCCTACTCTGCCACGTGTCTGCCGTGTGACCTGGGGCAAGTCACTTCACTTCCCGGAGCCTCAGTTCCCTCATCTGTAAAATGGGGATGATGACTGTGAGCCCCCTGTGGGACAACCCGATCACCTTGTATCCCCCCCGCAGTGCTTAGAACGGTGCTTGGCACATAGTAAGCGCTTAAATGCCATCATCATCATCATCATCATCATCATCATCATCATCATCAATCGTATTTATTGAGTGCTTACTGTGTGCAGGGCACTGTACTAAGCGCTTGGGAAGTACAAATTGGCAACATATAGAGACAGCCCCTACCCAACAGTGGGCTCACAGTCTAAAAGGGGGCTCACAGTCCAAAAGGGGGCTATCATCAGCAGTAAGCGCTTAACAAATGCGCCATCATTATCAAGCGCTTAACAAATGCCATCATCATCAGTAAGCGCTTAATCAATCAATCAATCGTATTTATTGAGCGCTTACCATGTGCAGAGCACTGTACTAAGCGCTTGGGAAGTACAAATTGGCAACATACAGAGACAGTCCCTACCCAACAGTGGGCTCACAGTCTAAAAGGGGGCTCACAGTCTAAAAGGGGGCTATCATCATCAGTAAGCGCTTAACAAATGCGCCATCATCATCAGTAAGTGCTTAATCAATCAATCAATCGTATTTACTGAGCGCTTACTATGTGCAGAGCACTGTACTAAGCGCTTGGGAAGTACAAATTGGCAACATACAGAGACAGTCCCTACCCAAGAGTGGGCTCACAGTCTAAAAGGGGGCTATCATCATCAGTAAGCGCTTAACAAATGCGCCATCATTATCAAGCGCTTAACAAATGCCACCATCATCAGTAAGCGCTTAATCAATCAATCAATCAATCGTATTAATTGAGCGCTTACTAAGTGCAGAGCACTGTACTAAGCGCTTGGGAAGTACAAATTAGCAGCATATAGAGACAGTCCCTACCCAACAGTGGGCTCACAGTCTAAAAGGGGGCTCACAGTCCAAAAGGGGGCTATCATCATCAGTAAGCGCTTAACAAATACGCCGTCATATCAAGCGCTTAACAAATGCCATCATCATCAGTAAGTGCTTAATCAATCAATCAATCGTATTTATTGAGCGCTTGCTATGTGCAGAGCACTGTACTAAGCGCTTGGGAAGTACAAATTGGCAACATATAGAGACAGTCCCTACCCAACAGTGGGCTCACAGTCTAAAAGGGGGCTATCATCATCAGTAAGCGCTTAACAAATGCGCCATCATTATCAAGCGCTTAACAAATGCCATCATCATCAGTAAGTGCTTAATCAATCAATCAATCGTATTTATTGAGCGCTTACTATGTGCAGAGCACTGTACTAAGCGCTTGGGAAGTACAAATTGGCAACATACAGAGACAGTCCCTACCCAACAGTGGGCTCACAGTCTAAAAGGGGGCTATCATCATCAGTAAGCGCTTAACAAATGCGCCATCATTATCAAGCGCTTAACAAATGCCATCATCATCAGTAAGCGCTTAATCAATCAATCGTATTTATTGAGCGCTTACCATGTGCAGAGCACTGTACTAAGCGCTTGGGAAGTACAAATTGGCAACATATAGAGACAGTCCCTACCCAACAGTGGACTCACAGTCTAAAAGGGGGCTCACAGTCTAAAAGGGGGCTATCATCATCAGTAAGCGCTTAACAAATGCGCCATCATTATCAAGCGCTTAACAAATGCCATCATCATCAGTAAGCGCTTAATCAATCAATCAATCAATCGTATTTATTGAGCGCTTACCATGTGCAGAGCACTGTACTAAGCGCTTGGGAAGTACAAATTGGCAACATACAGAGACAGTCCCTACCCAGCAGTGGGCTCACAGTCTAAAAGGGGGCTATCATCATCAGTAAGCGCTTAACAAATGCGCCATCATTATCAAGCGCTTAACAAATGCCATCATCATCAGTAAGCGCTTAATCAATCAATCAATCAATCGTATTTATTGAGTGCTTACTAAGTGCAGAGCACTGTACTAAGCGCTTGGGAAGTACAAATTGGCAACATATAGAGACAGTCCCTACCCAACAGTGGGCTCACAGTCTAAAAGGGGGCTATCATCATCAGTAAGCGCTTAACAAATGCGCCATCATTATCAAGCGCTTAACAAATGCCATCATCATCAGTAAGCGCTTAATCAATCAATCAATCGTATTTATTGAGCGCTTACTATGTGCAGAGCACTGTACTAAGCGCTTGGGAAGTACAAATTGGCAACATATAGAGACAGTCCCTACCCAACAGTGGGCTCACAGTCTAAAAGGGGGCTCACAGTCTAAAAGGGGGCTATCATCATCAGTAAGCGCTTAACAAATGCGCCATCATTATCAAGCGCTTAACAAATGCCATCATCATCAGTAAGCGCTTAATCAATCAATCGTATTTATTGAGCGCTTACCATGTGCAGAGCACTGTACTAAGCGCTTGGGAAGTACAAATTGGCAACATATAGAGACAGTCCCTACCCAACAGTGGGCTCACAGTCTAAAAGGGGGCTATCATCATCAGTAAGCGCTTAACAAATGCGCCATCATTATCAAGTGCTTAACAAATGCCATCATCATCAGTAAGTGCTTAATCAATCAATCAATCAATCGTATTTATTGAGCGCTTACCATGTGCAGAGCACTGTACTGAGCGCTTGGGAAGTACAAATTGGCAACATACAGAGACAGTCCCTACCCAACAGTGGGCTCACAGTCTAAAAGGGGGCTCACAGTCTAAAAGGGGGCTATCATCATCAGTAAGCGCTTAACAAATGCCATCATTATTAAGCGCTTAACAAATGCCATCATCATCAGTAAGTGCTTAATCAATCAATCAATCGTATTTATTGAGCGCTTACCATGTGCAGAGCACTGTACTAAGCGCTTGGGAAGTACAAATTGGCAACATATAGAGACAGTCCCTACCCAACAGTGGGCTCACAGTCTAAAAGGGGGCTATCATCATCAGTAAGCGCTTAACAAATGCGCCATCATTATCAAGCGCTTAACAAATGCCATCATCATCAGTAGGTGCTTAATCAATCAAGCAATTGTATTTATTGAGTGCTTACTAAGTGCAGAGCACTGTACTAAGCGCTTGGGAAGTACAAATTGGCAACATATAGAGACAGTCCCTACCCAAGAGTGGGCTCACAGTCTAAAAGGGGGCTATCATCATCAGTAAGCGCTTAACAAATGCGCCATCATTATCAAGCGCTTAACAAACGCCATCATCATCAGTAAGTGCTTAATCAATCAAGCAATCGTATTTATTGAGCGCTTACTAAGTGCAGAGCACTGTACTAAGCGCTTGGGAAGTACAAATTGGCAACATATAGAGACAGTCCCTACCCAACAGTGGGCTCACAGTCTAAAAGGGGGCTATCATCATCAGTAAGCGCTTAACAAATGCGCCATCATTATCAAGCGCTTAACAAATGCCATCATCATCAGTAAGCGCTTAATCAATCAATCAATCGTATTTATTGAGCGCTTACTATGTGCAGAGCACTGTACTAAGCGCTTGGGAAGTACAAATTGGCAACATATAGAGACAGTCCCTACCCAACAGTGGGCTCACAGTCTAAAAGGGGGCTCACAGTCTAAAAGGGGGCTATCATCATCAGTAAGCGCTTAACAAATGCGCCATCATTATCAAGCGCTTAACAAATGCCATCATCATCAGTAAGCGCTTAATCAATCAATCGTATTTATTGAGCGCTTACCATGTGCAGAGCACTGTACTAAGCGCTTGGGAAGTACAAATTGGCAACATATAGAGACAGTCCCTACCCAACAGTGGGCTCACAGTCTAAAAGGGGGCTCACAGTCCAAAAGGGGGCTATCATCATCAGTAAGCGCTTAACAAATGCGCCATCATTATCAAGCGCTTAACAAATGCCATCATCATCAGTAAGTGCTTAATCAATCAATCAATCAATCGTATTTATTGAGCGCTTACCATGTGCAGAGCACTGTACTGAGCGCTTGGGAAGTACAAATTGGCAACGTACAGAGACAGTCCCTACCCAACAGTGGGCTCACAGTCTAAAAGGGGGCTGACAGTCTAAAAGGGGGCTATCATCATCAGTAAGCGCTTAACAAATGCCATCATTATTAAGCGCTTAACAAATGCCATCATCATCAGTAAGTGCTTAATCAATCAATCAATCGTATTTATTGAGCGCTTACCATGTGCAGAGCACTGTACTAAGCGCTTGGGAAGTACAAATTGGCAACATATAGAGACAGTCCCTACCCAACAGTGGGCTCACAGTCTAAAAGGGGGCTATCATCATCAGTAAGCGCTTAACAAATGCGCCATCATTATCAAGCGCTTAACAAATGCCATCATCATCAGTAAGTGCTTAGTCAATCAAGCAATTGTATTTATTGAGCGCTTACTAAGTGCAGAGCACTGTACTAAGCGCTTGGGAAGTACAAATTGGCAACATATAGAGACAGTCCCTACCCAAGAGTGGGCTCACAGTCTAAAAGGGGGCTATCATCATCAGTAAGCGCTTAACAAATGCGCCATCATTATCAAGCGCTTAACAAACGCCATCATCATCAGTAAGTGCTTAATCAATCAAGCAATCGTATTTATTGAGCGCTTACTAAGTGCAGAGCACTGTACTAAGCGCTTGGGAAGTACAAATTGGCAACATATAGAGACAGTCCCCACCCAACAGTGGGCTTAACAAACGCCATCATTATTATTATTATTGGGTCCGACCGAGTGAGCCCGTATCCGCTCCGGCGCTTAGGGCAGCGCCCGGCACGTAGTAAGCGCCCGGCGAATACCATTTGAAAAACCAAACAGCCTCCACCGGGCGAGTCCGCCCGCTCGGAAGAGGGGAAGGGGAGTCGGGCGGACCCCTCCGGGCCGGGATGGCGGTCCGACGGAGCGCTGTACTGAACGCCCGTCCACCCTCCACCCCCGCAGTTCCTCTTCCACCGGCCGCTGCGACTGCTGAACGTGCTGCTCGTGATGGAGGGCGGCCTGGTGCTGTACCAGCTGTGCTCCCTGCTCCGCGCCGACAAGTGGAACCACACTCTGTCCCTGGCCCTCGTCCTCTTCTGCAACTACTACGTCTTCTTCAAGCTGCTGCGGGACCGCCTCGTCCTCGGCCGCGCCTACTCCTTCCCCGCCAACTACCGTCTCAAGGCCTGCTAGGCCCGCCGGCCCCCGCCACAGAGACTCTTTTCATACGGTTCTATTTTTTTCGGTTATCCCCCCCCTGTTTATAAGTATTTAAGATATTTTATATTTTGTATACGGTCGTGTTTCGCGAGGGGAGGGGGGGCTATTAAACGGCTCCGGAAACACGGCGCTCGGGCGTGGGTTTCGGGGGCGGGGGTCTCCGAGCCGGCCGGTCGGGCGTGTGGGGCGCGGAGCGCCGTGTACTGATAATAATAATGGCATTTATTGAGCGCTTACTATGTGCCAAGCACTGTTCTGAGGGCTGGGGAGGTTACAAGGCGATCAGGTTGTCCCACGGGGGGGCTCCCAGTCTTCATCCCCATTTTACAGATGAGGGAACTGAGGCCCGGAGAAATGAAGTGACTTGCCCAAAGTCACCCAGCTGACAATTGGCGGAGCCGGGGTTTGAACCCATAATAATAATCATGGTGGTATTAAGCGCTTACTATGTGCAAAGCACTGTTGGAAGCGCTGGGGAGGTCACAAGGTGATCAGGTTGTCCCACGGGGGGGCTCACAGTCTTCATCTCCATTTTCCAGATGAGGGAACTGAGGCCTGGAGAAATTGTGAATTGCCCAAAGTCACACAGCTGACAATTGGCGGAGACAGGGTTTGAACCCATGATAATAGTAATGATGGTATTAAGCGCTTAATATGTGCAAAGCACTCTTCTAAGGGCTGGAGAGGTTACAAGGTGATCAGGTTGTCCCACGGGGGGCTCACAGTCTTCATCCCCATTTTCCAGATGAGGGAACTGAGGCCCAGAGAAGTGAAGTGACTCGCCTAAAGTCACCCAGCTGACAATTGGCAGAGCCAGGGTTTGAACCCATAATAATAATAATGATGGTATTAAGCGCTTACTATGTGCAAAGCACCGTTCTAAGCGCTAGGGAGATCACAAGGTGATCAGGTTGTCCCACGGGGGGCTCACAGTCTTCATCTCCATTTTCCAGATGAGGGAACTGAGGCCCAGAGAAGTGAAGTGACTCACCCAAAGTCACACAGCTGACAATTGGTGGAGCCAGGGTTTGAACCCATAATAATAATGATGGTATTGGTTATGTGCTTACTACGTGCAAAGCACTGTTCTAATGGTGGCATTTATTAAGCGCTTACTATGTGCAAAGCACTGTTCTTAGCGCTGGGGAGTCTACAAGGTGATCAGATTGTCCCACGGGGGACTCACAGTCTTAATCCCCATTTTCCAGATGAGGTAACTGAGGCCTAGAGAAGTTAAGTGACTTGCCCAGAGTTACCCAGCTGACAGTTGGCGGAGCCGGGATTTGAACCCATGACCTCTGACTCCAAAGCCCGGGCTCTTTGCACTGAGCCACGCTGCTTCTCTACTGAGCGCTTGGGAGAGGGCGGTGGAACGATAAATGGGGTCATTCCCTGCCCGCCCCGAGTTGATAGTCTAGAGGGGGAGACGGGTGTTGAGCTATTGCCCGGAGCACGGGGGGCACAGGTGACGGGGCGGCGAGGGTCTGATTGGCTCCGTGGAGGTCTCCGGGTGGGCCATGGGGGGAATCCCGGCTCTCCCCCTGGCCTTTGGACCACGGGCCGGTTGCTCGGAAGTCTCTGGGCCTCAGTTTCCCCATCTGTGAAATGGGGACTAGAATGTCCGGGCGAGAGGGCGGCGGAGACCTCACGTCCACGGATGTCTCCAGGTGGGCCGTGGGGGAATCCCGGCTCTCCCCCTGGCCTGTTGGACCGCGGGCCGGTTGCTCGGATGTCTCTGGGCCTCAGTTTCCCCATCTGTGAAATGGGGACTAGAACGTCCGGGCGAGAAGGCGGCGGCGACCTCACATCCGTGGAAGTCTCCGGATGGGCTGTTGGGGAATCCCAGCTCACGTCCGCAGAGGTCTCCGGGTGGGCCGTGGGGGAATCCTGGCTCTCCCCCGGGCCTGTTGGACCGCGGGCCGGTCGCTCGGATGTCTCTGGGCCTCAGTTTCCCCATCTGTGAAATGGGGACTAGAACGTCCGGCCGAGAGGGCTGCAGAGACCTCACGTCCGCGGAAGTCTCCGGATGGGCCGTGGGGGAATCCCAGCTCACATCCGCGGAGGTCTCCGGGTGGGCCGTGGGGGAATCCCGGCTCTCCCCCTGGCCTGTTGGACCGCGGGCCGGTCGCTCGGATGTCTCTGGGCCTCAGTTTCCCCATCTGTGAAACGGGGAATAGAATACCCAGCCGGCGGCCGTGTGTCGGGGCGGGGGACGTGGGCCCGGTATGATTTTTCCGGCATCCACCCGAGCTAGCGCTTAGGAGGTAACGATAATAATAACGGTGGCATTTGTTAAGCGCTTACTACGTGCAAAGCACCGTTCTGAGCGCTGGGGAGGATACAAGGTGATGAGGTTGTCCCACGGGGGGCTCACGGGCTTCATCCCCGTTTTCCAGATGAGGGAACTGAGGCCCGGAGAAGCGAAGCGACTCGCCCAAAGTCACACGGCTAAGTGGCAGAGTTAGGACGCGGTGAGGGAGGGAGCGGCAGGGAACGGCCCCAGCTCGGGGGGCCGCTGGGCCCGAGCCGAACGGTTGCCCACCAGGCCCGGCGATCGGTCTTCGGCGACACCGGGGGCTCGTCCGGCCCGGTCAGACCACCCCCCGGCCACCCGCGACCCTCCGGTCCCTTTCCCATCACCACGACGGCCGCGTTGGCTACACCGTTTATTAGTAGGAGCTACAGAAACGTGGGCCCTTCGTTTCGACGCTACATTATCGCAGATCCGTAATCTACAACGCGCTTTCCCTCCGGACGTCGGGAAGACGGGCGAACGCGTCTGGATTAGTGCAAAGCAGCGGCGGGCGGGCCGTTTCCCGGACGCCCGCTCCCGGCCGACGCTCGGATCCCGAGACCCGGCCGGGCGGGCGGCGGAGATCCGGGGCCCGCTCTAAAGGGTGGGCGTCCGCGTCCCCCGGCTCGACGGTCGGCTCCTCCGGGGCCCCCAGCTCTATCCGACGCTTAGAACAGTGCTCTTGGGAGTCGGGGGAATGGCGTGGGTGCGTTTTGGGAATTTTCCCACGTGCTCGGGCCGGCGCTCCGCACGGTAGACGCTCAGTCTACTCCGCACGGAAGCTCCTTGACGGACGGTGGTGGACACCGCGAAGAGCAGCCGGGAGTCAGAAGCCCGGGCCTTCGATCCAGCTTCAGTCGCTCCTCCGTGCCTCAGTCTCTTCGTCTGTAAAACGGGCGTCCGATGCCTCCGACTTGGGACCCGGATCTCCCCAACGCCTAGGACAGTGCCTGTCGCCTAGTAAGCGCTTAACGAATACCATAGTAATAATACTGGGGGTCGGCAGATCGGGGGCGGAGACGGGGTCTTTTTCGACCCTCCCCTCGCTTAGAAGAGGGAACGTGTCCGCCGCTCTATCGGAGCGCTTAGCGCAGTGCTCCGCACGCAGTAAGCGCTCAATAAATACGATTGAACCAACGAACGAGTGGCTTGGCACCGATGCCAGGCTGGCCGCGTGGGGGTAAGGCCCAGGTGACCGTCGGCGGGAGGGCCGGGGGGTCTCTTCTTCGCTCGAGCCGTGGAAGAACAGCGGGGCCGGGAGAGGGGGGTCTTCACGCCCACCCCCTCCCCCCGTAAGCGCGGTTGGAAACCGAGGGAGTCCAAAGTCCAGTCCACCTGCAGTCGCTCCATAAATACATAGATTATACCCCAAATAACGCAAAATAACACGTTAACAAGCCGAGACGGAGTTTCCGATCAATAGCACGGGCTCCGGCTTGGCAGGTTAATACGGAAAAGATCCCGGGGCCGGGTCAGAGGCGAAAGCGCGAGGCGTCCGAGGGTGACGGGTGGAGCCCGGGCCTGGGGGTCGGAAGGTCGTGGGTTCTAATTCCGGCTACGGTGTAGTCGCCTCGGGCGAGTCGCTTCTCTGGGCCTCGGTTCCCTCGTTTGTAAAACGGGGATGGAGACTGGGAACCCCGCGTGGGGCGGGGATCGGGTCCGGGCCGATCCTTTCGTATCCACCCCGGCGCTTAGGACAGTGCTTCGCACAAAGTGAGCGCTTACGAATGCCGTAGAAAAGGATTTGGCCAAGCGTGAGGCGAGCGCCCCGTCTACCGGGCCCGGAGGACGAGGACCCAGGCACCCGCTTCTCCCCTAATCGGTAGGTCGGCCCCCGGTGCGGGAGACGTGTGCCCGGTGGGGCCCGGTTTGGCTCTCCCAGCGGGAAGGACCCCAGCCCCGCTGGAGGGGTGGGAGACATCATTGACCCCTGACCCGTCTCCCCAGTAGGCCCCGTGGGGAGTCCGGCCTGGCGTCCTTCTGACTCCGAGCGCGGTCAGTCGGCGGCGAGGAGGTGGGCTTCGCCTTGGGGGCCGGCGGGGAGATTTGGGGGGCCGGCGGCCCACCGCCCCCATCACCCCGGGTGACGTTGGATCGGCCCCCGACCCCTCCAAGGAGGCGAGACCCTCCAGGGCTCATCCAAGGGAGGCTTGACGACGCCATCGCGGGGGGCGCGGGTTTGGGGGGGGTTCGCGTCGACTTTTCATCGGTTAAGGTTGGGAGGGAGGCGGGGGAGACCCCTCTCTACTAGGGGGGCGGGGGCCGTGCTGAGCGTTTCAGCACCTCGTCCCCCCCCCGAGGGGAGCGGGCGAGGCCTGCTCGGCCGAAGCGTGCCCTGCCACGTCGGCGGGCCAGGTGAGGCCGACGGGAGGAAGGCCCTCGCCCAGGAGGAAGCCCCCCCGGAGACGGGCGGGCGGGCGGGCCTGGGTCTCTCCGGCCGCCGTCTCGTCCGCGGCGGAAGAGCGGGAACGAGAGCGGCCGCGGGGGTCTCGGGGGGGGCGTCCCCTACTCCGTCTGCCGTCCGCTCCGCCCGTCCAGGATGACCGACTTGCGCTGGGGCTGGTAGAAGCAGCTGGTGGAGGTCTCGAGCCGCTGGCCGTTCTTGGGGATGGTCATCTTGCTCCTCAGGCTGACCCACGGGGCCTCGCCCGGGGCGTCCGCCCCCCGGGGGTCGGCGGCCGGCGGGGGGTCCGTGACGGGGAAAGGAGGGCCCAGCAGGATCAGGCTCCGCGGTCGCCCCGGCCTGGCCCGGAAGAAGGGCGTGGAGCCCCCCGTGGGCCGCTCCATCTTGGAGGAGAGCGGGGCGCCCCCGGGCCTGCCCGCGTCCGACGCCCGCTTCCGACGGAGGACGGGGGCGGCCTGGGGGGCGGCCTCGGGGGGCGCCGGGGCCGAGCCGCTCGGGGCCCCTTCCTCCTCCTCCTCCTCCTCCTCGCCGCCTTCCTCGTCCCCGTGTCGGCCGGGGGGCGCCGGGGGGTCGGGGGCCGGGGGGCAGCGGCCGCGGCACCTCGGTGTACTGGACCTTCGGGGGGACGACGGGCACGGCCCGGGCCCGGCCCATGCGCAGCAGGAAAGAGGTGCGCACGGCCGCCACGCTGACCGGGGCCGAGTTGCGGCGGCCGGGGGCGGCGGGGGAGGCCGTGGCGGGGCCCGCGGCCTCCCCCGGGACCCCCGAGCCCGCGGCCTCGAAGGCGAAGAAGTCGGCGGCGGGGAAGGCCGCGTCCAGGTCGAGGGAGGCCGGCCGGGCCCGGGCGGGCGCGAAGGCCGGGGCCACGCGGCGGGCCTCCGGGCCCGGCCCCTCGCCGTCGGGGGGCTCTCGGGGCCGCGGGACGGGGCCCCCCGCCGGCCCCGCGCCGTCCAGGGAGAGGCTGCGGCCTAGCGGGGGCCGCGGCGGGGGCGGGGGCGGGGGGGTCCTCCGCCAGGGTGGGCGAGTGCAGGGGGCTGGTGACCCACTGCGGCTCCTCCCACGGCTCCTCCAGCTCCAGGCCCTGGGGCCCGCCGTCCGACAGCGCCTCGTCCTCGGGCCCGTCCGCGCCCGGCGGGGCCGGCTCCGGGCTCTCGGCCGGCCGGTCGGGGGTCCGGGGACGGTCCCGCGGCTCCCCCGGGACGGCCGGGGACGGGGACTCCGGGCCCGGGAGCTCCTCGGCCTCGACGATCTTCAGCTCGAGCTGCAGGGCCGGCCACGGGAGGCCGTCTCCGTCCTGGAAGACAGCGGCCGCCCGCCCGTCGGGGGGTCAGGGCGACGGTCTCCGGCCACGCCGGGTGACCTGGGCGGGTCACCTCCCCTCTCTGGGCCCCGGCGGTCACGCGTCCCACCCTCTCCGGGCGGAGATGGCCGTCCCCACCCGTTGGGTGGACTAGGCCGGCTCCTCACCTCTTCGGGGGCAACCGAGGGCTCGGGCTGGGCCAGTTGCCACGCGTCTCCCGCTCCGGCCGGGTCTGGGTCCCTCTCCGGGAGCGGTCCGACGACGACGACACCGTGGTGGCCGCCGGCCTCCGGCTCCCGGCGTTCCTCCTCCTCGGCCGCCGAATCCGGCCGTGCGCCGGCCCCCGTCGTCTCCTCGGGAACCGAAGCTGAGAGGGAGAAGACACAGACACCCAGACACACACACAACACGCACACTCAGTCTGCACGGCCGCAGGCTCCTTGGGCCTTCGTTATCCTCACTGGGATTTGCTAATAATAATAATTTTGGTATCAGTTCGGCGCTTGCACTGTCCTAAGCGCTGGGGAAGATATAAGGTGATCATTTGTCATTCATTCATTCGTATTTATTGAGCGCTTACTGTGTGCAAAGCACCGTTCTAAGCGCCGGGGAAGATATAAGGGGATCATTTGTCATTCATTCAGTCGTATTTATTGAGCGCTTACTGTGTGCAAAGCACCGTTCTAAGCGCCGGGGAGGATGCAAGGGGATCAGGTTGTCCCACGTGAGGCTCACAGTCTTCACCCCCATTTTACAGATGAGGTCACCGAATAATGATAATAATAACGGCATTTATCAAGCGCTTACTATACGCAAAGCGCTGAGAGAAGGTAAGCGACTCTCACAGAGTCACACAGCTGACAAGTGGCGGAGTCGGGATTAGAACCCACGATTTACTACTACTATTTATTTTATTTCGTTCATCTTTTTTGTCGTCCAGTCTCCCCCCTTCTAGACCGTGAGCCCGTCGTTGGGTAGGGACCGTCTCTCGATGTTGCCAACTTGGGCTTCCCGGGCGCTTAGTCCGGTGCTCCGCACCCCTCTCCATCCCCCCATCTTACCTCCCTCCCTTCCCCACAGCACCTGTATATATGTATATATGTTTGTACGTATTTTTTTTACTCTATTTATTTAATTTATTTCTACATATCTATTCTATTTTATTTTGTTAGTATGTTTGGTTTTGTTCTCTGTCTCCCCCTTTTAGACTGTGAGCCCACTGTTGGGTAGGGACTGTCTCTAGATGTTGCCAATTTGTACTTCCCAAGCGCTTAGTACAGTGCTCTGCACATAGTAAGCGCTCAATAAATACGATTGATGATGATAGTAAGCGCTCAATCAATACAGTTGAATGAATCAATTTCCACTGAGCCCCGCCGCCTGGTGACTCGCCCAAGGTCACACCTGCTGAGCGGCAGAGCCGGGATTAGAACCCGGGCCCGGGAGTCGGAAGGCCTCGAATCCCGGCCCCGCCGCCTGCCAGCCGGGTGACCTCGGGCCGGTCGCTTAATGATCGTAACGAGGCCTTCATTAAGCGCTTACTACGTGCGAAGCGCTGTTCTAAGCGCTGGTCCGCCTTCCCCGGGCCTCGGTTCCCTCCGGCGGAGACGGAGGCCGTGAACAGACGGGACGGGGGTGAGAAGCGGTGTGGCTCGATGGAAAGAACCCGGGCTTTGGAGTCAGAGGTCACGGGTTCAAATCCCGGCTCCGCCACTTGTCAGCTGTGTGACTTTGGGCAAGTCACTTCACTTCTCTGGGCCTCAGTGACCTCATCTGTAAAACGGGGATTAAGATTGTGAGTCCCACATGGGACAACTTGATCGCTTTGTATCCCCCCAGCGCTTAGAACAGTGCTTTGCACATAGTAAGCGCCTAACAAACTATTAGAGAAGCAGTGTGGCTCAATGGAAAGAGCCCGGGCTTTGGAGTCGGAGGTCATGGGTTCAAATCCCAGCTCCGCCAATTGTCAGCTGGGTGGCTTTGGGCAAGTCACTTCACTTCTCTGGGCCTCAGTTACCTCATCTGTAAAACGGGGATTAAGATTGTGAGTCCCACATGGGACAACTTGATCGCTTTGTATCCCCCCAGCGCTTAGAACAGTGCTTTGCACATAGTAAGCGCCTAACAAATTATTAGAGAAGCAGTGTGGCTCAATGGACAGAGCCCAGGCTTTGGAGTCGGAGGTCATGGGTTCAAATCCCGGCTCCACCAATTGTCAGCTGTGTGACTTTGGGCAAGTCACTTCACTTCTCTGGGCCTCAGTTACCTCATCTGTAAAACGGGGATTAAGATTGTGAGTCCCACATGGGACAACTTGATCGCTTTGTATCCCCCCCAGCGCTTAGAACAGTGCTTTGCACATAGTAAGCGCCTAACAAACTATTAGAGAAGCAGTGTGGCTCAATGGAAAGAGCCTGGGCTTTGGAGTCGGAGGTCATGGGTTCAAATCCCGGCTCCGCCAATTGTCAGCTGGGTGACTGGGCAAGTCACTTCACTTCTCGGTGCCTCAGTTCCCTCATCTGTAAAACGGGGATTAAGGCTGTGAGCCCCCCGTGGGACAACCTGATCACCTTCAATCAATCAATCAATCAATCAATCGTATTTATTGAGCGCTTACTATGTGCAGAGCACTGTACTAAGCGCTTGGGAAGTACAAATTGGCAACACATAGAGACAGTCCCTACCCAACAGTGGGCTCACAGTCTAAAAGTGTGGGGTCACCTTGTAACCTCCCCAGCGCTTAGAACAGTGCTTGGCCCAGAGTAAGCGCTTAATAAATGCCATCCTCCTCCTTACCCGCGGCCCGGCCGGGCGAGCGGCAAGGCGTGCTGTTGGCGCTGATGACGGCGGACACCCGCAAGGGCACGGACACGGCGAAGGGCTCCGAGATGTCCAGCGCCTGGCGCGGGGGCCGGGGGGACCCCTCGGGCCCGGGGAAGCGGCCCAAACCGGCCTGGGCCTGGGCCTGGGCCTGGGCCTGGGCCTGGGCCTGGGCCGCCCCCTCGCCCGACGTGTAGAACATAGCCAGCATCTTCGGGGGGCCTTGCTCCGGCTCCGGGGGCTGCAGGGCGCGGAACACCTTCAGCTGCTCGGGGGGCGGGCGGCCCGGGGGGCCGGGGCCTTGGCCGGGCCTTCCCTCCGCCGGCCCCCACGCGCCGGCCTCCTCCTCCTCGCCGCCGCTCGGCTCCCCGGGCCCGGCCGGGGGCCGCTTCGTGGCCGGGACGAAGAAGCCTCCGGTCGCCAAGGTCCGCTTCAGGACGCCCTTGGGGTCGTCCCCTGGGGGAGACGCCCCGAGGAGAGAAGAGGGTTAGAGGCTCGCCCTCTCCCCAACCTCGACGCCTCCCCGACTGCGGCCTCCTCTTCTCCCCGCTCCCTTTCTTCATCCCCCTCTCCCGGCCCGCCACCGCTTTCGTCCCCATCCCTCCTTTCTATTCCCGCCCGTCTCCCCCTCTAATAATGATAATAATAATAATAATGGCATTTATTAAGCGCTTACTATGTAAGGCCCTGCTGAGAGCTCACCTCCTCCAGGAGGCCTTCCCAGACTGAGCCCCTTCCTTCCTCTCCCCCTCGCCCCCCCCTCCATCCCCCCATCTTACCTCCTTCCCTTCCCCACAGCACCTGTATATATGGATATATGGTTGTACATATTTATTACTCTATTTATTTATTTATTTTACTTGTACATTTCTATCCTATTTATTTTATTTTGTTGGTATGTTTGGTTCTGTTCTCTGTCTCCCCCTTTTAGACTGTGAGCCCACTGTTGGGTAGGGACTGTCTCTATGTGTTGCCGATTTGTACTTCCCAAGCGCTTAGTACAGTGCTCTGCACATAGTATGCGCTCAATAAATACGATTGATTGATTGATTGATTGCAAAGCACTGTTCTAAGCGCTGGAGAGATTACAAGGTGATCAAGTTGTCCCACGGGGGGCTCACAGTCTTAATCCCCATTTTACAGATGAGGTAACTGAGGCACAGAGAAGCTACGTGACTTGCCCAAAGTCACACAGCTGACAATTGGCGGAGCCGGAATTCGAACCCATGACCTCTGACTCCAAAGCCCAAGCTCTTCCCACTGAGCCATGCTGCTTCTCTAATGTTATAATAATAACATTAATAATAACAATGTTAAGCGCTTACTCCGAGCCTCAGTGACCTCATCCGGAAAATGGGGATGAAGGCTGTCAGCCCCGCGTGGGACAGCTTGATGACCTTGTATCTAGACGGTGAGCCCGCTGTTGGGTAGGGACCGTCTCTATATAATGGCATTTTTATTAAGCGCTTACTATGTGCAAAGCACTGTTCTAAGCGCTGGGGGGATACGAGGTCACGAGGTGGTCCCACGTGGGGCTCACAGTCTTCATCCCCATTTGACAGATGAGGGAACTGAGGCCCAGAGAAGTGAAGCGACTCGCCCCAAGTCACACAGCTGACAAGTGGCAGAGCCGGGATTTGAACCCGTGATCTCTGACTCCAAAGCCCGGGCTCTTTTCAACTGAGCCACGCTGCTTCTCTATATGTTGCCAATTTGGACTTCCCAAGCGCTTAGTACAGTGCTCCGCACACAGTAAGCGCTCAATCAATCAATCAATCAATCGTATTTATTGAGCGCTTACTGTGTGCAGAGCACTGGACTAAGCGCTTGGGAAGTACAATAAATACGATTGATTGATTGATCATCATCATCAATCGTATTTATTGAGCGCTTACTATGTGCGGAGCACTGTACTAAGCGCTTGGGAAGTACAAATTGGCAACATATAGAGACAGTCCCTACCCAACAGTGGGCTCACAGTCTAAAAGGGGAATTGATTGATTGTATCTACGGTGCTCGGCCTATAGCGCTTAACAAATACCACAATAATAATGGTGTTAAGCGCTTACTATGTGCCGAGCACTGCTCTAAGCGCTGGGGAGGTTACAAGGTGATCGGGTTGTCCCACGGTGGGGGGGCTCGCGGTCTTCATCCCCATTTTCCAGATGAGGTCACTGAGGCCCGGAGAAGTGAAGTGACTTGCCCAAAGTCACGCAGCTAGACCGTCAGCTCGCGGTGGGCAGGGAGCCTGTCTGTTTACTGTTCTACTGTCCTCTCCCAAGCGCTCAATACAGCGCTCTGCCCACAGCGCTCAGTAAGTACGATTGATATCCGACAGTGATTCTGTCCCCCTTCCAAGCCTTATCGAAGGCCCGTCTCCTCCCAGAAGCCTTCCCTGACTGCGCCCTCCTTTCCTCTTCTCCCGCTCCCTTCCGCGTCCCCCCAATTTGTTCCCTTTCTTCACCCCCCCCGTCCCAGCCCCCAAACACTCACATCCCTCATTTATTTATTTCCCTTCACGTCTGTCTTCCCTTTTAGACGGGGGAAGCTCCTTGTGGCAGGGAATGTGACTATTTATTGTTCTCTCTGACTCTCCCAGGCGCTTAGTACAGTGCTCTGCACCCAGTAAGCTCACTGAGGGCAGGGAATGTGTTGATTGTTGCGTCGCCCTCTCCCAAGCGCTTAATACAGTGCTCTGCACAGAGTAAGCGCTCAATAAATCAATATGGTTGTTCATATTTATTATGGTTGTACATATTTATTACTCTATTTTACTTGTACATATCTATCCTATTTATTTTATTTTGTTGGTATGTTTGGTTTTGTTCTCTGTCTCCCCCTTCTAGACTGTGAGCCCACTGTTGGGTAGGGACTGTCTCTATGTGTTGCCAATTTGTACTTCCCAAGCGCTTAGTACAGTGCTCTGCACATAGTAAGCGCTCAATAAATACGATTGATGATGATAAATCGATAGGATGAATGAAGCGAGCGCTCAATAGATAGGACTGACTGACTGACCACCCTCAGGGAGTCCAGTATAGCCCGGGCCTCAGCGCAACCTGGCTCGTAAATGGGGGTGCTCGGGGTCGCTAGGCTGACGTGACCCATCGTGGCCTGACCCTTGACCCCTGACCCCTCAGTCAATCAATCGTATTTATTGAGCGCTTACTGTGTGCAGAGCACTGTACTAAGCGCTTGGGAAGTCCAAGTTGGCAACATATAGAGACGGTCCCTACCCAACAGCGGGCTCACAGTCCCTCACCTTCCACGGGCAGAGAGCACAGGGAATCCATGCTCTTCGCAGGCCGGATGGCGGCTTTTTCTGGAAAAGAGAGAGACGATTGCCAAGTTACGAATAACTCTGGGATTATTAGGCGCTTACTAAGTGTCAGGCACCCAACTAAGCACCCGGGGCGGATACGAGCGAGTTGGGTTGGACTTCCCGCCTTTATCCCCATTTTACAGATGAGGGAACCGAGGCCCAGAGAAGCGAAGCAGCGCGGCTGTCCAAGGGGAGGGAGTGACGTCTTTTCTACGCCTAGACTGGTAATAATAATAATAATGGTATTTGTTAAGCGCTTACTATATGCAAAGCACTGTACTAAGTGCTGGGGGGGATACAAGGTGATCAGGTTGTCCCCCATGGGGCTCCCAGTCTTCATCCCCATTTTCCAGATGAGGGAACTGAGGCCCAGAGAATAATAATAATAATAATAATGATGATGGCATTTATTAAGCGCTTACTATATGCAAAGCACTGTACTAAGTGCTGGGGGGTATATAAGGTGATCAGGTTGTCCCGTGGGGGGCTCACAGTCTTTATCCCCATCTTCCAGATGAAGTCACTGAGGCCCAGAGAATAATAATAATAATAATAATAATGATAATGGCATTTATTAAGCGCTTACTATATGCAAAGTACTGTTCTAAGTGCTGGGGGGATACAAGGTGATCAGGTTGTCCCCTGTGGGGATCCCAGTCTTCATCCCCATCTTCCAGATGAATTCACTGAGGCCCAGAGAACAATAATAATAATGATGATGGCATTTATTAAGCGCTTACTTTGTGCAAAGCACTGTTCTAAGCACTGGGGGGATACAAGGTGATCAGGTTGTCCCCTGTGGGGATCCCAGTCTTCATCCCCATCTTCCAGATGAAGTCACTGAGGCCCAGAGAAGAATAATAATAATAATGATGGCATTTATTAAGCGCTTACTATGGGCAAAGCACTGTTCTAAGCGCCGGGGAGGTTACAAGGTGATCAGGTTGTCCCACGGGGGGCTCCCAGTTTTAATCCCCATTTTCCAGGTGAGGTCACTGAGGCCCAGAGAAGTGAAGTGACTCGCCCAAAGTCACCCAGCTGAGAGTTGGTGGAGCGGGATTCGAACCCACGACCTCTGACTCCCCAAGCCCGGGCTCTTTCCCCTGAGCCACGCTGCCCGGGCGGGACAGGGACTGTCGCAGCGTCCTCTCCCGAGCGCTTGATAATAATAATAATAATAATGTTTCCATTTGTTAAGCGCTTACTATGTGCACAGTCTTTTAGACTGTGAGCCCACTGTTGGGTAGGGACTGTCTCTATGTGTTGCCAATTTGTACTTCCCAAGCGCTTAGTCCAGTGCTCTGCACATAGTAAGCGCTCAATAAATACGATTGATTGATCGATCGCAAAGCACTGTTCTAAGCTCTGGGGGGTACAAGGTGATCAGGTTGTCCCACGTGGGGCTCACAGTCTTCACCCCCATTTTACAGATGAGGTCACTGAGGCTCAGAGAAGTTAAGTGACCTGCCCAAGGTCACACAGCAGACAAGTGGCAGAGCCGGAATTCAAACCCATGAACTCTGACTCCAAAGAACGGGCTCTTTCCACTGAGCCACGCTTAGCACTGTGCTCTGCACAGAGCAGGCGCTCCATCGATCAATCGTATTTATTGAGCGCTTACCGGGTGCAGAGCGCTGTACTGAGCGCTTGGGAAGTCCAAGTTGGCAACATATGGAGACGGTCCCGACCCGATAGTGGGCTCACAGGGTAGAAATAGGACCGAATGAATGAAGGAGTGACCGGGGGGCGGCGGGGACTGACCGCTCAGTCTCTGTCCCCTGACGAAGATGCTTCCATTCCGGCTGAGCTTGGTTTTGGCGTCCGGCCCCGACCGGCCCAGGTTAAATATCGATTTCCATTTCTTCGATTTGCTGGACAGCTTCCTCCTGCAAAGGGGCGAAGGCAGAGCGTCCTATCTATTGAGCGCTCACCACGCGCTGGGCACTGTACTAAACACTTGGGAGAGGCCAATACAACCACAAACGGACGCGTTCCCCGCCCACCACGAGCTGACGGTCTAGAGGGGGAGACGGACGTGAATAGAAATAAATATAATGAGGGATGTGGATGTAAAAGCGGGGAGGGGGAATCATCATCATCGTCATCATCATCAACCGTATTTATTGAGCGCTTACTGTGTGCAGAGCACTGTAGTAAGCGCTTGGGAAGTCCAAGTTGGCAACATCTAGAGACGGTCCCTACCCAACAGTGGGCTCGCAGGCTAGAAGGGGGAGACAGAGAACAAAACCAAACATAGTAACAAAATAAAATAAATAGAATAGATATGCACAGGTAAAATAAATAAATAGAGTAATAAATATGTACAAACATATATACAGGTATATATGGGAATGAAGAAAGGGAGAGAGTCCGGGCGACGCGGAAGGGAGCGGGAGAAGAGGAAAGGAGGGCGCAGTCAGGGAAGGCTTCTCGGAGGAGATGGGCCTTCCATAATCAATCAATCAATCAATTGTATTTATTGAGCGCTTACTGTGTGCAGAGCACTGTACTAAGCGCTTGGGAAGTCCAAGTTGGCAACATATAGAGACGGTCCCTACCCAACAGTGGGCTCACGGTCTAGAAGGGGGAGACAGAGAACAAAACCAAGCATAGTAACAAAATAAAATAAATAGAATAGATATGTACAGGTAAAATAAATAAATAAATAGAGTAATAAATATGCACAAACATCATATATACAGGTATATATGGGAATGAAGAAAGGGAGAGAGTCCGGGCGACGCGGAAGGGAGCGGGAGAAGAGGAAAGGAGGGCGCAGTCAGGGAAGGCTTCTCGGAGGAGATGGGCCTTCCATAATCAATCAATCAATCGTATTTATTGAGCGCTTACTGTGTGCAGAGCACTGGACTAAGCGCTTGGGAAGTCCAAGTTGGCAACATATAGAGACGGTCCCTACCCAACAGTGGGCTCGCAGTCTAGAAGGGGGAGACAGAGAACAAAACCAAGCATAGTAACAAAATAAAATAAATAGAATAGATATGTACAGGTAAAATAAATAGAGTAATAAATATGTACAAACATCATATATACAGGTATATATGGGAATGAAGAAAGGGAGAGAGTCCGGGCGACGCGGAAGGGAGCGGGAGAAGAGGAAAGGAGGGCGCAGTCAGGGAAGGCTTCTCGGAGGAGACGGGCCTTCGATAATCAATCAATCAATCGTATTTATTGAGCGCTTACTGTGTGCAGAGCACTGTACTAAGCGCTTGGGAAGTCCAAGTTGGCAACATATAGAGACAGTCCCTACCCAACAGTGGGCTCACAGTCTAGAAGGGGGAGACAGAGAACAAAACCAAACATATTAACAAAACAAAATAAATAGAATAGATATGCACAGGTAAAATAAATAAATAAATAGAGTAATAAATATGTACAAACATTTATACAGGTATATATGGGAATGAAGAAAGGGAGAGAGTCCAGGCGACGCGGAAGGGAGCGGGAGAAGAGGAAAGGAGGGCGCAGTCAGGGAAGGCTTCTTGGAGGAGACGGGCCTTCGATAATCAATCAATCAATCAATCATATTTACTGAGCGCTTACTGTGTGCAGAGCACTGTACTAAGCGCTTGGGAAGTCCAAGTTGGCAACATATAGAGACAGTCCCTACCCAACAGTGGGCTCACAGTCTAAAAGGGGCCTTGAAGGAGGGGAGAGGGATTGTGATAATAATACTATAAAATAATAATTCTCTACTAATTGAGAAGCAGCGTGGCTCTAGTGGGAAGAGCCCGGGCTTGGGAGTGAGAGGTCGTGGGTTCTAATCCCTGCTCTGCCGCTTGTCAGCTGGGGGACTTCGGGCAAGTCGCTTCACTTCTCGGAGCCTCAGTGACCTCATCTGGAAAATGGGGATGAAGACTGTGAGCCCCCCGTGGGGCAACCTGATCACCTTGTATCCTCCCCGGGGCTTAGAACAGTGCTTGGCACATAGTAAGCACTTAACAAATATCATCATTATTATTATGATGGTATTTGTTAAGCACTATGTGCCGAACACTGTAAGTGCTGTGAGCCCCACGTGGGACAACCTGATCACCTTGTATCCCCCCCAGGCTCTTAGAACAGTGCTTCGCACATAGTAAGCGCTTAACAAATGCCATCATCATCATCGTTATTATTATTATCATCATCATCATTATTATTATGGTATTTGTTAAGCGTTATGTGCCGAGCACTGTTCAAAGCGCTGTGAGCCCCACGTGGGACAACCTGGTCACCTTGTATCCCCTCCAGCGCTTAGAACAGTGCTTCGCACATAGTAAGCACTTAACAAATGCCATCATCATCATCATTATTATTATTATCATTATTATTATGGTATTTGTTAAGCGCTATGTGCCGAGCACTGTTCAAAGCGCTGTGAGCCCCACGTGGGACAACCTGATCACCTTGTATCCCCCATAGCGCTTAGAACAGTGCTTCACACATAGTAAGCACTTAACAAATACCACCATTTTAATTATTATTCTTCTTCTAAGCACTGGGGTAGATACAAGGTCACCAAGCTGTCCCACGTGGGGCTCACAGTCTTCATCCCCATTTTACAGATGAGGCAACTGGGGCCTAGAGAAGCGAAGTGCCTCGCCCAAAGTCACATAGCTGACAAGGGGGGGCGGCGGCGGGATTAGAACCCATGACCTCTGACTCCCAAGCCTGGGCTCTCGACACTAAGCCACATTGCTTCTCCTTCTAGACTGTAAGCCCACTGTTGGGTAGGGACCACCTCTATATGTCGCCGACTTGGACTTCCCAAGCGCTTAGTCCAGCGCTCTGCACCCAGTAAGCGCTCAATAAATATGATTGATTGATTGATTGATGCTCCAAGGGAGGACCTCCCGGGCTGGGCGAACCGGAGGCCCAGTGAGAAGGTTAGGGCGCCAGAGGAGCGCTCAGTAAGTGCAACAATGGGATGAAGGAATGAGAGAGGAGAGGTGACGGACTCCTTTCGAGCCGACGGCGGGAAGAGGAGGCCGACGGGCACGCGGGCACGCGGACTGACTTGCTGTCGGGGAAGTCGAGGACGGTGTGGAAGAGGGCGGCGGGAGCGGGGGCCACGGCGATGTCAGGGAGGCTGTTTTCCCGGCGCTCCTTGCGGGCCGGCCGGGCCGAGGCGGAGGCGAGGAGGCCCGTGGGGAGACCGAGGCCGCGGGCCTGGGCCTCCTCCAGGGACACCAGCTTCATCGACGCCGACGACAGCGATGGCAGGGTCAGGCTCTTCACCACCGGACGGTTCTCTGTGCGGGCAATCAATCAATCAATCGTATTTATTCATTCATTCATTCATTCAATCGTATTTATTGAGCGCTTACTGCGTGCAGAGCACTGGACTAATGATAGCATTTATTAAGCGCTTACTACATGCAAAGCGCTGTTCAAAGACTAAGCGCTTGGGAAGTCCGAGTCGGCAACATCTAGAGACGGTCAATCAATCGATCATATTTATTGAGCGCTTACTGTGTGCAGAGCACTGGACTAAGCGCTTGGGAAGTCCAAGTCGGCAACATCTAGGGACGGGCCCTACCCAACAGCGGGCTCACAGGCTAGAACGGGGAGACGGACAACAAAACAGAACGTATTAACAAAATAAAATAAATAGAATAGTAAGTATGTACCCAAGTAAAATTAATAGAGAAATATGTACAAACATATATACATATATACAGGTGCTGTGTGGAGGGGAAGTTCATTCATTCATTCAATCGTATTCATTGAGCGCTTACTGTGTGCAGAGCACTGGACTAAGCGCTTGGGAAGTACAAGTCGGCAACATATAGAGATGGTCACTACCCAACAGCGGGCTCATTCATTCATTCATTCATTCAATTGTATTTATTGAGCGCTTACTGTGTGCAGAGCACTGGACTAAGCGCTTGGGAAGTACAAGTCGGCAACATATAAAGGCGGTCCCTACCCAACAGCGGGCTCATTCATTCATTCATTCAATGGTATTTATTGAGCGCTTACTGTGTGCAGAGCACTGGACTAAGCGCTTGAGAAGTCCAAGTCGGCAACATATAGAGATGGTCCCTACCCAACAGCGGGCTCATTCATTCATTCAATCCTATTTATTAAGCACTTACTGTGTGCAGAGCACTGGACTAAGCGCTTGGAAAGTCCAAGTCGGCAACATATAGAGGCGGTCCCTACCCAACAGTGGGCTCATTCATTCAATCATTCATTCATTCTTTCATTCAATCGTATTTATTGAGCGCTTACTGTGTGCAGAGCACTGGACTAAGCGCTTGGGAAGTCCAAGTCGGCAACATATAGAGGCGGTCCCTACCCAACAGCGGGCTCATTCATTCAATCGTATTTATTGAGCGCTTACTGTGTGCAGAGCACTGTACTAAGCGCTCGGCCCCGCTGCTCGCCATTCAATAGTATTTATTGAGCGCTTACTGTAGCCTGCGCTGGCCTCCCAAATGCTCGGCCCAGCCAGGCCCCAACCTCAGCTGCCACAAACACACACCCGGGCACAAACAGTAACGCCACAAACACACACATACACAGGCCTAATAATATATAATATAATAATATAATATATATGTATATATGTTTGTACATATTTAGTACTTTATTTATTTATTTATTTATTTATTTATTTATTTATTTATTTTACTTGTACATATCTATTCTATTTATTTTATTTTGTTAGTATGTTTGGTTTTGTTCTCCGTCTCTCCCTTTTAGACTGTGAGCCCGCTGTTGGGTAGGGACCGTCCCTAGATGTTGCCAACTCGGACTTCCCAAGCGCTTAGTCCAGTGCTCTGCACACAGTAAGCGCTCAATAAATACGATTGATTGATTAATAACAACTGCTCCCATAATAATCATCATCATCATCCCCGGTGCGCCCTCTGTTACCCCCCAACCCCGTGGCTCAGTGGAAGGAGCCCGGGCTTTGGGGTCAGAGGTCGTGGGTTCAAATCCCGGCTCTGCCACTTGTCAGCTGTGGGACTTTTTGGGCAGGTCACTTCGCTTCTCCCCCTTCTAGACTGTGGGCCCACTGTTGGGTAGGGGCCGTCCCTATATGTTGCCAACTTGGACTTCCCAAGCGCTTAGTCCAGTGCTCTGCACACAGTAAGTGCTCAATAAATACGATTGATTGATTCTCTGGGCCTCAGTTCCCTCATCTGGAAAATGGGGATGAAGATTGTGAGACGGGGGACCACCTTGATTACCTTGTATCCCCCCAGTGCTTGGAACAGTGCTTGGCACATCCTTCTAGACTGTGAGCCCACTGTTGGGTAGGGACCGTCTCTAGATGTTGCCAACTTGGACTTCCCAAGCGCTTAGTACAGTGCTCTGCACACGGTAAGCGCTCAATAAATACGATTGAATGAATGAATTTTGGTATCTGTTGACCCCCGGCCCACATCCTCCCCCTGGCCCGGAATGGCCTCCCTCTGCCCATCCGCCAAGCTCGCTCTCTTCCTCCCTTCAAGGCCCTACTGAGCGCTCACCTCCTCCAGGAGGCCTTCCCACACTCAGCCCCCTCCTTCCTCTCCCCCTCCTCCCTGCCGCCGTACCTCCTCCCCCTCCCCACCTGGATAAATATATGTATAGATGCTTGTATGGATTTATTACTCTATTTATTGATTTTTTTTATTCATACATATTTATTTCACTCTATGTATTTATTTATTTTATCCGTACATATTTATTCTATGTATTTCACTCTGTGTATTTATTTATTTTATCCGTACATATTTATTCTATTTATTTTACTCTATTTATTTATTTATTTTATCCGTCCATATTTATTGTATTTATTTTACTCCATTTATTTATTTTATTCGTACATATTTATTCTATTTATTTTACTCTATTTATTTTATTCGTACATATTTATTCTATTTATTTTACTCTATTTATTTTATTCGTACATATTTATTCTATTTATTTTACTCTGTTGATTTATTTATTTTATTCGTACATATTTATTCTATTTATTTTACTCTATTTATTTATTTATTTTATTCGTACATATTTATTCTATTTATTTTACTCTATTTATTTATTTATTTTATCCATACATATTTATTCTATTTATTTTACTCTATTTATTTATTTATTTTATCCGTACGTATTTATTCTATGTATTTCACTCTATTTATTTATTTATTTTATCCGTACATATTTATTCTATGTATTTTACTCTATTTATTCATTTATTTTATTCGTACATATTTATTTGACTATTTATTTGATCCGTACATATTTATTCTATTTATTTTACTCTATTGATTTATTTATTTTATCCGTACATATTTATTCTATGTATTTCACTCTATTGATTTATTTATTTTATCCGTACATATTTATTCTATTTATTTTACTCTATTTATTTATTTTATTCGTACATATTTATTCTATTTATTTTACTCTATTTATGTATTTATTTTATCCGTACATATTTATTCTATTTATTTTACTCTATTTATTTATTTATTTTATCCATACATATTTATTCTATTTATTTTACTCTATTTATTTATTTATTTTATCCGTACGTATTTATTCTATGTATTTCACTCTATTTATTTATTTATTTTATCCGTACATATTTATTCTATGTATTTTACTCTATTCATTTACTTTATTCGTACACATTTATTTGACTCTATTGATTTATATATTTTATCCGTATATATTTATTCTATTTATGTTACTCTATTGATTTATTTATTTTATCCGTACATATTTATTCTATTTATCTGACTCTGTTGATTTATTTATTTTATCCGTACATATTTATTCTATGTATTTTACTCTATTTATTTATTTATTTTATTCGTACATATTTATTCCATGTATTTTACTCCATTTATTTATTTTATCCGTACATATTTATTCTATTTATTTTACTCTATTGATTTATTTATTTTATTAGTACATATTCATTCTATCCATTTTACTCTATTTATTTTATCCGTACATATTTATTCTATTTATTGTATTTTGTTGATTTGCTTTGTTGTCTGTCTCCCCCTTCTAGACCGTGAGCCCACTGTTGGGGAGGGACCGTCTCTAGATGTTGCCGACTTGGACTTCCCAAGCGCTTAGTACAGTGCTCTGCACACGGTAAGCACTCAATAAATACGGTGGAATGAATGAATGAATGAATTAATGAATGAATTAAGCGCTTACTATGTGCCAAGCACTTCTAGACTGTGAGCCCACTGTTGGGTAGGGACCGTCTCTAGATGTCGCCAACTTGGCCTTCCCAGGGGCTTAGTACAGTGCTCTGCACACTGTAAGCGCTCAATAAATAGGATTGAATGGATGAATGAATGAAGCACTGTTCTAACAATAATAATAATAATAATAATGGCGGCATTTAGTAAGCGCTTACTATGTGCCAAGCACTGTTCTAATAATAATAAAAACGATGGCATTTATTAAGCGCTTACTATGTGCCAAGCACTGTTCTAATAATAATAACAACGACGGCATTTATTAAGCGCTTACTATGTGCCAAGCACTGTTCTAATAATAATAATGATAATGATGGCATTTAGTTAGCGCTTACTATGTGCCAAGCACCGTTCTAATAATGATAATGATAATGATGGCATTTATTAAGCACTTACTATGTGCCAAGCACTGTTCTAATAATAATAATAACAATAATAATGACGGCATTTATTAAGCACTTACTATGTGCCAAGCACTGTCCTAATAATAATAATAATAACAATAATAATGATGGCATTTATTAAGCGCTTACTATGTGCCAAGCACTGTTCTAATAATAATAAAAATGATGGCATTTAGTAAGCGCGTAATATGTACCAACCACTGTTCCAATAATAATAAAAATGATGGCATTTATTAAATGCTTGCTATGTGCCAACCACTGTTCTTATAATAATAAAAATGATGGCATTTATTAAATGCTTGCTATGTGCCAAGCACTGTTATAATAATGATAATGAAAATAATAATAATAATGGCATTTATTAAGTGCTTACTATGTGCCAAGCACTGTTCTAATAATAATAATGATGGCATTTATTAAGTGCTTTCTTTGTGCCAAGCACTGTTCTAATAATAATAATAATAATTGCATTTATGAAGCTCTTACCATGTGCCAAGCATTGTTCTAATAATAATAATAATAATAATAATTGCATTTATGAAGCGCTTACTATGTGCCAAGCAGTTATAATAATAATAGCAATAATAATAATGATGCCATTTATTAAGCCCTTACTATGTGCCAAGCACTGTTCTAATAATAATGATAATAATAACAACGGCATTTGTTAAGCGCTTACTAAGTGCCAAGCACTATTCTAATCAATCAATCAATCAATCAATCGTATTTATTGAGCGCTTACTATGTGCAGAGCACTGTACTAATAATAATGATGATGGTATTAAGTGCTTACTATGTGCAAAGCAGTGTTCTAAGCAGCTGGGGAGGATACAAGGTGATCAGGTTGTCCCCCGTGGGGCTCCCAGTCTTCATCCCCACTTTACAGATGAGGGAACTGAGGCCCAGAGAAGTGAGGTGACTTGCCCAAAGTCACACAGCTGACAATTGGCGGAGCCGGGATTCGAACCCATGACCTCTGACTCCCAAGCCCGGGCTCTTTCCACCGAGCCATGCTGCTTCTCTCGCTGGGGGAAATACAAGGTGATGAGGTTGTCCCCCGTGGGGCTCCCAGTCTTCATCCCCACTTTCCAGATGAGGAAACTGAGGCCTAGAGAAGTGACTTGCCCAAAGTCACCCAGCTGACAAGTGGCGGAGCCGGGATTAGAACCCACGACGTCTGACTCCCAACCCCGGGCTGTTTTGTTTTGTCGTTTTGTTTTGTCATCCGTCTCCCCCTTCTAGACTGTGAGCCCACTGTTGGGTCACCTAGATGTTGCCAACTTGGCCTTCCCAAGCGCTTAGTCCAGTGGTCCGCACATGGTAATCAATCAATCAATCAATCAATCAATCGTATTTATTGAGCGCTTACTGTGTGCAGAGCACTGGACTAAGCGCTTGGGAAATCCAAGTTGGCAACATATAGAGACGGTCCCTACCCAACGGTGGGCTCGCGGTCTAGAAGGGGGAGACGGAGAACAAAACCAAACATACTAACAAAATAAAATAAAAAAGCGCTCAATAAATAGGATGGAATGAGTGAAGGGATTTCCAGTCAATCAATCAATCATATTTATTGAGCGCTTACTGTGTGCAGAGCACTGTACTAAGCGCTTGGGAAGTCCAAGTTGGCAACATCTAGAGACAGTCCCTACCCACCAGTGGGCTCACAGTCTAGAAGGGGGAGACGGAGAACAAAACCAAACATGCTAACAAAATAAAATAAAAAAGCGCTCAATAAATAGGATGGAATAAATGAAGGGATTTCCAATCAATCAATCAATCAATCGTATTTATTGAGCGCTTACTGTGTGCAGAGCACTGGACTAAGCGCTTGGGAAGTCCAAGTTGGCAACATCTAGAGACAGTCCCTACCCAACAGTGGGCTCACAGTCTAGAAGGGGGAGACGGACAACGAAACCGAACATACTCACAAAATAAAATAAATAAGCGCTCAATAAATAGGATGGAATGAGTGCAGGGATTTCCAATCAATCAATCAATCGTATTTATTGAGCGCTTACTGTGTGCAGAGCACTGGACTAAGCGCTTGGGAAGTCCAAGTTGGCAACATATAGAGACAGTCCCTACCCAACAGTGGGCTCACAGGCTAGAAGGGGGAGATGGAGAACAAAACCGAACATACTCACAAAATAAATTAAATAAGCGCTCAATAAATAGGATGGGATGAGTGCAGGGATTTCCAATCAATCAATCGTATTTATTGAGCGCTTACTGAGTGCAGAGCACTGTACTAAGCGCTTGGGAAGTACAAGTTGGCAACATCTAGAGACGGTCCCTACCCAACAGTGGGCTCACAGTCTAGAAGGGGGAGACGGACAACAAAACCGAACATGCTCACAAAATAAAATAAATAAGCGCTCAATAAATAGGATGGAATGAGTGCAGGGATTTCCACCGGTCACGCACCCCAAGCCCAAGAGGCAGGAGCCCCTGGACTGAGGGGAAGGGGGCCGGGGGCCCGTGGCGGGGTTACCGTGGGGGGTCCCCGGGGGTCCGTCCATGAAGATCTGGTCCACGTGGTTGAGGATGTACTCGACGACCACCTGCTGAATTCGCACTTGCAGGAAGGCGGCGTCGCCATTGCAGCCGACGACGTCCGTGTCCTTCGGCCTGGACGGGAGGCACCGCGCAGCCCGGGTGTCCGCAGAGGGGCCCGAGACCCCCCACCCTTCGCTCAGCCTATTTGGGGGACGCCCCCGCTGGGCCCAGCGCTGGGATTAGCATCCTCCTGGTAGTATTTGGTGAGCGCTTCCCACGTGCCGGGCGTGTGCTGGGCGCTGGGGGAGACTATGTGCCAAGCACTGTTCTAATAATAATCATAACAATCATAATGATGGCATTTATGATGCGCTTACTATGTGCCAAGCACTGTACTAATAATAATAAAAACGATGGCATTTATTAAGCGCTTACTATGTGCCAAGCACTGTTCTAATAATAATAAAAACGATGGCTTACTATGTGCCAAGCACTGTTCTAATAATAATAATAATAATAGCAATGATGGCATTTAGTTAGCCACAAAATACCAGCATCATCCTGGTATTTGTGAAGCGCTTCCCACGTGCCGGGCATGTGCTGGGCGCTGGGGGAGACTATGTGCCAAGCACTGTTCTAATAATAATCATAACAATCATAATGATGGCATTTATGATGCGCTTACTATGTGCCAAGCGCTGTACTACTAATAATAAAAACGATGGTGTTTATTAAGCGCTTACTATGTGCCAAGCGCTGTTCTAATAATAATAATGATAATGATGGCATTTAGTTAGCACTTACTATGTGCCAGGCACTGTTCTAATAATAATAATAATAGTGATGATGGCATTTATGAAGCGCTTACTATGTGCCAAGCACTGTTCTAATAATAATAATAATGATAATGATGGCATTTAGTTAGCACTTACTATGTGCCAGGTACTGTTCTAATAATAATAATAACAATAATAATGATGGCATTTATGAAGTGCTTACTATGTGCCAAGCACCGTTCTAATAATAATAAAAACGATGGCGTTTATTAAGCGCTTACTATGTGCCAAGCACTGCTCTAATAATAATAAAAACGATGGCATTTATTAAGCGCTTATTATGTGTCAAGCGCTGTTCTAATAATAATAACAACAAGGATGGCATTTAGTTAGACACAAAATACCAGCATCATCCTGGTATTTGTGAAGCGCTTCCCACGTGCCGGGCATGTGCTGGGCGCTGGGGGAGACTATGTGCCAAGCACTGTTCTAATAATAATCATAACAATCATAATGATGGCATTTATGATGCGCTTACTATGTGCCAAGCGCTGTACTACTAATAATAAAAACGATGGCGTTTATTAAGCGCTTACTATGTGCCAAGCGCCGTTCTAATAACAATGATGGCATTTAGTTAGCCACAAAATACCAGCATCAAGCACTGTTCTAATAATAATAATCATAACAATAATAATGATGGCATTTCTGAAGCGCTTACTATGTGCCAAGCACTGTTCTAATAATAATAAAAACGATGGCATTAATTAAGCGCTTACTATGTGCCAAGCGCTGTTCTAATAATAATAAAAACAATGGCATTTATTAAGCACTTACTATGTGCCAAGCACTGTTCTAATAATAATAATGATAATGATGGCATTTAGTTAGCACTTACTATGTGCCAGGCACTGGTCTAATAATAATAATAACAATAATAATGATGGCATTTCTGAAGCGCTTACTATGTGCCAAGCACTGTTCTAATAATAATAAAAACGATGGCGTTTATTAAGCGCTTACTATGTGCCAAGCACTGTTCTAATAATAATAAAAACGATGGCATTTATTAAGCGCTTCCTATGTGCCAAGCGCTGTTCTAATAATAATAATAACAAGGATGGCATTTAGTTAGCCACAAAGTACCAGCATCATCCTGGTATTTGTTAAGCGCTTCCCACGTGCCGGGCGTGTGCTGGGCGCTGGGGGAGACTATGTGCCAAGCACTGTTCTAATAATAATCATAACAATCATAATGATGGCATTTCTGAAGCGCTTACTATGTGCCAAGCACTGTTATAATAATAATAAAAACGATGGCGTTTATTAAGCGCTTACTATGTGCCAAGCACTGTTCTAATAATAATAAAAACGATGGCTTACTATGTGCCAAGCACTGTTCTAATAATAATAATAATAATAGCAATGATGGCATTTAGTTAGCCACAAAATACCAGCATCATCCTGGTATTTGTGAAGCGCTTCCCACGTGCCGGGCATGTGCTGGGTGCTGGGGGAGACTATGTGCCAAGCACTGTTCTAATAATAATAAAAACGATGGCATTTATTAAGCGCTTACTATGTGCCAAGCGCTGTTCTAATAACAATGATGGCATTTAGTTAGCCACAAAATACCAGCATCAAGCACTGTTCTAATAATAATCATAACAATAATAATGATGGCATTTATGAAGTGCTTATTATGTGCCAAGCGCCGTTCTAATAATAATAAAAACGATGGCATTTATTAAGCGCTTACTATGTGCCAAGCACTGTTCTGATAATAATAAAAACGATGGCATTTATTAAGCGCTTACTATGTGCCAAGCACTGTTCTAATAACAATGATGGCATTTAGTAAGCCACAAAATACCAGCATCATCCTGGTATTTGTTAAGCGCTTCCCACGTGCCGGGCATGTGCTGGGCGCTGGGGGAGACTATGTGCCAAGCACTGTTCTAATAATAATAATAACAATAATAATGATGGCATTTATGATGCGCTTACTATGTGCCAAGCACTGTACTAATAATAATAAAAACGATGGCATTTATTAAGCGCTTACTATGTGCCAAGCGCTGTTCTAATAACAATGATGGCATTTAGTTAGCCACAAAATACCAGCATCAAGCACTGTTCTAATAATAATCATAACAATAATAATGATGGCATTTATGAAGTGCTTATTATGTGCCAAGCGCCGTTCTAATAATAATAAAAACGATGGCATTTATTAAGCGCTTACTATGTGCCAAGCACTGTTCTGATAATAATAAAAACGATGGCATTTATTAAGCGCTTACTATGTGCCAAGCACTGTTCTAATAACAATGATGGCATTTAGTTAGCCACAAAATACCAGCATCATCCTGGTATTTGTTAAGCTCTTCCCACGTGCCGGGCATGTGCTGGGCGCTGGGGGAGACTATGTGCCAAGCACTGTTCTAATAATAATCATAACAATAATAATGATGGCATTTATTAAGCGCTTACTATGTGCCAAGAACTGTTCTAATAATAATAAAAACGATGACATTTATTAAGCGCTTACTATGTGCCAAGCACTGTTCTGATAATAATAAAAACGATGGCATTTATTAAGCGCTTACTATGTGCCATGCGCTGTTCTAATAATAATAATGACAAGGATGGCATTTAGTTAGCCACAAAATACCAGCATCATCCTGGTATTTGTTAAGCGCTTCCCACGTGCCGGGCATGTGCTGGGCGCTGGGGGAGACACCCTTCCCATGGCGGGGGGGGTGGGGGTGGGGGGGGTGCTCATCGTTTCAGAGGGAGGGAGAACGGGGCCTGAATCTCCATTTCATGGATGAGGGACCTGAGGCCTGGAGAAGCCTTAGTCCAGTGCTCTGCACACAGTAAGCGCTCAATAAATACTATTGATTGGAAAAGCCAAGTGACTTGGCCAAGGTCACCCAGCAGGGCCGGGATTAGAACCCAGGTCTTCCTGCGACAACCTGATCACCTTGTATCCACCCTGGTGCTTAGGACAGTGCTTTGCACCTAGTAAGTGTGCAATAAATGCCATAATAATAATAATAATGGCAATTATTAAGCGCTTAGTAGGTGCAAAGCACTGTTCTAAGCGCTGGGGAGGTGACAAGGTGATCGGGTAATGATGGCATTTATTAAGCGCTTACTATGTGCAAAGCACTGCTCGAAGCGCTGGGGAGGTTACAAGGTGATCGGGTAATGATGGCATTTATTAAGCGCTTACTATGTGCAAAGCACTGCTCGAAGCGCTGGGGAGGTTACAAGGTGATCGGGTAATGATGGCATTTATTAAGCGCTTGCTATGTGCAAAGCACTGTTCTAAGCGCTGGGGAGGTTACAAGGTAATCAGGTGATTATGGCATTTATTAAGTGCTTACTATGTGCAAAGCACTGCTCGAAGAGCTGGGGAGGTTACAAGGTGATTGGGTAATCATGGCATTTATTAAGCACTTACTATGTGCAAAGCACTGTTCCAAGCGCTGGGGAGGTTACAAGGTGATCGGGTAATCATGGCATTTATTAAGCGCTTACTATGTGCAAAGCACTGTTCTAAGCGCTGGGGAGGTTACAAGATGATTGGGTAATCATGGCATTTATTAAGCGCTTACTATGTGCAAAGCACTGTTCGAAGCGCTGGGGAGGTTACAAGGTGATCGGGTAATCATGGCATTTACTAAGCGCTTACTATGTGCATAGCAATTATGGTATTTATTAAGCGCTTACTATGTGCAAAGCACTGTTCAAAGCGCTGGGGAGGTTACAAGGTGATCGGATAATCATGGCATTTATTAAGTGCTTACTATGTGCAAAGCGCTGTTCGAAGCGCTGGGGAGGTTACAAGGTGATCAGGTAATCATGGCATTTACTAAGCACTTACTATGGGCAAAGCAATTATGGTATTTATTAAGCGCTTACTATGTGCAAAGCACTGTTCAAAGCGCTGGGGAGGTTACAAGGTGATCGGGTAATCATGGCATTTATTAAGCGCTTACTATGTGCAAAGCGCTGTTCGAAGCGCTGGGGAGGTTACAAGGTGATCAGGTGATCATGGCATTTATTAAGCGCTTACTATGGGCAAAGCAATTATGGTATTTATTAAGCGCTTACTATGTGCAAAGCACTGTTCAAAGCGCTGGGGAGGTTACAAGGTGATCGGGTAATCATGGCATTTATTAAGCGCTTACTATGTGCAAAGCGCTGTTCGAAGCGCTGGGGAGGTTACAAGGTGATCAGGTGATCATGGCATTTATTAAGCGCTTACTATGGGCAAAGCAATTATGGTATTTATTAAGCGCTTACTATGTGCAAAGCACTGTTCGAAGTGCTGGGGAGGTTAGAAGGTAATCAGGTAATTATGGCAATTATTAAGCACTTACTATGTGCAAAGCACTGTTCGAATAGCTGGGGAGGTTACAGGGTGATCGGGTAATTATGGCATTTATTAAGCGCTTACTATGTGCAAAGCACTGTTCTAATAGCTGGGGAGCTTACAAGGTGATCTGGCATTTATTAAGCGCTTACTATGTGCAAAGCACTGTTGTAAGCACTGGGGAAGTTACAAGGTGATCAGGTTCTCCTTGTAACCTCCCCAGCGCTTAGAACAGTGCTTTGCACATAGTAAGTGCTTAATAAATACCTGGGCCTGGGATAGAGAAGCAGCATGGCTCAGTGGAAAGAGCCCGGGCTTTGGAGTCAGGGGTCATGGGTTCGAATCCCAGCTCTGCCAATTGTCAGCTGTGGGACTTTGGGCAAGTCACTTCACTTCTCTGGGCCTCAGTTCCCTCATCTGTCAAATGGGGATGAAGACTGTGAGCCCCACGTGGGACAACCTGATTACCTTGTATCCCCCAAGCGCTTAGGACAATGCTTTGCACATAGTAAGCGCTTAACAAATATCATCATTATTATTATTATGGAGAGCGTGAGCCCCACGTGGGGATGGGGACCACATCCAACCCAGTTGTCTGGGATCCTCCCTGGTGGTCAGTACAGTGCCCGGCACATAGTAAGCGCTTAACAAATACTATTATTATTATTATTATTATTATTATTATGGAGAGCGCAAACCCCACATGGGATGGGGACCACATCCAACCCAGTTGTCTGGAATCCACCCTGGTGGTCAGTACAGTGCCCGGCACATAGTAAGCGCTTAACAAATACTATTATTATTATTGTTGTTATTATTGTTATTATTATTATTATTATTATTATTATTATGGAGAGCGCGAGCCCCACATGGGATGGGGACCACATCCAACCCAGTTGTCTGGAATCCACCCTGGTGGTCAGTACAGTTCCCGGCACATAGTAAGCGCTTAACAAATACTATTATTATTATTGTTGTTATTATTATTATTATTATTATTATTATTATTATTATTATTATTATTATGGAGAGCTCGAGCCCCACGTGGGATGGGGACCACATCCAACCCAGTTGTCTGGGATCCTCCCTGGTGCTCAGTACAGTGCCCGGCACCTAGTGAGCGCCTACTAAATACCACAATTATTATTATTATGGGGGGATGGAGGAGGAGGAGGAGGAAGGGGGTACCTGAGGAGGTTGGGCGCCCACACCAGTGCCAGATTCCGGGCGTGCATGTTGGTCAGTTGGCTGAACGACGCGATGCGGCTTAGGTGTCGGATCAGGTATTCCAGGGTCCTGGAGGAGACGCACAGAGACAGCCATCACACTAAGAACCACTGGGCTACTCGTTGGTTCACTCATCCATTCAATCCAACCTATGTACTGAGCGCTCACCGTGTGCGGAACACTGGACTAAGCGCCCCGGAGAGGACCAGTCAGCTACAGAGAGAGACAGGCCCTGCCCATGATGGGCTCACAGCCTAGAAGGGGGGAGATGGACTGGGAGCCTGTTGGTGGGTAGGGACCGACTTGTAATAATAATAATAATAATAATAATAATAATAATAATAATAATAATGATAATAATAATAAATAGTAATGATTATAATGACTGTGAGCCCCACGTGGGACACCCTGATCACCTTGTAACCTCTCCAGCGCTTAGAACAGTGCTTGGCACACAGTAAGCGTGTAATAAATGCTCCCATTAATAATAATAATATTATAATTATTATAATAATGATATTATAATATCATAGAAAGCATGATATTTCTATTGCTGTTATTCTATTTCTAAAGCACTGTATGTATTTATTACTCTATTTTATTTGTACATATTTATTCTATTTATTTTATTTTGTTAATATGTTTTGTTTTGTTCTCTGTCTCCTCCTTCTAGACTGTGAGCCCACTGTTGGGTAGGGACCGTCTCTAGATGTTGCCAACTTGTACTTCCCAAGCGCTTAGTACAGTGCTCTGCACACAGTAAGCACTCAATAATTGGGTAGGGACCGTCTATATGTTGCCAATTTGTACTTCCCAAGCGCTTAGTACAGTGCTCCGCACATAGTAAGCGCTCAATAAATATGATTGATCGATCGATCAATAAATACGATTGAATGAATGAACGAATAGAAAGCAGCGTGGCTCAGTGGAAAGAGGCCGGGCTTTGGAGTCAGAGGTCATGGGCTCGAATCCCGGCTCCGCCACATGTCTGCTGCGTGACCTTGGGCAAGTCACTTAATTTCTCTGAGCCTCAGTTACCTCATCTGTAAAATGGGGATTAAGACTGTGAGCCCCACGTGGGACAACCTGATCACTTTGTATCCCCCCAAGCGCTTAGAACAGTGCTTTGCACATAGTAAGCGCTTAACAAATGCCAACATTATTATCATTATTATTATAATAATCATTATATAATAATATATAATTGTACAGATTATAATTGTATCATATATCATACAGTTGTATAATTGTAATTACATAATTATGTAATACATTGTATAATTATAATTGTATGATGTCTTGTACACTATATTGTATATATAATTGTATAATATATTGTACAATATAGTGTATATATAATTGTATAATTGTACAATATATGATACAATGATAATAATAACAGTAAGCGCTCAATAAATGCCATCATTATTACTACTGTGAGCCCCCCGTGGGACAACCTGATCACCCTGTAACCTCTCCAGCGCTTAGAACAGTGCTTGGCACACAGTAAGCGTGTAATAAATGCTCCCATTAATAATAATAATAATAATAATAATATAATTATTATATAGTGATATATAATTGTACAGATTATAATTGTAGCATATATCGTACAGTTGTATAATTGTAATTTTATAATTATGTAATACATTGTATGATTATAACTGTATAATATCTTGTACACTATATTGTATATATACTTGTATAATATATTGTACAATATATTGTATATATAATGGTATAATTGTACAATATATAATGATACAATGATAATAATAATAGTAAGTGCTCAATAAATGCCACAATTATTATTACTGTGAGCCCCCCGTGGGACAACCTGATCACCTTGTAACCTCTCCAGCGCTCAGAACAGTGCTTGGCACACAGTAAGTGCGTAATAAATGCTCTCATTAATAATAATAATAATAATAATAATAGTATAATTATTATATAATGATATATAATTGTACAGATTATAATTGTATCATATATCGTACAGTTGTATAATTGTAATTTTATAATTATGTAATACATTGTATAATTATAATTGTATAATATCTTGTACACTATATTGTATATATACTTGTATAATATATTGTACAATATATTGTATATATAATGGTATAATTGTACAATATATGATACAATGATAATAATAATAGTAAGTGCTCAATAAATGCCACAATTATTATTACTGTGAGCCCCCCGTGGGACAACCTGATCACCCTGTAACCTCTCCAGCACATAGAACAGTGCTTGGCACACAGTAAGTGCGTAATAAATGCCCTCATTAATAATAATATTACAATTATTATATAATACTATATAATTATACAGATTATAATTGTATCATATATCGTACAGTTGTATAATTGTAATTATATAATTATGGAATACATTGCATAATTATAAGTGTATAATATCTTGTACACTATATTGTATATATAATTGTATAATATATTGTATATATAATTGTATAATTGTACAACATATAATAATACAATAATAATAATAACAGTAAGCGCTCAATAAATGCCATCATTATAAGTAATGATAATAATGACGGCATTTATTGAGCGCTTACTGTAATATTATTATTGTTAGTTAATAATAATATTATTAGTAGCAATAATAATAATGATGGCATTTATTAAGCGCTTACTATGTGCAGAGCATTGTTCTAAGCGCTGGAGCGGATACAAGATGATCAGGTTGTCCCACAACGGGGCTCACAGTCTTCATCCCCATTTTCCAGATGAGGTAACTGAGGCCCAGAAAAGTGAAGTGCCTTGCCCCAAATCACACAGCTGACAAGTGGTGGAGCCGGGATTTGAACTTCCCAAGCGCTTAGTCCAGTGCCCTGCACACAGTAAGCGCTCAATAAATACGATGGAATGAATGAATGAATCATTAGAGAAACAGCGTGGCTCAGTGGCAAGAGCCTGGGTTCGGGAGCCACAGGTCCTGGGTTCAAATCCCGACTCCGCCGCTTGTCAGCTGTGTGGCTTTGGGCAAGTCACTTCACTTCTCTGGGCCTCAGTGACCTCATCTGGAAAATGGGGATGAAGACTGGGAGCCCCACGGGGGACAACCTGATCACCTGGTATCCTCCCCAGCGCTTAGAACAGTGCTTGGCACATAGTAAGCGCTTAACAAATGCCATCATTATTATTCTTCTTCTCTGGGCCTCAGTTCCCTCATGTGTAAAATGGGGATGAAGACTGTGAGTCCCACGGGGGACAACCTGATCAGCTGGTATCCTCCCTAGCGCTTAGAACAGTGCTTGGCATATAGTAAGCGCTTAACAAATGTCATCATTATTGTATATGTTTATTCTACTTATTTTATTTTGTTAATATGTTCTGTTTTGTTGTCTGTCTCCCCCTTCTAGACTGTGAGCCCGCTGTTGGGTGGCGACCGTCTCTAGATGTTGCCAACTTGGACTTCCCAAGCGCTTAGTCCAGTGCTCTGCACACAGTAAGCGCTCATTCATTCATTCATTCATTCATTCATTCAATCGTATTTATTGAGCGCTTACTGTGTGCAGAGCACTGGACTAAGCGCTTGGAAAGTCCAAGTTGACAACATCTAGAGACGGTCCCTACCCAACAGCGGGCTCACAGTCTAGAAGGAGGAGATGGAGAACAAAACAAAACATATTAACAAAATAAAATAAGTAGAATAAATATATTCAAGTAAAATAAATCAATAAATAGAGTAATAAATCCGTACAAACATATGTACATATATACAGGTGCTGTGGGGAGGGGAAGGAGGTAAGGCGAGAGGGATGGGGGAGGGCGTATTGAGCGTATTTATTCGCTCAATAAATACGATTGAATGAATGAACGTGGGACACCTGTATATATGTATCATCTGTACATATGTATATATGTTTGTACGTATTTATTACTCTATTTACTTATTTATTTTACTTGTACGTGTCTATTCTATTTATTTCATTTTGTATAGATGTATATATGTTTGTACGTATTTATTACTCTATTTATTTATTTTACTTGTACATATCTATTCTATTTATTTTATTTTGTTAATATGTTTTGTTTTGTTCTCTGTCTCCCCCTTCTAGACTGTGAGCCCACTGTTGGGTAGGGACCGTCTCCAGATGTTGCCGACTTGGACTTCCCAAGCGCTTAGTACAGTGCTCTGCACACGGTAAGCGCTCAATACATACGATTGATTGATTGATTGATAACCATTTAGACTGTGACCCCACTGTTGGGTAGGGACCGTCTCTATATGTTGCCAACTTGTACTTCCCAAGAGCTTAGTCCAGTGCTCTGCACACAGTAAGCGCTCAATACATACGATTGATTGATAACCTTGATTACCTTGTATCCCCCCCAGCGCTTAGAACAGTGCTTGGCACATAGTAAGTGCTTAACAAATGCCATCATTATTATTATTAATAAATATAATTCGAGATATTAATGTGTCAAGCGCTTACTGTGTGCCAGGCACTGTACTGAGCGCTGGGGCCGGGGGGCGGGGAGGGGGTTGCAAGCAAAGGTTCAACTGGGCACTGCCACAGAGACACGGTTGATGTGGGCTCACACACAGAGACAACAATAACAATAATGGCATTTATTAAGCGCTTACTATGTGCAAAGCACTGTTCTAAGCGCTGGGGAGGTTACAAGGTGATAAAGTTGTCCCACAGGGGGCTCACAGTGTTAATCCCCATTTTCCAGATGAGGGAACTGAGGCCCAGAGAATAATAATAATAATAATAATAATAATAATAATAATAATGGCATTTATTAAGCGCTTACTATGTGCAGAGCACTGTTCTAAGCGCTGGGGAATTTACAAGGTGATCAGGTTGTCCCCCGTGGGGCTCACAGTGTTAATCCCCATTTTACAGATGAGGGAACTGAGGCCCAGGGAATAATAATAATAATAATAATAATAATGGCATTTATTAAGCGCTTACTATGTGCAGAGCACTGTTCTAAGCGCTGGGGAATTTACAAGGTGATCAGGTTGTCCCCCGTGGGGCTCACAGTGTTAATCCCCATTTTACAGATGAGGGAACTGAGGCCCAGAGAATAATAATAATAATAATAATGGCATTTTTCAAGCGCTTACTATGTGCAGAGCACTGTTCTAAGCGCTGGGGAATTTACAAGGTGATCAGGTTGTCCCCCGTGGGGCTCCAAGTGTTAATCCCAATTTTACAGATGAGGGAACTGAGGCCCAGAGAAGTTAAGTGACTCGCCCAAAGTCACCCAGCTGACAATGGGCGGAGCCGGAATTTGAACCCACGACCTCTGCCTCCAAAGCCCGGGCTCTTTCCACTGAGCCACGCTGCTTCTCAAGAGAGATACACAAGAGATGGGGTTCACCCGGAATCGCACAAAGAGACACACAGAGGGACACACACAAAGACGGGATTCATCCAGGCACACACAGACACCACACACAGGGACTGGGGCTTTCATCCAGAATCACACAAAGAGACACACACAGAGACACACAAAGACGGGATTCATCCACAGACGCGCATTCATTCATTCCATCGCATTTATTGAGCGCTTACTGGGTGCAGAGCACTGGACTAAGCGCTCGGGAAGTTAACGTCGGCAACATCTAGAGACGGTCCCTATCATCAATCGTATTTATTGAGCGCTTACTGTGTGCAGAGCACTGTACTAAGCGCTTGGGAAGTACAAACTGGCAACATATAGAGACGGTCCCTACCCAACAACGGGCCCACAGGCTAGAAGGGGGAGATGGACAACACAACCAAACATGTGGACGGGTGTCAAAATCGTCAGAACAAATAGAATTAAAACTAGGTGCACATCATTAACAAAATTAATAGAATAGTAATAATAATGATGGTATTTGTTAAGCGCTTACTGTGTGCCAAGCACTGTTCTAAGCGCTGGGGAGGTTACAGGGTGATCAGGTTGTCCCACACGGGGCTCACAGTCTTCATCCCCATTTTAATAATAATAATAATGATGGCATTTATTAAGCACTTACTATGTACAAAGCACTGTTCTAAGCGCTGGGAAGGTTACAGGGTGATCAGGTTGTCCCACACGGGGCTCACAGTCTTCATCCCCATTTTAATAATAATAATAATGATGGCATTTATTAAGCACTTACTATGTACAAAGCACTGTTCTAAGCGCTGGGGAGGTTACAAGGTGATCAGGTTGTCCCACGGGGGGCTCACAGTCTTCATCCCCATTTGACAGATGAGGTCACTGAGGCCCAGAGAAGTGAAGTGACTTGCCATATTGTGCCAACTTGTACTTCCCAAGCGCTTAGTCCAGTGCTCTGCACACAGTAAGCGCTCAATAAATACGATTGATTGATTCATCCCCGTTTGACAGATGAGGCCACTGAGGCAGCGTGGCTCAGTGGGAAGAGCCCGGGCTTTGGAGTCAGAAGTCATGGGTTCGAATCCCAGCTCTGCCACATGTCTGCTGTGTGACCTTGGGCAAGTCACTTAACTTCTCTGAGCCTCATTTTATTTTGTTAATATGTTTTGTTTTGTTGTCTGTCTCCCCCTTCTAGAGTGTGAGCCCGCCTGCTGTTGGGTAGGGACCGTCTCTAGATGTTGCCAACTTGTACTTCCCAAGCGCTTAGTACAGTGCTCTGCACACAGTAAGTGCTTAATAAATACGATTGAATGAATGAATGAATCATCTGCAAAATGGGGATTACGACTGTGAGCCCCACGTGGGACAACCTGATCACCTTGTATCCCCCTCAGTGCTTAGAACAGTGCTTTGCACATAGTAAGCACTTAACAAATGCTATTATTATTATTATTATTATTATTATTATTATTATTAGGAGGCCCAGAGAAGTGAAGTGACTTGCCCAAAGTCACAGAGCAGACAAGTGGCAGAGCTGGGATTTGAACCCATGACCTCTGACTCCAAAGCCCGGGCTCTTTCCACTGAGCCATTCTGCTTCTCCTAGTAAATATGTACAAGTAATATGTACAAGTAAAATAAATAGAGTAATAAATCTGTACAAATATATACACAGGTGCTGTGGGGAGGGGAAGGAGGTAGGGCCGGGGGGGATGGGGAGGGGGAGAGGAAAAAGGGGGCTCAGTCTGGGAAGGCCTCCTGGAGGCACACCCAGAGACACACACAGAGACACAGAGAGATTCACAGAGACACAGAGATTCACAGAGACGGGGTGGCCCCAGAATCATTCATTCATTCATTCAATCGTATTTGTTGAGCGCTTACTTTGTGCAGAGCACTGTACTAAACGCTTGGGAAGTCCAAGTTGGCAACATATAGAGACAGTCCCTACCCAACAGCAGGCTCACAGTCTAGAATCCCACCCAGAGACACCCAGAGAGAGTCACAGAGATGACAGGTGGCCCCAGAATCCCACTCAGAGACACAGAGAAAGTCACAGAGATGGGTGGTCCCAGAATCCCACCCAGAGACACAGAGAGAGTCACAGAGACTGGGTTCTCACAGAATCCCACCCAGAGACACAGAGGGAGTCACAGAGATGGGGTGGTCCCAGAATCCCACCCAGAGATACCCAGAGAGAGTCACAGAGATGGGGTGGCCCCAGAATCCCACTCAGAGACATAGAGAGAGTCACAGAGATGACAGGGTGGCCCCAGAATCCCACCCAGAGATACCCAGAGAGAGTCACAGAGATGGGGTGGCCCCAGAATCCCACTCAGAGACATAGAGAGAGTCACAGAGATGACAGGGTGGCCCCAGAATCCCACCCAGAGACACAGAGAGAGTCACAGAGATGACGGGGTGGCCCCAGAATCCCACCCAGAGACACCCAGAGAGAGTCACAGAGACCGGGTGGCCCCAGAATCCCACCCAGAGACACCGAAAGAGTCACAGAGATGGGGTGGCCCCAGAATCCCACCCAGAGATATGAAGAGAGAGTCACAGAGATGACAGGGTGGCCCCAGAATCCCACCCAGAGACACAGAGAGAGTCACAGAGACGGGGTGGCCCCAGAATCCCACCCAGAGACACCCAGAGAGAGTCACAGAGATGGAGTGGCCTCAGAATCCCACCCAGAGACACCCAGAGAGATGGGGTGGCCCCAGAATCCCACCCAGAGATACCCAGAGAGTCACAGAGACGGGGTGGCCCCAGAATCCCACCCAGAGACACAGAGGGAGTCACAGAGATGACGGGGTGGCCCCAGAATCCCACCCAGAGACACAGAGAGTCCCAGAGACGGGGCGGCCCCAGAATCCCACCCAGAGACCCCCAGAGAGAGTCACCGAGATGACGGGGCGGCCCCAGAATCCCACCCGGAGAGACAGCCCGAGATGAGGGTCCTCGCGGGCGCAGAGCTGGAGGCCGGGCTGAGCCCCCAGCCCCCCTCCGCTGCCTTGGGTCGGAGCCCCCTCCTCCGCCCGGGAGCCGGGCCGCCGGGGGCTCTGGGGGAGCCCTGACCTGTAATGGGGGGCAGGGAGCTCACGGATGACATGTTGAATCCGGGCCAGGCGCCCCTCTTCCGGGCAGTGGGAAACGGCATCCTGGAGACGGGGGGAGACGCAGAGACAGTCAGAGACAGAGAGACAGAGAGACCCCCCCGCCCCCCCAGCCACGCACCCTAAAGAGGGGCGCGTAGGTGACACCCCCTCCGCCTGGCCGCCAGCCCACAGAAGGAGGGAACAAATAAGCCAAGGGAATCAGCAAGAAGCAGCGCGGCCTAGTGAGTAGAGCCCGGGCCTGGGAGCCGGAAGGACCCGGGTTCTAATCCTGACTCCGCCACCTGTCCGTTGTGTGACCTTGGGTAAGTCACTTCACTTCCCGGGGCCTCAGTTTCCTCAAATAGGGGGTTGGGACTGTGAGCCCCACGTGGGACAGCCTGCACAATGGCTCCTTCCCTTAATAATAATACTGATGGTATTTGTTAAGCGCTTACTATGTGTCGAGCACTGTTCTAAGCGCTGGGGGGTTACAAGGCAATCGGGTTGTCCCACGTGGGGCTCACAATCTTCATCCCCATTTTCCAGATGAGGTCACTGAGGCCCAGAGAAGTGAAGCGACTTGCCCAAAGCCACACAGCCGACGAGTGGCGGAGCCGGGATTAGAACCCGTGACCTCGGACTCCCAAGCCCGGGCTCTTTCCACTGAGCCACGCTGCCCTTGTCTGCTGTGTGACCTTGGCCCAGTCACTTCACTTCTCTGGGCCTCAGTTCCCTCATCCGGAAAATGGGGGTTGGGACTGTGAGCCCCATGCGGGACGGGGACTGTGTCCAACCCGACCGGCTTGTAGCCCCCCCAGCGCTTAGTACAGTGCCCGGCACACAGTAAGCGCTTAAAAAATACCATCGTTATTATTATTCATTCATTCAATCATATTTATTGAGTGCTTACTGTGTGCAGAGCACTGTACTAAGCGCTTGGGAAGTACTATTATTATTCACTTCTCTGGGCCTCGGTTCCCTCATCTGAAAAATGGGGACAATCCTGTAAGCCCTATGTGGGACAGAGTACAGTATTCTTGTATCTACCTCAGTGCTTAGCACAGTGTCTAGCACAGGGAACCAGGAGCCAGAAGTGTGGCCCGGCGGCTGCAGCCCGGGCCTGGGAGTTGGAAGGACTCGGGTTCTAATCCCGGCTCCGCTCCCGTCCGCTGTGTGACCTTGGGGAAGTCACTTCACTTCTCTGGGCCTCATCTGGAAAATGGGGATGGAGACTGGGAGCCCCACGTGGGATGGGGACTGGGTCCAGTTGGATTTGCTTGGATCCACTCCGGCGTTTAGTACAGTGCCTGGCACATAGTAAATGCTTAACAAATAGCCCAATTAACAAAGAAAATATCCAATTTCAGGCTACCGGATTTGCTTGGGTCCACTCCGGCGTTTAGTACAGTGCCTGGCACATAGTAAATGCTTAACAAATAGCCCAATTAACGAAGAAAATATCCAATTTCAGGCTAGCTGTGCACTGGACTCCCATCGCAGACGGAGGGAAGTGGGGCGTCGCCGTTGGTCTTCGCCCCGAAGCCGGCCTCGGTGAGGTTCTCCCGTCCGTCCGTCCGTCCGTCTGTTAGCCGGGCTGTACCAGTCATTCATTCATTCATTCAATCGTATTTATTGAGCGCTTACTGTGTGCAGAGCACTGTACTAAGCGCTTGGGAAGTCCAAGTCGGTGACATACAGAGACGGTCCCTACCCGACAGCGGGCACACAGTCTAGAAGGGGGAGACGGACAACAAAACACAACTTGCGGACAGGTGTCAAGTCGTCAGAACAAATAGAATGAAAGCTAAATGCACAGCATTAACAAAAGAAATAGAATTCATTCATTCATTCAATCGTTCATTCATTCATTCAATCGTATGTATTGAGCACTTACTGTGTGCTGAGCACTGTACTAAGCGCTTGGGAAGTACAAGTTGGCAACATATAGAGACGGTCCCTACCCAGCAGTGGGCTCACAGTCTGGAAGAGCGGGCTCGTATTTATTGAGCGCTTACTGTGTGCAGAGCACTGTACTAAGTGCTTGGGAAGTACAAGTTGGTAGCAGATAGAGATGGTCCCTACCCAACAGCGGGCTCACAGTCTAGACGAGCGGGCTCGTATTTATTGGGCGCTTACTGTGTGCAGAGCACTGTACTAAGCGCTTGGGAAGTACAAGTTGGTAGCAGATAGAGACGGTCCCTACCCAACAGCGGGCTCACAGTCTAGAAGAGCGGGCTCGTATTTATTGAGCACTTACTGTGTGCAGAACACTGTACTAAGCGCTTGGGAAGTACAAGTTGGCAACATATAGAGACGGTCCCTACCCAACCGTGGGCTCACAGTCTGGAAGAGTGGGCTTGTATTTATTGAGCGTTTACTGTGTGCAGAGCACTGTACTAAGCGCTTGGGAAGTACAAGTTGGTAGCAGATAGAGACGGTCCCTACCCAACAACACGGTCACAGTCTAGAAGGGGGAGACGGACGACGAAACAAAACACGTGGACGGGTGTCAAGTCGTCAGAACAAATAGAATTAAGGCTAAATGCACATTCGTTCCTTCATTCATTCAATCATATTTATTGAGCGCTTACTGTGTGCAGAGCACTGTACTAAGCGCTTGGGAAGTACCAGCTGGTAGCAGATAGAGGCGGTCCCTACCCAACAACGGGCTCACGGTCTAGAAGGGGGAGATGGACGACAAAACAGAACACGTGGATGGGTGTCAAGTCGTCAGAACAAATAGAATTAAGGCTAAATGCACATTCATTCAATCATATTTATTGAGCGCTTACTGTGTGCAGAACACTGTACTAAGCGCTTGGGAAGTACCAGCTGGTAGCGGATAGAGGCGGTCCCTACCCAACAACGGGCTCACGGTCTAGAAGGGGGAGACGGACGACGAAACAGAACACGTGGACGGGTGTCAAGTCGTCAGAACAAATAGAATTAGGGCTAAATGCACAGCATTAGCAAAATAAATAGAATAGTAAATATGGACCAGTGAAATAAATAGAGGAATAAAAAACGGGTGTGGGGGGGTGGGGGGGTCCTCACCGTGAACTTGTGGTAGAGGTCATAGGTGAGGAGGGGGTTGGGCAGCTCGCGGAAGTATAGTTTGCAGAGGGAGCCCACGCAGTGGATGTCCTGGAGGTAAACTTCCCGCCTTAGGTCCGGGCACTGGTCCGACACAAACTCCTGCCTGAAATGGATGGGATAAATAATAATAATAATAATAATAATAACAATAATAATAATAATAATAATGTTGGCATTTGTTAAGCGCTTACTATGTGCAAACCACTGTTCTAAGCACTGGGGGGGATACAATGTGATCAGGTTGTCCCACCTGGGGCTCACAGTCTTCATCCCCATTTTACAGATGAGGCAACGGAAGCTCAGAGAAGTGAAGTGACTTGCCCAAGGTCACACAGCAGACAGGTGGCGGAGCCGGGATTCGAACCCCTGACCTCGGACTCCAAAGCCCGGGCTCTTTCCACCGAGCCACGCTGCTTCAAATAATGATAATGATGGCATTGGCGAAGCGCTTACTATGCGCCTACTAAGTAACTTGTACTTCCCAAGCGCTTAGGACAGTGCTCTGCACACAGTAAGCGCTCAATAAATGCGATTGATGATGATGATGATGATGATGATGTGCCAAGCACTGTTCTAGGCGCTGGCGGGGGGGATACAAGGTCATCAGGTTGTCCCCTGTGGAGCTCACAGTCTTCATCCCCATTTTCCAGATGAGGGAACTGAGGCCCAGAGAAGTTGAAGCGACTGGCCCAAAGTCACACAGCAGACAAGTGGTGGGACAACCTGATCACCTTTTTTTATTTTTTTTATTTTTTTTTAATGGCATTTATTAAGCGCTTACTATGTGCAAAGCGCTGTTCTAAGCGCTGGGGAGGTTACAAGGTGATCAGGTTGTCCCACGGGGGGCTCACAGTCTTCATCCCCATTTTACAGATGAGGTAACTGAGGCCCAGAGAAGCTTAAGTGACTGGCCCAAAGTCACACAGCAGACAAGTGGTGGGACAACCTGATCACCTTTTTTAATTTATTTTATTTATTTTTTTTAATGGCATTTATTAAGCGCTTACTATGTGCAAAGCACTGTTCTAAGCGCTGGGGAGGTTACAAGGTGATCAGGTTGGCCCACGGGGGGCTCACAGTCTTCATCCCCGTTTTCCAGATGAGGGAACTGAGGCCCAGAGAAGTTGAAGCAACTGGCCCAAAGTCACACAGCAGACAAGTGGTGGGACAACCTGATCACCTTTTTTTATTTATTTTTTAATGGCATTTATTAAGCGCTTTCTATGTGCAAAGCACTGTTCTAAGCGCTAGGGAGGTTACAAGGTGATCAGGTTGGCCCACGGGGGGCTCACAGTCTTCATCCCCATTTTACAGATGAGGGAACTGAGGCCCAGAGTGTCTACCGCTCTCAGAACAGCACTTTGCACGTAGTAAGCGCTTAACAAATGCCATTATTATTATTATTATTATTATTATTATTATTATTATTATTATTGTCGCAAGTCGGGATGAAGCGTCCATCCCCGGTAGCGGACCCCGGCTGTCTCCGCCCAATCAGATCCCCCCTCAGGGGCGAGCTGGGGGTACGGGACACTCCCCCTGCCCACCTCCCCACCACCCAAGGGTGAGCCAGTGGAATTCGAACTCAGGGCTTTTCCCGACACCTCTCCCCCTTGGCGATTTAAGCCCTGATGACCGACCGATGAAGTCCGTCGTCCTCCCCTAGACGTTCAGCCCAGTGTTCGGCACAACAGTAGACTGGCATCTCTTTGAGGGTAGGGATCATGGCTGCCCATTCATTCATTCAATCGTATTTATTGAGCACTTACGGTGCGCAGAGCACTGTACTAAGCGCTTGGGAAGTCCAAGTTGGCAATATATAGAGACGGTCCCTACCCAACAGCGGGCTCACAGTCTCGAAGCCTGCGGTACTGAACTCTCTGTAGTCAAGCAACCGGTAACAGTGCTCTGCACAGTGTCGGTGCTCAATCATCATCATCAATCGTATTTATTGAGCGCTACTGAGTGCAGAGCACTGTACTAAGCGCTTGGGAAGTCCAAGTTGGCAACATATAGAGACAGTCCCTACCCAACAGTGGGCTCACAGTCTCAATAGATACTACCGATTCGTGGCTCAGTGGAAAGAGCCCGGGCTGGGGAGCCAGAGGTCATGGGTTCTAATCCCGGCTCCGCCACTTAATAATAATGATGGTATTTGTTAAGCGCTTACTCTGTGCCGAGCAATCAATCAATCAATCAATCATATTTATTGAGCGCTGTTCTAAGCGCTGGGAGAGATACGACGTCATCAGGTTGTCCCCCGTGGGGCTCCCGGTCGTCATCCCCATTTGACAGATGAGGGAACTGAGGCCCAGAGAAGTGAAGTGACTTGCCCAAAGTCACCCAGCGCTTAGAACAGTGCTTTGCACATAGTAAGCGCTTAATAAATGCCATCACAGAAGTGGCAGAGGCGGGATTAGAACCCACGACCTCTGGCTCTTTCCACTGAGAAGCACTGAGAAGAGAAGCAGCGGGGCTCAGTGGAAAGAGCCCGGGCTTGGGAGTCAGAGGTCATGGGTTCAAATCCCGGCTCCGCCAATTGTCAGCTGTGGGACTTTGGGCAAGTCGCTTCACTTCTCTGGGCCTCAGTTACCTCATCTGTAAAATGGGGATTAATGTGAGCGCCCCGTGGGACAAACTGATTACCTGGTAACCTCCCCAGCGCTTAGTAAGCGCTTAATCAATCAATCAATCAATCAATCGTATTTATTGAGTGCTTACTGTGTGCAGAGCACTGTACTAAGCGCTTGGGAAGTACAAGTTGGCAACATATAGAGACGGTCCCTACACAACAATGGGCTCACAGTCTAAAATGCCTTTATTATTATTATTATTACTGAGCCACACTGCTCACACATCAGCTGTGTGACCTTAGGCGAGTCACTTCACTTCTCTGGGCCTCAGTTCGTTCATCTGTCAAATGGGGATGAAGACTGTGAGCCCCCCGTGGGACAACCTGATCACCTTGTGGCTCCCCAAGTGCTTAGAACAGTGCTTGGCACCGAGTAAGCGCTTAACAAATAGCAACATTATTATTATCATTATTATTATTACCCATCACCGTCCGGCCGACCCAGGGTTTCGCCATCCTGGTCAGTTAATTTAGAGGTTTCGGTCGGCGGGGAGGAGGGCGTTTCCGCCACGTGGCGAACGGGGGGTGGTCCGGGGGTCCCGGGGGTCCGCGTTACCTCAGTTTCTGGATGTTGGAGGTGACCCCGGAGAGGCGGTAGACGCCGTCCACGACGCCGTGAGTCTCGATGAACTCCGCGCAGCTCCTCAGCACGTACGGCACTGTTGGGGGACAGGCGGGGCGCGGAGGGGTCAGAGGTCAGCGGCCCGCAGACCGGACGGACCCCGGGGGAGAGGGGACGATCCGCGAGGAGACGGCCGGTGTCCTTCATTTATTCAGTCGTATTTATTGAGCGCTTACTGTGTGCGGAGCACTGGACTCAGCGCTTGGGAAGTCCAAGTTGGCAACATCTAGAGACGGTCCCTACCCAACAGCGGGCTCACGGTCTAGAAGGGGGAGACGGACGACAAAACTAGACAAAACTAGAGAGGCAGCGTGGCTCCGTGGAAAGGGCACGGGCTCTGGAGTCAGAGGTCATGGGTTCGAATCCCGGCTCCGCCACTTGTCAGCTGTGTGACTTTGGGCGAGTCACTTCACTTCTGTGGGCCTCAGTTCCCTCATCTGTAAAATGGGGGTTAAAACCGTGAGCCCCCCATGGGACAACCTCATCACCTTGTAACCTCCCCAGCGCTTAGAACAGTGCTTTGCACATAGTAAGCGCTTAATAAATGCTATCATTATTATTATTATTATTATTAGACATGTGGACGGGTGTCAAGTCGTCAGAATAATAGAACTAAAGCTAGATTCATTCATTCATCCGATCGTATTTATTGAGCGCTTACTGTGTGCAGAGCACTGGACTGAGCGCTTGGGAAGTACAAGTTGGCAACCTATAGAGACGGTCCCTACCCAACAGCGGGTTCACAGTCTAGAAGGGGGAGATGGACCACAAAACTAAACATGTGGACGGGTGTCAAGTCGTCAGAATAAATAGAATTAAAGCTAGATTCATTCATTCATTCATTCATTCGATTGTATTTATTGAGCGCTTACTGTGTGCAGAGCACTGGACTAAGCGCTTGGGAAGTCCAAGTTGGCAACCTATAGAGACGGTCCCTACCCAACAGCGGGCTCACAGTCTAGAAGGGGGAGGCAGACGACAAAACTAAACATGTGGACCGGTGTCAAGTCATCAGAATAAATAGAATTAAAGCTAGATTCATTCATTCATTCATCCGATCGTATCTATTGAGGGCTTACTGTGTGCAGAGCACTGGACTAAGTGCTTGGGAAGTCCAAGTTGGCAACATCTAGAGACGGTCCCTACCCAACAGTGGGCTCACAGTCTAGAAAGGGGAGACGGACAACGAAACAAAACATGTAAATCGTCAGAATAAATAGAATTAAAGCTAGATTCATTCATTCATTTGATCGTATTTATTGAGCGCTTTGGTGACTTTGGGTGACTTTGCGTGACTTTGGGCAAGTCACTTCACTTCTCGGTGCCTCAGTTACCTCATCTGTGAAATGGGGATTAAGACTGTGAGCCCCAAGTGGGACAACCCGATCACCTTGTAACCTCCCTGGCACTTAGAACAGTGCTTTGCACAGAGTAAGCACTTAATAAATGCCATCACTATTATTATTATTATTCTCTGGGCCTCAGTTCCCTCATCTGTAAAATGGAGATGAAAACTGTGAGTCCCCCGTGGGACAACCCGATCACCTTGTAACCTCCCTGGCACTTAGAACAGTGCTTTGCACATAGTAAGCGCTTAATAAATGCCATCATTATTATTATTATTATTCTCTGTGCCTCAGTTCCCTCATCTGTAAAACGGGGATGAAAACTGTGAGCCCCCCGTGGGACAACCTGATCACCTTGTAACCTCCCCAGCTCTTCGAACAGTGCTTTGCACATGGTAAGCGCTTAATAAATGCCATTATTATTATTATTATTATTATTATTATTATTCTCTGTGCCTCAGTTCCCTCATCTGTATGAAAACTGTGAGCCCCCCGTGGGACAACCTGATCACCCTGTAACCTCCCCGGCGCTTCAAACAGTGCTTTGCACATAGTAAGCGTTTAATAAATGCCATCATTATTATTATTCTTCTTCTCTGGGCCTCAGTTCCCTCATCTGTAAAACGGGGATGAAAACTGTGAGCCCCCCGTGGGCCAACCCAATCACCTTGTAACCTCCCCGGCGCTTCGAACAGTGCTTGGCACATAGTAAGCGCTTAAAACCTCCCCTTTCCGGGAAACGTTTGCCGAATGGTCCAAATCGGCATGGAGACCGGGAACCCTATTCGGAAAGACTAGACGTTTTCAGACGTTGCCAACTCGGGATACGGAGACCTCAAATTGGCTGAAAAAGGAAGCTTTGGTTCCAAAGGAGCCGTCCAAGGATTTGGAACCATTTCTGTACTGGCCCGAGGAAAGATGAATTATTGAATGTATTCAAGGCCCTACTGAGAGCTCACCTCCTCCAGGAGGCCTTCCCACACTGAGCCCCCTCCTTCCTCTCCCCCTCGTCCCCCTCTCCTTCCCTTCCTCACAGCACCTGGATAGATGTGGATATGTTTGAACAGATTTATTACTCTATTTTACCTGTCCATATCTATTCTATTTATTTTATTTTGTTAGTATGTTTGGTTATGTTTGTACATATTTATTACTCTATTTATTTTCCTTGTACATATCTATCCTATTTATTTTATTTTGTTAGTATGTTTGGTTTTGTTCTCTGTCTCCCCCTTCTAGACCGTGAGCCCGCTGTTGGGTAGGGACCGTCTCCATGTGTTGCTAACTTGGACTTCCCAAGCGCTTCGTCCAGTGCTCTGCACACAGTAAGCGCTCAATAAATACGATTGATTGATTGATTGATTGATTAATAAATGCCATCGTTATTATTATTCTCTGGGCCTCAGTTCCCTCATCTGTAAAATGGGGATGAACACTGTGAGCGTGGGACAACCTGATCACCTTGTAACCTCCCCAGCGCTTCGAACGGTGCTTAGCACATAGTAAGCGCTTAACAAGTACCATCATTATTATTTTGCTCCTAGCCGGGGGCTCCGAGAGGACTGACTTGGGCTCCTGGTCACCCACATGCAAGCACACACAGACACATAGACACACACACACACACACACACACACACACACACACACATATTTCCTGGCTGATATTCCTGAAGCCGGCGAACATTATTCCCTGGGGATGGGGGGCCGGGGGGATGCGGTGGCCACGGCCCGGTCACCACGGAGCCCGCCGGACATCCCGGCAGCAGCTTTCCCGCGCTTCCTGTTGTTGCCACGTTGTTCATCCTGTCCAGGAAAATGGGCTTCCTGTGGGCCTCCCACCCCCATTCCCCGTGGCCTACCCAATCCCACTTTCTCCTCCACCCCCAAAAGGGACTCGGGCAGGATGGGTGGGAGAAGCCGGGGGTCCAACACACTGGGGAAGCAGCATGGCTTGGGAGTCCGAGGTCACGGGTTCTAATCCCGGCTCCGCCGCTTGTCAGCGGGGTGACTTTGGGTAAGTCACTTCACTGTGCCTCAGTGCCCTCATCTGGAAAATGGGGATTGAGCCTGGGAGCCCCACGTGGGGCAGGGACTGTGTCCAAACCGATTCGCTTGACCCCACCCCAGTACTTAGTACAGTGCCTGGCACATAATAATAATAATAATGGTATTTGTTCATTCACTCATTCATTCAATCGTATTTATTGAGCGCTTTTGTGTGCAGACCACTGTACTAAGCGCTTGGGAAGTACAATTCGGCAACAGATAGAGACGGTCCCTACACAACAACAGGGTCAAGGTCTAGAGGGAGCAGACAGACAACAAAACAAGTAGACAGGCGTCCGTGCCCCCCCAGTGCTTAGTACAGTGTCTGGCACATAATAATAATAATAATAATAATGGTATTTGTTCATTCATTCATTCATTCGATCGTATTTATTGAGCGCTTACTGTGTGCAGAGCACTGGACTAAGCGCTTGGGAAGTACAATTCGGCAACAGATAGAGACGGACCCTACCCAACAACGGGCTCACGGTCTAGAGGGGGGAGACAGACAACAAAGCAAGTAGACAGGCGTCCATGCCCCCTAAGTGCTTAGTACAGTGCCTGGCACATAATAATAATAATAATAAATAATAATACAGATGATGATGATGGTATTTGTTCATTCATTCATTCGATCGTATTTATTGAGCACTTACTGTGTGCAGAGCACTGGACTAAGCGCTTGGGAAGTACAATTCGGCAACAGATAGAGACGGACCCTACACAACAACGGGCTCACGGTCTATAGGGGGGAGACAGACAACAAAGCAAGTAGACAGGCGTCCATGCCCCCCAGTGCTTAGTACAGTGCCTGGCACATAATAATAATAATAATAATAATAATAATGGTATTTGTTCATTCATTCATTCATTCGATCGTATTTATTGAGCACTTACTGTGTGCAGAGCACTGGACTAAGCGCTTGGGAAGTACAGTTCGGCAACAGATAGAGACGGACCCTACACAACAACGGGCTCACGGTCTAGAGGGGGGAGACAGACAACAAGTAGACAGGCGTCCATGCCCCCCCAGTGCTTAGTACAGTGCCTGGCACATAATAATAATAATAATGATGATGATGGTATTTGTTCATTCATTCATTCATTCAATCGTATTTATTGAGCGCTTACTGTGTGCAGAGCACTGGACTAAGCGCTTGGGAAGTACAATTCGGCAACAGAGATAGTCCCTACACAACAACGGGCTCATGGTCTAGAGTGGGGAGACAGACAACAAAACAAGTAGACAGGCATCCATGACACCCAGTGCTTAGTACAGTGCCTGGCACATAATAATAATAATGATAATAATAATAATAATGGTATTTGTTCATTCATTCTTTCATTCGATCGTATTTATTGAGCGCTTCCTGTGTGCAGAGCACTGGACTAAGCGCTTGGGAAGTACAATTTGGCAACAGATAGAGACGGACCCTACCCAACAACGGGCTCACGGTCTAGAGGGGGGAGACAGACAACAAAGCAAGTAGACAGGCGTCCATGCCCCCTAAGTGCTTAGTACAGTGCCTGGCACATAATAATAATGATGATGATGATGATGATGGTATTTGTTCATTCATTCATTCATTCAATCATATTTATTGAGCGCTTACTGTGTGCAGAGCACTGGACTAAGCGCTTGGGAAGTACAATTCGGCAACAGATAGAGACGGACCCTACACAACAACAGGCTCACGGTCTAGAGGGGGGAGACAGACAACAAAGCAACTAGACAGGCGTCCATGCCCTCAAAATCTGTTAAGCGCTTACTATGTGCCAAGCACTGTTCTGAGCGCTGGGGGAGATACAAGGTGATCAGGTTGTCCCCCGTGGGGCTCACAGTCCTCACCCCCATTTTCCAGATGAGGGAACTGAGGCCCAGAGAAGTGAAGGGACTCGCCCAAAGTCACACAACTGATAAGTGGCAGAGGCAGGATTAGAACCCAAGACTTCTGACTCCCAAGCCCGGGCTCTTGCCACTGAGCCACGCTGAGAGTAAGGGCTCAAAAAAACAGAGAAGCAGCACGGCTCAGTGGAAAAAACCCGGGGCTTGGGAGTCAGAAGTCGCGGGTTCTAATCCCGGCTCTGCCACTTGTCAGCTGGGTGACCTTGGGCAAGTCACTTCACTTCTCTGAGCCTTAGTTCCCTCATCTGGAAAATGGGGATGGAGATTGTGAGCCCCATGTGGGACAACCTGATCACCTTGTATCCCCCCACCCCCTAGCACTTAGAACAGTGCTCAGCACATAGTAAGAGCTTAATAAATGCTATTATTAATATTATTCTCTGGGCCTCAGTTTCCTCATCTGGAAAATGGGGATGGAGACTGTGAGCCCCACGTGGGACAACCCGATCATTTTATATCTCCCCCAGAACAGTGCTTGGCACATAGTATGCGCTTAACAAATGCCATCATTATTATTATTATTATTATTCTCTGGGCCTCAGTTCCCTCATCCGGAAAATGGGGATGGAGATTGTGAGCCCCACGTGGGACAACCTGATCACCTTGTATCCCCCCCAGCACTTAGAAGAGTGCTTGGCACATAGTAAGCGCTTAACAAATGCCATTATTATTATTATTCTCTGGGCCTCAGTTTCCTCATCTGGAAAATGGGGATGAAGACTGTGAGCCCCCTGTGGGACAACCTGATCACCTTGGAACCTCCCCAGCGCTTAGAACAGTGCTTGGCACATAATAAGTGCTAACAAATGCCATTATTATTATTCTCTGGGCCTCAGTTTCCCCATCTGTAAAGTGGGGATGAAGACTGTGAGCCCCGCATGGGGCAACCTGATCACCTTGTATCTCCCCCAGTGCTTAGAGCAGTGCTTGGCACATAGTGAGCGCTTAACAAATGCCATCATTATTATTATTCTTTGGGCCTCAGTTTCCTCATCTGTAAAACGGGGATGAAGACTGTGAGCCCCACGTGGGACAACCTGATCACCTTGTATTTCCCCCAGTGTTTAGAACAGTGCTTGGCACATAGTGAGCGCTGAACAAATGCCATTATTATTATCATTATTATTATTATTATTTGGGCCTCAGTTTCCTCATCTGTAAAATGGGGATGAAGACTGTGAGCCCCGCATGGGACAAGCTGATCACCTTGTATTTCCCCCAGTGCTTAGAACAGTGCTTGGTACATAGTGAGCGCTTAACAAGTACCATTATTATTATTATTATTATTAATAATGAAAACCATCATTATTATGATTAAAACCCGCCCGCCCGCCCGCGTCGTCCGGTGTCCGCCCGCAGCCTTTTCTGCGGAACGTTGGAGCGCATGCGCGGGCGGGCCGCACGTCAATCATAAGTCAATCGGCCGCGATCCGCGGCTCGGCCGCCGGGGGGCGCCATCGCCGCCGCCTTCCCCGCGCATGCGCCGGAGGGCGGGCCGTACGTCAATCATCAGTCAATCGGCCGGGAGCGGTCCGCGGCTCGGCCGCCGGGGGGCGCCACCACCGCCGCCTTCCCTGCGCATGCGCCGGAGGAGGGGCCGCACGTCAATCATCAGTCAATCGGCCGCCGCTGTGTTCCCACGCCGGCCGCCGGGGGGCGCCACCAGCACCGCCGCCGCCCGCAGAGCGCTTAGGACAGTCTTTGGCACACAGTAAGCGCTCAATAAATACGATTGACTGAATGAATAATACTAATAATATAATAATAATAATGGCATTTGTTAAGCGCTTACTAGGTGCCAATCACCGTCCTAAGCGCTGAATACAGTGCCTTGCACACAGTAAGTGCTCAATAAATACAATTGAGTGAGTGAGTGATTCATCATTATCATCAATTTTGGGTTTTTTTCATAATAATAATAATAATAATAATGATGATGATGATGGCATTTGTTAAGCGCTTACTATGTGCAAAGCACTGTTCTAAGCGCTGGGGGGATACAAGGTGCTCAGGTTGTCCCGCATGGGGCTCACAGGCTTCATCCCCATTTTCCAGATGAGGGAACTGAGGCTCCGAGAAGTGAAGTGACTTGCCCAAGGTCACACAGCGGACACGTGGTGGAGCCGGGGTTCGAACCCATGACCTCCGACTCCAAAGCCCGGGCTCTTTCCACTGAGCCACGCTGCTTCAATGACAGTTATTAAGCGCTTACTACGTGCATAGCACTGGGATCATCATCAATTTTGTTTTTTTTTTCATAATGACATTTATTAATAATGATAATGGTATTTGTTAAGCGCTTACTATGTGCGAAGCACTGTTCTAAGAGCTGGGGGGATGCAAGGGGATCAGGTTGTCCCACGTCGGGCTCACAGTCTTAATCCCCATTTTCCAGATGAGGGAACTGAGGCCCAGAGAAGTGAAGTGACTTGCCCAAAGTCACACAGCTGACAAGTGGCGGAGCCGGGATTAGAACCCACGACCTCTGGCTCCCAAGCCTGGGCTCTTTCCACTGGGCCACGCTAAGCGCTTACTACGTGCAAAGCACTGTTCTAAGCGCTGGGGTGGTTAGAAGATAACAATCAGGTGGTCCCAGCGGGGGGCTCAGAGTCTTCATCCCCATTTTACAGATGAGGGAACTGAGGCACAGAGAAGTTAAAGCGACCTTCTTAAAGTCACACAGCTGACAAGTGGGAAGTGAAGTGACTTGCCCAAAGTCACACAGCTGACAAGTGGTGGAGTCGGGATTTGAACCCATGACCTCTGACTCCAAAGTCCGGGCTCTTTCCACTGAGCCACGCTGCTTCTCTTGTATTGTACTCTCCCAAGTGCTTAGTAATAATAACTATTATTATTATGGTACTTGTTAAGTGCTTACTATGTGCCAATCACTGTCCTAAGCGCTTAGGACAGTGCTTTGCACACAGTAAGCGCTCAATAAATACAATTGAGTGAGTGAATGCTTCATCATCATCATCAATTTTGTTTTTTTTCATAATGACATGTATTAAGCGCTTACTATGTGCAAAGCACTGGGATCATCATCAGTTTTGGTTTTTTTCATAATGACATGTATTAAGCGCTTACTGTGTGCAAAGCACTGGGATCATCATCAGTTTTTTTTTTTTCATAATGACATGTACTAAGCGCTTACTACGTGCAAATCACTGTTCTAAGCGCTGGGGTGGTTAGAAGGTAACGATCAGGTTGTCCCAAGGGGGGCTCAAAGTCTTCATCCCCATTTTACAGATGAGGGAACTGAGGCACAGAGAAGTGAAGTGACTCGCCCAAAGTCCCACAGCTGACAAGTGGCGGAGTCGGGATTTGAACCCATGACCTCTGACTCCAAAGTCCGGGCTCTTTCCGCTGAGCCACGCTGCTTCTCTTGTACTCTCCCAAGTGCTTAGCAATAATAACTATTATTATTATGGTACTTGTTAAGTGCTTACTATGTGCCAATCACTGTCCTAAGTGCTTAGGACAGTGCTTTGCACACAGTAAGCGCTCAATAAATACGATTGAGTGAATGAATGAGATTCATCAGCATCATCATCAATTTTGTTGTATTGTACTCTCCCAAGTGCTTAGTAACAATAATAATTATTGCTATGGTATTTGTTAAGCGCTTACTATGTGCCAGTCACTATCCTAAGCGCTTTGCACACAGTAAGCGCTCAATAAATACGATTGAGTGAATGAATGAGAATCATCATCAGCATCATTAATTTTGTTGTACTCTCCCAAGTGCTTAGTAACAATAATAATTATTACTATGGTATTTGTTAAGCGCTTACTATGTGCCAGTCACTATCCTAAGCGCTTTGCACACAGTAAGCGCTCAATAAATACGATTGAGTGAATGAGATTCATCACCATCATCGATTCTGCTGTATTGTCCTCTCCCAAGCGCTTAGAACAGTGCTCTGCACATAGTCAGTACTCGATAAATGCCACTGACTGATGGATTGTGTGCTTACTGTGTGCTTAAGCAGTGTGGTCCAGTGGATAGAGCCCGGGAGTCAGAGGTCATGGGTTCAAATCCCGGCTCCGCCAATTGTCAGCTGGGTGACTCTGGGCAAGTCACTTCACTTCTCCGGGCCTCAGTTCCCTCCTCTGTAAAATGGGGATTAGGACTGTGAGCCCCCGGTGGGACAACCTCATCACCTTGTAACCTCCCCAGCGCTTAGAACAGCGCTTGGCACATAGTAAGCGCTTAATAAATGCCATCATCATTATTCTCTGGGCCTCAGTTCCCTCATCTGTCAAATGGGGATGAAGACTGAGCCCCACGTGGGACGGGGACTGTGTCCAACAGTGGAAAGAGCCCGGGCTTGGGAGTCAGAGGTCATGGGTTCTAATCCCGGCTCCGCCACGTGTCTGCTGTGTGACCTTGGGCAAGTCACTTCACTTCTCTGAGCCTCAGTTCCCTCATCTGTAAAATGGGGATGAAGACTGTGAGCCCCGCCGTGGGACAACCTGATCACCTTGTAACCCCCCCAGCGCTTAGAACAGTGCTTGGCACATAGTAATCGCTTAACAAATGCCATTATTATTATTATTGTTGTTAATAATAATAGTAATATTACTAATCAATCAATCAATCAATCGTATTTATTGAGCGCTTACTGTGTGCAGAGCACTGTACTAAGCGCTTGGGAAGTACAGGTTGGCAACATATAGAGACGGTCCCTCTATATGTACCATTTTTTTTAATGGTACGTGTTAAGCGCTTAATATGTGCCAGGCACTGATCTAAGCACGACCCACTAATAATAATAATAAGGATAATGTTGGTATTTGTTATCAATCAATCGTACTTATTGAGCGCTTACTGTGTGCAGAGCACTGTACTAAGTGCTTGGGAAGTACAGGTTGGCAACATATAGAGACAGTCCCTCTATATGTACCATTTTTTTTAATGGTACGCGTTAAGCGCTTACTATGTGCCAGGCACTGATCTAAGCACGACCCACTAATAATAATAATAAGGATAATGTTGGTATTTGTTAATCAATCAATCATACTTATTGAGCGCTTACTGTGTGCAGAGCACTGTACTAAGCGCTTGGGAAGTCCAAGTTGGCAACATCTAGAGACGGTCCCTACCCAACAGTGGGCTCACAGTCTAGAAATCCCACAGACAACCGCTCTCCCCTGCTTCCAGGCCTTATGGAAGGCCCGTCTCCTCCGAGAAGCCTTCCCTGACTGCGCCCTCCTTTCCTCTTCTCCCGCTCCCTTCCGCGTCGCCCGGACTCATCCCCATTTTTCATCCCTCATTTATTTCTTTCTCTTCATGCCTGTCTCCCCCTCTAGACTATCAGCTCGTTGTGGGTAGGGAACCTATCCGTTCTATTGTCCCGTTTACCTCTCCCAAGCGCTTAGTACAGTGCTCTGCACACAGTAAGCGCTCAATAAATTGATTGATTGATTGCTCTGTATTTTAGACTGTGCGCCCGTTCTATTGTCCCGTTGTCCTCTCCCAAGCGCTTAGTACAGTGCTCTGTATTGTAGACTGTGAGTCCGTTGGTGGGTAGGGACCGTCTCTATACATTGCCGACTTGTACGTCCGAAGCGCTTAGTCCAGTGCTCTGCACACGGTAAGCGCTCAATAAATACGATTGAATGAATGAATGAATGCTCTGCACTTGTCCATATTTACTATTCTATTTATTTTATTTTGTTAATATGTTTTGTTCTGCTGTCCGTCTCCCCCTTCTAGACTGTGGGCCCACTGTTGGGTAGGGACCGTCTCTAGATGTTGCCGACTTGTACGTCCCAAGCGCTTAGTCCAGTGCTCTGCACACGGTAAGCGCTCAATAAATACGATTGATTGAATGAATGAATGAATGCTTTACACTTGTACATGATGAAGATGATGATGATGGCATTTGTTAAGCGCTTTCTATGTGCCAAGCACCGTTCTAAGAGCTGGGGGGGATACAAGGTGATCAGGTTGTCCCATGGGGGGCTCACAGTTTTAATCCCCATTTTACAGATGAGGGAACTGAGGCCCAGTGAAATTAAATGACTTGCCCAAAGTCACACTGCTGACAGTTGGCGGAGCCGGGATTTGAACCCATGACCTCTGATTCCAAAGCCCGGGCTCTTTCCACTGAGCCATGCTATATTTACTCTTGTCCATATTTACTATTCTATTTATTTTATTGTGTTAATATGTTTTGTTTTGTTGTCCGTCTCCCCTTTCTAGACCGTGAGCCCGTTGTTGAGTAGGGACCGTCTCTCTATGTTACCGACTTGTACGTCCCAAGCGCTTAGTCCAGTGCTCTGCACACGGTAAGCGCTCAATAAATACGACTGAATGAATGAATGAATGCTCTGCACTTATCCATATTTACTATTCTATTTATTTTACTTTGTTAATATGTTCTGGTTTGTTGTCTGTCTCCCCCTTCTATAATAATAATAATGATGGCATTTATTAAGCGCTTACTATGTGCAAAGCACTGTTCTAAGCGCTGGACTGTGAGCCCATGGTTGAGTAGGGACCGTCTCTATACGTTGCCGACTTGTACATCCCAAGCGCTTAGTCCAGTGCTCTGCACACAGTAAGCGCTCAATAAATACGACTGAATGAATGAATGAATGCTCTGCACTTGTACATATTTACTCTTGTCCATATTTACTGTTCTGTTTATTTTATTTTGTTAATATGTTTTGGTTTGTTGTCTGTCTCCCCCTTCTATAATAATAATAGTGATGGCATTTATTAAGCGCACACTTGTACATATTTACTCTTGTCCATATTTACTGTTCTATTTATTTTATTTTGTTAATATGTTTTGGTTTGTTGTCTGTCTCCCCCTTCTATAATAATAGTACTGATGGCATTTATTAAGCACTTAGTCCAGTGCTCTGCACACGGTAAGCGCTCAATGAATACGATTGAATGAATGAATGAATGCTCTGCACTTGTACATATTTACTCTTGTCCATATTTACTGTTCTATTTATTTTATTTTGTTAATATGCTTTGGTTTGTTGTCTGTCTCCCCCTTCTATAATAATAATGATGATGGCATTTATTAAGCGCTTAGTCCAGTGCTCTGCACACGGTAAGCGCTCAATAAATACGATTGAATGAGTGAATGAATGCTCTGCACTTGTACATATTTACTCTTGTCCATATTTACTGTTCTGTTTATTTTATTTTGTTAATATGTTTTGGTTTGTTGTCTGTCTCCCCCTTCTATAATAATAATACTGATGGCATTTATTAAGTGCTTAGTCCAGTGCTCTGCACACGGTAAGCTCTCAATAAATACGATTGAATGAATGAATGAATGCTCTGCACTTGTACATATTTACTCTTGTCCATATTTACTGTTCTGTTTATTTTATTTTGTTAATATGTTTTGGTTTGTTGTCTGTCTCCCCCTTCTATAATAATAATGATGATGGCATTTATTAAGCGCTTAGTCCAGTGCTCTGCACACGGTAAGCGCTCAATAAATACGATTGAATGAGTGAATGAATGCTCTGCACTTGTACATATTTACTCTTGTCCATATTTACTGTTCTGTTTATTTTATTTTGTTAATATGTTTTGGTTTGTTGTCTCTCTCCCCCTTCTATAATAATAATGATGATGGCATTTATTAAGCGCTTAGTCCAGTGCTCTGCACACGGTAAGCGCTCAATAAATACGATTGAATGAGTGAATGAATGCTCTGCACTTGTACATATTTACTCTTGTCCATATTTACTGTTCTGTTTATTTTATTTTGTTAATATGTTTTGGTTTGTTGTCTGTCTCCCCCTTCTATGATAATAATAATGATGGCATTTATTAAGCGCTTAGTCCAGTGCTCTGCACACGGTAAGCGCTCAATAAATACAATTGAATGAATGAATGAATGCTCTGCACTTGTACATATTTACTCTTGTCCATATTTACTGTTCTGCTTATTTTATTTTGTTAATATGTTTTGGTTTGTTGTCTGTCTCCCCCTTCTATAATAATAATAATGATGGCGTTTATTAAGCGCTTACTATGTGCAAAGCACTGTTCTAAGCGCTGGACTGTGAGCCCGTTGTTGAGTAGGGACCGTCTCTATACGTTGCCGACTTGTACATCCCAAGCGCTTAGTCCAGTGCTCTGCACACGGTAAGCGCTCAATAAATACGATTGAATGAATGAATAGTAACTGCTCAATCAATACCACTGATTGATCAGGCCTAACAACTCTATCATCATCATCATCAATCGTATTTATTGAGCGCTTACTATGTGCAGAGCACTGTACTAAGCGCTTGGGAAGTACAAATTGGCAACATATAGAGACAGTCCCTACCCAACAGTGGGCTCACAGTCTAAAATTTGTCCTCCCTCCCAAGCAGTCAGTACAGCGCTCTCTGCTCACAGTAAACGTTCAATAAGCAGCGTGGCTTAGCGGCAACAGCCCGGGCTTCGGAGTCCAAGGTCGTGGGTTCTAATCCCGGCCCCTCCACTAATCTGCTGGGTGACCTTGGGCGAGCCGCTTCATTTCTCCAGGCCTCGGCTCCCTCACTTGTAAAATTCATTCAGTCGTATTTATTGAGCGCTTACTGTGGGCAGAGCACTGTACTAAGCGCTTGTGGGGGGGGGGATGGAGACCGTGAGCCCCACGCGGGACTACCTCCTATCTCCCCTGGTGCTTAGAACAGTGCTTGGCACATAGTAAGCGCAGCGTGACTCAGAGGAAAGAGCCCGGGCTTTGGAGTCACGGGTCATGGGTTCAAATCACAGCTTCGCCACTTGTCAGCTGGGTGACTTTGGGCCTGTCGCTTAACTTCTCTGGGCCTCAGTTCCCTCATCTGTCAAATGGGGATGAACACTGGGAGCCCCCCATGGGACACCCTGATCCCCTTGTATCCCCTGCAGCGCTCAGCACAGTGCTTTGCAAATACCATCATTATTATTATTACAAATACCGTGACGAACGCCATCGATCCATGCTTAGAGAAGCGGCGCGGCTCAGTGGAAAGAGCCCGGGCTTTGGAGTCAGAGGCCATGGGTTCGAATCCCGCTCCGCCACATGTCTGCTGTGTGACCTTGGGCAAGTCACTTCGCTTCTCTGAGCCTCAGTTCCCTCACCTGTAAAATGGGGATTAAGACTGTGAGCCCCACGGGGGACAACCTGATCACTTTGTATCCCCCCCAGCGCTTAGAACAGTGCTTTGCACATAGTAAGCGCTTAACAAATGCCAACATTATTATTATTATTAGCTTAACAAATGCCAACATTATTATTATTATCGACGGAGGGGGATTGGAGGAAGCGGCCTGGCGTGTTTTGACTCCTCTCCCGTCTAAGGCCCAGCCGTTGTGGCTTGGGAGGACTCCCCCTCGTCCTCCGGTCCCCGGAATGGCCCCGCATCCCTCTCCCCATCCCCGTCGAACCCCCTTCCCAGCCTTGAACTTCCAAGAATGTCCCGGAGCGGAGGGACAAGGAAGAAAAACAAGACACTTCAGCATTTTCCCAAACAAACGCCCACAAGAGGCGAAGGAACGGGCAGGGCAGGCCGCGCTGACCCTGCCCGCTGCCCGGGAAACCCCGCTGCCCGGCCTGCTGCGTGACCTTGGACAAGTCACCGCGCCTCTCTGGGCCTCTCTAGGCCTCATCATCATCATCATCATCAATCGTATTTATTGAGCGCTTACTATGTGCAGAGCACTGTACTGAGCGCTTGGGAAGTACAAATTGGCAACATATAGAGACAGTCCCTACCCAACAGTGGGCTCACAGTCTAAAAGGGGGAGACAGAGAACAGAACCAAACATACCAACAAAATAAAATAAATAGAATAGATATCATCATCATCAATCGTATTTATTGAGCGCTTACTATGTGCAGAGCACTGGACTAAGCGCTTGGGAAGTACAAATTGGCAACATCTAGAGACAGTCCCTACCCAACAGTGGGCTCACAGTCTAAAAGGGGGAGACAGAGAACAAAACAAACATACTAACAAAATAAAATAAGTAGAATAGATATCATCATCATCAATCGTATTTATTGAGCGCTTACTATGTGCAGAGCACTGTACCAAGCGCTTGGGAAGTACAAATTGGCAACATTTAGAGACGGTCCCTACCCAACAGTGGGCTCACAGTCCAAAAGGGGGAGAAAGAGAACAAAACAAACATACTAACAAAATAAAATAAGTAGAATAGATATGTACAAGTAAAATAAATAAATAGAGTAATAAATCTGTACCAACATATATACAGATATACAGGTGCTGTGGGGAAGGGAAGGAGGTAAGATGGGGGGGATGGAGAGGGGGACAAGGGGGAGAGGAAGGAAGGGGCTGAGTGTGGGAAGGCCTCCTGGAGGAGGTGAGCTCTCAGTAGGGCCTTGAAGGGAGGAAGAGAGGAGGTTCAAAACCGTTTCGGTTCCCCCTCAGATCCAGAGTCCTGTGTGGGACAGTAATAATAATAATGATGGGATTTGTGAAGCGCTTACTATAATAATAATAATAATAATGGCATTTATTAAGCGCTTACTATGTGCAAAGCACCGTTCTAAGCACTGGGGAGGTCACAAGGTGATCAGGTTGTCCCACGGGGGGGCTCACAGTCTTCACCCCCGTTTTCCAGATGAGGGAACTGAGGCCCAGAGAAGTGAAGTGACGTGCCCAAAGTCACACAGCTGACAATTGGCGGAGCCGGGATTTGAACCCCTGACCTCTGACCCCACTGTTGGGTAGGGACTGTCTCTATGTGTTGCCAACTTGGACTTCCCAAGCGCTTAGTACAGTGCTCTGCACACAGTAAGCGCTCAATAAATACGATTGATTGATTGATTCATTGACTCCAAAGTCCTGGCTCTTTCCACTGAGCCACGCTGCTTCCCCCAAGCAGCGCCGAGCACTGCTCTATGTGTTGTTTTGTTGTCCGTCTCCCCCTTCTAGACCGTGAGCCCGCTGTTGGGTAGGGACCGTCTCTCTATGTTGCCAACTTGGACTTCCCAAGCGCTTAGTACAGTGCTCTGCACACAGTAAGCGCTCAGTAAATACGATTGAATTGAATTGAATTGCTCTAAGCGCTGGGGTAGATACAAGGTCACCAGGTTGTCCCACGTGGGGCTCAAGGTCTTCACCCCCATTTTACAGATGAGGGAACTGAGGCCCAGAGAACTGAGGTGACTCGCCCAAAGTCACACAGCTGACAAGTGGCGGAGCTGGGTTTAATAATAATAATAATAATAATGGCATTTGTTATGTTCGGTGCTTGCTATGTGCCAAGCACTCTCTGGGGAGGATACAAGATGATCAGGTTGTCCCACGGGGGGGCTCACAGTCTTCATCCCCATTTTACAGATGAGGGAACTGAGGCACAGAGAATAATAATAATGATGGCATTTATTATTAATAATAATAATGGCTTTTATTAAGTGCTTACTATGTGCAAAGCACTGTTCTAAGCGCTGGGGAGGTTACAAGGTAATCAGGTTGTCTCACGGGGGGGCTCACAGTCTTCACCCCCATTTTCCAGACGAGGGAACTGAGGCCCAGAGAAGTGAAGTGACTTGCCCAAAGTCCCACAGCTGACAAGTGGCGAAGCCGGGATTCGAACCCATGACCTCTGACTCCCAAGCCCGGGCTCTTTCCACTGAGCCACGCTGCTTCTCTGATTCCAAGAACCCCCAAGGCCCGGCCTCAAAGCTCACAGCCCGGGGCGCCACAGTCCAAGCAGGTTGGTGTAGCGGCACTTTTTTTTAACGCTCACTATGTGCTAAGCACTGTAATAATAATAATAATAATAATAATAATGACATTTATTAAGTGCTTACTATGTGCAAAGCACTGTTCTAAGCGCTCAGGGGATACAAGGTGATCAGGTTGTCCCACGGGGGAGCTCACAGTCCTCATCCCCTTTTTCCAGATGAGGTAACTGAGGCACAGAGAAGTTAAGTGACTTGCCCAAGGTCACACAGCTGACAATTGGCAGAGCCGGGATTTGAACCCGCGACCACTGACTCCAAAGCCCGGGCTCTTTCCACTGAGCCACGCTGCTGCTCTGTACTAAGTGTTGGGGTAGTTTTTTTTTTTTTAATGGTCCATGCCAAGCGCTTACTATGTGGCAGGCGCTGTACTAAGCGCTGGGGTAGATTCAAGCTAACCAGGCTGGACGCAGCCCCTGTCCCATGGGGGGCTCACAGTCTCCATCCCCATTTTCCAGATGAGGGAACTGAGGCCCAGAGAAGCGAAGTGACTTGCCCGAGGGCCGACAGCAGACACGGGGTAGGGATGGGATTAGAACCCAGATCCTCGGACTCCTAGGCCCTGGGCTCTTTTCACTAATCCTGCCCCTGCCACTTGCTTACTGTGTGACCTTGGATAAGTCACCTAACTTCTCCGGGCCGTCAGAGAATGGGAATTCAATACTGAGACGCCCATCTGGGCTAAGGATGATTTTTCATGCACTCATTCATTCGTTCAATCGGATTTATTAAGCGCTTACTGTGTGCAGAGCACTGTACTAAGCGCTTGGGAAGTACAAGTTCATTCATTCATTCATTCAATAGTATTTATGGAGCGCTCACTGTGTGCAGAGCACTGTACTAAGCGCTTGGGAAGTACAAGTTCATTTATTCATTCAATCGTATTTATTGAGTGCTCACTTTGTGCAGAGCACTGTACTAAGCGCTTGGGAAGTCCAAGTTCATTCATTTATTCATTCAATCGTATTTATTGAGCGCTCACTGTGTGCAGAGCACTGTACTAAGCGCTTGGGAAGTACAAGTTCATTCATTCAATCATTCATTCAGTCATATTTATGGAGCGCTCACTGTGTGCAGAGCACTGTACTAAGCGCTTGGGAAGTACAAGTTCATTCATTCATTCATTCAATCGTATTTATGGAGCGCTCACTGTGTGCAGAGCACTGTACTAAGCGCTTGGGCAGTACAAGTTCATTCATTCATTCATTCAATCGTATTTATGGAGCGCTCACTGTGTGCAGAGCACTGTACTAAGCGCTTGGGAAGTACAAGTTCATTCATTCATTCATTCAATTGTATTTATGGAGCGCTCACTGTGTGCAGAGTACTGTACTAAGCGCTTGGGAAGTACAAGTTCATTCATTCATTCATTCAATCGTATTTATGGAGCGCTCACTGTGTGCAGAGCACTGTACTAAGCGCTTGGGAAGTACAAGTTCATTCATTCATTCATTCAATCATATTTATGGAGCGCTCACTGTGTGCAGAGCACTGTACTAAGCGCTTGGGAAGTACAAGTTCATTCATTCATTCATTCAATCGTATTTATGGAGTGCTCACTGTGTGCAGAGCACTGTACTAAGCGCTTGGGAAGTACAAGTTCATTCATTCATTCAATCGTATTTATGGAGCGCTCACTGTGTGCAGAGCACTGTACTAAGCGCTTGGGAAGTACAAGTTCATTCATTCATTCATTCAATCGTATTTATGGAGCGCTCACTGTGTGCAGAGCACTGTACTAAGCGCTTGGGAAGTCCAAGTTGGCAACATCTAGAGACGGTCCCTACCCAACTGCGGGCCCACAGTCTAGAAGGAGGAGACAAACAACAAAACAAAACATATTAACAAAATAAAATAAATAGAATAGTAAATATTTACAAGTAAAATCATAGTGTGGCTACCCAAGGGCTTGGCACATATTAAGTGTTTCACAAATAATAACGGTAATAATAATGGTATTTGTTAAGTGCTTACTATGTCCCAAGCACTGTTCAAAGTGCTGGGGTAGATACAAAGTAATCAGGTTGTTCCACCGGAGGCTAACATTTTTAATCCCCATTTGACAGATTAGGGAACTGAGGCACAGAGAAGTTAATAATAATGATGGCATTTGTTAAGCGCTTACTATGTGCCAAGCACTGTTCTAAGCACTGGGGAGGTCACAAGGTGATCAGGTTGTCCCACGGGGGGCTCACAGTCTTCATCCCCATTTGACAGATGAGGTCACTGAGGCACAGAGAATAATAATAATACTAATAATGGCATTTATTAAGGCGCTTACTATGTTCAAAGCACCATTCTAAGCGCTGGAGAGGTCACAAGGTGATCAGGTTGCCCCACGGGGGGCTCACAGTCTTCATCCCCATTTGACAGATGAGGTCACTGAGGCACAGAGAATAATAATCATAATGATCATGGCATTTGTTAAGCACTTACTATGTGCCAAGCACCGTTCTAAGCGCTGGGGAGGTTACAAGGTGATCAGGTTGTCCCACGGGGGGCTCCCAGTCTTCATCCCCATTTGACAGATGAGATAACTGAGGCACAGAGAAGTTCAGTGACTTGCCCAGAGTCACACAGCTGACAAGTAAGTGAAGCGACTTGCCCAAAGTCACCCAGCTGACAATTTGGCGGAGCCGGGATTTGAACCCGTGACCTCTGACTCCAAAGCCCGGGCTCTTTCCACTGAGCCACGCTGCTTCGTGAAAGAGAAAGTTGAAGAGAAATTGTCTCTTTCCATGCCACAGGGATGAGGGATGTACTTCCCAAGCGCTTAGTCCAGTGCTCTGCACACAGTAAGCGCTCAATAAATACGATTGATTGATTGATTGATTGATTGAATGATTCCAAGCCCAGCCCAACTCTCTTCTTCTGTCCTCACCCAAGCACTTAGTCCAGCGTCCTGCACGCAGTAAGCGCTCAGTAAATACCATCGATTGATGGGACCTCTTCTCACATCTCCTATTTGTGACTCAATCGATCAGTGGAATTTTTGAGGGCGTACCGTGTGCACTAAAAACCGCCTTATAACTTGTGCTTTCGTCATCATCATCATCATCATCAATCGTATTTATTGAGCGCTTACTGTGTGCAGAGCACTGTACTAAGCGCTTGGGAAGTACAAATTGGCAACATATAGAGACAGTCCCTACCCAACTGTGCGCTCACAGTCTAAAAGGGGGAGACAGAGAACAAAACCAAACATACTAACAAAATAAAATAAATAGAATAGATATGTACAAGTAAAATAAATAAATAAATAGAGTAATAAATATGTACAAACATCTATACATATATATATGAATATATATATTCGTCGTGCTTAGTGCAGTGCCTCGTGGGCCAGTGGGCATTCAGTAAGTACCACCTAATCGTCAATCGATCCTCTAGACCGTGAGCTCGTTGTGGGCAGGGAATGTGTCTGTTTGTTGCTGTATTGGACTCTCCTAAGCGCTTAGTACAGGGAGGGCTCTGTGCACAGTAAGCGCTTAATAAATACGATCGAATGAATCAGTCAATGCCATTCATAATAATAATAATAATGATGGCATTTGTTAAGCGCTTACTATGTGCAAAGCACTGTTCTAAGCGCTGGGGAAGATACAAGGTGATCATTTGTCATTCAATCGTATTTATTGAGCGCTTACTGTGTGCAAAGCACTGTTCTAAGCGCTGGGGAGGTTACAAGGTGATCAGGTTGTCCCCCATGGGGCTCACAGTCTTAATCCCCATTTGACAGATGAGGGAACTGAGGCCCAGAGAAGTCAAGTGACTCGCCCAAAGTCACCCAGCTGACAATTGGCAGAGCCGGGATTTGAACCCATGACCTTTGACTCTCAAGCCCGGGCTCTTTCCATTGAGCCACGCTGCTTCTCGAAAGGCATCTGATCCTAATTCTAATTCTATTCTATCCATTCCATCGCATTTATTGAGCGCTTACTGTGTGCAGAGCACTGTACCAAGCGCTTGGGAAGTACAAGGGCTTCGTGGAGGGCTTACTGTGGGCAGAGCTCTGTACTAAGCGCTCGGGAGAACTATGGCTTTGCACATAGTAAGTGCTTAGCAAATGCCATCCTTATTATTATTATTATTGTCGATCTTATCATTATCGTCAACCTTATCGGCAGTGGTAGAGACGGAAGCGGGGGGAGGACTATTAGAGAAGCAGCGTGGCTCAGTGGAAAGAGCGCGGGCTTGGGAGTCAGAAGTCATGGGTTCTAATCCCGACTCCGCCACCTGTCTGCTGTGTGACCTTGGGCAAGTCACTTCACTTCTCTGAGCCTCAGTTCCCTCATCTGGAAAATGGGGATTAAGACTGTGAGCCCCGCCGTGGGACAACCTGATCACCTTGTCTCCCCCCAGCACTTAGAACAGTGCTTGGCACATAGTAAGCGCTTAACAAATGCCAATATTATTATTATTATGGCTTTGCACATAGTAAGTGCTTAGCAAATGCCATCATTATTATTATTATTAACGATCTTATCATTATATATGTTTGCTTACATATATAATGTAAGCAAAAATATATACAAAATACATACAAAATATATACAAAAATATATACAAAAAATTACATATTTTTTTTTACTCTATTTATTTATTTATTTATTTTATTTGTACATAGCCATTCTATTTATTTTATTTTGTTAGTATGTTTGGTTTTGTTCTCTGTCTCCCCCTTTTAGACTGTGAGCCCACTGTTGGGTAGGGACTGTCTAAAAATGTTGCCAATTTGTACTTCCCAAGCGCTTAGTCCGGTGCTCTGCACATAGTAAGCGCTCAATAAATACGATTGATGATGATGATGATATTGTCAACCTTACCGGCAGTGGTAGAGACGGAAGCGGGGGGAGCACTGGCCGAGCTTTAAGTCGGAAGTTTTGCCAACCGGCCCTCACTGGCCCCTTCCCAGAATCCTCTCCGGCCGGCATGGTTGTCCGTCAGCGAGGCCTGGACTATGTCCTGGACTGACCAGGCCGAGGGAGGGTGGAATTAACGCCCGGCGTCCGAGCCGAGCCGCACGGACTCCCTCGCGAAGGCCTCCAAATCCCATCGGAAAATTCCCCTCTGCTCTCTTTTTTTCCCCTGGTGTCTGATAAGCGCTTACTCTGGGCCAGGCAGCGTGGCTCAGTGGAAAGAGCCCGGGCTTTGGAGTCAGAGGTCACGGGGTCGTTCATTCATTCATTCAATCGTATTTATTGAGCGCTTACTGTGTGCAGAGCACTGGACTAAGCGCCTGGGAGGTCCAAGTTGGCAACACCTAGAGACGGTCCCTACCCAACAGCGGGCTCACAGTCTAGAAGGGGGAGACGGAGAACGAAACAAAATATATTAACAAAATAAAATAAATAGAATAAATATATACCAATAAAATAAATAAATAGAGTAATAAATCTGTACAAACAGATATACAGGTGCTGTGGGGAGGGGAAGGAGGTAAGGAAGGGGGGTTCAAATTCCGGCTCCGCCACTTGTCAGCTGTGTGACTTTGGGGAAGTCACTTCACTTCTCTGTGACTCAGTTCCCTCATCTGTAAAATGGGGATTGACTGTGAGCCCCCCATGGGACAACCTGATCACCATGTAACCTTCCCAGTGCTTAGAACAGTGCTTTGCACATAGTAAGTGCTTAATAAATGTCATTATTATTATTATTATTATTATTATTATTGTTCTCTGGGCCTCAGTTACGTCACCTGTAAAATGGGCATGAAGACTGTGAGCCCCCCATGGGACAACCTGATCACCTTGTAACCTCCCCAGCACTTACAACAGTGCTTTGCACGTAGTAAGCGCTTAATAAATGCCATCATGATTATTATTATTATTATTATTCTCTGGGCCTCAGTTACCTCCCCTGTGAAATGGGGATGAAGACTGTGAGCCCCCCGTGGGACAACCTGATCACCTTGTAACCTCCCCAGCGCTTAGAACAGAGCTTTATACATAGTAAGCGCTTAATAAATGCCATCATGATTATTATTATTAATCCCCATTTTCCAGATGAGGGAACTGAGGCCCAGAGAAGTGAAGTGACTTGCCCAAAGTCACACAGCTGACAAGTGGCGGAGCCGGGATTAGAACCCATGACCTCTGACTCCAAAGCCCGGGCTCTTTCCACTGAGCCACGTGTGTGTGTGTGTGTGTGTGTGTGTGTGTGTGTGTGTGTGTGTCCATCTGAGAAGACTCCTGAACATTACAGGGTGAGGGATTCTGGGATTGTGTGTGTGTGTGTGTGTGTGTGTGTGTGTGTGTGTGTGTGTGTGTGTGTCCAGCTGAGGAGACTACTGAACATTACAGGGTGAGGGATTGTGGGATTGTGTGTGTGTGTGTGTGTCCAGCTGAGGTGATTCCTGAACATTACAGGGTGAGGGATTGTGGGATTGTGTGTGTGTGTGTGTGTGTGTGTGTGCGTGTGTGTCCAGCTGAGGAGACTCCTGAACATTACAGGGTGAGGGATTGTGGGATTGTGTGTGTGTGTGTGTGTGTGTGTGTGTGTGTCCAGCTGAGGAGACTACTGAACATTACAGGGTGAGGGATTGTGGGATTGTGTGTGTGTGTGTGTGTGTCCAGCTGAGGTGATTCCTGAACATTACAGGGTGAGAGATTGTGGGATTGTGTGTGTGTGTGTGTGTGTGTGTGTGTGTGTGTGTGTGTGCATGTGTCCAGCTAAGGAGACTCCTGAACATTACAGGGTGAGGGATTGTGGGATTGTGTGTGTGTGTGTGTGTGTGTGTGTCCCCAGCAGAGGAGACTCCTGAACATTACAGGGTGAGGGATTGTGGGATTTTGTGTGTGTGTGTGTGTGTGTGTGTGTGTGTGTGTCCATCTGAGGTGACTCCTGAAGATTACAGGGTGAGGGATTGTGGGATTGTGTGTGTGTGTGTGTGTGTGTGTGTGTCCAGCTGAGGAGACTCCTGAATATTACAGGATGAGGGATTGTGGGATTGTGTTTGTGTGTGTGTGTGTGTGTGTGTGTGTCCAGCTGAGGAGACTCCTCAACATTACAGGATGAGGGATTGTGGGATTGTGTGTGTGTGTGTGTGTGTGTGTGTCCAGCTGAGGAGACTGCTGAACATTACAGGATGAGGGATTGTGTGTGTGTAGGTGTGTGGAGCGGGTGTTTGGGTCTGGCTGAGGAGACCCCTGAGCCTTACAGAGTGAGGGACTGTGGGATAATACTAATTAATCATTTTGGTATTTGTTAAGCGCTTCCTATGTGCCAAGCCCTGTTCTAAGCGCCGGAGGGGATACAAGGTGATGAGGTTGTCCCCTGGGGGCTCCGAGTCTTCATCCCCATTTGACAGATTAGGGAACTGAGGCCCAGAGAAGTGAAGCGACTTGCCCAAGGTCACCCAGCTGACAAGTGGTGGGATTGTGTGTGGGTGTGTTAGTGTGGGTCTATGTCCAGCTGAGGAGACTCGGGCACATTAATAATAATAATGATGGTATTTGTTAGGCGCTTACTATGTGCCAAGCACCATTCTAAGCACTGGGGGAGATACAAGGTGATCAGGTTGTCCCCCGTGGGGCTCCCAGTCTTCATCCCCATTTTCCAGATGAGGGAACTGAGGCCCAGAGAAGTGAAGCGACTGGCCCAAGGTCACCCTGCTGACAAGTGGCGGAGCTGGGATTTGAACCCACGACCTCTGACTCCCAAGCCCGCCACTGAGCCATTACCGGGGCAGGATGAGTTGGGGGGGTGGGGTGTGTGTGTGTGTGTGTGTGTGTGTGTGTGTGTGTGTGTGTGTGTGTGTGTGTGTGTGTGTGTACGTGTTTCCTGCCCACAAAGAGCTTACGGTCTAGGGGAATACCCACAGGCCTGGACTCAAAGTGTTTCTGCCACTTAATAGGAATGATTTATAATTAGGTTATTTGTTAAATGCTATGGATGAGAAGCAGCGTGGCTCAGTGGAAAGGGCCCCGGCTTTGGCATCAGAGGTCATGGGTTCGAATCCCGGCTCCGCCAATTGTCAGCTGTGGGACTTTGGGCAGGTCACTTCACTTCTCTGGGCCTCAGTGACCTCATCTGTCAAATGGGGAGGAAGACGGTGGGCCCCACGTGGGACAACCTGATCACCTCGTAAACTCCCCAGCGCTTAGAATAGTGCTTTGCACATAGTATGTATACTACTATATATATAGTTTATATATATATATAATATATATAGTGTATAGTGTATATACATACATAGTATGTATAGTATGCCCTTAATAAATGCCATCATTATTATTTATCCCCATTTTACAGATGAGGGAACTGAGGCCCAGGGAAGTGAAGTGACTTGCCCAAGGCCACCCAACAGACTGTCTGCCCCTCTAGACTGTAAACTCCTTCCATCGATCGATCATATTTATTGAGCGCCTACCATGTGCAGGGCACTGTACTGAGCGCTTGGGAGACTGTGAGCCCACTGTTGGGTAGGGACTGTATATGTTGCCAACTTGGACTTCCCAAGCGCTTAGTACAGTGCTCTGCACACAGTAAGCGCTCAATAAATACGATTGATTGATTGAAGCGAGAACGAACGGGGTGGGAAAATGAGAATTTTGGTCTGGGAAGGCCTCTTGGAGGAGATGAGATTTGAGTAGACCGTAAACCCCGGGTGGGCAGGGATGGTCTCTCTTTATTCATTCATTCAATCATATTTATTGAGCGCTTACTGTGTGCAGAGCACTGTACTAAGTGCTTGGGAAGTCCAAGTTGGCAACATATAGAGACGGTCCCTACCTAACATCGGGCTCCCAGTCTAGAAGGGGGAGATAGACAACAAAACAAAACATATTAACATTGCAAGCGCTTAGGACAGTGCACTGCACACAGTAAGCGCTCAATAAATACCCTTGAAGGAATGAATGAGTGAGTAGGGCTTGGGAGATGGTCAAAACCGTGGTCCGTCAGATAATAATAATAATAATAATGATGGCATTTATGAAGCGCTTACTATGTGCAAAGCACTGTTCCAAGCGCTGGGGAAGTTACAAGGTGATCAGGTTGTCCCACAGGCAGTCTTCATCCCCATTTTCCAGATGAGGTCACTGAGGCCCAGAGAAGTGAAGTGACTTGCCCGAAGTCACCCAGCTGACAACTGGCGGAGTCGGGCTTTGAACCCGTGACCTCTGACTCCGAAGCCCGGGCTCTTTCCACTGAGCCACGCTGCTTCTCCGAAGCAGATCCGAAGGGGGAAGGAATTCCAGGCCAGAAACGGGAAACGTGTGTCACACTACGGCTGAAATAATAATTGTGCCATTCATTAAGTGCTTAGAGCTATGAGATAATCGGTTCAGACGTTCTCCCCCGCCTTCAGAGCCTTATCGACGCCCCAACTCCTCCAAGAAGCCTTCCCTGACTGCGCCCTCCTTTCCTCTTCTCCCGCTCTCTTCCGCGTCGCCCGGACTCGCTCCCTTAATTCCTCATCCCCCCCGCTTCCAGCCCCTCACCGCTTATGTCCACATCCCTCATTTATTTATTTCTCTTAATGTCCGTCTCCCCCTCTAAACTGTCAGCGCGTTGTGGGCGGTGAATGTGACTGTTTATATTACGCCGTATTCTCCCGGGCGCTTAGTACACAGAGAAGCAGCGTGGCTCAGTGGAAAGAGCCCGGGATTTGGAGTCAGAGGTCATGGGTTCAAACCCCTCCAATTGTCAGCTGTGTGACTTTGGGCAAGTCACTTAACTTCTCTGGGCCTCAGTTACCCCATCTGTAAAATGGGGATTAAGACTGTGAGCCTCACATGGGGCCACCTGATCAACTTGTATCTACCCCCAGGGCTTAGAACAGTGCTTTGCACATAGTAAGCGCTTAACAAATACCAACATTATTATTATTATTATTACACAGCCTGTACGGTACTCAATAAATACAATTAACCAACGGGCACAGACCCCACCCAACCCGGAGCTCACCCGGAGCCCCCCCTTCTAGCCTGTGAGCCCACTGTTGGCTTTGGAGTCAGAGGTCATGGGTTCAAACCCCGCCAATTGTCAGCTGTGTGACTTTGGGCAAGTCACTTCACTTCTCTGGGCCTCAGTTACCCCATCTGTAAAATGGGGATTAAGACTGTGAGCCTCACGTGGGACAATCGGATCAACTTGTATCTACCCCCGGCGCTTAGAACAGTGCTTTGCACATAGTAAGCGCTTAACAAATACCAACATTATTATTATTATTATTTTTATTACACAGCCTGTACGGCGCTCAATAAATACAATTAACCAACCGGCACAGACCCCACCCAACCCGGAGCTCACCCGGAGCACCCCCCTTCTAGACCGTGAGCCCACTGTTGGGTAGGGACCGTCTCTATATCAATCAATCAATCAATCAATCAATCAATCAATCGTATTTATTGAGCGCTTACTGTGTGCAGAGCACTGGACTAAGCGCTTGGGAAGTCCAAGTCGGCAACACATAGAGACGGTCCCTACCCAACAGCGGGCTCACAGTCTAGAAGGGGGAGACAGAGAACGAAACCAAACATACTAACAAAATAAAATATGTTGCCAACTTGGACTTCCCAAGCGCTTAGTCCAGTGCTCCGCACACAGTAAGCGCTCAATAAATACGATTGATTGATTGATTGATTGAGGAGGGAGACCGGGTATCTTCACCCCACTTTACAGGTCAGAATATTGACGAGCAGGGAAATGAAGTGACTCGCCCGAGGTCACCCACCCACTCCTGCTTCTCCCGTCCCCTTTCCGCTGTTCCACATGGTAGTCTCCCAAGCGCTTAGTACAGAGCCTGCGCGGTAGGCGCCCCGTAAGTGCCGTCGATTGACCGAGAGGGGTTAGAACGGACGGTCGGCCTTCTAACGGTGCACTCACGGGAAAGAAATCGGGCTTTTAAGATTGGTTTTGATTCTCCTGATCCAGAAGGACTGAAAATAGAATTGAAGATGTCCCCCTCTGGAACCAAAACACAAACTTCCCCTTCCTGCCGCAGTCACAACCATCTCTCCATCCTCCCCCAGCCCCGCGATCAAATCCCCGGCCTAGTGGAGTCCTGGAGTCCTCCAGGAGTCAGGAGGACCTGGGTTCGAATCCCGCCTCTGCCCTCTCTTCTGCTGTGTGGCCTTGGGTCAGTCACTTCGCTTCTCTGGGCCTCGGTTCCCTCTTCGGGGATTAATAATAATAATAACGATGGCATTTAGAGACTGTGAGCGCACTGTTGGGTAGGGACTGTTTCTATATGTTGCCAAGCGCTTAGTACAGTGCTCTGCACACAGTAAGCGCTCAATAAATACGATTGAGGGATGATGGATTTAGAGAAGCAGCGTGGCTCAGTGGAAAGAGCCCGGGCTTTGGAGTCAGGGGTCATGGGTTCAAATCCTGGCTCTGCCAATTGTCAGCTGTGTAACCTTGGGCAAGTGGCTTAACTTCTCTGGGCCTCAGTTACCTCATCTGTAAAATGGGGATTGACTGGGAGCCCCCCGTGGGACAACCTGATCACCTTGTATCCCCCCAGTGCTTAGAACAGTGCTTTGCACATAGTAAGCGCTTAATAAATGCGATTATTATTGTTTATTAAGCGCTTACTATGTGCAAAGCACTGTACTAAGCGCTGGGGAGGTTCCAAGGTGATCAGGTTGTCCCAAGGAGGGGGGCTCACAGTCTTAATCCCTATTTTACAGATGCGTATAATATATGCATTTTACAGATGCATATAAAGATGCGATAATAATAATGATGGCACTTATTAAGCGCTTACTATGTGCAAAGCACTGTTCTAAGCGCTGGTTCGTGGGGAACCTGGTGCTAAATCATTCGTAGACGACCCGCTTCTGGGCCAGGCTTTCGTACGTAGCAGAGCAGCTCCCTCGCTGCGATCCATGGAAAATCAGCCCTCGACACAGTTAAGATGGCGAGCCCCTTGTGGGACAGGGACTCTGCTACCTCGGCACTTAGTACAGCGCCCGGCAATCAATCAATCAATCAATCGTATTTATTGAGCGCTTACTGTGTGCAGAGCTCTGTACTAAGCGCTTGGGAAGTCCAAGTTGGCAACATATAGAGACAGTCCCTACTCAACAGTGGGCTCACAGTCTAAAAGGGAGGGGGGGACATAGCAAGTGCTTAAATACCGTAAAAAAGGGGGAAAAAAAATGGGGAATGTTCCACATCCCGTGAGAATCACAATGGCTGTTGAGTTTTCTGCCTTTCAGGGATTATAGTTTCCACCGGGAAACACGGTATTCCGGCGTGTGTTTCTCAAGAGCCGGGATGTGCCAACCGTGGGTGACCCTGAGGACCTAAATGTTCTGTTCTTCATTAAGCGTCCCAAACTCTGCCGACGAACCGGGGGAACGGGAGGAGGAGGAGGCCGCCCCGCAGCAGAGAAGCAGCGTGGCTCAGCGGAAAGAGCCCGGGCTTGGGAGTCAGAGGTCGTGGGTTCTAATCCCGCCTCCGCCCCGCGTCGGCTGTGCGACTTTGGGCACGTCGCCGGGCCTCAGTGACCCCATCTGGAAAATGGGGATGAAGACCGTGAGCCCCCACATGGGACAACCTGTTGACCTCGTGTCTACCCCAGTGCTCGGCACGTAGTAAGCGCCTCACAATTGCCATCATTATCGTTATTATTATTATCAGGCCCGGATTCAGTGACTCAGTTGTGCATCCTGCCCGCTACTCCTAGCATGCCCCGGGGTGGGAGATTATTTATTATTATTAATTATTATTTATTTATTTATTTATTTTACTTGTACATATCTATTCTATTTATTTTATTTTGTTAGCATGTTTGGTTTTGTTCTCTGTCTCCCCCTTTTAGACTGTGAGCCCACTGTTGGGTAGGGACTGTCTCTAGATGTTGCCAACTTGGACTTCCCAAGCGCTTAGTACAGTGCTCTGCACACAGTAAGCGCTCAATAAATACAATTGATGATGATGATGATATGACAGGGGATCGCGGGTCACAGGCGATCACAGGGGATCCCGGCCCGCGGGGCCCAGGCCCAGATGGTGACATATCACGGGCATGGAAGTTCGCAGAGGAGCGCAGGCGACTAAAGAGGATCACGGGCGACAGATGATCCCAGATGAGCAGGCCGGGAAGGATCACGCCTCTCGGATCCAGAGGATCCCGGGTGGCGCAGGGGATCCCAGGAAAATCACAGACAGTCAGAGCCCAGAGGATCAGAGGATCCCATCGGATCACCGAATGCTGGCACATAGACAGACCATCATAGAGGGTCACGGGGGATCCCAGAGGATCACGGGTGACAGAGGATGACAGATGTTTACCGTGACCACGGACACAGAGGATCACGGGCGATCACACACGTGATTGCACAGGTGACCGGGCACGGACGGTCGCAGACACAGATGATCACAGGTCACAGACACAGAAGATCACGCATGACCACAGATGACAGGCGATCACAGATGTGCACAGGCGATCGTAGAAGATCACAGAGGATCACAGAGAAGCAGCGTGGCTCAGTGGAAAAGAGCCCGGGCTTTGGAGTCAGAGGTCATGAGTTCAAATCCCGGCTCCGCCACTTGTCAGCTGTGTGATTTGGGGCAAGTCACTTCACTTCTCTGGGCCTCAGTTCCCTCATCTGTAAAATGGGGATGAAGACTGTGAGCCCCCTGTGGGACAACCTGATCACCTTGTAACCTCCCCAGCGCTTAGAACAGTGCTTTGCACATAGTAAGCGCTTAATAAATGCCATTATTATTATTATTATTATCACAGGCGATCGCACACAGGATCTCACAGACGATCAGACACGGACGATCACAGATCAGAGACGGAAAACCACACGCGATCCCAGGTGACGGACGATCACAGAGGGTCCCGGGTGACAGATGATCAGAGACGACAGATGTTTACCGTGACCACAGACAGAGAGGATCACGGAAGATCACGGAAGATCACAGCAATCACACACGAGATCGCATAGGTGATGGGGCCCGGACGGTCCCAGACACAGACGACCACAGGTCACAGGCACAGAAGATCACACCCGACCCCAGATGACCACAGACGATCGCAGACGCGATCCCAGAGGATCGCAGGCGACGGCGCACACGATCGGACACGGATGATCACGGACACGGGTGATCCCGCATCCCAGACCCGGACAACCACACCCGCTCACAGATGTCGGATGATCACAGGCCGACACGGACCACGGCCGAAGATCACAGGCGATCACACGCACGATTGGACCCACATGAGCGGCAGACCCAGAAGGTCCTTTAGGATCGCGGATGACGGACAATCGCCGGGGGTCACGGACGCGGACGACCCTAGACTGAGGATCCCAAGGTGGGGGGGACCCTGGACGACCTCGGATCTGGGACCGTCCCAGAAGATCCCGGATCCCGGGGGGATTCCCAGGCAGGATGACCCGGTGAGTTGGAGATGGCTCTTCCGGGGCCTGTCCTTGTCGGAATTTAGGAGGTCAGGGGTCGAAGGGCTGATCTCCTCACCCCATCCTCTTCCCCCCAAACTGAACCTGGGCGGACCCCCAGCCCCCAATTTGAGTGTGTGCCTGTGTGGGGTCCTGGGGGGGTCCTGGGGGTGAGGGGCTGAGGCTCTGGGCCCCCTTTCGACCCAGGGGACGGGTCCGGCTTCTGGTTTGGATGGGACGGCCCGCTCCCCAATTGGGACCCCCATCCCCACCCCACCCCAGAGGCTGGAATAGAGAGAAGGGAGAGGGAAAGAGGGGGATGGAGGGGATGGGGGGCAAATGGGGGACAGATGATGGGGGGGGGGGGGGACGAAGCCACGTTACCATCTTGGCCTGAGCGCTCCAGAAACTCCCCCAGGTCGCAGCCAAAGGGTCCGCACGCTCCTTTGCGTTTCAACTTGTTCTTCATGAGTCGGACGACCACCCCCCTTGTCCCCCCCCGGCCCCCGGCCCCCGGTGGGCCGCTCAGACCCCCAGGGGACCCAGGGGTCCGGCCGGAGGGGCCATCGGGGGGCGCATAGCCCAGGGAGGAGGAGGAGGAGGAGGAGGGGGAGGATGGGGGCCAAAATAACGGGCCGGGCTGGGCCGGGCCGGGCCCTCCCTCTACCCCCCCACCAAGGAGAGCCTTGGGCACAAGTCAACAAGCCCGCATCATCCCCATCCTCTCCCCCCCAAAAAAGAAACAAGCCCCCCGCCCCCCACTTCCCGACTCTTCCCTGTCTTACAAAAAAGCCCCAAGGCTGGACCAGCCCAGGAAACGCTGGAAGGAAGGAAGTTGGGGAGAGGGGTGGGGAGGGGGGAAGGGGAGGAGACCCAGGGGGTGGGGTTTTTTTGGGGGGGCAGAAGGGGAGGAGACCTAAGGGGTGGGGGGCTTTTTTTTGGGGGGGAGATAGGGAGGTGACCTAGAAAGTGGAGTTTTTGGGGAGTTGGGGGAGAGAGGAGATGAACTAGACGGTGGGAGATTTGGGGGGAGATGGGGAGGAGAACTAGGGGGTGGAGAGATTTCTGGGGGGGAAGAAGAGGAGGAGAACTAGGGGGTGGGAGGTTTGAGGGGAGGGAGAGAAGGGGAGGAAAACTAGGGGGTGGAGTTTTTTGGGGGGAGGGGAGAAAGGGAGAAGAACTAGGGGTGGGGAGTTTGGGGGGGAAGAAGGGGAGGAGAACTAGGGGGTGGGAGGTTTTGTGGGGGAGAGGGAGAAGGGGAGGAAACTTAGGAGGTGAAGTTTTTTGGGGGGAAGAAAAGGAGAACTAGGGAGTGGAAGGTTTTGGGGGGAGAGAGAGAAGGGGAGGAAAACTAGGGGGTGGAGTTTTTTGGGAGGGGGGAGAAAGGGAGGAGAACTAGGGGGGTGGGGAGTTTTGGGGGGGAAGAAGGGGAGGAGAACTAGGGGGTGGGAGGTTTTGGGGGGGGAGGGAGAAGGGAAGGAAACTTAGGAGGTGGAGTTTTTGCGGGGGAAGAAGAGAACTAGGGGGTGGGAGGTTTTGGAGTGGAGGGAGAGAAGGGGAGGAAAAATAGGGGGTGGAGTTTTGGGGGGGAGGGGGAGAAAGGGAGGAGAACTAGGGGGTGGGGAGTTTTGGGGGGAAGAAGAGGAGGAGAACTAGGGTGGGAGGTTGGGGGGGAGAGGGAGAAGGGGAGGAAACAGGAGGTGGAGTTTTTTGGGGGGGAAGAAGAGGAGGAGAACTAGGGGGTGGGAAGTTAAGTGGGAGAAGGGGAGGAAACCTAGGGGGTGGAGTTTTTTTGGGGGGGAGAAGTGGGGGAGACCCCACTAGGAGGTAGAGTTTTTTTGGGTGGGGAAGAAGAGGAGGAGAACTAGGGGGTGGGAGTTTTTTTGGGGGGAAGGGGAGAAGGGGAGCTGTAAGCCCGTTGTGGCAGGAATTGTCTCTCTTTATTGCTGTACTGTACTTTCCAAGCGCTTAGTCCAGTGCTCTGCACACAGTAAGCGCTCAATAAATATGATTGATTGATTGAATGAATGAATGAATGAATGAATGAATGAATGAATGAAGAGACCTAGGAGGTGGAGTTTTGGGGTGGGGGGGAGAAAGGGAGGAAAACTAGGGGGTGGAGGGTTTGCGGGGAGAGGGAGAAGGGGAAGAGACGTAGGATGTGGAGTATTTTGGGGGGGAGAAAGGGAGGAAAACTAGGGGGTGGGGGGTTTGGAGGGGGAAAGGGAGAAGGGGAAGAGACGTAGGAGGTGGGTTTTTTTTGGGAAGGAGAAGGGGAGGAAACCTAGGGGATGGGTTTTTTTTAGTGGGGGAGAAGGGGAGGAGAACTAGGAGGTGGAGGGGGGTTTTTTGGGGGGGGAAGGGGAGGAAATCTAGGGGATTGGGGTTTTTGGGGGAGGAGGGGTAGAATGGAGGAGACCAAGGAGGTGGAGGGTTTTTTTAGGGGAGGGGAGAAGGGGAGGAGGCCTAAGGGTTGGGATTTATTTTGGTGGGGTGGGAGACCCGTGGTAGGTGGAGGCCTGGAAGAAAGTGGAGGAGAAGGGAGGGAGGGAGAACACATTTTTGGCAGCTTGTGTGTGTGTGTGTCTGTGTGTATTTAGGAGGAAGGAGGAGGAAGGAGGTAGGTAGCTGAGGAGGCGGAGGGAACAGAGAAAGGGGCATTGCACTTGAAAAGAAACTGGCTTTTGAAGGCGGCCCTGTCTTCCTGGACCACAGACTCACAAAGTGGTGGTGGTGGTGGAGGAGGAGGAGGAGAGGAGGAGGAGGAAGAAGGGGAGAGGAGGTGGGGGGGTTGGGGGGAGAAAGGGATGGGAGGTGGAGCGGGACCCCCTCCCTAGGCCCTCCTCCCAGCCCACCCACAGGGAGAAACTCTGCAGGCTTTAGCTGAAACCATTTTCGAACCCACTTTCTGGGTCCAGATTAAAAATCTAAAAAGCCACCGCAGAGGAAAGCCACCGAGCTAGTGAATTGGGAGGGGAAGGAGGCCTGAGATGCAGGAAACCGAGGTTTACAGCTCCCTCTGGGCCTCCTGTGTGACCTTAGGCAAGTCACTGAACCTCTCTGGGCCTCGGTTTGGCTTTTTTTCTGCCTGTAAAATGGAGCTGGGTTGGCCCTCTCTTGGACTGTGAGGCAGGAAGTGTACGCTGTAAAGTCGTGATGGGCAGGGAATGTGTCTGTTGACAATAATAATAATGGTATTTAAGAATAATAATAATAATAATGGCATTTATTAAGCACTATGTGCAAAGCACCGTTCTAAGCACTGGGGAAGTTACAAGATGATCGGGTTGTCCCACGAGGTGCTCACAGTCTTAATCCCCATTTTACAGATGAGGTAACCGAGGCACAGAGAAGTGAAGTGACTTGCCCCAAATCACACAGCTGACAATTGGAGGAGCTGTGATTTGAACCCATGACCTCTGACTCCAAAACCCGTGTTTGTTAAGCGCTTACTACGTGCCAAGCACTGTTGTAAGCACCGGGGTAGATACGAGGTAACCAGGTTGTCCCCCGTGGGGCTCACAGTCTTCACCCCCAGTTTACAGATGAGGTAACTGAGGCCCAGAGAAGTAAAGCGGCTCACCCAAAGTCAAACAGCAGACAAGTGGCGGAGCCGGGATTAGAACCCATGACCTCTAACTCCCAAGCCTGTGCTCTTGCCACTGAGCCACGCTGCTTCTCTGCTGCCATGCTGCTGTTTATTGTGGTAGCATACTCTCCCAAGCGCTCAGTACAGTGCTCCGCACACGGTAAGCGCTCAATAAATACGACTGAATGAATGGATGAACGATGGCTGATTTGCTGTCGAGTTTTCCCCGGCACTTAGAAAGTGCCGTAATTATCAGCAAATTCCATGCTACATTGTAAGTTCCCTGAGGGCGGGAATTGTGTCTATTGCCTGACTCCAGGCGTTCAGTACAGTCCCCTGTGTGCAGGAAGTGCTCAACGCATGTCACTGATTCACTGGTTCAGTGAATTGAGCCCCTGGGGAGGGGCAGCTTGCGTGGACTTTCCAAGCGCTCAGTCCAGTGCTCCGCACACAGTAAGCGCTCAATAAATACGATCGAATGAATGAATGAGAGTGGCGGAGCCGGGATTCGGTTCCCTGTGCGTAGTAAGCTCTTGATAAACACCACCGATCGATCGATCAGTTATGGAGCTCCTCCGCTTTCCGAATCCCCAAGTGTTGAGGCGGGGCGGTGGTTCGGCCTGGGGCCCGTCGAAGGCAGCCATTTCCTGTTCCCGGCCTGGATCTCTCCCCCCTTCCCGGTTTTCCAGGCTCTGAGTTAAAACAAAAGGGAAGGGCTGGGGCCAGGGAAGTCTAAGAAAAAAACATCCCCAAAATAGCCCTCCTGTAGAAAATCGGCTTCCTGATAACGGCCGGCCTCCTGCCCGGCTCTGGAATGGCACGATACTCATTCAGTCAGTCAGTCAATTGTATTTATTGAGCGCTTACTGTGTGGAGAGCACTGTACTAAGCGTTTGGGAAGTCCAAGTCGGCAACACCTGGAGACGGTCCCTACCCAACAACGGGCTCACGGTCTAGAAGGGGGAGACGGGTGTCAAAGTCGTCGGAATAAATAGAATTAAAGCCAGGGATGGAGTCTTCTCTCCCCTCTAACAGTGGAAACAGTGGGATAAGGGCTTAGAACAGTGCTCTGCACATAGTAAGCGCTTAATAAATGCAATTAAAAAAGGAAAAAAGGGCCAGGAGACCCTGATTGCCACCGAAGGACGTAAGAGAATTCAAACGTAACAGTGAAGTTACCTCGCTGAAGTCCACAAGGCTGGTTTACTGGACAGGTAGTACCATACTTGAAACAAACTACAATAAAAATCATTTCTGTCAAGTACCATACTTGAACCAAAACAACCAAAAACTACAATAAAAATCATTTCTGTCAATCCTTGCTCTGGAGGATGAAAAAAAACGAACAAACCCTCGAGGTCTAAATAACGGCTTAGATGGGTACGAGCTCTAGTTTAGTCGCTGTGAAGTGTTTTTTAATAGGGAACGAGTCTAGATTTCCGTCGCCCTCTCTGCTCCTGCCTTTTCCCGGCAAAGGCCCGTCTTCATTCAGTGGTATTTATTGAGCGCTTACTGTGTGCAGAGCACTGTACTAAGCGCTTGGGAAGTACAAGTTGGCAACATAGAGAGACGGTCCCTACCCAACAGTGGGCTCACGGTCTAGAAGGGGGAGACAGAGAACAAAACATATTAACAAAATAAAATAAATAGGATAAATATGCACAAATAAAATTAATAAATAAATAGAGTAATAAATCCGTACAAACATATATACAGATATACAGGTGCTGTGGGGAGGGGAAGGAGGTAAGGCCAGGGGGAGGAGGGGGAGAGGAAGGAGGGGACATCTTCTCCGTCTGCCCCCTCCTCAGACCCCCCGAGAAGCAGCCCGGCCTAATAATAATAATAATGATGGCATTTATTAAGCGCTTACTATGTGCCGAGCACTGTTGTAAGCGCTGGGGAGGTTACAAGGTGATCAGGTTGTCCCACATAGGGCTCACAGTCTTCACCCCCATTTGACAGATGAGGGAACTGAGGCCCAGAGAAGTGAAGTGACTTGCCCAAAGTCACCCAGCTGACAGTTGGCGGAGCCGGGATTTGAACCCATGACCTCTGACTCCAAAGCCTGGGCTCTTTCCACTGAGCCACAGGCAGAGCTCGGGTCTGGGCGTCACGAGGACCTGGGTTCTAATCCGCCATCCATCCGCCGGGTGACCTTGGGCAAGCCACTTCCTTTCTCGGGGCCTCGGTGACCTCATCTGTAACGTGGGGGTGAAGAATGTGAGCCCCACGGGGGACAGGGGATGGAGCCCAACCCAGTCACCTGGAGAAGCAGCGTGGCTCAGTGGAAAGAGCCCGGGCTTGGGAGTCAGAGGTCATGGGTTCAAATCCCGGCGCCGCCGCTTGTTGGCTGTGTGACTTTGGGCAAGTCACTTCACTTCTCTGGGCCTCAGTTACCTCATCTGTGAAATAGGGATTAAAATTGTGAGCTCCACATGGAACAACCTGATCACCTTGTATCCTCCCCAGCGCTTAGAACAGTGCATTGCACATAGTAAGCGCTTAACAAACACCAAAATTATTATTATTATTACCCCAGCGTTTAGGACAGTGCCAGGCACATAGTGGGCGCTTAACAAAGACCCCAATGATTATTTTCCTCCAAACTACAATAGCAACCCCTGAAATAATAATAATAATAAAAATACTAATACTAATACTAATGACATTTGTTAAGCAATTACTATGTGCAAAGCACTGTTCTAAGCACTGGAGAGGATACAAGGCCATCAGATTGTGAGCCTGCTGTTGGGTAGGGACCGTCTCTATATGTTGCCAACTTGTACTTCCCAAGCGCTTAGTACAGTGCTCTGCACACAGTAAGCGCTCAATAAGTATGATTGAACGAATGAATGAATGAATTGTCCCACGGCGGGGGGTCTTCATCCCCATTTTCCAGATGAGGGAACTGAGGCCCAGAGAAGTGAAGTGGCTTGCCCAAAGTCACCCAGCTGACAAGTGGCGGAGCCGGGATTTGAACCCATGAATTCTAGGGCATCTCCTCCAAGAGGCCTTCCCTGACTACCCTTACGCTTACCTCCCTTCCCTGGGGTCGAGGGGAAAGGTAAAAATAAAATATTTATTTTTATTATTAAATATCATATTATTTAATATAATAAAAATAAATATAATCTAATATTCCACTATTATATATTATATATTTAATATAGTATATGTAATATTAATATTCTAATATAATACAAATTTAATACCATAATAATAATATTATTTTTATTTATTAAATAAAATAAAATAAAATAGCTCCTCAATTTCTCCCTGATTGGGATTGGCTCCCTCTTGACCGTTGTCTCGTTGAGCGCTTACTGTGTGCAGAGCACTGCACTAAGCAGTTGGGAAAGTACAATACCCTGGCTGTGGTCCCACAGCCATGAGGAAACTGAGGCCCGGAGAAGTTGTTTCTAGTGGCCGACGGTGTGAACGAGGGAGAACAAGGAAACTGAGGCCCGGAGAAGTTGTTTCCTATGACTGACAGCTTGAATGAGGGAGAACATGAGGAAACTGAGGCCCGGAGAAGTTGTTCCCTGTGACTATCTTGAACGAGGGAGAACATGAGGAAACTGAGGCCCGGAGAAGTTGTTTCTTGTGACTGACGGCTTGAACGAGGGAGAACATGAGGAAACTGAGGCCCGGAGAAGTTTTTTCTATGACTGACAGCTTGAATGAGGGAGAACATGAGGAAACTGAGGCCCGGAGAAGTTGTTCCCTGTGACCGACAGTGTGAACAAGGGAGAATGAGGAAACTGAGGCCCGGAGAAGTTGTTTCCTTATGACTGACAGCTTGAATGAGGGAGAACGTGAGGAAACTGAGGCCCAGAGAAGTTGTTTTCTGTGACTGACGGCTTGAATGAGGGAGAACATGAGGAAACTGAGGCCCGGAGAAGTTGTTTCCTGTGACTGACAGTGTGAACAAGGGAGAATGAGGAAACTGAGGCCTGGAGAAGTTGTTTCCTATGACTGACAGCTTGAACGAGGGAGAACATGAGGAAACTGAGGCCCGGAGAAGTTGTTTCTTGTGACTGATGGCTTGAACGCGGGAGAACATGAGGAAACTGAGGCCTGGAGAAGTTGTTTTCTATGACTGACAGCTTGAATGAGGGAGAACATGAGGAAACTGAGGCCTGGAGAAGTTGTTCCCTGTGACGATCTTGAATGAGGGAGAACATGAGGAAACTGAGGCCCAGAGAAGTTGTTTCCTATGACTGACAGCTTGAATGAGGGAGAACATGAGGAAACTGAGGCCCGGAGAAGTTGTTTCCTGTGACTGACAGCTTGAACGAGGGAGAACATGAGGAAACTGAGGCCTGGAGAACTTTTTTCTTGTGACTGACACCTTGAGCGAGGGAGAACGTGAGGAAACTGAGGCCCGGAGAAGTTGTTTCCGACCAACACGTCGGATTTCAGCGATCCTCCGGCGCCCGTGGGCATCCTCGACAGGGGGGAAGGACCCATCGGGGGGTCTCCAGCCCAGAGAGACCCCGGGTGTCCCCCACCCCTGCAGTTATCCCCCGGTGAGGGAGTGGCTCTGGAAGAACATGAGGAAACTGAGGCCCGGAGAAGTTGTTCCCTGTGACTGACAGCTTGAATGAGGGAGAACATGAGGAAACTGAGGCCTGGAGAAGTTGTTTCCTGTGACTGATGGCTTGAATGAGGGAGAACATGAAGAAACTGAGGCCCGGAGAAGTTGTTTGCTGTGACTAACAGCTTGAATGAGGGAGAACATGAGGAAACTGAGGCCCGGAGAAGTTGTTCCCTGTGACTGACAGCTTGAATGAGGGAGAACATGAGGAAACTGAGGCCCGGAGAAGTTGTTTCCTATGACTGACAGCTTGAATGAGGGAGAACATGAGGAAACTGAGGCCCGGAGAAGTTGTTGGCTGTGACTGACAGCTTGAATGAGGGAGAACATGAGGAAACTGAGGCCCGGAGAAGTTGTTTCCTGTGACTGACGGCTTGAATGAGGGAGAACATGAGGAAACTGAGGCCCGGAGAAGTTGTTTGCTGTGACTGACAGCTTGAATGAGGGAGAACATGAGGAAACTGAGGCCCGGAGAAGTTGTTCCCTGTGACTGACAGCTTGAATGAGGGAGAACATGAGGAAACTGAGGCCCGGAGACGTTGTTTGCTGTGACTGACAGCTTGAATGAGGGAGAACATGAGGAAACTGAGGCCCGGAGAAGTTGTTTGCTGTGACTGACAGTGCGAACAAGGGAGAATGAGGAAACTGAGGCCCGGAGAAGTTGTTTCCTACGACTGACGGGGCCTGGCCCGAGCCCGGGGAAAACCAACCCAAGCCATTCGGGAGAAATTCTTTTCTCGCTCCCTCCTTTATTTGTTTTTCCCTTCTCTCCCACTCTATCTTTCCACTTCCCTTCCCATAACCAAACTTTCCCTCCCTGTAGACACTCACCCACCCCCGAAACACACCCCCACACATTCTCACACCCTCACAACCCTTCAACACACATACACAAAGTTCTCATTCCCTCCCACACACACATTCTCACACCCGCTCACACACAAACCAGCCCGTGCCCGTTTCCTCCTCCCACCCCCCGACTGGGACACCCTCCTCAAATGCCCCCCCAGATGCCCCATTTTGCCCATTCATTCATTCAGTCGTATTTATTGAGCGTTCACTGTGTGCAGAGCACTGGACTAAGCGCTTGGGAAGTCCAAGTTGGCAACATAGAGAGACGGTCAGGAGAGGGGCCGATAAGGGCAGTGTGGCGCAGTGGAAAGAGCCCGGGCTTTGGAGTCAGAGGTGATGGGTTCAAATCCCGGCTCCGCCAGTTGTCAGCTGTGGGACTTTGGGCACGTCACTTCACTTCTCTGGGCCTCAGTTCCCTCATCTGGAAAATGGGGATGAAGACTGTGAGCCCCCCGTGGGACAACCTGATCACCTTGTATCCTCCCCAGCGCTTGGAACAGTGCTTTGCACATAGTAAGCGCTTAACAAATGCCATCATCATTATTATTATTATTATTATCTCCCCGGCGCTTAGAACAGTGCTTTGCACATAGTAAGCGCTTAACAAATGCCATTATTATTATTATTATTATTATTATTATGTCCCCCAGCTCTTAGAACAGTGCTTCACACATAGTAAGCGCTTAATAAATGCCATTTTTTTTTAAAAAAAGGGCAGGGCTGAGCAACTTGTCAATCTCCCGGCGTCGGTTGACATCTAGTGGGAACATCCATAATAATTCACTCATTCATGCATTCCATCGTATTTATTGAGCGCTTACTGTGTGCAGGGCACTGTACTAAGCGCTTGGGAAGTCGGCAACAACGGGCTCACCGTCTAGGAGGGGAAGACAGACAGCAAAACAAAACATGTAGCATTTGTTAGGCGCTTATTACGTGCCCGGCTCCTCCGGACCACTGTCAAGACCGGGGGTGGCCCAGGACCACACGGAGACAGTCAGTCAATTGAATCTACTAAGTGCTTACTGTGTGCCAGGGCACTGTACTAAGCGCTTGGGAGAGTCCAATACAGCAATAAACCGACACAATCCCTGCCCACAACGTGGAAGAAGCTTTGGAGAAACAGCGTGACTCAGTGGAAACAGCCCGGGCTTGGGAGGCAGAGGACGTGGGTTCTAATTCCGCCTCTGCCCCTTGTCTCCTGTGTGACCTTGGGCAAGTCACTTCACTTCTCTGGGCTTCAGTTATCTCATCTGTAGAATGGGGATGGAGATTGTGAGCCCCACGTGGGACAACCTGATCACCTTGTATCCCCGCCAGCGCTTAGAACAGTGCTTTGCACATAGTAAGCACTTAAATGCTATTATTATTATAGTGTTTTGCACATAGTAAGCGCTCAATAAACACGCAAGTGCTTAGTACAATGCTCAGCATACATTAAGCGCTCAATAAACACGCAAGCGCTTAGTGCAGTGTTCTGCACGCAGTAAGCGCTCAATAAACACGCAAGCGCTTAGTGCAGTGTTCTGCATGCAGCAAGCGCTCAGTAAATATGCAAGCGCTTAGTGCAGTGTTCTGCACGCAGTAAGCGCTCAATAAACACGCAAGCGCCTAGTGCAGTGTTCTGCACGCAGTAAGCGCTCACTAAATATGCAAGCGCCTAATACAGTGCTTTGCACCCAGTAAGCGGTCAATAAACAAGCAAGCGCCTAGTAGTGTTGTGCACACAGTGAGCGCTCAATAAATACGCAAGCGCTTAGTGTAGTGTTCTGCACGTAGTAAGGGCTCAAGAAACACGCGAGCGCTTAGTACAGTGCTTTGCACCCAGTAAGCGGTCAAAAAACAAGCAAGCGCCTAGTAGTGTTTTGCACACAGTAGGCGCTCAATCAATACGCAAGCGCTTAGTACAGTGTTTTGCACGTAGTAAGGGCTCAAGAAACACGCGAGCGCTTAGTACAGTGCTTTGCACCCAGTAAGCGCCTAGTAGTGTTTTGCACACAGTAAGCGCTCAATACGCAAGCGCTTAGTACGGTGTTCTGCACGGAGTAAGGGCTCAAGAAACACGCGAGCGCTTAGTACAGTGCTTTGAACATAGTAAGGGCTCAATAAACACGCAAGGGCTTAGTTCAGTACCCAGTAAGCGCTCAATAAACACGCAAGCGCCTGGTACGGTGTCTTAGACGCAGTAAGCGCTCAATAAATACGACTGAATGAATGATTGATTGATTGATTGGAGGTGAAACATAAAGAAGCGCAGGGAACACCTGCAGACCTTGGGCGAAGCGCTGCGCTCCGCCGCATTCCCCCCGGGGTGGGGGAGGGAGGGCTGGGGTGTGTGGCCTGTAGGGGGCGTGGTTTGAAGGGGAGTGGCGTATAGGGGGCGTGGCCTGGCGGGGCAGGGGCCGTGTGGGGCGTGGCCTAGAGGGGCGGGGTCGATGACGTATGATGAGGGGGCTGAGGGCTCGAGGGGCGGGGCTAGTGACGTAAGAGGGCGTGGCTGGGGCGGAGCTAAAGGCTCGAGGTGGGCTGGCGACGTAAGAGGGTGTGGCTGGGGCGGAGCTAAAGGCACGAGGGGGCTGGTGACGTAAGAGGGCGTGGCTTGGGGCTGAGCTAAAGACACGAGGGGGGCTGGCGACGTAAGAGGGCGTGGCTTGGGGCGGAGCTAAAGACACGAGGGGGCTGGTGACGTAAGAGGGCGTGGCTGGGGCGGAGCTAAAGGCTCGAGGTGGGCTGGCGACGTAAGAGGGCGTGGCTGGGGCTGAGCTAAAGACACGAGGGGCTGGCGACGTAAGAGGGCGTGGCTTGGGGCGGAGCTAAAGACACGAGCGGTGGGGTTGGTGACGTAAGAAGGCGGGGCGGGGCCAAAGACACGAGGGGCGGGGCTGCTGGCGTAGGGGAGGGTCTGGGGCGGAGTCTACGACATGGGGGCGGGGCTGGTGACGTAAGAGGGCGGGCCAGGGGCGGAGCTAAAGGCACAAGGGGCGGGGCTGGCGATGTAAGAGGGCGGGTCAGGGGCGGAGCTAAAGGCACAAGGGGCGGGGCTGGCGACGTAGGGGACGACCTGGGGGCGGAGCCTAAGGCACAAGGGGCGTGGCTGGTAACATAAGGGAAGGGACAGGGCGGAGCTAAAGACACGAGGGGCGGGGCTGGCAACGTAGAGGGCGGGGCAAGGGGCGGAGCCTTAGGCACAAGGGACGGGGTTGGTGACGTAAGAAGGCGGAGCTGGGGTGGAGCTAAAGACACGAGGGGAGGGGCTGGCAATGTAAAGGGCGGGGCTGGGGCGGAGCTAAAGGCGCAGGGGGCGGGTTGGTGACGTAAGAGGGCGTGGTCGGTGACGTGAGGGAGGGGGTCTGGGGCGGAGCTAAGGGCTCGAAGGGCGGGGCCGGTGACGCAAGAGGGAGGGTCCGGGGGCGGAGTCAAAGGCCCGAGGGGCGGGGCCGGCGACGTGAAGGACGGGCGTCTGAGGGGCGGAGCCAAGGGGGCGGAGGGCGGGGCCGGTGACGTAACGGGCGGGGGGAGAGCGCGGAAGGGGCGGAGCTTCCCGGCCCTAGGCCCCGCCCCCTTCCTGGTCCTGGCGGCGGCGCTTGCGGAGGTGAGTGCGTGCGGCCGTGCGTCTGCGCGGCCGGGGGAGGGGGGGAGGGGGGGGGGGGGGCTGCTGCCCCGTTGCTATGGAAACCGTGAGGCCCGGCGGGCCGGGGCGGGGCGGGCCGGGGGTTTTTGCTCCGGCCTTTCCGTAGCGCTTAGTGCAGTGCTGTGCGCGCAGTCTCCCCTCCGAAATTGCGATTGCCCGGCGCCCCGCCCCGCCCCGCCCCCGTCTCCCCTTCCCCCTTTTCTCCTCTTCTCCCCATCTCCTCCTCCCCTCCTCCCCTTCTCCCCTCCTCCCCTTCTCCCCTTCTTCCCCCCTTTCCCCTTCCCCCTTTTCCCTTTCTTCCCCTTCTCCCCTTCCCCTTCCTCTTCTCTTTTTTCCCCTTCTCCCCTTTTCCCTTCCTCCCCTTCCCTTCTTCCCCTTCTCTCCTTCTCCTTCTCCTATTTCCCCTTCTTCCCCTTCTCCCCTTTCCCCTTCTTCCCCCTCTCCCCCTTCTCCCCCTTCCCCTTCCTCCCCTTCCCCTTTTCCCCCTTCTTCCACTTCTCCCTCCCCCTTCCTCCCCTTCCCCTTTTCCCGATCTTCCCTTTCTCCCCTTTCTCCCTTCTTCCCCTTCTCCTCTTTCCCCCTCCTCCCCGTCTCTCCTTTCCCCATTTCTCTTTCCCCTTCTCCCCTTTTCTCTTCCCTCTTCCTCCCCTTCTCTGCTTTCCCCTTATTCCTCTTTGCCCTTCTCCCCTTTCCCCCTTTCTCTTTCTCCCCTTTTCCTTTCCCCCCTTTTCCCATCTCCTCGTCCCCTTCTCCCCTTTCCCCTTCCCCTTCTCCTTTCTCCCCTTCTCCCCTTTCTCCCATTCTCCCCTTTCTCCCCTTCTCCCCGTCTCTCCTTTCCCCATTTCTCTTTCCCCTTCTCCATTTTCTCTTCCCTTTCCCTCCCCTTCTCCGCTTTCCCCTTCTTCCCCTTTGCCCTTCTCCTCTTTCTCTTTCTCCCCCTTCTCCCATCTCTCCTTCCCCTTCTCCCCTTTCCTCTTCCCCTCCCTGCCTTCTCCCCTGTTCCCTTCTCCCCTTTCCCCATTTCTTCTTCCCCTTCTCCCCTCCTCCTTTTCCCTTTCTTCCCTTTCCCCTTACCCCCTTTCCCCTTCCCTTCGTTCCCCCCCTCCCCTTCACCCCCCCCCCCCCCTTGGGGAAGCACTTGGGAGAGGACGGTAGAACAACAGAACTGTGCATATAGCTGTAATTCTGTTTATTCTGACGGTTTTGACACCTGTCTCCATGTTTTGTTTCGTGGTCCGTCTCCCCCTTGTAGACCGTGAGCCCGTCGTTGGGTAGGGACCGTCTTGATCAGTTGGCAACTTAGACTTCCCAAGCGCTTAGTCCAGTGCTGTGCACGCAGTAAGCGCTCAAGAAATACGATTGAATGAATGAACAGACACATTCCCTGACCACGAGGAGCTGACAGTCTAGAGGTGGGGAGACGGACAGGAAGAGAAATCAAGAAATGAGGGATGTGGACCTAAGCGGTGAGGGGCTGGGATGGGGGGGATGAAGAAAGGAAGCGACGCAGAAGGGAACGGGAGAAGAGGAAAGGAGGGCGCAGTCAGGGAAGGCCTCTTGGAGGAGATGGGCCTTCAGTAAGGCTTTAATGATGGCATTTATTAAGCGCTTACTACGTGCCAAGCCCTGTTCTAAGCGCTGGGGAGGTTACAAGGTGATCAGGTTGTCCCACGGGGGGCTCACAGTCTTCATCCCCATTTGACAGTTGAGGGAACTGGGGCCCAGAGAAGTGAAGTGACTGGCCCAAAGTCCCCCAGCTGACAAGTGGCGGAGCCGGGATTTGAACCCACGACCTCTGACTCCAGAGCCCGGGCTCTTTCCACTGAGCCACGCTGCTTCTTTGAAGGTGGTGGGGGGGGGGGGGAGAGGGTGGTTGTGTGTGGGTTATGAGGAGGGAGGGCGTGCCAGGCCAGGGGCAGGATGTGGGGCAGGGGTTGGCGGCCAGGGAGCGGAGAGTGCCAACGGGGCAGGAGAGCAGCGAGGAGAGGTAGGAGGGGACGAGGTAGTGGACGGCACTAGACCCCCCGGGCACCAGTTTCTGTCTGATGCCCACTGTTGGGTAGGGACCGTCTCTAGATGTTGCCAACTTGTCCTTCCCAAGCGCTTAGTTCGGTGCTCTGCACACAGTAAGCGCTCAATAAATGCGATTGATTGATTGATGCCGACCCTGGAGGGTCTTGAGGAATGGGGTGACACATTCTAATAATAATAATAATAATGGCATTTTCTTAAGCGCTGACTACGTGCCAAGCACTGTTCTAAGCGCTGGGGAGGTCACGAGGTGATCAGATTGTCCCACAGGGGGCTCACAGTCTTCATTCCCATTTTCCAGGTGAGGTCACTGAGGCCCAGTCAATCAGTCCATCAATCGTATTTATTGAGCGCTTACTGTGTAAAGAGCACTGTACTTAGCGCTTGGGAAGTACAAGTTGGCAACGTACAGAGACGGTCCCTACCCAACAGTGGGCTCACAGTTTAGAAGGGGGAGACAGAGAACAAGACCAAACATATTAACAAAATAAATGTTGGGTAGGGACTGTCTCTATATGTTGCCAATTTGTACTTCCCAAGCGCTTAGTACAGTGCTCTGCACATAGTAAGCACTCAATAAATATGATTGATTGATTGATTGATTGATAAAATAAATAGAATAGATATGTACAAGTAAAATAAATAAATAAATAGTCGTATTTATTGAGCGCTTACTGTGTGCAGAGCACTGTACTAAGCACTTGGGAAGTACAAGTTGGCAACATATAGAGACGGTCCCTACCCAAGAGTGGGCTCACAGTCTAGAAGAGTTGTCCCACGGGGGGCTCACAGTCTTTTTCCCCATTTTCCAGGTGAGGTCACTGAGGCCCAGAGAAGTGAAGTGACTTGCCCAAAGTCACACAGCTGACAATGATGCAGGTGGCAGAGTGAAGTCTGGAGACTGGGGTGGGGAGAGCCAGGAGGCAGGGAGGTCAGTGAGGAGGCTGATGCAGTCATCCAGTAATAATAATAAGGATGGCATTTATTAATCAATCAATCAATCGTACTTATTGAGCGCTTACTGTGCAGAGCACTGTACTAAGCGCTTGGGAAGTCCAAGTTGGCAACTTATAGAGACGGTCCCTACCCCACAGCGGGCTCACAGTCTAAAAGGGGGAGACAGAGAACAAATCAATCAATCAATCGTATTTATTGAGCGCTTACTGTGTGCAGAGCACTGTACTAAGCGCTTGGGAAGTCCAAGTTGGCAACATATAGAGACAGTCCCTACCCAACAGTGGGCTCACAGTCTAAAAGGGGGAGACAGAGAACAAAACCAAACGTACTAACAAAATAAAATAAATAGGATATGTACAAGTAAATATCCCGATGGCGGGAATTAGGAGGGGTGAGGCAAGGCGCGGGGTGACCTTGGGCGAGTCACTTCCCTGGGCCTCGGATCCCTCGTCTGTAAAATGGGGATGAAAACGGCGAGCCCCACGCGGGACGGGGACCGTGTCCAACCCCTTTAGCTTGTGCCGACAAGGACAAGGCCTGGCACCTAGTTAGTGCTTAAGAAATACCGTCATAAAAGCAAACAAAGAAAAAAGATCCAGACGCTAAATAAACCTCAGCTACTCGACTGACTACTGCTGGTAATCGCCCTAGGTGTTAAGCGCGTACTTTGATCCAGTAAACGCTAGATTTAGACTGTGAGCCCGTTGTCGGGTAGGGACCGCCTCGATCTGTTGCCCATTTGTACTTCCCCAGCGCTCAGTCCAGTGCTCCGCACACGGTAAGCGCTCAGTAAATACGACCGAAAGGCTGAATGAATCCAGGCACGGCGCTGGTCATCGCCCGGGCCTGGAATGCCCCCAGTCCCTCTGCCCCTCCGCCAAGCTCGCTCTCTTCCTCCCTTCAAGGCCCTGCTGAGAGCTCACCTCCTCCAGGAGGCCTTCCCAGACTGAGCCCCTTCCTTCCTCTCCCCCTCGTCCCCCTCTCCATCCCCCCATCTTACCTCCTTCCCTTCCCCACAGCACCTGTATATATGTATATATGGTTGCACATATTTATTACTCTATTTTACTTGTACATTTCTATCCTATTTATTTTATTTTGTTGGTATGCTTGGTTTTGTTCTCTGTCTCCCCCTTTTCGACTGTGAGCCCACTGTTGGGTAGGGACTGTCTCTATGTATTGCCAATTTGTACTTCCCAAGCGCTTAGTACAGTGCTCTGCACATAGTAAGCGCTCAATAGATACGATTGATTGATTGATTGATTGGTCACTGGGGCAGATGCAAGGCGATCGGAAAAATGGGGGTGGGGACTGTGAGCCCCACGTGGGACAGGGGCTGTTTCCAACCTGATGATCTCGTATCGACCCCGGTGCTTGGCACATAGTAAGTGAGAAGCAGTGTGGCTCAGTCAATCAATCAATCAATCAATCAGTCGTATTCAGTGGAAAGAACCCGGGCTTTGGAGTCAGAGGGCATGGGTTCGAATCCCGGCTCTGCCGCTTGTCAGCTGTGTGACTTCGGGCAAGTCATTTAACCTCTCTGGGCCTCGGTGGCCTCATCCGGAAAATGGGGCTCACAGTCTTAGTCCCCATTTTCCAGATGAGGCACAGGGAAGTTAAGTGGCTTGCCCGAGGTCACACAGCTGACAAGTGGCAGAGCCGGGATTCGCACCCGTGACCTCTGACTCCCGAGCCCTCACTCTTTCCACGGAGCCATGCTGCTTCAACAAATATCACAGTGATTGCTATCATTATTCTTCTTATTCATTCATTCATTCAATTGTATTTATTGAGCGCTTACTGTGTGCAGAGCACTGGCACTGAGCCACGCTGCTTCAACAAATATCACAGTGATTGCTATCATTAGTCGTCTTCTTCATTCATTCATTCAATCGTATTTATTGAGCGCTTCCTGTGTGCAGAGCACTGGACTAAGTGCTTGGGAAGTACAAGTTGGCAACTTAGAGAGACGGCCCCTACTTATTCATTCATTCATTCAATCGTATTTATTGAGCACTTACTGTGTGCAGAGCACTGGACTAAGCGCTTGGGAAGTCCAAGTTGGCAACTTAGACGGTCCCTACTTATTCATTCATTCATTCAGTCATATTTATTGAGCGCTTACTGTGTGCAGAGCACTGGACTAAGCGCTTGGGAAGTCCGAGTTGGCAACACATAGAGACGGTCCCTACCCAACAGTGGGCTCACGGTCTAGAAGGGGGAGACAGAGAACAAAACCAAACATAGTAACAAAATAAAATAAATAGAATACGTACGAGTAAAATAAATTAATAAATAGAGTAATAAATACATGCAAAAGATCACTGTGGCTTAATTATGAAGTAGGATTTCAATCAATCGTATTTACTGAGCGCTTACTGTGTACAGAGCACTGTACTAAGTGCTTGGGAAGTCCAAGTCGGCAACATATAGAGATGGTCCCTACCCAACAGCGGGCTCACAGTCTAGAAGGGGGAGACAGAGAACAAAACCAAACATCGTAACAAAATGAAATAAATAGAATATGTACGAGTAAAATAAATAAATAAATAGAGTAATAAATACATGCAAAAGATCACTGTGGCTTAATTATGAAGTAGCATGTCAATAAATCAATCAATCGTATTTATTGAGCGCTTACTGTGTGCAGAGCACTGGACTGAGCGCTTGGGAAGTCCAAGTTGGCAACATATAGAGACGGTCCCTACCCAACAGCGGGCTCACAGTCTAGAAGGGGGAGACAGAGAACAAAACCAAACATACTAACAAAATAAAATAAATAGAATATGTACGAGTAAAATAAATAGAGTAATAAATACATGCCAAAGATCACTGTGGCTTAATTATGAAATAGGATTTCAATCAATCAATCAATCCATCGTATTTATTGAGCGCTTACTGTGTGCAGAGCACTGGACTAAGCGCTTGAGAAGTACAAGTTGGCAACATATAGAGACAGTCCCTACCCAACAGCGGGCTCACAGTCTAGAAGGGGGAGACAGAGAACAAAACCAAACATACTAACAAAATAAAATAAATAGAATATGTACGAGTAAAATAAATTGAGTAATAAATACATGCCAAAGATCACTGTGGCTTAATTATGAAGTAGGATTTCAATCAATCAATCGTATTTATTGAGCGCTTACTGTGTGCAGAGCACTGGACTAAGCGCTTGAGAAGTACAAGTTGGCAACATATAGAGACAGTCCCTACCCAACAGTGGGCTCACAGTCTAGAAGGGGGAGACAGAGAACAAAACCAAACATCGTAACAAAATGAAATAAATAGAATATGTACGAGTAAAATAAATAAATAAATAGAGTAATAAATACATGCAAAAGATCACTGTGGCTTAATTATGAAGTAGCATGTCAATAAATCAATCAATCGTATTTATTGAGCGCTTACTGTGTGCAGAGCACTGGACTGAGCGCTTGGGAAGTACAAGTTGGCAACATATAGAGACGGTCCCTACCCAACAGTGGGCTCACAGTCTAGAAGGGGGAGACAGAGAACAAAACCAAACGTACTAACAAAATAAAATAAATAGGATATGTACAAGTAAAATGAATAAATAGAGTAATAAATACATGCCAAAGATCACTGTGGCTTAATTATGAAGTAGGATTTCAATCAATCAATCAATCCATCGTATTTATTGAGCACTTACTGTGTGCAGAGCACTGGACTGAGCGCTTGGGAAGTCCAAATCGGCAACACATAGAGATGGTCCCTACCCAACAGCGGGCTCGCAGTCTAGAAGGGGGAGACAGAGAACAAAACCAAACGCTAACAAAAGAAAATAAATAGGATATGTACAAGTAAAATAAATAAATAGAGTAATAAATACATGCCAAAGATCACTGTGGCTTAATTATGAAGTAGGATTTCAATCAACCAATCAATCAATCGTATTTATTGAGCGCTTACTGTGTGCAGAGCACTGGACTAAGCGCTTGGGAAGTCCAAGTCGGCAACACATAGAGACGGTCCCTACCCAACAACGGGCTCACAGTCTAGAAGGGGGAGACAGAGAACAAAACCAAACATAGTAACAAAATAAAATAAATAGAATATGTACGAGTAAAATAAATAGAGTAATAAATACATGCCAAAGATCACTGTGGCTTAATTATGAAGTAGGATTTGTGCCCTGCCAAGCACAAAAGCGGAGAAGCAGTGAGGCCTAGTGGAAATACCGAATGCCTGAGAGTCAGAGGACCCGATCCCCGTTCTGCCACTCGTCTGCTGTGTGACCTCGGGCAAGTCACTTTCCTTTTCGGTGCCTCAGTTGCCCCATCTGTAAAATGTGTGATTGTGTACTTATTATTATCACCGGGGGTTTGTGAGGGTCCAGCAGCACGGGTCGGGCCCTACTTCTCGGGGCGGCGTCCACGTGGCGCCTTGGAGGCGAGGCCCGCGGGAGACCGGCTCCTCTCTCCCACCATTGCCTCCACCAGGATCCGGAGCGTGAAGGACGCCCAGCCAGCCGGCCCCGCGGCGGATCATGAGGCGGCTCCGGGCGGCGGGATGGACGCTCCCCGGACAGTCCTCCCGATCCCGGTGGTGGTGAGGCCCGTCCGTCCGGCCATGGGCCCCAGCCGGCCGGGGAGCCGTCCCCCGCTGCCCTCTCGCTTCCGCCTGCTGCTGCTCCTGGCGTCGGGGGTCCTGGGGGTGGGCTGGGCCGCCTCCGGCTACCTCCGCGGGACCCCTTTGGCCGCCCCGCCGCCCCGCAGGCCTCCGGGGACCGTCCGCCCGGCTACCTCGCCCGGACACGGGGGGACCCGGACTCCGGCCTTCGACACCCCCCGCACCCAGGCGGGCCTGGCTCCTTGCCCGGCCCGCTCTCCGCACCTGAGTAAGTGCCTCCCGCCCCGTCGGGGGCGTCTACTTGGGGCGCGTGTTTGTCCGAGCGAGAGCAGGCCGAGATTCGCCCCTTCATCCCTTCAGTCGTATTTACGGAGCGCTCACTGCGTCCGGAGCGCCGGACTGAGCGCTTGGGAAGTCCAGATTGGCAACGGGTAGAGACGGGCCCTCCCGCTCCCCTCACAACCGCCGTCCCAGCGGGGCGTCAATCGATCAATCAATCAATCAATCATATTTATTGAGCGCTTAATGTGTGCAGAGCACTGGACTAAGCGCTTGGGAAGTACAAGATGGCAACATATAGAGACAGTCCCTACCCAACAGTGGGCTCACAGTCTAAAAGGCCTTCCCAGACTGAGCCCCTTCCTTCCTCTCCCCCTCGTCACCCTCTCCATCCCCCCATCTTACCTCCCTCCCTTCCCCACAGCACCTGTATATATGTATATATGTTTATACATATTTTTATACTCTATTTATATTTGTACATATCTATTCTATTTATTTTATTTTGTTAGTATGTTTGGTTTTGTTCTCTGTCTCCCCCCTTTTAGACTGTGAGCCCACTGTTGGGTAGGGACTGTCTCTAGATGTTGCCAATTTGTACTTCCCAAGCGCTTAGTACAGTGCTCTGCACATAGTAAGCGCTCAATAAATACGATTGATGATGATGATGATGATAAAAGGGGGAGCGTCCTGTCGGCAAACCGATCCGGGGGTGAACCGGTCAGCTCAGAGAATCCGGGGCTGGATGGGTGGACCTCTCGTTGTGTCTGTTTAGAAGTAATAATAGTGATGATGGTATTAATAATAATAATGATGACATTTGTTAAGCGCTTACTGTGTGCACTGTTCTAAGCGCTGGGGAGGTTACAAGGTGATCAGGTTGTCCCACGGGGGGCTCACAGTCTTCACCCCCATTTGACAGATGAGGGAAGTGAGGCACACAGAAGTGAAGCGACTTGCCCAAAGTCACACAGCTGAGAAGTGGCGGAGCTGGGATTTGAACCCACGACCTCTGACTCCAAAGCCCAGGCTCTTTCCACTGACACAGCTTCTCGATTGCTTCTCGGTATCGGTTAAGCGCTTACTCTGTGCCAGGCACTGTACTAAGCGCTGGGATGGGTACAGGCAAATCGGGGCGGACACAGTCCCTGTCCCACGTGGGGCTCACAGACTCAATCCCCATTTGACAGATGAGGGAACTGAGGCCCAGAAAAGTGAAGCAACACCCAAGGTCACACAGCAGACAAGGGCAGAGCTGGGATTAGAACCCATGATTTTCTGACTCCCGGGCCTGGGTTCTATTATTATAATAATAATAATAATAATAATAATAATGGTATTTGTTAAGCGCTTACTATGTGCAAAGCACTGTTCTAAGCACTGGGGCGATACAAGGTGATCAGGTTGTCCCACACAGGGCTCACAGTCTTAATCCCATTTTCCAGATGAGGGAACTGAGGCACAGAGAAGTGACTTGCCCAAAGTCACACAGCTGACAATTGGTGGAGCCGGGATTTGAACCCCTGACCTCTGACTCTATGTTGCCAACTTGTACATCCCAAGCTCTTAGTACAGTGCTCTGCACACAGTAAGCGCTCAATAAATATGATTGATTGATTGATTGACTCCAAAGCCCGGGCTCTTTCCACAGAGCCACGCTGCTTCTCTGTTATTGTCGTGTTGTCCCCTCCCAAGCGCTTAGTCCAGTGCTCTGCACACAGTAAGCGCTCAATAAGTACGATGGAATGAGCGAACGAATTTTGTGTTTTGTGTTGTTGCCCGTCTGCCCCTTCTAGACTGTGAGCCCGTTGTCGGGTAGGGACCGTCTCTATCTTGCCGATTTGTACCCTCCCAAGCGCTTAGCCCAGTGCTCTGCACACAGTAAGCGCTCAATAAATACGATCGAATGAATGAACGAATGAATCCGCCCCTGTCTCCCTGCCCGGGCCGGGGGGCGCATCTTGGGGGACGGTCTTGGACGGTCGTCGTTTCTCCCGGGTCGGCGGGGCAGGAGGTGCCGACCAGCTGGCCTTCCCGCCGTCGCTCACGTGGGACCACGTGCGCCGAAGCAACCCCGGGGTCCGGCGGGGTGGCCGCCACCGGCCCCCCGAATGCCGGGCCCTCCAGAGCGTGGCCGTCCTGGTGCCCCACCGCGCCCGCGAGCGTCACCTGCTCTACCTCCTGGCCACCCTGCACCCCTTCTTGCAGAGACAGCAGCTGGACTATGGCCTCTACGTCATCCACCAGGTCTGGGGGCCGGGCCCTGGGGGGGGGGGCCGGGCCCTGGGGGAGGCCGGGCTTTGGGGGGGTCTCCCCGCCGGGCCCGGGATGACCGCCCCGCCTCGGTTGCCCCTGGCAGGCCGGGAGTGGCAAGTTCAACCGAGCCCGGCTGCTGAACGCGGGCTACCTGCAGGCCCTGAGGGAGCGCCCCTGGGACTGCTTCATCTTCCACGACGTCGACCTGGTGCCCGAGAACGACCACAACTCCTACACGTGCGGCCCCCAGCCCAGGCACCTGGTGGTGGGCAGGAACAGCACCGGCTACAGGTAGGGCCCGCCTCCGGCCCCCTTCTCCCCCTCACCCCTCTCCCACTTGCCCCCTCTCTTTCTCCCCTTCTCTTTCTCTCCCTCTCCTCCTTTGCCCCCTCTCTTTCTACTCTTCTCTTTCTCTCCCTCTCCTCCTTTCCCCCCTCTTTCTCCCCTTCTTTCTCTCCCTCTCCTCCTTCCCCCCCCTTCCCCCCTCTCCCCCCTTCTCCCCTTCTCTTTCTCTCCCTCTCCTCCTTTCCCCCCTCTTTCTCCCCTTCTCTTTCTCTCCCTCTCCTCCTTTCCCCCTCTCTTTCTCCCCTCTTCCTCTCCCTCTCCTCCTTTCGCCCCTCTTTCTCCCCTTCTCTTTCTCTCCCTCTCCTCCTTCTCCCCCCTCTTTCTCCCCTTCTCTTTCTCTCCCTCTCCTCCTTTCCCCCCTCTTTCTCCCCTTCTCTTTCTCTCCCTCTCCTCCTTTCCCTCCTCTCTTTCTCTCCCTCTCCTCCTTTCCCTCCTCTCTTTCTCTCCCTCTCCTCCTTTTCCCCCTCTCTTTCTCCCGTTCTCTTTCTCTCCCTCTCCTCCTTTCCCCCCACTTTCTCTCTCTCTTCTCCTTTCCCCCTCTCTTTCTCCCCTTCTGTTTCTCTCCCTCTCCTCCTTTCCCCCCACTTTCTCTCTCTCTTCTCCTTTCCCCCTCTCTTTCTCCCCTTCTCCCCATCTTCTCTTCCTCTCTCCCCTCTTTCTCCTCCTCTCCCCCTCTTCTTCTCCCCCCCTCCTTTCCCCCCTCTTCCTCTCTCCTTTTTTCCCATCTCTTTCTCCCCCGCTCCACATATTCTCCTGTCCCTCTCTTCTTCTCCCTCTCCCCTTCCCATTTCTCCCTCTCCCGTAAAGTCGATGATATTTCCTAGTTCCTTATTGGGGATGAGGCTTATTGAAAGTCCATCTCCTCCAAGAGGCCTTCCCTGACTGTGCCCTCCTCTCCTCTTGTCCCCCTCCCTTCTGCATCCCCCCGAGTTGCTCCCTTTCTTCATCCCCCCTCCCAGCCTCCTGCTGAGGTCCACACCCGCCATTTATTTCTTTCTAATTGAATCTGTCTCCCCATCTAGACCATCAGCTCATTGTGGGTGGGGAATGTGTCAGTTTATTGTTATATTGTCCTCTCTCAGGCACTTAGTCCAGTGCTCTGCCCACAGTAAGCACTCTATATACAATCAACTGACCGACGAATGGGTTTCGCCCTAAAATGTCCTCGGCCTTGTGTCTCCCTGTCTGTCCCTCTCGGGTCTGCGTCTCTCCCACCCCCACTTCCCCGTCCCCTCCCCGGCTTCAGGCTTCGCTACCAAGGCTACTTTGGGGGCGTCACCGCCCTGACCAGGGACCAGTTTGCCCGCGTGAACGGATTCTCCAACAATTACTGGGGCTGGGGGGGAGAAGATGATGATCTCAGGATCAGGTGAGCCCCCGGGGCCCGGTTCTGGGGGTGGGGGGGGTCCTCTTTCGCGGCGGGGGTCCCTCTCGGTGGGGGCCACCATCCAGAATCGTTTGTTCGTTCGAGCGTATTTATTGAGCCCTTACTGTGTGCAGAGCACTGGACTAAGCATTTGGGAGGGGACGCTACAACAAGAAACCCACGAGGTTACAGTCTGGGTGTGGGGGTGACAACCCATCTGTCCACATCCAAGGGAAGACCAGGGTGGGGAAAGGAAAGGGCGCTTAGCTCAGTGTAAGGGCCCCGTCCCCCAGGGCCGGCTCTGAGGCGGGGTCCCGAAGGCGGGGGGCCGGAGGTGGGAGGTTGGGGGGCTACGGCCTCGGTTTCCCCGGTCCCCGCAGAGTGGAGCTGCAGAAGATGCGGATTACACGGCCGTCGCCCGATGTGGCGCGGTACACAATGATCTTCCACACCCGAGACAAGGGCAACGAGGCGAACGTGGGGAGGTGAGTGTAGGGGAAGTCCTCCCCGGGACCCCCGCGCCGCTCAAACCGGCGGGGAGACGGGGTCCGAAGACACAGTCGGGGGGCGGGCCTGGGGGTAGAGATCCCCCCGGGTTTTGTGCCTAATATGTGGGCATTGAAGCAGCCTGGCCTCGTGGGTAGAGCCACTCCGCCGTTTGTCTGCTGGGCGACCCTGGACAAGTCCCGTCTCTGGGCCTCGGTTCCCTCATCTGTAAAATGGGGATGAAGACGGAGCCCCACGTGGGACAGGGACTGGGTCCCACCCGATTTGCTCGTATCCACCCCAACGCCTAGTATGTAGTAAGTGCTTAATAATAATAATAATGATGGTATTTATTAAACACTTACTATGTGCAAAGCACCGTTCTAAGTGTGGGGAGGGGAAATGCAAGGTGATCGGGTTGTCCCATGTGGGGCGCACAGTCTTCATCCCCATTTTCCAGATGAGGGAGCTGAGGCCCAGAGAAGTGAAGTGACTTGCCCAAAGTCACCCAGCTGACAAGTGGCAGGGTCGGGATTAGAACCCATGACCTCCGGCTCCCAAGCCCGGGCTCTTTCCACTGAGCCACGCTGCTTAACAAGTGCCACGATGATGGCTGTTATTATTATTATTATTATTATTACTATGGCATTTATTAAGCACTTAGTATGTGCAAAGCACTCTTCTAAGCGCTGTTATTGTTACTATCGGCTGCCCCTCAACGGTCCTCCAGCCGTGACCCCTCGCCCCGTTCCCTCTACCGCTCCCGCGGTCCAAAATCTGCCCAGGGCGTGACTCAGTTTACCCATCATCGGCGGCATCCTGTCCAGCCCTCCCGGTGGGCTGTTTTTGAGGGTCCCCCCCGAGCGCTGAGCGCGGTGAGTGGCGTCCAAGGGGGCAGGCGCTCAGCCGATCCTCCGGGGCGTCGCCGGCCGGTCTCGGGCCTGAACGGGCCCCCCCGGGTTGCCCCCTCCCCTCCCAGGATGAAGCTTCTGAACGAGGTGGGCCGCGTCTGGAAGACGGACGGGCTGAACTCGTGCTCCTACCAGCTGCTGGCCGTGGACCACGCGCCTCTGTACACCAACGTGACCGTGGCATTCCCGCCGGGCTCCTAGGGAGCCGGGAGCGTCCCTGGGGCTGGGAATGTCGGTTGGCGGGGCCGCTCGGGAAGCCCCCCGACTCTCCATCCTGGCCCCCTCGAGGGGGATCCGCCGAGGCCGTGGGAACGGCTCCGGGGTTCGCCCAAGACCGAACCGTCGGGCGGTCGGAAGGCTCGCCCGCGTCACCCGTTGAGGGGCGAACGCTGACCGGCCCGGGTCCCCCCTCATGTCCGGCGGCCCACCCCCGGGCGGATACTCTCGGCCTCTCCGGGCCTCGGTCTCCTCCTCCGTCAAGTCGGGGAGAACCAGTCCGGCTCCTGGGCCCGGAGGCTGGCGGCGAGGGCCCGGTGAATTAGCGGCGGGTGGCACGGATCAGGACAATAAAGCCGCTCACCCACACCGTAATGGCCACTGCTTCCTCTGCGGCCCGGTGACCGCGGGGCCAAGGCGGCCACACTGGGCCTCGCCGCGCGGGGAGGGCGGAGGGCGGGCTGCGGACGGCCCACCCTTATCCCCGGTTTGGACGATTCAACCCTCGGACGGCAGGTTTGAGTCGGGCCTGCCCCTCTGGCATCCCTGGGGAGGTGGCAGCGAAGGTCAAAGGTTACGCGAAGGCAGGGTGGGTGGGTGGGTAGGCCCCGGCTGGGGCGAGGCGTGCGTCAGGGCAGGCCGAACCCCTAATAATAATAATAATAATAATGGCATTTGTTAAGTGCTTACTATGCGCTGGGGAGGATACAGGTTGTCCCACGTGGGGCTCACAGTCTTACTCCCCGTTTTCCAGATGAGGGAACTGAGGCACAGAGAAGTTAAGCGACTTGCTCCAAGTCACCCAGCGGAGCCGGGTTTTGAACCCGTGACCTCGGACTCCAAAGCCCGGGCTCTTTCCGCTGAGCCACGCTGCTTCTGTCCGCTGTCCCCTCCGGTTTCTCTGACCCGATTGGCCACCGAGCTCCACCACCAAGCCCCCGGAGGACGAGAAGCAGCGTGGCCTAGTGGGTAGAGCCCAGAAGGACCCGGGTTCTAATCCCGGCTCCTCCACAAGTTGTGCGTGACCTCGGACGAGTCACTTCACCTCCCTGGGCCTCAGTTCCCTCATCTGGAAAATGGGGTGAAGACTGCGAGCCCCACGTGGGACCGTGTCCGACCTGATGAACTCATCTCTACCCCGGCGCTTAGAACAGTGCTCGGCACATAGTAAACGCTTGTTGTTATTTTTAAGGGGCGGCGAGTCATTTCCGATTTATAGCGACTCCACGGATCTACTTTCTCCAGGACGTTCCGCCCTCTGCCATCCCCTGCCACTTTTCTGACGGTTTTTCCGTTCTCGTTGTGATAGTTTCTATCCCGCTAGCGTCCGGGCTGCCTCTTCCACCTTTCCCCGGGACTTTTCCTTGCCTCAGTTTCTTCTCCAGAGAATCGGCCCTCCGGATGCTGGGCCCCAAATCTGCTAATTTTGTCTAAGTCAAGCGCTTAACAAACACTATATAAAGTGCGCCACGTGGCCAACCTGATGAGCGTGTATCTACCCTAGCGCTAAGAACAGTGCCCGGCACTTAGTAAGCGCCTAAATACCACAATTATTAAGGGACAGCAGCAGCCCCGGCGCGTGAGAGGGTTTCGGGGGGTCGCGGGGGGAGGTAGCCCGGGCGGTTTTGATCCGAGCCCACTTGCCGGTCTTCAGGGCTCAATCTGGCTCCAGTAGAACATGACGCCCAAGAGCACGCAGAACTGCAGGGGCACAGGAGAGAAAGTCAGTGAATAATAATAATAATAATAATAATAATAATAATATTGGCATTTGTTAAGCGCTTACTATGTGCAAAGCACTGTTCTAAGCGCTTGGGGGGATACAAAGTGATCAGGTTGTCCCACGTGGGGCTCACAGTCTTCATCCCCATTTTCCAGATGAGGGAACTGAGGCCCAGAGAAGTGAAGTGACTTGCCCAAGGTCACACAGCACACATGTGGCGGAGCTGGGATTCGAACCCATGACCTCTGACTCCAAAGCCCGGGCTCTTTCCGCTGAGCCGCGCTGCTTCTCTATTGGTATTTGAGTGCTTCTTGTGTGCAGAGCACTGTACTGAGCGCTTGGGAGGGGACGATACAACAATAGAGAAGCAGCGTGGCTCAGTGGAAAGAGCCCGGGCTATGGAGTCGGAGGTCATGGGTTCGAATCCTGGCTCCGCCACTTGTCAGCTGTGTGACTTTGGGCAAGTCACTTCACTTCTCTGGGCCTCAGTTACCTCATCTGGAAAATGGGGACTGTGAGCCCGTTGTTGGGTAGGGACCGTCTCTGTATGTTGCCAACTTGTACTTCCCAAGCGCTTAGTCCAGTGCTCTGCACACAGTAAGCGCTCAATAAATACGATTGAATGAATGAATGAATGAGGACTGTGAGCCCCCCTCGTGGGACAACCTGATCACCTTGAAACTTCCCCAGTGCTTAGAACAGTGCTTTGCACATAGTAAGTGCTTAATAAATGCCATCATTATTATTATTATTATTACTAAGCGCTTGGGAGAGGACAGTACAACAGTAGAGAAGCAGCGTGGCGCAGTGGAAAGAGCCCGGGCTTTGGAGTCTGAGGTCATGGGTTCAAAGTCCGGCTCCGCCACTTGTCAGCTGTGTGACTTTGGGCAAGCCACTTCACTTCTCTATGCCTCAGTTACCTCATCTGGAAAATGGGGACTGTGAGCCCGTTGTTGGGTAGGGACCATCTCTATATGTTACCAACTTGTACTTCCCAAGCGTGTAGTCCAGTGCTCTGCACATGGTAAGCGCTCAATAAATACGATTGATTGAATGAATGAATTGGGACTGTGAGCCCCCAGTGGGACAACCTGATCACCTTGTAACCTCCCCGGCGCTTAGAACAGTGCTTTGCCCATAGTAAGCGCTTAATAAATGCCATCATCATTGTTGGGTAGGGACCATCTCTAGATGTTATTTATTTATTTTATTTGTACATATCTATTCTATTTATTTTATTTTGTTAGTATGCTTGGTTTTGTTCTCTGTCTCCCCCTTTTAGACTGTGAGCCCACTGTTGGGTAGGGACTGTCTCTATATGTTGCCAATTTGTACTTCCCAAGCGCTTAGTACAGTGCTCTGCACATAGTAAGCGCTCAATAAATACGATTGATGATGATGATGATGATGTTGCCAACTTGTGCTTCCCAAGCGCTTAATCCAGTGCTCTGCACACAGTAAGTGCGCAATAAATACGATTGAATGGAATGAATGGGGACTGTGAGCCCCTGTAACCTCCCCAGCACTTAGAACAGTACTTTGCACATAGTAAGCACTTAATAAATGCCATTATTATTATATTATTATTATATTATTATTCATCCCCCGTCCCCGCCCCACGTCACTTACATCCACATCCCTATTTCTTTCTATTCCTGTCTGTCTCCCCTTCTAGACCGGGAGCTCATCGTGGGCAGGGACTGTGTCTTATGTAACAGTGTCCATTGCCCTCTCCCGATCGCTTAGTAATAATGATAGCATTTATTAAGCGCTTACTATGTGCCAAGCACTGTTCTAAGCGCTGGGGAGGTTACAAGGTGATCAGGTTGTCCCACGGGGGGCTCACAGTCTTAATCCCCATTTTACGGATGAGGGGAACTGAGGCCCAGAGAAGTGAAGCGACTTGCCCAAGGTCACACAGCTGACAATTGGCAGAGCCGGGATTTGAACCCATGACCTCTGACTCCAAAGCCCGGGCTCTTTCCACTGAGCCACGCTGCTTCTCATAGTAATGATAATGATGGAATTTGTTAAGCGCTTACTATGTGCGAAGCCCTGTCCTAAGCGCTGGTGGGGATACAAGGTGATCAGGTTGTCCTGCATGGGGCTCACAGTTATCATCCCCATTTTACAGATGAGGTAACTGAGGCTCCGAGAAGTGAAGTGACTTGACCAAGGTCGCACAGCAGACACGTGGTGGAGCCGGGGTTCGAACCCACGACCTCTGGCTCCAAAGCCACGCTGCTTCTCTGCTTAGTACACGCTGCTTAGTACAGTGCTCTGCACACAGACAGAGGCTGCATCCAGCCCGATTAGCTTCTATCCACCCCAGTGCTTAATAATAATAATAATAATAATAATAATAATAATAGCATTTGTTAGCGCTTACTATGTGTGAAGCACCATTCGAAGTGCTGGGGGGATCCGTGCAAGTGACTCTGCCAATTCGTCCTTCAAGCCGGACTTGCCCGTCGGCATTCCGGAAATGATGGTTCCTCAAGCCTCCATTCCCCCTTCTTCCCAAGGGCGTCTCCCCCACTCCCCCCCGGCCTCCACGAGCGTCCCCCGCCCGGGCCGGACACTCACCGTCCAGCACAGGATGGCGAAGCCAAACCAGGCCACACCCCAGGCCTGTCGGTTCAGCGGGTCGGAGATCATCTGGTAGCAGCCCTGTTGCCCCGGGATGGTCCGGGGGAGAGGGAAACTGAGTCAGAGAGCAGCAGGCTGGGTACTGATTGGTTGTCCCCCTTTTCCCGGGGCAGACCTTAATAGTTGTTATTTCCCGGGCCTCAGTTTCCCCTGCCGTCAAATGGCGGCTCAAGACCGCGAGCTCCACGTGGGACAGGGGCTGCGTCCAACCTGACCAGCTTGTCTCTACCCCAGCGCTTAGTACGGTGCCCGGCACCGACCCAGTGACCTTGTTTAATAATAATGATGGTATTTGTTAAGTGCTTACTATGTGCAAAGCACTGTTCTAAGCGCTGGGGAGGTTACAAGGTGATCAGGTTGTCCCGGGGGGGCTCGCAGTTTTAATCCCCATTTTCCAGATGAGGGAACTGAGGCACAGAGAATAATAAAATAATAATGATGGCATTTATTAAGCGCTTACTATGTGCAAAGCACTGTTCTAAGCGCTGGGAGGTTACAGGGTGATCGGGTTGTCCCACGGGGGGCTCACAGTCTTAATCCCCATTTTACAGATGAGGGAACTGAGACACTGAGAAGTTAAGTTGCCTTGCCCAAAGTCACACAGCTGACAGTTGGCAGAGCCGGGATTTGAACCCATGATATTTATTTATTTATTTATTCATTCATTCATTCATCTATTTACTTATTTATTTATTTATTTATTTATTATTTGTTTATTTATTTATTATTTGTTTTTTATTTTGCTTATTTATTTATTTATCTTGGTCATTTATTTTACTTATTTATTTATTTTACTTGTACATATCTGTTCTATTTATTTTATTTTGTTAATATGTTTTATTTTGTTCTCTGTCTCCCCCTTCTAGACTGTGAGCCCACTGTTGGGTAGGGACCGTCTCTCCACGTTGCCAACTTGGACTTCCCAAGCGCTTAGTACAGTGCTCTGCACACAGTAAGCGCTCAATAAATACGATTGATTGACTGATTGATCTCTGACTCCAAAGCCCGGGCTCTTTCCACGGAGCCACGCTGCTTCTCCTACCCAGACTGTGAGCTCCGCATGGGACAACCTGATGAACTTGTACCTCCCCCAGCGCTTAGAACAGTGCTTGGCACATAGTAGGCACTTAACAAATGCCACCATTCATTCATTCAATCGTATTTATTGAGTGTTTACTGTGTGCGGAGCACTGGACTAAGCGCTTGGGAAGGCCAAATTGGCAGCATCTAGAGACGGTCCCTACCCAACAGTGGGCTCACAGTCTAGAAGGGGGAGACAGACAACAAAACAAAACATAGATCACACAGATCAATCAATCAATCGTATTTATTGAGCGCTTACTGTGTGCAGAGCACTGTACTAAGCGCTTGGGAAGTACAAGTTGGCAACATATAGAGACAATCGATCATCTTAAGACTGTGAGCCCCACGTGGGACAACCTGATCACCTTGTAACCTCCCCAGTGCTTAGAACAGTGCTTTGCATATAGTAAGCGCTTAATAAATGCCATTATTATTGTTATTATTATTATCTTAGTACAGTGCCTGGCAACTAGGAAGCGCCGAACATGTTACCTGTTTGTATTAATGTCCATCTCCCCCTCTAGACCGTGAGCTCGTTGTTGGGTAGGGACCGTCTCTATATACTTCCAACTTGTCCTTCCCAAGCGCTTAGTCCAGTGCTCTGCACACAGTAAGCGCTCAATAAATACGATTGAATGAATGAATGAATGAACGAACAGCGGAAAAACGGAAAGGGATGCCGGGAATCTGGGAGCCGGGCCTCTCACCTCTTTGTGGTAGTAGCTGGGGACGCCCAACTTGCACCCGTCCAGGTTGAGCGGACGATACTGCCCGTCCCGGGCACAGCACTGGTGCGGCCAGGGGAATTCCGCGTCCTCGTGAGTGAGGCGGAAGACCGAATGGTAGTTCTGCCAGTCCGAAGGGCCGTTCACTCCGCAGCATTTTTCCTGTCAGGCCACGATGGGATGGATCGGGCGAGGGGGGGGAGAAACCGAGAATTTATTCATTTAATCTACCAATTGAGCGCTTATTCCTTCATTCAGTCGTGTTTATTGAGCGCCTACTGTGTGCCGAGCGCTTGGGAAGTCCAAGTTGGCAACATACGGAGACGGTCCCAACCCAACAACGGACAGTCTAGAAGTTTACTCTGGGCACAGTCCTGGACTAAGCCCCCCAGCACATATGTGCAGAGAAGCAGCGTGGCTCAATCAATCAATCAATCAATCGTATTTATTGAGCGCTTACCGTGTGCAGAGCACTGGACTGAGCGCTTGGGAAGTCCAAGTTGGCAACATACGGAGATGGTCCCTACCCAACAACGGGCTCACAGTCTAAAAGCTTACTCTGGGCACAGTCCTGGACTAAGCCCCCCAGCACATATGTGCAGAGAAGCAGCGTGGCTCAATCAATCAATCAATCAATCAATCAATCAATTGTATTTATTGAGCGCTTACTATGTGCAGAGCACTGGACTAAGCGCTTGGGAAGTCCAAGTTGGCAACATACGGAGATGGTCCCTACCCAACAACGGGCTCACAGTCTAAAAGCTTACTCTGGGCACAGTCCTGGACTAAGCCCCCCAGCACATATGTGCAGAGAAGCAGCGTGGCTCAATCAATCAATCAATCAATCAATCAATCAATTGTATTTATTGAGCGCTTACTATGTGCAGAGCACTGGACTAAGCGCTTGGGAAGTCCAAGTTGGCAACATACGGAGACGGTCCCAACCCAACAACGGACAGTCTAGAAGTTTACTCTGGGCACAGTCTTGGACTAAGCCCCCCAGCACATATGTGCAGAGAAGCAGCGTGGTTCAATCAATCAATCAATCGTATTTATTGAGCGCTTACCGTGTGCAGAGCACTGTACTGAGCGCTTGGGAAGTCCAAGTTGGCAACATACGGAGATGGTCCCTACCCAACAACGGGCTCACAGTCTAAAAGCTTACTCTGGGCACAGTCCTGGACTAAGCCCCCCAGCACATATGTGCAGAGAAGCAGCGTGGCTCAATCAATCAATCAATCAATCAATCAATTGTATTTATTGAGCGCTTACTATGTGCAGAGCACTGGACTAAGCGCTTGGGAAGTCCAAGTTGGCAACATACGGAGACGGTCCCTACCCAACAACGGGCTCACAGTCTAGAAGCTTACTCTGGGCACAGTCTTGGACTAAGCCCCCCAGCACATATGTGCAGAGAAGCAGTGTGGCTCAATCAATCAATCAATCAATCAATCATATTTATTGAGCGCTTACCGTGTGCAGAGCACTGTACTGAGCACTTGGGAAGTCCAAGTTGGCAACGTACGGAGACGGTCCCTACCCAACAACGGGCTCACAGTCTAGAAGCTTACTCTGGGCACAGTCTTGGACTAAGCCCCCCAGCACATATGTGCAGAGAAGCAGTGTGGCTCAATCAATCAATCAATCAATTTATTGAGCACTTACCATGTGCAGAGCACTGTACTGAGCGCTTGGGAAGTCCAAGTTGGCAACGTACGGAGACGGCCCCTACCCAACGACGGACTCACAGTCTAGAAGCTTACTCTGGGCACAGTCCTGGACTAAGCCCCCCAGCACATATGAAGCAGCGTGGCTCAATCAATCAATGAAGACTGGATGAAGACTGTGAGCCCCCGTGGGACAATCTGATCACCTTGTATCCTCCCCAGTGCTTAGAACAGTGCTTTGCACATAGTAAGTGCTTAACAAATGCCATTAGTATTATTATTATTCACTGTGCCTCAGTGACCTCATCTGCAAAACAGACTGTGAGCTCCGCATGGGACAACCTGATGACCTTGTATCTCCCCCAGCGCTTAGAACAGTGCTTGGCACATAGTAGGCGCTTAACAAATGCCATCATTCATTCATTCATTCAATTGTATTTATTGAGCGCTTACTGGGTGCGGAGCACTGGACTCAGCGCTTGGGAAGTACAAGTTGGCAACATCTAGAGACGGTCCCTACCCAATAGTGGGCTCACAGTCTAGAAGGGGGAGACAGAGAACAAAACAAAACATATTAACAAAATAAAATAATTAGAATAAATATGTACAAATAAAATAAATGAATAGAGTAATAAATACGTACAAACATATATACATATATACAGTTGGCAGAGCCGGGATTTGAACCCATGATCTCTGACTCCAAAGCCCAGGCTCTTTCCACTTTCCATTACTCTGTTTTACTTGTACATATCTATTCTATTTATTTTATTTTGTTAATATGTTTTGTTTTGTTCTCTGTCTCCCCCTTCTAGACCGTGAGCCCGTTGTTGGGTAGGGACCGTCTCTAGACGTTGCCGACTTGGACTTCCCAAGCGCTTAGTACAGTGCTCTGCACACCGTAAGCACTCAATAAATGCGATTGAATGAATGAATAGCAAGCACTTAATAAATGCCATTATCACTATTATTATTACCCCCATTTTCCATTATTATTATCCCTATTTTCCATTATTATTATCCCCATTTTCCATTATTATTATCCCCATTTTCCATTATTATTATCCCCATTTTCCAGATGAGGTCGCTGAGGCCCAGAGAACTGAAGTGACTTGCCCAAAGTCCCACAGCTGACAACTGGCGGAGCCGGGATCTGAACCCATGACTTGTGACTCCGAAGCCCATGCTCTTTCCATTGAGCAAGTCTGCTTCTCTGTGAAACCACCTGCCCAGGGTCACCCAGCTGAGAAGCGGCGGAGCCGGGATTGGAACCCACAACCCCTGACCCCCAAGCCCGGGCTCTTTCTAATAATAATAATGGCATTTATTAAGCGCTTACTAGGTGCAAAGCACTGTTCTAAGCGCTGGGGAGGTTACAAGGTGATCAGGTCATCCCACGGGGGGGTCACAGTCTTAATCCCCATTTGACAGATGAGGGAACTGAGGCCCAGTGAAGTGACTTGCCCAAAGTCACCCAGCTGACAATTGGCGGAGCCGGGATTTGCACCCGTGACCTCTGACTCCAAAGCCCAGGCTCTTTCCGCTGAGCCACGCTGCTTAAGCGCTTACTATGGGCTTACATATTTATTACTCTCTTTATTTATTTATTTTACTTGTACATTTCTATCCTATTTATTTTATTTTGTTGGTATGTTTGGTTCTGTTCTCTGTCTCCCCCTTTTAGACTGCGAGCCCACTGTTGGGTAGGGACTGTCTCTGTGTGTTGCCAATTTGTACTTCCCAAGCGCTTAGTCCAGTGCTCTGCACATAGTAAGCGCTCAATAAATACGATTGATTGATTGATTGATTGATTGATATGGGCTGTTCTAAGCACTAAAACGGTATTTGTCAAGTGCCAAACGCTGTTCTACGCGCTGGGGCAGATTCAAGGCCATGGGGTGGTCCCAAGTGGGGCTCACAGACTTCATCACAGACCGTGAACCCGCTGTCGGGTAGGGACCGTCCCTAGATGTTGCCAACTTGGACGTCCCAAGCGCTTAGTCCAGTGCTCTGCACATAGTAAGTGCTCCATAAATACGATTGATTGATTGATCGATTGATTGCCACCGAGCCACGCCGCTTCTCCGGAGGACGAATCTAGAGGAGCCGAGGCGAGCGCGGCCTGGGCCCGGGGGGCCGCCGGCCATGGCTCCTAGCCCAGCCGTCGCCCCCCCGTCCTCTCCCCGGCTGGCCGAGACCCTCGGCGACCACCTGGAGCATGAGGCGATCCCAGATGGCCGTGACCTTGTCGTTCTTGTACTGGTCGTCGTTGGTCGGGCCGCTCTGGTTCTGGTACCTTTCCAGCATCTGCCTCAGAAAGAGGTTGGGCGTGAACTGCAGAGGGTGGGAGGGTGGCGAGAGCAGAATCATCGTCATAATCATCATCATCATCATCATAATAGCATTTATGAAGCGCTTACTACGTGCCCAGCACTGTTCTAAGCGCTGGGGAGGTTACAAGGCGATCAGGTTGGCCCACGGGGGGCTCACAGTCTTCATCCCCATTTTAATAATAATAATGATAGCATTTATTAAGCCCTTACTATGTGCCAAGCACTGTTCTGAGCGCTGGGGAGGTTACAAGGCGATCAGGTTGGCCCACGGGGGGCTCACAGTCTTCATCCCCATTTTAATAATAATAATGATAGCATTTATTAAGCGCTTACTATGTGCAAAGCACTGGGGAGGTTACAAGGCGATCAGGTTGGCCCACGGGGGGCTCACAGTCTTCATCCCCATTTTAATAATAATAATGATAGCATTTATGAAGCACTTACTATGTGCCAAGCACTGTTCTGAGCGCTGGGGAGGTTACAAGGTGATCAGGTTGGCCCACGGGGGGCTCACAGTCTTCATCCCCATTTTAATAATAATAATGATAGCATTTATTAAGCCCTTACTATGTGCAAAGCACTGTTCTGAGCGCTGGGGAGGTTACAAGGTGATCAGGTTGTCCCACAGGGGGGCTCACAGTCTTCCTCTCCATTTTAGTAATAATAATGATAGCATTTATTAAGCGCTTACTATGTGCCCAGCACTGTTCTAAGCGCTGGGGAGGTTACAAGGTTATGTATGTGATATGGAGGTTATGTGATGCCAATTTGTACTTCCCAAGCGCTTAGTACAGTGCTCTGCACATAGTAAGCGCTCAATAAATACGATTGATTGATTGATTGATTACAAGGCGATCAGGTTGTCCCACGGGGGAGTCACAGTCTTCATCCCCATTTTAATAATAATAATAATAATAATAGCATTTATGAAGTGCTTAGTATGTGCAAAGCACTGTTCTAAGTGCTGGGGAGGTTACAAGATTATCAGGTTGTCCCACGGGGAGCTCACAGTCTTCATCACCATTTTAATAATAATAATAATAATAATAATGTTAGCATTTATTAAGCACTTACTACATGCAAAGCACTGTTCTAAGCGCTGGGGAGGTTACAAGATAATCAGGTTGTCCCACGGGGGGCTCAAAGTCTTAATGCCCATTTTACAGATGAGGTCGCTGAGGCCCAGAGAAGTGAAGTGACTTGCCCAAATTCACCCAGCTGACAAGTGGCGGAGTCGGAATTCGAACCCATGACCTCTGACTCCAAAGCCCAGGCTCTTTCCACTGAGCCACGCTGCTTCTCAATCGTGATAATAAGAATTATTAATACGGTATTTGTTAAGCGCTTACTATGTGCCAGGCACTGGACGAAGCATGGGGGTGGATACAGAGTCGTCGGGTTGGACACGGTCCCTGTCCCCCGCGGGGCTCACAGTCCCCGCTTTACAGATGAGGAAACTGAGGCCCAGAGCGGTGAAGTGACTTGCCCAAGGTCACCCAGTAGACAGGAGGTGGAGCCGGGATTAGAACCCATGACCTTCTGACTTTACCCACTAGGCCACAGAACGGGAGTGTTGTTAAGGGTGGGGGAGAGGGGTCTGGAGGAGAAGCCCCTCCCTGCCCCCCCCCAAGATCCGACTAATTGTTATTAACAATAATAATCCTAATTGTAATTTTTTAATAGTATCGGCTAAGGGCTTACTATGTGCCAGGCACTGTGCTGAACGCTGGGCTAGATTCAGGCTGATTAAGTTGGACACAGTCCCTGTCCCGCATGGGATTCCCAGTCTTCATCCCCATTTACGGATGAGGGAACCGAGGCACAGAGAATAATAATAGTAATAATACGATGGCATTTATTAAGCGCTTACTATGTGCAAAGCACTGTACTAAGCGCTGGGAAGGGAAGGGACTTGCCCAAGATCACCAAGCAGGCAAGTGGCGATATTATTATCATATGAATAATCTTATTCATATGATAACAATATTTTAGACTTTTAGACTGTGAGCCCACTGTTGGGTCGGGACTGTCTCTATATGTTGCCAACTTGTACTTCCCAAGCGCTTAGTACAGTGCTCTGCACACAGTAAGCGCTCAATAAATACGATTGATTGATTATACCGTAGTCTTATACCATATTATACCATAATAGAGAAGCAGCGTGGCTCAGCGGAAAGAGCCCGGGCTTTGGAGTCCGAAGTCATGGGTTCAAATTCCGCTCCGCCAGTTGTCAGCTGTGTGACTATGGGCAAGTCACGTCACTTCTCTGGGCCTCAGTGACCTCATCTGGAAAATGGGGATGAAGACTGTGAGCCCCCCGTGGGACAACCCGATTGCCTTGTAACCTCCCCAGTGCTTAGAACAGGGCTTTGCACATAGTAAGCGCTTAATAAATGCCATTATTATTATTATTATTACCATATTATAATCACTTCACTTATCTGTGCCTCAGTGACCTCATCTGGAAAATGGGGGTGAAGACCGTGAGCCCCCCGTGGGACAACCCGATTGCCTTGTAACCTCCCCAGTGCTTAGAACAGGGCTTTGCACATAGTAAGCGCCTAATAAATGCCATTATTATTATTATTATTACCATATTATAATACCACAATATAAAACTAATTGTGGTATTTGCTAAGTGCATAAAATGTGCCAGGCCCTGTACTAAGCGCCGGTGTAGATCAATCAATCAATCAATCAATCGTATTTATTGAGCGCTTACTATGTGCAGAGCACTGTACTAAGCGCTTGGGAAGTCCAAATTCGCAACACATAGAGACAGTCCCTACCCAACAGTGGATATAAGCTCATCGCTTTGGACACAGTCCCTGTCCCACGTGGGGCTCCCAGTCTTCATCCCCATCTTACAGATGAGGGAAGTGAGGCCCAGGGAAGTGAAGTGACTGGCTCAAGGTCATCCAGCGGACGTGTGGAGGGGCCGGGATTAGAACCCAGGACCTTCTGAGTGCCAGGCCTAGGCTCTACCCACGAGGCCACGCCGTTTTCCTATCTTCCCTGCCCTGGGCCTCAGCCTTGGAAAGAAGGACGCGGCAGGGAGCGGGAGAACTCACAAAGTCCTGCTGCGTGGCCGCTGTGATGCAGGACGCCATCTCAAACGCGTACACCACGAACATCAGGATGAGATACTGGAAGAGACGAAAACACAAACCCGTACACCGCAACCATCATCATCATCATCATCATCATCAATCGTATTTATTGAGCGCTTACTATGTGCAGAGCACTGTACTATGCACTTGGGAAGTCCAAGTTGGCAACATCTAGAGACAGTCCCTACCCAACAGTGGGCTCGCAGTCTAGAAGGGGGAGACGGAGAACAAAACCAAACATAGTAACAAAATAAAATAAATAGAATAGATATGTACAAATAAATAAATCAATAAATAAATAGAGTAAAAAATATGTACAAACATATGTACACATATACAGGTGCTGTGGTGTGCTGTGTGCTGTGGGGAAGGGAAGGAGGTAAGATGGGGGGGATGGAGAGGGGGATGAGGGGGAGAGGAAGGAAGGGGCTATATGTCGCCGACTTGCTTCCCAAGCGCTTCGAACAGAGGGTAATAATAATAATAATAATAATAATAATAATAATAATAATGGCATTTATTAAGCACTTACTATGTGCAAAGAACTGTTCTAAGCGCTATTTATTTATTTATTTATTTTACTTGTACATATCTATTCTATTTATTTTCTTTTGTTAGTATGTTTATTTTTTTAATATTTATTACCCTATTTATTTATTTATTTCACTTGTACATAGCTATTCTATTTATTTTATTTTGTTAGTATGTTTATTTTTTTAATATTTATTACCCTATTTATTTTACTTGTACATTTCTATTCTATTTATTTTCTTTTGTTAGTATGTTTATTTTTTTAATATTTATTACCCTATTTATTTACTTATTTTACTTGTACATATCTATTCTATTTATTTTATTTTGTTAGTGTGTTTATTTTTTTAATATTTATTACCCTATTTATTTATTTATTTTACTTGTACATAGCTATTCTATTTATTTTATTTTGTTAGGGTGTTTATTTTTTTAATATTTATTACCCTATTTATTTATTTATTTTACTTGTACACAGCTATTCTATTTATTTTCTTTTGTTAGTGTGTTTATTTTTTTAATATTTATTACCCTATTTATTTATTTATTTTACTTGTACATAGCTATTCTATTTATTTTCTTTTGTTAGTGTGTTTATTTTTTTAATATTTATTACCCTATTTATTTATTTATTTTACTTGTACATAGCTATTCTATTTATTTTATTTTGTTAGGGTGTTTATTTTTTTAATATTTATTACCCTATTTATTTATTTATTTTACTTGTACACAGCTATTCTATTTATTTTCTTTTGTTAGTGTGTTTATTTTTTTAATATTTATTACCCTATTTATTTATTTATTTTACTTGTACATAGCTATTCTATTTATTTTCTTTTGTTAGTGTGTTTATTTTTTTAATATTTATTACCCTATTTATTTATTTATTTCACTTGTACATATCTATTCTATTTATTTTATTTTGTTAGTGCGTTTATTTTTTTAATATTTATTACCCTATTTATTTATTTATTTTACTTGTACACATCTATTCTATTTATTTTCTTTTGTTAGTGTGTTTATTTTTTTAATATTTATTACCCTATTTATTTATTTATTTTACTTGTACATATCTATTCTATTTATTTTCTTTTGTTAGTATGTTTATTTTTTTAATATTTATTACCGTATTTATTTATTTATTTTACTTGTACATATCTATTCTATTTATTTTATTTTGTTAGTATGTTTATTTTTTTAATATTTATTACTCTATTTATTTATTTATTTTGCTTGTACATACCTATTCTATTTATTTTCTTTTGTTGGTACGTTTGGTTTTGTTCTCTGTCTCCCCCTTTTAGACCGTGAGCCCACTGTTGGGTAGGGGCTGTCTCTATATGTTGCCAACTTGGACTTCCCAAGCGCTTAGTCCAGTGCTCTGCACACAGTAAGCGCTCAATAAATACGATCGATTGATTGATTGGGGAGGTTACAAGGTGATCCGGTTGCCCCACGTGGGGCTCACAGTCTCAATCCCCATTTTTCAGATGAGGTCACTGAGGCACAGAGAAGTTAAGTGACTTGCCCAAGGTCACACAGCTAAGTGGCGGTGCCGGGATTAGAACCCATGACCTCTGACTCCAAAGCCCGGGCTCTTTCCATTGAGCCCCGCTGCTTCTCTATGAGATACCGGAAGAGACGACAACACAAACCCGAACACCGCAAACGTCAGGAGGAGGTACTAGACAAAGGAAACAACACAAAATCCTCCACCGCAAATGTCAGGATAATAATAATAATAATAATAATAATGACATTTATTAAGCGCTTACTATGTGCAATGCACTGTTCTAAGCGCTGGGGAGGTTACAAGGTGATCAGGTTGTCCCACGTGGGGCTCACAGTCTTAATCCCCATTTTACAGATGAGGTAACTGAGGCACAGAGAAGTTAAGTGACTCGCCCAAGGTCACACAGCTAAGTGGCAGAGCTGGGATTAGAACCCATGACCTCTGACTCCAAAGCCTGGGCTCTTTCCATTGAGCCCCGCTGCTTCTCTGTGAGATACAGGAAGAGACGACAACACAAACCCGTACACCGCAAACGTCAGGAGGAGGTACCAGACAAAGGAAACAACACAAAATCCTTCACCACAAACGTCAGGATGAGGTCCTGGAAGAGACAAACGCAAGGGAACCCACTGTTCTCCTCCGATCATAATGAAGATGGTATTTGTTGAGCGCTTACTGGGTGCCAGACGACTGGACTAGGCCCTGGGGCAGCTCATCAGGTTGGACTCAGTCCCCCGTGGGGCTCACAGTCTTTGTCTCCATTTGACAGATGAGGAACTGAGGCCCGGAGAAGTGAAGTGACTTGGCCAAGGTCACGCGACTGACAAGGGGCAGAGCTGGATTCCCTATGATTCCCAGGCCCGGGCTCTACCCAGTAGGCCCCACTTTTTCTCACGAGCGGGATGTGTCTCCACCTCAGCCCCATCACACTTTCCTCCTGTGCGACCCCAGGGAATCGCACGGTCCTTTGCCGCGGCCCCCTGCCTCGACTGGCACCGTGTGTTCACCTACGCAACACGACTGCGGCCTCATGCTGGCGTGGGCGCTATGTTCTCGATCAATCGATGCTATTTATTGAGCGCTTACTATGCGCAGAGCACCGTACTCAAGACTCGAAAGGACTCGGCCTGTGGGAAGGGCGGTTCTCTGACAGCACCCCCCGCCCCCATCCCTGAAACGCCTCGCAAGAGCCACGAGTCGTGGTTTGGGAGGCCTCGTCTCGGGAACACCTGCCCGAGGAGAGGAGGAGGAAGAGGAGAAGAGGTGGAAGAAGAGGAAAAGGAGGAGAAAAGGTGGAGGAAGAGGAGGAGAAGGAGAAAGAGGAGAAGAGAAAAAAGGGGAGAAGAGGTGGGGAAAGGGGAGCAGGAGGTGGGGAAAGAGGAGAAGAGGAGAAGGAGAAAAGGTGGAGGAAGAGGAGGAGAAGAAAAAGGAGGAGGAAGAGGAGGAGAAGGAGGAGAAAGAGGAGAAGGAGAAGAAGGAGAAAGGAGGAGGAGAAGAAAAGAAAAAGAGAAAGAGGAGAAGAGCTGGGGAAAAAGCAGCAGCAGGAGGAGGAGGAGAGGTGGAGGAAGAGAAGGAGAAAGAGGAGGAGGATGAAGAGGTGAAGGAGGAGACAGGAGGAGGAGAGAAAAAAGAGAAAGAGGAGAAGTGGGGAAAGAGGAGGAGGAGAAGAGGTGGAGGAAGAAGTGGAGGAGAAAGGAGGATGATGAAGAGGAGAAGGAGGAAACAGGACAGGGAGAAGAGAAAAAGAGGAGAAGAGGTGGAGAAAGGAGGAGGAGAAGAGGTGAAGGAAGAGGAGAAGGAGAAAGAAGAGGAGAAGGAGGAAACAGGAGGAGGAGAGAAAAAAGGAGAAGAGGTGGAGAAAGGAGGAGGAGAAGAGGTGAAGGAAGAGGAGAAGGAGAAAGAAGAGGAGAAAGGAGGAGGATGAAGAGGAGAAGGAGGAGACAGGAGGAGGAGAGAAAAAAGGAGAAGAGGTGGAGAAAGAGGAGGAGGAGAAGGAGAAAGAAGAGAGGAGCAGAAGGAGAAAGAAGAGAGGAGAAGGAGAAGAGGAGGAAAAGGAAGAGAAGAAGTGGAGAAAGGGGGAGGAGACAGAAGGAGGAGAAGAGAAGAAAAGAAAGAGAAGAGGTGGAGGAAGAGGAGGAAAAGTGGAGAAAGGAGGAGGAGAAAGAAGAGAAGAGGTGGAGAAAGCGGAGGAGGAGAAGTCGGTAAAGAAGAGGAGGGGAAGAGGTGGAGGAAGAAGTGGAGAAGGAGAAAGGATGGTGAAGAGGAGAAGGAGGAAAGGAGGAGGAGAAGAGAAAAAAGGAGAAGAGGTGGAGAAAGGAGGAGAAGTGGTGAAGGAAGAGGAGAAGGAGAAAGAAGATGAGAAAGGACAAAGAGGAGAAGGAGGAAACAGGAGGAGAGAAAAAAAGGAGAAGAGGTGGAGAAAGGAGGAGGAGAAGGAGGAGACAGGAGGAGAAGAGACAAAAGAAGAGGTGGAAAAAGAGGAGGAGAAGGAGAAAGACGAGGAGAGGAGGAGGAGAAGAGGAGAAAAAGAGAAGAAGTGGAGAAAGGGGGAGGAGAAAGAAGGAGAAGAGAAGAAGATAGAAGAGGTGGAGGAAGAGGAGGAGAAGAAGTGGAGAAAGGAGAAGAAAGAAGAGAAGAGAAGAGGTGGAGAAAGAGGAGAAGGAAGAGAAGAGAAGGAGGAGGAGGAGAAGGAGGAGGGTGTGGTGTGGGTGGGCCTCTCACCGCCAAGAGCAGCTTGCGGCTGGCCCGGAGGAGAGCCACGATGCCGAGGACGGCCAGGCAGAAGAGGGAGAAGCCAGTGAAGATTGCGATCCAGGCTGCGCCGAAGACGTCGTCGTTGTCCGTGGCTTCCAGCAGCCCGTACAGGCGCCAAGGGTCCGTCACGAAGAAGATGCACTCCCCCATCAGGGCCAGCCCGCTCATCTGCCGGCAACGAGACGGAAAACCGGGCCCGGGAGGTCAGCCTCCAACGGCAGCTGGGGGTCCGGGGATGGGGGACGGGGGCTCCCGGGGCCACTGGCCACTCACCGCGATGACCACGTTCCCGAACACCAGTAGGCCTTGGAGGCAGCGGACCGACGGGTCATCCTTCGCCATCTTGGGGGCTTCCCCACGCCCGCTGCTTGGACCGACGTAGACAGGACTTAAGAAATACAGTCAGAAGGAGGAGGAGGGTGGGCGGCCTAGGCCACAGAAGGGAGGACGGTGATGGGGCAAACTGAGGATGGGGATGGGCAGCCCTCAGAGAAGCAGCGTGGTTCAGTGGAGAGAGCACGGGCTTTGGAGTCCGAGGTCAGGGGTTCAAATCCCGGCTCTGCCAGTTGCCAGCTGTGTGACTTTGGCCAAGTCACTTCGCTTCTCTGGGCCTCAGTTCCCTCATCTGTCAAATGGGGATGAAGACTGTGAGCCCCCCGTGAGACAACCTCATCACCTTGTAACCTCCCCAGCGCTTAGAACGGTGCTTTGCACACAGTAAGCGCTTAATAAATGCCATTATTATTATTTCCCTTCCCTTCTGGAGAGTTGGGAGGGTTCCAGACTCGTCCATGGTGGTCCCTTATGGGGTCTCCCCTGGCCCCCGGACTCTTTCTGCCTTAACAGGAAGACCTTGGGAAAGTCATCTCTGCTTCTCGGGGCCTCGCTTCCCTCATCTGTAAAACGCGGCTTAAGACGGTGAGCTCCATGTGGGACGGGGACTGTGTCCGACCTGATTCAGTGCTTAGTACAGTGGCTGGCACATAGTAAGCACTTAACAAGTACCATTGGAAAAAAAAGAGGTCTTGGGCCTGTCCTGGAAGGGGACGTCCCCAAGAAGCAGTGTGGCTCAGTAGACTGTGAGCCCGTTGTTGGGTAGGGACCGTCTCTAGATGTTGCCAACTTGGACTTCCCAAGCGCTTAGTCCAGCGCTCTGCACACAGTAAGCACTCAATAAATACGACTGAATGAATGAATGAATGAATGGAAAAGAGCATGGGCTTTGGAGTCAGAGATCATGGGTTCAAATTCCGCCTCCACCAACTGTCAGCAGTGTGACTTTGGGCAAGCCACTTCACTTCTCTGGGCCTCAGTTCCCTCATCTGTCAAATGGGGATGAAGACTGTGAGACCCCCGAGGGACAACCTGATCACCTTGTAACCTCCCCAGCGCTTAGAACGGTGCTTTGCACACAGTAAGCGCTTAATAAATGTCATCGTTATTATTATTATTATTATTACCCCTGGGACATTGATTCTCCCACCCATTCAAAGCCTTATTAAAGGCCCACCTCCTCCCAGAGGCCTTCCCTGACAACATCCTCCTTTCCTCTTCTCCCGCTCTCTTCCGCATCGCCCGGACTCTCTCCCTTTCTTCATCCCCCTCCCAACCCCTCCCTACTTAAGTCCACGTCTATCATTTATTTCTTTCTATTCATATCTCTCTCCCCCTCTAGACTGTCAGCTCCTTGTGGGAAGGGAATGTGTCTTTTCTATTGCTGTATTATCCTCTCCCAAGCACTTAGTACAGTGCTCGACACATAGGCAGCGATTAGTATATACGATTGACGGAGTGACTGAGTCAGTGCCTATCTAGCGGGAGGTCACTTTCCTGTCTGTTTTTTGTTGTCCTCTTCCAAGCGTTTAGTCCAGTGCTCCGCACACAGTAAGCACTAGGGAAATAGGATTGACCAACTGAGTGACCGAGTCAGCGCCTATCTAGCGGGAGGTCACTTTCCTGTCTGTTTATTGTTGTCCTCTCCCAAGCGTTTAGTCCAGTGCTCTGCACACAGTAAGTGCTCAGAAAATACGACCGACTGAATGGCTTAGTCCAGTGCTCTGCACACAGTAAGCGCTCGGGAAATAGGATTGACCAACTCAGTGACCAACTCAGAGCCTACCTACCGGGAGGTCAGTTTCCTTTCTGTTTATTGTTGTCCTCTCATTCATTCAATTGCATTTATTGAGCACTTACTGTGTGCAGAGCACTGTACTAAGCGCTTGGGAAGTACAAGTCCTCTCCCAAGCGTTTAGTCCAGTGCTCTGCACACAGTAAGTGCTCAGAAAATACAACCTACTGAATGGCTTAGCCCAGTGCTCTGCACACAGTAAGTGCTCGGGAAATAGGATTGACCAACTGAATAACCAACTCAGAGCCTACCTAGCAGGAGGTCAGTTTCCTGTCTGTTTATTGTTGTCCTCTCATTCATTCAATTGCATTTATTGAGCACTTACTGTGTGCAGAGCACTGTACTAAGCGCTTGGGAAGTACAAGTCCTCTCCCAAGCGTTTAGTCCAGTGCTCTGCACACAGTAAGTGCTCAGAAAATACAACCGACTGAATGGCTTAGCCCAGTGCTCTGCACACAGTAAGTGCTTGGGAAATAGTATTGACCAACTGAGTAACCAACTCAGAGCCTACCTAGCAGGAGGTCAGTTTCCTGTCTATTGTCCTCTCATTCATTCAATCGTATTTATTGAGCGCTTACTGTGTGTAGAGCACTGTACTAAGCGCTTGGGGAGCACAAGTCCTCTCCCAAGCGTTTAGTCCAGTGCTGTGCACACAGTAAATACTCAGAAAATATGACCGACTGAATGGCTCAGTCCAGTGCTCTGCACACAGTAAGTGCTCGGGAAATAGGATTGACCAACTGAGTGACTGAGTCAGCGCCTATCTAGCGGGAGGTCACTTTCCTGTCTGTTTATTGTTGTCTTCTCCCAAGCGTTTAGTCCAGTGCTCTGCACACAGTAAGTGCTCAGAAAATACGACCAACTGAATGGCTTAGTCCAGTGCTCTGCACACAGTAAGTGCTCAGAAAATACGACCGACTGAATGGCTTAGTCCAGTGCTCTGCACACAGTAAGTGCTCAGGAAATAGGATTGACCAACTGAGTAACCAACTCAGAGCCTACCTAGCAGGAGGTCAGTTTCCTGTCTATTGTTGTCCTCTCATTCATTCAATCGTATTTATTGAGCGCTTATTGTGTGTAGAGCACTGTACTAAGCGCTTGGGGAGCACAAGTCCTCTCCCAAGCGTTTAGTCCAGTGCTCTGCACACAGTAAGTGCTCACAAAATACGACCGGCTGAATGGCTTAGTCCAGTGCTCTGACCACAGTAAGCGCTTGGGAAATAGGATTGACCGAGTGACCAACTCAGAGCCTACCTAGCAGGAGGTCAGTTTCCTGTCTATTGTTGTCATCTCATTCATTCAATCGTATTTATTGAGCACTTACTGTGTGTAGAGCACTGTACTAAGCGCTTGGGAAGCACAAGTCCTCTCCCAAGCGTTTAGTCCAGTGCTGTGTACACAGTAAGTGCTCCGAAAATACGACTGACTGAATGGCTTAGTCCAGTGCTCTGCACACAGTAAGCGCTCGGGAAATAGGATTGACCAACTGAGTGACTGAGCCAGCGCCTATCTAGCGGGAGGTCACTTTCCTGTCTGTTTATTGTTGTTCTCTCCCAAGCGTTTAGTCCAGTGCTCTGCACACAGCAAGTGCTCAGAAAATACAACCGACTGAATGGTTTAGTCCAGTGCTCTGCACATAGTAAGTGCTCGGGAAATAGGATTGACCAACTGAGTGATCAACTCAGAGCCTACCTAGCAGGAGGTCAGTTTCCTGTTTATTGTTGTCCTCTCATTCATTCAATCGTATTTACTGAGCGCTTACTGTGTGCAGAGCACTGGACTAAGTGCTTGGGAAGTACAAGTCCTCTCCCAAGCGTTTAGTCCAGTGCTCTGCACACAGTAAGTGCTCAGAAAATACAACTGATTGAATGTCTTAGTCCAGTGCTGTGCTCACAGTAAGCGCTCGGGAAATAGGATTGACCAACTGAGGGACCAATTCAGAGCCTTCCTAGCGGAGGTCAGTTTCCTGGCACACTGCCAGAACCTCACCCCAGAGCTGCCACCCTGCCAGGACGCGGCCAGCCGTGCCCGAGCCTCCCCTTGGTTTTTCCCGCAGGAGGGTGCGGCCTGAAAGGGCCGGGAAAGGGAGAGGCCGCGGCCTAGCTCCGTCTCTCCTTCCTTTCCCCTGGCTCCCCCCGCCTGCCCTTGGCCTTTGCGCCCCATTTTTGGTGGGGGGTGAGGGCACAGTGAGCCCGCCTCCCCTGGGCGGGAGCGCCCAGCCGAAGCCGGCTCAGAGGGCGTGGGCCTGGGACCCCATGTTGGCTTCAGTGGACCCCCAGATTTGGGTGCCTGGGCCACTGCGTTCAGACGATTCTGGGGGTGCCGTAGGCCTCAGCCCCCCCTAAACTGCAGGGGTGGGGGAGGAGGAGGAGAGGAGGAAGAGGAGGAGGACAGGGAGGGTGAGGGGGAAGAGGAGGAGGAAGAGGAGGAGAAAGAAGAAAAAGAGGAGGAGAGGAAGGAGGAGGAGGAAGAGGTGGAAGACCTGGAGGGTGAGGGGGAAGAGGAGGAGGGGGAAGGAAGAGTAAGGAGGAGGAGGAAGAGGAGGAGAAAGAAGAGAAAGAGGAGGAGGAGGAGGAAGAGGTGAAGGAGGGAGAAGAGTAAGAAGAGGAGGAGGAAGAGGAGAAAGAGGAGGAGAGGAAGGAGAAGGAGGAAGAGGGGGAGGAGGAAGAGGTGAAGGAGGAAGAGGTGAAGGAGGAAGAAGAGTAAGAGGAGGAGGAGGAAGAGGAGGAGAAAGAAGAGAGAGAGGAGGAGGGGAAGGAGGAGGAGGAGGGAGAGGTAAAGGAGGAGGAAGAGGTGGAGGAGGAGGGAGAGGAGGAGGAGGAAGAGGAGGAGAAAGAAAGGAAAGAGGAGGGAAAGGAGGAGGAGGAGGAAGAGGTAAAGGAGGAGGAGGAAGAGGTGGAGGGCAGGGAGGGTGAGGGGGAAGTGAAGGAGGGGGGAGGAAGAGTAAGGAGGAGGAGGAGGAAGAGGAGGAGAAAGAAGAGAAAGAGGAGGAGGGGAAGGAGGAGGAGGAAGAGGAGGAGGAGGTGAAGGAGGGAGAAGAGTAAGAAGAGGAGGAGGAAGAAGAGAAAGAGGAGGAGAGGAAGGAGAAGGAGGAAGAGGAGGAGGAGGAAGAGGTGGAGGAGGAAGAAGAGAAAGAGGAGGAGGAGGAAGAGGAGGAGAAGGAAGAGAGAGAGGAGGAGGGGAAGGAGGAGGAGGAGGAAGAGGTAAAGGAGGAGGAAGAAGTGGAGGAGGAGGGAGAGGAGGAGGAGGAAGAGGAAGAGAAAGAAGAGAAAGAGGAGGGGAAGGAGGAGGAAGAGGTAAAGGAGGAGGAGGAAGAGGTGGAGGACAGGGAGGGTGAGGGGGAAGCGAAGGAGGGGGGAGGAAGAGTAAGGAGGAGGAGGAGGAAGAGGAGGAGAAAGAAAGAGGAGGAGAGGGAGGAGGAGGACGAGATGGAGGAGGAGGAGGAAGTGAAGGAGGAAGAAGAGTAAGGAGGAGGAGGAAGAGGAGGAGAAAGAAGAGAAAGAGGAGGGGAAGGAAGAGGAGGAAGAGGTGGAGGACAAGGAGGGTGACGGGGAAACGGAGGAGAGGGGAGGAAGAGTAAGGAGGAGGAGGAAGGAGAAAGAAGAGAAAGAGGAGGAGGGGAAGGAGGAGGAGGAAGAGGTGGAGGAGGAGGAGGAAGAAGTGAAGGAGGAGGAAGAGGTGGAGGAGGAAGAAGAAGTGAAGGAGGAGGAAGAGGAGAGGGAGGAGGAGGAGGAAGAGGAGGAGGGGGAGGACAAAGAGGAGGAGGAGGAGAAGAGGAGGGGAGAAGGAAGAGGAGGACAAAGAGGAAGAGGAGAAAGAGGAGGGGGAGGAGGAAGAAGTGAAGGAGGAGGAAGAGGTGGAGGAGGAAGAAGAAGTGAAGGAGGAGGAAGAGGAGAGGGAGGAGGAGGAGGAAGAGGAGGAGGGGGAGGACAAAGAGGAGGAGGAGGAGAAGAGGAGGGGAGAAGGAAGAGGAGGACAAAGAGGAAGAGGAGAAAGAGGAGGGGGAGGAGGAAGAGGAGAAAGAGGAAGAGGAGGAGGGTGGATGACCTCTGTGCCTCAGGTCTCATCTGTAAAATGGGGATGAAGACTATGTGGGACAGAGACCATGTCCAACCCGCTTGCCTCGTATCTCCCCCAGCGCTTATTCCAGCGGCTGCCACATAGTAAGCGCTTTACAAATATCATTTTTATTATTATTTACTGAGCGCTTACTATATGCAGAGCACCGTCCTAAGCGATCGGGAGAGGTCAGTGCGGGAGAATTAGCAGACTCGTTCCCCGCCCGTAAGGAGCTGACAGTCGAAAGCTCACGTGTGTTTGAGGTTCGAAGGGTCTCCTGGAAGGTGCCCAGTGGGTCCTTGAAATCAACTGTCCAGTTCTGCGGTGGGTGGGCATCAGGAGGACAAGGGGGTCAGCGGGTGGTCCCCGCCACTCAGGGTGTCTCTCCGCCGGGCTCGGAGGAGGGTGACGGTGGCGGAGGGCGAAGACCGAATGCCAGGTCTGCCAGACGTGCCCAGCCAGTCCAGCCCCAGAAACAACTTCCTCTGCCCGTGCCCGGGTCCGACGCCCTGCCGGTTTTCCGCCCCGTCTAGCAGCGTGGGGGATAACCGTGTCTTCTTCTCCCGCTTTTGATGCTTGCTGGACTCCCCCATCCCAACCCTAAGACCCCCGGAGTGCGTGCCCATCGGTAGCGTACGGAACGGGTGAGGGCGAGGGGTCGTGTCCCGCGGTCGGAGTGCCCGCGGGCGGCACCCGGCCGGGAGTGTGGACCGCTGGGCTTAGGGAGACCGGGCGAGAGGGTGGGGATGGTTCAGGGGAGATCAGCCCCGCTGTGGCAAGCGCGACTCCACGCGTGGAGTCCGTGGCCGTGGAGGGAGCGCGACCCCTCCATCCCCATCGCGACCCGCGTTCTGCGCTTTGGGCAGGTGGCCTGCTCTGCCCTCCTGCCCGTGGAGAGCGGGACGGTGGGCGACCGGCGGGCCCGGCGGGGTTTCCTCTTTGTCCCCGACCCGGGCCCGGGCTCGGTACTCACCCCGACGCCGGCCTGACCTCTGACCTCTGACCTCCGGCGGCCGACCGCTGCCCTCCGCCCGGCTCCCCCGGGGCCTCCCGTCCACCTGTGCCACCCCTCCCTCCGCCGGCGGGCCTTTAAGGCCCCACGGGCCCGGGGGCCGGGGCCGGCCATTGGCGAGAGCCGCCCACGTGGGCCAGCTGGCGAGCGAGGCCTAGGCCGGCCCTGCCCGGACCTGTCTCCTCGCTTCCCGTCGGGTTGGGTGGAATGCGGTTAGGCCGAAACAGACCCTCCACCCCCGCCCCACCCCTGCCTCCCGTCTCCGGCGGGCCGCGGGCAGGGGAACGGACGGGCAGGGCAAGGCCGGGAGGGGACAGCCCGGCCCGGGAGGAGGGAAGGAGCGTGAGGGAAAGCGGGCACAGAAGGGGAGGACAGGAGAATCAATCAATCAATCGTATTTATTGAGCGCTTACTGTGTGCAGAGCACCGGACTAAGCACAAGTTGGCAACATATAGAGACAGAGGACTCGGGGTGAGGGGCGGCCCAGCCGGGCTGTCCTTGCCACTGCCCCCTCACTCTCTCCTCACCTCGCGGGACGGGGACTGTGTCCACCCCGCTTGGCTCGTATCTACCCCAGCGCTTAGTACAGTCGTAGTAAGCGCTTAACAAATACCGCCACCGTCATCTGTCCCTTCCCAAGCGCTCAGTACAGCGCTCAGTGGAAACCACTGACCGATCGATGGAATCACTCCGACCCAGGCCGGGACAGGAGGCGGTGCGGCCTAATGGATGGGGAACGAACCCAGGGCTGCTGTGTGACCCTGGGCAGACCACTCACCCTCTCTGGGCCTCACTGTCCTCCTCTGAAAACCGGGGATAAGATCTCATCCTCCTCAGACCTTGAGCCCCGCCCGATTTAATAACAATAATAATAATAATAACGATGGCATTTGTTAAGCGCTTACTATGTGCAATGCACTGTTCTAAGCTCTGGGGAGGATGCAAGGTGATCAGATTGTCCCACGTGGGGCTCGCAGTCTTAATCAATCAATCGTATTTATTTATTGAGCGCTTACTGTGTGCAGAGCACTGTACTAAGCGCTTGGGAAGTACAAGTTGGCCACATATAATCCCCATGAAGTAACTGAGGTCCAGAGAAGTCAAGTGACTTGCCCAAAGTCACACAGCCGACAAGTGGTGGAGTGGGGATTAGAACCCATGACCTCTGACTCCCAAGCCTGGGCTCTTTCCACTGAGCCACGCTGCTTCTCATTTGATGTGGCTTAATGGAAAGAGCCCGGGCTTGGGAGTCAGAGGTCATGGGTTCTAATCCCGGCTCCGCCACTTGTCGGCTGTGTGACTTTGGGCAAGTCTCTTCGCTTCTCTGGGCCTCAGTTCCCTCCTCTGTAAAATGGGGATGAAGACTGTGAGCCCCCCGTGGGACAACCTGATCACCTCGTAACCTCCCCAGCGCTTAGAACAGTGCTTTGCACATAGTAAGCACTTAATAAATGCCATTATTATTATTATTCTCTGGGCCTCAGTTACCTCCTCGGTAAAATGGGGATGAAGACTGTGAGCCCCCCGTGGGACAACCTGATCACCTTGTAACCTCCCCAGCGCTTAGAACAGTGCTTTGCACATAGTAAGCGCTTAACAAATGCCATTATTATTATTATTATTATTATTCTCTGGGCCTCAGTTACCTCCTCTGTAAAATGGGGATGAAGACTGTAAGCCCCACGTGGGACAACCTGATGACCACGCATCTCTCTCAGCGCTTAGAACGGCGCTTGGCACATAGTAAGCGCTTAACAAATACCATTATTATTATCATTATTATCCCGGTGCTTAGCCCCCGGGAGGCGCGTAATTGATAGCATCATTATTCTGGATGAGCCGGGGCAGAGTTTGGCATCGCCAGCGGCCAGAGGTTTTATTTGGCGTTCAGCGTGGGAGAGTCGGAGGGGGCTCCCGGAGTTCACGGCGGGGTCTCCGGCCTGGCCTCCGGAGGAGGCCTGAACCGTCTGTGGGCCCGGGGCAGCGAGGAGGACGGGGCGAGGCGGACTCCGGCCCGATCCCGGGATCGGGGGTCGGGGATGGGACCATCCCGGAGCGGCTCGGCCTCGGCGGGTCTTCCGGGAAGTCCCTCCGACGGGAAGCGGTCAACCGGAGAGAAGGCCTCGGCCTCCGGGAACCCGTCTGGCGGGTTTCGGGGGCCGCGCCCGGGATTTGGGGAGCGTCTACGGGGAAGGAGGCCGGACAGACAGACGGAAGGACGGCCTCTCCCTGGGTGGTTTGGGCGATGCCCGCTGCCCGGGGGAGACGGGAGCCAGGGCGGAGGCGCGGGAGGGCCTGATGGTTTGCGGCCCCCGGCCGGACGGCGCGCTGACGGAGGTCACTACCGACGGAGGTCACTGATGGTGGAGGCCGCCCCGACGGAGGCCGCTGGAGATGGAGGCCGATGCCGGTGGACGCCGTCGCTGATGGATGGAGGCTACGGTTGGAGGTCACTGCTGATGGAGGCCGTCAACTCTGGAGGCTGCCAGGGCTGTCATTTCTCGTCTCTTTCGTTCAACATGGTTTGGACCTGGGAAAAACCGTCCAGGGTTTAATAATAATGGCATTTATTAAGCGCTTACTATGCGCAAAGCACTGTTGTAAGCGCTGGGGGGATACAAGGTGATCGGGTTGTCCCGCGTGGGGCTCACAGTCATCATCCCCATTTTACAGATGCGGGAACTGGGGCTCAGAGAAGTGAAGCGACTTGCCCAAGGTCACACAGCAGACATATGGTGGAGCCGGGATTCGAACCCATGACCTCTGACTCCAAAGCCCGGGCTCTTTCCACTGAGCCACGCTGCTTCCTCGGGTTTCAGCTGCTACTTCCCCCCGGCCTGGAGCCTCGGAGCCAGGACGGATGAGACAAGGGGGCAGACGTTCCTTTTGGCCCCCAATTTTCCAGAGCCTCTCAAACACACGTCACCCCCAAACTACTACTTGGGCACCCCTTTTTCCCTCCTTTCCCCACCCAAGGAGCACGTATCCATATTATCCCGAACGCTTCCCAACTAGAGAAGCAGCACGGCCTCGTGTGTAAAGTCCAGGTCCAGGAGTCAGAGGACCCGGGTTCTAATCTCGGTTCGGCCCCTCGTCTGCTGTGTGACCTTGCTCCAGTCACTTCGCTCCCCTTTGCCTCAGTTCCCTCATCTGCAAAGTGGGGATCCAATCCTACCCCCTCCTATTTCGACTGTGAGCCTCGTTTGGCCAACCAGCGTGGCTCGGTGGAAAGAGCCCGGGCTTTGGAGTCAGAGGTCATGGGTTCGAATCCCGGCTCCGCCACATTTGCTGTGTGAACTTGGGCAAGTCACTTCACTTCTCTGAGCCTCAGTTACCTCATCTGGAAAATGGGGCTTAAGACTGTGAGCCCCACGGGGGACAGGGACTGCGTCCAACTTGATTTCCTTGTATGCACCCCAGCGCTTAGTACAGTGCCTGGCACATAATAATAATGATAATAATAATGGCACTTATTAAGCGCTTACTATGTGCAAAGTATCATCAATCGTATTTATTGAGCGCTTACTGTGTGCAGAGCACTGTACTAAGCGCTTGGGAAGTACAAGTTGGCAACATATAGAGACAGTCTCTACCCAACAGTGGGCTCACAGTCTAAAAGGGGGAGACAGAGAACAAAACCAAACATACTAACAAAATAAAAGCAATAGAATAGATATGTACAAGTAAAATAAATAAATAAATAGAGTAACAAATATGTACAAACATATATACATATATACAGGTGCTGTTCTAAGCGCTGAGAAGGTTACAAGGTGATCAGGTTGTCCCACAGGGGGCTCGCAGTCTTCATCCCCATTTGACAGATGAGGGAACTGAGGCCCAGGGAAGTGAAGTGACTTGCCCAAAGTCACCCAGCTGACAAGTGGCGGAGCCGGGACTTGAACCCATGACCTCCGACTCCAAAGCCCAGGCTCTTTCCGTTGAGCCACGCTGCTTAAGCGCTTAATAATTACCATCATCATCATAACGATGGGCAGACAGGCGCTGGGAACGTGGTCCCCGACCTGGGTTTATTTGGTATTTGTTAAGCCCTTATTATGTGGCAGGCACTGCTCTAAGTGCTGGGGTGGATACAAGCTAATCAGGTTGGACACAGTCCCCGTCCCCTGTGGGGCTCACGGTCTTCATCCCCATTTTGCAGATGAGGGAACTGAGGCCCAGAGAAGTGAACTGGCTTGCCCAAGGTCACCCAGCAGACAAGGGGCAGAGCCGGGACTAGAACCCAGGTCCTTCTGACTCCCGGGCCGGGCCCTAACCACTAGGCCAGGCTGCTCTTTGGGTTGTGTGAGAGCTTGGGCTTTGGAGTCAGAAGCCATGGGTTCAAATCCCGGCTCTGCCAATTGTCAGCTGTGGGACTTTGGGCAAGTCACTTCTCTGGGCCTCAGTTACCTCATCTGGAAAATGGGGATGAAGACTGTGAGCCCCCCGTGGGACAACCTGATCACCTTGTTACCTCCCCAGCGCTTAGAAGAGTGCTTTGTGCATAGTAAGCGCTTAATAAATGCCATTATTATTATTATTGTGTGTGGATGCCGTGCCCACCTTCTTGGGGGAACCAAAGATGCCTCGAATCTTTCCCCATTTGACCTCCTTCCCGCCTTCGCTCTGGCTTTCCGGCCCGCAAGCGCTCAGTGCAGTGGGGCCTGGTGGGCGCTCAGATAATCTCACCACCTCCACCCCCCGGCTTCGGGCCCTGTCTTCCCTCTTGCCCGCCTCTCTTCCACATAATCCAACTCCCGCCATGGCCGGGACCCTTCAGGTGGGCAAAGCATGGTCGCCCACCCCCCGCGACCCTCCCACCCCAATCCCTACCTGCTTCAGCATGAACCGTAAGGGGTCCTGTGGCTTCTCGTACACTAGGTCTTCCGTGATCTGCTGAGGGCGAGACGGGCAGACCGGGAGGGCCGGAGACCGGGAAGAGTGGGAAGAGTGGGAAGAAGAGTGGGAGAGGGGGCGAGGAGAAGAAGGGGAGTCGAAAAGAGGGGAAGAGAAGAGGGGGGAAGTGTGAGGGGGGAGAGAAGAAGAAGATAAGGGGGGAGAGGAGAAGAAGGGGAGAGCAGAAGAGAGAAGAGAAAGAGGAAAGGGGGAAGAAGAGAAGAAGGGGAGAGGAAAAGAGGGGAAGAAGAGAAGAGGGGGAGAGGGAGAAAGGGGGAGAGGAGAAGAAGAGAAAGGGGAGAGGAATAGAGGGGAAGAAGAGAAAAGGGGGAGAGGGGAAGAGGAGAAGAAAAGAAGAGGGGGAGAGAGAGAAGGGGGAGAGGAGAAAAGAGGGAAAGGGGAGAGAGGGAGAGGAGAAGAGAAGAGGGGGGCAGGGAGAAAGGGGGAGAGGAGAGGAAGAGAAGGGGGGAGAGGGAGAAAGGGGGAGAGGAGAAGAAGGGAAGTTGGGGAGAGGGAGAGGGGGAAAGGAGAAGAGGGGAAAGGGGAGAGAGGGAGAGGGGAAAAGGGGGAGAGGGAGAAAGGGGGAGAAGAGAAGAGGGGGAGAGGAAAAGAGGGGGAGAGGAAAAGGGGGAGAGGAAAAGAGGGGGAAAGGCAGAGGAGGAGAGGGGAAGAGCAGAAGAAGGAGAGAGGAAAAGGGGGAGAGGAGAAGAAGAGAAGAGGGAGAGAGGGAGAAAGGAGGAGAGGAGAAGAAGAGAAGGAGGAGAGGGAGAAAAGGGGAGGGGAGAAGAGGGGGAGAGGGAGAAAGGGGAAAAGGAGAAGAAGAGAAGAGGGGGAAAGGGGGAGAAGGGGAGAGGAGAAGAGGAGGGGGGATAGGGAGACGAGAAGAGAGGAAGAGGAAAGGGGGAAGAGGAGAAGAGGGGGAAAGGGGGAGAGAGGGAGAGAAGAGAAAAGGGGAAGAGGAGAAGAGGGGGAAAGGGGGAGAGAGGAAGAGGAGAAGAGAAGGGGAGGAAAAGAGCGGGAGGAGGGAGAAGGGGGAGAGTGGGAGAGGGAAGAGGGGAGAGAAGAAAAGAGAGGGAGGGGGAGAGGAAAAGAGGAGAGGGGAAGAACAGAGAAGGGGGAGAGGAGACTGTGAGTTCGTTGTGGGCAGGAATTGTCACTCTATTGTCTTGTACTTTCCCAAGCGCTTAGTACAGTGCCCTGAACACAGTAAGTGCTTAATAAATACGATTGAGTGAATGAATGAGTGAGAGGGGGAGAGGAAGAAGAGAGAGGGAGAGAAACAGCAAGGGGGAGAGAGATACAGAGACGGGGAGAGAGACACACAGAGAGAGAGACAGAGATAGTGTGTCTACTTCCATTCACATTCGCCCTCTGGCCTCTTTCCAGCAGATTCTAGCCAGACCAGAACAAAGCACTGAGGAGGGTCTGGGCACTCAATCGGATTTATTGAGCGCTTACCGGGTGCAGAGCACTGGACTAAGCGCTTGGAAAGTACAATGCAGCAATAAAGGGAATCAATCCCTGCCCACACCGGGGTTTCAGTCTAGAGTGCTCAGCCCAGAGCTCTGATGAAGATGGCATTTGTTAAGCACTTCCTATGTGCCGAGCACTGTTCTAAGCGCTGGGGAGGATACAAGGTGATCAGCTTGTCCCCCGTGGGGCTTACAGTCTTCATCCCCATTTGACAGATGAGGGAACTGAGGCCCAGAGAAGTGAAGTGACTTGCCCAAAGTCACACAGCCGACGAGCTGCTCTGCTCACGGCAGACACTCAGCACAGACCTCTGAGGGGTTGACATAATAATAATAATAATAATAATAATAATAATAATAACGATGGTATTTATTAAGCACTTGCTATGTGCCAAGCACCCTTCTAAGTGCTTGGGGAGATACAAGGTGATCAGGTTGTCCCACGTGGGGCTCACAGTCTTCATTCCCATTTGACAGATGAGGGAACTGAGGCCCAGAGAAGTGAAGTGACTTGCCCAAAGTCACACAGCTGACAGGCGGTGGAGCCGGGATTAGAACCCACAACCTCTGACTCCCAAGCCTGGGCTGTTGCCACTAAGCCACGCTGCTTCTCTGCACCAAGCCTGGGAGCAGGCACTGGACTAAGCGCCGGGGTAGAGAAGCAGCATGGCTCAGTGGAAAGAGCCCGGGCTTGGGAGTCAGAGGTTGTGGGTTCTAATCCCGGCTCCGCCACTTGTCTGCTGTGTGACAAGTCACTTCACTTCTCTGAGCCTCAGTGCCCTCATCTGTAAAATGGGGATGAAGACTGTGAGCCCCACGGGGGACAACCCGATCACCTTGTATCCCCCCAGCACTTAGAACGGTGCTTCGTACATAGTAAGCGCTTAACAAATGCCATCGTTATTATTATTATTATAGAGGTGGGATAATCAGGTCGGACCCAGCGGAGGTGAAGGGAAGGAAGGAGGCCGGCCGGACAGACAAACGGGGAACCTGAACCGGAGGATCCGGTCTAGGGGTTCGACGCTCCCCAAGGAATGCCGGCCAACCGGCCTGGCCCTAACCTCAGCCCACCCAGGCCCTCACCCGCCTCACGCCTGGGCCCCCTGGCCCGTCCTCACCCTGGCAATAATAATAATAATAATAATAATAATAATAATAATAATAATAATAATAATCATGGTATTTGTTAAGCGCTTACTATGTGCAAAGCCCTGTTCTAAGCACTGGGGAGGTTACAAGGTGATCAGGTTGTCCCATGGGGGACTCACAGTTTTAATCCCCATTTTCCAGAGGCCCAGAGAAGTGACTTGTCCAAAGTCACCCAGCTGACAGTTGGCGGAGCCAGGATTTGAACCCATGACCTCTGACTCCAAAGCCCGGGCTCTTTCCCCTGAGCCACGCTGCTTCTCCTGTATATATGTATATATGTTTGTACAGATTTATTACTCTATTTCACTTGTACATATCTATTCTATTTTTTTTATTTTGTTAGTGTGTTTGGTTTTGTTCTCTGTCTACCCCTTTTAGACTGTGAGCCCACTGTTGGGTAGGGACTGTCTCTAGATGTTGCCAACTTGGACTTCCCAAGCACTTAGTCCAGTTCTCTGCACACAGTAAGCGCTCAATAAATACGATTGATTGATTGATTGATTCTCCTGGCGATCACCAGGCCCAACCCCACCCCCCACCCCCCAAGTAGGGTCTCTGGATGCTTTTATTACTCTAGAGAAGGCGGATTTTCCCACAGCCCCCGGAGCCAGCGACCGCCCATTTTTATTTGTGCATATTTACTCTATTTGTTTTATTTTGTGGGTGTGTTTTGTTTTGTCGTCCGTCTCCCCCTTCTAGACCGTGAGCCCGCTGTTGGGTAGGGACCGTCTCTAGATGTTGCCGACTCGGACTTCCCAAGCGCTTGGTACAGTGCTCTGCGCACAGTAAGCGCTCAATAAATATGATTGAATGAATGAATCATCATCATCAATCGTATTTATTGAGTGCTTACTATGTGCAGAGCACTGTACTAAGCGCTTGGGAAGTACAAATTGGCAACATATAGAGACAGTCCCTACCCAACAGTGGGCTCACAGTCTAAAAGGGGGAGACAGAGAACAAAACCAAACATACTAACAAAATAAAATAAATAGAATAGATATGTACAAATAAATTAAATAAATAAATAGAGTAAAAAAATATGTACAAACATATATACATATATACAGGTGCTGTGGGGAAATGAATGAATGAATCCCCATTCATCCTCCTCCCCATCCCCCCGGCCTTACCTCCTTCCCCTCCCCACAGCACCTGTATATATGTATATATGTTTGTACGGATTTATTACACTATTTATTTTACTTGTACATATTTACTCTATTTATTTTATTTTGTTAATATGTTTGGTTTTGTTCTCTGTCTCCCCCTTCTAGATTGTGAGCCCGCTGTTGGGTAGGGACCGTCTCTAGATGTTAATATGTTTTGTTTTATTCTTTGTCTCCCCCTTCTAGACCGTGAGCCCGCTGTTGGGTAGGGACCGTCCCTAGATGTTGCCGACTTGGACTTCCCAAGCGCTTAGTCCAGTGCTCTGCCCACGGTAAGCGCTCAATAAATACGATTGAGTGAATGAATGAGAAATCTACACTCCCCCATCACCCGCCCTGGAATCTAAACCACTCGTGGAATTTGGACTAACTCAGCTTGGTGGGAGGTTGGAGAGGGAGGGAGAGAGAAGAGAAAAAGAAGGAGAGAAGAGGGTGAGGGAGGAGGGGAGGGATTGTCTCTATCTGCTGCCGAATTGTACTTTCCAAGCGCTTAGTAGTAATAATAATAATAATAATAATAATAATAATAATAATGGCATTTAAAAGCAGGGAGAGTCACTGTCTGGGGGATTTGAGGAGGGAGGGCTTGCAGGCTTTTAGACTGTGAGCCCACTGTTGGGTAGGGACTGTCTCTATGTGTTGCCAATTTGTACTTCCCAAGCGCTTAGTACAGTGCTCTGCACATAGTAAGCGCTCAATAAATACGATTGATTGATTGATTGCAGGCCAGAGGCAGATGTGGGCGAGGGGTCGGCGGCGAGATGGGCGACAGCGAGGCCCAGTGAGGAGGTTAGCACCGGAGATGCCAAGTGCTCCGTCTGGGATGTGGTGCTCAAAAAATACCCTGTTAAAAAGAAAAAAGTCACTTCTCTGGGCCTCAGTTCCCTCATCTGTCAAATGGGGATGAAGACCGTGAGCCCCACGTGGGACAAGGGACGCTGCGTCCAACCGGATTAGCTTTTAGACTGTGAGCCCACTGTTGGGTAGGGACTGTCTCTATGTGTTGCCAATTTGTACTTCCCAAGCGCTTAGTCCAGTGCTCTGCACATAGTAAGCGCTCAATAAATACGATTGATGATTAGCTTGGATTCACCCAGCGCTTAGTACGGTGCCTGGCACCCGGTAAATGCTTAACAACTATCACGTTAAAAAAAAGTCGCTTCAGCCCTCTGGGCCTCAATCAATCAGTCAATCAATCAATTGTATTTATTGAGCGCTTACTGTGTGCATAGCACTGTACTAAGCACTTGGGAAGTACAAGTTGGCAACATATAGAGAGGTCCCTACCCAACAGTGGGCTCACAGTCTAGAAGTAATAATAATAATAATGACGGCATTTATTAAGCGCTTACTATGTGCAAAGCACTGTTCTAAGCACAGGGGAGGTTACAAGGCAATCAGGTTGCCCCTCGGGGGACCACAGTCTTAATCCCCACTTTACAGATGAGGTAACTGAGGCCCAGAGAAGTGAAGTGACTTGCCCAAAGTCCCACAGCTGACAATTGGCAGAGCCGGGATTTGAACCCATAACCTCTGACTCCAAAGCCCGGGCTCTTTTCCACTGAGCCACGCTGGTTCTCTAGAAGGGACTCAGTTCCCTCATCTGTCAAATGGGGATGAAGACCGTGAGCCCCACGTGGGACTGGGACTGTGTCCAACCTGATGATGATGATGGTATTTGTTAAGCGCTTGCTATGTGTCGAGCACTGTTCTAAGCGCTGGGGGAGGTACACGGTCATCGGGTGGTCCCACGTGGGGCTCACAGTCTTCATCCCCATTTTACAGATGAGGCGACTGAGGCCTAGAGAAGTGAGGTAATAATAGTAACAATAATAATGATGGTATTGGTTAAGCGCTTACTATGTACCAAACACTGTTATAAGCACTGGGGGAGATACAAGGTTAACAGATTGTCCCAAGGGGGGGTCTCACAGTCTTCATCCCCATTATCCAGATGAGGAAACTGAGGCCCAGAGAAGTGAAGTGACTTGCCCAAAGTCACCCAGCTGACAAGTGGCGGAGCCAGGATTTGAACCCATGACCTTTGACTCCAAAGCCCAGGCTCTTTCCACTGAGCCATGCTGAAGTGACTCTCCCATTGTCACACAGCCGATCGGCGGCGGAGCAAGGATTCGAACCCACGGCCTTTGACCCACATAGTAAGTGCTTAATAAATGCCATCATTATTATTATTATTAGTACCCCAGCGCTTAGCACGGGGCCTAGCGCCAAGTAAGCGCCTCACAAATAGCCCGGTTATTATTGTGGCTCAGCAGCGTGGCTCAGTGGAAAGAGCCCGGGCTTTGGAGTCAGAGGTCATGGGTTCAAATCCCGACTCCGCCAATTGCCCGCTGTGTGACTTTGGGCAAGTTACTTCACTTCTCTGGGCCTCAGTTACCTCATCTGGAAAATGGGGATTAAGACTGTGAGCCCTCCATGGGACAACCTGATCACTTGTACCTCCCCAGTGCCTAGAACAGTGCTTTGCACATAGTAAGTGCTTAATAAATGCCATCATTATTATTATTATTACCCCAGTGCTTAGCACGGGGCCTAGCACCAAGTAAGCGCCTGACAAACAGCCCGGTTATTATCATGGCTCAGCAGCGTAGCTCAGTGGAAAGAGCCCAGGCTTTGGAGTCAGAGGTCACGGGTTCAAATCCCGACTCCACCAATTGCCCGGGTGACTTTGGGCAAGTCACTTCACTTCTCTGGGCCTCAGTTCCCTCACCTGGAAAATGGGGATGAAGACCGTGGGCCAACCTGATCACCTTGTAACCTCCCCAGCGCTTCGAACGGCGCTTGGCACATAGTGGGCGCTTAATAAATGCCATCATTAATAATTAATTAATCAATCAACCGCCACCGCTGCGTGTTGGAGACGTCACCTGGAATATCTGCAGAACGTTGTGCTTCTCCATGTACCTGACGGCCGTCTCGAAGGGATCCTCGAACACCTTAGGGGGATCCGGCTGGGATTCCTCCGGCTTCCTCCCTTCAGGGATCAGGCTTTGTTCCGGGTTGGGAATAAGGATGTTTTGATGTTCTAGCTGAGGAGCGAATTGTTTATCCATTTAATAACCGGGAAACCGCCCCGTCTGATGATTTATGGCTGCATTACGATCGGGCGATTAATAAAAACCATTATTGTGATTGATTTTATCACTGAGAAGCAGCGTGGCCTAATGGAAAGAGCCCCGGGGGCTGGGAGTCCAAAGACCAGGGTTAATCATGATAATTATAATAATAATTGTGGCATTGGTTAAGCGCTTGCTATGTGCCAGGCACTGTACTAAGCGCTGCGGTGGATACAAGCAAATGGGGTTGGACACAGTCCCTGTCCCATGGGGGGCTCACAGTCTCCATCCTATTTTGTGGATGAGGTGACTGAGGCCCAGAGAATAATAATAATAGTGGTATTTGTTAAGCGCTTACTATGTGCCAGGCACTGTACTAAGCGCTAGGATGGATGCAAGCAAATGGGGTTGGATACAGTCCCTGTCCCACGGGGGGCTCACGGTCTTCATCCTATTTTGTGGATGAGGTAACTGAGGCCCAGAGAATAATAATAATAATAATGATAATAATAATAATAATGGCATTTGTTAAGCCCTTACTATGTGCCAGGCACTGTACTAAGCGCTGAGGTGGATACAAGCAAATGGGGTTGGACACAGTCCCTGTCCCATGGGGGGCTCACAGTCTTCATCCTATTTTGTGGATGAGGTGACTGAGGCCCAGAGAATAATAATAATAATAATGATAATAATAATAATAATAATAATAATGGTATTTGTTAAGTGCTTACTATGTGCCAGGCACTGTACTAAGCGCTGAGGTGGATACAAGCAAATGGGGTTGGACACAGTCCCTGTTCCACGTGGGGCTCACAGTCTTCATCCTATTTTGTGGATGAGGTGACTGAGGCCCAGAGAATAATAATAATAATAATGATGATGATGGTATTTGTCAAGCGCTTACTATGTGCCAGGCACTGTACTAAGCACTGCGGTGGATACAAGCAAATGGGGTTGGACACAGTCCCTGTCCCACGTGGGGCTCACAGTCTTCATCCTATTTTGTGGATGAGGTGACTGAAGCACAGAGAATAATAATAATAATGATGATGGTATTTGTTAAGCGCTTACTATGTGCCAGGCACTGTACTAAGCGCTGCGGTGGATCCAAGCAAATGGGGTTGGACACAGTCCCTGTCCCACGGGGGGCTCACAGTCTTCATCCTATTTTGTGGATGAGGTGACTGAAGCCCAGAGAATAATAATAATAATAATAATAATAATGGTATTTGTTAAGCGCTTACTATGTGCCAGACACTGTACTAAGCGCTGGGATGGATACAAGCAAATGGGGTTGGACACAGTCCCTGTCCCACGTGGGGCTTACAGTTTTCATCCTATTTTGTGGATGAGGTGACTGAGGCCCAGAGAATAATAATATTAATAATAATGATGGTATTTGTCAAGCGCTTACTACTTGCCAGGTATTGTACTAAGCACTGGGATGGATACAAGCAAATGGGGTTGGACACAGTCCCTGTCCCACGTGGGGCCCCCAGTCTTCATCCTATTTTGTGGATGAGGTAACTGAGGCCCAGAGAATAATAATAATAATAATAAAAAAAATAATAATAATAATAGTAATAATGGTATTTGTTAAGTGCTTACTATGTGCCAGGCACTGTACTAAGCGCTGCGGTGGATACAAGCAAATGGGGTTGGACACAGTCCCTGTCCCACGGGGGGCTCACAGTCTTCATCCTATTTTGTGGATGAGGTGACTGAGGCCCAGAGAATAATAATAATAATAATAATAATAATAATAATAATAATAGTATTTGTTAAGTGCTTACTATGTGCCAGGCAGTGTACTAAGCGCTGAGGTGGATACAAGCAAATGGGGTTGGACACAGTCCCTGTCCCACGTGGGGCTCACAGTCTTCATCCTATTTTGTGGATGAGGTGACTGAGGCCCAGAGAATAATAATAATAATAATGATAATAATGATAATAATAATAATGGTATTTGTTAAGTGCTTACTATGTGCCAGGCACTGCACTAAGTGCTGTGGTGGATACAAGCAAATGGGGTTGGACACAGTCCCTGTCCCACGTGGGGCTCACAGTCTTCATCCTATTTTGTGGATGAGGTGACTGAGGCCCAGAGAATAATAATAATAATAATAATGATAATAATAATAATAATAATAATAATAATAATAATGGTATTTGATAAGCGCTTACTATGTGCCAGCCACTGTACTAAGCGCTGGGATGGATACAAGCAAATGGGGTTGGACACAGTCCCTGTCCCACGTGGGGCTCACAGTCTTCATCCCCATTTGACAGATGAGGGAACTGAGGCCCAGAGAAGTGAAGTGACTTCACTTCTTCTTCTTCTTATTATTATATTGATAATAATGATATATTATTATACTAATAATATAATAATATTATTATAGTTAAAATAATTATATTATTAAATACTACTACTACTAAGTAATAAATATTACTGTATTTATTTATTTATTACTTTCTTTCTTTCTTTTATTGCTCTATTTATTTATTTTATTTGTGCATATTTATTCTATTTATTTTATTTTGTTAATATATTTTGTTTTGTTCTCTGTCTCCCCCTTCTAGACTGTGAGCCCGCTGTTGGGTAGGGACCGTCTCTAGATTGTCCTTCCCAAGCGCTTAGTCCAGTGCTCTGCACACAGTAAGCGCTCAAGAAATACGATTGAATGAATGAATGAATGAATACGATTGAATGAATGAATGAATATAATATACTATATTATACCCTATACTCATTCATTCAGTCTTTCAATGGTATTTATTGAGCGCTTACTGTGTGCAGAACACTGTACTAAGCGCTTGGAAAAATACAATGGCATAGTAAATGGAGCATGCTCCCAGGAGTCAGAAGGCTGTGAGTTCTAATTCTGCTCTGCCCCTTGTCGGCTGTGTGACCTGGGACAAGTTAATTCATCAGAACAGTGCTTGGCACATAGTAGTGCTTAACAAATACCATTATTATTATTATTATTATTATTATTAAAAGGGGGATGAAGACCGTAAGCCCCACGAGGGACAAACTTGTACTTCCCAAGCGCTTAGTACAGTGCTCTGCACACAGTAAGCACTCAATAAATAGGATTGATTGATTGATTGACAAACTGATGACCTTTTATCCCCCCCAGCTCTTAGAAAGGTGCTTGGCACATAGTAAGCGCTTAACAAATACCATCATTATTATTATTATTATTATTATCATCATCATCATTATTATTATCACCATTATCACTATTATTATCATTATTGTTATTACTAGGTTATTACTATTATAAAAGAATATTATATTACATCGGAAGCAGCGTGGTACAACATGTGTGCTGTGTGACCTTGGGCAAGTCACTTAACTTCTCTGGGCCTCAGTTCCCTCATCTGTAAAATGGGGATGAAGACTGTGAGCCCCCCTTGGGACCACCTGATCACCTTGTGACCTCCCCAGCGTTTAGAACAGTGCTTTGCACATAGTAAGCGCTTAATAAATGCCATCATCATCATTATTATTATTATTATTACTGTTATTATTGCTTCGCACATAGTAAGCGCTTAACAAACACCATTATTATGATTATTATTGTCATCAGCATCATTATTATAATCACCATTATCACTATTATTATTACTATTATTATTATTCTCACCGTTATCACTATTATCATTATTATTCTCACCATTATCACTATTTTTATTCTTCTCACCATTATTACTATTATCATTATTACTGTTATTATTGCTTCACACATAGTAAGTGCTTAACAAACACCATTATCATTATTATCATTGTCATCAGCATCATTATTATTCTCACCATTATCACTATTATTATTACTATTACTATTATTCTCACCATTATCTTTATTATTCTCACCATTATCACTATTTTTATTATTATTCTCACCATTATTACTATTACTATTATTATTACTGCCATTATTGCTTCGCACATAGTAAGCGCTTAACACCATTATCATCATTATTATTGTCATCAGCATCATTATTATAATCACCATTATCACTATTATTATTACTGTCACTATTATTCTCACCATTATCACTATTATTATTATTATTCTCACCATTATTATTATTATTACTGTCATTATTGCTTCGCACATAGTAAGCGCTTAACAAACACCATTATCATCATTATTATTGTCAGCATCACTATTATAATCACCATTATCACTATTATTATTATTATTCTCACCATTATTACTATTATTATCACTGTTATTATTGCTTCGCACATAGTAAGCGTTTAACGAACACCATTATCATCATTATCATTGTCATCAGCATCATTATTATAATCACCATTATCACTATTATTATTACTAGTACTATTATTCTCACCATTATCACTATTATTTTTACTCCTACCATTATTCTCACCATTCTCACTATTAGGATTATTATTCTCACCATTATCACTATTATTATTACTAGTACTATTATTCTCACCATTTTCACCATTATTATTACTCCTACCATTATTCTCACCATTCTCACTATTAGGATTATTATTCTCACCATTATCACTATTATTATTACTAGTACTATTAGTCTCACCATTTTCACCATTATTATTACTCCTACCATTACTCTCACCATTCTCACTATTAGTATTATTATTCTCACCATTATCACTATGATTATTACTAGTACTATTATTCTCACCATTATCACCATTATTATTACTCCTACCATTACTCTCACCATTCTCACTATTAGCATTATTATTCTCACCATTATCACTATTATCATTATTATTGTTATCATTATTGTCATCAGCATCATTATTATTCTCACCATTATCACTGTTAGTACTCTTACTAGTATTCTCACCATGATCACTATTATTATTATCATTATTCTCACCATGATCACTATTATTATTATTATTATTATTAATAATAATAATAATAATGTTCTCATTTGCTGTAGCTGTACCTGTCCCTGGCGGGGCTCGCCCATCCTCATCCTCCGCCCCTCAGGCCGCGCTCCCCGGGGAAGGCTGCGTCGCCCCCGTCGCCATGGCAACCGGCGTGTGTGACGTCAGGGGAACCTCCTGCGCCTGCGCGGCCGGAGCGCCTGTAGAGGGGGTGTCTCCCCGCCAGGGGGCGCGCCGGCTGCGCCCTCCGCCCGGCTCGCGCCGGCTGGGGCTTCGCGCGTGCGCAAAGGGACACCCACCCCTCCCCATACCTGACAGGGATAATAAGAATAATAATTTATTAAGCGCTTACTGTGTGCAAAGCACTGTTCTAAGCGCTGGGGAGGTTACACGGTGATCAGTTGGTCCCACATGGGGCTCACACTCTTCATCCCCATTTTCCAGATGAGGGAACTGAGGCCCAGAGAATAATCATAATAATAATAATAGCATTTACTAAGCGCTTACTATGTGCAAAGCACTGTTCTAAGCGCTGGGGAAGTTACAAGGTAATGAGGTTGTCCCTCATGGGGCTCACACTCTTCATCCCCATTTTCCAGATGAGGGAACTGGGGCCCAGAGAATAATCATAATAACCATGTTAGTATTTGTTAAGCGCTTACTATGTGCAAAGCACTGTTCTAAGCGCTGGAGGAGTTACAAGGTAATGAGGTTGTCCCACATGGGGCTCACACTCTTCATCCCCATTTTCCAGATGGGGGAACTGAGGCCCAGAGAATGATGATGATGATGATGGTATTTGTTAAGCGCTTACTATGTGCAAAGCCCTGTTCTAAGCACTGGGGGATATATGGTGATCAGGTTGCCCCACGTCGGGCTCACCGTTTTAATCCCTACTTTACAGATGAGGGAACTGAGGCACAGAGAAGTGAAGGGACTTGCCCAAAGTCACACAGCTTACAATTGGCGGAACCAGGATTTGAACCCATGACCTCTGACTCCAAAGCCCGGGCTCTTTCCACTGAACCACACTGCTTGAAGTGACTTGCCCAAAGTCACACAGCTGACAATTGGCGGAGTAGGGATTTGAACCCGTGACCTCTGACCCCAAAGCCCGGGCTCTTTCCACTGAGCCACACTGCTTCTCGATTATTATTATTATTACTATAATAATAATTATTATTATAATAATGGTATTTGTTAAGCTCTTAATATGTGCCAAGCACTGTTCTAAGCCCTGGGGTCATAATAATAATAATAGCATTTGTTAAGCACTTAATATGATAATAATAATGATGGTATTTGGTAAGAACTTACTATGTGACAGGCACATAGTGCTGGGGTAATAATAATAATAATAATAGTGGTATTTGATATGATAATATCAAATTATCAAATAGTGGGGTCATAATAATATCAAATAGTGGGGTCATAATAATAATAATAGCATTTGTTAAGCACTTAATATGATAATAATAATGATGGTATTTGGTAAGAACTTACTATGTGACAGGCACATAGTGCTGGGGTAATAATAATAATAGTGGTATTTGATATGATAATATTTAATATGATAATAATAATGATGGTATTTGGTAAGAACTTACTATGTGACAGGCACATAGTGCTGGGGTAATAATAATAATAATAATAGTGGTATTTTGAGAAGCAGCGTGGCTCAGTGGAAGGAGCCCGGGCTTTGGAATCAGAGGTCATGGGTTCAAATCCCGGCTCCGCCAATTGTCAGCTATGTGAGTTTGGGCAAGTCACTTCACTTCTCTGTGCCTCAGTTACCTCATCTGTAAAATGGGGATGAAGACTGTGAGCCCCTCGTGGGACAACCTCATCACCTTGTAACCTCCCCAGCGCTCAGAACAGTGCTTTGCACATAGTAAGTGCTTAATACATGTCATCATTGTTATTATTATTATTATTATTAGGCACTCACTATAATAATAATAATGATGGTATTCGTTAAGCGCTTACTATAATAATAATGATGGTATTTGTTAAGCGCTTGCTATGTGCCAGGCACTGTGTTAAGCACTGGGATAATAATAATAATGGTATCTGTTAAGCACTTACTATGATAATAATAATGTTGATGGGATTTGTTAGGCACTTACTATGTGCTAGGCCCTGTTCTAAGTGCTGGGGTAATAATAATAATAATAATGGTATTTGTTAGGCACTTACTGTAATAATAATAATGATGGTATTTGTTAAGTGCTTCCTATAATAATAATGATGATGGTGGTATTTGTTAAGCGCTTACTATGTGCTAGGCACTGTTCTAAGTGCTGGGGTAATAATAATAATAATAATGGTATTTGTTAGGCACTTACTGTAATAATAATAATGATGGTATTTGTTAAGCGCTTCCTATAATAATAATGATGATGGTGGTATTTGTTAAGCGCTTACTATGTGCCAGGCACTGTTCTAAGCACTGGGCTAATAATAATAATAATAATATTAGCACATAGCAAGCACTTGACAAATACCATCATTATTATTATTATTATAGTAAGTGCCTAACAAATACCATTACTATTATTATTACCCCAGCACTTAGAACAGGGCCTAGCACATAGTAAGTGCTTAACAAATATCATCAACATTATTATTATCATTATTATTATCATAGTAAGTGCTTAACAGATACCATTATTATTATTATCCCAGTGTTTAGAACAGTGCCTGGCACATAGCAAGCGCTTGACAAATACCATCATTATTATTATTATTATAGTAAGTGCTATTCGACATTCATTCAATCATTCATTGATTGATTCATCCCATCGTATTTATTGAGCGCTTACTGCGTGCAGAGCACTGTACTAAGCGCTTGGAAAGTACAATTCAGCAATAAAGAGAGACAGTCCCTGCCCACACCGGGCTTACGGTCTGGAAGGGGGGAGACAGGCATCCAAACAAATAAAGAGGGAATTCTATCTTCCCGTCACAGGCCGGCATGCCCTGTTTTGGCAGTTTTCTCTCCCATCCTGTGACAGTTTGGGAACACTGAGCTCATTGTCATGCAGGCAACATATCTGGGGTAATAATGATGGTATTTGTTGAGCGCTTACTACGTGCCAAGCACTGGGGGGATACAATTATAAATAAATAGAATTATGGATATATCCACATCATTAATTAAAATAAATAGAATAATAACAATAACGGTGTCAAGAGCTTACTATGTGCCAAGCACTGTGGGAATACAAGGTGATCAGGTTGTCCCACGTGGGGCTCCCAATCTTCATCCCCATTTTCCAGATGAGGTCACTGAGGCCCAGAGAAGTGAAGTGACTTATCCAAAGTCACCCCGCTGACAATTGGCGGAGCCGGGATTTGAACCCGTGACCTCTGACTCCAAAGCCCGGGCTCTTTCCGTGGAGCCACGCTACTTCTTATAAGCCTGTAGAGCACAGTTCTTGGGAGTCCGATGGGGAAACTGAGGCACAGAGCAGCATCAACCAGCTCCCCGGCAGGAGAGGCGGGATTAGAACCCAGGTCTCCTGGCTGGTTCCCAGCCCCGGGCTCTTTCCACTAGGCAACCCTGCGTCTCTTTAAATCAATCAAACAATCGTATTTATTGAGCGCTTACTGTGTGCAGAGCACTGTACTAAGCGCTCGGGAAGTATAATTTGGCAACATCTAGAGACGGCCCCTACCCAACAGCGGGCTCCAAGTCTAGAAGGGGGAGACAGACAACAAAACAAAACATATTAACAGAATAAAATAGAATAAATATGTATAAGTAAAATAAATAAACCTAGAACAGTGCTTTGCATATAGTAAGCGCTTAATAAATGCCATTATTATTATTATTAGTATTGTTATTGGTCCCTACCCAACAAAATGAACAAAACACCCAACCTTCAGCAGGCGATGAGGCTGTATTTTTAGCCAGAGGGACTAAATTATGGAGAGGGAAAGTGGAGAGGGAGCCGGGAAATTCTGTGTAAATGTTTGCAGATGAAGAATAATTTGGACTTTCTAACATCAGGGGGTCTTTGATTAAAGCCCCGAAATTTCCAAGCAAGAGGAGCCATAGCCGCTTATTAAGGGAGTTAATTGTGTTTTTCCAGGGTGACGATTTGGTGCTTAATTTATATCTTTAAAGGAGGACGGGTCGTCACTTAGGGGGGACAGTAGGCTGTGTTAGAGAAGCAGCGTGGCTCAGTGGAAAGAGCCCGGGCTTTGGAGTCAGAGGTCGTGGGTTCAAATCCCGTCTCAGCTGGGTGACTTTGGGCAAGTCACTTCACTTCTCTGAGCCTCAGTTCCCTCATCCCTCCCCAACAGCGGGCTCACAGTCTAGAAGGGGGAGACAGAGAACAAAACAAAACATATTAACAGAATAAAATAGATAGAATAAATATGTACAAGTAAAATAAACTTAGAACAGTGCTGTGCACATAGTAAGCGCTTAATAAATGCCATCAGTATTCTTGTTATTATTCTCTGAGCCTCAGTTCCCTCATCTGGGAAATGGGGATGAAGACTGGGAGCCCCACGGGGGACAACCTGATCGCCTTGTTCATTCATTCATTCATTCAATCGTATTTATTGAGCGCTTACTGTGTGCAGAGCACTGGACTAAGCGCTTGGAAAGTACAAGTTGGCAACATATAGAGACGGTCCCTACCCAACAGTGGGCTCACAGGCTAGAAGGGGGAGACAGAGAACAAAACAAAACATATTAACAAAACAAAATAGATAGAATAAATATGTACAAGTAAAATAAACTTAGAACAGTGCTTTGCACATAGTAAGCGCTTAATAGATGCCATCATCATTATTATTACTATTCTCTGAGCCTCAGTTCCCTCATCTGGAAAATGGGGATGAAGACTGTGAGCCCCACGGGGGACAACCTCATCACCTTGTATCCCTTCAGCGCTTAGAACAGTGCTTTACACGTAGTAAGCGCTTAACGAATGCCATTATTATTATTATTATTATTCTCTGAGCCTCAGTTCCTTCATTTGGGAAATGGGGATGAAGACTGTGAGCCCCACAGGGGACAACCGCATCACCTTGTATCCCCCCAGCGCTTTGAACAGTGCTTCGCACATAGTAAGCGCTTAACAAATGCCATCATTATTATTGTTACCATTATTCTCTGAGCCTCAGTTCCCTCATCTGGGAAATGGGGAAGAAGACTGTGAGCCCCACGTGGGACAACCTCATCACCTTGTATCCCTTCAGCGCTTCGAACAGTGCTTCGCGCATAGTAAGCGCTTAATAAATGCCATTATTATTATTATTATTATTATTATTCTCTGAGCCTCAGTTCCCTCATCTGGGAACTGGGGTTGAAGACCGTGAGCCCCACGGGGGACAACCTCATCATCTTGTATCCCTTCAGCGCTTAGAACAGTGCTTTGCACATAGTAAGCGCTTAATAAATGCCATCATTATTATCATTATTATTATTCTCTGAGCCTCAGTTCCCTCATCTGGAAAATGGGGATGAAGACTGTGAGCCCCACAGGGGACAACCTGATCGCCTTGGATCCCCCCAGCGCTTAGAACAGTGCTTCGCGCATAGTGAGCGCTTAACAAATGCCATTATTATTATCATTATTATTATTCTCTTCACTCATTCCATCGTATTTACTGTGTGCAGAGCACTGTACTAAGCGCTTGGGAAGTACAAGTCGGCAACAGATAGAGACGGCCCCTCACCCAACAACGGGCTCATGGTTGGGCAGAGAATCAATCAATCAATCGTATTTATTGAGCGCTTACTGTATGCAGAGCACTGTACTAAGCGCTTGGGAAGTACAAGTCGGCAACAGATAGAGACGGTCTCTCACCCAACAACGGGCTCACGGTTGGGCAGAGAATCAATCAATCAAAAAATCGTATTTATTGAGCGCTTACTGTGTGCAGAGCACTGTACTAAGCGCTTGGGAAGTCCAAGTTGGCAACAGATAGAGACAGTCCCTACCCAACAGTGGGCTCACAGTCTAGAAATAAATTTTGGTATTTGTGAAGCGCTTACTGTGTGCAGAGCACTGGACTAAGAGCTTGGGAAGTCCAAGTTGGCATCGTATAAAGACAGTCCCTACCCAACAGTGGGCTCACAGTCTAGAAATACATTTTGGTATTTGTTAAGCGCTTACTGTGTGCAGAGCACCGTACTAAGCGCTTGGGAAGTCCAAGTTGGCAACATATAATAATAATAATAATAATGATGGCATTTGTTAAGCGCTTACTATGTGCAAAGCACTGTTCCAAGTGCTGGGGGGATACAATGTGATCAAGTTGTCCCACGTAGGGCTCACAGTCTTAATCCCCATTTTTACAGATGAGGTAACTGAGGCTCAGAAACGTTAAGTGACTTGCCCAAGGTCACACAGCAGACTTGTGGCGGAGTCGGGATTCGAACCCACGACCTCTGACTCCAAAGCCCAGGCTCTTCCCTAACATATAGAGACAGTCCCTACCCAACAGTGGGCTCACAGTCTAGAAATAAATTTTGGTATTTGTTAAGCGCTTACTATGTGCAGAGCACTGGACTAAGCGCTTGGGAAGTCCAAGTTGGCAACATATAGAGACAGTCCCTACCCAACAGTGGGCTCACAGTCTAGAAATAAATTTTGGTATTTGTTAAGCGCTTACTGTGTGCAGAGCACCGGACTAAGCGCTTGGGAAGTCCAAGTTGGCAACATATAGAGACAGTCCCTACCCAACAGTGGGCTCACAGTCTAGAAATACATTTTGGTATTTGTTAAGCGCTTACTGTGTGCAGAGCACTGGACTAAGCGCTTGGGAAGTCCAAGTTGGCAACATATAGAGACAGTCCCTACCCAACAGTGGGCTCACACTCTAGAAATTAATTTTGGTATTTGTTAAGCGCTTACTGTGTGCAGAGCACTGGACTAAGCGCTTGGGAAGTCCAAGTTGGCAACAGATAGAGACAGTCCCTACCCAACAGTGGGCTCACAGTCTAGAAATAAATTTTGGTATTTGTTAAGCGCTTACTGTGTGCAGAGCACCGGACTAAGCGCTTGGGAAGTCCAAGTTGGCAACATATAGAGACGGTCCCTACCCAACAGTGGGCTCACAGTCTAGAAATAAATTTTGGTATTTGTTAAGCGCTTACTGTGTGCAGAGCACTGGACTAAGCGCTTGGGAAGTCCAAGTTGGCAACAGATAGAGACAGTCCCTACCCAACAGTGGGCTCACAGTCTAGAAATAAATTTTGGTATTTGTTAAGCGCTTACTGTGTGCAGAGCACCGTACTAAGCGCTTGGGAAGTCCAAGTTGGCAACATATAGAGACGGTCCCTGCCCAACAGTGGGCTCACAGTCTAAAAATACTAAATAATAAAGAGAAAACCAGGAGAAGAAGCTGAGGCGGAGATGGAGGGGGGGAGGAAGGAGGAAAGAAATCACACTTGGGTCACCAACTAAAAAAGGTGCCACTTGTTAGCAGGTTTGCGGTCAGGAGGAAAGTTTTCAGGTTTGGGTCCCCGTTGCCATGGTGACGATAAATAAGGCCGTAAGAGCCCACGGGGGCTGGTTCTGTTCTGAGCGAGCTGGCACCGGGCAGATCATTTTGCAGGCGGAAAATTTCTATTTTCGACACGGGCCTGCGTGGGCTGAGCCGCCCCGGTGGAGAACATCTTCCCCCCCCCACCACCACCCTTCCTTCGCTTTGCTTTTTAAAACAGCTTTTCTTTTAAGCTTTGCACCTAGTAAGCGCTTAACAAATGCCATTATTATTATTATTATTATTATTATTATTATTATTATTAAGCGCCAACTCTGTGCACCGTTATCAATCAATCAATCGGATTTAGAACAGTGCTTTGCACATAGTAAGCGCTTAATAAATGCCATTATTATTATTATTATTATTATTATTATTGAGCGCTTACTCTGTGCACCGTTATCAATCAGTCGTATTTAGAACAGTGCTTTGCACATAGTAAGCGCTTAATAAATGCCATTATTATTATTATTATTGAGCGCTTACTCTGTGCACCGTTATCAATCAATCAATCGTATTTAGAACAGTGCTTTGCACATAGTAAGCGCTTAATAAATGCCATTATTATTATTATTATTATTATTATTATTATTATTGAGCGCTTACTCTGTGCACCGTTATCAATCAGTCGTATTTAGAACAGTGCTTTGCACATAGTAAGCGCTTAATAAATGCCATTATTATTATTATTATTATTATTATTGAGCGCCTACTCTGTGCACCGTTATCAATCAATCGTATTTAGAACAGTGCTTTGCACATAGTAAGCGCTTAATAAATGCCATTATTATTATTATTATTATTATTATTATTATTGAGCGCTTACTCTGTGCACCGTTATCAATCAGTCGTATTTAGAACAGTGCTTTGCACATAGTAAGCGCTTAATAAATGCCATTATTATTATTATTATTGAGCGCTTACTCTGTGCACCGTTATCAATCAATCAATCGGATTTAGAACAGTGCTTTGCACATAGTAAGCGCTTAATAAATGCCATTATTATTATTATTATTATTATTATTATTGAGCGCTTACTCTGTGCACCGTTATCAATCAGTCGTATTTAGAACAGTGCTTTGCACATAGTAAGCGCTTAATAAATGCCATTATTATTATTATTATTATTATTATTGAGCGCCTACTCTGTGCACCGTTATCAATCAATCAATCGTATTTAGAACAGTGCTTTGCACATAGTAAGCGCTTAATAAATGCCATTATTATTATTATTATTATTATTATTATTGAGCGCTTACTCTGTGCACCGTTATCAATCAGTCGTATTTAGAACAGTGCTTTGCACATAGTAAGCGCTTAATAAATGCCATTATTATTATTATTATTATTATTATTGAGCGCCTACTCTGTGCACCGTTATCAATCAATCAATCGTATTTAGAACAGTGCTTTGCACATAGTAAGCGCTTAATAAATGCCATTATTATTATTATTATTATTATTATTATTCGCTTACTCTGTGCACCGTTATCAATCAATCAATCGGATTTAGAACAGTGCTTTGCACATAGTAAGCGCTTAATAAATGCCATTATTATTATTATTATTATTATTATTATTGAGCGCTTACTCTGTGCACCGTTATCAATCAGTCGTATTTAGAACAGTGCTTTGCACATAGTAAGCGCTTAATAAATGCCATTATTATTATTATTATTATTATTATTGAGCGCCTACTCTGTGCACCGTTATCAATCAATCGTATTTAGAACAGTGCTTTGCACATAGTAAGCGCTTAATAAATGCCATTATTATTATTATTATTAAGCGCCAACTCTGTGCACCGCTATCAATCAATCAATCGTATTTAGAACAGTTTTTTGCACATAGTAAGCGCTTAATAAATGCCATTATTATTATTATTATTGAGCGCTTACTCTGTGCACCGTTACCAATCAATCAATCGTATTTAGAACAGTGCTTTGCACATAGTAAGCGCTTAATAAATGCCATTATTATTATTATTATTATTATTGAGCGCTTACTCTGTGCACCGTTATCAATCAATCAATCGCATTTAGAACAGTGCTTTGCACATAGTAAGCGCTTAATAAATGCCATTATTATTATTATTATTATTATTGAGCGCTTACTCTGTGCACCGTTATCAATCAATCGCATTTAGAACAGTGCTTTGCACATAGTAAGCGCTTAATAAATGCCATTATTATTATTATTATTATTGAGCGCTTACTGTGTGCAGAGCACTGGACTAAGCGCTTGGGAAGTCCAAGTTGGCAACATCTAGAGACGGTCCCTACCCAACAGCGGGCTCACAGTCTAGAAGGGGGAGACAGACAACAAAAGCAAACATACTAACAAAATAAAATAAATAGAATAGATAGGTACAAGTAAAATAAATAAATAGAGTGATAAATATGTATAAACATATATACATATATACAGGTGCTGTGGGGAAGGGAAGGAGGTAAGATGGGGGGATGGAGAGGGGGACGAGGGGGAGAGGAAGGAAGGGGCTCAGTCTGGGAAGGCCTCCTGGAGGAGGTGAGCTCTCAGTAGGGCTGAGTTATCAGATAACTGATTGAGTTATCACAGCTATCAGAACTGTGGGAGAAGTTACGTTGCCAACTTGTACTTCCCAAGCGCTTAGTACAGTGCTCTGCACACAGTAAGCGCTCAATAAATACGATTGATTGATTGAGAAGCAGCGTGGCTCCGAGTCAGAGGTCACGGGTTCAAATCCCGGCTCCGCCACTTTGGGCAAGTCACTTCACTTCTCTGGGCCTCAGTCACCTCATCTGGAAAATGGGGATTAATATTGTGAGCCCCCCATGGGACAACCTGATCACCTTGTGTCCTCCCCAGTGCTTAGAAGAGTGCTTTGCACATAGTAAGCACTTAACAAATACCAAAATTTCTTTCTAGACTGTGAGCCCACTGTTGGGTAGGGACCGTCTCTATATGTTGCCAACTTGTACTTCCCAAGGGCTTAGTACAGTGCTTTGCACATAGTAAGCACTTAACAAATACCAAAATTTATTTCTAGGCTGTGAGCCCACTGTTGGGTAGGGACCGTGTCTATATGTTGCCAACTTGGACTTCCCAAGCGCTTAGCACAGTGCTCTGCACACAGTAAGCGCTCAATAAATACGACTGATTGATTGCGGGATCTGTTAAGCGGTCACTACATAATAATAAGAATAATTTTGGTATTGTTAGCGCTTAGTACAGTACCCGGTATAGAGTAAGCGCTTAACAAATCCCCCTCCTCCCCCTCTCCATCCCCCCGCCTTACCTCCTTCCCTTCCCCACAGCACCTGTATATATGTATATATGTTTGTACGGATTTATTACTCTATTCATTTATTTTACTTGTATATATTCTATTTATTTATTTTATTGTGTTAATATGTTTGGTTTTGTTCTCTGTCTTCCCCTTCTAGACTGTGAGCCCACTGTTGGGTAGGGGCCGTCTCTCTATATTGCCAACTTGTACTTCCCAAGCGCTTAGTACAGTGCTCTGCACACAGTAAGCGCTCAATAAATACGATTGATTGATTGATTGATTGTTGGATAGGGACAGTCTCTATCTGTTGCCAACCTGGACTTCCCAAGCGCTTAGTCCAGTGCTCTGCACACAGGAAGCGCTCAATAAATACGATTGAATGAATGGATGAAATACCACTATTATTATAACGGAGGAGCATGGCCTACTGGAAAGAGCGCGAGCTTGGGAGTCAAAAGTCGTGGGTTCCAATCCCGTCTCCGCCACTTGTCAGTTGGGTGACTTTGGGCAAGTCACTTCACTTCTCTGGGCCTCAGTTTCCTCATCTGTAAAACTTGGACTTCCCAAGCGCTTAGTCCAGTGCTCTGCACACAGTAAGCGCTCAATAAATACGATTGAATGAATGAATGAATAAAATGGGGTCGAAGATTGGGAGCCCCACGTGGGACAACCTGATTACCTCGTATCTCTCCCAGCGCTTAGAACAGTGCTCAGCACATAGTAAGCACTTGACAAATACAATTATTATTATTATTATCATCATCCGTCAAATGGGGATGAAGACTGTGAGCCTCACGTGGGACGGGGACTGTGTCCAACCCCATTTGCATCTACCCACCCCAGCGCTTAGTACAGTGCCTGGCATAGAGTGAGCGCTTAACAAATACTGTTATTTGTTAAGGGAAGCGGAGACGCAGCGTGGTTCAGTGGAAAGAGCCCGGGCTTGGGAGTCAGGGGTCGAGGGTTCAAATTTTGCCTATGCTACCTGTCAGCTGTGTGACTTTGGGCAAGTCTCTTCACTTCTCTGGGCCTCAGTTCCCTCCTCTGGAAAACGGGGATGAAGACTGTGAGCCCGCCGTGGGACAACCTGCTGACCTTGTATCTCCCCCAGCGCTTAGAACAGTGTTTTGCACATAGTAAGAGCTTAATAAATGCCATTATTATTATTCTTAACAAATACCGTTATTTGTTAAAGGAAGCAGAGAAGCATCGTGGCTCAGTGGAAAGAGCTCGGGCTATGGAATCAGAGGCCCTGGGTTCAGATCCATACTCCGCCACTTGTCAGCTGGGTGACTTTGGGCAAGTCACTTGACTTCTCTGGGCCTCAGTTCCCTCATCTGAAAAATAGGGGTGAAGACTCTGAGCCCCACGTGGGACAACCTGATCACCTTGTATCCTCCCCAGCGCTTAGAACAGTGCTTTGCCCATAATAAGCGCTTAACAAATGCCATTATTATTATTCTTAACAAATACCGTTATTTGTTAAGGAAAGCAGAGGAGCATCCTAGCTCAATGGAAAGAGCCCGGGCTTTGGAATCAGAGGTCGTGGGTTCAAATCCAGACTCCTCCACTTGTCAGCTGGGTGACTTTGGGCAAGTCACTTGACTTCTCTGGGCCTCAGTTCCCTCATCTGGAAAACGGGGATGAAGACTGTGAGCCCCCCGTGGGACAACCTGATCACCTTGGCACCTCCCCAGCGCTTAGAACAGTGCTTTGCACATAGTAAACGCTTAATAAATGCCATCATTTATTTACGATTGATGATGATCATTAGTATTAGTATTATAAACGGCGGCGACGGGCTACGCCGCTCGCCGCTAGGGGGCGGGGCGTTCCGCGTGTGTGGGGGGAGGGCGTTGCTAGGGGCGGGGCGTTGCTAGGGGCGTGGCTATCGCGGGGCGTGGTGTTGCTATGGGCGTGGTCGTTGGGTTTGTGGTTGGCAGGGGCGTGGTCCTTTGGGGCGCGGCTTTATCAGGGGCGCGTCCCTATTGGTGTATATGTATATATATGTAGAAATATATATTCATATATAAATGTATGCATATCATCATCATCATCATCAATCGTATTTATTGAGCGCTTACTATGTGCAGAGCACTGTACTAAGCGCTTGGGAAGTACAAATTGGCAACATATAGAGACAGTCCCTACCCAACAGCGGGCTCACAGTCTAGAAGGGGGAGACAGAGAACAAAACCAAACATACTAACAAAATAAAATAAATAGAATAGATATGTACAAGTAAGATAAATAAATAAATAGAGTCATAAATATGTACAAACATATATACAGGTGCTGTGGGGAAGGGAAGGAGGAATGATGGGGGAGATGGAGAGGGGGACGAGGGGGAGAGGAAGGAAGGGGCTCAGTCTGGAAAGGCCTCCTGGAGGAGGTGAGCTCTCAGTAGGGTGGCTCAAGTACCTTTATTATTATTATTATTAATAATAATTATTATAATATAATTATAATATAATTAAATATAATCAATTATAATTAATTATAATAATAATAATCGTCAGCACCTGGCAAACACCAACTCTGTACCAGGCCAACCCAAGGGCATTGGGTTGGACACTGCTCCTGTAGCGCATGCCCCTCGCCACCTCAGCAGGTGAGGGGGGTGATGAGAATAATTCTGCTATCTACTAAGCGCTTACTGTGTGGCAACCACTGTCCCCAGCCCTGGGGTGGATACCCCGACAGAGCCCCCCTTTTCCTCTGCTCCTCCTCCCCTCCCCATCGCCCCGACTCCCTCCCTCTGCTCTCCCCCGTGCACTGGTTACATATCTATAATTCTAATTATTTTAGTAATGATGTGTATCGCTCTATAATTCTATTTATATGTATCCTGTATATATGTACTGGATGTTTGTACGTATTTATTACTCTATTTATTTATTTATTGTACTTGTACATATTTATTCTATTTATTTTATTTTGTTAAAATGTTTTGTTGTCTGTCTCCCCCTTCTAGACTGTGAGCCCGCTGTTGGGCAGGGGCCGTCTCTATATGTTGCCGACTTGGACTCCCCAAGCGCTTAGTCCAGTGCTCTGCACACAGTAAGCGCTCAATAAATACGATTGAATGAATGAATGAATGAATTGGTGCGTGTGGTTGTGAGGGGGCGTGGCGTTGCCGGGTGAGCCGTCCTGCGGGGGCGGGGCGTTGCTATGGGCGTGGCCAGGCGGAGGGTGGGGCGTGGCGTTGCTATGGGCGGGCCACGTGGCGGGTGGGGCGTGGCGTTGCTATGGGCGTATTCATTTGGCTGGGGGGGCAGGGGGCGTGGCCCTTGGGGGCGCGGCTTTGTCGGAGCGCGTCCCTATTGGTGCATGTGGTTGTCAGGGGGCGTGGCGGGGGAAAACACGGCGTTGCTATGGGTGTGTCCATTGGGCGTGTGGTTTCCAGGGGGCGTGGCCCTTGGGGCGCGGCTTTATCAGAGGCGCGTCCCTATTGGTGCGTGTGGTTGTCAGGGGGCGGGGCGTGTGCGGGGGGCGTGGCGCTGCCATGGGCGTGTCAATTGGGCGTGTGGTTGCCAGGGGGCGTGGCCCTCGGGGCGCGGCTTTGTCAAGAGCTCGTCCCCATTGGTGCGTGTGGTTGCGAGGGGGCGTGGCGCTGCTAAGGGCGTGCCCATTTGGCGTGTGGTTGCCACGGGGCGTGGCCCTGGGGGCGCGGCTTTATCAGAGGCGCGTCCCTATTGGTGCGTGTGGTTGTCAGGGGGCGTGGCGTGTGGGGGGGGGCGTGGCGCTGCCGTGGGCGTGTCAATTGGGCGTGTGGTTGCCAGGGGGCGTGGCCCTGGGGGCGCGGCTTTGCCAGGAGCGCGTCCCTATTGGCGCGTTTGGTTGCCGGGGGGCGTGGCGTTGCTAAGGGCGTGACCACCGGGCGCGTGGTTGCCGGGGGCGTGGCGCGTGTGGGCGTGGCGTTGCCAAGGGCGTGTCCTCTGGGCGTGTGGTTGCCGGGGGGCGTGTCCGTGGGCGGAGCCGGTTGTCGGCGCGCGAGGCGCCGCGGGCTGCCCGCTGCCGGCTGACGGCTGACGGATCGGCGGGGCTGAGGCGGCTCTTCCTCCCCGTCGCCCCCCGTCCCCCCGGTCCCGGCCGCCCTCCCTCGGTCCCTCCCTCCCCGTCCGGGCTCCGTCCCCGTCCCGTCCTCCCGATGCGGGCCCCGGGCCCCCCGGTGCGGGCGGACCCCCGCCCCCGCCCCCGCCCCGGCGCGGCGCTGCTCCCGCTCCTGCTCAGCCTGCAAGGTCAGACCCCGGGGGGCACCGGGGGGCACCGGGAGGTGGCGGGGGGAGGGGGGGGCTTGGTCTCAGACACACACACACACACACACACACACACACACACCCTCCTCCTCCTCTTCTTCTCTTCCACCTCTTCCCCTTCTCCTCTTCCACCTCTTCTCCTCCTTTTCCTCTTCTTCCTCCTCTTCCACCTCTTCTCCTCCTTTTCCTCCTCTTCCCCTTCCTCTCCTCTTCCACCTCCTCTCCTTCTCTTCCTCCTCTTCTCCTCCTCCTTCTCTTCCTCCTCCTTTCCCGCTCTTCCTTCTCCCTTCTCCTTTTCCACCTTTTCCACCTCTTCTTCTCCTCTTCCTTCTCTCCCCCTTCTCTTCCTCCTCCTTTCCCGCTCTTCCTTCTCCCTTCTCCTTTTCCACCTCTTCTCCTTTTCCTTCTCTTCCTCCTCCTCTCCCACTCTTTCTCCTCCCTGCTCCTTTTCCACCTCTTCTTCCTCCTCCTTTCCTTCTCTTCCTCCTCCTCTTCTCCTCTTCCACCTCCTCTTTCTCCTCCTTTTCCTCCTTCTCTTCTTCCACCTCTTCTCCCCTTCTTCCTCCTCCTCCTTTCACTCCCCTTCCCCCTCCCCTCCTCTTCCACCTCTTCTTCTTTTCCTCCTCTTCTTCTCTTCCACCTCTTCTCCTCCTCTTCCTCCTCATTTTCCTCCTCTTCCCCTCCCCCTTTCCCTCCTCTTCCCCTCCCCCTTTCCCTCCTCTTCCCCCTCCTTTCCTCTTCCACCTCTTCTACTCCTTTTCCTCCCCTTCCTCTTCCTTTCCTCCTCCTCCTTTCCCTCTCTTCCTCCTCCCTTCTCCTTTTCCACCTCTTCTTCCTCCTCCTCCTTTCCCTCTCTTTCTCCTCCCTTCTCCTTTTCTACTTCTTCTTCCTCCTCTTCCTTCGCTTCCCCCTTCTTTTCCTCCTCTTCCTCCTCCTCTTCCGCCTCTTCCCCTCCTTTCCTCCTCTTCCTTTCCCTCCTCCTTTCCCTCCTCCTCTTCCTCCTCTTCCTCCTCCTCCTCTTTCCCCCCTTCCCCCCCCAGTTTCAGCTTTCCCCTCAGCCCCCCTCAGGACTGCAAGACAGAAGAGGTCAATGACGGCACTTGTTAAGCTCTTACTCTGTGCCAGGCACTGTACTAAGCGCCGGGGTCGATCCGAGCTAATGGGGTCGGACCCAGCCCCAGACCCCCCGTGGGGCCCGCGGCCTTCACCCCCATTCTACAGCCGAGGTCACTGAGGCCCGGAGAAATGAAGCCACTCGCCCAAGGTCACCCAACAGCCGGGCGGCGGAGCCGAGCTGAGAACCCAAGTCCTTTGGACTCCCAGCTCCCAGGCCCTAGGCTCTAACCAGTAGGCCACACTGGACCCCATCATCCTCTCCCAACTGCCTCAAGGGGTAGATTGGAAGCCCCTTGAGGGCGGGGATCATGTCTAGCCACTCTATTGGACTCCCCCAACTGCTCAGTACAGTGTTCTGATCACAGTAAGCGCTCACAAGATACCGCCGATTGAGGGGTCGGGGCCGAGGATGGGGCGAATAAAGGGGCGCCCCAAAAACGAAGAAACCCCAAAGCTTATGTGGGTCATTAATGAGGTTCTCCTCCCCCCCGACTTCCACCTTCCGACTAACGTTCGTCCGTTGGCTGTTGCTGCTTCTCCGGGTGCAGAGAAGACGGAGGGATTCGTGGAAGTCCTAGCAGAAAGTAGTCATAATAATGATGGTATTTAATAATAATAATAATAATGAGGATGGCATTTGTTAAGCGCTTACTATGTGCAAAGCACTGGGGAGGATACGAGGTGATGAGGTTGTCCCACTTGGGGCTCACAGTCTTAATCCCCAGTTTCTAGATGAGGGAACTGAGGCCCAGAGAAGTGAAGTGACTTGCCCAAAGTCACCCAGCTGACAATTGGCGGAGCCGGAATTTGAACCCATGACCTCTGACTCCAAAGCCCGGGCTCTTTCCACTGAGCCACGCTGCTTCTTCCGTTGTATTTGTTAAGCGCTTACTATGCGCCAGGCCCCGTTCTAAGCGCTGATATGGATGGTGTGTGTTAAGCGCTTACTATGTACTAAGTGCTGGGGGAGATACAAGGTGATCAGGTTGGCCCACGTGGGACTCACAGTCTTCACCCCCATTTTACAGATGAGGGAACTGAGGCTCGGGGAAGTGAAGTGACTCGACCAAAGTCACGCAGCTGACAAGTGGCGGAGCCGGAATTCATTCATTCATTCAATCGTACTTATTGAGCACTTACTGTGGGCAGAGCACTGTACTAAGCGCTTGGGGAGGACAAGTCGGCAACATATAGAGACGGTCCCTACCCAACAACGGGCTCACGGTCTGGAAGGAATTAGAACTCACGTCCTCCGACTCCCAAATCCGGGCTCTTTCCGCCAAGGCTGGGGTTTGGGCGGATGCATCGGTGGTATTTATTGAGCGATTACTGCGTGCAGTCAGTCGTATTTATTGAGTGTTTTGGGTGAGTTCAGCACGGTACTAAGCTCATGGGAGAGGACAGTACAGCGGAGTTGGTTGACACTTTCCCTGCCCACGGCGAGCTTACAGTCATATTTACCAAGCGCTTACTGGGCGTAGAGAGCACTGTACTAAGCTCTTGGGAGAGTGCGTTAGAATAAAGTTGGTAGAAACACTCCCTGTCCCCATCGAGCTTATAGTCAGTTGTATTTACTGAGCGCTTTTTGTGTGCAGAGCACTGTACTAAGCTCTTGGGAGAGTACAATGCGACAGATATTCGTAGATTCCTTGCCCACAGTGAGCTTACAGGCAATCGTATTTATTGAGTGCTTTCTTTCATTCATTCAGTTGTATTTATTGAGCGCTTACTGGGAGTAGAGAGCACTGTACTAAACTCTTGGGAGAGTGCGTTAGAATAAAGTTGGTAGGCACATTTCTTGTCCCCATCGAGCTTATAGTCAGTTGTATTTACTGAGCGTTTTCTGTGTGCAGAGCACTGTACTGAGCTCTTGGGAGAGTACAGTGTGACAGATATTCGTAGATAGGTTCCTTGCCCACAGTGAGCTTACAGGCAATCGTATTTATTGAGTGCTTTCTTTCATTCATTCAGTTGTATTTATTGAGCGCTTACTGGGTATTGAGAGCACTGTACTAAGCTCTTGGGAGAGTGCGTTAGAATAAAGTTGGTAGAAACACTCCCTGTCCCCATCGAGCTTATAGTCAGTTGTATTTACTGAGCGCTTTTTGTGTGCAGAGCACTGTACTAAGCTCTTGGGAGAGTACAATGCGACAGATATTCGTAGATAGATTCCTTGCCCACAGTGAGCTTACAGGCAATCGTATTTATTGAGTGCTTTCTTTCATTCATTCAGTTGTATTTATTGAGCGCTTACTGGGAGTAGAGAGCACTGTACTAAACTCTTGGGAGAGTGCGTTAGAATAAAGTTGGTAGGCACATTTCTTGTCCCCATCGAGCTTATAGTCAGTTGTATTTACTGAGCGTTTTCTGTGTGCAGAGCACTGTACTAAGCTCTTGGGAGAGTACAATGCGACAGATATTCGTAGATAGATTCCGTGCCCACAGTGAGCTTACAGGCAATCGTATTTATTGAGTGCTTTCTTTCATTCATTCAGTTGTATTTATTGAGCGCTTACTGGGAGTAGAGAGCACTGTACTAAACTCTTGGGAGAGTGCGTTAGAATAAAGTTGGTAGGCACATTTCTTGTCCCCATCGAGCTTATAGTCAGTTGTATTTACTGAGCGTTTTCTGTGTGCAGAGCACTGTACTAAGCTCTTGGGAGAGTACAGTGCAACAGATATTCGTAGATAGGTTCCTTGCCCACAATGAGCTTACAGGCAATTGTATTTATTGAACGCTTTCTTTCATTCATTCAATTGTATTTATTGAGTGCTTACTGGGCGTAGAGAGCACTGTACTAAGCTCTTGGGAGAGTGCGTTAGAATAAAGTTGGTAGAAACATTCCCTGTCCCCATCGAGCTTATAGTCAGTTGTATTTACTGAGCGTTTTCTGTGTGCAGAGCACTGTACTAAGCTCTTGGGAGAGTACAGTGCAACAGATATTCGTAGATAGGTTCCTTGCCCACAATGAGCTTACAGGCAATCGCATTTACTGAGCGCTTTCTTTCATTCATTCAATTGTATTTATTGAGCACTTACTGGGTGTAGAGAGAACTGTACTAAGCTCTTGAGAGAGTGCGTTAGAATAAAGTTGGTAGACACATTTCTTGTCCCCATCGAGCTTATAATTAGTTGTATTTACTGAGCGTTTTCTGTGTGCAGAGCACTGTACTAAGCTCTTGGGAGAGTACAATGCGACAGATATTCGTAGATAGGTTCCTTGCCCACAATGAGCTTACAGGCAATTGTATTTACTGAGCGCTTTCTTTCATTCATTCAATCATATTTATTGAGCGCTTACTGTGTGCAGAGCACTGTACTAAGCGCTTGGGAAGTACAAGTCGGCAACATATAGAGACGGTCCCTACCCAGCAGCGGGCTCACGGTCTAGAAGGGGATGCAGAGCAATCAATCAATCAATCAATCGTATTTATTGAGCACTTACTGTGTGCAGAGCACTGTACTAAGCGCTTGGGAAGTACAAGTTGGCAACCTATAGAGACAGTCCCTACCCAACAGTGGGCTCACAGTGTAAAAGCACTTTACTAAGCTCTTGGGCCAGTACGATAGAACAGAATCGATCGATAGGTTCCCTGCCTACAACGAGCTTACAGTCAATCGTATTTACTGAGCGCTTTCTGTGTGCAGGGCACTGTACTAAGTGCTCTATCCACTAAGCCAAGCTGCTTGTTATGTCCATACCCGTCACTGATTTATTTCTATTAATATCTGTCTTCCCCTCTAGACCGTGACCGTAAACAGGTGTCTGTTTATCGTTCTGTCGTCCTCTGCCAAGTGCTTAGTACAGCGTTCTGCACATTGTAGGTGCTCAATAAATATGATTGATTGATAAGGATTCCAGAGCGTCATGGTGGGCAGGGGCTCCGGGGGCTGCGAGGAAGGGGGAAGGAATGGGGGAAAACAGAGGAGGAAATGAGGAAGGGTCTGCGGTGATAATAATACTAATGATGGCATTTGTTAAGCGCTTACTATGTGCAGAGCACTGTTCTAAGCGCCGTGGGGGGGATACAAGGTGATCAGAGAAGCAGCGTGGCTCAGTGGAAAGAGCCCGGGCTTTGGAGTCAAAGGTCATGGGTTCAAATCCCGGCTCCGCCACTTGTCAGCTGTGTGACTTTGGGCAAGTCACTTCACTTCTCTGGGCCTCAGTTACCTCATCTGTCAAATGGGGATTAAGACTGTGAGCCCCCCGTGGGACAGCCTGATCACCTCGTAACCTCCCCAGCGCTTAGAACAGTGCTTTGCACATAGTAAGCGCTTCATAAATGCTATTATTATTATTATTATCAAATTGTCCCACGTGGGGCTCACAGTCTTAATCCCCATTTTATAGATGAGGCAACTGAGGCTCAGAGAAGTTAAGTGCTTTGCACAAGGTCACACAGCAGACACGTGGCGGAGGCGGGTAGGCCGCCGAGGACTAGGGAGAATGAAGACGCGGGAAATCAATCCATCAGGGGTATTTATTGAGCGCTCGCTCTACGCAGAGCATGGTTCTAAGGGCTTGGGGGAGGACAGTCCGACAGAATGAGCAGACACGTTCCCTGCCCAGATCGAAGAAAGCGGAAAGCGGGGAGTCAATCAATCAATCAATCAATCAATCGTATTTATTGAGCGCTTACTGTGTGCAGAGCACTGTACTAAGCGCTTGGGAAGTACAAGTTGGCAACATATAGAGACAGTCCCTACACGGATGGTGCTCAGTCCGAGGGCAGAGTTAGAGCCACGCGGGGCCGGGCGGGCACGGCACGGACTTCAGGGTCCGAGGGCCTGGGTTCGAATCCAAAGTAAGCGCTTAGTACAGTGCTCTGCACACAGTAAGCGCTCAATAAATACCATTGAATGAATCCCGCCACAAGCCGGCGGGCAAGTCTGCGTCACCTCTCCGGGCCTCTTTTTCCTCATCTGTCAAACCACGTCCAACCCGATTAACTCATTCATTCGATCCTATTTATTGAGAATGATGATGATGATAGCATTTATTAAGCGCTTACTATGTGCCAAGCACTGTTCTAAGCGCTGGGGAGGTTACAAGGTGATCAGGTTGTCCCACGGGGGGCTCACAGTCTTAATCCCCATTTTCCAGCTGAGGGAACTGAGGCCCAGAGAAGTGAAGTGACTTGCCCAAAGTCCCACAGCTGGCAAGCGGCGGAGGTGGGATTTGAACCCATGACCTCCGACTCCAAAGCCCGGGCTCTTTCCACTGAGCCACGTTGCTTCTCTTAAGCGCCGACTGTGTGCTGAGCACTGGACTGAACTCCTGGAAAGTGCGGTTGGGCAATGGATAGAGACAGCTGGCTCAGTGGAAAGAGCCCGGGCTTTGGAGTCGGAGGTCATGGGTTCAAATCCCGGCTCCGCCACTTGTCAGCCGGGTGACTTTGGGCAAGTCGCTTCACTTCTCTGGGCCTCAGTCACCTCATCTGGAAAATGGGGATTAATATTGTGAGCCCCACAGGGGACAACCTGATCACTTTGTATCCTCCCCAGTGCTTTGCACATAGTAAACGCTTAACAAATACCCCCAAAAAAACCCCTACCCAACAACGGGCTCGAAGAGGGGAGACGGACAATGAAACAAAACAAGGAGACAGGCGTCAATGCCATCAAAAGAGATAAATAGAATTATAGAGCGATACACATCATTAATAAAATAACTAGAATTATAGATATGTAACCAGTGCAGGGGGGAGAGCAGAGGGAGGGATTTGGGGCGATGGGGAGGGGAGGAGGAGCAGAGGAAAAGGGGGGCTCTGTCGGGGTATCCACCCCAGGGCTGGGGACAGTGGTTGCCACACAGTAAGCGCTTAGTAGATAGCAGAATTATTCTCATCACCCCCCTCACCTGCTGAGGTGGTGAGGGGCATGCGCTACAGGAGCAGTGTCCAACCCAATGCCCTTGGGTTGGCCTGGTACAGAGTTGGTGTTTGCCAGGTGCTGACGATTATTATTATTATAATTAATTATAATTGATTATATTTAATTATATTATATTATAATTATATTATAATAATAATTATTAATAATAATAATAATAAAGGTACTTGAGCCACCCTACTGAGAGCTCACCTCCTCCAGGAGGCCTTTCCAGACTGAGCCCCTTCCTTCCTCTCCCCCTCGTCCCCCTCTCCATCTCCCCCATCATTCCTCCTTCCCTTCCCCATAGCACCTGTATATATGTTTGTACATATTTATGACTCTATTTATTTATTTATCTTACTTGTACATATCTATTCTATTTATTTTATTTTGTTAGTATGTTTGGTTTTGTTCTCTGTCTCCCCCTTCTAGACTGTGAGCCCGCTGTTGGGTAGGGACTGTCTCTATATGTTGCCAATTTGTACTTCCCAAGCGCTTAATACAGTGCTCTGCACATAGTAAGCGCTCAATAAATACGATTGATGATGATGATGATGATATGTATATATGTTTGTACATATTTATTACTCTATTTATTTATTTATTTATTTATTTATCTTGTACCTATCTATTCTATTTATTTTATTTTGTTAGTATGTTCGGTTTTGTTCTCTGTCTCCCCCTTTTAGACTGTGAGCCCGCTGTTGGGTAGGGACCGTCTCTATATGTTGCCAACTTGGACTTCCCAAGCGCTTAGTCCAGTGCTCTGCACACAATAAGCACTCAATAAATACGATTGATTGATTGATTGTTAAGCGCTTACTATGTGTCAAGCGCTGGGGTTATCGGGTTGGCCCCCGTGGGGGCTCCCAGTCCTCATCCCCATTTTCCAGACGAGGGAACTGAGGCTCAGAGAAGTGAAGTGGCTTGCCCAAAGTCCCACAGCTGACAGGTGGCGGAGGTGGGATTAGAACCCACCACCTCCGACTCCCAAACCCGGGCTCTTCCCACTGAGCCTCGCTAAGTGGGGGGAGAGGGAGTGGAGGTGGAGGGTGGATGAGGGTGAAGGACCCTCCACCCCCCCGTGATGTTTAGAAACAAATCTCCGTCTTCCCGTAGTCATGGCAACCGAGTCACTGATGCCCCATTCAGATCGCGCACATGTCATCCCAACTCATCGCCGCCTTCACCATCAATCAATCAATCAATCAATCAATCGTATTTATTGAGCGCTTACTGTGTGCAGAGCACTGTACTGAGCTCTTGGGAAGTCCAAGTTGGCAACATAGAGAGACGGTCCCTACCCACCATCAAGTTTCCAAATCTCCCCCGACCCGGGCTTCAGCCCGTGTGGATTTCTTCCTGATTTGCTGGGGAAGAAAAAAACAGTTTTCTTCCTAAGCGCTTAGTACAGTGCTCTGCACACAGTAAGCACTCGATAAATGCGATTGAATGCATCCCTTTTTATGTTCGGTCATATCTAAAAATAGATGACAGAAAACGGGAATCGGGAGCAGAGCACTCTCTTGGAGAAATCCTTCTCTTCCTCGGGAAGGTGATTTGTACTTCCCAAGCGCTTAGTCCAATCAATCAGTCAATCAATCGTATTTATTGAGCGCTTACTGTGTGCAGAGCACTGTACTAAGCGCTTGGGAAGTACAAGCTGGCAACATATAACACAGTAAGCACTCAATAAATGCGATTGAATGCATCCCTTTTTATGTTCGGTCATATCTAAAAATAGATGACAGAAAACGGGAAACGGGAGCAGAGCACTCTCTTGGAGGAATCCTTCTCTTCCTCGGGAAGGTGATTTGTACTTCCCAAGCGCTTAGTCCAATCAATCAGTCAATCAATCATATTTATTGAGCGCTTACTGTGTGCAGAGCACTGTACTAAGCGCTTGGGAAGTACAAGCTGGCAACATATAACACAGTAAGCACTCAATAAATGCGATTGAATGCATCCCTTTTTATGTTCGATCATATCTAAAAATAGATGACAGAAAACGGGAATCGGGAGCAGAGCACTCTCTTGGAGAAATCCTTCTCTTCCTCGGGAAGGTGATTTGTACTTTCCAAGCACTTAGCCCAATCAATCAATCAATCAGTCATATTTATTGAGCGCTTACTGTGTGCAGAGCACTGTACTAAGCGCTTGGGAAGTACAAGCTGGCAACATATAACACAATAAGCGCTCAGTAAATACGATTGAACGTGTCGATGAAGCGCTTACTATCTGCCAAGCACTGAGGTAGGCCCTAGGGAATCGGCTTGGACGCTGTCCCTGCCCCACATGGGGTTCACAGAGGGAATCGGTCGGTCGGTCGTGTTTACTGAGCGCTGACTGCGTGCAGAGCACTGTACTGAGCGCTCGGGAGAGGACGACAGAACAAAAATCGTCGAGCTTTTGTCCACCAAAGGCGTAAAAACCAGTCCTTTTTACCTTGTCTCCCTCGTCCCCTGCGTCCGTCTGACTCGGGCCACGGCCCGTCGGAAGTGGTCCTAACTTGCCCCCCAATTTCCGTCCAGTTCCCTCTGGGGGTGCCCCTCATGTAAAAATAATAATAATAATAATAATGATAGCATTTATTAAGTGCTTACTACGTGCAAAGCACTGTTCCGAGCGAGCGCTGGGGAGGTTACAAGGTGATCAGGTTGTCCCCCGGGGGGCTCCCAGTCTTCATCCCCATCTTCCAGATGAGGTCACTGAGGCGCAGAGAAGTGAAGTGACTGGCCTGAAGTGGCGGAGTCGGGATTCGAACCCATGACCTCCGACTCCAAAGCCCGGGCTCTTCCCACTGAGCCACGCTGTAGCAGCTGCTGCTCCTCTCCAACCTCCAGCTGGGGAAGAACTTCCAATCAACCGGTCGATGGCGATTGTTGAAGCAGCGTGGCTCAGTGGGAAGAGCACGGGATTTGGAGTCAGAGGTCATGGGTTCAAATCCCAGCTCTGCCACTTGTCAGCTGGGTGACTTTGGGCAAGTCACTTCACTTCTCTGGGCCTCAGTTCCCTCATCTGTAAAATGGGGATTAAGACTGTGAGCCCCATGTGGGACAACCTGATCACCTTGTAACCTCCCCAGCGCTTAGAACAGTGCTTTGCACATAGTAAGCGCTTAATAAATGCCATCGTCATTATTATTATTATTATTATTGGGTGCTCACACTGGGCATTCGTTCCTTCAACCGTATTTATTGAGCGCTTACTGCGTGCGGAGCACTGGACTGAGCACTTGGTTGAGTAGAGCGAGTAAGACGGGCTTCCTGCCCTCCGGGAGTCTACACTCCGGACGCTGAAATAAATGACAGAGGGAGAGGGAGCAACGCTCATTCAGTTGTATTTATAATCGTTCATTCATTCAATCGTATATATTGAGCGCTTACTGTGTGCAGAGCACTGGACTAAGCGCTCATTCAGTTGTATTTATACTAATAATGATGATGGCGTTTGTTAAGCGCTTCCTATGTGCCAAGCACTGTTCTAAGCACTGGGGTAGATGAGAAGCGGCGTGGCTCAGTGGAAAGAGCCCGGGCTTTGGAGTCAGAGGTCATGGGTTCAAATCCTGGCTCCACCACTTGTCAGCTGTGTGACCTTGGGGAGGTCACTTCACTTCTCTGGGCCTCAGTTCCCTCATCTGGAAAATGGGGATTAATATAATAATAATAATAATGATGATGGCATTTATTAAGCGCTTACTATGTGCCAAGCACTGTTCTAAGCGCTGGGGAGGTTACAAGGGGATCAGGTTGTCCCACGGGGGGCTTGTAGTTTTCATCCCCCTTTTCCAGATGAGGCCCAGAGAAGTGAAGCGACTTGCCCAAAGTCACCCAGCTGACAATTGGCGGAGCCGGGATTGGAACCCATGACCTCTGGCTCCAAAGCCTGGGCTCTTTCCACTGAGCCACGCTGCTTCTCTAAGAATCAATCAATCAATCGTATTTATTGAGCGCTTACTGTGTGCAGAGCACTGGACTAAGCGCTTGGGAAGTACAAGTCGGCAACACATAGAGACGGTCCCTAGTGGGCTCACAGTCTAGAAGGGGACTGTGAGCCCTACGTGGGACAACCTGATCACCTTGTAAACTCCCCGGCGCTTAGAACAGTGCTCTGCACATAGTAAGCGCTTAATAAATGCCATTATTATTATTAAGAAAGGAGACGGGCCTTCGATAAGGCTTTGAAGTGTGGGAGAGTCGTCGCCCGTTGGATTTGAGGATGGAGGCCGGAGGCAGGATGTGGGCCCAGGGAGAAGGTCGGCGGGGTTAGGGTTCGAGCCCTGAAAATCCTTCCTCACCTCCCTCTCGCCGAGAAGAACGGCCCTCTCGGGCCTAAAAGCGGACTACTGTTTGGATATAAATTGCGTGATTGTATCGCTCGGCTGCTGAGCACGAGCCCTGTCATCTGACTCGGTTTGGAGCCGTCCGCGTAAAGCGTCGCCCTTCATCGCCCCTCTGGGTCCCCGTTCTTCTTAAATCTCTGGGAGAGTTCAATCAATCAATCAATCAATCAATCAATCGTATTTATTGAGCACTTACTGTGTGCAGAACACTGGGCTAAGCGCTTGGGAAGTCCAGGTTGGCAACATCTAGAGACGGTCCCTACCCAACAGTGGGCTCACAGTCTAAAAGCTCACAGTCTGACATTACTAGTGGAAAAATGCCCCCAAAAGTTCATATTAATTTGCTAGCTTTACGTGTACAGAAGTGCTGTCTTGGTGTGAAAAACCCTATGGGGCCCAGCACAGTGGTGCCTGTGACCTTGGGCAAGTCACTTAATTTCTCTGAGCCTCAGTTACCTCATCTGTAAAATGGGGATTAAGACTGTGAGCCCCACGTGGGACAACTTGATCACCTTGTATCCCCCCCCCCCCCCAGCGCTTAGAACAGTGCTCTCTGCACATAGGAAGCGCTTAACAAATACCATCATTATTATTATTATTTATTATTTACTATCCTATTTTATTAATGATGTGCATCTATATATATCTGTGTATATGTTTGTACATATTTATTACCCTATTTATTTTACATGTACATATTTATACATATCTCCCCCTCGTCCCCCTCTCCATCCCCCCATCTTACCTCCTTCCCTTCCCCACAGCACCTGTACATATGTATAGATGTTTGTACATATTTATTATTCTATTTATTTATTTTACTTGCACATATCTATTCTATTTATTTTATTTTGTTAGTATGTTTGGTTTTGTTCTCTGTCTCCCCCTTTTAGACTGTGAGCCCACTGTTGGGTAGGGACTGTATATGTTGCCAATTTGTACTTCCCAAGCGCTTAGTCCAGTGCTCTGCACACAGTAAGCGCTCAATAAATACGATTGATTGATTGATTGATTAAAAGGGGGTGACGGAGAGCAAAACCAAACATACTAACAAAATAAAATAAATAGAATAGATAGGTACAAGTAAAATAAATAGAGTCATAAATATGTACAAGCACATATACAGGTGCTGTGGGGAAGGGAAGGAGGTAAGATGGGGGGATGGAGAGGGGGACTCGACCAGGGGTATCTATTGAACGCTTACTATGTGCGGAGCGCTGGAGGAAGCGCTTCCCTGGGCCTCGTCTGCAAAATGGGGATTCAACCCTTGGTCTCCTTCCAGCCTGCCGACCTTGTATCGACCCCAGCGCTTAGAACAGTGCTTGGCACATAGTAAGTGCTTAACAAATACCGTCATTATTACTATGAGGGAACTGAGGCCCAGAGAAGTGAAGGGACTGGCCCCAGGTCACCCAGCAGGCATGGGATTAGAACTCAGGTCCTCCTGACTCCCAAATCCGGGATCCCCCTCTCCATCCCCCCCGCCTTACCTCCTTCCCTTCCCCACAGTACCTGTATATATGTATATATGTTTGTACATATTTATCACTCTATTTATTTATTTATTTTACTTGTACATAGCTATTTATTTTATTTTGTTAGTATGTTTGGTTTTGTTCTCTGTCTCCCCCTTTTAGACTGTGAGCCCACTGTTGGGTAGGGACCGTCTCTAGATGTTGCCAATTTGTACTTCCCAAGCGCTTAGTCCAGTGCTCTGCACACAGTAAGCGCTCAATAAATACGATTGATGATGATGATCTACCCCCTGGGCCACCCTGAGAAGTCAGGACGGAGAGGGGGTCGGCGGGGGCTGCCTTGCCACTCCACACGTGCTGGAAATGACATGTCAGCAACATCGTCCCATACAAGGACGGCACGGAGCACACGCGTGCGGGTCTGCGAGGACGGGAGAAACGCAGCCAACAGCTGGGGGCTTTAAAATAGGACTTGAAATGGAGAAGAAAGGCCTACGTGCCGGACGGCAGGAGCGGCGCGCGGCCTAGCGGAAAGAGCCCGGGCTTGGGAGTCCGAGGTCGTGGGTTCGAATCCCGGCCCCGCCGCTTATCAGCTGAGTGGCTTGGGGCGAGACTGTGAGCCCACTGTTGGGTAGGGACTGTCTCTATGTGTTGCCGACTTGTACTTCCCAAGCGCTTAGTCCAGTGCTCTGCACACAGTAAGCGCTCCATAAATACGATTGATTGATTGATTGAGTCACTTCCCTTCTCCGCGCCTCGGTTCCCTCATCTGGAAAATGGGGATGAAGACTGGGAGCCCCTCGTGGGACAACCCGATCACCTTGTAACCTCTCCAGCGCTTAGAACAGTGCTTTCCATTCATTCAGTCGTATTTATTGAGCGCACATGGCTCAGTGGAAAGAGCACGGGCTTTGGAGTCCGAGGTCATGGGTTCGAATCCTGACTCCGCCACATGTCTGCTGTGTGACCTTGGGCAAGTCACTTCACTTCTCGGAGCCTCAGTGACCTCATCTGTAAAATGGGGATGATGACTGTGAGCCCCACACGGGACAACCTGATCACCTTGTATCTATCCCAGCGCTTAGAACAGTGCTTGGCACATAGTAAGCGCTTAACAAATACCATCATTATTATTATTATGATGGAGGCAGCAGCAGTCACTTCTCTGTGCCTCAGTTCCCTCATCTGTAAAATGGGGATGATGACTGTGAGCCCCACGCGGGACAACCCGATCACCTTGTATCTCCCCAGCGCTCAGAACAGTGCTTTGCACATAGTAAGCGCTTAACAAATGCCATCGTTTCTTTATTTATTTTACAAGTTGGCAACATATAGAGACGGTCCTTACCCAACAGCGGGCTCACAGTCTAGAAGCGCTTAATAAATGCCATCATTATTATCAATCAATCAATCAGTCAATCGTATTTATTGAGCGTTTACTGTGTGCAGAGCACTGGACTAAGCGCTTGGAAAGTCCAAGTTGGCAACATCTAGAGACAGTCCCTACCCAACAGCGGGCTCACAGTCGAGAAGGGGGAGACAGAGAAGAAAACCAAACATATTAACAAAATAAAATAAATAGAATAGATATGTACAAGTAAAATAAATAAATAAATAGAGTAATAAACATGTACAAACATATATACATATATCCATGCCCACGGGGGCTGGGGGACGAGGGTTTGGGGAGTCAGCGACGGGTACCCCGACCCTCCGACCCGTCCCCAGGTGTCCCCATCAATCAATCAATCAATCAATCGTATTTATTGAGCACTTACTGTGTGCAGAGCACTGTACTAAGCGCTTGGGAAGTACAAGTTGGCAACATATAGAGACAGTCCCTACCCAACAGTGGGCTCACAGTCTAAAAGAAAGAAGCCAACGGTTCATCATTGGCGCCTCAGAGATTTCATTCATTCATTCAGTCGTATTTATTGAGCGCTTACCGTGTGCAGAGCACTGGACTAAGCGCTTGGGAAGTACAAGTTGGCAACATATAGAGACGGGCTGGGCGGCGGAGAAGCCAAACGAGAAACAGCTCCCACCCCACAAGAAAAACAACAACCCCAAACCCCACAGAAATCTCGCTTCCGCATCCACGGGCAGCTGGGCCGCACGTCAAGCAGATGGGCTCTTCCACCCTGATTATCCCGACCTCCTAAATATAGAAATAAGGGCTTTGAAAGAGGAAAAAAACCCAAAAGCCGTCAATGAGCCAAGGGGCGACACTAATGAGGGCAAATACGAGTCTGAGGGGGCGGCCCTCCGGGCTCCTCTTTCGATTTTCCCCTTTTTCCTCCCCAGGCTCGTCCTTCAAATTCACTTTTATCTTTTTTCCCCCCAAACTCGTCCTTCAAATTCACTTTTATCTCTTTCCCCCCCAAACTCATCCTTCAAATTCACTTTTCTTTTTCCCCCCAAACTTGTCCTTCAAATTCGCTTTTATCTTTCTTCCCCCCAAACTCGTCCTTCAAATTCACTTTTATCTCTTTCCCCCCAAACTCATCCTTCAAATTCACTTTTATCTCTTTCCCCCCAAACTCATCCTTCAAATTCACTTTCATCTCTTTCCCCCCAAACTCGTCCTTCAAATTCGCTTTTATCTCTTTCCCCCCAAACTCGTCCTTCAAATTAGCTTTTATCTCTTTCCCCCCAAACTTGTCCTTCAAATTAGCTTTTATCCCTTTCCTGTCAAACTTGTCCTTCAAATTCGCTTTTATCCTTTTCCCCCCCGAACTCGTCCTTCAAATTCTCTTTTATCTCTTTCCCCCCAAACTCGTCCTTCAAATTTGTTTTTATCTTTTCCCCCCCAAACTCGTCCTTCAAATTTGCGTTTATCTTTTCCCCCCCAAACTCGTCCTGCAAATTTGCTTTTATATTTCCCCCCACACTCATCCTTCAAATTCACTTTTATCTTTTTCCCCCCAAACTCGTCCTTCAAATTCACTTTTATCTTTTTCCCCCCAAACTTGTCCTTCAAATTTGCTTTTATCTTTTTCCCCCCAACTCGTCCTTCAAATTTGCTTTTATCTTCCCCCCCCAAACTCATCCTTCAAATTTGCTTTTATCTTTTTTGCCTCCAAACTCATCCTTCAGATTCGCTTTTATCCTTTCCCCCCCCCAAACTCGTCCTTCAAATTTGCGTTTATCTCTTTCCCCCAAATTCATCCTTCAAGTTCACTTTTATCTTTTTTCCCCCCAAACCCGTCCTTCAAATTCGCTTTTATCTTTTTTGCCCCCAAACTCGTCCTTCAGATTCGCTTTTATCTTTTCCCCCCAAACTCATCCTTCAAATTTGCTTTTATCTTCCCCCACAAACTCGTCCTTCAAATTCGCTTTTATCTTGTTTGCCCCCAAACTCGTCCTTCAGATTCGCTTTTATCCTTTCTCCCCCCAAACTCATCCTTCAAATTCACTTTTATCTTTCCCCCCAAGCTCGTCCTTCAAATTCGCTTTTATCTCTTTCCCCCCCAAACTCGTCCGTCAAATTCGCTTCTATCTTTCCCCCCAAAAACACGTTCTTCAATTTCGCGTTTTTCCCCCCTTCCGTCCAAACAGGAGGTCAGCGTGGGTGACCTTGGATAAATCATTTCCCTTCCCTGGTCCTCACTAGACTCCCACTAGATCACACTGCTTCCCAACGCGGAAACCCGTGCTCAGCACTGGGGAGATGCAAGATAATAATCACGGGGTTCAAGAAGCAGCAGGGCCTCGTGGATAGAGGAAAGACCCGAGTTCTAATTCCGCCTCCAATCTGCTGTGTGACCTTGCTCAAGTGACTTCACTAGAGAAGCAGCGTGGCTCAGTGGAAAAGAGCCCGGGCTTTGGAGTCAGAGGTCATGGGTTCAAATCCCGGCCCCCCCAACTGTCAGCTGTGTGACTTTGGGCAAGTCACTTCTCTGGGCCTCAGTTACATCATCTGTAAAATGGGGATTAAGACTGCGAGCCCCCCGTGGGACAACCTGATCACCTTGTAACCCCCCCAGCGCTTAGATCAGTGCTTTGCACGTAGTAAGCACTTAATAAATACATATACATGTGCATAGGTTTGTACATATTTATTACTGTATTTATTTTACTTGTACATGTTTATTCTATTTATTTTATTTGGCTTATATGTTTTGTTGTCTGTCTCCCCCTTCTAGACTGTGAGCCCGCTGTTGGGTAGGGACCGCCTCTATATGTTGCCAACTTGTACTTCCCAAGCACTTAGTCCGGTGCTCTGCACACAGTAAGTGCTCAATAAATACGATTGAAAGAATGAATGAATGAATAAATGCCATCATTATTATTATTATTCACTTTTCTGGGCCTCAGTTCCCTCACCTGTAAAATAAGGATGAAGACCGTGAGTCCCACGCGGGCCGGGGACGGCGCCCAATCCGATTTTCTTGCATCCACCCCAGCCCTTAGTAATCAATCAATCAATCGTATTTATTGAGCGCTTACTGTGTGCAGAGCACTGTACTAAGCGCTTGGGAAGGACAAGTTGGCAACATCTAGAGACGGTCCCTACCCAACAGCGGGTTCACGGTCTAGAAGGGGGAGACGGACAACAAAACAAAACATATGGACGGGTGTCCAGTCGTCAGAACAAATCGAATTCAAGCTAGATTCATTCATTCATTCAGTCGTATTTATTGAGTGCTTACTGTGTGCAGAGCAATCAATCAATCAATCAATCAATCAATCGTATTTATTGAGCATATTTATTATTTATAAATAAATTATTTATTTATTAATTTATTATTAATCAATCAATAAATACAATTGATTGATTGATTGAGCGCTTACTGTGTGCAGAGCACTGTACTAAGCGCTTGGGAAGTCCAAGTTGGCAACATCTAGAGACAGTCCCTACCCAACAGTGGGCTCACAGTCTAGAAGGGGGAGACAGAGAACAAAACCAAACATATTAACAAAATAAAACAAATAGAATAGATATGTACAAGTAAAATAAATAGAGTAATAAATATGTACAAACATATATACAGGTGCTGTGGGGAAGGGAAGGAGGTAAGGTAGGGATGCGGGGGAGTACTGTGCCGGGCACATAGTAAGCGCTTAACAAATTCCATTAAAAAACAAAACCAAACGGGGGAGGGAGAACCGGTATCGAATCCTCATTTTTCAGTTAAGGCAAATCAATCGATCAATCGTATTTATTGAGCGCTTACTGTGTGCAGAGCACTGTACTGAGCGCTTGGGGAGTACAAATTGGCAACATCTAGAGACGGTCCCCACCCAACAGTGGGCTCACAGTCTAGAAGGGGGAGACAGAGAACAAAACCAAACACATAAACAAAACAAAATAAATAGAATAGATATGGCAAAGAGAAGTGAAACGGCAGGGCCAAGGTCACGCAGCTGGCGAGTGGTGAGGCCGGGATTAGAACCCGGGCCCCCGGCCCGGCGGCTTCAGCGGGACGTTTGACGCGTGCCCAAGGACGAGGACGGCGTCGCCGAGGGCCGGTTATCCTCCTGGCTGGGCGTCCTGCCAATAGCCCCGGTGTCCCCGGCCTGTCGGACTCTTCAGGGCCGCTCTCTCCCTCTCGGAAAGGGGGAAGCAACTTAGCCTAGTGGACGGAGCCCAGGCCTGGGGGTTAGAGGTCACGGGTTCTAATCCCGGCTCTGCCACTCCTCCGTGACCTTGGACGAGTCATTTCCCTTCCCTGGGCCTCATCCTCATCATCATCAATCGTATTTATTGAGCGCTTACTATGTGCAGAGCACTGTACTAAGCGCTTGGGAAGTACAAATGGGCAACACATAGAGACAGTCCCTACCCAACAGTGGGCTCACAGTCTAAAAGGGGGAGACAGAGAACAAAACCAAACATACTAACAAAATAAAATAAATAGAATAGATATGTACAAATAAAATAAATAAATAGAGTAATAAATATGTACAAACATATGTACATATGTACAGGTGCTGTGGGGAAGGTAAGGAGGTAAGATGGAGGGGATGGAGAGGGGGACGAGGGGGAGAGGAAGGAAGGGGAGCTTATTGAGCGCTTACTGTGTGCAGAGCACTGGACTAAGCGCTTGGGAAGTACAACTAAGCGCTCATCTGTCAAATGGGGATGAAGACCTTGAGCCCCCCAGGGGACAACCTGATCACCTCGTAATAATAATAATAATAATAATAATAATAATAATAATAATAATAATAATAATGGCATTTGTTAAGCGCTTACTATGTGCAGAGCACTGTTCTAAGCGCTGGGGGGGGGGGATACAAGGTGATTAAGTCGTCCCACGTAGGGCTCACAGTCTTATCCCCATTTTCCAGATGAGGTAACTGAGGCTCAGAGAAGCGAAGTGACTTGCCTAAGGTCACACAGCAGCCATGTGGCGGAGCTGGGATTCGAACCCATGACCTCTGACTCCAAAGCCCGGGCTCTTTTCCACTGAGCCACGCTGCTGTATCCTCCCCAGCGCTTAGAACAGTGGACGAGTCACTTCACTTCTCTGTGCCTCTGTTACCTCATCTGTAAAATGGGGATTAAAAGTGTGAGCCCCACGGGGGACAACCTGATTGCCCTGAATCTCCCCCCGGTACTTAGAACAGTGTCTGGCACGTAGTAAGCGCTTAACAAATACCCTAGTTATTATTCATTCATTCATTCAATCAGTCGTATTTATTGAGCGCTTACTGTGTGCAGAGCACTGTACTAAGCGCTTGGGAAGGACAAGTTGGCAACCTATAGAGACGGTCTCTACCCAACAGTGGGCTCAGAGTCTAGCCTGTTGGGTAGGGACCGTCTCTATAGGTTGCCAACTTGTCCTTCCCAAGCGCTTAGTCCAGTGCTCCGCACACAGTAAGCGCTCAATAAATCCGATTGAATGAATGAACACCACAACCATTTTTCCCAGGAAACCAAACTCCGGTCAGCGACAAGGCCGAGGAGCAGCCCCCAGCCCCCAAACTTAATTCCGGCCCGGTCGCCTGACTTTGTAGCAAGAGCCCCGAGATTAGATAAATCGGTTTCAAGGCCCTCCGTGGGCCGGGCTCCTGGGTCCGGCGGGCTCCCTTCTCCCCCTCGCCTTCGCCCACTGTCCGGCCTTCACCCCTCCCGGCCTCCGGAACGGCGATAATAATGGGAATAATCGTGGGATTCGTTAAACGCTTACTATGGGCTGGCCTAATAATAAATATAATGGTATTTAAGCGCTTACTATGTGCCAAGCCCTGTTCTAAGAGCTGGAGTAATAATAATAATAATAACAGTGGTGGTATTTGTTAAACTTACTATGCGCCAAGCGCTGTTCTAAGAGCTGGAGTAATAATAGTAATAATAATAGTGATGATATTTGTTAAACTTACTATGCGCCAAGCGCTGTTCTAAGAGCTGGAGTAATAATAGTAATAATAATAGTGATGATATTGGTTAAGCGCTTGAGCTGGAGTAATAATAACAGTGATGGTATTTGTTAAACTTACTATGTGCCAAGCGCTGTTCTAAGCGCTGGAGTAATAATAATAACAACAGTGATGGTATTTGTTAAACTTACTAGGCGCCAAGCACTGTTCTAAGCGCTGGGGTGATAATAATAATGGTGATGGTATTGGTTCAGCGCTTACTATGTGCCAAGCACTGTTCTAAGCACTGGGGTAATAATAATAATAATAGTGATGGTATTGATTAAGCGCTTACTAGGCGCCAAGCACTGTTCTAAGCGCTGGGGTAATAATAATAATAGCGATGGTATTGGTTAAGCGCTTACTATGTGCCAAGCACTGTTCTAAGCGCTGGAGTAATAATAATAATAGTGATGGTATTGGTTCAGCGCTTATTATGCGCCAAGCACTGTTTTAAGTGTTGGGGTAATAATAATAACGATGGTATTGGTTAAGCGCTATGTGCCAAGCACTGTTCTAAGCCCTGAGGTAATAATAATAATAATGATGGTATTTGTTAAGCGCTTACTATGTGCCAAGCACTGTTCTAAGCCCTGAGGTAATAATAATAATAATGATGGTATTTGTTAAGCGCTTACTATGCGCCAAGCACTGTTCTAAGCACTGGGGTAATAATAATAAGAGTGATGTTATTGGTTAAGCGCTTGTTATGTGCCAAGCACTGTACTAAGCGCTGGGGTAATAATAATAAGAGTGATGTTGTATTGGTTAAGTGCTTACTATGTGCCAAGCACTGTTCTAAGCACTGGAGTAATAATAATAATAATAATAATAATAATAGTGATGATATTGGTTAAGCGCTTACTATGCACCAAGTACTGTTCTAAGCATTGGGGTAATAATAATAATAATAGCGATGGTATTGGTTCAGTGCTTACTATGTGCCAAGCACTGTTCTAAGCACTGGGGTAATAGTAATAATAATGATGGTATTTGTTAAGCGCTTACTATGTGCCAAGCACTGTTCTAAACACTGTGGTAATAATAATAATAGTGATGATATTGGTTAAGTGCTTACTATGCACCAAGTACTGTTCTAAGCATTGGGGTAATAATAATAATAATAGCGATGGTATTGGTTCAGTGCTTACTATGTGCCAAGCACTGTTCTAAGCACTGGGGTAATAATAATAATAATGATGGTATTTGTTAAGCGCTTACTATGTGCCAAGCACTGTTCTAAACACTGTGGTAATAATAATAATAGTGATGGTATTGGTTAAGCGCTTACTATGTGCCAAGCACTGTTCTAAGCACTGGGGTAATAATAATAATAATGATGGTATTGGTTAAGTGCTTACTATGTGCCAAGCACTGTTCTAAGCACTGGGGTAATAATAATAATAATAATGATGGTATTTGTTAAGTGCTTACTATGCGCCAAGCACTGTTCTAAGCGCTGGGGTAATAATAATAAGAGTGATGTTATTGGTTAAGCACTTACTATGTGCCAAGCACTGTTCTAAGCACTGGGGTAATAATAATAAGAGTGATGGTATTGGTTAAGCACTTACTATGCGCCAAGCACTGTTCTAAGCACTGGGGTAATAATAATAATAGCGATGGTATTGGTTCAGCGCTTACTATGCACCAAGCACTGTTCTAAGCACTGGGGTAATAATAATAATAGCGATGGTATTGGTTAAGTGCTTACTATGCACCAAGCACTGTTCTAAGCACTGGTGTAATAATAATAATAGCGATGGTATTGGTTAAGTGCTTACTATGTGCCAAGCACTGTTCTAAGCACTGGCGTAATAATAATAATGATAGTATTGGTTAAGCACTTACTATGCGCCAAGCACTGTTCTAAGCACTGGGGTAATAATAATAATAATGATGTATTTGTTAAGCGCTTACTATGTGCCAAGCACTGTTCTAAGCACTGGGGTAATAATAATAATAATGATGGTATTTGTTAAGCGCTTACTATGCGCCAAGCACTGTCCTAAGCGCTGGGGAGGTCCCCCTTCTAGACTGTGAGCTCACTGTTGGTTAGGGACCATCTCCATATGTTGCCAACTTGTACTTCCCAAGCGCTTAGTCCAGTGCTCTGCACACAGTAAGCGCTCAATAAATACAATTGATTGATTGATTCTCTAAAAAAAAGAAATGGGGCCCATCTTAGGGCACGGATCCGTAAGCGCTCAGTACAGCCGACCGCCTGCCGGAGGCCTGGACCGGCCGAGGGCCATCTTGGGAAAGCGAGGCCCGACCCGGTGAAGGGGGCCTGATTTCCATGTGAATATGGTCGGTCGGCATTTTCCTGCCCAAACTTCCCCGCAGAGGAGCCGGGAGAACAAGGAGGCCTCTGTCTTCCTGGTGAATGTCCGGCCGGGATCCGGGATCAATGGGGCCTTTATTCCGCCCTCCCCCGGAGTCGGGACATGATGGGAGTAATGGGCTCCTTCAATAGAGAGCCCCTCCATTCCCTCCCCCCCCATTCCCACATCCCCGCAACAATCCCGGCCTGTATTCTCCGGGGCCTCACTCACGCCCGGACCGTTGGGAAAGTCGAATACGCCGGTCCCCGGCCCCTTCTAGACCATGAGCCCGCTGTCGGGTAGGGACCGTCTCTAGATGTTGCCAACTTGGACTTCCCAAGCGCTTAGTACAGTGCTCTGCACACAGTAAGCGCTCAGTAAATTGGTCCCCGTCCCCTTCTAGACCGTGAGCCCGCTGTTGGGTAGGGACTGTCTCTAGATGTTGCCAACTTGGACTTCCCAAGCGCTTAGTACAGTGCTCTGTACACAGTAAGCGCTCAGTAAATTGGTCCCTGTCCCCTTGTAGACCGTGAGCCCACTGTCGGGTAGGGACCGTCTCTAGATGTTGCCAACTTGGACTTCCCAAGCGCTTAGTACAGTGCTCTGCACACAGTAAGCGCTCAGTAAATTGGTCCCCGTCCCCTTCTAGACCGTGAGCCCGCTGTTGAGTAGGGACCGTCTCTAGATGTTGCCAACTTGGACTTCCCAAGCGCTTAGTACAGTGCTCTGCACACAATAAGCGCTCAGTAAATTGGTCCCCCTCCCCTTCTAGACTGTGAGCCCGCTGTTGGGTAGGGACCGTCTCTAGATGTTGCCAACTTGGACTTCCCAAGCGCTTAGTACAGTGCTCTGTACACAGTAAGCGCTCAGTAAATTGGTCCCCATCCCCCTCTAGACTGTGAGCCCGCTGTTGCATAGGGACCGTCTCTAGATGTTGCCAACTTGGACTTCCCAAGCGCTTAGTACAGTGCTCTGCACACAGTAAGCGCTCAGTAAATTGGTCCCCGTCCCCTTCTAGACTGTGAGCCCGCCGTTGGGTAGGGACCGTCTCTATATGTTGCCAACTTGGACTTCCCAAGCGCTTAGTCCAGTGCTCTGCACACAGTAAGCGCTCAGTAAATACGATTGATTGATTGAGGGGCACGAAGACTCTTCCCAGTTTATCTGCCAGCGCTCAGAACAGTGCTTGGCACGTAGTAAGCACTTAACAAATGCCATCATTATTCATTCACTCATTCAGTCGTATTCATTCATTCATTCAATCGTATTTATTGAGCGCTTACTGTGTGCAGAGCACTGGACTAAGCGCTTGGGAATTCCAGGTTGGCAACATCTAGAGACGGTCCCTACCCAACAAAGGGCTCATAGTCTAGAAGGGGGAGACGGACAACAAAACAGAACATGTAGACAGGTGTCAAACCGTCAGAACAAATCAATCAATCAATCAATCGTATTTATTGAGCACTTACTGTGTGCAGAGCACTGGACTAAGCGCTTGGGAAGTCCAAGTCGGCAACATCTAGAGACGGTCCCTACCCAACAGTGGGCTCACAGTCTAGAAGGGGGAGACGGACAGCAAAACAAAACATGTAGACGGGTGTCAAAACCGTCAGAACAAATGGAATTAAAGCTACATGCACATCATTAACAAAAGAAATACAATAGTAAATATTCATTCATTCACTCAATCGTATTTATTGAGCGCTTACTGTGTGCAGAGCACTGGACTAAGTGCTTGGGAAGTCCAAGTCGGCAACATCTAGAGACGGTCCCTGCCCAACAAGGGGCTCACAGTCTAGAAGGGGGAGACGGACAGCAAAACAAAACATATAGACAGGTGTCAAAACCGTCAGAACAAATCAATCAATCAATCAATCGTATTTATTGAGCGCTTACTGTGTGCAGAGCACTGTACTAAGCGCTTGGGAAGTACAAGTTGGCAACATATAGAGACAGTCCCTACCCAACAGTGGGCTCACAGTCTAGAAGGGGGAGACAGACAACAAAACAGAACATGTAGACGGGTGTCAAAACCTTCAGAACAAATGGAATTAAAGCTACGTGCACATCATTAACAAAAGAAATACAATAGTAAATATTCATTCATTCAGTCGTATTTATTGAGCGCTTACTGTGTGCAGAGCACTGGACTAAGCCCTTGGGAAGTCCAAGTTGGCAACATCTAGGGACGGTCCCTACCCAACAACGGGCTCACGGTCTAGAAGGGGGGTTCACGGTCTAAGAAGGAGGGAGGACAGGGATTGACTCCCCATTTTGCAGGCGAGGGAACTGAGGACCGGGAAATCAATCAATCAATCAATCAATCGTATTTATTGAGCCCTTACTGTGTGCAGAGCACTGGACTAAGCGCTTGGGAAGTCCAAGTTGGCAACATATAGAGACAGTCCCTACCCAACAGTGGGCTCACAGTCTAAAAGGGGGGAGACAAAGAACAAAACCAAACATACTAACAAAATAAAATAAATAGAATAGGGAAAGGGAAATGACCCGCCGGAGGTCACGCGGCGGGCAAGCGACGAAGCCGGGATTCGAACCCAGGTCCCCTGACGGCCAGGCTCTTTCCACCAGGCCGCCCCGCTTCTTGCCCACTGGCTTTTCCTTTCCATCCTGGGGCCGCTTCAGAAAGAGTTACCCAAAGCGGGTGGGAGGAAGGGCTATTTTGAGGATGGGGGTTTTAGATTACGCCCTCCTGAAGAAGCAGCTCCCTTAGTATTCCAAAAATTCCCCGGAAATATTGGTGGGATGTGGGTGGGGAAGGGACAGGGAACGGTCCTCTGGACGGAGGGGGTTGGGAAGGGGCAGCTGGGCAGGGATTGTCTCTCTTTAATGGTGAATTGTACTTTCCAGGCGCTCAGTACAGGGGCTGTGCACACAGTAAGCGCTCAATAAGTGCAGAGAAGCAGCGTGGCTCAGTGGAAAGAGCCCGGGCTTTGGAGTCAGAGGTCATGGGTTCAAATCCCGGCTCCGCCAGTTGTCAGCTGGGTGACTTTGGGCAAGTCACTTCACTGGTTTTGTTGTCTGTCTCCCCCTTTTAGACTGTGAGCCCACTGTTGGGTAGGGACCGTCTCTAGATGTTGCCAATTTGGACTTCCCAAGCGCTTAGTACAGTGCTCTGCACACAGTAAGCGCTCAGTAAATTGGTTCCCGTCCCCTTCTAGACTGTGAGCCCACTGTTGGGTAGGGACCGTCTCTATATGTTGCCAACTTGGACTTCCCAAGCGCTTAGTAGAGTGCTCTGCACACAGTAAGTGCTCAATAAATACAATTGATTGATTGATTGATTCTCTGGGCCTCAGTTCCCTCATCTGGAAAATGGGGATGAGTCAATCAATCAATCAGTCGCATTTATTGAGTGCTTACAGTGTACAGAGCACTGTACTAAGCGCTTGGGAAGTCCAAGTTGGCAACATATAGAGACGGTCCCTACCCAACAGCGGGCTCACAGTCTAGAAGGGGGAGACAGAGAACAAACCAAACATATTAACAAAATAAAATAAATAGAATAGACATGTACAAGTAAAATAAATAAATAAATAGAGTAATAAATCCGTACAAGCATATATACAGGTGCTGTGGGGAAGGGAAGGAGGGAAGGCGGGGGGATGAAGACGGGGAGGAGGGGATGAAGACTGTGAGCCCCCCCGGGGGACAACCCCATCACCTTGTAACCTCCCCAGCGCTTAGAACAGTACTTTGCACATAGTAAGCGCTTAATAAATGCCATTAAAGAAAATAAATAAGTACGATTGAATGAATGAATGACTCTCTCATTCACTCATTCATTCAGTCGTATTTATTGAGTGCTTACTGTGTGCAGAGCACTGTACTAAGCGCTTGGGAAGTACAAGTCGGCAACATATAGAGACGGTCCCTACCCAACAACGGGCTCACCGTCTAGAAGGGGGAGACGGACAACAAAACCTGTTTTGCTTTGTTTTATTATGCTTAATAAGTGTGGTTGAGTGAACAATCCATTCAGATAATAATAATGATGGTACTTGTTAAGCACTTACTTTGTGCCAAGCGCTGTTTTTTTTTTGTTTTTTTTATAATGGCATTTATTAAGCGCTTACTACGTGCAAAGCACTGTTCTAAGCGCCAGGGGGATACAAGGTAATCAGGTTGTCCCACGTGGGGCTCACAGTCTTAATCCCCATTTTACAGATGAGGCAACTGAGGCAGCGCGGCCTAGGAGCACTGGGAGTCGGGAGTCCCTCGTTCTTAATCCCTGCCCTGACACTTGCCTGCAGTATGACCTTGGGCCAGTCATTTCCTTTTTTTCTTTTTTTAGTGGCATTTGTTAAGCACTCAGTATGAGTTGATCACTATTTTAAGTGCTTTGCACATAGTAAGCGCTTAATAAATGCCATTATTATTATTATTAAGTGCTGGGGTACACTGGAGTTTGTTGTGGGCTGGTAATGTGTCTGTTATACTGTCCTCTCCCAACGCTGTTATTATTATTAATATTACTATTATTATTATTACTGTGGGGAAGGGACCACGGTTGTCAGGCCGAAGAGGTTGAAGAACACTTACTGTGTGCAGAGCTCTGTATTAAGCACTTGGGAGAGTTGAAAACAACGGAATTGGCGGGGTACGGTCCCTTCCCACCGTGCTTAATAACCTATTATGATTATTATTACTATTATTATTTCTGGGGAAAAGGGGGCCACAGGTGGGGCGCGGGGGAGCCCCGTACTAAGCACTTGGGTGATAGACACAGAATTGATAGGCACGTTCCTTGCCCTCGTCGCTTAACAAATACTCATTATTATTATTACTATTAATATTATTATTATTGTTGTTATTACTGAGGGCAAGGAGCCCCCGGGATGGAGGGTTGGAGAGGTCTAAAGGATCCGAGCAAGAAATGGAGCATGAATTCAGACAAAAGATCAGTTTGGCCTGAGCTTCACTGAGCCGTCCGGGCGTTTGACCGGGAACCAGTTCTCCTCGGACTGAATCACCGCCAATTCCCATCAATACCAATTACAGCCTTGCTAATTAAAAAACCGGCCTTCCCAAAGGGCATCTTTTTTAAAAATTCATTCAATCAATTGTATTTATCAAGCACTTACTATTATTATTATTATTACTGAGGTATTTGTTAAGCGCTTACTACTACTACTACTAATAATAACGATGGCACTTATTAAGAGCTTACTATGTGCAAAGCACTGTAAAAAACCGGCCTTCCCAAAGGGCATCTTTTTTAAAAATTCATTCAATCAATTGTATTTATCAAGTACTTACTATTATTATTATTATTATTACTGAGGTATTTGTTAAGCGCTTACTACTACTAATAATAATAATGATGGCACTTATTAAGAGCTTACTATGTGCAAAGCACTGTAAAAAACTGGCCTTCCCAAAGGGCATCTTTTTTAAAAATTCATTCAATCAATTGTATTTATCAAGCACTTACTATTATTATTATTATTACTGAGGTATTTGTTAAGCGCTTACTACTACTACTACTAATAATGATGGCACTTATTAAGAGCTTACTATGTGCAAAGCACTGTTCTAAGCGCTGGAATAATGATGATGGCATTTATTAAGAGCTTACTATGTGCAAAGCACCGTTCTAAGCACTGGGGAGGGTACAAGGTGATCAGGTTGTCCCCCGGGGGGCTCACAGTCTTCACCCCCATTTTCCAGATGAGGTCACTGAGGCCCAGAGAAGTGAGGTGACTTGCCCAACGTCACCCAAATGACAATTGGCAGAGCCGGGATTTGAACCCATGACCTCTGACTCTGAAGCCCAGGCTCTTTCCAATCAATCCATCAATCAATCGTATTTATTGAGCGCTTACTGTGTGCAGAGCACTGTACTAAGCGCTTGGGAAATCCAAGTTGGCAACATATAGAGACAGTCCCTACCCAACAGTGGGCTCACAGTCTAAAAGGGGGAGACAGAGAACAAAACCAAACATACTAACAAAATAAAATAAAATAAAATAAAACATACTAACAAAATAAAACATACTAACAAAATAAAATAAAATAAAATAAAACATACTAACAAAATAAAACATACTAACAAAATAAAATAAAACGCTGCTTCTCCATGCGCTTACTATGTGCCGAGCACTGTTTTAAGCGCCGGGGAGGATACAAGGTAATCAGGTTGTTCCACGTAGGGCTCTCAGTCTTCATCCCCATTTGACAGATGAGGTAACTGAGGCACAGGGAATAATAATAATGATGGTATTTGATAAGCGCTTACTATGTGCCGAGCACCATTCTAAGCTCCGGGGGAGATACAAGGTCATTGGGTTGTCCCACGTGGGGCTCAAAGTCTTCATCCCCACTTGACAGATGAGGTAACTGAGGCACAGGGAATAATAATAATGATGGTATTTGATAAGCACTTACTAAGTGGCGAGCACTGTTATAAGCGCCGGGGGAGATACGAGGTCATCGGGTTGTCCCATGTGGGGCTCATTCATTGGAGGAGCTGCTGTGGCTCAGTGGAAAGAGCCCGGGCTTTGGAGTCAGAGGTCATGGGTTCAAATCCCAGCTCTGCCAACTGTCAGCTGTGTGACTTTGGGCAAGTCACTTCACTTCTCTGGGCCTCAGTTACCTCATCTGTCAAATGGGGATTAAAATTGTGAGCCCCCCCGTGGGACAACCTGATCACCTTGTAACCTCCCCAGCGCTTAGAACAGTGCTTTGCACGTAGTAAGCGCTTAACAAATACCGACATTATTATTATTATTATTATTCCCACTTGACAGATGAGGGAACTGAGGCCCAGAGAGGTTAAGTGGCTCGCCAAAGGTCACACAGCAGAAAAGCGGAGGAGCCGGGATTAGAGCTCACGTCCTCGGACTCCCAAGCCCGGGCTCTCGCCACTAAGCCACGCTGCTCGTGTGCCGAGCACTGTACTGAGCGACTGGGAAAGTACAATCCCACCTTAAGGAGTGACAATCCCTCTTTATGTACAGAGCATGGAGTCACTCTGCTAACACCTGTTATCCGTTCCAATCCCTGGACCTTTTGGGAGACATCTTTTGAGAAGTGGCCCAGCAGAAAGAGCCCGGGCCCGAGAGTCAGAAGGACCTGGGTTCTAATCCCGGCTCTGCCCCTTGTCCGCGGTGTGACCTTGGACAAATCACTTCCCTTCTCTGGGCCTCGGTTCCCTCACCTGTCAAATGGGGATCAAGACTGTGAGGTGTGGAGGCAGGGACCGTGTCCAACCGGATGATCTTTTATTTACCCCAGCGCTTAGCACAGTGCCTGGCGTATAGCGCATAACAAATACCACAATTATTATTATTATGAAAGGGGTGCGAGCCCCCTTACCCCACTCTTCTTTCTCTTCTTTATTCTGCCTTTAAAAATAGTATTGGGTTTTGGGGGGGTTTTGTTGGTTTGCTTGCCGCCCTGAGGAAGAGTAGGCTTAGAGCACGGACCTGACACAGAACAGTTGGGATTTGGTTAATCGGCTTAGAAATACATTAATCGGAGGATCAGATGCTGTCGACAGTGCCCAGCCTCACCCTCACCCCTGCCCCGCCACCGACATCGCCTCTCTTCTTCTTCCCGTTGGCCCCTGTCTCCTCTTCCTCCATCCCCTCCTCTTACTCCTTCTCTACCTCCTCCTGTTCCTCCCCTTTCTCCTCCGTCTCCTCTTTGTCCCCTTCTCCTCTTTCTTCTCCTCCATCTCCCCTTTCTCCCTCTCCTTCTCCATCTCCTTCTCTTCCTCCCCTTTCCCCTTCTCCTCCTCCCCTTTTCCCCCTTTCTCCTTCTCCACCTGTTCCTCCATCTCCTTCTCTCTCTCTCCTTTCTCCTCCTCCTCTTCTTTCTCCTCTTTCCCCTCCGTCTCCTCTTTCTTCTCCTTCTCCTCCTTCTCCTCTTCTTTCTCCCCTTTCTCTTCCTCTTCTTTCTCCTCCATCTCCTCTTTCTTCTCCTCCTCCCCTTTCTCCATCTCCTCCTCCATCTCCTCCTCCTCTTTCTCCCCTTTCCCCTACTCCTCTTTTCTCCCTTTCCCCTACTCCACCTCCTCCCTTTTTTCCTCCTCCTCTTTTCCCCTTTTCCCCCTTTCTCCTTCTCCATCACCTTCTCCATCTCCTTTATCTTCTTTATCGTTCTCTCCATCTCTTCTTTCTTCTCCTCCATCTCCCCTTTCTCCATCTCCTCCTCTCTCTCCCTTTTTCCCTTCTCCTCCTCTTTTCCCCCTTGCCCTCTTCCTCCTCCTCCACCTCCTCCTCCATCTCGTCTTTTCTCCCTTTTCTCTTCCTTCTCCCCCATCTCCCCTTTCTCCATCTCCTCCTCCTCCTCTTCCTCCCCTTTCCCCTTCTCCTCCTCTTTTTCCCCCTTTCCCCTTCCTCCTTCTCCACCTCCTCCTCCATCTCCTCTTTTCTCCCTTTTCTCCTCCATCTCCCCCTTCTCTTCCTTCTCCTCCATCTCCCTTCTCCATCTCCTCCTCCTCCTCCTCTCTATCCCCTTTCCCCTTCTCCTCCTCTTTTTCCCCTTCCTCCTCCTCTTTCTCCACCTCCTCCTCTTTATTCCTTCTCCTCCTCTTCTTCTCCCTCTCCTGTCTCCTCCTCCATTTCCTCCTCTTCCTCTCTCTCCCCTTTTTCCTCCTCCTCTTTTTCCCCTTTCTCCTCCTCCGTCTCCCCTTTCTCCATCTCCTCCTCTTTCTCCCCTTTCCCCTTCTCCTCTTCTTTCTCCTCGTTCTTCTCCTTCTCTTTCGTATCTTTCTTCTCCATCTCCCCTTTCTCCTTCTCCAACTCCCCTTTCTCCATCTTCTCCTCTTTCTCCCTTCCCCTTCTCCTCCTCTTTCTTCCCTTCCCCCTTCTCCTTTTTTCCCACTTTTTCTCCTTCCTCCTTCTCCTTCTCCCATCTCCTCTTTCTCCTCCTTCTCCTCGTCTCTTCTTTTTCTCCTCCTTCTCTTCTTTTTCTCCTCCTCCTCCCCCTTTCTCCTCCTCCTCTCTTTCACCCTTTCCCCTTTCTCCTTCTCCACCTCCTCCTCTTTCTCCTCTTTTTCCTCCTCCTCCTTTCTCCTCTTCTCCTTTCTTCTCTTTCTCCTCCTTCTCCTTCCCCTCTGTCTCCTCCTCTTTCTCTTCTTCTCCTTTCTTCTCTTTCTCCTTTCCCTCTGTCTCCTCCTCCATTTCCTCCTCCTCCTCCCCCCTTCTCCTCCTCCTCCTCTTTCTCCCCTTTTCTCCTCCTCTCTTTCTCCTCCATCTCCTCTTTCTTCCCCTTCTCCTCTTTCTTCTCCTCCATCTCCCCTTTCTCCCTCTCCTTCTCCATTTATTGAGCGCTTACTGTGTGTGGAGCATTGTACTGAGCTCTCATAAAAGTGCTTAGTAGTAATAATAATGAATGTATTTCTTAAGCACTTACTATGTGCGAAGCACTGTTCTAAGCACTGGGGTAGATACGAGGTCATCAGGTTGTCCCACGTGGGGCTCAAAGTCTTAAGTCACTGCTCTCTTCTGAGCGCTTTGTACAGTACAAGTTAGTACAGTTCTGAGCTCTTAGTACAGGGCTTTGCACACGGTAAGAAGCAGTATGGCTTAGTGGAAAGAGCTCGGGCTCTGGAGTCGGAAGTCGTGGGTTCTAATCCCGGCTCTGCCACTTGTCAGCTGTGTGACTTTGGGCAAGTCACTTAACTTTTCTGGGCCTCAGTTCCCCCAAATGTGAAATGGGGATTAAGACCGTGAGCCCCACATGGGACAGACACAGTGTCCACCAGATTTTACTAAGAGTGCTTACTTACTAAGCGCTTACTGTACTGAGCGCTTAGTCCAGTGCTCTGCACACAGTAAGCACTCAATAAATACGATTGAATGAATTGAATGAATTTGCTTGTATCCACTCCAACACTTAATATAGTGCCCGGCACATAGTAAGCGCTTAACAAATACCGTCATTATTATTCATAATTATAACCGTGTATTTTATGGTATAATTAGAATTAATAATATTTATGGTGATTTAATTATTGTTAGTATTATGCCATGCGGCTTCCCATGTGGGCAGGGAACGTGTCGACCAACTCTGTTGTTTTGCCTTCTCCCAAGCGCCCTGTACAGTGCTCCGCACACGGTCAGCGCTCAATCCCAGCTCCTCCAGTTGTCAGCTGTGTGACTTGGGGCCAGTCACTTCACTTCTCTGGGCCTCAGTTCCCTCATCTGGAAAATGGGGATGAAGCCCGTGAGCCCCCCGGGGGACAACCTGATCGCCTTGTAACCCCCCCAAAGCTTAGAACAGTGCTTTTCACGTAGTAAGCGCTTAATAAATGCCATTATTATCATTATTATTATTATTATTATTGTTAATAAATACCACTGATTGATGGATTGATTGATCGACTATAAGCAGGCCGGATTTTTCCCCCATCCCCCGGCAGGGGGCGCTGGTGCCATTACTTTCCCGGTGACGGGGCTCCCTCTGGTGGACAGAGCGTGCAACAGCCGCAGCCACCGCAAGCAGTTCATTCATTCATTCATTCAATGGTATTTATTGAGCGCTTACTGCGTGCAGAGCACTGTACTAAGCGCTTGGGAAGTCCAAGTTGGCAACATATACAGACGGACCCTACCCAACAGCGGGCTCACAGTCCAGAAGGGGAGGACGGACGAGAAAACAAAACATGGAGACAGGTGTCAAACCCGTGCTGAGCACTTACCACCGCACTATGGATGAGACAAAATAATAATTCATACTGATGATATTTGTTAAGCGCTTACTATGTGCCAAGCGCCGTTCTAAGCGCTGAGGGACAAGGTAATCAGGTAGTCCCACGTGGGGCGTGCGGTCTTCACCCCCATTTTCCAGATGAGGGAACTGAGGCCCAGAGAAGTGAAGGGACTTGAAGTGACTCCGCCCAAGGTCATCCAGCAGACCAGCGGCGGAGTCAGGATTAGAACCCACGACCTTCTGACTCCCAGAATTCCCTGTGTACTACGCCAGGCTGCTTCTCCTGATGGAGAAGCAGTGTGGCCTGGGAATCAGAAGGGCCTGGGTTCATTCATTCATTTATTGAGCGCTTACTGTGTGCAGAGCACTGGACTAAGCGCTTGGGAAGTCCAAGTTGGCAACATCTAGAGACGGTCCCTACCCGACAGTGGGCTCACGGTCTAGAAGGGGGAGGCAGAGAACAAAACCAAACATACTAACAAAATAATACGTTCATCCCGGCTCCGACCCAGGTCTGCTGGGTGACCTTGGACAAGTCACTTCACTTCTCTGGGCCTCGGTTCCCTCATCTGGAAAATGGGGATGAAGTCCTGGAGCCCCATGTGGGGCAGGGACTGTATCCAACCCGATTAGCTTGTATCAACCCTAGCAACTCGAACAGCGCTTGGCACATAGTAAGTGCTTAACAAATACCATCATTATTATTCTAATCCCGGCCCTGCCACGCAATAATAATAATAATAATAATAATGATAATGGCAATTATTCATCATCATCATCATCATCAATCGTATTTATTGAGCGCTTACTATGTGCAGAGCACTGTACTAAGCGCTTGGGAAGTACAAATTGGCAACATATAGAGACAGTCCCTCCCCAACAGTGGGCTCACAGTCTAAAAGGGGTAGACAGAGAACAAAACCAAACATACTAACAAAATAAAATAAATAGAATAGATATGTACAAATAAATTAAATAAATAAATAGAGAAAAAAAATTTGTACAAACATATATACATATATACAGGTGCTGTGGGGAAGGGAGGGAGGTAAGATGTGGGGATGGAGAGGGGGATGAGGGGGAGAGGAAGGAAGGGGCTCAGTCTGGGAAGGCCTACTGGAGGAGGTGAGCTCTCAGCAGGGCCTTGAAGGGAGGAAGAGAGCTAGTTTGGCGGATGGGCAGAGGGATTGGGGGCATTCCAGGCCAGGGGGATGACGTGGGCCGGGGGTCGATGGCGGGACAGGCGAGAGCGAGGTACGGGGAGGAGATTAGTGGCGGAGGAGCGGAGGGTGCGGGCTGGGCTGGAGAAGGAGAGAAGGGAGGTGAGGGAGGAGGGGGCGAGGGGATGGATGGACAGCCTGGAAGCCCAGGGTGAGGAGTTTCTGCCTGATGCGCAGATTGATTGGTAGCCACTGGAGATTTTTGAGGAGGGGAGTGATATGCCCAGAGCGTTTCTGGACAAAGATGATCCGGGCAGCAGCATGAAGTATGGATTGAAGTGGAGAGAGACACGAGGATGGGAGATCAGAGAGAAGGCTGACGCAGTAGTCCAGACGGGATAGGATGAGAGCTTGAATGAGCAGGGGAGCGGTTGGGATGGAGAGGAAAGGGCGGATCTTGGCGATGTTGCGGAGCTGAGACCGGCAGGTTTTGGTGACGGCTTGGATGTGAGGGGTGAATGAGAGAGCGGAGTCGAGGATGTCACCGAGGGTGCGGGCTTGGGAGACGGGAAGGATGGTAGTGCCGTCAACGGAGATGGGAAAGTCAGGAAGAGGGTAAGGTTTGGGAGGGAAGACAAGGAGTTCAGTCTTCGACATGTTGAGCTTTAGGTGGCGGGCGGACATCCAGATGGAGATGTCCTGAAGGCAGGAGGAGATGCGAGCCTGGAGGGAGGGAGGGGGAGAGAGCAGGGGCAGAGATGGAGATCTGGGTGTCATCAGCGTAGAGATGATAGTTGAAGCTGTTTTCCCCCAGGGGGTCCTTGTTAGTTTGGAATCCTGATAGGGTACATGAATGGCCTCTTTACTCTTATCTCCCAGGGTACTTAATACATTGCCAAGTGTCAAAAGTCCACAGTTGATAGAAATTCCTTCTTTGTTGCTCTCTCCTGTTCATTTTAATCTCTCTGATCCTGGAAGTCGCTTACTATATGCAAAGCACCGTTCTAAGCGCTGGGGAGGTTACAAGGTGATCAGGTTGTCCCACGGGGGGGCTCACAGTCTTAATCCCCATTTTCCAGATGAGGGAACTGAGGCCCAGAGAAGTGAAGTGACTTGCCTGCTGTGTCTGCTGTGTGACCTTGGGCAAGTCACTTCACTTGTCTGGGCCTCAGTCCCCTCATCTTAGAGAAGCAGCGTGACTCAGAGGAAAGAGCCCGGGCTTGGGAGTCAGAGGTCATGGGTTCTAATCCTGGCTCCACCACTTGTCAGCTGTGGGACTTTGGGCAAGTCACTTCACTTCTCTGGGCCTCAGTTCCCTCATCTGTAAAATGGGGATGAAGACTGTGAGACCCCGTGGGACACCCTGATCACCTTGTAACCTCCCCAGCGCTTAGAACAGTGCTTAGCACATAGTAAGTGCTTAATAAATGCCATTATTATTATTATTATTCTCTGGGCCTCGGTTACCTCATCTGTAAAATGGGGACAACCTGTTCACCTTGTAACCTCCCCAGTGCTTAGAACAGTGCTTGGCACATAGCAAGCACTTAATAAATGCCATTATTATTATTATTATTATTGTTATTCTCTGGGCCTCAGTTGCCTCATCTGTCAAATGGGGATGAAGACTGTGAGCCCCCCCGTGGGACAACCCGTTCACCTTGTAACCTCCCCAGCGCTTAGAACAGTGCTGGGCACATAGGGAAGCAGCGTGGCCCAGTGGAAAGAGCCCGGGCTTTGGAGTCAGAGGTCATGGGTTCCAATCCCGGCCCCTCCACTTGTCAGCTGGGTGGCTTTGGGCAAGTCACTTCACTTCTCTGGGCCTCAGTTCCCTCATCTGTAAAATGGGGATTAAAACTGTGAGCCCCCTGTGGGACAACCTGATCACCTTGTAACCTCCCCAGCGCTTAGAAAAGTGCTTTGCGCATAGTAAGCACTTAACAAATACCGACATTATTATTATTATTATTAATCAATAATAATCAAAATTAGGGGAAGCAGCGTGGCTCAGTGGAAAGAGCCCGGGCTTTGGAGTCAGAGGTCATGGGTTCTAAATCCCGGCTCCGCCACTTGTCAGCTGGGTGACTCTGGGCAAGTCACTTCACTTCTCTGGGCCTCAGTTCCCTCATCTGGAAAATGGGGATGAAGTCTGTGAGCCCCACGGGGGACAACCTCATCACCTTGTATCCTCCCCAGTGCTTAGAACAGTGCTTGGCATATAGTAAGTGCTTAACAAATGCCACCATTATTTTTATTATTATTATTAATCAATAATAATCAAAATTAGGGGAAGCAGCGTGGCTCAGTGGAAAGAGCCCGGGCTTTGGAGTTAGAGGTCACGGGTTCAAATCCCGGCTCCGCCACTTCATCATCAGTCGTGTTTATTGAGTTCTTACTATGCGCAGAGCAACTTGTCAGCTGGGTGGCTTTGGGCAAGTCACTTCACTTCTCTGGGCCTCAGTTCCCTCACCTGGAAAATGGGGAGGAAGTCTGTGAGCCCCCCGGGGGACAACCTGATCACCTTGTATCCTCCCCAGTGCTTAGAACAGTGCTTTGGACATAGTAAGTGCTTAACAAATGCCATCATCATCATTATTATTATTATTATTAATCAATAATAATCAAAATTAGGGGAAGCAGCGTGGCTCAGTGGAAAGAGCCCGGGCTTTGAAGTCAGAGGTCACGGGTTCAAATCCCGGCTCCGCCACTTGTCAGCTTTGGGCAAGTCACTTCACTTCTCTGGGCCTCAGTTCCCTCACCTGGAAAATGGGGAGGAAGTCTGTGAGCCCCCCGGGGGACAACCTGATCGCCTTGTATCCTCCCCAGTGCTTAGAACGGTGCTTTGGACATAGTAAGCGCTTAACAAATGCCATCATCATTATTATTATTATTAATCAATAATAATCAAAATTAGGGGAAGCAGCGTGGCTCAGTGGAAAGAGCCCGGGCTTGGGAGTCAGAGGTCACGGGTTCAAATCCCGGCTCCGCCACTTCATCATCAGTCGTGTTTATGGAGCGCTTACTATGCGCAGAGCAACTTGTCAGCTGGGTGGCTTTGGGCAAGTCACTTCACTTCTCTGGGCCTCAGTTCCCTCATCTGGAAAATGGGGATGAAGTCTGTGAGCCCCCCGGGGGACAACCTGATCGCCTTGTATCCTCCCCAGTGCTTAGAACGGTGCTTTGGACATAGTAAGCGCTTAACAAATGCCATTATTATTATTATTATTATTATTATTATTAATCAATAATAATCAAAATTAGGGGAAGCAGCGTGGCTCAGCGGAAAGAGCCCGGGCTTTGGAGTCAGAGGTCACGGGTTCAAATCCCGGCTCCGCCACTTGTCAGCTTTGGGCAAGTCACTTCACTTCTCTGGGCCTCAGTTCCCTCACCTGGAAAACGGGGAGGAAGTCTGGGAGCCCCCCGTGGGACAACCTCATCACCTTGTATCCTCCCCAGCGCTTAGAACGGTGCTTTGGACATAGTAAGTGCTTAACAAATGCCATCATCATCATTATTATTATTATTATTAATCAATAATAACCAAAATTAGGGGAAGCAGCGTGGCTCAGCGGAAAGAGCCCGGGCTTTGGAGTCAGAGGTCACGGGTTCAAATCCCGGCTCCGCCACTTGTCAGCTTTGGGCAAGTCACTTCACTTCTCTGGGCCTCAGTTCCCTCATCTGTCAAATGGGGATGAAGTCTGGGAGCCCCCTGGGGGACAACCTCATCACCTTGTATCCTCCCCAGCGCTTAGAACGGTGCTTTGGACATAGTAAGGGCTTACCAAATGCCATCATCATTATTATGACGATGATCAATGCTGTTGTTATTAGCGCGGATCTACGCTAGCGCTGGGCATGTACTAAGCGCCTACTGGGCACTGTAATGATGGTTTTTCTTGTGGCCCTCAGGTCTGACCACGTCGCTGGAGGTGTCGGAGAGCCCCGGCAGCGTGCAGGTGGCCCGAGGTCAGACGGCCACCCTGCCCTGCTCCTTCTCCACCAGCGCGGCCCTCCTCAACCTCAACGTCATCTGGTTGGTCATCCCCCTGGCCGACGCCAACCAGCCCGAGCAGGTGCGGGGGATGCGGGGGGATCAATATTAATAATAATAACGGCATTTATGAAGCGCTTACTACGTGCCAAGCGCTGTTCTAAGCGCTGGGGAGCTTACAGAGGTGATCAGGTTGTCCCACCGGGAGCTCACAGTCTTCATCCCCATTTGACAGATAATAAATAATAATGGCATTTGTTAAGCGCTTACTATATGCAGAGCACTGTCTAAGCGCAGATGAGGGAACTGAGGCCCAGAGAAGTGAAGTGACTTGCCCAAAGCCACCCAGCTGACAAGTGGCGGAGCCGGGATCAATAAGAATAATAATGACGGCGTTTATTAAGCGCTTACTACGTGCCAAGCACTGTTCTAAGCGCCGGGGAGGTTACAAAGGTGATCAGGTTGTCCCACCGGGAGTTCACAGTCTTCATCCCCATTTGACAGATAATAAATAATAACGGCATTTGTTAAGCGCTTACTACGTGCAGAGCACTGTTCTAAGCGCAGATGAGGGAACTGAGGCACAGAGAAGTGAAGTGGCTGGCCCAAAGCCACCCAGCTGACAAGTGCCGGAGCCGGGATCAATAAGAATGATAATGACGGCATTTATTAAGCGCTTACTACGTGCCAAGCACTGTTCTAAGCGCTGGGGAGCTTACAAAGGTGATCAGGTTGGCCCCCGGGGGGGCTCACAGTCTTCATCCCCATTTGACAGATAATAAATAATAACGGCATTTGTTAAGCGCTTACTATGTGCAGAGCACTGTTCTAAGCGCAGATGAGGGAACTGAGGCACAGAGAAGTGAAGTGACTGGCCCAAAGCCACCCAGCTGACAAGTGGCGGAGCTGGGATTTGAACCCGTGACCTCTGACTCCAAAGCCCGGGCTCTTTCCGCTGCACCACGCTGCTTCCCCGTGGAATAATAATAATAATAATTGAATAATAATAATAAATGCCATTATTATTAGTAGTATTATCAATCCATCCATCCATCAATCAATCAATCGTATTTATTGAGCGCTTCCTGTGTGCAGAGCACTGGACCAAGCACTTGGGTTGGCAACATCTACCCAACAGTGGGCTCCCAGTTGGCATCCCTCGGCCTCCCCCCTCTACCCGTCCGTCCTCCCGTTGGGGCGTCAAAACCATCCACCGGCTTGTCGGCTTCGAGGCTCCCCAGCCGTCAGCGTCGGCTTCAAGGCCCCCCGCCCTCTGACCTCTCCCGCCGTTCCCCAGCTTCAATTTAGTAACGAAAATCATGGCACTGGTGAAGTGCCGACTAGGAGAGGCAGCGTGGCTAAGTGGAGAGAACCCAGAGGTCACGGGTTCAAATCCCGGCGCCGCCAGTGGCCGGCTGTGTGACTTCGGGCAGGTCACTTCACTTCTCTGGGCCTCAGTTCCCTCAACTGGAAAATGGGGATGAAGACCGGGAGCCTCCCCCCACCGTGGGACAACCTGATTTTCAATAAATACGCTTGAGTGAATGAATGAATGAATTCAGTCGTATTTATTGAGCGCTTGCTGTGTGCAGAGCACTGGACTAAGCGCTTAGGGAAGTCCAAGTTGGGAACATCTAGAGACGGGCCCTACCCGACAGCGGGCTCACGGTCTAGAAGGGGGAGACGGACAACAAACCAAAACATTCATTCATTCATTCAGTCGTATTTATTGAGCGCTTACTATGTGCAGAGCACTGGACTAAGCGCTTGGGAAGTACAAGTCGGCAACATATAGAGATGGTCCCTACCCAACAGCGACTGTGAGTCCCACGTGGGACAACCTGATCACCTTGCATCCTCCCCAGTGCTCAGAACAGTGCTTGGCACGTAGTAAGCGCTTAACAAATACCAAAACTATTATTATCGTTATGAATGAATGAATCAATCAATCAATCATATTTATTGAGCGCTTACTGTGTGCAGAGCACTGTACTAAGCGCTTGGGAAGTACAAGTTGGCAACTTCTAGAGACAGTCCCTACCCCACAGTGGGCTCACAGTCTAAAAGGGGGAGGCAGAGAATGAATGACCGAGAAGCAGCGTGGCTCAGTGGAAAGAGCCCAGGCTTTGGAGTCTGAGGTCACGGGTTCAAATCCTGGCTCCGCCACTTCATCATCATCATCATCAATCGTGTTTATTGAGCGCTTACTATGTGCAGAGCACTGGACTAAGCGCTTGGGAAGTACAAATTGGCAACCTCTAGAGACAGTCCCTCCCCAACAGTGGGCTCACAGTCTAAAAGGGGGAGACAGAGAACAAAACCAAACATACTAACAAAATAACTTCATCATCATCATCAATCGTATTCATTGAGCGCTTACTATGTGCAGAGCACTGGACTAAGCGCTTGGGAAGTACAAATTGGCAACACAGAGAGACAGTCCCTCCCCAACAGTGGGCTCACAGTCTAAAAGGGGGAGACAGAGAACAAACCCAAACATACTAACAAAATAACTTCATCATCATCATCAGTCGTATTCATTGAGCGCTTACGATGTGCAGAGCACTGGACTAAGCGCTTGGGAAGTACAAATTGGCAACACAGAGAGACAGTCCCTCCCCAACAGTGGGCTCACAGTCTAAAAGGGGGAGACAGAGAACAAAACCAAACATACTAACAAAATAACTTCATCATCATCATCAATCGTATTCATTGAGCGCTTACTATGTGCAGAGCACTGGACTAAGCGCTTGGGAAGTACAAATTGGCAACATCTAGAGACAGTCCCTCCCCAACAGTGGGCTCACAGTCTGAAAGGGGGAGACAGAGAACAAACCCAAACATACTAACAAAATAACTTCATCATCATCATCAGTCGTATTCATTGAGCGCTTACGATGTGCAGAGCACTGGACTAAGCGCTTGGGAAGTACAAATTGGCAACATAGAGAGACAGTCCCTACCCAACATTGGGCTCACAGTCTAAAAGACTTGTCAGCCGGGTGGCTTCGGGCAAGCCGCTTCACTTCTCTGGGCCCCAGCGACCTCATCTGGGAAATGGGGATGAAGACTGTGAGCCCCTCGTGGGACAACCTGATCACCTTGTAACTTCCCCAGCGCTTAGAACAGTGCTGGGCACATAGTAAGCGCTTAATAAATGCCATTATTATGATTATTATTATGGTTATTCTCTAAGAATTGGTGTCGGCCGAGCGCGGAGGCGGCCGGCTTCCGATTTTCCCGGAGGCCTCCAGGGCCCGCAGGGTTGACGCGACCGTCCGCTTCCAGGTGATCCTGTACCAGGGCGGGAAGACCTTCGACGGCGCCCCCCAGTTCAACGGGAGGGTGGGGTTCGCGGGCACCATGCCCACCACCAACGCCTCCATCTTCATCAACGACACCCGCCTGTCGGACACGGGGACCTACCAGTGCCTCGTCAACAACCTGCCGGACCGCGGGGGCAGGAACATCGGCGTCACCGGCCTCACCGTCCTAGGTGGGTCATTCGCTCCTATCTATTGAGCGCCGGCCGGGGGCAGGGCACGGGACTCAGCGCTCGGAGAGTCCGACCGGGCGGTCTCCCCGTCGTTATTCATACATCTCCCATTCTCTTCATTTATTTTGATAGCATTGACGCCCATCTACTTGTTTTATTTTGTTGTCTGTCCTTCTATTCATTCAGTCGTATTTATTGAGCGCTTACTGTGTGCAGAGCACTGGACTGAGCAGTTGGGAAGTCCTTCTAGACTGTGAGCCCGTTGTTGGGCAGGGATTGTCTCTGCCTGTTACCGAATTGGACTTTCCAAGCGCTTAGTACAGCGCCCTGCACACAGTAAGCGCTCAATAAATGTGAATGAATGAATGAACTTAACCTCCCTGCGCCTCAGTCTCCCCGTTGTTATGTATATATCTCCAATTCTCTTCATTTATTTTGATAGTATTGACGCCCGTCTACTTGTTTTATTTTGTTGTCTGTCCTTCTATTCATTCAGTCGTATTTATTGAGCGCTTACTGTGTGCAGAGCACTGGACTGAGCAGTTGGGAAGTCCTTCTAGAGTGTGAGCCTGTTGTTGGGTTGATTTATTGAGCGCTTACTGTGTGCAGAGCACTGGACTAAGCGGTTGGGAAGTCCTTCTAGACTGTGAGCCCGTTGTTGGGCAGGGATTGTCTCTGCCTGTTACCGAATTGGACTTTCCAAGCGCTTAGTACAGCGCCCTGCACACAGTAAGCGCTCAATAAATACGAATGAATGAATGAGCTTAACCACCCTGCGCCTCAGGCTCCCCATCGTTATGTATATATCTCTAATTCTCTTCATTTATTTTGATAGTATTGACGCCTGTCTACTATTCATTTGATCGTATTTATTGAGCACCTACTGTGTGCAGAGCACTGGACTAAGCGGTTGGGAAGTCCTTCTAGAGTGTGAGCCCATTGTTGGGTTGGGATTGTCTCTGTTGCCGAATTGGACTTTCCAAGCGCTTAGTATTCATTCATTCATTCATTCAATCGTATTTATTGAGCGCTTACTGTGTGCAGAGCACTGGACTAAACACTTGGGAAGTCCTTCTAGAGTGTGAGCCCATTGTTGGGTAGGGATTGTCTCTGTCTGTTGCCAAACTGGACTTTCCAAGCGCTTAGTACAGCACCCTGCACACAGTAAGCGCTCAATAAATACGATTGAATGAATGAATGAATGAATGAATGAACTTTAACCTCCCTGCGCCTCAGTCTCCCCATCATTATGTATATATCTGTAATTCTCTTCATTTATTTTGATAGTATTGACGCCCGTCTACTTGTTTTATTTTATCGTCTGTCTCCTCCTTCTATTCATTCAATCGTATTAATTGAGCGCTTACTGTGTGCAGAGCACCGGACTAAGCGCTTGGGAAGTCCTTCTAGACTGTGAGCCCATTGTTGGGTAGGGATTGTCTCTGTTGCCGAATTGGACTTTCCAAGCGCTTAGTACAGCGCCCTGCACACAGTAAGCACTCAATAAGTATGAATGAATGAATGAACTTAACCTCCCTGCACCTCAGTCTCCCCGTCATTATGTATATATCTGTAATTCTCTTCATTTATTTTGATAGTATTGACGCCCGTCTACTTGTTTTATTTTGTTGTCTGTCCTTCTATTCATTCAGTCGTATTTATTGAGCGCTTACTGTGTGCAGAGCACTGGACTAAGTGGTTGGGAAGTCCTTCTAGAGTGTGAGCCCGTTGCTGGGTTGGGATTGTCTCTGGCTGTTGCCGAATTGGACTTTCCAAGCGCTTAGTATTCATTCATTCATTCATTCAATCGTATTTATTGAGCGCTTACTGTGTGCAGAGCACTGGACTAAGCGCTTGGGAAGTCCTTCTAGAGTGTGAGCCCATTGTTGGGTAGGGATTGTCTCTGCCTGTTGCCGAATTGGACTTTCCAAGCGCTTAGTACAGTGCCCTGCACACAGTAAGCACTCAATAAATACGAATGAATGAATGAACGTAACCTCCCTGCGCCTCAGTCTCCCCATCATTATGTATATATCTGTAATTCTCTTCATTTATTTTGATAGTATTGACGCCCGTCTTCTTGTTTTATTTTGTTGCCCGTCTCCTCCTTCTATTCATTCAGTCGTATTTATGGAGCGCTTACTGTGTGCAGGGCACTGGACTAAGCGCTTGGGAAGTCCAAGTTGACAACATATAGAGACGGTCCCTACCCAACGGCAGGCTCACAGTCTAGCTATGTGGCTTTGGGCAAGTCACTTCACTTCTCTGGGCCTCAGTTCCCTCATCTGGAAAATGAGGATTGACTGTGAGCCCCTCGTGGGACCACCTGATCACCTTATATCCCCCCAGCGCTTAGTAAGAGCTTAATAAATGCCATCATCATTATTATAATAAATAATCAATCAATCAATCGTATTGAGCGCTTACTGGGTGCAGAGCACTGTACTAAGCGCTTGGGAAGTCCAAGTTGGCAACATCTAGACCCAGTCTAGAAGGGGGAGACAGAGAACAAAACCAAACATATTAACAGAATAAAATAAATAGAATAGATATGTACAAGCAAAATAAATAAATAATGATGCCTTCCTTCTCCGCGGTCAGAAATAATGATGCTCACCGCCGGATATTTCATTCGACCGTATTTACGGAGCGCTTATCGTTCTAAGCAGCGTGAAGCAGCGTGGCTCCGTGGAAAGAGCCCGGGCTTTGGAGTCAGAGGTCATGGGTTCAAATCCCGGCCCCGCCACTTGTCAGCTGGGGGACTTTGGGCAAGTCACTTCACTTCTCTGGGCCTCCGTTCCCGCATCTGGAAAATGGGGATGAAGACTGTGAGCCCCCCCACCGTGGGACAACCTAATCACCTTGTGAACTCCCCATCGCCTAGAACAGTGCTTTGCACATAGTAAGCGCTTAATCAACCAATCAATCAATCAGTCAATCGTATTTATTGATTGCTTAGTCCAGTGCTCTGCACCCAGTAAGCGCTCAATAAATACGATTGATTGATTGATTGACTGAGCGCTTACTGTGTGCAGAGCACTGTACTAGGCGCTTGGGAAGTCCAAGTTGGCAACATGTAGAGACAGTCCCTACCCAACAGTGGGCTCACAGTCTAAAAGAGGGAGACAGGGAACAAAACCAAACGTACTAACGAAATAAAATAAATAGAATAGATATGTACAAGTAAAATAAATAGAGTAAAAAAAATGTATAAAAATGCCATTATTATTATTATTATTAAGGACCGGACAGACTTATTATTTATTATCATCATCAATCGTATTTATTGAGCGCTTACCATGTGCAGAGCACTGTACTAAGCGCTTAGTATTTATTGAGTGCTTGTGGTGGGCACAGCATCTTACTAAGGCCCCGCCCGCCACCTGTCCCCCTGGTGTTGCCCCCCCAGTGCCCCCCTCGGCCCCTCTGTGCCGAGTCCAGGGGTCCCAGGACGTGGGCAGCGACATCGTCCTGGCCTGCAGCTCGGAAGAGGGGGTCCCCCGGCCTACCTACCTCTGGGAGAAGCTGGACCGCGGGCCCGGCCCGCCCGCCATCGCCACGCAAGGTAGTCGCCATGGCAACCGTGCCATCTGCCCCTCGGTGTCGGGGGGCAGCGGGAGGGGAGAGTGATGGAGGGGAAATGGCCGGTCCCCCGGGGGGCAAGTGCTTTTTTTTCCCCACCAAAAATGGTATTTGTTACGAATGATAATAACGACAGTAATAACGATGGTATTTCATTCATTCAGTCAATCGTATTTATTGAGCGCTCACTTCCAGGGTTGGGGGTTCACTCATTCAATTCATTCAATCCTGTTTATCGAGTGCTTACTGGGTGCAGAGCACTGGACTAAGAACTTGGGAGAGTTTGTTCATTCATTCATTCATCCAGTCGTATTTATTGAGCGCTTACTGTTCATTCATTCAATTCATTCAATCGTATTTATCGAGCACTTACTGGGTGCAGAGCACTGGACTAAGAACTTGGGAGAGTTTGTTCATTCATTCATTCATTCATTCAGTCGTATTTTTTGAGTGCTTACTGTTCATTCAATTCATTCAATCGTATTTATCGAGCGCTTACTGGGTGCAGAGCACTGGACTAAGAACTTGGGAGAGTTTGTTCATTCATTCATTCGATCATATTTATTGAGCGCTTACTGTTCATTCATTCAATTCATTCAGTCGTATTTATCGAGCGCTCACTGGGTGCAGAGCACTGGACTAAGAACTTGGGAGAGTTTGTTCATTCATTCATTCAATCATATTTATTGAGCGCTTACTGTTCATTCAATTCATTCAATCATATTTATCAAGCGCTTACTGGGTGCAGAGCACTGGACTAAGAACTTGGGAGAGTTTGTTCATTCATTCATTCATCAAATCGTATTTATTGAGCGCTTACTGTTCATTCATTCAATTCATTCAATCGTATTTATCGAGCGCTTACTGGGTGCAGAGCACTGGACTAAGAACTTGGGAGACTTTATTCATTCATTCATTCATTCAGTCGTATTTATTGAGCACTTACTGTTCATTCATTCAATTCACTCAATCGATTCAATTCAATTCAATCAATCGAGCGCTTACTGGGTGCAGAGCACTGGACTAAGAACTTGGGAGAGTTTGTTCATTCATTCATTCATTCAGTCGTATTTATTGAGCACTCACTGTTCATTCATTCAATTCATTCAATCGTATTTATCGAGCGCTCACTGGGTGCAGAGCACTGGACTAAGAACTTGGGAGAGTTTGTTCATTCATTCATTCATTCATCGTATTTATTGAGCGCTTACTGTTCATTCAGTTCATTCAATCGTATTTATCGAGCGCTTACTGGGTGCAGAGCACTGGACTAAGAACTTGGGAGAGTCTGTTCATTCATTCATTCATTCAATCGTATTTATTGAGCGCTCACTGCCAGGGTTGGGGGTTCATTCATTCAATTCATTCAATCGTATTTATCAATCAATCAATCAATCAATCAATCGTATTTATTGAGCGCTTACTATGTGCAGAGCACTGTACTAAGCGCCTGGGAAGTACAAATTGGCAACATCTAGAGACAGTCCCTACCCAACAGTGGGCTCACAGTCTAAAAGGGGGATTTGTTAAGCGCTTACTAGGTGCCAGGCACTGTTCTAAGCGCTGGAGGGGGGAAACAAGATCATCAGGTTGAACGCAGCCACGTAGGGCAGCAGCGTGGCTCAGTGGAAAGAGCCCGGGCTTGCGAGTCAGAGGTCGTGGGTTCGAATCCCGGCTCTGCCACTTGTCAGCTGTGTGACCTTGAGCAAGTCACTTAACTTCTCTGTGCCTCAGTTACCTCATCTATAGAATGGGGATTAATCAATCAGTCAATCATATTTATTGAGCGCTTACTGTGTGCAGAGCACTGGACTAAGTGCTTGGGAAGTACAAGTTGGCAACATATAAGACTAAGACTATAAGACTAAGACATATAAGGCTAAGATTAAGACTGTGAGCCCCCCGTGGGACAACCTGATCACCTTGTATCCTCCCCAGCGCTTAGAACAGTGCTTTGCGCATAGTAAGCGCTTAACAAATACCATCATTATTATTATTATCAGCTGTGTGACTTTGGGCAAGTCACTTCACTTCTCTGGGCCTCAGTTCCCTCATCTGTAAAATGGGGATTAAGACTGTGAGCCCCACGGGGGACAAGCTGATTACCTTGTATCTCCCCCAGCGCTTGGCACATAGTAAGCGCTTAACAATATCAAAATTATTATTATAGGGCTTACAGTCTTAATCCCCATTTTACAGATGAAGGAACTGAGGCACAGAGCAGGTAAGTGACTCGCCCAGCGTCCCACAGCAGACACGTGGCGGAGGTGGGATTAGAACCCGTGCCCTCTGACTCCCAAACCCATTTTCTTTCCACTCAGCCACTCCGCGTCTCCGATTATTATGAGAAGCAGCGTGGCTCAGTGGAAAGAGCCCGGGCTTTGGAGTCAGAGGTCGTGGGTTCAAATCCCGGCTCTGCCAACTGTCAGCTGTGGGACTTGGGGCAAGTCACTTCTCTGGGCCTCAGTTACCTCATCCGTAAAATGGGGATGAAGACTGCGAGCCCCCCGTGGGACAACCTGATCACCTTGTAACCTCCCCAGCGCTTAGAACAGCGCTTGGCACATAGTAAGCGCTTAAGAAATGCCATCATTATTATTATTGTTATTATTATTACAAATCGGCAACAGATAGGGATGGTCCCTACCCTACAGCGGGCTCGCTCAGTACAATGCCCGGCACATAGTAAGCGCTTAGCAAATGCCAGTCACCATCATTAACAAATTCATTCATTCCATCGTATTTATTGAGCGCTTACTGAGTGCAGAGCACTGGACTGAGCGCTTGGGAAGTACAAACTGGCAACAGATAGAAACGGCCCCTACCCAACAAATGCCATTATTCATTCATTCATTGAATTGTATTTATTGAGCGCTTACTGTGTGGAGAGCACTGTACTAGGCGCTTGGGAAGTACAAATTGGCAACAGATAGAGATGATCCCTACCCAACAAATGCCATCATTCATTCATTCATTATTGAGCGCTTACTGTGTGCAGAGCACTGTACTAGGCGCTTGGGAAGTACAAATTGGCAACAGAGACGGTCCCTACCCAACAAATGCCATCATTCATTCATCCATTCATTCAGTCATATTTATTGAGCGCTTACTGTATGCAGAGCACTGTACTAGGCACTTGGGAAGTACAAATTGGCAACAGATCGAGACGATCCCTACCCAACAAACGCCGCCATTCATTCATTCACTCTTGAGCGCTTACTGTGTGCAGAGCACTGTACTAGGCGCTTGGGAAGTACAGATTGGCAAGAGATAGAGACGATCCCTACCCAACAAATGCCGCCATTCATCCATTCACTCTTGAGCGCTTACTGTGTGCAGAGCACTGTACTAGGCGCTTGGGAAGTACAAATTGGCAACAGATAGAGACGATCCCTACCCAAAAAACGCCGCCATTCATTCATTCACTGTTGAGCGCTTACTGTGTGCAGAGCACTGTACTAGGCGCTTGGGAAGTACAAATTGGCAACAGATAGAGACGATCCCTACCCAACAAACGCCGCCATTCATCCATTCACTCTTGAGCACTTACTGTGTGCAGAGCACTGTACTAGGCGCTTGGGCAGTACAAATTGGCAACAGATAGAGACGGTCCCTACCCAACAAACGCCGCCATTCATCCATTCACTCTTGAGCACTTACTGTGTGCAGAGCACTGTACTAGGCGCTTGGGCAGTACAAATTGGCAACAGATAGAGACGGTCCCTACCCAACAAATGCCGCCATTCATTCATCCATTCATTTTGTCATATTTATTGAGCGCTTACTGTATGCAGAGCACTGGACTAGGCTCTTGGGAAGTACAAATTGGCAACAGATCCAGACAATCCCTACCCAATAAATACTGTCATTCATTCATTCACTATTGAGCGCTTACTGTGTGCAGAGCACTGTACTAGGCGCTTGGGAAGTACAAATTGGCAACAGATAGAGATGGTCCCTACCCAACAAATGCCATCATTCATTCATTCAGTTGTATTATTGAGCGCTTACTGTGTGCAGAGCACTGTACTAGGCGCTTGGGAAGTACAAATTGGCAACAGATCGAGACGATCCCTACCCAACAAACGCCGCCATTCATTCGTTCACTCTTGAGCGCTTACTGTGTGCAGAGCACTGTACTGGGCGCTTGGGAAGTACAAATTGGCAACAGATCGAGACGATCCCTACCCAACAAATGCCGCCATTCATCCATTCACTCTTGAGCGCTTACTGTGTGCAGAGCACTGTACTAGGCGCTTGGGAAGCACAAATTGGCAACAGATCGAGACGATCCCTACCCAACAAACGCCGCCATTCATTCATTCACTATTGAGCACTTACTGTGTGCAGAGCACTGTACTAGGCACTTGGGAAGTACAAATTGGCAACAGAGACGGTCCCTACCCAACAAATGCCATCATTCATTCATCCATTCATTTAGTCGTATTTATTGAGTGCTTACTGTATGCAGAGCACTGTACTAGGCGCTTGGGAAGTACAAATTGGCAACAGATCGAGACAATCCCTACCCAATAAATACTGTCATTCATTCATTCACTATTGAGCGCTTACTGTGTGCAGAGCACTGTACTAGGCGCTCGGTAAGTACAAATTGGCAACAGATAGAGACGATCCCTACCCAACAAACGCCGCCATTCATTCATTCACTCTTGAGCGCTTACTGTGTGCAGAGCACTGTACTAGGCGCTTGGGAAGTACAAATTGGCAACAGATCGAGACGATCCCTACCCAACAAACGCCACCATTCATTCGTTCACTCTTGAGCGCTTACTGTGTGCAGAGCACTGTACTAGGCGCTTGGGAAGTACAGATTGGCAACAGATCCAGACGATCCCTACCCAACAAACGCCGCCATTCATTCATTCACTCTTGAGCGCTTACTGTGTGCAGAGCACTGTACTAGGCGCTCGGGAAGTACAAATTGGCAACAGATCGAGACGATCCCTACGCAACAAACGCCGCCATTCATCCATTCACTCTTGAGCGCTTACTGTGTGCAGAGGACTGTACTAGGCGCTTGGGAAGCACAAATTGGCAACAGATCGAGACGATCCCTACCCAACAAACGCCGCCATTCATTCATTCACTATTGAGCACTTACTGTGTGCAGAGCACTGTACTAGGCACTTGGGAAGTACAAATTGGCAACAGAGACGGTCCCTACACAACAAATGCCATCATTCATTCATCCATTCATTTAGTCGTATTTATTGAGTGTTTACTGTATGCAGAGCACTGTACTAGGTGCTTGGGAAGTACAAATTGGCAACAGATCCAGACAATCCCTACCCAATAAATACTGTCATTCATTCATTCACTATTGAGCGCTTACTGTGTGCAGAGCACTGTACTAGGCGCTTGGGCAGTACAAATTGGCAACAGATAGAGACGGTCCCTACCCAACAAACGCCGCCATTCATCCATTCACTCTTGAGCACTTACTGTGTGCAGAGCACTGTACTAGGCGCTTGGGCAGTACAAATTGGCAACAGATAGAGACGGTCCCTACCCAACAAATGCCGCCATTCATTCATCCATTCATTTTGTCATATTTATTGAGCGCTTACTGTATGCAGAGCACTGGACTAGGCTCTTGGGAAGTACAAATTGGCAACAGATCCAGACAATCCCTACCCAATAAATACTGTCATTCATTCATTCACTATTGAGCGCTTACTGTGTGCAGAGCACTGTACTAGGCGCTTGGGAAGTACAAATTGGCAACAGATAGAGATGGTCCCTACCCAACAAATGCCATCATTCATTCATTCAGTTGTATTATTGAGCACTTACTGTGTGCAGAGCACTGTACTAAGCACTTGGGAAGTACAAATTGGCAACAGATAGAGACGGTCCCTACCCAACAAACGCCGCCATTCATTCATTCACTCTTGAGCGCTTACTGTGTGCAGAGCACTGTACTAGGCGCTTGGGAAGTACAAATTGGCAACAGATCCAGACGATCCCTACCCAACAAACGCCGTCATTCATTCATTCACTGTTGAGCGCTTACTGTGTGCAGAGCACTGTACTAGGCGCTTGGGAAGTACAGATTGGCAACAGATCCAGACGATCCCTACCCAACAAACGCCGCCATTCATTCATTCACTCTTGAGCGCTTACTGTGTGCAGAGCACTGTACTAGGCGCTCGGGAAGTACAAATTGGCAACAGATCGAGACGATCCCTACGCAACAAACGCCGCCATTCATCCATTCACTCTTGAGCGCTTACTGTGTGCAGAGGACTGTACTAGGCGCTTGGGAAGCACAAATTGGCAACAGATCGAGACGATCCCTACCCAACAAACGCCGCCATTCATTCATTCACTATTGAGCACTTACTGTGTGCAGAGCACTGTACTAGGCACTTGGGAAGTACAAATTGGCAACAGAGACGGTCCCTACACAACAAATGCCATCATTCATTCATCCATTCATTTAGTCGTATTTATTGAGTGTTTACTGTATGCAGAGCACTGTACTAGGTGCTTGGGAAGTACAAATTGGCAACAGATCCAGACAATCCCTACCCAATAAATACTGTCATTCATTCATTCACTATTGAGCGCTTACTGTGTGCAGAGCACTGTACTAGGCGCTTGGGCAGTACAAATTGGCAACAGATAGAGACGGTCCCTACCCAACAAACGCCGCCATTCATCCATTCACTCTTGAGCACTTACTGTGTGCAGAGCACTGTACTAGGCGCTTGGGCAGTACAAATTGGCAACAGATAGAGACGGTCCCTACCCAACAAATGCCGCCATTCATTCATCCATTCATTTTGTCATATTTATTGAGCGCTTACTGTATGCAGAGCACTGGACTAGGCTCTTGGGAAGTACAAATTGGCAACAGATCCAGACAATCCCTACCCAATAAATACTGTCATTCATTCATTCACTATTGAGCGCTTACTGTGTGCAGAGCACTGTACTAGGCGCTTGGGAAGTACAAATTGGCAACAGATAGAGATGGTCCCTACCCAACAAATGCCATCATTCATTCATTCAGTTGTATTATTGAGCACTTACTGTGTGCAGAGCACTGTACTAAGCACTTGGGAAGTACAAATTGGCAACAGATAGAGACGGTCCCTACCCAACAAACGCCGCCATTCATTCATTCACTCTTGAGCGCTTACTGTGTGCAGAGCACTGTACTAGGCGCTTGGGAAGTACAAATTGGCAACAGATCCAGACGATCCCTACCCAACAAACGCCGTCATTCATTCATTCACTGTTGAGCGCTTACTGTGTGCAGAGCACTGTACTAGGCGCTTGGGAAGTACAAATTGGCAACAGATCGAGACAATCCCTACCCAACAAACGCCGCCATTCATTCATTCACTCTTGAGCGCTTACTGTGTGCAGAGCACTGTACTAGGCGCTCGGGAAGTACAAATTGGCAACAGATCGAGACAATCCCTACCCAACAAACGCCGCCATTCATTCATTCACTCTTGAGCGCTTACTGTGTGCAGAGCACTGTACTAGGCGCTCGGGAAGTACAGATTAGCAACAGATAGAGACGATCCCTACCCAACAAATGCCACCAGTCATCCATTCACTCTTGAGCGCTTACTGTGTGCAGAGCACTGTCCTAGGCGCTTGGGAAGTACAGATTGGCAACAGATAGAGACGGTCCCTACCCAACAAATGCCATCATTCATTCATCCATTCATTCAGTCATATTTATTGAGCGCTTACTGTATGCAGAGCACTGTACTAGGCACTTGGGAAGTACAAATTGGCAACAGATCGAGACGATCCCTACCCAACAAACGCCGCCATTCATTCATTCACTCTTGAGCGCTTACTGTGTGCAGAGCACTGTACTAGGCGCTTGGGAAGTACAGATTGGCAAGAGATAGAGACGATCCCTACCCAACAAATGCCGCCATTCATCCATTCACTCTTGAGCGCTTACTGTGTGCAGAGCACTGTACTAGGCGTTTGGGAAGTACAAATTGGCAACAGATAGAGACGATCCCTACCCAACAAACGCCGCCATTCATTCATTCACTGTTGAGCGCTTACTGTGTGCAGAGCACTGTACTAGGCGCTTGGGAAGTACAAATTGGCAACAGATAGAGACGATCCCTACCCAACAAACGCCGCCATTCATCCATTCACTCTTGAGCACTTACTGTGTGCAGAGCACTGTACTAGGCGCTTGGGAAGTACAAATTGGCAACAGATAGAGACGGTCCCTACCCAACAAACGCCGCCATTCATCCATTCACTCTTGAGCACTTACTGTGTGCAGAGCACTGTACTAGGCGCTTGGGCAGTACAAATTGGCAACAGATAGAGACGGTCCCTACCCAACAAATGCCGCCATTCATTCATCCATTCATTTTGTCATATTTATTGAGCGCTTACTGTATGCAGAGCACTGGACTAGGCTCTTGGGAAGTACAAATTGGCAACAGATCCAGACAATCCCTACCCAATAAATACTGTCATTCATTCATTCACTATTGAGCGCTTACTGTGTGCAGAGCACTGTACTAGGCGCTCGGGAAGTACAAATTGGCAACAGATAGAGATGGTCCCTACCCAACAAATGCCATCATTCATTCATTCAGTTGTATTATTGAGCACTTACTGTGTGCAGAGCACTGTACTAAGCACTTGGGAAGTACAAATTGGCAACAGATAGAGACGGTCCCTACCCAACAAACGCCGCCATTCATTCATTCACTCTTGAGCGCTTACTGTGTGCAGAGCACTGGACTAGGCGCTTGGGAAGTACAAATTGGCAACAGATCGAGACGATCCCTACCCAACAAACGCCGCCATTCATTCATTCACTCTTGAGCGCTTACTGTGTGCAGAGCACTGTACTAGGCGCTTGGGAAGTACAAATTGGCAACAGATAGAGACGATCCCTACCCAACAAACGCCGCCATTCATTCATTCACTCTTGAGCGTGTATTACTGTGTGCAGAGCACTGTACTAAGTGCTTGGGAAGTACAAATTGGCAACAGATAGAGACGATCCCTACCCAACAAACGCCGTCATTCATTCATTCACTCTTGAGCGCTTACTGTGTGCAGAGCACTGTACTAGGCGCTCGGGAAGTACAAATTGGCAACAGATAGAGACGGTCCCTACCCAACAAATGCCATCATTCATTCATCCATTCATTTATTGAGCGCTTACTGTATGCAGAGCACTGGACTAGGCGCTTGGGAAGTACAAATTGGCAACAGATCCAGACAATCCCTACCCAATAAATACTGTCATTCATTCATTCACTCTTGAGCGCTTACTGTGTGCAGAGCACTGTACTAGGCGCTTGGGAAGTACAAATTGGCAACAGATCGAGACGATCCCTACGCAACAAACACCGTCATTCATTCATTCACTCTTGAGCGCTTACTGTGTGCAGAGCACTGTACTAGGCACTCGGGAAGTACAAATTGGCAACAGACAGAGGCGGTCCCTCCCCAACCTCATTGATTGAATCGTATTGATCGAGCGCTTACCGCGTGCAGAGCACTGTAGTAAGCGCTTGGGAAGGAGAAGTCAGGAGCGATGATTCCGGTGGCTACACCCGGGGTGAGTGGGGTGGCCTCCTCCGACCGCGGGCGTTCAGTTCATCTGTCCGTCTCTGTCTCCTCCGGCCGTGGGGCAGACCCAGCCCGGGGCACGGTGGCCCTGAGGAACATCAGCGTGGGGAACTCCGGCCTTTACCAGTGCGTGGCCTCCAACGCCATTGGCACCAGTAGCTGCCTCTTGGACCTGCAGGTCCTTCCCCGTAAGTAGGCCCGGCGCGCCCCCCGGGGTCCCCGACGCGCCCCCCGACCCCGGGGGGGGTCTCGTCCCCTGCCCGCAAGCCGCTTCCGCTCGAACGGGAGACCCGGGTGGCCGTCAATCAATCAATCAATCAATCATTCAGTCGTATTTATTGGGTGCAGGGCACTGGACTAAGCGCTTGGGAAGTCCAAGTTGGCAACATCTAGAGACGGTCCCTGCCCAACAGCGGGCTCACGGTCTAAAAGGGGGAGACCAAACATACTAACAAAATAAAATAAATAGAATAGATAGGTACAAGTAAAATAAATCAATAAAGGGGGGATCTCGTCCCCTGCCCGCAAGCCACTTCCGCTCGAACGGGAGACCCGTGTGGCCGTCAGTCAATCAATCAATCCATCCATCGTATTTATGGAGCGCTTAACTGTGTGCAGAGCACTGGACTAAGCGCTTGGGAAGTCCAAGTTGGCAACATCTAGCGACGGTCCCTACCCAACAGCGGGCTCACAGTCTAAAAGGGGGAGACCAAGCATACTAACAAAATAAAATAAATAGAATAGATAGGTACAAGTAAAATAAATCAATAAAGGGGGGATCTCGTCCCCTGCCCGCAAGCCACTTCCGCTCGAACGGGAGACCCGTGTGGCCGTCAGTCAATCAATCAATCCATCCATCGTATTTATGGAGCGCTTACTGTGTGCAGAGCACTGGACTAAGCGCTTGGGAAGTCCAAGTTGGCAACATCTAGCGACGGTCCCTACCCATCAGCGGGCTCACGGTCTAAAAGGGGGAGACCAAGCATACTAACAAAATAAAATAAGTAGAATAGATAGGTACAAGTAAAATAAATCAATAAAGGGGGGATCTCGTCCCCTGCCCGCAAGCCACTTCCGCTCGAACGGGAGACCCGTGTGGCCGTCAATCAATCATTCAGTCGTATTTATTGAGCGCTTACTGGGTGCAGAGCACTGGACTAAGCGCTTGGGAAGTCCAAGTTGGCAACATCTAGCGACGGTCCCTGCCCATCAGTGGGCTCACAGTCTAAAAGGGGGAGACCAAACATACTAACAAAATAAAATAAATAGAATAGATATGTATAAGTAAGATAAATAGAGTAATAAATCTGTCCAAACATCTATCCATCTATCCAGGTGCTGTGGGGAAGGGAAGGAGGTAAGGTGGGGGGATGGAGAGGGGGACGAGGGGGAGAGGAAGGAAGGGGCTGAGTGTGGGAAGGCCTCCTGGAGGAGGTGAGCTCTCAGTAGGGCCTTGAAGGGAGGAAGAGAGCGAGCTTGGCAGGTGGGCAGAGGGATTGGGGGCATTCCGGGCCAGGGGAAGGACGTGGGCCTAAGTGCTTGGGACATTGATATAAAGTAAATAAATCAGGGATGTGGACGTAAGCGGTGGGGGATTTGAGGGGGATGAAGAAAGGCAGCCAGTCGGGGCAACGCAGAAGGGAGCGGGAGAAGAGGAAAGGAGGGCGCAGTCAGGGAAGGCTTCTGGGAGGAGACGGGCCTTCGATAAGGCTTGGAAGGCGGGGAGTGTCGTCGTCCGGTGGATTTGAGGAGGGAGGGGTCCCGGGCCAGAGGCAGGACGTGGGCGAGAGGTCGGCGGGAAATCGAGGTAGGGACCGTCTCTAGATGTTGCCAACTTGGACTTCCCAAGCGCTTAGTCCAGTGCTCTGCGCGCAGTAAGCGCTCAATAAATACGATTCAATGAATGAATGAATAGATGAGCCCCGCGTGGGGCTCATGGTCCAAGGAGGAGGGAGAACAGGGCTTGTACTTCCCAAGCGCTTAGTCCAGTGCTCTGCACGCAGTAAGCGCTCAATAAATACGATTGATTGATTGATTGATTGGATCCCATCTTGTGGGGCAGCAGTGTGGCTCAGTGGAAAGAGCCCGGGCTCTGGAGTCCGAGGTCAGGGGTTCAAATCCCGGCTCCGCCAGCTGTCAGCTGTGGGACTTCGGGCCAGTCGCTTCCCTTCTCTGGGCCTCAGTTCCCTCCTTTGGAAAATGGGGACGAAGACTGGGAGCCTCCCGGGGGCCAACCCGATCACCTTGTAACCTCCCCAGCGCTTAGAACGGTGCCTTGCACGTCGTAAGCGCTTAACAAGTGCCATTATTTGAGGAAACTGAGGCAGAGAGGTGAGGGGACTCGCCCGGCAGGGCAGGGCGAGAAGCCAGGCCTCCCGACTCCCATCAGTCATCATCATCAATCGTATTTATTGAGCGCTTACTATGTGCAGAGCACTGTACTAAGCGCTTGGGAAGTACAAATTGGCAACATATAGAGACAGTCCCTACCCAACAGTGGGCTCACAGTCTAAAATCAGTCGTATTTATTGAGCGCTTACTGTGTGCAGAGCACTGGACTCCCAGGCGCCGGGTTGTTGCCGCCAGGCCGCGTCCATCGGTGGCGGGCGAGGGGAGACCGGGGAAGGCTTCCGGGAGGAGGAGGAGGGTGTCCTCCGGCGGGAAACTGAGGCTGGGTTGGGCCCGTGTCTCCGGCAGCGGAGCCACGGAGCACCGGGCTGATGGCCGCGGCCGTGGGCAGCGGGGCCGCCGTCCTCCTGCTCGGCCTGGCCCTCCTCGCCGCCGCCGGACTCTACTGGAGGAGCAAGCACCGGGAGGAACGGGACCACGACCGGGAGGAGGAAGGTCCCAACGAGATCAGGTGGGACTCGCGGTCCTGGGTTCAAGTCCCGGGCGGCTGGGTGACTTTGGGCAAGGCACTTGGCTCCTCTGGGCCTCGGTTCCCTCATCCGTCAAACGGGGATGAAGACTGGGAGCCAACCCGTGTCCCGTTTATTCTGTTTATTTTATTTGGTTACTATGTTTGGTTTTGTCGTCTGTCTCCCCTTGCTAGACTGTGAGCCCGCTGTCGGGCGGGGACCGTCTCTAGATGTTGCCAACTTGGACTTCCCAAGCGCTTAGTACAGTGCTCTGCACACAGTAAGCGCTCCATAAATACGATGGAATGAATGAATGAATGAATGTCTCCCCTTTCTAGACTGTGAGCCCACTGTTGGGCAGGGACCGTCTCTAGATGTTGCCAACTTGGACTTCCCAAGCGCTTAGTACAGTGCTCTGCACACAGTAAGTGCTCAATAAATACAATTGAATGAATGAATGAATGCCTCCCCTTTCTAGACTGTGAGCCCACTGTTGGGTAGGGACCGTCTCTAGATGTTGCCAACTTGGACTTCCCAAGCGCTTAGTCCAGTGCTCTGCACACAGTAAGCGCTCCATAAATACGATTGAATGAATGAATGAATGAATGAATGTCTCCCCTTTCTAGACTGTGAGCCCACTGTTGGGCAGGGACCATCTCTAGATGTTGCCAACTTGGACTTCCCAAGCGCTTAGTCCAGTGCTCTGCACACAGTAAGCGCTCAATAAATACGATTGATTGAATGAATGAATGAATGAATGAATGTCTCCCCTTTCTAGACTGTGAGCCCACTGTTGGGTAAGGGACCGTCTCTAGGTGTTGCCAACTTGGACTTCCCAAGCGCTTAGTACAGTGCTCTGCACACAGTAATACAATTCATTCAAAATACAATTGAATGAATGAATGACAACCTGATCACCTTGAAACCTCCCCAGCGCTTAGAACAGTGCTTTGCACATAGTAAGCGCTTAATAAATGCCACCATTATTATTATTATTATTATTATCATAAGTGGGCGGGAGGTCGGGCCCATCTCTCTGACTTCCCCCCTCTCTGCCTAAGCGCCTTAGCATGGCTCAGTGGAAAGAGCCCGGGCTTGGGAGTCGGAGGTCATGGGTTCTAATTCCAGCTCCGCCACTTGTCAGCTGGGTGACTATGGGCAAGTCACTTCCTGGGCCTCAGTTCCCTCGTCTGGAGAATGGGGATGAAGACTGGGTGCCCCACGTGGGACAACCTGATGACCTTGTATTCATTCATTCATTCAGTCGTATTTATTGAGCGCTTACTGTGTGCAGAGCGCTGGACTAAGCGCTTGGGAAGTACAAGTTGGCAACGTATAGAGACGGTCCCTACCCAACAACGGGCTCACGGTCTAGAAGGGGGAGACGGACAACAAAACAAGACATGGGGACAGGTGTCAAAATCGTTGGAACAAATAGAATTGTATCACTGCCCACCAGCGCTTAGAACACTGCTTGGCTCATAGTAAGCGCCTAACAAATCCATTATTATTATTATTATCATTACTACTACTACTAATAATAAGCGCATAGTCCATTACCATGTATTCCCCCCAACCAGCGCTTAGAACAGTGCTTGGCTCATAGTAAGCACTTAACAAATCTCCTATTATTATTATTATTATTATTATTATTATTATTACTAAGCACTTAGTCCATTACCATGCATTCCCCCCAACCAGCGCTTAGAACAGTGCTTGGCTCATAGTAAGCGCTTAAAAAATACCATTATTATTACTATTATTACTAAGCACTTAGTCCATTAGCATGTATTCCCCCCAACCAGCGCTTAGAACAGTGCTTGGCTCATAGTAAGCGCTTAACAAATACCATCATCATTATTATTATTACTAAGGTCTTAGTCCATTACCATGTATTCCCCCCAACCAGCGCTTAGAACAGCGCTTGGCTCATAGTAAGCGCTTAACAAATCCATTATTATTATTATTATTATTGTTATTACTAAGTGCTTAATCCATTACCATGTATTCCCCCCAACCAGTGCTTAGAACAGTGCTTGGCTCATAGTAAGCACTTAACAAATACCATCATCATCATTATTATTATTATTACTAAGTGCTTAATCCAGTGCTCTGCACACAGTAAGTGCTCAATAAATACGATTGAATGAATGAATGAATGCCTCCACCTCCATTTCCATCTCCATCTCTCCTCGAGGGAGGGATCGTCATTCATTCATTCATTCATTCAGTCGTATTTATTGAGCAGTTACTGTGTGCAGAGCACTGTACTGAGCGCTTGGGAAGTGCAAGTTGGCAACATATAGAGACGGTCCCTACCGGTTCTGTCCCCAGCGCTTAATACGGTGCCCCGGCCCTCAGTAAACAGCGTAAACTCAGAAGCAGCGTGGCTCAGTGGAAAGAGCCCGGGCTTTGGAGTTAGAGGTCATGGGTTCAAATCCCGGCTCCGCCACTTGTCAGCTGGGTGACTTTGGGCAAGTCACTTCACTTCTCTGGGCCTCGGTTCCCTCATCTGTAAAATGGGGATGAAGACCGTGAGCCCCCGGTGGGACAACCTGATCACCTTGTCACCTCCCCAGCGCTCAGAACAGTGCTTTGCACATAGTAAGCGCTTAATAAATGCCATTCTCTGGGCCTCAGTGACCTCATCTGTAAAATGGGGATGAAGACTGTGAGCACCCCGTGGGACAACCTGATCACCTTGTAACCTCCTCAGCGCTTAGAACAGTGCTTGGCACAGTCAGCGCTTAATAAATGCCATTATTATTATTATTATTATTATTATAAATGCTCAGTGAATACGATGGAGCTCCCAAATGGGACTGTGAGCCCGCTGCTGGGTAGGGACCAATCAATCAATCAATCAATCGTATTTATTGAGTGCTTACTGTCATAGTAAGCGCTCAATAAATACGATTGATTGATTGATTGATTGCAGAGCACTGTACTAAGTGCTTGGGAAGTACAAGTTGCCAACATATAGAGACGGTCCCTACCCAACTGTGGGCTCACAGACCAATATGTTGCCAACTTGTACTTCCCAAGCGCTCAGTCCAGCGCTCTGCGCACAGTAAGCGCTCAATCAATACGACTGAATGAATGACCCCGGCGGGGTCATTGGAAAGAGCCCGGGCTTTGGCGTCAGAGGTCACGGGTTCGAATCCCGGCTCCGCCACACGTCCGCTGTGTGACCTGGGGCAAGTCCCTTCACTTCTCTGAGCCTCATCTGTCAAATGGGGATGAAGACTGCGAGCCCCCCGTGGGACAGCTTGATCACCTTGTATCCCCCCCAGCGCTTCGAACAGGGCTCTGCACATAGTAAGCGCTTAACAAATGCCATTATTATTATTATTATTCTTGTTATTATTGCCCAGCCCGCACCCTCCGCTCCTCCACCGCTAATCTCCTCACCGTACCTCGTTCTCGCCTGTCCCGCCGTCGACCCCCGGCCCACGTCCTCCCCCGGGCCTGGAATGCCCCCAATCCCTCTGCCCATCCGCCAAGCTCGCTCTCTTCCTCCCTTCAAGGCCCTGCTGAGAGCTCACCTCCTCCAGGAGGCCTTCCCAGACTGAGCCCCTTCCTTCCTCTCCCCCTCATCCCCCTCTCCATCCCCCCATCTTACCTCCTTCCCTTCCCCACAGCACCTGTATATATGGATATATGGTTGTACGTATTTATTACTCTATTTATTTATTTTACTTGTACATTTCTATCCTATTTATTTTATTTTGTTGGTATGTTTGGTTCTGTTCTCTGTCTCCCCCTTTTAGACTGTGAGCCCGCTGTTGGGTAGGGACTGTCTCTGTGTGTTGCCAATTTGTACTTCCCAAGCGCTTAGTGCAGTGCTCTGCACATAGTAAGCGCTCAATAAATACGATTGATTGATTGATTGATTGATATGTATATATGTTTGTACATATTTTTTACTCTATTTATTTATTTTATTTGTACATATCTATTCTATTTATTTTATTTTATTAGTATGTTTGGTTTTGTTCTCTGTCTCCCCCTTTTAGACTGTGAGCCCACTGTTGGGTAGGGACTGTCTCTATGTGTTGCCACTTTGTACTTCCCAAGCGCTTAGTGCAGTGCTCTGCACATAGTAAGCGCTCAGTAAATACGACTGATTGATTGATTGATTATTATCCTCTCCCCGGCCCGCTTGGTCTTCCTTTCCAGAGAGGACGACCTCCCGCCCAAGTGCTTCGCGCCTCCCAAGCCCCGCCGCCCCGAGGCCTCGTCGTCGGACAACACCACCCTGACGTCGGACGCCACCTTCGACAGCCGCCGCTGGAACGGGACGGGCGGCCGCCGCGGCCGCGGGCCCGCTTCCCCGGCCCTCCCCGTCAACGGGGCCCGCCCGGCGCCCAAGACGCTGCTGGTGACGGCCGGGCCCGGCCCGTCGCCGAGGCCCCCGGCCCGGAGCGGGGGCGGCCCGCGCTGCCACGCCGCGACCCGGGCCGTGCCCGTCGTGGTGCCCGCCCAGAGCCGGGCCGGCTCGCTGGTCTAGCCGGGCCCGGGCGGTGCGGACGCCTCCCGGGCCTCGGGACCACGCCAAGCCGAGGGGCAGGGGCGGGCCTGCCCTCCGTCGCCCGCCTTCCTCACGCCCGAGAAGGAGCCGGCCCACCGGGCGCCACCGGCTTGACGTGAGGGAGAGGTCAAAGGGCGAACCCCGGCTCCCGAGAGCCGACCCGGGGCCCGTCGGCGGCGATGGCGGCGCCGCTCCCCGGGCCTCCTTCGCCCCGTGACCCATTGATGGACCGCTCATCCCCAGTCGCCGCGCAAGGGGGTCTCGGCCCCCGGGTCAAGAGGGGCCATTTTGTGGGCGTTTGAGAGGGCGAGGCACGGGTGCTTTTAGGGCACCGGAGGTTGTGGCGGACGCGGGCCTTCGGGCCCAGTTTGTCGGACGACCTACGACGTTTGGGGGGCACCTGAAACCGAGGGCAGGGCCTGTGGAGGTGGGAAATCCACAGGTTATTTGGCCATGGAAGCCTTGGGGGGCACCTGAAACCGAGGGCAGGGCCTGTGGAGGTGGGAAATCCATAGGTTATTTGGCCATGGAAGACCTGGGGGCGGGGGGGGGAAGGGGGTGTTTTTCTTCATCCCAAGGGTGGATAGTCTCCCCCAAAAGATAACACTCTGTGATACACGCCTGCCCACCCCTCGGTTTGATTTGGGGTACAGTCCCAAGAGGAAGGTGGATGGGGTGTCCCGCCTCCCCCCAAGTTTACTCTGTGGTACAGTCTGGGGTGGGGGACGATTGGATGGTTGTGTGTCCCCCCAGATTCACTCTGTGGTACGGTCCTCGGAAGACGATGGATGGGTTCCACCGTGAGTCTCTCTGTGGTACAGTCCGGGGCGGGGGGGATGGGTGGTTCCCCCCCTCAGGTTCACTCTGTGGTACGGTCCCTGGAAGATGATGGCTGGGTTCTACCATAGTTCTCTCTGTGGTACAGTCCGGGGCGGGGGGAGATGGATGGTTCCCCCCCTCAGGTTCACTCAGTGGTACGGTCCCTCAAAGACGATGGATGGGTTCTACCCTGGTTCGCTTTGTGGTACTGTCCGGGGGCGGGGGAGTGGATGGTTCTCCCCTCAGGTTCACTCTGTGGTACGGTCCTTGGAAGACCATGGATGGGTTCCACCCTGGTTCTCTCTGTGGTATAGTCCGGGGCGGGGGAGGGGGATGGATGGTTCTCCCCTCAGGTTTACTCTGTGGTACGGTCCCTGGAAGAAGTTGGCTGGATTCCACCTTGGGTCTCTGTGGTACAGTCCGGGGCTGGTGGGATGGATGGTTCCCCCCAGGTTCACTCTGTGGTACGGTCCCTAGAAGATGATGGCTGGGTTCCACCCTAGGTCTCTCTGTGGTACAGTCCGGGGCGGGGGGATCGGTGGTTCCCCCCAGGTTCACTCTGTGGTACGGTCCCTAGAAGACGATGGATGGGTTCCACCTTGGGTCTCTCTGTGGTACAGTCCGGGGCGGGGGGGGGGGATGGATGGTTCCCCCATCAGGTTTACTCTGTGGTACGGTCTGTGGAAGATGATGGATAGGTTCCACCCTGGGTCTCTGTGGTACAGTCCAGAGCGGGGGGGTGGATGGTTCCCCCCGAGGTTCATTCTGTGGTACGGCCCCCGGAAGACGATGGATGGGTTCTACCCTGGGTCTCTCTGTGGTACAGTCCGGGGCGGGGGGGGGGGGGGTGGATGTTTCACCCCGAGATTCATTCTGTGGTACGGCCCCTGGAAGACGATGGATGGGTTCCACCGTGGGTCTCTCTGTGGTACAGTCCGGAGCGGGGGAGGTTGGACGGTGGCCTCCCTCCCCTCCCCATTCACTCTGTGGTACCGTCCCAGGAGGAAAGTGGCTGGGTTCCACTTCGGGTCACTCTGTGGTACGGCCCTAGTACGGCCCAGTTCCCCCCACAAGTTCACTTATTGGTATGGTCCGGGGGAGGGATTGAATGATGTTTGCCTCCCCGTTCATTCTGTGGTTTGTTCATGGGCGGGGGGATGTTGGGTAGGGTTCCCCCTTCAGGTTCACTCAATGGTATGGCCCTGGGGGGTTGGACTCGTTGCCCCCTCCAGGTTCACTCAGTGGTATGGTCCGGGGGGGGGTTGGATGGTGTTTCTCCCCCGCCCCCGGTTCATTTTGTGGTTTAGTCCGGGGCGGGGGGAGGTGTTGGGCGGGTTTCCCCTTTCAGGGTCACTCAATGGTATGGCCCGTGGCGGGGGAGGAGGGTTGGACGGTTTTCCCCCCTCCACTTTCACTCAGTGGTATGGCCCGGTGGGGGGGGAGGTTGTTGGATGGTGTCCGCCCCCCCCCCCCCGTTCCCTCTGTGGTACGGTCCGGCGTTGGGGGCGATGTTGGACGGTTTCCTCCCCAGCTTCACTCTATGGTATGGTCCGGGGTGGGGGGGGGCAGGGTTGGATGGTGTTCCCCCTCAGGTTGACTCAATGGTATGATCCGGGGGGGGTGTTAGGTGGTGTTTTTTCTCCCACCCCCCATTGTTCACCCTGGGGTGCTGTCCAAGCAGGACGGTGGCAGGGTTCCACCCCTGTTCACTCTGTGGTACGGTCCTGGGGGGGGGGGGATGTTGGACGGTTCCCCCCGCAAGTCCACACGCAGTGGTAGGGGCCAGGCCCCTCCAGAAACGCACACACCTCCCCCCGGATTGAGGTGGGGGGGGGTCCGGCCACCATCCGCCACCAAAGCCGCAAAGGCCTTAATTCTGGCGGGGCCAAGCAGCCCCCCCCCCCAGGGGCCCTCACTTCTGGTGGGACCCTCAGCGACTCCCACTTCCGGTGGGGCCATGCAGACCCCCTCAGTGGGCCTCACTTCTGGTGGGGCCAAGCAGACCCCCCCCCCTCCCCAGGGGCCCTCCCATCCGGTGGGACCCTCATAGGCCCCCCCCAACTTCTGATGGGGCCTCGCAGGCCCCCAGAGGCTCGCACTTCCGGTGGGGCCTCGGAGACCCCCCCCCAAGGACCCTCAGTGGCCCTCACTTCCGGTGGGGCCAAGCAGACCCCCCCATTGGCCCCCACTTCCGGTGGGGCCAAGCAGACCCCCTCAGTGGTCCCCACTTCCGGTGGGGCTAAGCAGACCCCCCCCCAAGGGCCCTCACTTCCGGTGGGACCCTCAGCGGCCCACACTTCCGGTGGGGTCTCAGACCCCCCCAAGGGGCCCCCACTTCCGGTGAGGCCAAGCAGACCACCTCAGTGGTCCCCACTTCTGGTGGGGCCAAGCAGACCCACCCCCAGGGGCCCTCACTTCCGGTGGAGCCTAGTAGACCCCCAGCAGCCCACACTTACAGTAGGGCCTAGCAGACCCACCCCAGGGACCCCCATTTCCGGTGGGGCCAAGCAGACCCCTTCAGTAGTCCCCAAGTCCGGTGGGGCCAAGCAGAACCTCAGTGGCCCTCACTTGTGGTGGGACCCTCAGCGGCCCACACTTCCGGTGGGGTCTCAGAGACCCCCTCACCCCCTCAAGGGACCCCCACTTCTGGTGAGGCCAAGGAGACCACCTCAGTAGTCCCCATTTCTGGTGGGGCCAAGCCGAACCCCTCCCCCCCCCACCAGGGACCCTCACTTGTGGTGGGACCCTCAGCGGCCCACATGTCCAGTGGAGCCAAGCAGACCCTTAAAGGTCCTCAATTGTGGTGGGACCCTCAGTGGTCCACACTTCCGGTGGGGTCTCAGAGACCCCCTCCCCCCCTCAAGGGACCCCCACTTCCAGTGAGGCCAAGGAGACCACCTCAGTAGTCCCCATTTCTGGTGGGGCCAAGAAGACCCCCTCAGTAGTCCCCAAGTCCGGTGGGGCCAAGCAGAACCTCAGTGGCCCTCACTTGTGGTGGGACCCTCAGCGGCCCACACTTCCGGTGGGGTCTCAGAGACCCCCTCACCCCCTCAAGGGACCCACACTTCTGGTGAGGCCAAGAAGACCACCTCAGTAGTCCCCATTTCTGGTGGGGCCAAGCAGACCCCCCCCCCCCCCCCCCCCCAGGGACTCTCACTTGTGGTGGGACCCTCAGCGGCCCACATGTCCAGTGGAGCCAAGCAGACCCTTAAAGGTCCTCACTTGTGGTGGGACCCTCAGCTGCCCACACTTCCAGTGGGGTCTCGGAGACCACCCCCTTCAAGGGCCCCCCACTTCCGGTGGGGCCAAGCAGACCCCCCTCAGTGGTCCCCACTTCCGGTGAGGCCAAGCAGACCCTCAGTGGCCCTCACTTGTGGTGGGACCCTCAGTGGCCCACATGTCCAGTGGAGCCAAGCAGACCCTTAAAGGTCCTCACTTGTGGTGGGACCCTCAGCTGCCCACACTTCCCGTGGAGTCTCGGAGACCACCCCTCTCAAGGGGCCCCCACTTCCGGTGGGGCCAAGCAGACCCCCCTCAGTGGTCCCCACTTCCGGTGAGGTCAAGCAGACCCTCAGTGGCCCTCACTTGTGGTGGGACCCTCAGCGGCCCACACTTCCAGGGGAGCCAAGCAGACCCTTAATGGCCCTCACTTGTGGTGGGACCCTCAGCGGCCCACACTTCCAGGGGAGCCAAGCAGACCCTTAATGGCCCTCACTTCCAGTGGGGCTCTGGAGACCCCCACCACCAGCAAAGAGGCCCAACTCGGGTCCCAGACGCCCTACCACCTTTGCCTTCCAAGAAGCCAACCCCCTGCCGCCAACCACGGATTTTATCACCATTTCAGGGGGACGTGAGGCCGGGTGGGGGCCGAATTCCCACCCCGGAGGCCTGCAGCTTTATAAAAGTTTAAATAAAGAAATAAATGAATGTCGAGCTCCTTTTATATATACATACACACAATAACCACCCCTCCCTGTAAGACAGATCCCTGTTAGCTCGGAGGGATGGACTAGGGTCAATCTGTCAGTTGGACCGCAAGCCTCCCCTCTTGAATTTCTGGATTCTTTCTAACGGCCTCAAATTCAATAAAGTAAAGTTTATTCGTAGAAGAATCATCGTCACCCATCTTTTGGCCGCAGTCTGTACAGGGCCACGTTCATTCATTTGATCGTGTTTATTGAGCGCTTTCTGTGTGCAGAGCACTGTACTAAGCGCTTGGGAGAGTACATTTTAATGACAGGCACACCAGAGAAGCAGCGTGGCTCAGTGGAAAGAGCTCGGGCTTTGGAGTCAAGAGGTCGTGGGTTCAAATCCCAGCTTCGCCACTTGTCAGCTGTGTGACTTTGGCAAGTCACTTAACTTCTCTGGGCCTCAGTTCCCTCATCTGTAAAATGGGGATGAAGACTGTGAGCCCCACTTGGGACAACCTGATTATCTTGTATCTACCCCAGCGCTTAGAACGGTGCTTTGGACATAGTAAGCGCTTAACAAATACCAACATTATTATTATTATTATTATTATTGCTGCCCACAGCAAGGTCACAAATTAGATGGGGAGACAGATATTAATACAAACAAATAACATATATTTAAAAAATGACACATTAAGCACTTACTATGTGCCAAGCACCGTTCTAAGCGCTGGGGTAGATACAAGATAATCAGGTTGGACACAGTCCCTGTCCCACATGGGGCTCACAGTCTCAATCCCCATTTTCCAGATGAGGAGACTGAGGCCCAGAGAAGTGACTTGCCCAAGGTGACCCAGCTGACAAGTGGCAGAGTCGGGATTAGAACCCAGGTCCTTCCGACTTCAAGGCCCAAATTCTGCCCGCTACGTCATGCTACTCTACAGATATAAAATCCCGGCTCTGCCAATTGTCAGCTGGGTGACTCTGGGCAAGTCACTTAACTTCTCTGTGCCTCAGTTCCCTCATCTGTCAAATGGGGATGAAGACTGGGAGCCCCCCCGTGGGACCACCTGATCACCTTGTTACCTCCCCAGCGCTTAGAATAGTGCTTGGCACATAGTAAGCGTTTAATAAATGCCATCATTATGATTATTATCCACATGTGCTGAGGGGATGGGAGGGAAGATGAATGAAGGAGCAAGTCCGGGCGACGCAGAAGGGAGTGGGAGAAGAGGAAAAGGGAGGTTTAGTCAGGGAAGGCCTCTGGGAGGAGATGGGCCTTCAGGAAGGCTTTGAAGCAGGGGATAGCGGTGGTCCGGGGGATCATCATCATCATCATCATCATCATCATCAATCGTATTTATTGAGGATCTGAGGAGGGAGGGCATTCCGGGCCAGAGGTAGGACGTGGGCGAGAGGTAGGAGGAGAGATGGACGAGATGGAGGCCCAGGGAGGAGGTTGGCATTAGAGGAATGCCAACCATCGCAGCGTGGCTCAGTGGAAAGGGCCCGGGCTTTGGAGTCAGAGTCCAAGGGTGCAAATCCCTGCTCAGCCAACTGTCAGCTGTGTGACTTTGGGCAAGTCACTTCACTTCTCTGAGCCTCAGTTCCCTCATCTGTCAAATGGGGATGAAGACTGTGAGCCCCCCGTGGGACAACCTGATCACCTTGTAACCTCCCCAGCGCTTAGAACGGTGCTTTGCACATAGTAAGCGCTTAACAAATGCCATCATCATCATCATCATCATAGTAAGCGCTTAATAAATGCCATGACAACCTGATCACCTTGTAACCTCCCTAGCGCTTAGAACAGTGCTTCTTCGCATATAGTAAGCGCTTAACAAATGCCATCATCATCATAGTAAGCGCTTAATAAATGCCATGACAACCTGATCACTTTGTAACCTCCCCAGTGCTTAGAACAGTGCTTTGCACATAGTAAGTGCTTAACATATGCATCATCATTATCATAGTAAATGCTTAATAAATGCCATGACAACCTGATCAACTTGTAACCTCCCTAGCGATTAGAAAAGTGCTTCTTCACATAGTAAGTGCTTAACAAATGCCATCATCATCATCATCATCATAGTAAGCGCTTAATAAATGCCATGACAACCTGATCACCTTGTAACCTCCCTAGCGCTTAGAACAGTACTTTGCACATAGTAAGCACTTAATAAATGTCATTATTATTATTATTATTAAATTGTTAAGCGCTGTATAAATAACGTTTTTTTAAAAAGGAGGGGGGGTCAGGGTATGGTGAGGGGAGTGGGGGCGGGGCTTGGGGAGTGGGCGGGGCTAGAGAGGGCTAATAATAATAATAATAACGATGGCATTTATTAAGTGCTTACTATGTGCAAAGCACCGTACTAAGCCCTGGATAGGAAGAGCGGGGGGTTGGGGCGGGGCTTGAGGAGAGGGGGCGGGGCTACGCGAGGGCCAATAGGAGGAGGGGAGGGGCTAGGTGAGGGCCAATAGCAGATGGGTGGGCGGGGCTTAAGGCGAAGGGGCGGGACGAGGGGAGGGCCAATGAGGGAGGGCGGGGCTTGAGGAGAAAGGGCGGGGCTATGGGAGGGCCAATAGGAGGAGGGGAGGGGAGGGGCTTGAGGAGAAGGGGCGGGGCCGCGGGAGGGCAAATAGGAGGAGGGGGCGGGGCTTGAGGTGTGGGATGGGCGGTGCTAAGGGAGGGCCAATAGGAGGAGGAGGGGCGGGGCTAGGGGAGGTCCAATAGGAGATGGATGGGCGGCACTTAAGGGGAAGGGGCGGGGCTGGGGAGGGCCAATAGGAGGAGGGGGCGGGGCTTGAGGTGTGGGGTGGGCGGTGCTAGGGGAGGGCCAATAGGAGGAGGAGGGGCGGTGCTAGGGGAGGGCCAATAGGCGATGGATGGGCGGGGCTTAAGGGGAAGGGGCAGGGCTGGGGAGGGCCAATAGGAGGTGGAGGGGAGGGGCTGGAGAGAGAAGAGGCGGGGCGGGGCGAAGGGGGAGCGGCGCGTGCTCCGTCAGGCCCCGCCCCTCGGCCCAGCGTCTCCCCACCGGGAGGTGGCGGCGGCGATTGGTCGGCGGGGCCCGAGGGGGCGGGGCCTGCCTCAGGCGGTGGGGCGCGCGGTCCGCGCACGTGCATCCGGGAGAGGGGCGTGGCAAAGAGGGGGCGGGGCCTGCCTGAGGCGCTGGAGCGAGCGGCCCGCGCGTGCGCGTCCGTGCCGGGCACGCGACCGCGATGGGGAAGGTGGTGGTGGTCACCGGGGCCAACAGGTGAGCGCGGGGCAGCGCGTTTTATTATAATAATAATGATAATAATAATGATACTGATGGCATTTATTAAGCGCTTACTATGTGCCAAGCACTGTTCTAAGCGCTGGGGAGGTGACAAGGTGATCAGGTGGTCCCACGGGGGGCTCACAGCCTTAATCCCCATTTTACAGATGAGGGAACTGAGGCCCAGAGAATAATAATAATAATGATGATGGCATTTATGAAGCGCTTACTACGTGCCAGGCACTGTTCTAAGCGCTGGGGAGGTTACAGGGTGATGAGGTTGTCCCACGGGGGGCTCACAGTCTTCATCCCCATTTTACAGATGAGGTCACTGAGGCCCAGAGAATAATAATAATGGTGGCATTTGTGAAGCACTTACTATGTGCCAGACACTGTTCTAAGCGCTGGGGAGGTGACAAGGTGATCAGGTGGTCCCACGGGGGGCTCCCAGTCTTCATGCCCATTTGACAGATGAGGTCACTGAGGCCCAGAGAATAATAATAATAATGATGATGGCATTTGTGAAGCGCTTACTGTGTGCCAGACACTGTTCTAAGCGCCGGGGAGGTGACAAGGTGATCAGGTGGTCCCACGGGGGGCTCCCAGTCTTCATCCCCATTTGACAGATGAGGTCACTGAGGCCCAGAGAATAATAATAATAATGATGATGGCATTTGTGAAGCGCTTACTATGTGCCAGGCACTGTTCTAAGCGCTGGGGAGGTGACAAGGTGATGAGGTTGTCCCACGGGGGGCTCACAGTCTTCATCCCCATTTTCCAGATGAGGTCACTGAGGCCCAGAGAATAATAATAATGATAGCATTTATGAAGCACTTACTATGTGCCAGACACTGTTCTAAGCGCTGGGGAGGTTACAAGGCGATCAGGTTGTCCCACGGGGGGCTCCCAGTCTTCATCCCCATTTGACAGACGAGGGAACTGAGGCCCAGAGAATAATAATAATGATGGCATTTGTGAAGCGCTTACTATGTGCCAGGCACTGTTCTAAGCGCTGGGGAGGTTACAAGGTGATGAGGTTGTCCCACGGGGGGCTCACCGTCTTCATCCCCATTTTCCAGATGAGGTCACTGAGGCCCAGAGAATAATAATAATGATGGTATTTATGAAGCGCTTACTATGTGCCAGGCACTGTTCTAAGCGCTGGGGAGGTGACAAGGTGATCAGGTTGTCCCACGGGGGGCTCACAGTCTTCATCCCCATTGGACAGACGAGGGAACTGAGGCCCAGAGAATAATAATAATGATGGCATTTGTTAAGCGCCTACTATGTGCCAGGCACTGTTCTAAGCGCTGGGGAGGTTACAAGGCGATCAGGTTGTCCCACGGGGGGCTCCCAGTCTTCATCCCCATTTGACAGATGAGGGAACTGAGGCCCAGAGAAGTGAAGTGACTCGCCCAAAGTCACACAGCTGCCAATAATAATAATAATAATGGTATTTCTTAATAATGATAATAATAATGAGGATGGCATTTCTTAATAATGATCATAATGATGATGATGATGATGGCATAATGATGATGGCATTTGACCAGGAGGCCTTCCCAGACTGAGCCCCTTCCTTCCTCTCCCCCTCGTCCCCCTCTCCATCCCCCCCATCTTACCTCCTTCCCTTCCCCACAGCACCTGGATAGATGGATATATGTTGGTACAGATTTATTACTCTATTTATTTATTTATTTTGTACATATCTATTCTATTTATTTTATTTTGTTAGTATGTTTGGTTTTGTTCTCTGTCTTCCCCATATAGACTGTGAGCCCACTGTTGGGTAGGGACTGTCTCTAGAAGTTGCCAACTTGGACTTCCCAAGCGCTTAGTACAGTGCTCTGCACATAGTAAGCGCTCAATAAATACGATTGATGATGATGATGATTTGGTAAGCGTTTACTATGTGCCAGGCACTGTTCTACCCGCTGGGGAGGTTACAAGGTGATCAGGTTGTCCCGTGGGGGGCTCCCAGTCTTCACCCCCATTTTACAGATGAGCCGACTGAGGCTCAGAGAAGTGAAGTGACTTGCCCAAAGTCACACAGCTAACATTTGGCAGAGCGGGGATAATAATAATAGTGATGGCGTTTGTTAAGCGCTTACTATGTGCAAAGCACTGTTCTAAGCGCTGGGGAGGTGACAAGGTGATCAGGTTGTCCCCCGGGGGGCTCACAGTCTTCATCCCCATTTTCCAGATGAGGGAACTGAGTCTCAGAGAAGTGAAGTGATTTGCCCAAAGTCACCCAGCCGACAAGTGGCGGAGCCAGGATTTGAACCCATGACCTCTGACTCCAAAGCCCGGGCTCTTTCCACTGAGTCACGCTGCTTCTCTTAACAAATGCCATCGTTATCATTATTATTATTATTACGAAATAGAGAGGCAGCGTGGCTCAATGGAAAGACCACGGACTTGGGAGTCAGAGGTCATGGGTTCCAAGTGCCTCAGTGGAAAGAGCCCGCGCTTTGGAGTCAGAGGTCATGGGTTCAAATCCCGACTCCGCCAATTGTCAGCTGGGTGACTTTGGGCAAGTCACTTCACTTCTCTGGGCCTCAGTTACCCTATCTGTAAAATGGGGATTAAGACTGTGAGCCTCACGTGGGACAAACTGATCAACTTGTATCTCCCCCAGCGCTTAGAACAGTGCTTTGCACATAGTAAGCGCTTAACAAATACCAACATTATTTTTATTATTATTAAGTACTTCCTATGTGCCGAGCACTGTTCTAAGTGTTGATGGGGGGATACAAGGCGATCAGGTTGTCCCCTGTGGGGCTCCCAGTCTTCATCCCCATTTTCCAGATGAGGGAACTGAGGCCCAGAGAAGTGACTTGCCCAAGGTCATCCAGCAGACAAGCGGCAGAGCCGGGATTAGAACCCACGACCCCTGACTCCCAAGCCCGGGCTCTTTCCACTGAGCCACGCTGGTTGATTGTAGGGAGAGGGTGGCATGGGGGGGGTCTGTGTACTAAGCTTCCCAAGCGCTTAGTACAGTGCTCTGCACACAGTAAGCGCTCAGTAAATACGGTTGATTGAATGAATGAATGAATGAATGATGTCTCCCCTTTCTAGACTGTGAGCCCACTGTTGGGTAGGGACCGTCTCTAGATGTTGCCAACTTGGACTTCCCAAGTGCTCAGTACAGTGCTCTGCACACAGTAAGCGCTCAATAAAGACGATTGAATGAATGAAAGTGGTTCGGGGGAGGCGGGGGCGAGCGTCCAAACCGGGTTTGGCCCAGTGGAAAGAGCCCGGGCTTCATCATCATCATCATCATCAATCGTATTTATTGAGCGCTTACTATGTGCAGAGCACTGTACTAAGCGCTTGGGAAGTCCAAATTGGCAACATCTAGAGACGGTCCCTACCCAACAGTGGGCTCACAGTCTAAAAGGGGGGAGACAGAGAACAAAACCAAACATACTAACAAAATAAAATAAATAGGATAGATATGTACAAGTAAAATAAATAAATAAATAAATAGAGTAATAAATATGTAGAACCATATATACATATGTACAGGTATGTATATATGAGAGAGAGCCCGGGCTTGGGCGTCAGAGGTCATGGGTTCTAATCCCGGCTCCCCCACCTGTCTGCTGTGTGACCTGGGGCAAGTCACTTCACTTCTCTGGGCCTCAGTTCCCTCATCTGTCAGATGGGGATTAATTTAATCAATGATTAAAATGGAGACTAATGAGCCCCACGTGGGCCAACCTAATCACCTTGTATCCTCCCCAGTGCTTAGAGCAGTGCTTCGCACATAGTAAGCGCTTGACAAATGTTATTATTATTATTATTATTAATCAATCAATCAATTGTACTTATTGAGCGCTTACTGTGTGCAGAGCACTGGACTAAGCGCTTGGGAAGTCCAAGTTGGCAACATATAGAGACGGTCCCTACCCAACAGTGGGCTCACAGTCTAGAAGGGGGAGACAGAGAACAAAACCAAACATATTAACAAAATAAAATAAATAGAATAGATAGGTACAAGTAAAATAAATAGATAAATAAATAGAGTAATAAATCTGTACAAACATATATACATATATACAGGTGCTGTGGGGAAGGGAAGGAGGGAAGATGGGGGGAATTGGAGAGGGGGACGAGGGGGAGAGGACGGAAGGGGCTCAGTCAGGGAAGGCCTCCTGGAGGAGGTGAGCTCTCAGTAATAATAATAATAATAATTTGAGTATTTGTTAAGCACTTACTATGTGCAAAGCACTGTTCTAAGCGCCGGGGAGGATACAGAGTGATCAGGCTGTCCCATGGGGGGCTCGCAGTCTTAATTCCCATTTTATAGATGAGGCAACTGAGGCTCAGAGAAGTGAAGTGACTTAGCCCCGAGTCACACGGCCGACAAGCGGCGGAGCTGGGATTTGAACCCGTGACACGGGGTGACCTAGCGGAAAGACCAAAGGCCTAAGGGCCAGAGGGACCTGAGTGTTGTGACCTTGGGCAAGTCACTTAACTTCTGGGTTTGTTTCCGCGTGTGGAAAATGGGAATTCAGTGTCTGACCCCCCGGGTGGGGAAGGGGCTGTGACAGAACTGATTATCCCGATTACCCCAGCGCTTAGTGCAGTGCTTGGTCCACGGAAAGCACTTAAATGCCAGACGGATGGGGTGGGTAAGAATTATTAATTAATTAATTAATAATGACATTTGTTAAGTGCTTACTAGAAGGGGGAGACAGAGAACAAAACCAAACATACTAACAAAATAAAAAAAATAGAATAGGTAGGTACAAGTAAAATAAATAGATAAATAAATAGAGTAATTCATTCATTCATTCATTCAATCGTATTTATTGAGCGCTTACTGCGTGCAGAGCACTGTACTAAGCGCTTGGGAAGTACAAGTTGGCAACATATAGAGACGGTCCCCAGTGGGCTCACAGTCTAGAAGGGGGAGACGGACAACAAAACGTGGACAGGTGTCAAGTCATCAGAATAAACAGCAATAAAGCTAGATGCACGTCATTAAGAAAATAGAATAGTAAATATGTACAAGTAAAATAGAGCAATAAATCTGTACAAACACATATACAGGTGTTGCGGGGAGGGGAAGGAGGTAGGGCGGGGGGGATGGAGAGGAGGAGACCAAAAAGTAGGGGCTGTGAGCGTGGCTCAGTGGAAGGAGCCCGGGTTTTGGAGTCAGAGGTCCTGGGTTCAAATCCTGGCCAGGCAGACGGGTGACTCAGACCAGGCCACACCCCTCCTAATAATAATTATCTGTGGTATTCGTTAAGCACTTACTATGAGGTAGATATTGTGCTAAGCGCTGGGGTAGATAGGAGATGACTGGGTTGGACGCAGTCCCTGTCCCACATAGGGCTCCCCATTTTACAGATGAGGCAACCGAGGATCAGAGAAGTGAAGTGTCGTGCCCAGGTGGTGGAGCTGGGATTCGAAACCAGGTCCTTCTGACCCAGGTCCGGGCTCTATCATCATCATCAATCGTATTTAGTGAGCGCTTACTATGTGCAGAGCACTGCACTAAGCGCTTGGGAAGTACAAATTGGCAACATCTAGAGACAGTCCCTACCCAACAGTGGGCTCACAGTCTAAAAGGGGGAGACAGAGAACAAAACCAAACATATTAACAAAATAAAATAAATAGGATAGATATGTACAAATAAAATAAATAAATAGAGTAAAAAATATGTACAAGCATATATACATATCAATCAATCAATCAATCAATCAGTCGTATTTATTGAGCGCTTACTATGTGCAGAGCACTGTACTAAGCGCTTGGGAAGTACAAATTGGCAACACATAGAGACAGTCCCTACCCAACAGTGGGCTCACAGTCTAAAAGGGGGAGACAGAGAACAGAACCAAACACACCAACAAAATAAAATAAATAGGATAGAAATGTACAAGTAAAATAAATAAATAAATAAATAAATAGAGTAATAAATATGTACAACCATATATCCATATATACAGGTGCTGTGGGGAAGGGAAGGAGGTAAGATGGGGGGATGGAGTGGGGGACGAGGGGGAGAGGAAGGAAGGGGCTCAGTCTGGGAAGGCCTCCTGGAGGAGGTGAGCTCTCAGCAGGGCCTTGAAGGGAGGAAGAGAGCGAGCTTGGCGGATGGGCTGGTCCACGGGGGGCTCACGGTCTTCATCCCCATTTGACAGATGAGCGAAGTAGGGCCTTGAATTGTTGTTATTATTGAATTATGATGATGATGATGATGATTTCTGTCGTGGGGGCAGCGGCATCGGGCTGGCGCTGTGCCAGCGGCTGCTGGCCGAGGACGAGTCCATCCACCTGTGCCTCGCCTGCCGGAACCTGCAGAAGGCGGAGGCCGCCCGGGCCTCCCTGCTGACCGCCCACCCCGACGCCCACCTGTCCACCGTCCGCCTCGACGTCAGCAGCCTGGACTCCGTGCTCGGGGCCGCCCGGGACCTCAAACTCAGGTGGGCCTCTCTTCAATAATAATAATCATAATGATGGTATTCGAATCATCATCATCAATCATATTTATTGAGCGCTTACTGTGTGCAGAGCACCGGACTAAGCGCTTGGGAAGTCCAAGTTGGCAACGTCTAGAGACGGTCCCTGCCCAACAGTGGGCTCACGGTCTAGAAGGGAAGAGGGGACACAGGGCCCGGAATCAATCAATCAATCAATCAATCAATCGTATTTATTGAGCGCTTACTATGCGCAGAGCACCGGACTGAGCGCTTGGGAAGTCCAAGTTGGCAACGTCTAGAGACAGTCCCTGCCCAACAGCGGGCTCACGGTCTAGAAGGGAAGAGGGGACACAGGGCCCGGAATCAATCAATCAATCAATCAATCGTATTTATTGAGCGCTTACTATGTGCAGAGCACCGGACTAAGCGCTTGGGAAGTCCAAGTTGGCAACATCTAGAGACGGTCCCTGCCCAACAGTGGGCTCACAGTCTACAAGGGGGAGACAGAGAACAAAACCAAACAGACTAACAAAATAAAATAAATAGAATAGATATGTACAGGTAAAATAAATAAATAAATAGATTAATAAATCTGTACAAACATATGTACATATATACAGGTGCTGTGGGGAAGGGAAGGGGGTAAGATGGGATGGAGAGGGGGACGAGGGGGAGAGGAAGGAAGGGGCTCAGTTTGAAGGATGATGTGGAAGCAGCGTGGCTCAGTGGAAAGAGCCCGGGCTTTGGAGTGAGAGGTCACGGGTTCAAAAATCCCGGCTCCACCACTTGTCAGCTGGGTGACTTTGGGGAAGTCATTTCACTTCCCTGGGCCTCAGTGACCTCATCTGGAAAATGGGGATGAAGACTGGGAGCCCCTTGTAACCTCCCCAGTGCACATAGTAAGCGCTTTATACGTGCCATTGTTATTATTATTTTAGAGAAGCAGCGTGGCCCAGTGGAAGGAGCCCAGGCTTTGGAGTCAGAGGTCGTGGGTTCGAGTGCCGGCTCCACCACAAGTCTGCTGTGTGACCTTGGGCAAGTCACTTAGCTTCTCTGAGCCTCAGTGCCCTCATCTGTAAAAATGGGGATTAAGACTGTGAGCCCCACGTGGGACAACTTGATCACATTGTATCCCCCGCCAGCGCTTAGAACAGTGCTTTGCACATAGTAAGCGCTTAACAAATGCCATCATCATCATCATCGTTATTTGTTAAGCGCTTACTATGGGCAAAACACCGTTCTAAGCGCTGGGGAGGTTACAAGGTGATCTTCTAGACTGTGAGCCCACTGTTGGGTAGGGACCGTCTCTATATGTTGCCAAATTGGACTTCCCAAGCGCTTAGTACAGTTCTCTGCCCACAGTAAGCGCTCAATAAATACGATTGATTGATTGATTGATCCGGTTGGCCCACGGCGGGCCCGCAGCTTTAATCCCCATTTTCCAGATGAGGGAACTGAGGCCCGGAGATGTGAAGTGACTTGCCCGAAGTCACACAGCTGACAGTTGGCGGAGCCGGGATTTATAATAATAATAACAATAATGATGGCGTTTATTAAGTGCTTACTATGTGCAAAGCACCGTTCTAAGCACTGGGGAGGTTACAAGGTGATCAGGTTGGCCCACGGGGGGCTCGCAGCTTTAATCCCCATTTTCCAGATGAGGGAACTGAGGCCCGGAGATGTGAAGTGACTTGCCCAAAGTCACACAGCTGACAGTTGGGGGAGCCGGGATTTATAATAATAATTATAATGATGGCGTTTATTAAGTGCTTACTATGTGCAAAGCACCGTTCTAAGTGCTGGGGAGGTTACAAGGTGATCAGGTTGTCCCACGGGGGGCTTGCAGGTTTAATCCCCATTTTCCAGATGAGGGAACTGAGGCCCGGAGATGTGAAGTGACTTGCCCGAAGTCACACAGTTGACAGTTGGGGGAGCCGGGATTTATAATAATAATTATAATGATGGTGTTTATTAAGCGCTTACTATGTGCAAAGCACCGTTCTAAGTGCTGGGGAGGTTACAAGGTGATCAGGTTGTCCCACGGGGGCTCACCGTCTTCACCCCCAATTTCCAGATGAGGAAACTGAGGCCCAGAGAAGTGAAGTGACTTGCCCAAAGTCACCCAGCTGACAGCTGGCGGAGCCGGGGTTCGAACCCACGACCTCTGAGTCCAAAGCCCGGGCTCTTTCCCCAGCTTCTCTTGTCTGTCTGCGTGACCTTGGGCGAGTCGCCTCTCCGGGCCCCGGTTTCCTCATCCGTAAGCGGGGATTAAGACGGTGTGCCCCACGCGGGGCGTGGACCGCGTCCGACCGCGTCCGACCAAGCGCTTAGTACAGTGCTCTGCACATAGTAAGCGCTCAATAAATACGATTGATTGATTGATTGATAGCCGGGCTCCACCTCGGCGCCCAGTACAGCGTCGAAGCCGCGTCGAAGCGCCGTCCGAATTTCCGTCTACGGGCGGGATTGGAACCTGGGTCTCCAGGCCTCGGACGGCGGCGGTCACACGGGCGACTTCCCCCGGCCTCCGAGTCACTCGATTTCGTACGTATTTTTTTTACTCTATTTATTTATTTTATTTGTACGTATCTATTCTATTTATTTTATTTTGTTAGTATGTTCGGTTTTGTTCTCTGTCTCCCCCTTTTAGACTGTGAGCCCACTGTTGGGTAGGGACTGTCTCTATATATTACCAGCTTGTACTTCCCAAGCGCTTAGTACAATGCTCTGCACATAGTAAGCGCTCAGTAAATACGATTGATGATGATGATGATGATGATATTTCCCAATCTCCTACTACCCGTGGGCGTTCAGTAGATACTACTTGCAAAATGCCCCCAGACCTTGGGTTTTGTAACTCCCTTAGCTCTCCCCTCTTGGGCAAACTTTCCCCTTCACCCTCTTGGGCAAACTCTGGCGTTCACCCTCTGGGGCGAGCGATCGCAGATTTATCCCTAATAATAAATAATGATGGCACTTATCAAGCGCTTACTATGTGCAGAGCACTGTTCTAAGCGCCGGGGAGGTTACAAGGTGATCTATCAATCAATCAATCATATGACTCAGACTGTGAGCCCACTGTTGGGTAGGGACTGTCTCTATATGTTGCCAGTTTGTACTTCCCAAGCGCGTAGTACAGTGCTCTGCACACAGTAAGCGCTCAATAAATACGATTGATGATGATGATGATGATTTATTGAGCGCTTGCTGTGTGCAGAGCACTGTACTAAGCGCTTGGGAAGTCCAAGTTGTCAACATATAGAAACGGTCCCTACCCGACAGTGGACTCACAGTCTAGAAGACCGTCCGTATATGTTGCCAACTTGGACTTCCCAAGCACTTAGTCCAGTGCTCTGCACACAGTAAGCGCTCAATAAATACGATTGAATAATAATAATAATGGCATTTGTTAAGCGCTTACTATGTGCGGAGCACTGTTCTAAGCGCAGATGAGGTAACTGAGGCCCAGAGAAGTGAAGTGACTTGCCCAAAGCCACCCAGCTGACAAGTGGCGGAGCCGGGATTTGAACCCATGACCTCGGACTCCAAAGCCCATGAATCAGGTTGTCCCACGGGGGGGCTCACAGGCATTAGAGAAGCAGCGTGGCTCAATGGAAAGAGCCCGGGCTTTAGAGTCAGAGGTCACGGGTTCAAATCCCGTCTCCGCCAATTGTCAGCTGGGTGACTTGGGGCAAGTCACTTCATCATCATCATCAATCGTGTTTATTGAGCGCTTGCTATGTGCAGAGCACTGTACTAAGCGCTTGGGAAGTACAAATTGGCAACACATAGAGACAGTCCCTACCCAACAGTGGGCTCACAGTCTAAAAGGGGGAGACAGAGAACAAAACCAAACATACTAACAAAATAAAATTAATAGAATAGATATGTACAAGCAAAATAAATAAATAAATAGAGTAATAAATATGTACAAACATATATACATTCACTTCTCTGGGCCTCAGTTCCCTCATCTGTCAAATGGGGATGAAGACCGTGAGCCCCACGTGGGACAACCTCATTACCTTGTAGCCCCCCCCAGTGCTTAGAACAGTGCTTTGCACATAGTAAGCGCTTAATAAATGCCATTATTATAATTATTATCATCCCCATTTTCCAGATGAGGTCACTGAGGCCCGGAGAAGTGAATCAGGTTGTCCCACGGTGGGGGGGCTCCCAGGCAACATCCCCATTTTCCAGATGAGGTCACTGAGAAGCGAAGTGACTCACCCAGAGTCACCCAGCTGACAAGTGGTGGAGCCGGCATTTGAACCCATGACCTCGGCCTCCCAAGCCCGGGCTCTTTAATAATCAATCGTACTTAATATAATATAATAATATTTAATATAATATAATATATAATAATTTATAATATAATAATGATGGTATTTGCTAAGCGCTTACTGTGTGCAAAGCACTGTTCTAAGCGCCGGGGAGGTTGCAAGGTGATCAGGCGGTCCCACGGGGGGCTCCAAGTCCCCATTTGACAGATGAGGGAACTGAGGCCCAGAGAAGTGAAGCGACTTGCCCAAAGTCACAGAGCTGACAGTTGGCGGAGCCGGGATTTGAACCCCTGACCTCGGACTCCATCATCATCATCATCAACATCATCATCAATCGTATTTATTGAGCGCTTACTATGTGCAGAGCACTGGACTAAGCGCTTGGGAAGTACAAATTGGCAACATCTAGAGACAGTCCCTACCCACCAGTGGGCTCACAGTCTAAAAGGGGGAGACAGAGAACAAAACCAAACATACTAACAAAATAAAATAAATAGAATAGATATGTACAAGTAAAATTAATAGAGTAATAAATCTGTACAAACATATATACATATATGCAGGGGCTGTGGGGAAGGGAAGGAGGTAAGATGGGGGGGATGGAGAGGGGGACGAGGGGGAGAGGAAGGAAGGGGCTCAGTCTGGGAAGGCCTCCTGGAGGAAGGGAAGGAGGTAAGATAGGGGGGATGGAGGGGGGACGAGGGGGAGAGGAAGGAAGGGGCTCAGTGTGGGAAGGCCTCCTGGAGGAGGTGAGCTCTCAGTAGGGCCTTGAAGGGAGGAAGAGAGCGAGCTTGGCGGGTGGGCAGAGGGATTGGGGGCATTCCGGGCCCGGGGGAGCCCAAAGCCCGGGCTGTTGCCACTGAGTCACGCTGATGGCGGGTCTGTGTTGCGCAGGTTTCAGCGGTTGGACTTCCTGTATCTGAACGCGGGGGTCATGCCTAACCCCAAACTGAACACCAAAGCACTCCTCTCCAGCTTTTTCTCCAGGTAAGTTTCCTCCCGGGGGGGCGTCCAGCTAATTCTCCTCTGGGGGAGACTCCTCTTGGCCCCGTTTTTCCCCTCCCTTCGGGGAAATGCCGATTGACGGTCAAAATGCCCAGTCAAAATGGCGGGTCATGCCCTGACTGCATTCATTCATTCATTCATTCATTCAGTCGTATTTATTGAGCGCTTCTTGCGTGCAGAGCACTGTACTGAGCGCTTGGGAAGTCCAAGTTGGCAACATAGAGAGACGGTCCCTACCCAACAGCGGGCTCACAGTCTAGACTTCAAAGGACAGCCACCCCCCGCCAAGAGGATTCTGGAAAGGGAATGGTGACTAGACTGTGAGCCCACTGTTGGGTAGGGACTGTCTCTAGATGTTGCCAACTTGGACTTCCCAAGCGCTCAGTACAGTGCTCTGCACGCAATAAGCGCTCAATAAAGACGATTGAATGAATCATCATCATCATCAATCCTATTTATTGAGCGCTTACTGTGTGCAGAGCACTGTACTAAGCACTTGGGAGGTACAAATTGGCAACACATAGAGACGGTCCCTACCCAACAGTGGGCTCACAGTCTAAAAGGGGGAGACAGAGAACAAACCAAACATACTAACAAAATAAAATAAATGAATAAATAAATGAATGAATGAATGTGGTGCTCAAGGGGGGCGGGGAGAGGACCGGTGAAGAATTGGGGCGCTTGGGCCGGGGGTGGTCACTTCATTCACTCATTCAATCGTATTTATTGAGCGCTTACTGTGTGCAGGGCACTGGACTGAACGCTTGGTACTTACTTGAGTAATAATAATAATAATGAGGGTATTTGTCAAGCGCTTACTATGTGCCAAGCACCGTTCTAAGCGCTGGGGAGGTTACAAGGTGATCACTTGAATAATAATAATAATAATGATGGTATTTGTTAAGCGCTTACTATGTGCAAAGCACTGTTCTAAGCACTGGGGAGGTTACAAGGTGATCACTTGAGTAATAATAATAATAATAATAATAATAATGATGGTATTTGTCAAGCGCTTACTATGTGCTGAGCACTGTTCTAAGTGCTGGGGAGGTTACAAGGTGATCACTTGAGTGATAATAATAATAATAATGATGATGGTATTTGTGAAGCGCTTACCATGTGCCGAGCACTGTTCTAAGCGCTGGGGAGGTTACAAGGTGATCACTTGGGTAATAATAATAATAATAGTGAAGGTATTTGTTAAGCGCTTACTATGTGCCAAGCACCGTTCTAAGCTCTGGGGAGGTTACGAGGTGATCACTTGAGTAATAATAAATGATGGTATTTGTTAAGCGCTTACTATGTGCCAAGCACCGTTCTAAGCACTGGGGAGGTTACAAGGTGATCACTTGAGTAATAATAATGATGGTATTTGTTAAGCGCCTACTGTGTGCCAAGCACCGTTCTAAGCACGGGGGAGGTTACAAGGTGATCACTTGAGTAATAATAATAATAATAATAGTGATGGTATTTGTTAACCGCTTACTATGTGTCAAGCACTGTTCTAAGTGCTGGGGAGGTTACAAGGTGATCACTTGAGTAATAATAATAATGATGGTATTTGTTAAGCGCTTACTATGTGCCAAGCACCGTTCTAAGCGCCAGGGAGGTTTCAAGGTGATCACTTGAGTAATAATAACAATAATAATGATGGTATTTGTTAAGCGCTTACTATGTGCCAAGTACCGTTCTAAGCACTCGCGAGGTTACAAGGTGATCACTTGAATAATAATAATAATAATAATAACAATAATGGTATTTGTTAAGCGCTTACTATGTGCCAAGCACTGCTCTAAGCGCCGGGGAGGTTTCAAGATGATCACTTGAGTAATAATAGTAATAACAATGATGGTATTTGTCAAGCGCTTACTATGTGCCAAGCACCGTTCTAAGCGCTGGGGAGGTTACAAGGTGATCACTTGAGTAATAATAAGAATAATAATAATAATGGTATTTGTCAAGCGCTTACTATGTGCAAAGCACTGTTCTAAGCGCTACGGAGGTTACAAGGTGATCACAAGTAATAATAATAATAATAATAATGTTGGTATTTGTCAAGCGCTTACTATGTGCCGAGCACTGTTCTAAGCGCTGGGGAGGTTACAAGGTGATCACTTGAGTAATAATAATAATGATGGTATTTGTTAAGCGCTTACTACGTGCCAAGCACCGTTCTAAGCGCCAGGGAGGTTTCAAGGTGATCACTTGAGTAATAATAACAATAATAATGATGGTATTTGTTAAGCGCTTACTATGTGCCAAGTACCGTTCTAAGCACTCGCGAGGTTACAAGGTGATCACTTGAATAATAATAATAGTAATAATAATAATGATGGTATTTGTTAAGCGCTTACTATGTGCCAAGCACTGTTCTAAGCGCCGGGGAGGTTTCAAGATGATCACTTGAGTAATAATAGTAATAAGAATGATGGTATTTGTCAAGCGCTTACTATGTGCAAAGCACCGTTCTAAGCGCTGGGGAGGTTACAAGGTGATCACTTGAGTAATAATAATAATAATAATAATAATAATGGTATTTGTCAAGCGCTTACTATGTGCAAAGCACTGTTCTAAGCGCTGCGGAGGTTACAAGGTGATCACAAGTAATAATAATAATAATAATGTTGGTATTTGTCAAGCGCTTACTATGTGCCGAGCACTGTTCTAAGCGCTGGGGTGGTTACAAGGTGATCACAAATAATGATAATAATAATAATGATGGTATTTGTTAAGCGTTTACTATGTGCCAAGCACCGTTCTAAGCGCTGGGGAGGTTACAAGGTGATCACTTGAGTAATAATAATAATGATGGTATTTGTTAAGCGCCTACTGTGTGCAAACCACTGTTCTAAGCGCTGGATAATAAATAGAGTAATAAATACTCTATTTATTTATTTATTTTAATTGTACATATCTATTCTATTTTATTTTGTTAGTATGTTTGGTTTTGTCTCCCCCTTTTAGATTGTGAGCCCACTGTTGGGTAGGGACCGCCTCTAGATGTTGCCAATGTGTACTTCCCAAGCGCTTAGTCCGGTGCCCTGCACACAGTAAGCGCTCAATAAATACGATTGATGATGGTGATGGAGAGGTTACAAGGTGATCACTTGAGTAATAATAATGATGGTATTTGAACGGTGCTTGGCACATAGCAAGCGCTTAATAAATCATCAATCGTATTTATTGAGCGCTTACTATGTGCAGAGCACTGTACTAAGCGCTTGGGAAGTACAAATTGGCGACATATAGAGACAGTCCCTACCCAACAGTGGGTGCCATCATTAGTAGTATTATTATGTGCCAAGCACTGTTCTAGAGCGCCGGAGCGCGTCCCCACCCCAGCGCTCAGTACAGTGCCTGGCATGGAGTAAGCGCTTATCAGACACCGTAAAAAGAGCCCGAAAAATCAAATGGGGTGGACGCCCCCCGATCCCCTCCCTCGCAGAGACCTTTTCCACGTGGTGTCCACCGCGGACGGACTGCTGACCCAGGAGGACGGCATCACGGCCGACGGCCTGCAGGAAGTGTTTGCCACCAATGTCTTCGGCCACTTCGTCCTGGTAATAGTCAGAATTACGGTATTTATTAAGCGCCTACTCCGTGCCGAGCACTGTTGTAAGCGGGGGGGGGGGGAGACACCAGCTAATCCCGTGGGACGAATAAAATAATAACAATAGTGATGATGGTATTTGTTAAGCGCTTGCTACGGGCGAAGCACTGTTCTTAGCGCTGGGGAGGGTACGTGATGGCATTTGTTAAGCGCTTACTACGTGCTAAGCGCTGGGGAGGTGATGAGGTTGTCCCCCGGGGGGCTCACAGTCTTCATCCCCATTTTCCAGATGAGGGAACTGAGGCCCAGAGAAGTGGAGTTGCTTAAAGTCACCCAGATGACGGTTGGCGGAGCCGGGATTTGAATCCATAATAATAATAATAATGATGATGGCATTTGTTAAGCGCTTACTACGTGCAAAGCACTGTTCTAAGCGCTGGGGAGGTTACAGGGTAATCAGATTGTCCCACGTGGGGCTCGCAGTCTTCATCCCCATTTTACAGTTGAGGTAACTGAGGCACGGAGAAGCTAAGTGACTTGCCCAAGGTCACCCAGCTGACAATTGGCGGAGCCGGGATTTGAACCCATAATAATAATAATAATGATGATGATGGCATTTGTTAAGCGCTTACTACGTGCAAAGCACTGCTCTAAGCGCTGGGGGGGTTACAAGGTAATCAGATTGTCCCGCGTGGGGCTCGCAGTCTTAATCCCCATTTTACAGTTGAGGTAACTGAGGCACGGAGAAGCTAAGTGACTTGCCCAAGGTCACCCAGCTGACAATTGGCGGAGCCGGGATTTGAACCCATAATAATAATAATAATAATAATAATAATGATGATGGCATTTGTTAAGTGCTTACTATGTGCAAAGCACTGTTCTAAGCGCTGGGGAGGTTATAAGGTAATCAGATTGTCAATCAATCAATCGTATTTATTGAGCACTTACTGTGTGCAGAGCACTGTACTGAGCACTTGGGAAGTCCAAGTTGGCAACATAGGGAGACGGTCCCTACCCAACAGTGGGCTCACAGTCTAGAAGGGGGAGACAGACAACAAAACAAAACATACTAACAAAATAAAATAAATAGAATAAATATGTACAAATAAAATAAATCATGGGTTCTAATCCCGGCTCCACCACGTGTCAGCTGTGTGACCGTGGGCAAGCCACTTCACTTCTCTGGGCCTCAGTTCCCTCATCTGTAAAATGGGGATTAAGACTGGGAGCCCCACGAGGGACAACCTGATCACCTTGTATCTCCCCCAGTGCTTAGAACAGTGCTTGGCACATACTAAGCGTTTAACAAATGCCATCATTATTACTATTACTATTTGGTAAGCACTTCCTCTGTGCCAGGCACTGTACTAATCTGTGGGCTAGCCACAAGCAAATCAATCAATCAGTCAATCAATCGTATTTATTGAGCACTTACTGTGTGCAGAGCACTGGACTGAGCGCTTGGGAAGTCCAAGTTTTCAACATCTAGAGACGGTCCCTGCCCAACGGTGGGCTCACAGTCTAGAATGGGGAGACAGTGAACAAAACCAAACATATTAACAAAATAAAATAGAATAGATATGTACAAGTAAAATAAATAAATAGAATAATAAATATGTACAAACATAAACAGGATAAATAAAATAAATAGAATAGATATGTACAAGTAAAATAAATAGAGTAACAAATATGTACAAACATATACAGGATAAATAAAATAGAATAGATATGCACAAGTAAAATGAATAAATAAATAGAGTAACAAAGATGTACAAACATATATACAGGATAAATAAAATAAATAGAATAGATATGTACAAGTAAAATAAATAAATAGAGTAACAAATATGTACAAGTATATATACAGGATAAATAAAATAAATAGACTAGATATGTACAAGTAAAATGAATAAATAAATAGAGTAATAACTATGTACAAACATATATACAGGATAAATAAAATAAGTAGAATAGATATGTACAAGTTAAATAAATAGAGTAACAAATATGTACAAACATATATACAGGATAAAAAAATAAATAGAATAGATATGTACAAGTAAAATAAATAAATAAATAGAGTAGTAAATATGTGCAAACATATATACAGGATAAATAAAATAAATAGAATAGATGTGTACAAGTAAAATAAATAAATAAATAGCGTAACAAATATGTACAAACATATATACAGGATAAATAAAATAAATAGATGTGTACACGTAAAATGAATAAATAAATAGAGTAACAAATATGTACAAACATATATACAGGATAAATAAAATAAATAGAATAGATATGTACCAGTAAAATAAATGGAGTAATAAATATGTACAAACATATATACAGGATAAATAAAATAAATAGAATAGATATGTACCAGTAAAATAAATAAATAGAGTAACAAATATGTACAAACATATATACAGGATAAACAAAATAAATAGAATAGATATGTACCAGTAAAATAAATAGAGTAACAAATATGTACAAACATATATACAGGATAAATAAATAGAATAGATATGTACAAGTAAAATAAATAGAGTAACAAATATGTACAAACATATATACAGGATAAATAAAATAAATAGAATAGATATGTACAAGTAAAATAAATAGAGTAACAAATATGTACAAACATTTATACAGGATAAATAAAATAAATAGAATAGATATGTACAAGTAAAATAAATAGAGTAACAAATATGTACAAACATTTATACAGGATAAATAAAATAAATAGAATAGATATGTACAAGTAAAATAAATAAATAGAGTAACAAATATGTACAAACATATATACAGGATAAGTAAAATAAATAGAATAGATATGTACAAGTAAAATAAATAAATAGAGTAACAAATATGTACAAACATATATACAGGATAAGTAAAATAAATAGAATAGATATGTACAAGTAAAATAAATAAATAGAGTAAAAAATATGTACAAACATATATACAGGATATATATACATAAATCTTGCCTCTGTCTCGTATGGGCCTCGCAGTCAGTAAGCGCTCAATAAATACGATTGAATGAATGAATGAACAAGTTGGCAACATATAGAGATGGAGGAAGCGGGAGAGAGCGTCAGCTGTGTGACCTTGGGCAAGTCACTCGACTTCTCTGGGCCTCAGTTCCCCCATCTGTAAAATGGGGGATTGAGACTGCATCCTTGCATCCTCCCCGGCGCTTAGGACAGTGCTTGGCACGTAGTAAGCGCTTAACAAATGGTGTCATTAGTGTTATTATTATTATCTCCGGGACGAGAGGGGCGGCAGTGGGGACCGCGGGCGCCGAGGCTGCCGGGAAGGGCCCGCTTCCTCGGAGCGCGTTCCCGGAGCCCGCCTCGCCCGCAGATCCGGGAGCTGGAGCCGCTGCTGTGCCGCCCCGAGTCCCCGTCCCGCCTGGTCTGGACGTCCTCGAACAACGCCCGGAGGTCCAACTTCAGCCTGGCCGACGTCCAGCACAGCCGGGGCCGGGAGCCGTACAGCTCGTCCAAGTACGTCACCGACCTGCTGAGCGTCGCCCTCAACCGCAACCTCAACGCCCAGGTGGGTCCTGCTCAGTAAAGAGTCATCATGTTGGTATTTATTAAGCGCTTCCCACGTGCCGAGCACTGTCCTGAGCGCCGGGGCAGATACAAGGTGATCAGGTTGTCCCACGGGGGGCTCACGGTCTTCGTCCCTGTTTGACAGATGAGGAAACTGAGGCCCGGGGAAGTGACGAGACCTTCCCAAGGTCACGCGGCTGAGAAGTGGCAGAGGCGGGATTAGAACCCGTGACCTCTGGCTCTTTCCACTGAGCCGACGAGACTTTCCCAGAGAAGCAGCGTGGCTCAGTGGAAAAGAGCACAGGCTTTGGGGTCAGAGGACACGGGTTCAAATCCCGGCTCTGCCAATTGTCAGCCGGGTGGCTGTGGGCAAGTCACTTCACTTCTCTGGGCCTCAGTTCCCTCATCTGGAAAATGGGGATGAAGACTATGAGCCCCCCGTGGGACAACCTGATCACCTTGTAACCTCCCCAGCGCTTAGAACGGTGCTTTGCACATAGTAAGTGCTTAATAAATGCCATTATTATTATTATTATAAGTCACACAGCCGATAAGTGGCAGTGGCGGGATTAGAACCCATGACCTCTGGCTCCCAAGCCCGGCCCCTTTCCACTGAGCCACGTTGCTTCTCTACTACTACTAATAATAATGGTATTTGATAAGCGCTTACTATGTGCCAAGCACTGTTCTAAGCGCTGGGGTAGATACAAGGTAATCAGGTTGTCCCACGTGGGGCTCACAGTCTTCATCCCCATTTTCCAGCTGAGGGAACTGAGGCCCAGAGAAATGAAGTGACTTTCCCAAAGTCCCACAGCTGGTAAGTGGCGGAGCCGGGATTAGAACCCATGACCTCTGACTCCCAAGCCCGGGCTCTTTCCACTGAGCCACACTGCTTCTCTATTAATAATAATGGTATTTATTAAGCGCTTACTATGTGCCAAGCACTGTTCTAAGCACCAGGGTAGATACAAATACCAACATTATTATTATCACCTTGTAACCTCCCCAGCGCTTAGAACAGGGCTTTGCACATAGAAAGCACTTACCAAATGCCATCATTATTATTATTATTATTATGGGTTCAAACCCCGGCTCCACCAATTATCAGCTGTGTGACTTTGGGCAAGTCACTTCACTTCTCTGTGCCTCAGTTCCCTCATCTTACCATATTATTATATAATAATAGAGAAGCAGCGTGGCTCAGTGGTAAGAACTCGGGCTTTGGAGTCAGAGGTCATGGGTTCAAATCCCGGCTCCGCCAACTGTTAGCTGGGTGACTTTGGGCAAGTCACTTCACTTCTCTGGGCCTCAGCTCCCTCATCTGGAAAATGGGGATTAAGACTGTGAGCCCCTCGTGGGACAAACTGATCGACTTGTATCCTCTCCAGCGCTTAGAACAGTGCTTGGCACATAGTAAGCGCTTAAAAAAATTACTATTATTAAGTCACTTAACTTCTCTGGGCCTCAGTTCCCTCACCTGGAAAATGAGGACGAAGACTGTGAGCCCCCCGGGGGACAACCTGATCACCTTGTATCCTCTCCAGCGCTTAGAACAGTGCTTGGCACATAGTAAGCGCTTAATAAATGCCATCATTATTATTATTATTATTCTCTGGGCCTCAGTTCCCTCACCTGGAAAATGAGGATGAAGACTGTGAGCCCCCCGTGGGACAACCTGATCACCTTGTACCCTCTCCAGCGCTTAGAGCAGTGCTTGGCACATAGTAAGCGCTTAACAAAAATGCCATTATTATTATTATTATTGTGGCACGGGGATCGGAGGGGGAGAGAGAGCATGTGTGGGGACGTCTGTGTCACCAGGGCCTCTACTCGAGCGTGACGTGCCCGGGCATCGTCCTGACCAACCTGACGTACGGCATCCTGCCGCCGTTCATCTGGACCGTCCTCATGCCCATCCTGTGGCTGGTGGGTACTCCGGTTAATTAATTAATTGCGGTATTTATTGAGCGCTCACTGTTTGATAATGTCTGTGCCCCCTTTTCCTCCCGCCCAGCTGCGCTTCTTCGTGAACTCGTATACGCTGACCCCCTTCAACGGGGCCGAGGCCTTGGTAAGAAAAAGCCGCCGCCGGTTTGGGACCGTCTCCGGGCGACGGGCATCGGGGTTCCTTCATCCAGTCGTATTTATTGAGCGCTTACCGTGTGCAGAGCACTGTACTAAGCGCTTGGGAAGCCCAAGTTGGCAACGTCTAGAGACGGTCCCTACCCAACAGCGGGCTGGCAGTCTGGAAGACTGTGCCCGGGGTTGCCTCCCTTGGAAGCGGCGCGGCCTAATGGGTAGAGCCCGGGAGTCGGGAGGGCCCGGGTTCTAATCCCGCCTCTGCCTCCTGTCCGCCGGGTGACCTCCGGCGAGTCACTTCCCGTCTCTGGGCCTCAATTCCCTCATCTGGAGAATGGGGATGAAGACTGAAGATTTATTGAGTAAGCGCTCAATAAATACGGTATGAATGAATGAATGATTGTTACAGAGTAAGCGCTTAACAAATAGCGTAAAAGTGGGTGACTCGGGGCATCTGCAGGGAGGGATGGGGGGTGTGCCCGGCCCCCGCCCCCCATTCACCTGTATACATACAGGTGAATACATACAGGTGAATACATACAGGTGAATACACCTGTATACATTCACCTGTATATATGTATATATGTTTGTACATATTTATTACTCTATTTTACTTGTACATATCTATTCTATTTATTTTTTTTGTTGTTGTTAGTATGTTTTGGTTTTGTTCTCCGTCTCCCCCTTTTAGACTGTGAGCCCACTGGTGGGTAGGGACCGTCTCTATATGTTGCCAACTTGGACTTCCCAAGCGCTTAGTCCAGTGCTCTGCACACAGTAAGCGCTCAGTAAATACGATTGATTGATTGATCGATGGATTCCGGGCCCTGTGTCCCCTCTTCCCTTCTAGACCGTGAGCCCACTGTTGGGTAGGGACCGTCTCTAGATGTTGCCAACTTGGACTTCCCAAGCGCTCAGTCCAGTGCTCTGCACACAGTAAGCGCTCAGTAAATACGATTGATTGATTGATCGATGGATTCCGGGCCCTGTGTCCCCTCTTCCCTTCTAGACCGTGAGCCCGCTGTTGGGTAGGGACCGTCTCTAGATGTTGCCAACTTGGACTTCCCAAGCGCTTAGTCCAGTGCTCTGCACACAGTAAGCGCTCAGTAAATACGATTGATTGATTGATCGATTGATTCCGGGCCCTGTGTCCCCTCTTCCCTTCTAGACCGTGAGCCCACTGTTGGGTAGGAACCGTCTCTAGATGTTGCCAACTTGGACTTCCCAAGCGCTCAGTCCAGTGCTCTGCACACAGTAAGCGCTCAATAAACACGATTGATTGATCGATTGATTGATTGATTGGTTGATTGATTTCCAGGTCTGGCTGTTTCAGCAGGCTCCGGAGTCCGTGAATCCCCTCACCAAATATCACAGTTCCACCAGCGGGCTGGGACGCAACTACGTGACACCGCGGAAGGTGAGCGCGGTGGCGGGGGGGGGGGGCGTCCCCAGCCCGTCACGGCACCCGCTGAGGCGCTTACCGCGGGCCTGGCACTGTAGTGGGCGCCGGGGGTGGGTGGAAACTGATGCGATGTGACCCCTCGCAGATGGACGTGGAAGGGGAGGCCGCGGAGGAGCTGTACCAGCAGCTGCTGGATCTGGAGAGGTGCCTGAGGGCCCAGCGTCATGACCGAGGCCCCGACTAGCCCGGACCGTCGCCTCCTTGCCCCCCGGGCTGATGGAAGACCAGCTGGACGCCCCGGAGCCGCGGCGGGAGGCGGGCACGGGCCGTGGGCCGCCTTCTCATCCATTCAGTCATTAAATCGTGTTTATTGAGCGCTTACTGTGTGCAGAGCACTAGACTAATAATAGTAATGATGGCATTTATTAAGCGCTTATTATGTGCAAAGCACTGTTCTAAGCACTGGGGAGGTTACAAGGTGATCAGCTTGTCCCATGGGGGCTCACAGTCTTAATCCACCTTTTCCAGATGAGGTCACTGAGGCCCAGAGAAGTGAAGTGACTTGCCCAAAGTCACCCAGCTGACAGTTGGAGGAGCTGGGATTTGAACCCGTGACCTCTGACTCCAAAGCCCGGGCTCTTTCCACTGAGCCACGCTGCTAATAATAATGATGGCGTTTATTAAGCGCTTACTGTTTGCAAAGCACTGTTCTGAGCGCTGGGGAGGTTACAAGGTGATCAGGTTGGCCCATGGGGGCTCACAATCTTCATCCCCATTTTCCAGATGAGGTCACTGAGGCCCAGAGAAGTGAAGTCATTTGCCCAAAGTCACCCAGCTGACAGTTGGCGGAGCTGGGATTCGAACCCGTGACCTCTGACTCCAAAGCCCGGGCTCTTTCCACTGAGCCACGCTGCTAATAGTAATGATGGCGTTTATTAAGCGCTTACTGTTTGCGAAGCACTGTTCTAAGCGCTGGGGAGGTTACAAGGTGATCAGGTTGGCCCATGGGGGCTCACAGTCTTAATCCACATTTTCCAGATGAGGTCACTGAGGCCCGGAAAAGTGAAGTGACTTGCCCAAAGTCACCCAGCTGACAATTGGCGGAGCTGGGATTCGAACCCGTGACCTCTGACTCCAAAGCCCGGGCTCTTTCCACTGAGCCACGCTGCTAATAATAATGATGGCGTTTATTAAGCGCTTACTATTTGCGAAGCACTGTTCTAAGCGCTGGGGAGGTTACAAGGTGATCGGGTTGTCCCACATTCATTCATTCATTCAATCGTATTTACTGAGCGCTTACTGCATGCAGAGCACTGTACTAAGCACTTGGGAAGTCCAAGTTGGCAACCTATAGAGACGGTCCCTACCCAACAGCGGGCTCACAGTCTAGAAGGGGGAGACAGACAACAAAACAAAAAATACTGGGGCTCACAGTCTTAATCCCCATTTTACAGATGAGGGAACTGAGGCACAGAGAAGTGAAGGGGCTTGCCCCAAATCATGCAGCTGAGGCGGAGGCGGGATTAGAACCCAGGACCTCCGACTCCCAGGCCCGGGGTCTTGCCACTAAGACACGCTGCTTCTTAATAATTCTGGTATTTGAGCCCGCTGTTGGGTAGGGACCGTCTCTATATGTTGCCAACTTGGACTTCCCAAGCGCTTAGTACAGTGCTCTGCACACAGTGAGCGCTCAATAAATATGACTGGATGAATTAGTGGTATTTGTTCAGCACTTACTACGTGCCAGGCACAGTACTAAGCGCCGAGATGGATTCGAGCAGCTTGGGTTGGACACAGCCCTTGTCCCACGTGGAGCTCACAGTCTTAATAATAATAATAATAATGATCGTGGCATTTATTAAGCGCTTACTATGTGCAAAGCACTGTTCTAAGCGCTGGGGAGGTTACAAGGTGATCAGGTTGTCCCACGGGGGGGCGCACAGTCTTAATCCCCATTTTACAGATGAGGTCACTGAGGCCCAGAGAAGTGAAGTGACTTGCCCAAAGTCACACAGCTGACAATTGGCGGAGCCGGGATTTGAACCCATGACCCCCGACTCCAAAGCCCGGGCTCTTTCCACTGAGCCACGCTTAATCCCCTTTTTACAGATGAGGGAACTGAGGCCTAGAGAATGAAGACTGTGAGCCCCATGTGGGACAACCCGATGACCTTGTGTCTCCCCCAGCGCTGGGAACGGTGCTTTGCAAATAGTAAGCGCTTAATAAATGCCATCATCATTATTATTATTATTATTAGTCCAGTGCTCTGCACACAGTAAGTGCTCAATAAACACGATTTAATGACTGAACAGTGCAAAAAAATTGTATTTATTTTGTTAATATGTTTTGTTTTGTTGTCTGTCTCCCCTTTCTAGACTGTGAGCCCACTGTTGGGTAGGGGCCGTCTCTAGATGTTGCCAACTTTTACTTCCCAAGCGCTTAGTACAGTGCTCTGCACACGGTAAGCGCTCAATAAATACGATTGATTGATTGATTGATTGTTGGGTAGGGACCGTCTCTATATGTTGCCAACTTGGACTTCCCAAACGCTTAGTACAGTGCTCTGCACCCAGTAAGCGCTCAATAAACACGATTTAATGACTGAATGGTGCAAAAAAAATTGTATTTATTTTGTTAATATGTTTTGTTTTGTTGTCTGTCTCCCCTTTCTAGACTGTGAGCCCACTGTTGGGTAGGGGCCGTCTCTATATGTTGCCAACTTGGACTTCCCAAGCGCTTAGTACAGTGCTCTGCACCCAGTAAGCGCTCAATAAATACGATTGATTGATTGTTGGGTAGGGACCGTCTCTATATGTTGCCAACTTGGACTTCCCAAGCGCTTAGTCCAGTGCTCTGCACCCAGTAAGCGCTCAATAAACACGATTTAATGACTGAACGGTGCAAAAAAAATTGTATTTATTTTGTTAATATGTTTTGTTTTGTTGTCTGTCTCCCCTTTCTAGACTGTGAGCCCACTGTTGGGTAGGGGCCGTCTCTAGATGTTGCCAACTTGGACTTCCCAAGCGCTTAGTACAGTGCTGTGCACACAGTAAGCGCTCAATAAATACGATTGATTGATTGATTGATTGTTGGGTAGGGACCGTCTCTATATGTTGCCAACTTGGACTTCCCAAACGCTTAGTCCAGTGCTCTGCACCCAGTAAGCGCTCAATAAACACGATTTAATGACTGAACGGTGCAAAAAAAATTGTATTTATTTTGTTAATATGTTTTGTTGTCTGTCTCCCCTTTCTAGACTGTGAGCCCACTGTTGGGTAGGGGCCGTCTCTAGATGTTGCCAACTTGGACTTCCCAAGCGCTTAGTACAGTGCTGTGCACACAGTAACGCTCAATAAATACGATTGATTGATTGTTGGGTAGGGACCGTCTCTATATGTTGCCAACTTGGACTTCCCAAACGCTTAGTCCAGTGCTCTGCACATGGTAAGCGCTCAGTAAATACGATCGAATGACCGAATGGTGCTAACACCGCCATCATTAGCGCTCAGTAAATACGATTGAATGAATGAATGAATGAAACGCCACCATCATTATTATCGTTGTTATAGTAAGCGCTCAACAAGTAGGTCAGTTAGCGTTATCACGAGGCTGCGGGCAGCGGGCTGGGCCGTGCCCAAAGATCTCGGGCAGGGACAGGACCCTCTCGGCCTCGGTGGGCACGCGGTGGCGGAGGTAGCGGGCTTTCGCGGCCCTCTCGCAGAGCTGCAGGTAGTCCGGCATCGTGTACACGGTCCTCAGGCCGCCGTCCACTAAGTAGTCCTCGGCCTCCCTGACGGAGGGCCTGGTGCCCCCCGCGTCTCCCCCGGCGCCGCCGGGGGAGGAAGAGGCGTCTTCTTCATCAACGGCAAGAAGGCCCCGAGGAGGCGAGGGGGTCCGGCGGAGCCCCTCGGCCGGAGGATGGCCGCCGGCCGCGTCCCTGAGGGAGAAAATTCATTCAATCGTATTTATTGAGCGCTTACTGCGTGCAGAGCACTGTACTAAGCGCTTGCGAAGTCCAAGTTGGCAACATATAGAGACGGTCCCTACCCGACAGCGGGCTCACGATCTAGAAAATCGAGGTCGAAGACACCCTGGCATCGGGGGCGGAGGTGCCCACCTCTAGCTGGAGGCCCTCGGCCTCTCACCTCATCCCTTCATCAATCCGCGGTCTCTACTGAGCGCTTACTATAATAATAATAATAATGGCATTTATTAAGCGCTTACTACGTGCCAAGCACCGTTCTAAGCGCTGGGGAGGTTACAAGGTTATATGTATGTATATGTTGCCAATTTGTACTTCCCAAGCGCCTAGTACAGTGCTCTGCACACAGTAAGCGCTCAATAAATACGACTGATGATGATGATGATGATGATCAGGTTGTCCCACGGGGGGCTCACAGTCTTCACCCCCATTTTCCAGATGAGGGAACTGAAGCCCAGAAAATAATCATAATAATAATGATGGCATTTGTTAAGCGCTTACTATGTTCCAAGCACTGTTCTAAGCACTGGGGAGGTTACAAGGTGATCAGGTTGGCCCACGGGGGGCTCGCAGTCTTCATCCCCATTTTCCAGAGGAGGGAACTGAGGCCCAGAGAAATGAAGTGACGTGCCCAAAGTCACCCAGCTGACAATTGGCGGAGCCGGGCTTTGAACCCATAATAATAATAATGATGGTATTAAGCGCTTACTATGTGCCAAGCACTGTTCTAAGCGCTGGGGAGGTTACAAGGTGATCAGGTTGTCTCATGGGGGGCTCGCAGTCTTCATCCCCATTTGACAGATGAGGGAACTGAGGCCCAGAGAAGTGAAGTGACTTGCCCAAAGTCACCCAGCTGACAATTGGTGGAGCCGGGATTTGAACCCATAATAATAATGATGATGGTATTAAGCGCTTACTATGTGCCAAGCACTGTTCTAAGCGCTGGGGAGGTTACAAGGTGATCAGGTTATCCCACATGGGGCTCCCAGTCTTCATCCCCATTTTCCAGATGAGGGAGCTGAGGCACAGAGAAATGAAGTGACTTGCCCAAGTCACCCAGCTGACAATTGGTGGAGCCGGGGTTTGAACCCATAATAATAATAATAATGATGGTATTTGTTAAGCGCTTACTATGTGCCAAGCACTGTTCTAAGCACTGGGGAGGTTACAAGGTGATCAGGTTGTCCCACGGGGGGCTCACAGTCTTCATCCCCATTTGACAGATGAGGGAACTGAGGTCCAGAGAAGTGAAGTGACTTGCCCCAAGTCACCCAGCTGACAATTGGCGGAGCTGGGATTTGAACCCGTGACCTCTGACTCCCAAGCCCGGGCTCTTTCCATCGAGCCACACTGCTCATGTGTGTTGAGCACTGTACTAAGCGCCGGGGACATTACACGAAGCAGCGTGGCTCGGTGGAAAGAGCCCGGGTTTGGGAGTCAAGGTTGTGGGTTCTAATCCCGGCTCTGCCGCTTGTCAGCTGAGTGACTTGGGGCAAGTCACTTCACTTCTCTGGGCCTCAGTTCCCTCATCTGTAAAATGGGGATGAAGACTGTGAGCCCCACGGGGGACAACCTGATCACCGTGTATCTCCCCCAGTGCTTAGAACAGTGCTTGGCACATAATAAGTGTTTAACAAATGCCATCATTATTATTAACATATGCTGTGATTATTATTATTATTACAATTCAATGAGAGGAGCTGTGGATAGAGAAGCAGCGTGGCTCAGTGGAAAGAGCCGGGGCTTGGAAGTCAGAGGTCATGGGTTCAAATCCTGACTCCGCCAACTGTCAGCTGTGTGACTTTGGGCAAATCACTTCACTTCTCTGGGCCTCAGTTCCCTCATCTGGAAAATGGGGATGAAGACTGAGCCCCACGTGGGACAACCTGATCACCTTGTATCTATCCCAGCGCTTAGAACAGTGCTTGGCACATAGTAAGCGCTTAACAAATACCATCATTATTATTATGATGGAGGCAGCAGCAGTCACTTCTCTGTGCCTCAGTTCCCTCATCTGAAAATGGGGATGAAGACTCTGAGCCCCCCCGTGGGACAACCTGATCACCTTGTAGCTACCCCAGTGCTTAGAACAGTGCTTGGCACATAGTAAGCGCTCCATCATTCTTATTATTATGATGGAGGCAGCAGCAGTCACTTCTCTGGGCCTCAGTTCCCTCATCTGCAAAATGGGGATGAAGACTGTGAGCCCCCCGTGGGACAACCTGATCACCTTGTATCTATCCCAGCGCTTAGAACAGTGCTTGGCACATAGTAAGCGCTCCATCATTATTATTATTATGATGGAGGCAGCAGCAGTCACTTCTCTGGGCCTCAGTTCCCTCATCTGTATAATGGGGATGAAGACTGTGAGCCCCCCGTGGGACAACCTGATCACCTTGTATCTATCCCAGCGCTTAGAACAGTGCTTGGCACATAGTAAGCACTCCATCATTATTATTATGATGATGGAGGCAGGAGCAGTCACTTCTCTGGGCCTCAGTTCCCTCATCTGTAAAATGGGGATGAAGACTGTGAGCCCCCTGTGGGACAACCTCATCACCGTGTATCTATCCCAGTGCTTGGCACTGTTAACAAATACCATCATTATTATTAGTATGATGGAGGCAGCAGCAGTCACGGTAGTTATTAAGCGCTTACTGTGTTCAGAGCGCCGGGGAAGTCTCCGGAGGTGCCCCCGTGCCTCAGTTTCTCTCTGGGCCTGGAGCGCGGGGTGGGGCTGAGAGGCCTGGCGGACCAGACCAGGCCGGCCCACCTCAACCCCAGGCAGGACCACTCAACTGGGACCCCCGGGTGGGCCTGAAGGGGCCATGAGAAGCAGCGTGGCTCAGTGGAAAGAGCCCGGGCTTTGGAGTCAGAGGTCATGGGTTCAAATCCCGGCTCCGCCACTTGTCAGCTGGGGGACTTTGGGGAAGTCACTTCACTTCTCTGGGCCTCAGTGACCTCATCTGTAAAACGGGGATGAAGACTGTGAGCCCCGGTGGGCCAACCTGATCACCTTGTAACCTCCCCAGCGCTTAGAACAGTGATTTGCACATAGTAAGCGCTTAATAAATGCCATTATTATTATTATTGTGGGTCCGACAGGGTGAGGCCTAGTTTGGGGGTGGGGGGCTAATGACCTTACCCTGGGGGTTGGTTCCGGGGCTCCATCCTTTGGGGGGCTCCTCTGCCCCGGGGGGTGAGGGGTGGGGGGCTCGGCTGCCCCTTCCCTTCCCCACAGCACCTGTATATATGTATATATGTTTGTACATATTTATTACTCTATTTATTTATTTTACTTGTACATATCTATTCTATTTATTTTATTTTGTTAATATGTTTGGTTTTGTTCTCTGTCTCCCCCTTCTAGACTGTGAGCCCACTGTTGGGTAGGGACCGTCTCTATATGTTGCCAACTTGGACTTCCCAAGCGCTTAGTACAGTGCTCTGCACACAGTAAGCGCTCAATAAATACAATTGATTGATTGCTGTCTCCGCTGGGACCGTCCGGGCCGCCCTGTGACCCTCCCCTCCTTCGGCAGGTGTGTGTCTGTCTAAAGAGGGGGTGCCCACCATGCAGTCATTCATTGTCATATTTATTGAGCGCTTACTGTGTGCAGAGCACTGTACTAAGCGCTTGGGAAGTCCAAGTTGGCAACATATAGAGACGGTCCCTACCCAACAGCGGGCTCACAGTCTAGAAGGGGGAGACGGACGACGAAACAAAACATGCAGACGGGGGTCAAGTCGTCAGAATAAATAGAAATAAAGCTCGATGCACATCATTAGCATAGTAAGCGATTAATAAATGCCATCATTATTATTAATCAATCAATCAATCGTATTTCTTGAGCACTTACTGTGTGCAGAGCACTGTACTGGGAAATACAAGTTGGCAACATACAGAGACAGTCCCTACCCAAAAGTGGGCTCACAGTCTAATAATAATAGTTATTATTATTAACAAAATAAATAGAATAGTAAATATGGACAAGTAAAATAGTTTAGGACTCCCCACTTTCCTCCCTCTCCCTACTTTTAAAAATGGAATTAACTCCCCTCTCTTTCCTGCCTTCCTCTGTCTCCCACCCATCTGTCTCTCACCTCCTTCATAATAATAATAATAATTTTGGTATCTGTTAAGCGCTTCCTATGTGCCAAGCACTGTTCTAAGCGCTGGGGCTAAGCGCTTAGTCCAGTGCTCTGCACACAGTAAGCGCTCAATAAATACGATTGAATGGGGGAGATACAAGGTGATCGGGTTGTCCCACGTGGGGCTCACGGTCTTCATCCCTATTTTCCAGATGAGGGAACTGAGGCCCAGAGAAGCGACCTGCCCAAGGTCACTCAGCTGACACGTGGCGGAGTCAGGATTCGAACCCATGACCTCTGACTCCCAAGCCCGCGCTCTTTCCACTGAGCCACGCTGCTTCATCCATTCAGTCGTATTTATTGAGCGCTTACTGTGTGCAGAGCACTGGACTAAGCGCTTGGGAGAGGACAAATCGGCAACGGAGACAATCCCTACCCCACGACGGGCTCACGGTCTAGAAGGGGGGAGACAGACAACAAAATACAAGTAGGCAGGCGTCAATTCCGTCAGAATAAATAGAATTATAGCTATTTGCACATCATTAATAAAGCGATAAATGTGTACAAATAGAGTAATACATATTTACAAATATATACAAGTGCTGTGGGAGGGGAGGTGATGGGGAGGAGGAGGAAAGGAAATAGGGGGTGCACAGTCTAGGCTCCTATCCATCTCTCACGCTCCTCCTCTCATCCTCCTCTCTGTATCTCCCCCTCTGTCTCTGTCTCTCACCCGCTCTGTCTCTCACCCTCGTCTCTGCTCACCCTCCTCTCTGTCTCTCTCCTCTGTCTCTCACCCCCTTCTGTCTCTCACCCTCCTCTCCGTCTCTTTCCCTCCTCTCCGTCTCTCACCCCCTCTGTCTCTCACCCCTCTGTCTCTCACGCTAATCTCTGTCTCCCCCCTGCCTCTCACCCCCCCCCCCCCCGTCTCTCTTTCCCTCCTCTCGGTCTCTCACCCCCCTCTGTCTCTCACCTTCCTCTGTCTTTTTCCCTCCTCTCTGTCTCCCCCCTCTGTCTCTCATCCTCCTGTCTCTCGCCCTCCTCTCTGTCTCTTTCCCTCCTCTCGGTCTCTCAACCCCCCCCCCCCCCGCCGTCTCTTTCCCTCCTCTCGGTCTCTCACCCCCCTCTGTCTCTCACCTCCTCTGTCTCTTTCCCTCCTCTCTGTCTCTCACCCCACTCTGTCTTTTGCCCTCCTCTCTGTCTCTCACCCTCCTCTCTGTCTCTCACCCTCTGTCTCTTTCCCTCCTCTCTGTCTCTCACCCCCCTCTGTCTCTCCCCCTCCTCTCTGTCTTTTTCCCTCCTCTCTGTCTCTCACCCCCTCTGTCTCTCACCCTCCTCTCTGTCTCTTTCCCCGTCTCTCATCCCCCTCTGTCTCTCACCCTCCTCTGTCTCTTTCCGTCCTCTCTGTCTCTCACCCCCCTCTCTCAACCTCCTCTGTCTCTTTCCCTTCTCTCTGTCTCTCACCCTCCTCTCTGTCTCTCACCCTCTTCTCTGTCTCCCTCCTCTCTGTCGCTCACCCTCTTCTCTGTCTCCCTCCTCTCTGTCTCTCACCCCCTCTGTCTCTCACCCTAACCTCTGTCTCTCACCCCCTCGGTCTCTCACCCTCCTCTCTGTCTCTCACACTCCACTCTGTCTCTTTCCCTCCTCTCGGTCTCTCACCCCCTCTGTCTCTCACCCTCCTCTGTCTCTTTCCCTCCTCTTTGTCTCTCACTCCCTGTCTCTCACCCTCCTCTCTGTCTCTCACCCTCCTCTCTGTCTCTTTCCCTCTTCTCTGTCTCTTTCCCTCCTCTGTCTCTCACCCCCCTCTCTGTCTCTTTCCCTCCTGTCTGTCTCTCGCCCCCCTCTGTCTCACCCTCCTGTTTCTTTCCCTCCTCTCTGTCTCTTACGCCCCTCTGTCTCTCACCCTCCTCTCTGTCTCTTTCCCTCCTCTGTCTCTCACCCCCTTCTGTCTCTCACCCCCTCTGTCTCTCACCCTCCTTTCGGTCTCTCACCCCCCTCTGTCTCTCACCCCCTTTTGTCTCTCGCCCCCTCTGTCTCTCACCCCCTTCCATCTCTTACCCCCTTTTCAATCGTCTCCCCCCGACCTCTCTGCCGTCTCTTACCCTCTCCTCCGTCTCACCCTCCTCTCTGCCACCTCTCAGCCCTCGCCCCCTCCCTTCTGTCCCGCTCCCTTCCTCCTCCTCCTCCTCCTCCTCCTCCTCCTCCTCCTCCTCCTCTCTCTCCCCTCCTCTTTTCCCTCCCTCCTCCCCTCCAGCTCCCAGGACACTGGCTTGCGTGTGTGTTTGTGTTTGTGTGTGTATGTGGAAGGGCCTCAGGTTGCCCAGGGGCCGGGCTGTGCCGTGGGGGCGTCCAACCCACCACCCTGGGTCAGGGCCCTCATTGTGGGGTGCAGGGATTTGGGGGAGGGGGTGGGATGGAAGGCAGGGAAGACTGCCTGGAGGAGGCCTTGAAGGGCGGAGGGGATGCGGCCTGCTGGATTTGGGAATGGGCGGGAAGGAGTTTCAGGTAGGGGAGAGGCCTGAGAGAGGGGTGGCCTCTCTGTGTGTGTGTGTCAGCCCGCTGTTGGGTAGGGACCGTCTCTCTATGTTGCCAACTTGGACTTCCCAAGCGCTTAGTACAGCGCTCTGCACACAGTAAGCGCTCAATAAATACGATTGAATGAAGCACTGTTCTATACAAGGGGATCAGGTTGTCCCCCGTGGGGCTCCCAGGCTTCATCCCTATTTTCCAGATGAGGGCACTGAGGCCCAGAGAAGCGACTTACCCAAGGTCACATGGCTGACGAGTGGCGGGATTAGAACCCACGACCTCTGACTCCCAAGCCCGGGCTCTTGCCACTGAGCCACGCTACTGTTCTGAGGGACAAGGACGACGGGTGTGCGATCCTTTTAGACTGTGAGCCCACTGTTGGGTAGGGACTGTCTCTATATGTTGCCAATTTGTACTTCCCAAGTGCTTAGTACAGTGCTCTGCACACAGTAAGCGCTCAATAAATACGATTGATGATGATGATCCCCGTTTCACAGAGGAGGAAACTGAGGCCCACAGAGGTTCAGTGACCGGCCCAAGGTCACACGACGGGTCGGGCGCCGGGGTTGGAGAGAAGAGCCTCAGCCCGGGGTCTGCCCACCAGGCAATCCTGCCGCCCTGTTAATTTTACTCAGAGTCCTTTGAGGGGTGCCCATCTGGGCCAAGATGATGATGGCATTTATAAAGCGCTTACTATGTGCCAAGCACTGTTCTAAGCGCTGGGAAGGTGACAAGGTGATCAGGTTGTCCCACGGGGGGCTCACAGTCTTCATCCCCATTTTACAGATGAGGTCACTGAGGCACAGAGAAGTTAATGATGATGACGATGGCATTTATAAAGCGCTTACTATGTGCCAAGCACTGTTCTAAGCGCTGGGGAGGTGACAAGGTGATCAGGTTGTCCTACCGGGGGCTCATAGTCTTCATCCCCATTTTACAGATGAGGTCACTGAGGCACAGATAAGTTGATGGCATTTATAAAGCGCTTACTATGTGCCAAGCACTGTTCTAAGCGCTGGGGAGGTGGCAAGGTGATCAGGTTGTCCCACGGGGGGGCTCACAGTCTTCATCCCCATTTTACAGATGAGGTCACTGAGGCCCAGAGAAGTTAATGATGATGATGATGGCATTTATAAAGTGCTTACTATGTGCAAAGCAAGACCTCCCCCCTCCACCCCTACCACGGGTTGCCTCAAAGCCTCCCAATCAGCGGAGAAGCGGTGGGGCTCAGCAACAAGAGCCCGGGCGTGGGCGGCAGAGGTCGTGGGTTCTAATCCTGCCTCTGCCACTTATCAGCTGGGTGACCTTGGGCCAGTCACTTCACTTCTCTGGGCCTCAAGTCCCTCACCTGTGAAATGGGGATGAAGACTGTGAGCCCCACATGGGACAACCTCATCACCTTGTCTCCGTCCCCAGCGCTTAGGACAGTGCTTGGCACATAGTAAGCGCTAAACAAATACCGTTAGCATTATTATTAATCAATATCAAAAATTAATCACTTTTCTGACGACTTGACGCCCGTCCACGTCTTGTTTAGTCGTCCGTCTCCCCCTTCTAGACCGTGAGCCCATCGTTGGGTAGGGACCGTCTCTGTTGTCAACTTGTCCTTCGCAAGCGCTTAGTCCAGTGCCCTGCACACAGTAGGCGCTCAATAAATACGATTGAATGAATGAATTCTATTTATTTTGTCAATGATGTGCATTTACCTTTAATTTCTATTTATTCTGACGACCTGACACCCGCCCACCTGTTTTGTTTTGTTGTCCATCTCCCCCTCTAGACTGTGAGCCCGCTGTCGGGTAGGGACCGTCTCTAGACGTTGCCAACTTGTCCTTCGCAAGCGCTTAGTACAGGGCTCTGCACACAGTAAGTGCTCAAGAAATACGATTGATTGACTGATAGGAAGCGCCTTAACAAATGCCATTATTATTATTATCCATCTCTCTATCGAGATCTATTCATTTTATTTTGTTAGTATGTTTGGTTTTGTTCTTTTAGACTGTGAGCCCACCGTTGGGTAGGGACTGTCTCTCTGTGTTGCCAACTTGGACTTCCCAAGCGCTTAGTACAGTGCTCTGCACACAGTAAGCGCTCAATAAATACGATTGATGATGATGATGATGATCTGTATCAGGCGGTGAGACCCAGGGAGAACCAGGGAGGGGCCGCGGTGGAGGGGACCATGTTGTTTGGACGTCACTTGGGAGCCCTGAACAAACAGGACCGTTAATGGAGACAAATATTCCCAGTCTCCCCAGCCGGGAGCTGATAAGGCCTGGGCCTCCCTCCCTCCCCTGAGTGGTTCCCAAAGCGACGCTGATCAAATGCCAAGCGTTGAAGGCTGGATTCGATGCCAATTCCCCTTGGCACGGCCCATTCCCAAGACGGTAGGCCATCATAATAACAATAATAATAACAATAATGGCATTTATTAAGCGCTTACTACGTGCCAAGCACTGTCCAAAGCACCGGGGAGGTCACAAGGTGATCAGGTTGTCCCCCGGGCGGCTCACATTAACCCCCATTTTCCAGGAGAGGCCCAGAGAAGCGAAGTGACTTGCCCAAAGCCACCCAGCTGACAGGATTTGAACCCGTCACCTCGGACTCCAAAGCCCGGGCTCTTTCCACTGAGCCATGCTGCTTCTCTAACAAAGCGCCCTGGCCACGGTAAGCACTCTTAATCGATATTATTCAGTGAATAAATGAACCGTACTCTCCCAAGCGCTCAGCACAGCGCTCGGCGCGCAGCGAGCGTGCAATAAATAGGACTGACTGAAGATACTTAGGGGGAACTGAAGAGAAGGCGGGCTGGAAAGGGGGAGGGATAAAGGGAGCAAGTCAGGGCGTCGTGAAAGGGAGCCAATTTGTACTTCCCAAGCGCTTAGTACAGTGCTCTGCACATAGTAAGCGCTCAATAAATACGATTGATGAAAGGGAGCGGGAGAAGAGGAAAGGATTCGAACCCATGACCACTGGCTCCAAAGCCCGGGCTCTTTCCACTGAGCCACGCTGCTTCTCTATTATGTATCGGCCCCTAGCAACCACAACTTCTTCTTCTTCGTCTAGACTGTGAGCCCACTGTTGGGTAGGGACCGTCTCTATGTGTTGCCAACTTGGACTTCCCAAGCGCTTAGTACAGTGCTCCGCACACAGTAAGCGCTCAATAAATACGATTGAATGCATGCATGGATGAACTTCTCGGTGCCACCCTCCCTCTCCCCTCCTCCTTCCTCCTCTCTTTCTTCCCCGGCCCCGGTTGCAAGACCGAGACCCTAGAGAGTCCAGAGGTGTCAATATTACTCTATTTATTTAACTTATACATATTTATCCTATTTATTTTATTCTGTTAATACATTTTGTTTTGTTCTCTGTCTCCCCCTTCTAGACCGTGAGCCCGCTGTTGGGTAGGGGCCGTCTCTAGATGTTGCCAACTTGAACTTCCCAAGCGCTTAGTCCAGTGCTCTGCATACAGTAAGCGCTCAATGAATACGATGGATTGATTGATTGATTGATTTTATTTTGTTAATATGTTTTGTTTTGTTCTCTGTCTCCCCCTTCTAGACCGTGAGCCCGCTGTTGGGTAGGGACCGTCTCTAGATGTTGCCAACTTGGACTTCCCAAGCGCTTAGTACAGTGCTCCGCACCCAGTAAGCGCTCAATAAATACGATTGATTGATTGATTGATTCTATTTTGTTAATATGTTTTGTTTTGTTGTCTGTCTCCTCCTTCTAGACTGTGAGCCCACTGTTGGGTAGGGACTGTCCCTAGATGTTGCCAACTTGGACGTCCTCAAGCGCTTAGTCCAGTGCTCCGCACCCAGTAAGTGCTCAATAAATACGATTGATTGATTGATTGATTCTATTTTGTTAATATGTTTTGTTTTGTTCTCTGTCTCCCCCTTCTAGACCGTGAGCCCACTGTTGGGTAGGGGCCGTCTCTAGATGTTGCCGACTTGGACTTCCCAAGCGCTTAGTCCAGTGCTCCGCACGCAGTAAGCGCTCAATAAATCCGATTGAAAGGAAGAAAGAAAGAGTCCCCCGAAGTGATTGTAAGGACCACGTGTGTGTGTTTGTGTGCTTGTTTGTGCGGGTGTGCATACGTGTGCAAGGGATGGCCTAGGCGCCCCCGTCTCCCGGCCCGTCGCCCTCCGGGGCTGTGTGACCGCTGCAATCTTGGGATCAGTTTCCTGGGGTCGAGCCCTCTCCGGGCCTGCATCTCCGGTTCCCGCCCAGGGATCCGGGAAGGGAGGTGGCCCGGGTCACGGACACACACAGAAGGAACAGGCCTGTATATACATATATATGTGTATATATATATATATATATATATATATATATATATATATATATATTTATATTTCTATATACACACACACACACGCACACACACACACACACACATACATATATACATATATATATATATATGTATATATATGTATATATATACACATACATATGGAGAAGCAGCGTGGCTCAGTGGAAAGAGCCCGGTCTTTGGAGTCAGAGGTCATGGGTTCAAATCCCGGCTCCGCCAATTGTCAGCTGTGTGACTTTGGGCAAGTCACTTCACTTCTCTGTGCCTCAGTGACCTCATCTGTAAAATGGGGATTAAGACTGTGAGCCCCCCCGGGGGACAACCTGATCACTTCGTAACCTCCCCAGCGCTTAGAACAGTGCTTTGCACATAGTAAGCGCTTAATAAATGCCATCATCGTCATCATACATATATACATATACACACATATATACATATATATATACATATATATATACATATACACACACATATATACATATATACATAGATATATATACATAGATATATATGTGTGTGTGTACATATTTATTACTCTATTTATTTATTAATTTTATTCATTCATTCAATCATATTTATTGAGTGCTATGTATATATGTATGTACATATTTATTACTCTATTTATTTATTTATTTATTTTATTCATTCAATTCATTCATTCAATCGTGTTTATTGAGCGCTTACCGTGTGCAGAGCACTGGACTAGGCGCTTGGGAAGTACAAGTTGGCAACCTATATCAATCAATCAATCAATCGCATTTATTGAGCGCTTACTGTGTGCAGAGCACTGGACTAAGCGCTTGGGAAGTCCAAGTTGGCAACATCTAGAGACGGTCCCTACCCAGCAGCGGGCTCACAGGCTAGAAGGGGGAGACGGACAACAAAACATTTTACTTTTTTACATTGTACATTTTACTTGTACAGAGAAGCAGCGTGGCTCAGTGGAAAGAGCCCGGGCTTTGGAGTCAGAGGTCATGGGTTCCAATCCCGGCTCTGCCACTTGTCAGCTGGGTGACTTTGGGCAAGTGACTTCACTTCTCTGGGCCTCGGTGACCTCATCTGGAAAATGGGGATGAAGACTGTGAGCCCCACGTGGGACAACCTGATCACTTTGTGTCCTCCCCAGTGCTTCGAACAGTGCTTTGCACATAGTAAGTGCTTTAACAAATGTCATAATTAATAATAATAATAATAATAATAATAATAATAATAATAATAATAACGAGGCCCAGAGAAGTGAAGCGACTTGCCCAAAGCTGACGAGCGGCCAAGCCGGAATTTGAACCCATGACCTCTGACTCTCAAGCCCAGGCTCTTTCCACTGAACCACGCAGCTTCTCTTTCATTCATTCAATCGTATTTATTGAGCGCTTACTGTAAAATGGGGATGAAGACTATGAGCCCCCTGTGGGACAACCTGATCACCTTGTATACCCCCAGTGCACATTAAGTGCACATAGTAAGCACTTAATAAGTGCCATTATTATTATTATTATTATTGTACATATTTATTCTATTTATTTTATTTGGTTTATATGTTTTGTTTTGTTGTCTGTCTCCCCCTTCTAGACCGTGAGCCCGCTGTCGGGTAGGGACCGTCTCTGTATGTTGCCAACTTGGACTTCCCAAGCGCTTAGTCCAGTGCTCTGCACCCAGTAAGCGCTCAATAAGTACGATTGAATGAATGAAGGCCGGGCTGACCAACCCGTTCCGCGGGCCGGGGAGACCCTCGGGGGGACGTCCGGCGGGAACCCACGGCCCACCGTCCACCCCTGGGGAGCAGACAAGCGAAGCTGTGCTTCCACCCGCCCCTCGTCGATTCTGGTCGATTCAGTGGAAAAGGGAAATTTCATATTCATTGTGGGGGATAATAATAATAATGATGGTATTTGTTAAGCACTTACTATGTGCCGAGCACTGTTCTAAGCGCTGGGAGGGATGCAAGGTGATCGGGTTGTCCCCCGTGGGGCTCCCAGTCTTCATCCCCATTTTGCAGATGAGGGAACTGAGGCCCAGAGAAGTGAAGCGACTTGCCCAAAGTCACCCAGCTGACAAGTGGCGGAGCCGGGATTTGAACCCGTGACCTCTGACTCCAAAGCTCGGGCTCTTTCCATTGAGCCATGCTGCTTCTCTAATAAGCACTTAACAAATGCCATCATTATTATTGTTACGGGAAGGACGGCCCGCCTTCCAGGTGGGAGGTCAGAGTTGTGGTTCGGATGGAGCCCGGCCCTGGCTGCATTTCTTTCCCCAAATAATAATGACGGCATTTATTAAGCGCTTACTATGTGCCAAGCACTGTTCTAAGCGCTGGGGAGGTTACAAGGCAATCAGGTTGTCCCACGTGGGGCTCACAGTCTTCATCCCCATTTTGCAGATGAGGGAACTGAGGCCCAGAGATGTGAAGCGACTTGCCCAAAGTCACCCAGCTGACAAGTGGCGGAGCCGGGATTTGAACCCGTGACCTCTGACTCCAAAGCCCCTGCTCTTTCCACTGAGCCACGCTGCTTCTCTAGTAAGCGCTTAACAAACGCCGTCATTATTATTATTACGGGAAGGATGGGCCGCCTTCCAGGTGGGAGGTCAGAGTTGTGGTTCGGATGGAGCCCGGCCCTGGCTGCATTTCTTTCCCCAAATAATAATGATGGCATTTATTAAGCGCTTACTGTGTGCCAAGCACTGTTCTAAGCGCTGGGGAGGTTACAAGGCAATCAGGTTGTCCCACGGGGGGCTCCCAGTCTTCATCCCCATTTTGCAGATGAGGGAACTGAGGCCCAGAGAAGTGAAGCGACTTGCCCAAAGTCACCCAGCTGACAAGTGGCGGAGCCGGGATTTGAACCCGTGACCTCTGACTCCAAAGCCCGGGCTCTTTCCACTGAGCCACGCTGCTTCTCTAATAGATGCCAGGGGAGAGCCACAGTGGGGGGCATTGTATTTATTGAGCGCTTACTGTGTGCAGAGCACTGTACTAAGCGCTTGGGAAGTCCAAGTTGGCAACATATAGAGACGGTCCCTACCCAACAGTGGGCTCACAGTCTAAAAGGGGGAGACGGACAACAAAATAAAACATGTTTTGTTTTGACGGACCAGCAGGACAGCATTCCGTCCCCGCAGCGTAGACCTGGACAACATCCCATCTCCTGACTGGCCGCCCGGGAAAAGCATCCTTCGAGGGGAATTCCTTGGATTACATGGATTCCATCCATCTGTCTGTGTCCTGAGCCTTCGGGGAACCTGAGATTAAGAGGGAACAGGAAAGATTAGTTTTAGGGAAAAAGTGGGATTTTTGTGCGTCCCTTCAAGCTCCGTCAGAGCCGGAGGGGACAGGACGCCCACCCCCGTATCTCCGGCCCCGAGATGTCTGGACCTTCAAATAATAATAATAATAATGGTGGTATTTGTTAAGCGCTTACTATGTGCCAAGCACTGTCCTAAGCGCCGGAGTGCCTCAGTTCCCTCATCTGTAAAATGGAGATAAAGACTGTGACTGTGGGACAACTTGATCACCTTGTAACCTCTGCAGCGCTTGGAACAGTGCTTTGCACATAGTGAGCGCTTAATAAATGCCATTATTATTATCAAGATTGTCCCCCGTGGGGCTCACGGTCTTAGTCCCCATTTTCCAGACGAGGGAACTGAGGCCCAGAGAAGTGAAGTGACTTGCCCAAAGTCACCTGGCTGACAAGTGGCGGAGTCGGGAGTTGGGCCCTCGAGGAGTCGAACCCTAGTAATTGTGGTATTTGCTAAGCGCTTGCTATGTGCTCCGCACTGTTCTAAGCGCTGGGGTAGATAAGAATAATCATCATCATCAGTCGTATTTATTGAGCGCTTACTATGTGCAGAGCACTGTACTAAGCGCTTGGGAAGTACAAATTGGCAACATCTAGAGACGGTCCCTACCCAACAGTGGGCTCACAGTCTAAAAGGGGGAGACAGAGAACAAAACCAAACATACTAACAAAATAAAATAAATAGAATAGATATGTACAAGTAAAATAAATAAATAATCATTCATTCATTCATTCAATCCTATTTATTGAGCGCTTACTGTGTGCAGAGCACTGTACTAAGCGCTTGGGAAGTCCAAGTCGGCAACATCTAGAGACGGTCCCTACCCAACAGTGGGCTCACAGTCTAGAAAGGGGGAGACAGACAACAAAACAAAACATATTAACAGAATAAAATAAATAGACAAAATATGTACAAATAAAATAAATAAATAGAGTAATAAATCTGTACAAATATATATACAGGTGCTGTGGGGAGGGGAAGGAGGGAAGGCGGGGGGGATGGGGAGGGGGAGAGGAAGGAGGGGGCTCAGTCTGGGAAGGCCTCCTGGAGGAGGTGAGCGCTCAGTAGGGCTTTGAAGGTCTTCGCGGGAAGCAGCGTGGCTCAGTGGAAAGAGCCCGGGCTTTGGAGTCAGAGGTCATGGGTTCAAATCCCGGCTCCGCCACTTGTCAGCTGGGTGACCTTGGGCAAGTCACTTCACTTCTCTGAGCCTCAGTTACTTCATCTGGAAAATGGGGATGAAGACCGTGAGCCCCCCGTGGGACGACTTGATCACCCTGTATCCCCCCCAGTGCTGAGAACAGTGCTTTGCACGTAGTCAGCACTTAAAAAATGCCATCATTATTATTCGTTAAGCGCTTACTATGTGCCAAGCACTGTGGCAGATACGAGGTCATCAGGTTGTCCCCCGTGGGGCTCGCAGTCTCCATTTTACAGATGGGGTAACTGAGGACCAGAGAAGTGAAGCGACTTGCCCAGGGTCACGCAGCAGACAAGTGGGGATGAGAAGCAGCGTGGCTCAGTGGAAAAGAGCCCGGGCTTTGGAGTCAGAGGTCATGGGTTCAAATCCCGGCTCCGCCACTTGTCAGCCGGGTGACTCTGGGCAAGTCACTTCACTTCTCTGGGCCTCAGTTCCCTCATCTGTAAAATGGGGATGAAGACTGTGAGCCCCCCGTGGGACAACCTGATCACCTTGTAACCTCCCCAGCGCTTACTCTATTTATTTACTTGTACATATCTATTCTATTTATTTTATTTTGTTAGTATGTTTGGTTTTGTTCTCTGTCTCCCCCTTTTAGACTGTGAGCCCACTGTTGGGTAGGGACCGGCTCTAGATGTTGCCAACTTGGACTTCCCAAGCGCTTAGTACAGTGCCCTGCACACAGTAAGCGCTCAATAAATACGATTGATGATGATGATGCTTTGCACATAGTAAGCGCTTAATAAATGCCATTATTATTATTATTATTATTATTGGAAACCAAGACCTTCAGACTCCCACGGCTGGGCTCTACCCACTAGGCCCCGCTGCTTCTCCACCCGAGCTCGGCGAGACCCGTGATCCCAGAAAATAGTCGGTTAGGGCGAAAACCTTTTCCACTTCCCACACCTCCCCGCCCTAGACCTCCGGAATTCGATCTAGTTACTTCTGGCCCTTGGGGAGTTTGAGTTAATCCTGAGGATGTTTTCCTGTGGAAAAAAAGCGCCCAAAAACAGAATCGTAAAAGTTTTACAGCCGGGACACTAAGGCTGCTGGGAATCTCTCTTTCCCTCTCTTCCGTTCATCTTTCTGCTCCCTAAATGGGCTAAAACTCTTCCAGAGATTCCCTCCCCATCGGCTGTTTATTCCTGGGGAAAGTGGAGCTGGGATGGGGGAGGGAAACGGTGTTTCTGATGAATTCTACCTCCCGCTTCGCCGCCGGATTTCGTTCATTCGTTCGATTGTATTTATTGAGCGCTGACCATGTACGCAGCGCTGTACTAAGCGCTTGGGAGAGTCCAATGGAGTAATCAACAGACACATTCCCTGCCTCGTCTCTGGGCCTCAGTTTCCTCGCCTGTGAGATGGGGACGAGGATCCCAGCTCATTCATTCATTCATTCAATTGTATTTCTTGAGCGCTGACCATGTATGGAGCACTGTACTAAACACCTGGCAGAGTCCAATAGACCAGTCAACAGACACATTCCCTGCCTCATCTCTGGGCCTCAGTTTCCTCACCTGTGAGATGGGGACGAGGATCCCAGCTCATTCATTCATTCATTCATTCAATTGTATTTCTTGAGCTGACCATGTAAGGAGTGCTGTACTAAGCGCTTGGGAGAGTCCAATAGAACAATCAATAGACACATTCCCTGCCTTGTCTCTGGGCCTCAGTTTCCTCACCTGGGGACGAGGATCCCAGCTCATTCATTCATTCATTCATTCAATTGTATTTCTTGAGCACTGACCATTTACAGAGCACTGTACTAAGCACTTGGGAGAGTCCAGTAGAACAATAAGCAGACACATTCCCTGCCTCATCTCTGGGCCTCAGTTTCCTCACCTGTGAGATGGGGATGAGGATCCCAGCTCATTCATTCATTCATTCATTCAGTTGTATTTCTTGAGCACTTACTGTTTACAGAGCGCTGTACTAAGCATTTGGGAGAGTCCAGTAGAACAATAATCAGACACATTCCCTGCCTCATCTCTGGGCCTCAGTTTCCTCGCCTGTGAGATGGGGACGAGGATCCCAGCTCATTCATTCATTTGTTCCATTGTATTTATTGAGCGCTGACCATGTACTCATTCATTCATTCAATTGTATTTCTTGAGCGCTGACCATGTACGGAGCACTGTACTAAACGCTCGGGAGAGTCCAATAGAACAGTACAACAGACGCGTTCGCTGCCCACAACGAACTCACCGTCTAGAGGGGAAGACTGACGTGAATAGGAATCAATAAATGGCGGAGGTGGATGTAAGCAGCTTGGGGGGGGGGGGGGGGGGGGGGGTGAAGAAAGGGAGGGAGTCGGGGGGAAGCAGAAGGGAGCGGGAGAGGACGAAAGGGGGGGGTTCAGTCAGGGAAGGCTTCTGGGAGGAGATGGGCCTTCAGTAAGGTTGTGAAGAGAGAAGAGAGATCTCATCTGTCAGCTCCCTGTTAGGCCCGGAGTCCCGGGTCGGGGTGGGAAGTGGTGGCTTCCAATCCGAGTATCTTGTATTGACCCCAGCGTTTTGCACAGGGCGAGGGGACGGAGGGCTTCCAGCACAGGAGCCCGTCCACGTAGACAAGGAGCCTGGAGGCCGGGAGGCCGGGAGGCCGGGACAGATGCTGGGAGGGCTGCCAAGAAGAAGACCGGAAGCCGAGGAAGACAGAAAGTTTGGAATAGTTTTCTTTCTTTGTTCCAGGCCAAACCAAGATGGAGGATGGCTCAACGGCAGACTCTCCCTCCCTCCACCTCTTTCTCTCTCCCTCTTGCTCTGTCTCTATCATCTCCATCTCTGTGTCTCTCTCTTTGGCTCCCTCTCTCTTACTCATTCTCTCTGTCTCCCTCCCCCTCGGCCCCTATCTCTGTTTCTCTCTGTCTCTCCTTTTGTCTCCCTCCTCTTTCCCTCCCTTTCTCTCTCTGTCTCCCTCCCTTTCGGCCTCTATCTCTGTTTCTTTCCGTCTCTCCTTTTGTCTCCCTCCCTCTCTTTGTCTCCCTTTCTCTCTCCCTCTCAGTCTCTATCTCTGTTTGTCTCTCCTTTTGTCTCCCTCCTCTTTGTCTCCCTTTCTCTGTCTCCTTCCCTTTCAGCCTCTCTCTATTTCCTTCTGTCTCTCCTTTTGTCTCCCTCCTCTTTGTCTCCTTTTCTCTTTCTGTCTCCCTCCCTTTCGGCCTCTATCTCTGTTTCCTTCTGTCTCTCCTTTGTCTCCCTCCCTCTCTTTGCCTCCCTTTTTCTCTCTGTCTCCCTCCCTCTCAGCCTCTATCTCTGTTTCTCTCTGTCTCTCATTTAGTCTCCCTCCGTCTCCCTTGCCTCCCTTTCTCTCTCTGTCGCCCTCCCTCTCTCTTTTTTCTGTCTCTCTTTCTATCTCCTTCCTCTTTCTCTTTTTGTCCTCCTCTTCCTTTTTCTCTCTACATCTCCCTTTTTCTCTCTCCATCTCTCTTCCTCTCTATTTCCCTCCCTCTCTCTTTCTCTGTCTCCCTTTCCCTTTCTCTATCTCCCTCCCCCTTTTTCTCTCTCTGTCTTTCTATCTCCCTCCCTCTCTCTTTCTTTCTGTCTCCCTCTTTCTTTTTCTCTCTCTGTCTCTCTGTCTCCCTCCCTCTCTTTCTCTCTCTCCCTCTTCCATTTTCTCTCTCCATCTCTCTTCCTCTCTATTTCCCTCCCCCTCTCTTTCTCTATCTCCCTTTCCCTTTATCTCCCTGCCCTCTTTTTCTCCCTCCCCCTTTTTCTCTCTCTGTCTTTCTTTCTATCTCCCTCCCTCTCTTTCTGTCTCCCTCTTCCTTTTTCTCTCTCTGTCTCTTCTGTCTCCCTCCCTCTCTTTCTCTCTCTCCCTCTCCCATTTTCTCTCTCCATCTTTCTATCTTCCCCTCTCTCTTTCTCTGTCTCCTTCTCCATCTCTCTATCTTCCCCTCTCTCTTTCTGTTTCCTTCTCCATCTCTCTTCCTATCTATCCTCCTCCCTCTCTATTTCTCTGTCTCCCTCTCTCCATTTCTCTTCCTCTCTATCTCCCTCCCTCCCTCTCTTTCTGTCTCCCCCTCCCTTTTTCTCTGTCTCTCCTATCTCCCTCCTCTCCATCTCCTCTCTTTTTCTCTTTCTCTCCTTCTATCTCCCTCCCTCTCTTTCTGTCTCCCTCTCCCTTTTTCTGTCTTTCTTTCTATCTCCCTCCTTCTCTGTCTACTCTCTTTTTTCTCTCTCCTTCTATCTCCCACCCTCTCTTACTTTCTGTTTTCCTCAAGTTTTTTCTCTGTTTTTCTTTCTACCATCTCCCTCTTTCTCTCTGTTTCCTCTCTTTTTCTCTCTGTCTCCTCCCTTTTTCTTTGTCCCTCCTTCTGTCTCCCTTTCTCTTTACCTCTCTGTCTCCCCCTCCCTTTTTCACTGTCTTTCTATCTCCCTCCTTCTCTCTGTCTCCTCCCTTTTTCTCTCTCTGTCTTTCCTTCTATCTCCCTCTCTCTGTCTCCCACTCCCTTTTTCTCGGTCTTTCTTTCTATCTCCCCCCTTCTCTCTGTCTCCTCTCTTTTTCTTTCTCTGTCTCTCCTTCTATCTCCCTGTCTCTTTCTCTCTGCCTCCCTCTCTCTGTCCCCCTCCCTCTCTCTCTTTCTCTCTCTCTCTCTCCCTCCTACTCTGTCTCTCCTTGTCTTCCTCTCTTGTTCTCTCTGTCTCTCTCTTTCTGTCTCCCCCCCGCTCTCTGCCTGTCCCTCCATCTCTGTCTCTCTCAGGCCGGGGGTGTGTGTGGGAAGCATCGCAGGCAGGAGAGACTGAGCCCCCTTTTTCCTCTCCTCCTCCCCATCCCCCCCGCCCTACTTCCTTCCCCTCCCCACAGCACCCGTATATATATTTGTACAGATTTATTACTCTATTTATTTTACTTCTACATACCTACTATTCTATTTATTTTGTTAATGATGTGCATCTAGCTTTATTTCTATTTGTTCTGATGATTTTGACACCCGTCTACACGTTTTGTTTTGTTGTCCGTCTCCCCCTTCTAGACTGTGAGCCCGTTGTTGGGTAGGGACCAACCCAAGAGACCACGGAGAAGCACAGAGAACCACGGAGAAGCAGCGTGGCTCAGTGGAAAGAGCCCGGGCTTTGGAGTCAGAGGTCATGGGTTCAAATCCCGGCTCCACCAATTGTCAGCTGTGTGACTTTGGGCAAGTCACTTACCTTCTCTGGGCCTCAGTTCCCTCATCTGTAAAATGGGGATGAAGCCTGTGAGACCCCCCGTGGGACAACCTGATTACCTTGTACCCCCCCCAGCGCTTAGAACAGTGCTTTGCACATAGTCAGCGCTTAATAAATACCATCATTATTATTATTAGGGACCGTTTCTATATGTTGCCGATCCCAACCGCTTAGTCCAGTGCTCTGCACGCAGTAAGCGCTCAGTAAATACGATGGAATGAATGAATGAATGACTGAAAGGGTCTCCAAGGGCCAGCGGGAATGGGCTGGGGGATCAATCAATCGTATTTATTGAGCGCTTACTGTGTGCAGAGCACTGGACTAAGCACATGGGAAGTCCAAGTTGGCAACACATAGAGACGGTCCCTGCCCAACAGCGGGCTCACAGTCTAGAAGGGGGAGACAGAGAACAAAACCAAACATACCAACAAAATAAAATAAACAGAATAGATACGTACAAGTAAGATAAATAAATAAATAGAGTAATAAGTATGTACAAACATATATACATATATACAGGTTTATATTTTATATATATATAAAATTATATATGTTTGTACATATTTATTACTCTATTTATCATATATTATTTATTTATCTTATATATTATTTATCATCTATATATAAGATATATATAATATATATATAATATATATATATTATATATATATTATATATTTACTTATATATATACAGGGATAATAGCGGAAAGCGCTTAGTCCACAGTAGATGAATACGATCGAATGAATGAATGAATGCAGACTCAGGGTCGGGGGTCGGGTGGGGGGACTCCTGGATCCCAGCCCAGCCCTGACCAGCCCAGTCTGGCCCAGGCCCAGCCCTGACCAACCCAGTCTGGCCCAGGCCCAGCCCTGACCAGCCCAGTCTGGCCCAGGCCCAGCTCTGATCAGCCCAGCCTGGCTTCTGGGCTGGGCCTGTTGCCGGGGGGGGGGCGGAGCCTGGGGGTCTTCCCTGATATAGGGGAGCGGCCTGGGGGGTCCAGCCGGCAGAAGAAGCTGCGCTGACCCGTCAGTCTGTGGCCACAGACACGCTCCACCCTCCGCCAACATGTGCAAGGGGCTGGCCGCGCTGCCCCACTCCTGCCTGGAGAGGTGACACCGGTGGGCTGCTTGGGGCTGGGGGGCTGGGGGAGACCCCCAAGCGCAGGGTGGGGGGGGAATCAGGGGGAGGACCCCCCCCCTCAGGACAGAACTGGGGACTGAGACCCCCCAGGGCAGAACTGATGCTGCCCTCTGATGCTCCTCAGGACTGGGCTGGGGTAGACCCCCGAGCCCAGGGTGGTGGTGGTGGTGGGAATCAGGGGGAGACCCCCCTCAGGACAGAACTGGGGACTGAGACCCCCCAGGGCAGAACTGATGCGGCCCTCGGATGCTCCTCAGGACTGGGCTGGGGTAGACCCCCGAGCCCAGGGTGGTGGTGGTGGTGGGAATCAGGGGGAGACCCCCCTCAGGACAGAACTGGGGACTGAGACCCCCCCCAGGGCAGAACTGATGCTGCCCTCGGATGCTCCTCAGGACTGGGCTGGGGTAGACCCCCGAGCCCAGGGTGGGGGGGAAATCAGGGGGAGACCCCCCCTCAGGACAGAACTGGGGATTGAGACCCCCCCAGGGCAGAACTGATGCTGCCCTCGGATGCTCCTCAGGACTGGGCTGGGGTAGACCCCCCGAGCCCAGGGTGGGGGGGGTGAATCAGGGGGAGACCCCCCCCCTTAGGACAGAACTGGGGACTGAGACCCCCCAGGGCAGAACTGATGCTGCCCTCTGATAATAATAATAATAATGATGGCACTTGTTAAGCGCTTACTATGTGCAGAGCACTGTTCCAAGCGCTGGGGAGGTTACAATGGGATCAAGTTGTCCCACGTGCGGCTCACAGTCTTAATCCTCATTTTACAGATGAGGTAACTGAGGCTCAGAGAAGTTAAGTGACTTACCCAAGGTCACACAGCAGACATGTGGCGGAGCCGGGATTCGAACCCATGATCTCTGACTCCAAAGCCCGGGCTCTTTCCACTGAGCCACCCTGCTTCTCTAATGCTCCTCAGGACTGGGCTGGGGGCTCTGGGACGGGGGGCTCTGGGGCATCCTGTGAGTGTCTGTGTTTAGGGGTGGGGAAGCGTCCCCCTCTTTCCCTTTCCCTCCCCTCCCCTAATAATAATAATACTACAAATGGTAGTTGTTCAGCGCTTACTATGTGCCAAGCACTGTCAATAATGTTAATAATAATGTTGGTATTTGTTAAGCGCTTCCTATGTGCCAGGCACTGTTCTAAACGCTGGGGGAGACACAAGGTAATCGGGTTGTCCCATGTGGGGCTCACAGTCTTCATCTTTTAGACTGTGAGCCCACTATCGGGTAGGGACTGTCTCTATACGTTGCCAACTTGGACTTCCCAAGCGCTTAGTACAGTGCTCTGCACACAGTAAGCGCTCAATAAAGACGATTGATTGATTGATTGATTGATCCCCGTTTTCCAGATGAGGGAACTGAGGCCCAGAGAAGTGAAGTGACTTGTCCAAGGTCACACAGCCGACAAGTGGCAGAGCCGGGATTATAATAATAATAATAATGGCATTTATTAAGCGCTTACTATGTGCAAAGCACTGTTCTAAGCGCTGATGACCTCTGGCTCCCAAGCCAGGGCTCTTTGCCTTGAGCCACGCTGTTCTAAGCGCTGTCTCTCTCCCCCCACCACCCACCCTTCCCCATCTCTTCCTCCTCCTCCTCCTCCTCCTTCTCTCTCCCCCTTCACTCATTCCATCGTATTTATTGAGCGCTCGCCTTGTGCACAGCACTGGACTGAGCGCTTGGGAAGCAGCGTGGCTCATTGGAAAGAGCCCGGGCTTGGGAGTCGGAGGTCCTGGGTTCAGATCCCGGCTCCGCCACTTGTCAGCTGAGTGACTTCGGGCAAGTCGCTTCACTTCTCTGGGCCTCAGTGACCTCATCTGGAAAATGGGGATGAAGACTGGGAGCCCCCCGGGGGGCCACCTGATCACTTTGTAATCTCCCCAGAGCTTAGAACAGTGCTTGGCACAGAGTAAGCGCTTAATAAATGCCATTATTATTACAGTGCAGCAATCGAGACAATCCCTGTCCGCACCGAGCTCAGTCTAGCCGCCCATCGCTTAATACAGTGCTTCGCACACCTCTTCTCCTCCCCACAGGACTTGTATATATTTGGACATATTTATTACTCTATTTTATTAATGATGTGTATAGATCTATAATTCTATTTATTTTGACGGTATTGATGTCTGTCTACTTGTTTTATTTTGTTGTCTGTCTCCCCCCTTCTAGTCCGTGAGCCCGTTGTTGGGTAGGGAATGTCTCTATCTGTTGCCGGTTTGTACTTCCCAAGCGCTTAGTCCAGTGCTCTGCACACAGTAAGCGCTCAATAAATACGATTGAATGACCGAATGAACCTCTTCCTCCTCCTCCTCCCCCTATCTCTCTCCCTCTTCCTCCCTCTTCCTTCTGTTCCTCCTCCTCTCCCCTTCCTTCCTCCTCCTCCTCCTCTCCTTTCTCTCTCCCCTTTCCCCTTCCTCATCCCTTCCTCCTCCTCCTCTTCCTCCTCCCTCTCCCCCTTCCCCACTTCTCCACCTCCTCCCCTCCTTCCTCCTCTTCCTTCTCCTCTCTGTCCCCATTCCCTCCTCTTCCCCCTTTCCCTCTCTCTTCCCCTTCCCCACCTCTTCCTCCTCTTTTCATTCATTCCATCGCATTTATTGAGCGCTTACTGTGTGCAGAGCACTGTGCTAAGCGCTTGGGAAGTCCAAGTCGGCAACAGGTAGAGGCGGTCCCTACCCAACAACGGGCTCACGGTCTAGAAGAGGGGAGACGGACAACAAAACAAAACAAGTCCTCTCTCTCCTCCTCCTCCCCTCCCTCCCCTCTCTCCCCCTTCCTCACCTCTTCCTCCTCCCCTTCTTCTTCCTCCTCCTCCCCTCCTTCCTCCCCCTCCTCCTCCTCCTCTCTTTCCCCTTCCCCTCCTCTCTCCCCTTCCCCTCTTCTCTCCCCTTCCCCTCTCTCGTCCCCTTCTCCACCTCCTTCTCTCTCTCCCCCTTCCTCACCTCTTCCTCCTCCCCTCCTTCCTCCTCCTCCTCCTCATCCCCTCCTTCCTCCTCCTCCTCCCCTCCTTCCTCCTCTTCCTCCTCCTCCCCTCCTTCCCCACCTCCTCCTCCTCTTTCCCCATCCCCTCCTCTCTCTCCATTCCCCCTCTTCCCCTTCCCCACCTCCTCCTCCTCCTCCTCCTCTCTCTCGCCCTTCCCCACCTCTTCCTCCTCCTCCCGTCTCTCCCCCTTCCTCACCTCCTCCTCCTTCTCCCCTCCTTCCTCCTCTTCCTCCTCCTCCCCTTCTCTCCCCTTCCCCACCTCTTCCTCCTCCCATTCTTCCTCCTCTTCCTCCTCCTCCTCTCTTTCCCCATCCCCTCCTCTCTCCCCTTCCCCTCTCTTTCCCCTTCCCCACCTCCTCCTCCCCTCCTTCCTCCTCCTCCTCCTCTCTCCCCATTCCCTCCTCTCTCCCCCTTCCTCTCTCTTCCTTTTTCCCATATCCTCCTCCTCCTCTCTCTCCCCATTCCCTCCTCTCTCCCCCTTCCTCTCTCTTCCTTTTCCCCATCTCCTCCTCCTCCTCTTCCTCGTCCTCTCTCTCCCCATTCCCTCCTCTTTCCCCTTCCTCTCTCTTCCTTTTCCCCATCTCCTCCTCCTCCTCCTCCTCCTCCTCCTCCTCCTCTCCCCATTCCCTCCTCTCTCCCCCTTCCTCTCTCTTCCTTTTCCCCACCTCCTCCTCCTCTTCCCCTCCCTCCTCTCTCCCCTTCCCCTCTCTCTTCCCCTTCCCCACCTCTTCCTCCTCCTCCTCCTCTTCCTCCCTCCTCTCTCCCCTTCCCCTCTCTCTTCCCCTTCCCCACCTCTTCCTCCTCCTCCTCCTCCTCCTCCTCTTCCCCTCCCTCTTCTCTCCCCTTCCCCTCTCTCTTCCCCTTCCCCACCTCTTTCTCCTCCTCCTCCTCCTCTCTCTCCTTCCTCCCTCCCTTTCCCCAGGCGAGCTTTAGGGGGTGGGAACGAGGGTCTCCCTCTGTAAATAGGTGAGAGTGTGCAATCAATCAATCAAGGCTATCTATTGAGCGCTTGCTGTGTGCAGAGCACTGGACTGAGAGCTTGGGAGAGGTCAATAGAACAGAGCTGGTAGACACGTTCCTTGCACGTATTTCATTCATTCGAGATCGTATTTATCGAGCGCTTACTGCGTGCAGAGCACTGAACTAAGCGCTTGGGAGAGGACAATAGTACAAGAGACAAACACATTCCCTGCCCACAGCGAGCCGACAGTAATTGTGACTGGTGGTGGTGGTGGTGGGGTCTGAGTGTGTGCCAGAGTGTTTGTGTGAGTGTGTGTGTCTACATTCAATGGTATTTATTGGGTGCAAAGGACTGTACTAAGCGCTTATGTGTGTGTGCGCGCTTAGTACAGTGCTCTGCACACAGTAAGCACTCAATAAATACGATTGAATGAATGAATGAAAGGGGGATTTGGAGAGAGAGAGAGGGTGGGGTGGGTGACCTTTGTGCCACCTGAAATTAACCCTCTCAATCCTCTGTTTAGCCAAGATTGGGGGCTGGGGGGGTGGGGGGGAGGAGGAGAAGGAAGAGAGGAAGGGTGGGGAGGAGAAGAGGGGCTGGGGGGAAAGGGAGGAAGAGGAGGAGGAGACACACTGAATCCTCAGGGTCACATAACTGTGACCCCCTCCCCCGTAGCGACCCTGTGGGCTAATAATGATAATCGTGGTACTGGTTTAAAGCTTAATATGTGCCAAGCGTTGTTCTAAGCGCTGGGGTAGATACAAGGTGATCAGGTTGTCCCCCGTGGGGCTCACAGTCTTCATCCCCATTTTCCAGACGAGGTCACTGAGGCCCAGAGAATAATAATAATCATAATGATGGCATTTATTAAGCGCTGACTATGTGCAAAGCACTGTTCTAAGCGCTGGGGAGGTTACAAGGTGATCGGATTGTCCCACGGGGGGCTCACAGTCTTCATCCCCGTTTTACAGACGAGGTCACTGAGGCCCAGAGAATAATAATAATCATAATGATGGCATTTATTAAGCGCTGACTATGTGCAAAGCACTGTTCTAAGCGCTGGGGAGGTTACAAGGTGATCGGGTTGTCCCACGGGGGGCTCACAGTCTTCATCCCCATTTTACAGATGAGGTCACTGAGGCCCAGAGAAGTGAAGCGACTTGCCCAAATTCACCCAGCAGATGAGTGGTGGAGCCGGAATTAATAATAATAATAATGATAGCATTTATTAAGTACTTACTATGTGCAAAGCACTGTTCTAAGCTCTGGGGAGTTTACAGGGTGATCAGGTTGTCCCACGGGGGGCTCACAGTCTTAATCCCCATTTTGCAGATGAGGTAACTGAGGCCCAGAGAAGTGAAGTGACTTGCCCAAGGTCACCCAGCAGACAAGTGGCGGAGCCGGGATTAGAACCCATGACCTTCTGACTCTCGGGCCCGGGCTCTAGCTTTCCAGTTGTAGTCCCCGTTCTGGTCTCAGTTCTACCCCCGGTCAGCCGCCTGACCTTGGGCATGTCACCGAACCTTTCTGGGCCTCAGTTTTGTCATCGGTGAAATGGGGAGAAAATCGCCGCTCCCCCTCCCTCTTAGACCGGGAGCTCCGTCAGGGACCGGGCCTGGGTCTGATCCAGGTTCATTCATTCATTCAATCAATCGTATTTATTGAGCGCGTACGTTGTGCAGAGCACTGGACTAAGCGCTTGGGAAGTCCAAGTTGGCAACATAGAGAGACGGTCCCTACCCAACGGTGGGCTCACAGTCTAGTCCGATGACCTTTTATCTGCCCCAGCGTTCAGCACAGAGCTGAACCGATGTCACCGATGCCACCGTCGAAGGGAGAGGAGGGCAGGGGAGGCCTTTCCGTAGGAGTAATTGTGGTTCTGCCCACATCCCTTTTGGAGTTGTTGACCCCCCCAAACCCTCCCCAAAGGGTCTGGAGCAGATTCCCCGTCGCTGCAGCCGAAATTCCGGTCGTATTGGCCAGATTTTCCCAGAACCCTCCACTCTTCCCAGCCAAGTCTTCTCCTTCCTTGGGGCTTTTGGAGGGCGATGAGGAGGATCTTTGGGGGCGAGGATGAGGACAGAGTCATGGCGAGACTTTGGAGGAAGCAGGGGGGCCGGAGGCAGAGGCCGGAAAGGGAGCTTCCCTGGAGGTTTCTGGCGGTGTAGTTGGTGTTTTTCCTTGACAGGGAGAGGACTTCAACCTCTGGTTTATTCAAAGGCTGATTAATCAGTTTCTGGATTATCTGGACCCTTTGCTAATCTTTTTCTTTCTCCTCCCCCACCTCATCTCCTCTTCCTCCTCCTCCTCCTCCCCCTTCTCTTCCTCCTCATCTTCCTCCTCCTCCTCCTCCTCATCATCATCATCATCTTCCTCCTCCTCTTCTCAGCCTCTCCTTTGGCCTCTCAGCCTCCCCAGAGGCCTCTCAGCCTCCACCCATCACCTCTCAGCCTCCACCAATCATCCCCAGCTCTAGCCCGCTCTGTGTCCTCGGGAGAGCCTCCCGACCTCTCTGAACGCCCCCTTCCTCCTCTGTAAAATTGTGAATAATAATAATAATGATATTTATTAAGCACTTACTATGTGCAAAGCACTGTTCTAAGCGCTGGGGAGGTTACAAGGTGATCAGGTTGTCCCACGGGAGGCTCACAGTCTTCATCCCCATTTTCCAGATGAAGGAACTGAGGCCCAGAGAAGTGAAGTGACTTGCCCAAAGTCACCCAGCTGACACGTGGTGGAGTCTGGATTTGAACCCATGACCTCTGACTTCAAAGCCCATGCGCTCTCCACCGAGCCATGCTGCTTCTCTTAAAAAAAATAATAATGGTATTTGTTAAGCGCTTACTATGTGCAAAGCACTGCTCTAAACACTGGGGGGATACAAGGTGATCAGGTTGTCCCATGTGGGGCTCACAGTCTTAATCCCCATTTTACAGATGAGGGAACTGAGGCCCAGAGAAGTGAAGCGACTTGCCCAAAGTCACACAGCTGACACTTGGCGGAGCCGGGATTTGAACCCGTGACCTCTGACTCCAAAGCCTGGGCTCTTTCTACTGAGCCACGCTGCTTCTCTAATAAATAAGAGAAGCTTCTCTAATAAATAAGAGAAGCTTCTCTAATAATATAATAATAAATAAGAAATCAATCAATCATTCAATCGTATTTATTGAGCGCTTACTGTGTGCAGAGCACTGTACTAAGCACTTGGGAAGTACAAGTTGGCAACATCTAGAGACAGTCCCTACCCAACAGCGGGCTCACAGTCTAAAAGGGGGAGACAGAGAACAAAATCAAACATACTAACAAAATAAAATAAATAGAATAGATATGTACAAGTAAAATAGAGTAATAAATCTGTCCAAACATCTATCCATATATCCAGGTGCTGTGGGGAAGGGAAGGAGGTAAGATGGGGGGGATGGAGAGGGGGACGAGGGGGAGAGGAAGGAAGGGGCTCAGTCTGGGAAGGCCTCCTGGAGGAGGTGAGCTCTCAGTAGGGCCTAATACCATATTAGAGAAAGGCTTCTCTAATAAATAAATAATAAATAAGCTTCTCTAAATGAGCTCCCTGCTCTCCCGATTCAATCAGTGGTATTTATTGAGTGCTAATAACAACAATAGTAATTATTATTACGGTTATTTTTTCGGGGGACACAATTTAGCCCGCAATTGACAGCCAACCTTCCAAAATATACTCACCCCTCCCACTGCTCAGCCCCATCCCACCCAGAGATCTCCGTTCGGGCTGTTTGTTATTTTGGGTGGATGGAAAATGTCGTTATTTTCTCCTTAAAAGAAACACAGTCGGACAGCTGCTTCTTCGGAAATTAGCCGGAGGAGCCGAGATCTCCAAACCAGGAGACTGAGCGGGAGGGAAGGCGGGGAAGAAGTTTGAAAGCTTGAAGGAGAGTGTTTGGATTATGCAGAGACACCAAGAGAGAAACACGTCCTGCCTATTTTTAAGCAACAGGGCCGAATAAGGACAGCGGATTAGAGGGTTCGGAGAGGATATTTGAGGAAAAGATGCTTCGGGAAGAAAGGAAGGGGGAAGATTTTCCAGACGAGGGAACTGAGGCCCAGAGAACAATCATTTGTTGATTTATTACTCTATTTATTTTACTTGTACATATCTATTCTATTTATTTTATTTTGTTAGTACGTTTGGTTTTGTTCTCTGTCTCCCCCTTTTAGACCGTGAGCCCGCTGTTGGGTAGGGACCGTCTCTAGATGTTGCCAACTTGGACTTCCCAAGCGCTTAGTACAGTGCTCTGCACACAGTAATCATTTTGTTAAGATTTTCTTCTAGGTTTCGTTGACTAGAGCGGACGGGTCTCCTTCTGATGATTCATTCATTCAGTCGTATTTATTGAGCGCTTACTGTGTGCAGAGCACTGGACTAAGCGCTTGGGAAGTCCAAGTTGGCAACATAGAGAGATGGTCCCTACCTGACAGCGGGCTCATGGTCTAGAAGGGGGAGACAGAGAACAAAGCAAAACAAATTAACAAAATAAAATAATAATAATAATGGCATTTATTGAGCGCTTACTATGTGCAAAGCACTGTTCTAAGCTCTGGGGGATACAAGGTGATCAGGTTGTCCCACGTGGGGCTTACAGTCTTGATCCCATTTTACAGATGAGGTAACTGAGGCACAGAGAAGGTAAGTGGCTTGCCCAAGGCCCCACAGCTGACAAGTGGCGGAGCCGGGATTCGAACCCATGACCTCTGACTCCAAAGCCCGGGCTCTTTCCATTGAGCCACGCTGCTAGAATAAATACGTACAGGGAGGAGGAAGGAGGATGTGAAGGATGTTGAGGATGTGAAGGAGGAAGATCCCTCCTTCAGGTTTCCGAAAGGGACCATCTCTTGTTGGATTGGACTCTCCGAATAATAATAATAATAATAATAATAATAATAATAATAATAATAATGGTATTTATTATTCATTCATTCATTCAATCGTATTTATTGAGCACCTACTGTGTGCAGAGCACTGTACTAAGTGCTTTATTAAGCGCTTACTATGTGCAAACCACTGTTCTAAGCGCTGGGGAGGTTACAAGGTGATCAGGTTGTCCCACGGGGGGCTCACAGTCTCCATCCCCATTTTACAGATGAGGGAACTGAGGCCCAGAGAAGTGAAGTGACTTGCCCAAAGTCACACAGTGCTTAGTAGAGTGCTCTGCACACAGTAAGCGCTCAGTAAGTCCCACGGCTTGAGGGAACGTAGTGAGGTCAGAAGGGATAGCCACCCTGCATGGAGTTTCGCTCTTTTTGAACAAAGGAGACACTCAGTAAATACCACGGATTCCCCGTTCGAGGGGACGTAATGATGGTTTTTGTTAAGCGCTCACTATGTGCCAGGGACTGTACTAGGCGATGGGCTGGAGACAAGCAAATCGAGTTGGACACGGTCCCTGTCTCACGTGGGGCTCACAGACTCAATCCCCATTTTAAAGATGAGATAACTGAGGCACGGAGTGGTGAGGTGACTTAATACAGCGCCTCTCACGTAGTAAGTGAGAAGCAGTGTGGTTCAGTGGAAAGAGCCCGGGCTTTGGAGTCAGAGGTCATGGGTTCAAATCCTGGCTCCGCCAACTGTCAGCTGGGTGACTTTGGGCAAGTCACTTCACTTCTCGGGGCCTCAGGCCCCTCATCTGTAAAATGGGGATTAAGACTGGGAGCCCCCCATGGGACAACCTGATCACCTTGTACCTACCCCAGCGCTTAGAACAGTGCTTTGCACATAGTAAGTGCTTAACAAATGCCAACAATATTACTATTATTATTATTATTAAGTCACTTAACTCTGGGCCTCAGTTCCCTCATCTGGAAAATGGGGATGAAGACTGTGAGCCCCACGTGGGACAACCTGATTATCTTGTATCTCCCCAGTCCTTAGAATAGTGCTTTGCACATAGTAAGTGCTTAACAAATGCCAACATTTTTATTATTATTAAGTCACTTAACTTTTCTGGGCCTCAGTTCCCTCATCTGGAAAATGGGGATGAAGACTGTGAGCCCCCCGTGGGACAACCTGATTATCTTGTATCTCCCCCAGCACTTAGAACAGCGCTCGGCACATAGTAAGCGCTTAACAAATGCCATCATTACGACTGCTCATTACTACTATTGAGAAGCAGCGTGGCTCAGTGGAAAGAGCCCGGTCTTTGGAGTCAGAGGTCATGGGTTCGAATCCCGGCTCTGCCACATGTCTGCTGTGTGACCTTGGGCAAGTCACTTCACTTCTGTGAGCCTCAGTTCCCTCATCTGGAAAATGAGGATTAAGACTGTGAGCCCCACGGGGGACAACTTGATCCCACTGTATCCCCCCCAGCACTTAGAACAGTGCTTTGCACAGAGTAAGCGCTTAACAAATGCCACTATTATTATTATTATTATTATTATTACTGTGAGCCCCATGTGGGACAACCTGATTATCTTGCATCTCCCCCAGCGCTTAGAACAGCGCTCAGCACATAGTAAGCGCTTAACAAATACCATCATTATGACCATGAGCCCCCCGTGGGACAACCTGATTATCTTGCATCTCCCCCAGCGCTTAGAACAGTGCTTGGCACATAGTAAAACATAGTAAGCGCTCAATAAATACGATTGATGATGATGATGATAGTAAGCGCTTAACAAATACCATCATTACGACTGTGAGCCCCCCGTGGGACAACCTGATTATCTTGTATCTCCCCCAGCGTTTAGAACAGCGCTCGGCACATAGTGAGCGCTTAACAAATACCATCATTACGACTGTGAGCCCCCCGTGGGACAACCTGATTATCTTGTATCTCCCCCAGCACTTAGAACAGCGCTCAGCACATAGTAAGCGCTTAACAAATGCCATCATTACGACTGTGAGCCCCCCGTGGGACAACCTGATTATCTTGCATCTCCCCCAGCGCTCGGCACATACTAAGCGCTTAACAAATACCAAGGCTATTATTGTTATTATATGTCTGATAGTCCCACGCGTCTCCTTCCCCCGAGCAGCCTGAGAACCCATCCCGGGCCCAGGCAGCCGGAAGACGCTCGGCTCAGAGTTTCCATCCCCGGCGTCGCCCTGGGACGAGGAGATGGGAATATGGGAATGGGAAGGCTTTCGGGGGATGGGAATATTCCCATATTCCCTTTCGGGGGCCCAAGGAGCGGCCTAAGGAGCGGGGAAGGGACCAGGGGAGCGACCTCTGCCCTTTGACCCCGTGGGATGGCCGTGCCCTCAGCAGACTTCCTGAGGACGAAGCCCCCCTGTCTCGGAGGGGCGGGAATGGGGACACTTTCCCACAGGCGGTCCAGTCTACTCCCCCTCACCGCCCCGACCCCCCAGGGGAATGGGGATGGGGACAGCCGGCCTCAGAAAGCAGACCGGAAATTCCACGCCTGATCTCCACCGTCCCCCCTAGCCACCCCTTCATAATAATAACGATATCCGTTGAGCGCTTACTATATGCCGGGCACTGTAATAATAATAATAATGGTATTTGTTAATACCATTATCACCCTCCCTCTGCCCATCCACCAAGCTCGCTCTCTTCCTCCCTTCAAGGCCCTGCTGAGAGCTCACCTCCTCCAGGAGGCCTTCCCACACTGAGCCCCTTCCTTCCTCTCACCCTCGTCGTCATCATCATCATCATCAATCGTATTTATTGAGCGCTTACTGTGTGCAGAGCACTGGACTAAGCGCTTGGGAAGTACAAATTGGCAATATATAGAGACAGTCCCCCTCTCCATCCCCCATCTTACCTCCTTCCCTTCCCCACAGCACCTGTATATATGGATATATGTTTGTACAGATTTATTACTCTATTTATTTATCTATTTTACTTGTACATATCTATTCTATTTATTTTATTTTGTTAGTATGTTTGGTTTTGTTCTCTGTCTCCCCCTTTTAGACTGTGAGCCCACTGTTGGGTAGGGACTGTCTCTATGTGTTGCCAATTTGTACTTCCCAAGCGCTTAGTACAGTGCTCTGCACATAGTAAGCGCTCAATAAATACGATTGATTGATTGATTGATTGATATATGTTGCCAACTTGTACTTCCCCAGCGCTTAGTACAGTGCTCTGCACATAGTAAGCGCTCAATAAATACGATTGATGATGATGATGATATTTATTACTCTATTTATTTATTTATTTATTTTACCTGTACATATCTATTCTATTTATTTTATTTTGTCAGTATGTTTTGTTTTGTTCTCTGTCTCCCCCTTTTAGACTGTGAGCCCGCTGTTGGGTAGGGACTGTCTCTAGATGTTGCCAATTTGTACTTCCCAAGCGCTTAGTACAGTGCTCTGCACACAGTAAGCGCTCAATAAATACGATTGATGATGATGATGATATTTATTACTCTATTTATTTATTTATTTATTTTACCTGTACATATCTATTCTATTTATTTTATTTTGTCAGTATGTTTGGTTTTGTTCTCTGTTTCCCCCTTTTAGACTGTGAGCCCGCTGTTGGGTAGGGACCGTCACTAGATGTTGCCAACTTGGACTTCCCAAGCGCTTAGTACAGTGCTCTGCACACAGTAAGCGCTCAATAAATACGATTGATTGATTGATTGATGGCTTGTTAAGCGCTTACTATGTGCAGAGCACTGTTCTAAGCGCTGGAGTGGGGGGAATACAAGGTGATCAAGTTGTCCCCCATGGGGCTCCCAGTCTTCATCCCCATTTTACAGATGAGGTAACTGAGGCTCAGAGAGATTAAGTGACTTGCCCAAGGTCACACAGCGGACATGTGGTGGAGTTGGGATTTGAACCCATGACCTCTGACTCCAAAGCCCGGGCTCTTTCCACTGAGCCACGCAGCCTCTCACTGCACTGTACTATGAGAAGCAGCATGGCTCAGTGGACGGAGCCCGGGCTTTGGAGTCAGAGGTCATGGGTTCAGGTCCCGGCTCCGCCAGTTGTCGGCTGGGTGACTTTGGGCAAGTCACTTCAATCAATCAATCGTATTGATTGTGTGCAGAGCACTGTACTAAGCGCTTGGGAAGTACAAGTTGGCAACAGAGAGTTCACTTCTCTGGGCCTCAGTTACCTCATCTGGAAAATGGGGATTAAGACTGTGGGCCCTTCGTGGGACAACCTGATCACCTTGTATCTCCCCAGCGCTCAGAACAGTGCTTCACACATAGTAAGTGATCAATAAATGCTATTATTATTATTATTATTATTGTTATTATTATTATTATGCACCTGGGGACGGCGGGGGGGGGGCGGGGGAGAAGCAGCGTGGCTCAGTGGAAAAGAGCCCGGGCTTTGGAGTCAGAGATCATGGGTTCAAATCCTGGCTCTGCCAATTGTCAGCTGGGTGACTTTGGGCAAGTCACTTCACTTCTCTGGGCCTCAATTACCTCATCTGGAAAATGGGGATTAAGTCTGTGAGCCCCTCGTGGGACAACCTGATCACCTTGTAACCTCCCCAGCATATAGAACAGTGCTTGGCACATAGTAAGCACTTCCTCATCTGTAAAAAAGATAGGGATGAAGACTGTGAGCCCCCTGAGGGACAACCTGATCACCTTGTATCCCCCCAGCGCTTAGAACAGTGCTTCACACATAGTAAGTGCTTAACAAATGCTATTATTATTATTACTATTATTATTATTAAGCACCGGGGGGGGAAGAAGCAGCGTGGCTCAGTGAAAAAGAGCCCGGGCTTTGGAGTCAGAGGTCACGGGTTCAAATTCTGCATCCGCCAATTGTCGGCTGTGGGACTTTGGGCAAGTCACTTCACTTCTCTGGGCCTCAGTTCCCTCATCTGGAAAATAGGGATGAAGACTGTGAGCCCCCTCAGGGGACAACCTGATCACCTTGTAACCTCCCCTGCGCTTAGAACAGTGCTCGGCACATAGTAAGCGCTTCCTCATCTGTAAAAAAAATAGGGATGAAGACTGTGAGCCCCACATGGAACAACCTGATCACCTTGTATCCCCCCAGCGCTTAGAACAGTGCTTTGCACATAGTATGTGCTTAATAAATGCCATTATTATTGTTATTATTATTATAAATAATAATGCCGTTATTATGCCTCTATTGCCATTATGCCATATAATGCCCTTATAAATGCCATTATTATTATTATTATTATCCAAGCCAGTCGGGTTAGACACAGTCCCTGTCCCCCGGGGGGCTCACGGTCTCCATCCCCATTTTCCAGGTGAGGGAACTGAGGCCCGGGGGAGTGAAGCGACTTGCCCAAGGTCACCCAGCAGACAAGGGGCGGAGGCGGGATTCGAACCCACATCCTCCCAGGCCCGGGGTCTTGTCTCAGGGGGGCTTTGCACACTCTTGTCTCGTGGCTCAGAGGAAAGAGCCCGGGCTCGGGAGTCAGAGGTCATGGGTTCAAATCCCGGCTCCGCTGCTTGTCAGCTGTGCGACATTGGGCAAGTCACTTCCCTTCTCTGGGCCTCAGTTCCCTCGGCTGTAAAATGGGGATGAAGACTGTGAGCCCCATGTGGGACAACCTGATCACCTTGTATCCCCCCCAGCGCTTAGAACAGTGCTTGGCACGTAGTAAGCGCTTAATAAATGCCATTATTATTATGATTATTGTCTGTTGAGGGGCTTGTGGCCTAGTGGTTAGAGTTTGGGGAGTCAATACGGGGGAGGAAGAGCAGAGATGCCCGTAATAACGATAACGATCCTGTTAATAATCGAAGTACTGGCTAAATGCTTGCTCTGTGCCAAGCACTGTGCTAAGCACTGGGGGAGATGCAACCTCATCGGGTCTCACGTGGGGTTCCCGCCCTAAGTAGGAACGTGGCTCAGTGGTAAGAGCTGGGGCTTGGGGGTCAGAGGTCGTGGGTTCTAATTCCAGCTCCCCCACGTGTCGGCTGGGTGACCCCGGGCAAGTCACTTCTCTTCCCAGCGCTTAGAACAGCGCTGTGCACATCATCATCATCATCAATCGTATTTATTGAGCGCTTACCGTGTGCAGAGCACTGGACTAAGCGCTTGGGAAGTACAAATTGGCAACATATAGAGACAGTCCCTACCCAACAGTGGGCTCACAGTCTAAAACTGTGTGCACATAGTAAGCGCTTAACAAATGCCATCATCATTATTATGATTATTCTCTGGGCCTCAGTTCCCTCATCTGGAAAATGGGGATGAAGACTGGGAGCCCCAAGGGGGACAACCTGATCGCCTTGTATCCTCCCCAGCGCTTAGAACAGTGCTTGGCTGTGTGACTTTGGGCAAGTCACTCGACTTCTCTGGGCCTCAGTTATCTCATCTGTAAAATGGGGATGAAGACTGGGAGCCCCACGGGGGACAACCTGATCACCTTGTAACCTCCCCAGCGCTTAGAACAGTGCTTGACCACTTAGCTGTGTGACTTTGGGCAAGTCGCTCGACTTCTCTGGGCCTCAGTTATCTCATCTGTAAAATGGGGATGAAGAGTGTGAGCCCCAAGTGGGACAACCTGATCACCTTGTATCTCCCCCAGCGCTTACAACGGTGCTTTGCACATAGTAAGCGCTCCACAAATACCATTATTATTACTATTATTATTAGTAAGCGCTTAATAAATACCATCATCATCATTATTATTGTTAACAGGCATTGAATCCAGATTTGGCAGTTGAGGAAACAGAGCCCCAGAGAAAGGAAATGACTCTTCCAAGGTCACACAGCAGGGACGTGGCAAAGCCTATAGTGTGGGCACCCCCTCCCCGCCAGCCAGACCGGTGACCCTCCAACCAGATAGGGGCTCTGTAGAGTAGAAGCTCCTCTTTCATTCATTCATTCCATCGTATTTATTGAGCGCTTACTGTGTGCAGAGCACTGTACTAAGCGCTTGGAAAGTCCAAGTCGGCAACATCTAGAGACGGTCCCTACCCAACGACCGGCGCACAGTCTAGAAGTTAAGTTCCCTCTTAGGCAGGGAACAGATCTACCCACTCTGTTGTACTGGGCTCTCCCAAGCGCTTAGTACAGTGCTCTGCACACAGTAAGTACTTAATGCATACCACTGATTGATTGATTGATGAGCCTGTCGAAGGTCACTAACCCAAAATGATTCCATTGCAATCGTATTTATCGAGCGCTTACCGTGTGCGGAGCACTGTATTGAGCGATTCAGGGAAGAAGGCGTAGCTCAGTGGAAAGAGCCCGGGCTTTGGAGTCAGAGGTCATGGGTTCGAATCCCGGCTCCTCCACATGTCTGCTATGTGACCTTGGGCAAGTCACTTAACTTCTCGGAGCCTCAGTTCCCTCATCTGTAAAAGGGGGATGAAGACTGTGAGCCCCACGCCGGGCAACCTGATCACCTTGTATCCCCCCAGCGCTTAGAACAGTGCTTGGCACATAGTAAGCGCTTAACAATTGCCATTATTATTATTATTATTAAGGTGGAGGGCCCTCTCCTCCAAGAGGTCTTCCCTGATTAAGTTCTCCTTTTAATAATAATAATAATAATAATAATAATAATAATAATAATAATGGCATTTGTTAAACGCTTACTTACTATTAAGGCAGAGGGCCCTCTCCTCCAAGAGGCCATCCCTGATTAAGTCCTCCTTTTAATAATAATAATAATAATAATAATAATAATATTAATAATAATAATAATGGCATTTGTTAAGCGCTTACTATGTGCAAAGCACTGTTCTAAGCGCCGGGGAGGTTAACAAGGTGATCAGGTTGTCCCACAGGGGGCTCAGAGTCTTAATCCCCATTTTACAGATGAGGTCACTGAGGCTCAGAGAACTTAAGTGACTTACCCAAGGTCACACAGCAGACACGTTGCGGAGCCGGGATTCCTCTTTTTTTTTTTTAATGGCATTTATTAAGCGCTTACTATGTGCAAAGCACTGTTCTAAGCGCTGGAAGCTTCTCCTACTCCCTTCTGCGTCGCCCTTGTACTTGTATTTGTCTCCTCTATCCATCCCCCCTCCAGCCCCACCGCACTTATTTCCCCATCCCTCAGTTATTGAGATTTATATTCACGTCTGTCTCGATGTCAGTTGTATTTACTTAGCACGGAGCACTGTGCTGAGCGCTCGGGAGAGTCCAATACAACAGTAAAACAGACACATTCCCCGCCCACCAGGAGTTAACTTCCTAGAGGGGGAGGCAGACAGGAATAGAAAGAAATAAATTATGGGCGACGCGATACTGGTGTGGGCAGACAGGAAAAGCAGCGTGGCTCAGTGGAAAGAGCCCGGGCTTTGAAGTCAGAGGTCATGGGTTCGAATCCCAGCTCCACCACATGTCTGCTGCGTGACCTTGGGCAAGTCGCTTCACTTCTCTGGGCCTCAGTGACCTCATCTGTAAAATGGGGATTAAGACTGTGTGACCTTGGGCAAGTCACTTAACTTCTCTGGGCCTCAGTGACCTCGTCTGTAAAATGGGGATTAAGACTGTGAGCCCCCCCGAGGGACAACCTGATCACCTTGTAACCTTCCCAGCGCTTAGAACAGTGCTTTGCATGCAGTAAGCGCTTAATAAATTCCATTAAAAAAAGAAAGAAAGAAATTAGGGTGAGGGACATCACCGGTGAGGGGCTGAGGGGAAAGGGGTGAAGCAAGGGAGCGAGTTCGGGTGACGCAGAAGGGAGTGGGAGAAGAGGAAAGGAGGGCTCAGTCAGGGAAGGCTTCTCGGAGGAGACGGGCCTGCAGGAAATCTTTGAAGGAGGGGAGAGCGGTTGACTGTGGGATTTGAGGAGGGACGGTGTGCCGGATCAGAGGTGACGAGGTGGCGGTGAACGAGGCCCAGAGAGGTTAAGCCACTCGTCCGAGGCCGCCCAGCAAGCTGGTGGATTAGAACCCAGGGCTTCCCGCCCCCCGGGTCCGGCGCTGGACCAACTGACAGGTTGTTCTTCCTTCTCTCCCTCCTCCTCCTCCTTCTCAGGGCCAAGGAGATCAAGACGAAACTCGGTACCCTCCTCCAGAGACCCGATTCAGCCATCGACCTCATCATTCCCTACTCCGAGAAGCCGCAAAAACCCGTCAAGGCCCCTAAGTAAGCCCATTTCCGGCCCTCGTTTATTTCTTGCCGTCCACTATAGTCTCCCCCTCTGGACCTCCAGCTCGTCATGGGCAGAGAACGTGTCAGTTTGCTGTCCTACTGTCATATATTTGTTTTGTTTGGTTGTCCGTCTCCCCCTTCTAGACTGTGAGCCCGCGTTGGGTAGGGACCGTCTCTAGATGTTGCCAACTGGGACTTCCCAAGCGCTTAGTACAGTGCTCCGCACACAGTAAGCGCTCAATAAATACGATCGAATGAATGAATACATCCGATCGTATTTATTGAGCGCTGACTGTGTGCCGGGCACTGGACTGAGCGCTTGGAAAGGCGACAGATAGAGACAATTCATTCATTCATTCATTCAATCGTATTTATTGAGCGCTTACTGTGTGCGGAGCACTGGACTAAGCGCTTGGGAAGTACAAGTTGGAAACATATAGATTTGACATATAGATGAGAAGCAGTGTGGCTCAGGTGGAAAGAGCCCGGGCTTTGGAGTCAGAGGTCAGGGGTTCAAATCCCGGCTCTGCCAACTGTCCGCTGTGTGACTGTGGGCAAGTCACTTCACTTCTCTGGGCCTCAGTTCCCTCTTCTGGAAAATGGGGATGAAAACTGTGAGCCCCCAGTGGGACAACTTAATCACCTTGTACCTCCCCGGCGCTTAGAACAGTGCTTTGCACATAGTAAGCGCTTAATAAATGCCATCATTATTATTTGGAGTCAGAGGTCATGGGTTCAAATCCCGACCCCACCGATTGACAGCTGTGTGACTTTGGGCAAGTCATTTCACTTCTCTGGGCCTCAGTTCCCTCATCTGGAAAGTGGGGATGAAGACTGTGAGCCCCCCGTGGGACAACCTGATCACCTTGTAACCTCCCCAGCGCTTAGAACAGTGCTTTGCACATAGTAAGTGCTTAACAAGTACCATAGTTATTATTATTACTATGCGCCAGGCAGTGTGCTTAGTAGAAGCGCTTAGTAGAGTGCTTTGCACACAGTAAGCGCTCAATGGGTACGATTGAATGAATGAATGTGCGGAGCACTGGGGTAGACCCAAGCCGTTCAGGTTGGACACAGTCCCTGTCCCACGTGGGGCTCCCCGACTTAAGCCCGTTTTCCAGAGGAGGTAACTGAGGCCCAGAGAAGTGAAGTGACTTGTCCAAGGTCACCCAGCCGACAAGCGGTCCTCTGGTTTCCAAGGGCGGGCGACTAGGCCACACTGCTTCTTGGGTGACCCCTGCTCCGGGCTAGGCCTCGTGGTCACGTCCCCCCTAGGACCCCGGGCTTCGTCCGCCGGCGGCGGGGTGGTGGGCCCGAGCTGGAAGAGGCGACCGGCATTGAGCGCAGGGCTCGGAGCAGAGTAGGCGCTTAATCAGTAGCGCCAGTTAGGCCTCTTCCCGATCGATTTGCTTTTCCTGCCCCTCTGCCGTAGGCCGACCCCCGAGGAAGCCGCCCAGTGGAGGGGCTCCCTGGACAAAGTCCTGCAGAACAACTGTGAGCTGGGCCGGGGGGCCAAGGGGGGCTGGGGCTGGGGCTGGGGAGGCCCGGGAGGGAGGCCGGAGTGGGAGGCCGGGAGGCCGGGAAGGGAGGCCGGGAAGGGAGGCCGGAGAGGCCAGGGAGCCTGGGACAGGGCCTCCCTCTCTTCCCCCCCCCCCCTTTCCCTCTCTCTCTCTCTCTCTTTCCCTCTCTCTCTCTCTCTTTCGCTCCCTCTTTCTCTCCCTCCTTTTCTTTCTCTCTCACCCTCCCTCTTTTCCTCCTTTTCTTTCTCTCTCACCCTCCCTCTTCCTCTTTCCCTCCCTCTCTTTCCCTTCCTCTCTTTCTCTCCCTCCATCTCTTTTCCTCCCTCTCTTCCTCTCCTTCCCTCCCTCTTTTTCCCTCTCTCTTTCTCTCCCTCCTTCTTTCCCTTCCTCTCTTTCTCTCCCTCCATCTCTTTTCCTCCCTCTCTCTTCCTCTCCTTCCCTCCCTCTCTTTTCCTCCCTCTTTCTCTCCCTCCTTCCCTCCCTCCCTCTCTTTCCCTCCCTTTCTCTCCCTCCTTCCCTCCCTCCCTCTTTCCCTCCCTCCTTCTCTTTTCCTCCCTCCCTCCCTCTCTTTTCCTCCTTCTCTTTCTCTCTCACCCTCCCTCTTCCTCTTTCCCTCCCTCTCTTTCCCTTCCTCTCTTTCTCTCCCTCCATCTCTTTTCCTCCCTCTCTCTTCCTCTCCTTACCTCCCTCTCTTTCTCTCCCTCCCTCCCTCTCTTTCTCTCCCTCCCTCTCTTTTCCTCCCTCCTTCCCTTTTCTTCCTTCCCTCTCTTATGCTCTCTCTCTCCCTTCTTCCCTCCCTCCCTCTCTTTCCCTCCCTCTTTCTCTCCCTCCTCTTTTCCTCCCTCTCTTTTCCTCCTTCCTTCCCTTCTCCTCCCTCCCTCTTACGCTCTCTCTCTCTCCCTTCCTCCCTCCCTCCCCCTCTTTCCCTTTCTCTCTCCCTCTCTCTCACTCCATTTACCTCCCTCTTTTTTTCTCCCTCCGTCTCCCTCCCTCTTCCTCTCTTTCCTTCTCTCCCTCCCTTTTTCTCTCTCCCTCTCTTTTCCTCCCTCTCTCTCCCTCCCTCCTCTCTTTCCCTCTCCCCTCTCTTTCCCTCCCTCCCTCCCTTTCCCTCCCCCTCTTTCCCTTCCTCTTTCTCTCCCTCTCTCTGTTTTCCTCCCTCCCTCTCCCCCCTTTCCCCCTCTCCCTCTCTCCCTCTCCCTCTCCCTCTCTCCCTCTCCCTCCCCCTGTTTCCGTGTCCCTCTCTGCCCGGACTGGGCGGTCAGTGCCCGCCTGCCCCAGGGCAGGAGGGGCTCAGAGGGCGGTGGCCGGGCCGTCGGCCTGACTCCGACCTCCTCCCTCCAGAGGAGAGCTGCACGTCTTTCCCGAAGCTAATAATACCAAGGCCGGTATTTAAGCGCTCACTTTGGGGCCGGCGCTGTACTAAGCGCTGGAGTGGACACGAGCAAATCGAGTTGGACACAGTCCCTGTCCCACGTGGGGCGCACAGTCTCAACCCCCGTTTTACCGACGAGATAACTAAGTCCCAGAGACTTGGAGTGACTTGCCCAAGGTCACACAGCAGGCAAGTGGCGGAGCTGGGATGTCTTCCCACCTTCCCCCCTCTTCCCCTCAGATCTACCAATCCATCATCATCATCATCAATCGTATTTATTGAGCGCTTACTGTGTGCAGAGCACTGTACTAAGCGCTTGGGAAGTACAAGTTGGCATACCCTTCCCAGTCTCCAAAGCCTCCTAGCTGGCCATTGCCTCCGGGAGGCCTTCCCTGCTTGGCTCCCAGGGATCTTGTCTATTATTCTATTGAACTTCTCCAAGCGCTCAGTACAGTGCTTTGCCCGCGGTAGATTGTCAGCTCCTTAAGCGCAGGGGTTCCCATCTACTGACTCTATTGGACTCTCCCAATCGCTCAGCCCAGTGGTTCGCACACAGCAGAGTGGAAGGGCAGAGATCACATCTTCTAACGAGATGTGAAGCAGTGTGGCTCAGTGGAAAGAGCCCGGGCTTTGGAGTCAGAGGTCATGGGTTCGAATCCCGGCTCCACCACATGTCTGCTGTGTGACCTTGGGCTTTAACTTCTCGGAGTCTCAGTTACCTCATCTGTAAAATGGGGATGGAGACTGTGAGCCCCACGTGGACAACCTGATTATCTTGTATGCCCCAGTGCTTAGAACAGTGTTTTGCACATAGTAAGCACTTAACAAATGCCATCATCATTATTATTATTATTATTATTATTATTATTATTGTCCACTGTGTGACTTTGGGCAAGTCACTTTGCTTCTCTGCACCTCAGTTGCCTCATCTGTAAAATGGGGATTAGGACTGTGAGCCCCACGTGGGACAACCTGATTATCTTGTATCTCCCCCAGCTCTTAGAACAGTGCTTGGCACATAGTAAGCGCTTAACAAATACCATCAATTATTATTATTATTATTAACATGGGAAGCAGCTTGGTGTCGTGGCTAGAGCCCGGGCCTGGGAATCAGAAGGTCGTGAGTTCTAATCCCTGCTCTGCCACCTGTCCGCTGTGTGACCTTGGGCAAGTCACTTCACTTCTCTGGGCCTCAGTTCCCTCATCGGGAAAATGGGGATCGGGACTGTGAGCCCCACGTGGGACGGGGACTATGTCCAACCCGATAAGCTCATACTACTACTACTATCATCATCATCATCAATCGTATTTATTGAGCGCTTACTATGTGCAGAGCACCGTACTAAGCGCTTGGGAAGTACAAATTGGCAACACATAGAGACAGTCCCTACCCAACACTGGGCTCACTGTCTAAAAGGGGGAGACAGAGAACAAAACCAAACATACTAACAAAATAAAATAAATAGAGTAGATATGTACAAGTAAAATAAATAAATAAATAAACAACTACTACTAATAATGATGGCATTTATTAAGCACTTACTATGTGCAGAGCACTGTTCTAAGCGCTAGGGAGGTTACAAGATGATCAGGTTGTACTTGAAGTGCCAACTTGTACTTCCCAAGCTCTTAGTACAGTGCTCTGCACATAGTAAGCGCTCAATAAATACGACTGATGATGATGATGATGATGATGATGAGGATGTCCCCCCGGGGGGCTCACAGTCTTTACAGACTTCACAGTCATAGCCACCCCAGCACTTAGTACGGTGCCTGGCGCAAAGTGAGTGCTTAACGAATACCACGATGATTATTACGAACTCTACGGGAGTCTCCCAAGCGCTCAGCACGGTGTTTTTCGCTCCCCTGGGCGCCCAAGCTGACGAAGACCCCCGGCCGGGGGTGGAGGCCTTCCCAGACTGAGCCCCTTCCTTCCTCTCCCCCTCTCCATCCCCCCATCTTACCTCCTTCTCTTCCCCACAGCACCTGTATATATGTATATATGGTTGTACATATTTATTACTCTATTTATTTATTTATTTATTTATTTTACTTGTACATTTCTATCCTATTTATTTTATTTTGTTGGTATGTTTGGTTCTGTTCTCTGTCTCCCCCTTTTAGACTGTGAGCCCACTGTTGGGTAGGGACCGTCTCCATGTGTTGCCAATTTGTACTTCCCAAGCGCTTAGTACAGTGCTCCGCACATAGTAAGCGCTCAATAAATACGATTGATTGATTGATTGATTGGTGGCCGCCCCCTCCTCGGTCTCCCCTCCCAGACGGGCTGGCCAGCTTCAAAAGCTTTCTGAAGTCGGAGTTCAGCGAGGAGAACCTGGAGTTCTGGATCGCCTGCGAGGATTTCAAGAAGATCAAGTCTCCGACCAAGATGGCAGAGCAGGCCAAGAAGATCTATGAGGAGTTCATCCAGCCCGAGGCGCCCAAGGAGGTAGGGCCCGCCGGGGTCCACTGGGCTGCTCTCCGGGGGCATTCACCCATTCATTCAGTCCTATTTATTGAGCGCTTACTGTGTGCGGAGCACTGGACTAAGCGCTTGGCAAGGGAGGGGTCACCACCCAGTCGGAAGCCCGTGGGCTCGGTGAACAACATTGATGCCCCCCCCCGCCATGCCCCTCAGGTGAACTTTCAATCAATCAATCAATCAATCAATCATATTTATTGAGCGCTTACTGTGTGCAGAGCACTGGACTAAGCGCTTGGGAAGTCCAAGTTGGCAACATCTAGAGACGGTCCCTACCCAACAGTGGGCTCACAGTCTAGAAGGGGGAGACAGAGAACAAAACCAAACACACTAACAAAATAAAATAAATAGAATGGATCTGTACAAGCAAAATAAATAAATAAATAAATAGAATAATACTTATCAAAGTATCTTCCAGAGAGCTGACCAATCATTCATTCATTCAAACGATGGTATTTATTGAGTGCTTACTAGCTGCAGAGCACTGTACTAAGCACCTGGGAGAACTTTGACCCCCAACTGGCTCCCCGTCCCCCACAGGTCAACTTTGACCCTTGACCCATGTGCTGGAGGTGAACTTTGAACCCCCGATCCACCCGCCTCAGGGAATATTGAGCCCCTGACCCATCCCCTATCCCCACAGGGAATTTTGACCCCTGGAGTCATTCATTCATTCACATTTATTGAGCGCTTACTGTGTGCAGGGCACTGGACTGAGCGCTTGGCAACATATACCATCACTCTATTTATTTATTTATTTTACTTGTACATACTTATTCTATTTATTTTATTTTGTTAATTTGTTTTGCTGTCTGTCTCCCCCTTCTAGACTGTGAGCCCACTGTTGGGTAGGGACTGTCTCTATATGTTGCCAGCTTGTACTTCCCAAGCGCTTAGTACAGTGCTCTGCACACAGTAAGCGCACAATAAATACGATTGATTGATTGATTGATTGCTATACCCAATTGTCAGCTGTGTGACTTTGGGCAAGTCACTTGACTTCTCTGGGCCTCAGTGACCTCATCTGGAAAATGGGGATGAAGACTGTGAGCCCCCCGTGGGACAACCTGATCACCTTGTAACCTCCCCAGCTCTTAGAACAGTGCTTTGCACATAGTAAGCGCTTAATAAATACCATTATTATTATTATTATTATATAGAGATGGTCCCCACCCAACAACGGGCTCACAATCTAGGAGGGGATTTATGCCCTGGAGGTGAACCTTGACCCCCGATCTGTCTTCACCCCCACCCCGGTAATAATTCATTCATTCATTCAATCGTATTTATTGAGTGCTTACTGTGTGAAGAGCACTGGACTAAGCGCTTGGGAAGTCCAAGTCGGCAACACATAGAGACGGTCCCTATACAACAGTGGGCTCACAGTCTAGAAGGGGGAGACAGACAACAAAACGAAACATTTGGATAATAATAATAATAATAATGGCATTTATTAAGCGCTTACTATGTGCAAAGCACTGTTCTAATTCGATGAACATTGACTCCCTGGAGGTGAACTTCGACCCCTAGATCTGCCCCTGTGAGCAGACTGTGAGCCCACTGTTGGGTAGGGACCGTCTCTATATGTTGCCAACTTGTACTTCCCAAGCGCTTAGTACAGTGCTCTGCACACAGTAAGTGCTCAATATATATGATTGAATGAATGCCCCACACCCCCACACGTGACCACTGATCCCCTGACCCTGTCCGCGCAGCTAAACATCAACCCCCCCAACCCCGCTCTCCCGACCCTCCCTAATGATCCTCATTCCGGTACTTGTTCATTTAATCGTATTTATTGAGTGCTTACTGTGTGCAGAGCACTGCACTAAGCGCTTGCTATGTGCCAAGCACCCTTCTCAGCGCTGAGCTCGATACAATTCGATCAGGTCAGACACAGTCCCCGTCCCCCCGGGGCCCCCACTCTCCATCCCCATTTCTCCAGGTGAGGTCCCCGAGGCCCAGAGAAGGCAAGTGACTCACCCCAGGTCACCCAGCGGTCGAGCGCAGGAGCCGGGATTAGAACCCAGGTCTTCCCACTCCCAGGCCCGGGCTCTAGGCCGCACTGCTTCTCCTCGCCCCCCGTTCCCCACCCGCCGTGTCCCCCCGTGACCTCCCAGCCTGTCCCCCACAGGTGAACATCGACCACCTGACCCGCACGAGCACGGAGGAGAACTTGGCCGAGCCGTCGCCCTGCTGCTTCGAGATGGCGCAGAGGCGCGTCCACGCCCTCATGGAGAAGGACTCGCTGCCTCGCTTCATTCGCTCCCACTTCTACGACCAGTGTGGCCAGTAGCCCTCTCGCCCACTGCTGCCGCCCCCCTCTTTCCCCTCTTCCCCTCTGACCCCCAGAGACCATCCCCACTTTCTTCTCCTCAATCCCCAACACTCACTCCCTCCTATCTCTTTTCCTCCTCTTTTCTCTCTCTTTTCCTCCTCCTTTTCCTCAGCACTCGCTCCCTCTTCTCCCTCTATCCTCCTCTCTTCTCCCCCTTTCTTCCTCTTTCTCCTCAGCACCCACTCCCTCTTCCCCCTCCTTTCCTCCTCTCCTCTCTCTCTTTTCCTCCTCCTTTTCCCAGCACCCTCTCCCTCTTTTCTTCCCCTCTTCTCCCTCTTTTCCTTCCCTTTTCTCCCTCTTTTCCTCCTCTCTTCTCCCTCTTTTCTCCCCTTTCATCCTCCTTTTCCTCAGCACCCACTCCCTCTTCTCCCTCTTTTCCTCCCCTCTTCTCCCTCTTTTCCTCCTCTCTTCTCCCTTTTCTCCTCTCTTCTCCCCTTCTTCCCCTTTCTCCTCAGCACCCGCTCCCTCTTCTCCCTCCTCTCCTCCCCTCTTCCCCCTCCTTTCCTCCCCTTTTCTCCCTCTTTTCTTCCCCTCTTCTCCCTCTTTTCCTCCTCTCTTCTCCCCCTTTCTTCCCTTTCTCCTCAGCACCCGCTCCCTCTTCTCCCTCTTTTCCTCCCCTCTTCTCCCTCTTTCCCTCCTCTCTTCCCCCTCTTTCCCTCCCCTCTTCCCCCTCTTTCCCTCCCCTCTTCTCCCTCTTCTCCTCCCCTCTTCCCCCTCCTTTCCTCCCCTCTTCTCCCTCCTGCTCCAGCTTGGAGGATTCTGGGAAGGGTTGCTGACTTGCCCTGGACAGGCTTTCAGTCAATCAGCAATACCGACTGAGCGCCTACTGGGTGCAAAGCACTGTTTTGAGCGCTTGGGAGAGTCTCATAGAGTGAACAGTTACTACAAACAATCTTTGCCCTTCCAGGAGCTGTGTGCAGAGCACTCTGGACTCAGAGCCTGGGAGAAAGAGAGTCCAACAGAGTCAGTAGCCACATTCCCCGCCCTCGAGGAGCTCAGGATTTTCCCAGAAACAATATGAGCTTTGTGCAAACCCCGACTCTCCCCCGCTTGCGTGAACTTGTGCCATAAATAGCCGTGTATTCCCCAAGACGCCTCTCACGGCCCTAGCTGAGACTCGCCCTTGAACCTTTAAAATACGAACCTCACTCTGGTCCTTGTCTCCTCCGTTTCTTCACTCTGTAGCAGGTGGGCCAGAGGAATATTTTTCCCGCCTAACCGAGTGAGAAAGAAAATCAGGTTTCTTTCCACTTTGGCTTTGAACCTGATCTTTTCCTCCCGGACATTAGGTTTTTGTCAGAAGACTGATAGGCGGGAGAGGGCTTTACTGATAACGTGAGGAATAAAGCAGAGGAAGGCTTAGGTGAGTGTTGTAAAATCCACCCCCACTCCCACGCTTCTCTCCCTCCGTCATTCTTGAGCCCAGAATTTCTGAGGAGTGTGACAGGCGAAGGGAAGACTCGGTAATCATTCCCTTCTGGAGAGCCCTAGAGACGTTAAAAATGTAACATTTATCAGCATCTCCAGAAGGGAGGGAGACAGATCTAATCGCGGTGGTATTTAAGCGCTTACTGGGTTGCCAAGCACTGTACTAAACACTGGGATGGATGCAAGGCAATCGGGATGAATATGATCCTCGTCCCTCAAGGGGTCTAAGAAGAACAGGTCTTCTCAGTCGCATAGTACAGTGTTTTGCACGTAGAAGGCGCTCAATAAATACCATTGATTGAATCCCCACTTTACAGAGGAGGAAACTGAGGCCCAGAAAAGTGAAGTGACTTGCTCAAGATCACCGTGGATCCGGGATGTAGAAGCCAGGACTGCTGATTCCCACATCGGGGCTTTTTTCACGAGGCTACGCTTCTTCTGAGTTCCCTCAGCAGGGAGCTGGAGGATACCGGGGGGTGAAATTTCTTCGAAAATAACCCGCCAAACTGGTCAACGCTGTAGCGGTGAAAGAGAATGTTGAGTAATTATCTGGCAAATTGGGGTGGCGCCAGTTTATCGAAGTTTCTGAAAAGCAGTCATGGCATTTATTGAGCACCTACTGGGTAGAGAGCACTGTACCAAGCGCTCGGGAAAGGATTCTAGAGGCACAAAACCCGTGCGTTCTCTGTCCAGTCCCGGCTCCGCCACTTGTCTGTTGTGTGAACTCGGATAAGTCACTTAACTTCTTTGCGCCTCAGTTCCCTCTTCTTAAAAATGGGGATTAAGACTGTAAGCCCCACGTGGGACAGGGACTGAGTCCAACCTGAATAGCTTGTATCTGCCCCAGCGTTTAGTGCGGTGCCTGGCACATAGTAAGCGCTTAACATATACGATATTAAAAAAAAAGCTTCTAGGCAAATGGAATAATCACCTCAGTTTGCTCCATTTTTCAGCCCAAAGGGCATCATTTCTGACCAGATCTCTGCAGAGCAGGTCTCTGAAGGAGAGAGTTTGAAGCCCAGGGAGTGAGATGGAAAATTTTCCTCCCGACAAGAGCCAATAAGGGTGTGCTGAGTCTGGTTGAGGCACATCCTTCCGGGCACATCCAGGTTTGTCTTCGGGAAAGGCGAGATTGTAAAAGCCACAAGACTGGAAGGTGGTTGAAAGCAGGGGAGAATGTGTCTTGGCGAACTCTCCCAGGCGCTCAGTACAGTCCTCAGCACTTAATAAGTGGCGGGCCCTTACTTCTGATCGGTGGATGGAGAACGTTTGGGAGAGCTGGGACCAAAACACGGGAGGGAATTGGCCATTCCGGGCATGGACCGGTGCTTCGGAGATGTCGCTGGGTCTGGGCGATGTAGAAATATCCCGGGACAGATCGAGGCCTAGCCGGGCTAGGGATCGGAAAAGCAGGACAAGAGTCGGGATGCTCGACGGCAAATGGGGAAAGGCCAGATTTTCCTAGTCACCGAACGATCCGAACTCTTGCTCCGCTGACTTGAGAGAGGATTCGAATGGACTTCCGTGGTTTCCATGGAATCCCCATCCTGATCCATTTCTGCCTCCCGGCAGGCACTACTGAGGGGGTGGGAAGGGTGTCCAGGGGTTCTGTGGCATTTAAGCATTTACTATATGCCAAGCGCTGTGCTCAGAGCCGCGGTAGATACAAGATAATCGAGGCAGGCCCGATCCCTGTGCTACACGGGGCTCGCGGTCTAACAGGGTGGGAGAATGGGAAACTGAGGCACCGAGAATTGAAGTGACTCGGCCGGGGTCACACAGTGGGAAGGTGGCAGAGTCGGGATTAGAGCCCGGGTCCTTCTCACTCCCAGGCCCGGGCTGATTTCGCTAGACTGGCCTGCTTCCCAGAGGGGTCAAAGGTCAGTCTGCTGGCAGTTGGAGACGAGGAGGTCATCATCGGGCACTGGACAGCTTTCGGGGGGCAGCCGCTCAGCGGTCACTGCGCCTGGTGGTCCTGCCCCCCCGGGCTTACCGAGAAAAGGCCCTCAGCTCCGAGGATCGCTGTGAATTCACCGGACCACGCTCGGATGATCCCAAACTTCTCCCCTTCTCCATCCCTCCTTGCCACTCCTGGGATCCAATCATAGGCGGCCCTCCCCCAATCAATCAATCAATCAGTTGCATTGATCGGGCACCTGCTGTGTGCGGAGGGCTGCACTGAGCGCTTGGGAGATTCCAATCGACTTAATAGACACCATTCCTTCGTTCAGTCGTATTTATTGAGCGCTTACTGCGTGCAGAGCGCCGTACTAAGCGCTTGGAAAGTACAATTCGGCAACAGATAGGGACAATCCCTACCCCACAACGGGGCTCACCATCCTCTCCTTCAGGGAGCTGGCCGTGCCCTGTGCTCTGAGCCCTGTACTGAGCGTCCGGGAGAGTCCGACCGAGTTAACAGACAAGATCCCCGCCTTCGAGGAGCTGACGGTCTTTTTCGCGCAGAGCGCCGAACTCAGCTCTTGGGAGCATCCAGTAGACTTAGCAGATATGATCCTTCCCCTCGAGGAGCTGAAGGTCTGGCATTATAAGCTTACAAACATCTCGCATCCTGACGTGATTTACCCAACTCCTTCGTTTCCCTTCTTGTCCTCTTCTTCTGTCTCTTATGTAGCCTCACCAAACTATCGTCACACTGCCCGCCAGGGGAAAATTATTTACTCACGGTAATAGCGGACGCACATTACGTTTAACTTAGTCTGCCTAAACGGAACACTTTGGAAGAATGACTTTTATCCCATTATAACTTGAGGTAGGGTAGGATGGAGCCGGGGGCTGTTTTTGGTTGTGAACCCGGACGCGGAGCTAGGTCTGATGGTTGACGTCTGCCGTGTGGGGTTGGAGGGTCGTGAGGTTAATTCTTTGCCTCAAACCTGGGGGGCTTGGACCCTGAGATTTGAACCCAGAGACCCCGCCGAGGGCTCTGCTTTTGGCGGTGAAGAACCTATTTCAAAATGGGGGACCGGGCCTTCCCATAAATGCCCCACTAGCTGACCCCTTCCTCCCCGGGAGCCGCTTCCAGTGGAGAGGGGGAGACGGGGCGGCCTGACTTTGGATCGGATAATTCTGGGAAGGCGGGGACCCGGAATCTTGAGGGGGGTGAAGACGATCAGAAAACCCAACCTCCTCTTCCTCTAAGGAGCCCCAAAATGGGGGTAATTGCCCGATTAAATGGCCATTTCAAGAGGTAAAAAGGAATCCAGGTCTCACGTACGGTTAGACGTTCGGCTGGGGGGTATTTCCGTCGGGAAACCTTGGGAATTCTCTCCACCTGGGTGTGACTAATCCGGCGAAAGCCTCTTCCGGGTGCCCCTCATGAGTCGTGTGCCTGTAACTTTCTATTTAACCAGCATATAAAGGTATTACAGCTCTACCTTCTACTGGCTTCTTGGTTTTTCCTCCCTTCCTCTTTCCTCAAAAATCCAAGGGTGGGCACCATCCTGGCCCTGGAGCGAAGCTTCCTTGAAGGGAGTGGGTGGGGGATTGGCCCCTGGGCCCTTACGCCGGAGAATGGGTCATTGATAATAACGAGGATAATAATAATTGAGGTATCTGTTCAGCGCTTACTATGCGCCAAGCACTGTTCTAAGCGCTGGGGTGGATACAAGTTAATCGCGTTGGACACGGTCCCTGTCCCACATGGGGCTCCCGATCTCCATTCTACAGATGAGGGGACTGAGGAACAGAAGAGCGAAGTTGGAGTCATTCAGGGCTTACTATGTGCCAAGCACTGTGCTAAGCGCTGGGGGAGATAATAATAATAATAATAATAATGATGGCATTTGTTAAGCGCTTACTATGTGCAAAGCACTGTTCTAAGCGCTGGGGGGGATACAAGGTGATCAGGTTGTCCCACGTGGGGCTCACAGTCTTAATCCCCATTTTACAGAGGAGGGAACTGAGGCTCCGAGAAGTTAAGTGACTTGCCCAAGGTCACACAGCAGACGTGTGGCGGAGCTGGGATTCGAACCCATGACCTCTGGCTCCAAAGCCCAGGCTCTTTTCCGCTGAGCCACGCTGCTCCTCTAAGATGCAAGTTAATCAGATCCCCGTCCCGCCCGGGCTCACAGTCTTAATCTCCATTTTACAGATGAGGTAACTGAGGTACGGAAAGTCTAGTGACCAGCCCAAGGTCTCCCAGCAGACAGGTGGCGGAGCCGGGATTAGAACCCAGATCCTCCGAGTCACAGGCCCGGGCTCTTTCCGCTGGTTCACGCTGTTTTCCAAATGGATCGATCGAGCGGTTGGTCGGTCGAGGGAGAAAGGAGCCGGAAATTGGCATTTGGCAGTCTGATAATAATAATAATAATAATAATAATAATGATGACGGTATTTGTTAATGATGATGATGATATTTGTTATGCACTTACTATGTGCAAAGCACTGTTCTAAGCACTGGTGATCAGTGTATCACCAGTGTGTACACTGGTGCTCTGCACACAGTAAGCACTCAATAAATACGATTGAATGAATGAAAGAGAAGCTGCGTGGTTCAGTGGAAAGAGCCCGGGCTTGAGAGTCAGAGGTCGTGGGTTCGAATTCCGGCTCTGTCGCTCATCAGCTGTGTGACTTTGGGCAAGTCGCTTCACTTCTCTGGGCCTCATTAATAATAATAATAATAACGTTTGTTATAGGATTGGTGTATAGTATATAGCGTAGTGTATATGTGTATATGTTGCCGACTTGTACTTCCCGAGCGCTTAGTACAGTGCTCTGCACACGGTAAGCGCTCAATAAATATGATTGATTGATTGAATGATAGTGTATCAGGAGGATACAAGGTGATCAGTTGTCCCACGTGGGGCTCACAGTCTTAATCCCCCTTTTACAGATGAGGCACAGAGAAGTTAAGTGACTTGCCCAAAGTCACACAGCTGACTTGCTACGTGTCAAGCACTGTTCCAAACACTGGAGGAGATATGAGGTAATCGGCTCGTCCCCCGTGGGGCTCACGGCAGCGTGGCTCAGTGGAAAGAGCCCAGGCTTTAGAGTCAGAGGCCATGGGTTCAAATCCCGGCTCCACCAATTATCAGCTGTGTGACTTTGGGCGAGTCGCTTTGCTTCTCTGGGCCTCAGTTCCCCCATCTGTAAAATGAGGATGAAGCCTGCAAGCCCCCCATGGGGCAACCTGATCACCTTGTAACCTCCCCAGTGCCTAGAACAGTGCTTGGCACATAGTAAGCGCTTAACAAATGCCATCATTATTATATTATCCTCATTTTGCAGATGAGGTGACCGAGGCCCAGAGAGGCGAAGCGACTCGCCCAAGCCCACCCAGCTGACAAGTGGGCGGACGGGGGATTAGAACCCACGTCCTCCGACTTCCAAGCCCGGGATGTTTCCGCTAGGCCACCCGGCTTCTCTCCCGCCCCCGGGGAGAATCAGCCGGCAAGATGGCAGGCGGAGAGGGAGAGTTCGGTCCATCGGTGAGGCCCCGGAAAATCAGAAGGAGGGACGAAGACGGGAATAACTTCCTCCATCCCAGGCCCCCGGGGTCACCCTCGGAGGGCCGTCCCTCCGGTCAGCGTCCCATTCCCACAGCCCGGCCGCCCCCTGCCCTCTCATCCGCCGGCCGGGCCCGCTCTGGGCCGAGGAGCGACGTGACGGGATGGGAGGGAAACGCGCCCACTTCCTTTGGGGGCTGGGGCCCCGGGGGGGCCGTCTTCACCGCCCCGCTCGCACCCCCTCCCTCCATTCATTCCTCCAATCCCATTTAATTAATAAATGCAGCCCGCAGCAGCCCGGCGGCTTCTCAAGGCCGGGGATCGTGTCTAGCGTGTCTGTGTCGCCAACTTGGACTTCTTCCCAAGCGCTCAGTCCGGTGCTCTGCACACAGTAAGCGCTCAATAATAATAATAATGGCATTTATTAAGGGCTTACTATGTTCAAAGCACTGTTCTAAACACTGGAGAGGTTACAAGGTGATCAGGCTGTCCCACGGGGCGCTCCCATTCTTCATCCCCATTTCCAGATGAGGGAACTGAGGCCCAGAGAAGTGAAGTGACTTGCCCAAAGTCACCCAGCTGACAATTGGCGGAGCCAGGATTTGAACCCATGACCGCTGACTCCAAAGACCAGGCTCTTTCCACAGAGCCACACTGCTTCTCTCTCTCTGAATAATAATAATAATGATGGCATTTATTTAGCGCTTACTATGTGCAAAGCACCTTTCTAAGCGCTGGGGAGGTTACAAGGTGATCGGGCTGTCCCACGGGGGGCTCACAGTCTTCATCCCCATTTTCCAGATGAGGGAACTGAGGCCCAGAGAGGTGAAGTGACTTGCCCAAAGTCACCCAGCTGACAATTGATGGAGCCGGGATTTGAACCCATGACCTCTAACTCCAAAGCCCGGGCTCTTTCCACTGAGCCACGCTGCGTCTCTCTTCCCCTTCAATTTCGAGTTCCATCCTGTTGTGTGACCTTGGGCTTTGTCCTTTCACCTCTCTGGACCTGTGGGCAGGGAAGGCGTCGCCCAACTCTGTCCTAGCGGACTCTCTCAAGCGCTCAGTACAGTGCTCGGTAAATACGACTGACCGCAAGCTCATTCTGGGTAGGAGTCATTCATTCAATCATTCGATTGTATTTATTGAGCGCTTACTGTGTGCAGAGCACTGTACTAAGCGCCTACTTAGAGAAGCAGCATGGCTCAGTGGAAAGAGCCCAGGCTTGGGAGTCAGAAGTCATGGGTTCTAATCCTGGCTCCGCCACTTGTCAGCTGTGTGACTTTGGGCAAGTCATTTCACTTCTCCGGGCCTCAGTGACCTCATCTGGAAAATGGGGATTAAGATGTGAGCCCCACGTGGGACAACCTGATCACCTTGCATCCCTCCAGCGTTTAGAACATGCTTGGCATATAGTAACCACTTAATAAGTACCATTCATTCATTCATTCATTCATTCAATCGTATTTATTGAGCACTTACTGTGTGCAGAGCACTGTACTAAGCACTTGGGAAGTACAAGTTGGCAACATATAGAGACGGTCCCTACCCAACAGTGGGCTATTATTATTATTATTACTATTCTTATTCTTATTCTTATTCTTATTCTTATTCTTATTCTTATTATTATTGAGTCACGACTACCAACTCTGTTCTTGCATCCTCTCCCAAGCATTTAGCCCATTCATTCATTCATTCATTCGTATTTATTGGGCGCTTATTGCGTGCAGAGCAGTGGACTAAGCGCTTGGGAAGTACAAGTTGGCAACACTGGAAGCGCTCGGTAAACACTATGTATTTATAGTACGATCCCGCCCTGTGACGAGAGTTGCCCTGCCAGACAAGGATGTCACATGGAAATTATTATAATAATCCGGGAGCCGTTTTATAATACAGAGTCATATAAATAACGAAAAGGGGCACAAGTCTTCAAGTATTCCGCATGCAGGGGAGGTGAAGATTTTCCAAGCCTCTCCCTGCTGTTGGGGAAGGACTAAGATGCGGGGGGGACATGTCTCCTCTCAGCATGCGAAGCAGCCTGGCTCAGTGGAAAGAGCCCGGGCTTTGGAGTCAGAGGTCGTGGGTTCAAATCCCGGCTCCTCCAACTGTCAGCTGGGTGACTTTGGGCAAGTCACTTCACTTCTCTGGGCCTCTGTTGCCTCATCTGGAAAATGGGGATGAAGACTGTGAGCCCCTCGTGGGACAACCTGATCCCCTTGTAACTGCCCCAGTGCTTAGAACGGGGCTTTGCACATAGTAAGTGCTTAATAAATGCCATCATCATTATTATTATTATCCCCATTTTGCCCACATCCAGGGGTTGGTCCCTCCTGGGGTGAATTTTCTCCGAGAGTCTTTCTTTATTTTTCCCCTTCACAAAGCTCCCGGAGCTCGGAGAAGAAGGCGAGAGGCGGGCAGGGCGTTGTCGTTGTTGTTGTTGTTGTTCCCCCCCCATCTTACCTCCTTCCCTTCCCCACAGCACCTGCATATATGTATATATGTTTGTACATATTTATTACTCTATTTATCTTGTACATATCTATTCTATTTATTTTATTTTGTTAGTATGTTTGGTTTTGTTCTCCGTCTCCCCCGTCTAGACTGTGAGCCCGCTGTTGGGTAGGGACTGTCTCTATGTGTTGCCGACTTGGACTTCCCAAGTGCTTAGTACAGTGCTCTGCACACAGTAAGCGCTCAATAAATATGATTGATTGATTAATGGTTGGGGTGGTCTGTGGTGGGGGGGTGAAGGGATGGGCATCTTTGGATGGGGGAAGCGGTCCGTGGCTGGCCCCGGGAGATTCCCAGGAGGCTGTGAGGGGCGGGATTCATTCATTCACTCATTCAATCGTATTTATTGAGCGCTTACTGACAATAATAATAATAATAATAATAATAGTAATAATGTTGGCATTTGTTAAGTGCTTACTATGTGCAAAGCACTGTTCTAAGCGCTGGGGGAGGTTACAAGGTGATCAGGTTGTCCCACAGGGGGCTCACAGTTTTAATCCCCATTTCACAGATGAGGTAACCGAGGCCCAGAGAAGTGAAGTGACTTGCCCAAAGTCACCCAGCTGACAGTTGGCAGAGCCGGGATTTGAACCCCTGATCTCTGACTCCGAAGCCCGGGCTCTTTCCACTGAGCCACGCTGCTTCTCTATGTGCAGAGCACTGTACTAAGCGGGTGGGATGGGGCTGAGGCCTTTCTTGCTGCTTGGGAGAGCGGTCCAATCCTCCTCCCTCTCCCTCAATTTCAGAGCCGCTCAGAGGAGGCCCGTGTGGGCCTGGGGGTGGCTCCGATCAGGGGACCCCTCCCCACCCCCAAAAAGGAGGCTCCCCCATTCCCCGTCGGGCCATCCCAAAAAGCGTCCTAGCGGATAGAGGCCCGGCCCCGGAATCAGGAGGTCGTGGGTCCTCTCCGCCGCTTGTCTGCTGGGTGACCTTGGGCGAGTCCCTTCGCACAGCGCTTGGCACGTAGGAAGCACTTAACAAATGCCATTATCATTATTATTATTATTATTATTATTATTATTATTATTATTCTTCTCTGGGCCTCAGTTCCCTCATCTGGAAAATGGGGATGGAGGTTGCGAGTCTCACGCGGGACTCTAGACTGTGAGTTCGCTGGGGGCAGGGAATGTGTCCGTTGGTTGTTCTCTCAAACCCTCCCAAGCGCTTAGTACAGTGCTCTGCACACAGTAAGCGCTCAGTAAATACAACTGAATGAATGAATGAATTTGCTGTCTCTCCTCAACGCTTAGTGCAATGTCTGGCATGTAGTAAGCGCTCATGATGTTTTCTGTCTCCCCCTTCTAGACTGTGAGCCCGTTGTTGGGAAGGGACCATCTCTAGATGTTACCGACTTGTACTTCCCAAGCACTTAGTACAGTGCTCTGCACACAGTAAGCTCTCAATAAATACAACTGAATGAATGAATGAATTTGCTGTCTCTCCCCAGCGCTTAGTGCAATGTCTGGCATGTAGTAAGCGCTCAACATGTTGTCTGTCTCCCCCTTCTAGACTGTGAGCCCGTTGTCGGGTAGGGACCGTCTCTATCGGTTGCCGTACTTCCCAAGCGCTTAGTACAGTGCTCTGCACACAGTAAGCGCTCAGTAAATACAACTGAATGAATGAATTTGCTGTCTCTCCCCAGCACTTAGTGCAATGTCTGGCATGTAGTAAGCGCTCAACATGTTGTCTGTCTCCCCCTTCTAGACTGTGAGCCTGTTGTCGGGTAGTGACCGTCTCTATAGGTTGCCGTACTTCCCAAGTGCTTAGTACAGTGCTCTGCACACAGTAAGCACTCAATAAATACGATTGAATGAATAACAAATACCATCATTTTCTAGACTGTGAGCCCGTTTTTGGGTAGGGACCTTCTCTATAGGTTGCTGACTTATACTTCCCAACTGCTTAGTACAGTGCTCTGCGCACAGTAAGCGCTCAATAAATACGACTGAATGAATGAACAAATACCATCATTATGGTATTCCCCCGGTTGGGAAGCCCAGTCTACTCCTAACAGGGGGGTGGGAGGGACAGCCTGTATATATATGTACCTGTATATATGTTTGTACATATTTATTACATATTTATTTATTTACATATTTATTTACATATTTATTACTTTATTTATTTTACTTGTACATATCTAGTCTATTTATTTTATTTTGTTAGTATGTTTGGTTTTGTTCTCCGTCTCCCCCTTGTAGACCATGAGCCCACTGTTGGGTAGGGACCGTCTCTAGATGTTGCCAGCTTGGACTTCCCCAGCGCTTAGTCCAGTGCTCTGCACACAGTAAGCGCTCAATAAATACGATTGATGGATTGACCGTCTCTCTATGTTGCCAACTTGGACTTCCCCAACGCTTAGTCCAGTGCTCCGCACACAGTAAGCGCTCAATAAATACGATTGATGGATTGACCGTCTCTCTATGTTGCCAACTTGGACTTCCCCAGCGCTTAGTCCAGTGCTCTGCACACAGTAAGCGCTCAATAAATACGATTGATGGACCGATTGACGGCGCGGAGACCCCCGCGGGCTGGGGGACGGGCGATCTGGGGAGGGTCTCGGGGTCTGGCCGCTACTTCATCCATTCATTCATTCATTCATTCAACCCGTCGTATTTATTGAGCGCTGACTGTGTGCCGAGCGCTGGACTGAGCGCTTGGGAAGCGGGTGGATGTGTCGATCCGCTTCAGGGAAGGCCGAGTCAGGGAGGATGGGAGCGGGGGGGACGCCTAGGCGCACTGGGACACGAGTGCGGGCCAGTTGGAGGCCGGGGTCCGGGTTCGGGACCCCTTCCTCTCCTCGCCCCCCACGAAGCCCAAGTAGAAGGGGGATTTGAGGAAGCGGCCGTAGGAGTCTTTCTCCATGAGGTGGAAAATCTTCCTCTGGGCTTCGTCGAAGCAGGCCGCGGTGGGATCCCGCATATTCCGGCTGGTCTCCTCCCGGGTGCTCGAGTCCAGGTTGACCTGAGGTCAGAGGTCGGGATGGGGTGGATAATGATAATAAAAATAATGACAGTATTAATAAAAATGACGGTAATAAGCGTGGCCCAGTGGAAAGAGCCCGGGCTTGAGAGTCAGAGGTCATGGGTTCCTTCATTCATTCATTCAATCGTATTTGTTGAGCGCTTACTGTGCGCAGAGCACTGGACTAAGCCAGTTGGGAAGTCCAAGTTGGCAACATCTAGAGACGGTCAATCAATCATCAATAGTATTTATTGAGCGCTTACTGCGTGCAGAGCACTGGACTAAGCCAGCTGGGAAGTCCAAGTTGGCAACATAGTCGGTCAATCAATCAATCAATCGTATTTATTGAGCGCTTACTGTGTGCAGAGCACTGGACTAAGCCAGTTGGGAAGTCCAAGTTGGCAACTCTAGAGACGGTCAATCAATCAATCAATCGTATTTATTGAGCGCTTACTGTGTGCAGAGCACTGGACTAAGCCAGTTGGGAAGTCCAAGTTGGCAACATAGAGAGACGGTCAATCAATCAATCGTATTTATTGAGCGCTTACTGTGTGCAGAGCACTGGACTAAGCCAGTTGGGAAGTCCAAGTTGGCAACATATAGAGACGGTCAATCAATCAATATTGTATTTATTGAGCGCTTGCTGTGTGCAGAGCACTGGACTAAGCCAGCTGGGAAGTCCAAGTTGGCAACATAGAGAGACGGTCAATCAATCAATCGTATTTATTGAGCGCTTACTGTGTGCAGAGCGCTGGACTAAGCCAGTTGGGAAGTCCAAGTTGGCAACATAGAGAGATGGTCAATCAATCATCAATCGTATTTATTGAGCGCTTACTGTGTGCAGAGCACTGGACTAAGCCAGTTGGGAAGTCCAAGTTGACAACATATGGAGATGGTCCCTATCCAACAGTGGGCTCACAGTCTAATAATAATGATAATAATAATAATGGCATTTATTAAGCGCTTACTATGTGCAAAGCACTGTTCTAAGTGCTGGGGAGGTTGAAAGGTGATCAGGTTGGCCCATGTGGGCTCACAGTCTTAATCTCCATTTTACAATGAGGTAACTGAGGCACGGAGATGCTAAATGACTTGCCCAAAGTCACACAGCCGACAATTGGTGGAGTCGGGATTTGAACCCATGACCTCTGACTCCAGACACAGTAAGTACTCAATAAATGCGATTGAATGACTGACTGACTGACTGACTGAATGAATGAAAGAACCCAGGCTTTGGAGTCACAGGTCATGGGTTCAAATCCCGGCTCCGCCAACTGTCAGCTGGGTGACTTTGGGCAAGTCAATCAATCAATCAATCAATCAATCAATCATATTTATTGAGTGCTTACTGTGTGCAGAACACTGTACTAAGCGCTTGGGAAGTCCAAGTTGGCAACATATAGAGACAGTCCCTACCCAACAGTGGGCTCACAGTCTAAAAAAGGGAGTCTAAACTGATTGAGTTTAGTGAGTTTAGAGTTTAGACTATGTGCCACAGTCTAAAAAGTCACTTCTCTGGGCCTCAGTTCCCTCATCTGCAAAATGGGGATGAAGACTGTGAGCCCCCCGTGGGACAACCTGATCACCTTGTATCCTCCCCAGCGCTTAGAACAGTGCTTTGCCCATAGTAAGTGCTTAACAAATACCATCATCATCATTCTCTGGGCCTCAGTTCCCTCATCTGCAAAATTGGGATGAAGACTGTGAGCCCCCCGTGGGACAACCTGATCACCTTGTATCCTCCCCAGCGCTTAGAACAGTGCTTGGCACGTAGTAAGCGCTTGACAAATACCATCATCATCATTCTCTGGGCCTCAGTGACCTCATCTGCAAAATAGGGATGAAGACTGTGAGCCCCCCGTGGGACAACCTGATCACCTTGTATCCTCCCCAGCGCTTAGAACAGTGCTTTGCCCATAGTAAGTGCTTAACAAATACCATCATCATCATTCTCTGGGCCTCAGTTCCCTCATCTGCAAAATTGGGATGAAGACTGTGAGCCCCCCGTGGGACAACCTGATCACCTTGTATCCTCCCCAGCGCTTAGAACAGTGCTTTGCCCATAGTAAGTGCTTAACAAATACCATCATCATCATTCTCTGGGCCTCAGTTCCCTCATCTGCAAAATTGGGATGAAGACTGTGAGCCCCCCGTGGGACAACCTGATCACCTTGTAACCTCCCCAGCGCTTAGAACAGTGCTTGGCACATAGGGAGCACTTAGTAAATGCCATCATTATTATCTTCCCTGGAGATTGGACCCCTTCCCATCCTCCGGGACCCCGAGAGCCCCCCGCCCCAGCCCTCCACCTCGCACACCTCTTTGGTCGCCTCCACCGAGATGAAATCCTCGTAGATCTTCTCGGCCTTGGGGCGGAGTTGGTCCGGACTCGGCGTTTTCTTGTAGTCCTCACAGCTGATCCAGAATTCCAGGTTCTCCTCGCTGTATTCCGACTTCAGGAAAGCCCGGAAGGCCGTCAGACCGCCTGTTGGGCCGGGGATCGGAGGGGGTTATTAGTACAGTGCTCTGCATGCAGTAAGCGCTCAATAAATACGATTGAATGAATTAGTGGAAGGCTTGGTGGGGGGCGTGGAAGTGAGTATGGAATAAGTGAGTAAGTGAGTAAGTGAGTGTGGGAGTGAGTAAGGGATATTCCCCCTTCTAGACTGTGAGCCCACTGTTGGGTAGGGACCATCTCTAGATGTTGCCAACTTGGACTTCCCAAGCGCTTAGTACAGCGCTCTGCACACAGTAAGCGCTCAATAAATATGATTGATTGATTGATTGAGTGTGCGTGTGTGATGTATGATGGCTGGAAGGGTGGAGGGCAAGTGGGATGTGTGATACGTCGTGGACGCTTAGTCCAGTGCTCTGCACACAGTAATAATAATAATAATAATGGCATTTATTAAGCGCTTACTATGTGCAAAGCACTGTTCTAAGCGCTGGATAGTTACAAGGTAATTTGGTAGTCGCACATGAGGCTCACAGTCTTCACCCCCGTTTTACAGCTGAGGGAACTGAGGGCTGAGGTAACTGAGACACGGAGAGGTTAATAATAACAATAATAATAATAATAATAATATAATAATATAATAATAATAATAATAATGATGATGGCATTTATTAAGCGCTTACTATGTGCAAAGCACTATGTTCTTAAGCGCTGGGGAGGAGACAAGGTGATCAGGTTGTCCCACAGGGGGCTCACAGTCTTCATCCCCATTTTGCAGATGAGGTCACTGAGGCCCAGAGAAGTGAAGTGACCTGCCCAAAGTCACCCAGCTGACAATTGGTGGAGTCGGGATTTGAACCCACGACCTCTGGCTCCAAAGCCCGGGCTCTTTCCACTGAGCCACCCTGCTTCTCACTGAGCCACACTGCTTCTCAAGTTAAGTTCCTGGCCCTAAGTCACACAGCTGACAAGTGGCGGAGCCGGGATTAGAACCCAGAACCTCCGACTCCCAAGCCCGGGCTCCTTCCACTAAGCCACGCTACTTCTCCGGGCATTTACTATGGACTAGGCACTGTACTGAGCGCTGAGGTAGATACCAGCTATTCAGGTTGGACATAGTCCCTTTCCCACACGGGGCTCACCGTCTTAATCCCCGTTTTTCAGACGAAGGAACTGAGGCCCAGAGAAATCATCATCAGTTGTATTTATTGAGCGCTTACTGTGTGCAGAGCACTGGACTAAGCGCTTAATGAAGTGACTCGCCCAAGGTCACCCAGCAGACAGGTGGCAGAGCCCGGATGAGAACCCAGGTCAGCGTGGCTCAGTGGAAAGAGCCCGGGCTTGGGAGTCGGAGGTCGTGGGTTCGAATCCCGACTCTGCCACTTAGCTGTGGGACTTTGGGCAAATCACTTCACTTCTCTGGTTCTCAGTTCCCTCATCTGGAAAATGGGGATGAAGACTGGGAGCGCCATGTGGGACAACCTGATCACCTTGTAACCTCCCCGGCGCTTAGAACAGTGCTTGGCACATTGTAAGCACTTAATAAATGCCATTATTATTGTTATTATTATTAGGTCCTTCTACCTCCTGGGCCTGGGAAGCAGCGTGGCTCAGTGGAAAGAGCCCGGGCTTGGGAGTTAGAGGTCGTGAGTTCTAATCCCGGCTCCGCCACTTGTCAGTTGTGTGACTTTAGGCAAGTCACTGCACTTCTCTGGGCCTCAGCTATCTCATCTGTAAAATGGGGATGAGACTGTGAGCCCCACGTGGGACAACCTGATCACCTTGTAACCTCCCCAGCGCTTAGAACAGTGCTTGGCACATAGTAAGCGCTTAATAAATGCCATCATTATTATTGTTATTATTAGGTCCTTCTGCCTCCTGGGCCTGGGAAGCAGCGTGGCTCAGTGGAAAGAGCCCGGGCTTGGGAGTCAGAGGTTGTGGGTTCTAATCCCGGCTCCGCCACTTGTCAGTTGTGTGACTTTAGACAAGTCACTGCACTTCTCTGGGCCTCAGTTCCCTCATCTGTAAAATGGGGATGAGACTGTGAGCCCCACGTGGGACAACCTGATCACCTTGTAACCTCCCCAGTGCTTAGAACAGTGCTTGGCACATAGTAAGCGCTTAATAAATGCCATCATTATTATTGTTATTATTAGGTCCTTCTGCCTCCTGGGCCTGGGAAGCAGCGTGGCTCAGTGGAAAGAGCCTGGGCTTGGGAGTCAGAGGTCGTGGGTTCTAATCCCGCCTCCGCCACGTGTCAGTTGTGTGACTTTAGGCAAGTCACTGCACTTCTCTGGGCCTCAGTTATCTCATCTGTAAAATGGGGATGAAGACTGTGAGCCCCACAGGGGACAACCTGACGACCCTGTGTCTATCCTAGTGCTTAGAACAGTGCCTGGCACATAGTAAGCGCTTAACAAATACGACCCCCTCCCCGCCAGGCCTTCCTTCTGGGGCCAAACGTCCCCTGCCCCTTGACCCCAGCACCCCCCACCCAGCTCCCACCCCCCAAAGCAGCGTGACTCAGTGGAAAGAGCCCAGGCTTTGGAGCCAGAGGTCACGGGTTCAAACCCCGTCTCTGCCAACTATCAGCTGCGTGACTTTGGGCAAGTCACTTCACTTCTCTCAGTTCCCTCACCTGGAAAATGGGGATGAAGACTGGGAGCCCCCCGTGGGACCACCCGATCACCTTGTAGCCTCCCCTGCGCTTAGAACGGTGCTTTGCACATAGTAAGCGTTTAATAAATGCTATTATTTATTTTATTTATTTATTTATTTTACTTGTACCTATCTATTCTATTTATTTTATTTTGTTAGTATGTTTGGTTTTGTTCTCTGTCTCCCCCTTTTAGACTGTGAGCCCACTGTTGGGTAGGGACTGTCTCTATATGCTGCCAACTTGTACTTCCCAAGCGCTTAGTACAGTGCTCTGCACACAGTAAGCGCTCAATAAATACGATTGATGATGATGATGATGATGATGATGATGATGATTGTTATTATTACTTACATTCATGGGAGATGAGGTTTTCCAGAGATTCGGCCCATCTTCTGGCCTCCTCACGACTCACCCTGCGGAGAGAGGGAGAGGACGGTCAGGCGGATCCCGGGGGGACGGGGGGATCTGGAGAGCCGCCCCCAATCCCACCTCCTCCCCTGTGTCCCCCCACCGGCTTTCGTGGTCCCGTTCGACACCCTCTCTTCACGCCTCGCGTACACGCCGGGCCCGCGTGGCGTCCCCGTCCCTCACACCCGGACCTCGACGTCGGACCCCCGAGGTTTGGGGTCCCACTGAGGCCGAGGGAGCGGTAGGACCCTTCCCCAACTTGGATGGGAAGAGCCGGGCTTCCCTCAACTCCGGCCTGGGGTGAATCCCTGAGGTGAAGCATCATCATCATCATCAATCATCAATCATCAATCGTATTTATTGAGCGCTTACTATGTGCAGAGCACTGTACTAAGCGCTTGGGAAGTACAAATTGGCAACATATAGAGACAGTCCCTACCCAACAGTGGGCTCACAGTCTAAAAGGGGGAGACAGAGAACAAAACCAAACATACTAACAAAATAAAATAAATAGAATAGATATGTACAAGTAAAATAAATAAATAGAGTAATAAATATGTACAAACATATATACATATATACAGGTGCTGTGGGGAAGGGAAGGAGGTAAGATGGGGGGACGGAGAGGGGGACGAGGGGGAGAGGAAGGAAGGGGCTCAGTGTGGGAAGGCCTCCTGGAGGAGGTGAGCTCTCAGTAGGGCCTTGAAGGGAGGAAGAGAGCGAGCTTGGCGGATGAGCAGAGGGATTGGGGGCATTCCGGGCCCGGGGGAGGACGTGGGCTGGGGGTCGATGGCGGGACAGGTGAGAACGAGGTACGGTGAGGAGATTGGCGGCGGAGGAGCGGAGGGTGCGGGCTGGGCTGGAGAAGGACAGAAGGGAGGTGAGGGAGGAGGGGGCCAGGGGATGGATGGACAGCCTTGAAGCCCACGGTGAGGAGTTTCTGCCTGATGCGCAGATTGATTGGTAGCCACTGGAGATTTTTGAGGAGGGGAGTGATATGCCCAGAGCGTTTCTGGACAAAGATAATCCGGGCAGCAGCATGAAGTATGGATTGAAGTCGAGAGAGACACCAGGATGGGAGATCAGAGAGAAGGCTGATGAAGCAGTCACCTCTCCCCCTTCCTAGCCAATTCCCCCTCCCTCATCACCTGGGGTTTTATGATAATAACAGTAATGATGGTATTTATTAAGCGCTTACTATGTGCCAAGCACCATTCTAAGCGCTGGGGGAGATACCAGGTCATCGACCCCCGGCCCACGTCCTCCCCCTGGCCCGGAATGCCCTCCCTCCGCACATCCGCCAAGCTAGTTCTCTTCCTCCCTTCAAAGCCCTTAGAGAAGCAGCGTGGCTCTGTGGAAAGAGCCCGGGCTTTGGAGTCAGAGGTCATGGGTTCAAATCCCAGCTCTGCCAATTGCCAGCTGTGTGACTTCGGGCAAGTCACTTCGCTTCTCTGGGCCTCAGTTCCCCCATCTGTAAAATGGGGATGAAGACTGTGAGCCCCCCGTGGGACAACCTGATCACCTTGTAACCTCCCTAGCGCTTAGAACAGTGCTTTGCACATAGTAAGCGCTTAAGAAATGCTATCATCATCATTATTATTATAGTGAGCGCTTAAATACCAACACTATTATTAATACTAATACTAATGATGGCATTTATTAAGCGCTTACTATGTGCAAAGCACTGTTCTAAGCGCTGGGGGGGCGACAAGGTGATCAGGTTGTCCCACGGGGGGCTCACAGTCTTAATCCCCATTTTCCAGATGAGGTCACTGGGGCCCAGAGAAGTGAAGCGACTTGCTCCAAGTCCCCCAGCGGACAGTTGGCGGAGCCGGGATTCGAACCCATGACCTCCGACTCCAAAACCCGGGTTCTTTCCACTGAGCCACGCAGCTTCTCTGTAGGGGTGACCTCTGTATTGGTCACTTCCTGGGATGGTGGGCTGGACTCTCACCTGGGAGAAGAAGGGGTTTTCTCTGCCTTGGCGGGAGAAGCCCCTTGGTCGCAGGAGTCCGTCTTCTGCAGCAAGAAGCCGAGGCGATGTTTCATGTCCTTCGCGCTGCGGGGAGACAAGAGGAAGGATCAGGGCCCGGGGGTTGGCCGTTAAGGCGCTTACTATGGGACAGGCACTGTACTAAGCGGTGGGGTGGCTACCAGCAAATCAGGCTGGACACAGTCCCTGCCCCATGTCACGGTCTTCAGCCCCATTTTACAGGGGCCTGCGGTGAGGGGCTTCCAAGCTGACCGGTCAGAGACCGCTGGCCCCATCTAATAACAAGAATAATAATGGCATTTCTTAAGTGCTTACTATGTGCAAAGCACTGTTCTAAGCGCTGGGGAGATTACAAGGTGATCAGGTTGTCCCACAGGGTACTCACAGTCTTCATCCTCATTTTACAGATGAGGGAACTGAGGCCCAGAGAATAATAACAATAATGATAGCATTTATTCAGCGCTTACTGTGTGCAAAGCACTGTTCTAAGCACTGGGGAGGTTACAAGATGATCAGGTTGTCCCACGGGGGGCTCTCAGTCTTCATCCCCATTTTCCAGATGAGGGAACTGAAGCTCAGAGAATAATAATAATAACAATAATGATAGCATTTATTAAGCGCTTACTGTGTGCAAAACACTGTTCTAAGCGCTGGGGAGGTTACAAGGTGATCAGATGGTCCCACGGGGGGCTCACAGTCTTCATCCCCATTTTACAGATGAGGGAACTGAGGCCCAGAGAATAATAATAATAACAACAATGACAGCATTTATTCAGTGCTTACTGTGTGCCAAGCACTGTTCTAAGCACTGGGGAGGTTACAAGGTGATGAGGTTGTCCCACGGGGGGCTCACAGTCTTCATCCTCATTTTCCAGATAGGGAACTGAGGCCCAGAGAATAATAATAATAACAATAATGATAGCATTTATTCAGTGCTTACTGTGTGCAAAGCACTGTTCTAAGCACCGGGTAGGTTACAAGGTGATCAGGTTCTCCCACAGGGGACTCACAGTCTTCATCCTCATTTTCCAGATGAGGGAACTGAGGCCCAGAGAAGAATAATAATAACAATAATGATGGCATTTATTAAGCGCTTACTGTGTGCAAAGCACTGTTCTAAGCGCCAGGTAGGTTACAAGGTGATCAGGTTGTCTCACAGGGGACTCACAGTCTTCATCCTCATTTTCCAGATGAGGGAACTGAGGCCCAGAGAAGAATAATAATAACAATAATGATGGCATTTATTAAGCGCTTACTGTGTGCAAAGCACCGTTCTAAGCGCCAGGGAGGTTACAAGGTGATCAGATTGTCCTACGGGGGGCTCACAGTCTTCATCCCCATTTTACAGATGAGGTAACTGAGGCCCAGAGAATAATGATAATAACAATAATGATAGCGTTTATTAAGTGATTACTGTGTGCAAAGCACTATTCTAAGCACTGGGGAGGTTACAAGGTGATCAGGTTGTCCCACGGGGGGCTCACAGTCTTCATCCTCATTTTCCAGATGAGGGAACTGAAGCCTAGAGAATAATAATAATAATAATGATAGCATTTATTAAGCACTTACTGTGTGCAAAGCACTGTTCTCAGTGCTGGGGAGGTTACAAGGTGATCAGGTTGTCCCACAGGGGACTCACAGTCTTCATCCTCATTTTCCAGATGAGGGAACTGAGGCCCAGAGAAGAATAATAATAACAATAATGATAGCATTTATTAAGCGCTTACTGTGTGCAAAGCACTGTTCTCAGTGCTGGGGAGGTAACAAGGTGATCAGGTTGTCCCACGGGGTGCTCTCAGTCTTCATCCCCATTTTACAGATGAGGGAACTGAGGCCCAGAGATAATAATAATAATAATAATAATAATAATGATAGCATTTATTCAGCGCTTACTGTGTGCAAAGCACTGTTCTAAGCGCTGGGGAGGTTACAAGGTGATCAGGTTGTCCCACGGGGGACTCTCAGTCTTCATCCCCATTTTACAGATGTGGGAACTGAGGCCCAGAGATAATAATAATAACAATAATGATAGCATTTTTTCAGTGCTTACTGTGTGCAAAGCATCATCATCAATTGTATTTATTGAGCGCTTACTGTGTGCAGAGCACTGTAAAAGCACTATTCTATGCGCCGGGGAGGTTATAAGGTGATGAGGTTGTCCCACGGGGGGCTCTCAGTCTTCATCCCCATTTTCCAGATGAGGGAACTGAGGCCCAGAGAATAATAATAATAATAATAATAATAATAATAATAATAATAGCATTTATTAAGCGCTTACTGTGTGCAAAGCACTGTTCTAAGCGCTGGGGAGGTTACACGGTGATCAGGTTGTCCCACGGGGGGCTCACAGTCTTCATCCCCGTTTTACAGATGAGGGAACTGAGGCCTAGAAAAGTGAAGTGACTTGCCCAAAGTCACACAGCTGTCAAGAGAAGTGAAGTGACTTGCTTATAGTCACCCACCTGACAATTGGCGGAGCTGAGATTTGAACCCGTGACCTCTGGCTCCCAAGCCCGGGCTCTTTCCACTGAGCCACGCTGCTTCTCTAGAAGCAGGAAAGAAGCAGGGTGGACTAGTGGTTAGAGCCCGGGCGTAATCCCGGCTCCTCTCCTGGTCCGCTGTGTGCATTGCCCTTAACTCTGCATCCAGGACTCATCATCATCAATCATATTTATTGAGCGCTTACTGTGTGCAGAACACTGTACTAAGCGCTTAAGGAGGACTCCATCCCTCCTGCACCGCGCTTAGCACTGTGCTCAGCCCTGTGCTCAACACTGCACTGACGCAGCAGCCCCATCCATCTAGCACCACATCCAGCCTCTTTGCCCTCGGCCCAAATAATAATAATAATAATAATAATAATAATAATAATAATAATGATGGTACTTGTTAAGCGCTTACTATTCACTCAATCATATTTATTGAGCGCTTACTGTGTGCAGAGCACTGTACTAAGCGCTTGGGAAGTACAAGTTGACTATGTGCCAAGCGCTGTTCAAAGCGCTGGGGTAGATACAAGGTAACCAGGTTGTCCCAAGTTGGGGTCACGGTCTTCATCCCCATTTTTCAGATGAGGGAACTGAGGCCCAGGGAGGAAGAATAATAGTAATGACGGTATTTGTGAAGCGCTTACTCTGTGCCAAGCACTGTTCTGAGCGCTGGGGAAGAGACCAGGCAATCGGGTTGTCCCATGCGGGGCTCACGGGCTTCAGCCCCATTTTACAGATGAAGGAACTGAGGCCCAGAGAAGTTACTTTTATTATGGTATTTGTTAAGCAAGTGCTTACTATGTGCCGAACACTGTTCTAAGCGCTGGGGGAGATACAAGGTCAGCAGGTTGTCCCTCGGGGGGCTCACAGTCTTCATCTCCATTATCCAGATGAGGTATATATGTATATGTATATATACATATATACATATGTATATATGTATATATCCTGTATATATGTATATATGTTTGTACATATTTATTCCTCTATTTTACTTGTACATATTTATTCTATTTATTTTATTTTGTTAATATGTTTTGTTTTGTTGTCTGTCTCCCCCTTCTTGACTGTGAGCCCGCTGTTGGGTAGGGACCGTCTCTATATGTGGCCAACTTGTACTTCCCAAGTGCTTAGTACAGTGCTGCACAGAGTAAGCGCTCAATAAATACGACTGAATGAGTGAATGAGTGACCGTCTCTATAATCAATCAATCAATCAATCTATATGTTGCCAACTTGTACTTCCCAAGCGCTTAGTCCAGTGCTCTGCACACAGTAAGTGCTCAATGAATACGATTGAATGAATGAATGAATGAATGACCGTCTCTATATGTTGCCAACTTGTACTTCCCAAGCGCTTAGTCCGGTGCTCTGCACACAGTAAGCACTCAATAAATACGATTGAATGAATGAATGACCATCTGTATATGTTACCAACTTGTACTTCCCAAGCGCTTAGTACAGAGCTCTGCACACAGTAAGTGCTCAATAAATACGATTGAATGAATGAATGAATGACTGTCTATATGTTGCCAACTTGTACTTCCCAAGTGCTTAGTCCAGTGATCTGCACACAGTAAGCGCTCAATAAATACGATTGATTGAATGAATGAATGACTGTCTCTATATGTTGCCAACTTGTACTTCCCAAGCACTCAGTCCAGTGCTCTGCACACAGTAAGCGCTCAATAAATATGATTGAATGAATGAATGAATGACTGTCTATATGTTGCCAACTTGTACTTCCCAAGTGCTTAGTACAGAGCTCTGCACACAGTAAGTGCTCAATAAATACGATTGAATGAATGAATGAATGAATTAAAGGTAACTGAGGCCCAGAGAAGTGAAGTGACTTCCCCAAGGTCACACAGCAGACAAGTGGTGGAGCCGGGATGAGGTCCCTCAATCAATCAATCAATCAATCAATCAATCATATTTATTGAGCCCTTACTGTGTGCAGAGCACTGTATTAAGCGCTTGGGAAGTACCAGGGCAATGATTCCCAGGCCCAGGCTCTACTCACTAGGCCGCGCTGCCCATTCCCCACCGCTGTCTCCCTAGAGTGGGCCACCCCCGGCGCCCAAATGGGGGTCCCGAGGTTGCGATTCCACCCCCCATCCCCGGATCAAAAGCAGGGACCAAGCGGGAGAGCCATCCGGCCGGGAAGACGGGTGGGAACGGCCCGCCCGAGGAGCGGTCCGCTCTCGGCCTGGAAGTCCGAGGTCTTGGATGACCCCCTTGCCCACCCTCCAAGAGCCGCGGGGACCCTGTCTCCCCCCTTCTAGACCGTGAACCCGTTGTTGGGAAGGGACCGTCTCTATAGGTTGCCAACTTGGACTTCCCAAGCGCTTAGTATGGTGCTCTGCACACAGTAAGTGCTCAACAAATACGATTGAATGAATGAATGAATGACCGTCTCTGTATGTTGCCCACTTGTACTTCCCAAGTGCTTAGTCCAGTGCTCTGCACACAGTAAGCGCTTAATAAATACGATGGAATGAATGAATGACCGTCTCTATATGTTGCCAACTTGTACTTCCCAAGCGCTTAGTCCGGTGCTCCGCACCCAGTAAGCGCTCAATAAATACGATTGAATGAATGAACGAATGACTGTCTCTATCTGTTGCCAACTTGTACTTCCCAAGCGCTTAGCACAGAGCTCTGCACACAGTAAGCGCTCAATAAATACGATTGAATGAATGAATGAATGACTGTCTCTATCTGTTGCCAACTTGTACTTCCCAAGCGCTTAGCACAGAGCTCTGCACACAGTAAGCGCTCAATAAATACGACTGAAAGAATGACCCCCAAACCCGGGCCCTACCTTCTCAAGCAAGAGGCGGGCAGGGCCGCCAGGCCTTTGCACATTTTGTCCCGTTGGCCTCTTCCCAAGTCTGGGCCGGGAAAGCGTCTGGAAGCGTCTGGGATTGGGCGGTCGAGGAATAGTTGTCCTTGGGGGGAGCGGGAGACCGGACCCTCGTCTTCCTGGTGTCCGTGGCCTTCCTGGACCGCTTTATAGACGAGTCCGGGTACCCGGCATCGTGTCCGTGGCCAATCAGGGACGTCCCTTTCATCCCCCTCTTCGTCCCCCTCCCTTAGACACTGACGTACACACAAAGCCCAGTGGCTTTTTTAGACGCACACCCCCACACGTACACACCAGGGAAGAGAGTTGTCTTAGCCGAGAGCCGTGTGTGGAGGAGAATCCCAAATGAGGGGATTTTCTAAGGCCGCTACAGCCCCCTCTCCGTCTGTCGGCATCAACCATTTATTGAACGCTTACTCCGAGTCCTGGACTGAGCGCTTGTGACAGAGCAATCAATCAATCGTATTTACTGAGCGCTTACTGTGTGCGGAGCACTGTACTAAGCGCTTGGGAAGCACAAGTTGGCAACCCGTAGAGACGGTCCCTACCCAACAGTGGGCTCACAGTCTAGAAAATAATACTAATAATAATAATGACGGCATTTGTTAAGCGCTTACTATGTGCAAAGCACCTGTTCTAAGCGCTGGGGAGGATACAAGGTGATCAGGTTGTCCCACGGGGGGCTCACAGTCTTCATCCCCATTTTATAGATGAGGTAACTGAGGCACAGAGAAGTGAAGCGAGTTGCCCAAAGGCACACAGCTGACAATTGGAAGAGCCGGGATTTGAACCCATGACCTCTGACTCCAAAGCCCGGGCTCTTTCCACTGAGCCATGCTGTCTAGTTAGTAGACATGATGGGTTCAAATCCCGGCTCCGCCAATTGTCAGCTGTGTGACTTTGGGCAAGTCATTTCACTTCTCTGTGCCTTAGTTATCTCACCTGTAAAATGGGGATTAAGACTGTGAGCCCCACGTGGGACAATCTGATTGCCTTGTACCCCCCCCACCCCGGCGCTTAGAACAGTGCTTGGCACATAGTAAGCGCTTAACAAATGCCATCCTTATTATTATTATTATTACTAAGGTCACATCTCCTCCAAGAAGCCTTCCCTGACAAAGCCCTCTTTTCCCCTGCTCTCTCTCCCTTTTGCCTCCTTTGTGTTCTCGAATCTGTGACCGTTGGACACCTGATAGTCGCCCCTCCCTCAACTTCATTTCTTTAAATATCATATTATAAATGACTTATTTCTTTGTATCAACATCCATCTCCCCCTCTAGACTGTAAGCTCGTTGCGGGCGGGGAACGTGTCTGCCAATTCTAGTTTTTTTTTTTGTCTTTTCCCAGATGCAGAGACGAGGGGTGGGCAGGAATGTGTCTATCTGTTGCTATATTGTCCTCTCCCGAGCGCTTAGTACAGGGTTTCGCACACAATAAGCGCTCAATACATACAATCTCTCCTCCTCCCCATCCCCCCGCCCTACCTCCTTCCCCTCCCCCAAAATATATATATTTGTACAGATTTATTACTCTATTTATTTTACTTGTACATATTTACTATTCTATTTATTTTGTTAATGATGTGCGTTTACCTTTCATTCTATTTGTTCTGTCGACTTGACACCTGTCCACATGTTTTGTTTTGCTGTCCGTCTCCCCCTTCTTGACTGTGAGCCCGTTGTTGGGTAGGGACCGTCTCTATCTGTTGCTTGGACTTCCCAAGCGCTTAGTACAGTGCTCTGCACACAGTAAACACTCAATAAATACGATTGAATGAATGAATGAATGAATAGACTCGAATGAATGGCCTGCACGTAGTAAGGGCTCAGTATATGCCATTTCTGGATTGATAATGGCTTTTAATGAGTCTTCCATTCCTTCCTTCTTCATTTATTCCCGGGGAGGAAATGGGAAATGGGTTTCCATGCCTTGAGTTGAATTATGGAAATGGGTTTCCACGCCTTGAGTTGAATTATTTTCCTGGCAGCGGGTTGTTTGGAAATCAGGTTAAATCTCTGAATCGCAGATGGGTTGGGACTGTCATTTCCTTCTCTTCCAGATGAGGAAATGGCAGAAGGTCCAGAACTGATGCAGCCTGGCCTGGTAGAGCCTGGGCCCGGGAGTCAGAAGGTCATGGATTCTAATCCCGGCTCCGCCGCTTGTCTGCTGTGTGACCTTGGACAGGTCACTTCGCTTCTCTGGGCCTTGGTTCCTTCCTCTGTAAAATGGGGATTGAGCCCCACGTGGGACAGGGACCGTGTCCAACCCCATTTGCCTGTATCCACCCCAGCGCTTAGTACGGTGCCTGGCACATAGTAAGCGCTGAACAAATCCCACAGTTATCATTATTATTATAGGGAAGTTCTTGTATCTCCACTCAGCCTTCTGTTTGGCAGTTCAATCCATTTCTGGCGGGGAGTAACGTGTCAAAAACCTCATATCCCTTGCTGGTTCAAGGCTCTCTTCCTCCCTTCAAGGCCCTACTGAGAGCTCACCTCCTCCAGGAGGCCTTCCCAGACTGAGCCCCTTCCTTCCTCTCCCCCTCGTTCCCCTCTCCATCCCCCCCATCTTACCTCCTTCCCTTCCCCACAGCCCCCGCATATATGTATATATGTTTGTACATATTTATTACTCTATTTATCTTGTACATATCCATTCTATTTATTTTATTTTGTTAGTAAGTTTGGTTTTGTTCTCTGTCTCCCCCTTCTAGACTGTGAGCCCGCTGTTGGGTAGGGACCGTCTCTCTATGTTGCCAACTTGTACTTCCGAAGCGCTTAGTCCAGTGCTCTGCACACAGTAAGCGCTCAATAAATACGATTGAATGATTGATTGATTGATTCAATCTCTCATCCTATCCCGACTGGATTACTGCGTCAGCCTCCTCTCTGATCTCCCATCCTCGTGTCTCTCCCCACTTCAATCCATACTTCATGCTGCTGCCTGGATTGTCTTTGTCCAGAAACGCTGTGGGCATGTTACTCCCCTCCTCAAAAATCTCCAGTGGCTACCAATCAATCTGCACATCAGGCAGAAACTCCTCACCCTGGGCTTCCAGGCTGTCCATCCCCTGGCCCCCTCCTCCCTCACCTCCCTTCTGTCCTTCTCCAGCCCAGCCCGCACCCTCCGCTCCTCTGCCGCTAATCTCCTCACCGGGCCTCGTTCTCGCCCGTCCCGCCATCGGCCCCCGGCCCGCGTCCTCCCCCTGGCCCGGAATGCCCTCCCTCCGCAGATCCGCCAAGCTAGCCCTCTTCCTCCCTTCAAAGCCCTACTGAGATGGCTTAATAAATGCCATCATTATTATTATTATTATTATTATTATGTGCCAAGCGACATCCTAAACGCTGGGGCAGATACAAGGTCATCGCGTTGTCCTATGTGGGGCTCACTAAACGCTGGGGTAGATCAATCAATCAATCAATCAATCATATTTATTGAGCGCTTACTGTGTGCAGAGCACTTAGGAAGTACAAGTTGGCAACATATAGAGACGGTCCCTACCCAACAGTGGGCTCACAGTCTAGAAACTCACATCTAGTAGATGTGAGTTATAATAGATATTAAGAGATACTAAGCGCTTAGTCCAGTGCTCTGCACACAGTAAGCGCTCAATAAATACGACTGAATGAATACGAGCTAAGCACGTTGGTCAACTGTCCCTGTCCCTCATGGGGCTCAGGGTCTCCATCCCCGTTTTTCCAGATGAGGTCACTGAGGCCCAGAGAAGCGAAGTGACTCGCTCAAGGTCACCCAGCAGACAAGTGACGGAGCCGGGTCCTACTGATTCCCAGGCCGGGGCCCTACCCACTCGGCCACGCTGCTTCTCCCTCTCACTGGGAGGCCAAAGAGGGTCCCCAGGCTCAGGATTAGAACCCACAACCCTCCGAATCGCAAATGGTCAGAGAGGATGGGTCCGTTCCCCCTTGGGGAAAAACGTCCCTCGATCGATAGGACTAGCTGTGGACGGGTTGACAAGAGGGAAATAAGCAGCCCCAAACCCCCAGCTTTTATTGTTGACATTCCCCGAGGCTTTTTCCGTAGTTTTCCGGCATCTCTGACGCAGGCCGGGCCAGTTTTAATTAATGGGACTCCTGGAAAGGGCTCCGAACGAGGCCGTTTCAGAGGCTGGGATGTTCCTCAGACCGAATATATATAATGGTCGGTCATTTTCTGACCCAGAAGGTTCTTAGAGCCGCGTGTCTTCCCTTTCCAGCCAGGGTGTTCTTCATTCGGGAGACAGATGGGCCACGCTGGATTTCGGGCAGGAACGGTGGAGCTTGAGGTTTCTCACGATTTGCGGATTTTTGGGTGACAGATGATCTCTTCTGAGACATCGTATTTTCCGGGAGGAGCTGTGAAGAGTAGAAGTCCCCAGAGAGAATTGTTAGGGACCAGGGTGGATTTCTCACTGGAAAAAACCCCCAACAAACAACAAAAACATAAATCATAAACGATTCTCCCCCTATTCCCTCGGGGTTCTCGATCTCTTTCCTGGGAATTTCAGTGATGATAGTAGGAGTAATGATCAGTGGATCATCAATCGTATTTATTGAGTATTTTCTCTTGGCAGATAACTGCGGAGAGCCCAATAAAACCAGTAGGTACGATCCCTGCACTCAAAGAACTTCCAGTCTGCTAATAATCATAATAATACTAATTATGGTACTTGTTAAAGCACTTACTATGTGCCAAGCACTGTTCTAAGCGCCAGGGTAGATACAAGTTAATCAGGTTTGACCCAGTTCGTGCCCCCCACGGGGCTCACAGCCTTAACCCCATTTTCCAGATGAGGGAACTGAGGCACAGAGAAGTGAAGTGACTTTCCCAAGGGCACGCAGCAGACAAGTGGCACCCAAATCCTCTGCCTCACAGGCTTTTCCACTAATAACAATAATTGTGGCATTTGTTAAGCGCTTATGATGTGCCAAACGCTGTACTAAGCGCCGGAGTAGAGACAAGCTAATCAAGTCCCCCGTGGGGCTCATGTTCTAGATAGGAAGGAGCATCAGGTAGTGAACCCCCATCTTGCAGATAAGGAAACTGAGGCCCGGAGAAGTGAAGCGACTTGCCCAAGGTCACACAGCCCGGAGGCGGAATTCGAACACAGGTCCTCTGACTCCGGGGCCCTTACAACTAGGCCGCGCCGTAGCTTGGGTTTGGAAATCAAACTCGTAAACCGAGTAAGGGCAACTGAACAGCATCAATCCTTAAACCGAGGTTCCTTTGCCCTGCTCTGATCTACCGCGGGATTTTATCAGCCAAATAACCGTCTATAAATACATCTCCCCGGCTCCCGCTGCGTTAGCGACTCCCGGTTGCTCTGTGGAAAATTTTACGTTTCCTTTTTTATTTTTGCCATTTGCTTATCTGAAGCCGCTAGGAAAGAAGAAATTAATTTTCCCTAATCCCCTTCTAGAGGGTTGAGATGTGGTATGTTTATAGAGAGAGAGCTGGAAACCGAGGGCGCGGAGCTGGCTGAGTAACAAATGAGGTCGCCCGTTCTAGTCTGGAGTCTGTTAGTGGAAGGGAGGGGAGGGCAGGGGGATTCATTTCATTCGCTTGTATTAATTGAGCGCTTACTGTGTGCAGAGCAGTGTACTAAGCGCTTGAGGGAGTACAATTCAATAATAAACAGGTAAATTCCCTGCCCACAACAAGCTTACAGTCTAATATTAACAGGGAGATTTGTGTCACCAGGTGTATTTTCGGTGACTACTGTCTCTCTGTTTCTCTGTCTCTATCTCACTATTTCTGTCTCTCTGACTCTCTCCTTGTTTCTCTTTCTCTATCTCCCTCTCTGCCTCTCCATCTCTCTGTCTCTCTGACTCTCTTTGTTTATCTCCATCTCTGTTTCCCCATCTCCCTGTCTTTGACTCTCTGTTTCTCCATCCCTCTGTCTCTCTCTGTCTTTGTTTACCCATCTTTCTGTTTCTCTGCTTCTCTCCATCTCTCTCCATTTCTCTCTGTTTCTCTATCTCTGCCTCTCTTTGACTCTCTCTGTTTCTCTGTCCCTCTGTTTCTCTCCATTTCTCTATTTCCCCCTGACTCTCTCTCTGTTTGTCTCTCTCCAGCTCCCTGTCTCTCTCTGACTCTCTTTGTTTCTCTATCTCCATGTCTGTTTCTCTCTGACTCTTTGTCTCTCTCCATCTCTCTGTCTCTCTTTGACTCTGTTTATCTCTCTCCATCTCTCTCTGCCTCCCCATCTCTCTGTTTCTCTCTGACGCTTTCTCTGTCTCTCTCTGACTCTCTCTGTTTCTCTGTCCCTCTGTTTCTCTCCATTTTTCTGTTTCTCTCTCCCTGGCTCCCTCTCTCTTTGTTTCTCTGTCTCTCTCCATCTCTCTTTCTCTCTGACTCTCTTTGTTTCTCTCTCTCCATCTCTGTCTCCCCATCTCTCTGTTTCTCTCTGACTCTTTCTGTGTCTCTCTCTCCATCTCTCTGTCTCCCTCCATTTGTCTCTCTGTTTATCTCTCTCCATCTCTCTCTGTCTCCATATCTCTCTGCTTCTCTCTGACTCTCTGTTTCTCTGCCTCTCTCCATCTCTCTCCATTTCTCTGTTTCTCCTTCTCTCCGTCTCTCTCTCTCTGTTTCTCTGTCCCTCTGTCTCTCTCCATTTCTCTGTTTCTCTCCCCCTGACTTTCTCTCTCTCTCTGTTTCTCTGTCTCCATCTCTCTGTCTCTCTCTGACTCTCTCTGTTTCTCTGTCCCTCTGTTTCTCTCCATTTTTCTGTTTCTCCCTGGCTCTCTCTCTCTGTTTCTCTGTCTCTCTCCATCTCTCTGTCTCTCTGACTCTCTTTGTTTCTCTCTCTCCATCTCTCTCTGTTTCTCCATCTCTCTGTTTCTCTCTGACTCTTTCTGTGTTTCTCTCTCCATCTCTCTGTCTCCCTCCATTTGTCTCTCTGTTTATCTCTCTCCATCTCTCTCTGTCTCCCCATCTCTCTGCTTCTCTCTGACTCTGTTTCTCTGCCTCTCTCCATCTCTCTCCATTTCTCTGTTTCTCCTTCTCTCTGTCTCTCTCTCTGTTTCTCTGTCCCTCTCCATTTCTCTGTTTCTCTCCCCCTGACTTTCTCTCTCTCTCTGTTTCTATGTCTCCATCTTTCTGTTTCTCTCTGACTCTCTGTTTCTCTGTCCCTCTGTCTCTCCCCATCTCCCCATCTCCCTGTTTCTCTCTGACTTTCTGTTTCTCCACCCTTCTGTCTCTCTCCATTTCTCTCCATCTCCCCATCTCTCGGTTTTTCTCCCTCTACCTCTCTCCATCTCTCTCTCCATTTCTCTCTGCCTCTCCATCTCTCTGTCTCTCTGTTTGTCTCCATTTCTCTCTCTGTTTCTCTGTCTCTCCATCTCTCTCTGTCTCTTTCTGTTCTCCAGAGGGAGGGGATGTAATTCTCTCTAGACAGAATTGCTACCAGTGCCCTTAGGCTGACAAAATAAATCCACCCCCATCCCTGTTCCCTTCCCTGTTCCCATCCCCGGGAATTAAGTCTGTCTTGCCAACCTGTGGGCAAGGACTGTGTCTACCAACTCTCTTCTATTTTCCTCTCCCGAGCTCATAGCTATCTCCATCTCTCTCTGTCTCCCCATCTCTCTGTTTCTCTCTGTCTCTCTCCATCTCTGTCTCTCTCTCTGTTTCTCTGTCCCTCTGTCTCTCTCCATTTTTCCATTTCTCTCTCCCTGACTTTCTTTCTCTGTTTCTCTGTCCCTCTGTCTCTCTCCATTTCTCTGTTTCTCTCTCTCGCACTCTGTTTCTCTGTCTCGATAAATACGACGGATGGATCGATTGTTTGCTACTGCACTGATGAGGTGGGGTTCGAAGCCCCCAGAGACTCGGCTGGTGGGAATAATAATAATGATGATATTTGTTAAGCACTTACTATGTACAAGGCACTGTTCTAAGCGCTGGTGGGGGTGGGGGGGAATACAAGATGATCGCGTTGTCCCACGGGGGGCTCACAGTCTTCGTCCTCATTTTACAGATGAGGGAACTGAGGCCCAGAGAAGTGAAGTGACTTGCCCGAGGTCACACAGCTGATCAGTGGTGGAGCCGGGATTAGAACCCATGACCGTCTGACTCCCAAGCCTCTGCTCTTTCCACTGAGCCTTGTTGTCCCCGTGGGACAACCTGATCACCTTGTAACCTCCCCAGCACTTAGAACAGTGCTTGGCACATAGTAAGCACTTAATAAATGCCATTATTATTGTTAACTAATAACGAATAGTTATTAAAATAAAAATAACTAAAATAACTAAAAACTATAAATAACTAATAACGAATAGTTATTAAAATGAAATAAAAATGACTAATAACTAAAATAACTAAAAACTATACATAACTAACAACTAATAGTTATCACTCCATTTATTTATTTATTTTATTTGCACATATTGATTCTATCTACTTTATTTTGTTAATGTGTTTTGTTTTGTTCTCTGTCTCCCCCTCCTAGACCGTGAGCCCGCCGCTGGGTAGGGCCCGTCTCTAGATGTTGCCAACTTGGACTTCCCAAGCGCTTAGTCCACTGCTCTGCACGCAGTAAGCGCTCAATAAATACGATTGAACGAGTGAATGAATGGACAACAACAAAAACCTTGTCTCCCTTCGCTGGAAAATGATGGCCCCATTATGGGCTTTAATGCGGTGAAGAACAGAGGACAGATGCGGTCCAGGTGTCAAACGGCAGCCCCGTCTCTTAGCAACCAGACCCCAGATCCCCCCACCCTCCAAAGGAGGCCGGGGCTCCCATCCCTCCGATTCGACCTCGAAATTGAAACTTAATTGGCCATTAAAAGGGTCTCATCTAATTAAAACCCATTGTAATTAGGCATGAAAAAGCACAACAGCCTCTCTGGTTGATCTGGAGGGGAGAGGCAGATTTCATTTGCTCTGGTCAGGAAATCCATCTTCTCCCTCCAACATCCCACCCTGGGGCTCTGTCTAAGAACCGCGTCCCTCCGGAGCCGGGGCTGAACTCTGAAGAATCAATCAATCAATCAATCAATCATATTTATTGAGCGCTTACTGTGTGGAGAGCACTGGACTAAGCGCTTGGGGAGTCCAAGTTGGCAACACATAGAGACGGTCCCTACCCAACAGTGGGTTCACAGTCTAGAAGGGGGAGACACAGAACAAAACCAAACATATTAACCAAATAAAAGAAATAGAATAGATATGTACAAGTAAAATAAATAAATAAATAGAGTAATAAATACGCACAAACATATATACGTATATACGGGTGCTGTGGGAGGTTGCGGTTCCTGGCTTCCTCCCGCCCGGCTCGGGTCCCCTAATAATCACTATTATTATTAGGCCACTTAAAGTGCTTACTATGTGCCAAGCACTGTTCTAAGTGCTAGAGGACATACAAGTTAATTGGGTTGGACACGGTCCCCATCCTACGTGGAGCTCACACTCTTAATCACCATTTTGCAGGTGAATAATAACAATAATAATAATAATGGCATTTATTAATTGCTTACTACATGCAAAGCACTGTTCTAAGCGCTGGGGAGGTTACAAGGTGATCAGGTTGTCCCACGGGGGGTTCACACTCTTAATCACCATTTTACAGATGAATAATAACAATAATGATGATGGCACTTACTAAGCGCTTACTATGTGCAAAGCACTGTTCTAAGCACTAGAAAGCTTACAAGGTGATCAGGTTGTCCCATGGGGGGCTCACACTCTTAATCACCATTTTGCAGATGAATAATAATAATAATAATGGCATTTATTAATTGCTTACTACATGCAAAGCACTGTTCTAAGTGCTGGGGAGGTTACAAGGTGATCAGGTTGTCCCACGGGGGGCTCACACTCTTAATCACCATTTTGCAGATGAATAATAATAATAATGGCATTTATTAATTGCTTACTACGTGCAAAGCACTGTTCTAAGCGCTAGGGAGGTTACAAGGTGATCAGGTTGTCCCACGTGGGGCTCACACCCTTAATCACCATTTTACAAATGAATAATAATAATAATAATAATAATAATAATAGTAATAATAATGGCGTTTATTAATTGCTACTACATGCAAAGCACTATTCTAAGCGCTGGGGAGATTACAAGGTGATCGGGTTCTCCCACGTGGGGCTCACACTCTTAATCACCATTTTGCAGATGAATAATAATAACACTAATAATGATGGCATTTATTAATTGCTTAATATGTGCAAAGCACTGTTCTAAGCGCTGGGGAGTTTACAAGGTGATCAGGTTGTCCCACAGGGGGCTCACAGTCTTAATCCCCATTTTCCAGATGAGGTAACTGAGGCCCAGAGAAGTGAAGTGACTTGCCCAAAGTCACCCAGCTGACAAGTGGCGGAGCCGGGATTTGAACCCCTGATCTCTGACTCCAAAGCCTGGGCTCTTTCCACTGAGCCACGCTGCTTCCCCGAAGATGAAGGAACTGAGGTCCAGAGAAATTAAGAATAATAATAACAATTGTAGTATTTGTTCAGGGCTGTACTAAGGCACTGTACTAAGCGCTGAGGTCGATACAAGGTAATTGGGTTGGACACACGTGGGGCTCACAGTCTTAATCCCCATTTTACAGATGAGGGAATCGAGGCCCGGAGAATTATAATAATAGTAATAATTATGGCATTTGTTACATGCTTACTGTATGCCAGGCACTGTACTAAGCGCTGGGGTGGATATGAGCTAATTGGGCTGGACGAAGTCTCTGTCCTAAGTGGCGCTCGCAGTCTTAATCCCCATTTTACAGATGAGGGAACCGAGGCCCAGAGAATAATAATAATAGTAATAATTATGGCATTTGTTACGTGCTTACTGTATGCCAGGCACTGTACTAAGCGCTGGGGTGGTTACAAGCAAATCGGGCTGGACAAAGTCTCTGTCCTAAGTGGCGCTCGCAGTTTTAATCCCCATTTTACTGATGAGGGAACTGAGGCCCGGAGAAATTAAGCGACTTGTCCAAGGTCACACAGCAGACGTGTGGCGGGGCCGGGATTAGAACCCAGGTCCTTCTGGCTCCCAGGACTGGGTTCTAGCTGGCCACTTAGCCATGCTGTCTCGTGAGGAGCACTGTGGGAGATGGGAGAGTGTGCGGGAGGCTCCCCATTTTAGAGGGGATGGACGGAGCACTCATCTAGACACGGACACTGAGGTACTTCGAGAAGCAGCGCTTAGAACCAATCAATCAACCAATCATATTTATTGAGCGCTTACTGTGTGCAGAGCACTGTACTAAGCGCTTGGGAAGTACAAGTTGGCAACACATAGAGACAGTCCCTACCCAACAGCAGGCTCACAGTCTAAAAGGGGGAGACAGAGAACAAAACCAAACATACTAACAAAATAAAGACTGTGAGCCCACTGTTGGGTAGGGACCGTCTCTATGTGTCGCCAACTTGGACTTCCCAAGCGCTTAGTCCAGTGCCCTGCACACAGTAAGCGCTCAATAAATACGATTGAATGAGTGAATGAATGAATCTGTAAAACGGGAATGAAGACTGTGAGCCCCCCGTGGGCCAACCTGATCACCTTGTAACCTCCCCAGAACTTAGAACAGTGCTTGGCACATAGTAAGCACTTAATAAATGCCATTATCATTATTATTATTATCATGGGAAGAGGGGGACATCTTCCTCTTTCCAAACAGGGTCCGGAGAGAGCCCGGGTGGTCCGGGCTCTACCCCCAGCCCAGTTCCAGGCCCTTGATTTCATTCATTCAATCGTATTTATTGAGCGCTTACTGTGTGCAGAGCACTGGACTAAGCGCTTGGGAAGTACAAGTCGGCAATCTAGAGAGATCCCTCCGACGCCTGTTTTTCCGGTCTTCGTGTCCCCCCAGAAGGCAGCCCGAGGGACTCCTGTCTCCTGTCAGAGAAAGGGATGACAGAAACACAGGCCAGATGCCCCGTGGGACCATCCGTCTCCCTGCCGGAGAGTGGGATGTCTCCGGGGAGGGGGAAAAGCGGGTGCCGGGAAGAGAGGCCGGAGGACGTGACCGAGAGCACGGTGTAGATTTTGGCCGCTCCTGGTGGCCTTTCTTTTTTCGTTTTTAATGCCATTTGTTGAGCGCTCACTCTATAATAATCATGGCATTTTCATTTGTTCATTCATTCGATCGTATTTATTGAGCGCTTACTGTGTGCGGAGCACTGGACTAAGCACTTGGGAAGTCCAAGTTGGCAACATCTAGAGACGGTCCCTACCCAACAGCGGGCTCACAGTCTAGAAGGGAGAGACGGACAACAAAACAAAACACGTGGACGGGTGTCCAGTCGTTAGAAAAAATCGAATTCAAGCTAGATTCATTCATTCATTCAATCGTATTTATTGAGCGCTTACTGTGTGCTGAGCACTGGACTAAGTGCTTGGGAAGTCCAAGTTGGCAACATCTAGAGACGGTCCCTACCCAACAGTGGGTTCACAGTCTAGAAGGGGGAGACAGACAACGAAACGAAACATGTGGCGGTGTCCAGTCGTCAGAACAAGTCAAATTAAAGTTAGATTCATTCATTCATTCAATCGTATTTATTGAGCGCTTACTGTGTGCAGAACACTAGACTACGCATTTGGGAAGTCCAAGTTGGCAACATCTAGAGACGGTCCCTACCAACAGCGGGCTCACGGTCTAGAAGGGGGAGACGGACAACAAACCAAAACATGTGGATGGGTGTCCAGTCGTCAGAACAAATCGAATTCAAGCTAGATTCATTCATTCCTTCAATCAATCGCATTTATTGAGCGCTTACTGTGTGCAGAGCACTGGACTACGCATTTGGGAAGTCTAAGTTGGCAACATCTAGAGACGGTCCCTACCCAACAGCGGGCTCACGGTCTAGAAGGGGGAGACGGACAACAAAACATATTAACAAAATAAAATAAATAGAATAAATATGTACAGGTAAAATCAATCAATAAATAGAGTAATAAATATGTACAAACATATATACATATATATCCGTGCTCTGCACATAGTAAGCGCTCAATAAATACGATTGATGATGATGATGATGATCCGTGGCTTAGTGGAAAGAGCATGGGCTTTGGAGTCAGAGGTCATGGGTTCGAATCCCAGCTCTGCCAATTGTCAGCTGTGTGACTTCGGGCAAGTCACTTCAATCAATTAATCAATCAATCAATCGTATTTATTGAGTGCTTACTCATCATCATCAATCGTATTTATTGAGCGCTTACTATGTGCAGAGCACTGTACTATACGCTTGGGAAGTACAAATTGGCAACATATAGAGACAGTCCCTACCCAACAGTGGGCTCACAGTCTAAAAGGGGGAGACAGAGAACAAAACCAAACATCCTAACAAAATAAAATAAATAGAATAGATATGTACAAGTAAAATAAATGAATAAATAGAGTAATAAACATGTACAAACATATATACATATATACAGGTGCTGTGGGGAAGGGAAGGAGGTAAGATGAGGGGGATGGAGAGGGGGACGAGGGGGAGAGGAAGGAAGGGGCTCAGTGTGGGAAGGCCTCCTGGAGGAGGTGAGCTCTCAGCAGGGCCTTGAAGGGAGGAAGAGAGCGAGCTTGGCGGATGGGCAGAGGGATTGGGGGCATTCCGGGCCCGGGGGAGGACGTGGGCCGGGGGGCGATGGAGGGACAGGCGAGAATGAGGCCTAACGGTGAGGAGGTGAGCGGCAGAGGAGCGGAGGGTGCGGGCTGGGCTGGAGAAGGACGGAAGGGAGGTGAGGGAGGAGGGGGCGTTGTCAGGATTAGAACCCACAACCAGAAGGTCGTGGCCCTCCTGCTTACAGAATCTCCAGCTAATTCTCCAGGGGTGGGGAGGAAAGAGAAGAAGCGTGGCTCAGCGGAAAGAGCCCGGGCTTGGGAGTTAGAGGTCGTGGGTTCAAATCCCGGCTCTGCCATTTGTCAGCTGTGTGTCTTTGGGCAAGTCACTTCACTTCTCTGGGCCTCAGTTCCCTCATCTGGAAAATGGGGATGAAGACTGGGAGCCCCACGTGGGACAAGTTTGATGACCCTGTATCCCCCCACCAGTGCTTAGAACAGTGCTTGGCACATAGTAAGCGCTTAACAAATACCATCATTATTATTATTATGATTAACAAATATCATCAGACCACTTGTCAGCTATGTGACTTTGGGCAAGCCACTTAACTTCTCTGGGCCTCAGTTCCCTCATCTGTCAAATGGGGATGAAGACTGTGAGCCCCACGTAGGACAACACTGATGACCTTGTATCCCCCCACACCAGAGCTTAGAACAGTGCTTGACACATAGTAAGCGCTTAACAAATACCAACATTAATATTATTATTATTGTTAACAAATATCATCAGGGCCACGATCGATTCGGGAATGGCAGCCGGGCCTCAGTTACTTCATCTGTAAAATGGGGATTAAAACTGTGAACCCCCACCGTGGGACAAACTGTTCATCTTGTAACCTCCCCAGTGCTTAGAGCAGTGCTTGGCACATAGTAAGCGCTTAATAAATACTATTATTATTATTATTATTATTATTATTAAACAAATATCATCAGACCACTTAACTGTGTGACTTTGGGCAAGCCACTTAACTTCTTTGTGCCTCAGTTCCCTCATCTGTCAAATGGGGATGAAGACTGTGAGCCCCACGTAGGACAACCTTGATGACCTTATATCCCCCCACCAGCGTTTAGAACAGTGCTTGGCACATAGTAAGCGCTTAACAAATACCAACATCATTATTATTATTATTATTATTATTAATATTAACAACAAATATCATCAGAGCCACGATCGATTCGGGAATGGGAGCCGAGCGCCAACGTGTGGCCACTAATGGGAAGCGCAGCCCTCATCTCGGGGCTCAAACTTCATTCATTTATTCCACCGTCTTTATTATTATTAATAATAATAATAATGGCATTTGTTAAGTGCTTACTATTTGCCAAGCACTGTTCTAAGCGCTGTGGAGGTCACAAGGTGATCAGGTTGTCCCACGGGGGGCTCCCAGTCTTCATCCCCATTTGACAGATGAGGGAACTGAGGCCCAGAGAAGGCAAGTAATAACAATAATAATAATAATAATAATGGCATTTATTAAGTGCCTACGATGTGCAAAGCACTGTTCTAAGCGCTGGGGAGGTTACAAGGTGATCAGGTGGTCCCACGGGGGGCTCCCAGTCTTCATCCCCATTTTCCAGATGAGGGAACTGAGGCCCAGAGAAGTCAAGTAATAACAGTAATAATAATAACAATGGCATTTATTAAGTGCTTACTATGCGCCAAGCACTGTTCTAAGCGCTGGGGAGGTTACAAGGTGATCAGGTGGTCCCACGGGGGGCTCCCAGTCTTCATCCCCATTTTCCAGATGAGGGAACTGAGGCCCAGAGAAGGCAAGTAATAACAATAATAATAATAATAATAATAATGGCATTTATTAAGTGCCTACGATGTGCAAAGCACTGTTCTAAGCGCTGGGGAGGTTACAAGGTGATCAGGTGGTCCCACGGGGGGCTCCCAGTCTTCATCCCCATTTTCCAGATGAGGGAACTGAGGCCCAGAGAAGTCAAGTAATAACAGTAATAATAATAACAATGGCATTTATTAAGTGCTTACTATGTGCCAAGCACTGTTCTAAGCGCTGGGGAGGTTACAAGGTAATCAGGTGGTCCCACGGGGTGGTCCCAGTCTTCATCCCTATTTTCCAGATGAGGGAACTGAGGCCCATAGAAGTCAAGTAATAACAATAATAATAATAATAATGGCATTTATTAAGTGCCTACGATGTGCAAAGCACTGTTCTAAGCGCTGGGGAGGTTACAAGGTGATCAGGTGGTCCCACGGGGGGCTCCCAGTCTTCATCCCCATTTTCCAGATGAGGGAACTGAGGCCCAGAAAAGTCAAGTAATAACAGTAATAATAATAACAATGGCATTTATTAAGTGCTTACTATGTGCCAAGCACTGTTCTAAGCGCTGGGGAGGATACAAGGTGATCAGGTTGTCCCACGGGGTGGTCCCAGTCTTCATCCCCATTTTCCAGATGAGGGAACTGAGGCCCAGAGAAGTGAAGTGACTCCCCCAAAGTCACACGGCTGACGATTGGTGGAGTCGGGATTTGAACCCATGATCTCTGTCTCCAAAGCCCGGGCTCTTTCCACTGAGCCGCACTGCTTTATTGAGCGCTCACTGTGTGCAGAGCACTGTGCTAAGCGCTTGGAAAGTCCAATGCGGCAACATCTAGAGATGGTCCCTACCCAACAACGGGCTCACGGTCTGGAAGGGGGAGACGGACAACAAAACAAAACAAGTGGACAGGCAAACCTCATTCCAGACTAAATTCCCCCCATCCCCACATCTCAGGAGGGAGCCGGGAATACTAATGATGGCATTTGTTAAGCGCTTACTATGTGCCAAGCACTGTTCTAAGCGCTGGTTCTCTAAGGGAAGAGGAGCAGCGTGATTTCGGTGGGGAAAAGCTTGGGTCTGGGGGCCTGGAGGCCGAGGGATAACAATAATGATCATCATCATGGTATTTATTTATTTTACTTGTACATATCTATTCTATTTATTTTATTTTGTTAGTATGTTTGGTTTTGTTCTCTGTCTCCCCCTTTTAGACTGTGAGCCCGTTGTTGGGTAGGGACTGTCTCTATATGTTGCCAATTTGTACTTCCCAGGCGCTTAGTACAGTGCTCTGCACACAGTAAGCGCTCAATAAATACGATTGATGATGATGATGATTTGTTAAGCGCTTACTACGGGCCAGGCACTGTACTAAGCGCTGTGGTGGATCCAAGCAAATAGGGTTGGACACAGCCCCTGTCCCGCGTGGGGCTCATGGTCGCCATCCCCATTTTATAGATGAGGGAATAATAATAATAATAATGTTGGTATTTGTTAAGCGCTTACTATGTGCCAAGCACTGTTCTAAGCGCTGGGGTAGATACAAGGTAATCAGGTTGTCCCACGAGGGGCTCATCCCATGCCACCAGGCACTGTCCCGCTAATAACAACTGTGCTATTTGTTAAGCACTAACTAATAATAATAATAATGATGATGGCATTTGTTAAGCGCTTACTATATGCAAAGCACTGTTCTAAGCGCTGGGGAGGTTACAAGGCGATCAGGTTGTCCCACGGGGGGGCTCCCAGTCTTCATCCCCATTTGACAGATGAGGGAACTGAGGCCCAGAGAAGTGAAGTGACTCGTCCAAGGTCACCCAGCTGACAAGTGGCGTGGGATTTGAACCCATGACCTCTGACTCCAAAGCCCGGGCTCTTTCATCATCATCATCATCATCATCAATCGTATTTATTGAGCGCTTACTGTGAGCACTGTACTAAGCGCTTGGGAAGTACAAGTTGGCAACATATAGAGACAGTCCCTACCCAACAGTTGGCTCACAGTCTAAAAGGGGGAGACAGAGAACAAAACCAAACATACTAACAAAATAAAATAAATAGAATAGATATGTACAAGTAAAATAAATAGAGTAATAAATATGTACAAACATATATACATATATACAGGTGCTGTGGGGAAGGGAAGGAGGCAAGGCGGGGGGGATGGAGAGGGGAAGGAGGATCAATCAATCAATCAATCGTATTTATTGAGCGTTTACTGTGTGCACAGCACTGTACTAAGCACTTGGGAAGTACAAGTTGGTAACATCTAGAGACGGTCCCTACCCAACAGCGGGCTCACAGTCTAGAAGGGGGAGACAGACAACAAAACAAAATGTAACAAATAGAATAGTATTAAGACAGTATCACTTCTTGCATATGTTCTAGTCAATTAATCAAGCAATGATAATTATTTTTTAAATTTTTTGTGGTATTTGTTAAATGCTTACTATGTGCCAGATATAACAGCACTAAGTGCTATTTCGTTTAGTTTGTGCATATTTATTACTCTATCTATTCCTTTTACTTGTACATATTGATTCCACTTATTTCATTTAGTTTGTACATATTTATCACTCTATTTATTCATTTCTTTTACTTGTAGATATTCATTTTATTTTGTGAATAGGTTTTGTTTCGTCGTCCGTCTCCCCCTTCTAGACCCTTGGGTCGGGACCGTCTCCAACTTGGACTTCCCAGGCGCTTAGTGCAGTGCTCTGCACACAGTAAGTGCTCAATAAATGCGATTGAATGAATGAATGAATCCTTTTAGCCCCGCCCACAGGCCCGCCAATCATCCACTGGCCACGCCCACATCCAACCCCCTTCGCTCCGCGCATGCACCCAGCCCACATCCCTCCAATTATCCTTTGGCCCCGCCCACATCCACCCCCTCTCGCAACGCGCATGCGCACTTGCTCCCACCGCCCGGCTCCTTCCGCCCTCAGTTGGCCGCCGGCGTCGGGCGGAAGCGCGTCATCTAGGGTTCGGGGCTTCAAATCTAACGGCGCGCGGCGGCGAGCGCATGCGCACTCCCAAACCCACGCTCTCCCCTGCCCCCCCACACACCCTGCGCGCGCGCGCCAACCGTCAACAGCCATGGAAGGTGAGGCGCCCCTCCCCCACCTCCCCGTTCTCGCGGGAATTTAGGAATAATAATAATAATGATAATAATAATAATGATGATGATGATGATGGCATTTGTGAGGCAATGACTACTACTAATGATAATAATGGTACTTGGGAAGCGCTTAATAGGTGCCCCAGCACTGTACTAAGCGCTGGGACAGTGATAACTTAGTCAGGTTGGGCCTAGGCCTTGCCTCATGTCGGTCTGTGGTATTTATTGGGCGCTCAGTAGGTGCAGTGCACTGTACAAATAATAAAAAAAGATAAATTATGGTACATATGAAGCGCTTATTAGGTGCCCAACACTGTACTAAGCGCTGGGACAGTGATAAGTTAGTCAGGTTGGACCCAGGCCTTGCCCCATGTCAGTCTGTGGTACTTATTGAGCGCTCAGTAGGTGCAGTGCACTGTACAAATTTAAAAAAAAAAGATAAATTTTGCTACTTGTGAAGCGCTTACTAGGTGCCCAGCACTGTACTAAGCGCTGGGACAGTGATAAGTTAGTCAGGTTGGACCCAGGCCTTGCCCCATGTCACTCTGTGGTACTTATTGAGCGCTCATTAGGTGCAGTGCACTGTACAAATTAAAAAAAAATGATAAATTTTGGTACTTGTGAAGCGCTTACTAGGTGCCCAGCACTGTACTAAGCGCTGGGACAGTGATAAGTTAGTCAGGTTGGACCCAGGCCTTGCCCCGTGTCAGTCTGTGGTGCTTATTGAGCACTCATTAGGTGCAGTGCACTGTACAAATTAAAAAAAAATGATAAATTTTGGTACTTGTGAAGCGCTTACTAGGTGCCCAGCACTGTACTAAGCGCTGGGACAGTGATAAGTTAGTCAGGTTGGACCCAGGCCTTGCCCCGTGTCAGTCTGTGGTGCTTATTGAGCGCTCAGTAGGTGCAGTGCACTGTAAAAATTAAAAAAATTTGATAAATTATGTTACTTGTGAAGCGCTTATTATGTGCCAAGCACTGGGGAAGTGATAAGTTAGTCAGGTTGGACCCAGGCCCAGCCCCACGTCAGTCTGTGGTACTTATTGAGCGATCACCGGGTACAGAGCACTGTAAAAATTTAAAAAAATGATAAATTGTGGTACTTGTGAAGCGCTTATTATGTGCCCAGCACTGTACTAAGCGCTGGGATAGTGATAAGTTAGTCAGTTTGGATCCAGGCCTTGCCCCATGTCAGCCTGTGGTACTGATTGAGTGCTCAGTAAGTGCAGTGCACTGTAAAAATAAAAAAAAAAAGATTAAATTATGGTACTTGTGAAGCACTTACTAGGTGTCAAGCACTGTACTAAGCGCCGGGATAGTGATAAGTTAGGTTGGACCCAGGTCTTGCCCCATGTCAGTCTGTGGTACTTGTTGAGCGCTCATTAAGGGCAATGCACTGTAAAAATTTTAAAAATGATATATTATGGTACTTGTGAAGCGCTTACTAGGTGTCAAGCACTGTACTAAGCGCTGGGGTAGAGACAAGCCAGTCAGGTTCGACACAGTCCTTGGCTCATGTCAGTCTGCGGTACTTATTGAGCGCTCACCGGGTGTAGAGCACTGTAAAAGTTAAAAAAAAATGATAAATTATGGTACTTGTGAAGCACTTACTAGGTGTCAAGCACTGTACTAAGCGCTGGGATAGTGAGAAGTTAATCAGGTTGGATCCAGGCCTTGCCCCATGTTAGTCTGTGGTACTTATTGAGCGCTCACCGGGTGCAGAGCACTGTAAAAATAAAAAAACCCGATAAATTATGGCACTTGCGAAGCGCTTACTAGGTGCCAAGTACTGCACTAAGCGCTGGGGCACAGGCTAGTTAGGTTGGACACAGTTCCTGGCTCCTGTCTGTCAGTGGTACTTATTGAGCGCTCACCAGGTGCAGAGCACTGTAAAAATTAAAAAAAAATACATAAATTGTGGTACTTGTGAAGCGCTTACTAGGTGCCAAGCACTGTACTAAGCGCTGGGATAGAGACAAGCCAGTCAGGTTGGACACAGCCCTTGGCTCATGTCAGTCTGTGGTACTTATTGAGCGCTCACCGGGTGTAGAGCACTGTAAAAATGAAAAAAAAAAGAATTATGGTACTTGCGAAGCGCTTACTAGGTGCACTGCGCATTATAAGCGCTCAGTAAATACCGCGGGTGGTGTTGATCCCCGTCTAGACTGTAAGCCCCTCGAAGTCAGGGAGCGTATCCCAAAGCTTATGGTAGTCTTTTAAGCGCTTTTTTCCTTTCCCTTGGTATTTATTAAGTCCTTTTTTCCCCCCATAATATTTGTTGAGCGCTTTTTTTCCCCATAGTATTTGTTGAGCGCTTTTTTTCCCCCATAGTATTTGTTGAGCGCTTTTTTCCCCCCATAGTATTTGTTGAGTGATTTTTTTTTTTCCCTCTCTATGATATTAACGCTCAATAAATACCACGGATGATGATGATGATCCCCCCTCTAGACTGTAAGTCCCTCGTGGGCAGGGAACCTGTCCGCCTTTTCTGTTGGATCGCACGTAGTGAGCGCTCAATAAATAGCAAGGAGGATGTGGATCGGTGGTCTTTATTGAGCGCTCAGCGAGGGCGATGCCTGTTGACCTGTTTGGTTTTGTTGTCCGTCTTCCCCCTTCGAAACTTGTTTTGCACGTAGTAAGCGCTTAATAAATGCCATTATTATTATTATTATTATTAAACTTAGAGAAGCAGCGTGGCTCAGTGGAAAGAGCCCGGGCTTTGGAGTCAGAGGTCGTGGGTTCAAATCCCGACTCCGCCAATTGTCAGCTGGGTGACTTTGGGCAAGTCACTTCACTTCTCTGGGCCTCAGTTACCTCATCTGTTAAATGGGGATGAAGACTGGGAGCCCCCCGTGGGACAACCTGATCACCTTGTGACCTCCCCAGCGCTTAGAACAGTGCTTTGCACATAGTAAGCGCTTAATAAATGCCATTATTATTATTACTAAGTGCTAATCAGGGAAGCAGCATGGCTAAGTGGAAAGAGCCCAGGCTTTGGAGTCAGAGGTCATGGGTTCAAATCCTGACTCCACCAGTTGTCAGCTGTGTGACCTTGGGCAAGTCACTTCACTTCTCTGGGCCTCAGTTCCCTCATCTGTCAAATGGGGGTGAAGACTGTGAGCCCCACGTGGGACAACCTGATCACCTTGTGACCTCCCCAGCGCTTAGAACAGTGCTTTGCACATAGTAAGTGCTTAATCAATCAATCAGTTGTATTTATTGAGCACTTACTGTGTGCAGAGCACTGTACTAAGCGCTTGGGAAGTACAAGCTGGCAACATATAGAGATGGTCCCTACCCAACAGTGGGCTCACAGTCTAGAAGGGATAAATGCCATTATTATTATTATTCTCTGGGCCTCAGTGACCTCATCTGTCAAATGGGGATGAAGACTGTGAGCCCCCCGTGGGACAACCCGATCACCCTGTAACCTCCCCAGCGCTTAGAACAGTGCTTTGCACTTAGTAAGCGCTTAATAAATGCCATTATTATTATTATTATTATTCTCTGGGCCTCAGTGACCTCATCTGTCAAATGGGGATGAAGACTGTGAGCCCCCCGTGGGACAACCCGATCACCCTGTAACCTCCCCAGCGCTTAGAACAGTGCTTTGCACTTAGTAAGCGCTTAATAAATGCCATCATTATTATTATTATTATTCTCTGGGCCTCAGTGACCTCATCTGTCAAATGGGGATGAAGACTGTGAGCCCCCCGTGGGACAACCCGATCACCCTGTAACCTCCCCAGCGCTTAGAACAGTGCTTTGCACTTAGTAAGCGCTTAATAAATGCCATCATTATTATTATTATTATTCTCTGGGCCTCAGTGACCTCATCTGTCAAATGGGGATGAAGACTGTGAGCCCCCCGTGGGACCACCTGATCACCCTGTAACCTCCCCAGCACTTAGAACAGTGCTTTGCACATAGTAAGCGCTTAATAAATGCCATCGTTATTATTATTAGACTGTGAGCCCGTAGTGGGCAGGGACGGCCTCTATTTGTTGCCAAATTGGACTTTCCAAGCGTGTAGCCCAGTGCTGTGCACCCCGTAGGCGCTCAGTAAATAGCAGGGAGGATCGGTGGTGTTTATTGAGCTCTCAGCGCGGGCGCTACCTGTCCTGTTGTCCGTCTCCTCGCCGTGAGCCCGTCGTCGGGGAGGGATCGTCCCCGTTGCCGAATTGGGCTTTCCGAGCGCTTAGCCCAGTGCTCCGCGCCCGGGAAGCGCTCAGTAAGTACGTCGGAAGGCCGGTTAACCCTCCTCCTCCTCCTCCTCCTCCCGTGCAGCCCGGCCCCCGGCCGCGTCCGGGATGGAGACCCTGTCGTTCCCGCGCTTCAACGCGGCCGAGCTGGTCGGCTACATCCGCAACCTCATCCTGACCGGAGCCGACGGGAAAAACCTGTCCAAGAACGACCTCTACCCCAACCCTAAGGTAAGCGCTGTGCTGGGCGCCCCCGCGGACACCTGCGCCCCGTCACCGAGAGCATCATTCAGCAAGGTTTCCTTCCCGGGTAGTAGCGCTTGGCACATAGTCAGCGCTTAATAAATGCCATTATTCATCAATCGTATTTATTGAGCGCTTACTATGTGCAGAGCACTGTACTAAGCGCTTAGTACTATTATTAGTATGTCCAAGTAAAATAAATAGTTATTGAGCGCTTACTATGTGCAGAGCACTGTACTAAGCGCTTAGTACTATTATTAGTATGTCCAAGTAAAATAAATAGAGTAATAAATGTGTACAAACATACTCTTTATTTATTTTATTTGCACATATTTATTCTATTGATTTTATTTTGTTAATATGCGGTGTTTTGCTGTCCGTCTCCCCCTTCTAGACTGTGAGCCCGCTGTTGGGTAGGGACCGTCTCTAGATGTTGCCAACTTGGACTTCCCAAGCGCTTAGTACAGTGCTCGGCACAGAGGAAGCGCTCAATAAATACGATTGATTGATTGATTGATTCCCTCATCTGTCAAATGGGGATGAAGACTGTGGGACAACTTGATCACCTTGTAATAATAATAATAATAATAATAATAATAATAATGATAGCATTTATTAAGCAGCAGAGAAGCAGCGTGGCTCAGTGGAAAGAGCACGGGCTTTGGGGTCAGAGGTCGTGGGTTCGAATCCCGGCTCCACCAAGTCTGCTGTGTGACCTTGGGCAAGTCACTTAACTTCTCTGAGCCTCAGTTACCTCATCTGTAAAAATGGGGATTAAGACTGTGAGCCCCACGTGGGACAACTTGATCACCTTGTATCCCCCCCAGCGCTTAGAACAGTGCTTTGCACATAGTAAGCGCTTAACAAATGCCATTATTATTATTATTATTAAGCGCTTACTATGTGCAAAGCACTGTTCTAAGCGCTGGGGGGATTCAAGGTGATCAGGTTGTCCCACGGGGGGGCTCCCAGTCTTCATCCCCATTTGACAGATGAGGTCACTGAGGCAAAGAGAAGTTAAATGACTTGCAGTGCTTTGCACATAGTAAGCGCTTAATAAATGCCATCATTATTATTATTATTATTTCAACGGTTTCCCCTGCCCCCATAATATTTATTAAGCGCTTTTTTTTTCCCCTATGCTATTCGTTAAGTGCTTTTTTTCCCCCAGTGGTGTTTTAAGCGCCATGGTATTTGTTAAGCACCTTCCCCCCGCCGTTGTGGTATTTAGGTGCTTTTTTCCCCCATGATATTTAAGCCCTTCTTTTTTGTCTGTGGTATTTAAGTGCTTTAAAAATTTTTTAATGGTATTTGCTAAGCGCTCACTATGTGCCAGGCACTGTACTAACCCCAGGGGTTGATACAGGATCATCAGGTTGGACCCCGTCCGTGTCCCCCGCGGGGCTCACAGTCTTCATCCCCATTTCACAGCTGAGGAAACTGAGGCAGGGAGAGGTGATGTGACTTTCCTAAAGTCAGAGCAGACAAGGGGCGGAGCCGGGATTGGAACCCAGATCCTTCTGACTCCGTGGCCCGGGCTCTATCCACCAGGCCATTCATTCAGTCGTATTTATCGAGCGCTTACTATGTGCGGAGCACTGTACTGAGCGCTCGGGAGAGGCCAGGGCAGCAGTAAGCAGACCCACTCCCTGCCCACGACAAACTGCCGGTCCAGAGGAGACGGTTGAAATAGCAAAGACCGTAAAAACCGCCCCCCGTATCATTCATTCAATCCTATTTATTGAGTGCTTACTGTGTGCAGAGCACTGTACTAAGCGCTTGGGAAGTTCAAGTTGGCAACATATAGAGACGGTCCCTACCCAACAGTGGGCTCACAGGCTAGAAGGGGGAGACACCCCCCACACGCCACGCCCCCTCACAACCACACGCACCAATTCATTCATTCAATGGTATTTATTGAGCGCTTACTGTGTGCAGAGCACTGGACTAAGCGCTTGGGAAGTCCAAGTTGGCAACATCTAGAAACGGTCCCTACCCAACAGCGGGCTCACAGTCTAGAAGGGGGAGACAGACAACGAAACAAAACATATTAACAAAATAAAATAAATAGAATAAATATGTACAATCAATCAATCATATTTATTGAGCACTTACTGTGTGCAGAGCACTGTACTAAGCGCTTGGGAAGTCCAAGTTGGCAACATCTAGAGACGGTCCCTACCCAACAGTGGGCTCACAGTCTAGAAGGGGGAGACAGACAGCAGAACAAAATATATTAACAAAATAAAATAAATAGAATAAATATGTACAAGTAAAATAAATCGAGTAATAAATACGTACAAACATATATACATATCTCTCACATTTATGTGAGATATACATATTCATTCAATCGTATTTATTGAGCGCTTACTGTGTGCAGAGCCCTGGACTAAGCGCTTGGAAAGTCCAAGTTGGCAACATATGTGAGATATATCCATATGTATCTCACATTTAGAAGCAAAAGCCTCAGTTTCCCCAGCTGTAAAATGGGGACGGGGCGGGGGATGAAGACTCACGAGCCCCACTTGAGACAGGGATTCCCTCCTATCGACCCCTCTCCCCCTCCCCATCCCGCCCGCCTTCCCTCCTTCCCCTCCCCACAGCACCTGTATATATGTTTGTACGGATTTATTACTTTATTTATTTTATTGTACATATTTATCCTATTTATTTTATCTTGTTAATCTGTTTTGTTCTCCGTCTCCCCCTTCTAGACTGTGAGCCCGCTGTCGGGTAGGGACCGGCTCTCTATGTTGCCAACTTGGACTTCCCAAGCGCTTAGTCCAGTGCTCTGCGCCCAGTAAGTGCTCAATAAATATGATTGGATGAATGAATGAATGACCCCCCCCCACCCCCACCCCCGGTGCTCAGTACATAGTACAGGGCGCCCAGCAAATCTCCCGATTCCCCTAACTGTGATGTTTTGCTGTTGGGTAGGGACTGTCTCTATGTGTTGCCGACTTGTACTTCCCAAGCGCTTAGTACAGTGCTCTGCACACAGGAAGCGCTCAATAAATAGGATTGATTGATTGATTGATTGATTGTCGCCCTCACAGCCAGAAGTCCTGCACACGATCTTCATGAGGGCCCTGCAGATCGTCTACGGCATCCGCCTGGACCACTTCTACATGGTGGGTTGACCCCGGCTCCGTCCCCCCCAGTCCCACTCCGGCCGGGGCGTCCAACTCAGGCCCAGGGGTCACCGCCATCCCGGTGGTATTGATGGAGCGCTCACTATGTGCGGAGCACTGTACTGAGCGCTCGGAAGCGGGCCGTCCAGCAGGGTTGGTAACGCCATCATCATTAGTGGCATTTATTGAGCGCCTGCTGCGGGCCGAGCACTGTACTGAGCCCTCGGGGGAGGACGGTACAATAGGGTTTTACTTGTACACCCCATTATTATTATTATTTGTCCACCCTATTTATTTTATTTTGTTAATACGTTTCGTTTTGTCGTCCGTCTCCCCCTTCTAGACTGTGAGCCCGCTGTTGGGTAGGGACCGCCTCTATCTGTTGCTTGGGCTTCCCAAGCGCTTAGTACAGTGCTCGGCACACAGTAAGCGCTCCATAAATTCATTCATTCAGTCGTATTTATTGAGCGCCTACTGTGTGCCGAGCACCGGACTAAGCGCTTGGGAAGTACAAGTCGGCAACACGTAGAGACGGTGGAATGAATGAATGAATATCAACGTCGTCATCAACGGCGTTTATTGAGCTTCCCAAGCGCTTAGTCCAGTGCTCCGCACACAGTAAGTGCTCAATAAATACGGTTGATTGATTGATTGAGGGCTTAGCGTGGGCAGAACACTGTACTAAACGCCGGGGTAGGGGGGACGACGACAGTCCAACAGCTCCGTACGGTCCTGGCGTAATAATTTTGATTTCTTCAGATGCCGATGAACGTGGAGATCGTGTACCCGCAGATCATGGAGGGGTTCCTGCCCATCTGCAGCCTGTTTATCCACCTGTAAGTCAAAGGGCTGTACCCAGCGGGCGCTTACTATGTGCACAGCACCGTAGCATGGCTCAGCTCCTCATTTTCCAGATGAGGTAACTGAGGCACAGGGAAGCGACTTGCCCAAAGTCACCCAGCTGACAATTGGCGGAGCCGGAATTTAATGTTGGCATTTATTAAGCGCTTACTATGTGCCAACCACCGTTCTAAGCGCTGGGGAGGTTACAAAGTAATCAGGTTGTCCCCCGGGGGGCTCCCAGTCTTCATCCCCATTTTCCAGATGAGGGAACTGAGGCCCAGAGGGGTGAAGTGACTTGCCCAAAGTCACCCAGCTGACAAGTGCCAGAGCCGGGATTCGAACCCGTGACCTCTTGAGTCCAAAGCCCGGGCTCTTTCCACTGAGCCACGATGAGCTGGGAAGCAGAGTAATGATGATAATAATCAATCAATCAATCAATCAATCAATCGTATTTATTGAGCGCTTACTATGTGCAGAGCACTGTACTAAGCGCTTGGGAAGTACAAATTGGCAACACATAGAGACAGTCCCTACCCAACAGTGGGCTCACAGTCTAAAAGACTAATAATAATAATAATCAATACGGTTTTAAGTGCTTACTATGTGCCAGGCGCTGTTCTGAGCACCGGGGTAGGTACGAGGGAGGTAGATTGGACACCGCCCCTGTCCCACATGGGGCTCACAGTCTCAATCCCCATTTTGACTAATGAGGTACCCGAGGCCCAGAAAATATAGTAATAATAATAATGATGGCATTTATTAAGCGCTTACTATGTGCCAAGCACTGTTTAAGCGCTGGTGGGAGGGAATACAAAGTGATCAGATTGTCCCCCGTGGGGCTCACAGTCTTTACCCCCATTTTCCAGATGAGGGAACTGAGGCCCAGAGGCGTGAAGTGACTTGTCCAAAGTCGCCCAGCTGACAAGTGCCAGAGCCGGTATTCGAACCCGTGACCTCTGAGTCCAAAGCCCGGGCTCTTTCCGTTGAGCCGCGCTGCTTTTCTAGATACAAGGTGATGAGGTTGTTCCCCGTGGGGCTCCCAGTCTTCACCCCCATTTGACAGATGAGGGAACTGAGGCCCAGAGAAGCAAAGCGACCGGCCTCAGGTGCCCCAGCGAAGAAGGGGAAGCAGCGTGGCTCAGTGGAAAGAGCCCGGGGTTTATATATATGTATATATATTTGTACGTATTTATTACTCTATTTATTTATTTATTTATTTTACTTGTACATATCTATTCTATTTATTTTATTTTGTTAGTATGTGTGGTTTTGTTCTCTGTCTCCCCCTTTTAGACTGTGAGCCCACTGTTGGGTAGGGACTGTCTCTATATGTTGCCAATTTGTACTTCCCAAGCGCTTAGTACAGTGCTCTGCACATAGTAAGTGCTCAATAAATACGATTGATGATGATGATGATGATGAGTCAGAGGTTGTGGGTTCAAATTCCGGCTCCGCCACTTGCCAGCTGTGCGACTTTGAGCAAGTCACTTCACTTCTCTGGGCCTCCGTTCCCTCATCTGGAAAATGGGGTTGAAGACTGTGAGTTCCACGTGGGACCTGATGACCTTGTATCTACCCCAGCGCTTAGAACAGTGCTTTGCACATAGTAAGCGCTTAACAAATACCAACATTAGTATTATTATTAAGGGGCAGAGCCGGGATTCGAACCCAGGTCCCCCTGATTCCCGGGCCCGGTCCTCCATCGGCTGATGTTGGTTTCGGAAGGGTCATTGGTTGGTTTGGGGGGAGACGGAGCCGCCGTCGCGATCGTCCCCCCTTTTTTCCCCTGCCAGGGACTCCTTCCTCCCCATCTGTCGCGTCAACGACTTCGAGATCGCCGACGTCCTGTGCCCAAGTAAGGTGACCGGGCTATGGGGGGGGTCCTCGTTCATTCCGTCGTATTTATCCATTCGTTCATTCATTAATGGAGTGCTCACTGTGTGCAGGGCACTGTACTAAGCGCCTGGGAAGTCCAAGTCGGCAACATCTAGAGACGGTCCCTACCCAACAGCGGGCTCACGGTCTAGAAGGGGGAGACAGACAACAAAACAAAACATATTAACACAATGAAATAGGTAGAATAAATATGTACAAGTAAAATAAATCGAGTAATAAATCCGTACAAACATATATATATATATATATGTTTGTACGGATTTATTATATAAATATAATATGTATATTATAATATATATATAGGAGCACTCACTGTGTGCAGAGCACTGTACTAAGCGCTTGGGAAGTCCAAGTTGGCAACATCTGGAGACGGTCCCTACCCAACGGGGGGCTCACAGGCTAGAAGGGGGAGACGGAGAACAAAACAAAGCATATTAACACAATAAAATAGGTAGAATAAATATGTACAAGTAAAATAAATCGAGTAATAAATCCGTACAAACATATATATATTGGAGCGCTCACTGTGTGCAGAGCACTGTACTAAGCGCTTGGGAAGTCCAAGTCGGCGACATTTAGAGACGGTCCCTACCCAACAGCGGGCTCACGGTCTAGAAGGGGGAGACGGACAACAAAACTAAACATATTACCACAATAAAATAGGTAGAATAAATATGTACAAGTAAAATAAATCGAGTAATAAATCCCTACAATCATATATATTATATATATATTATTCCCCCTTTTAGACTGTGAGCCCACCGTTGGGTAGGGACTGTCTCTATATGTTGCCAACTTGTACTTCCCAAGTGCTTAGTACAGTGCTCTGCACACAGTAAGCGCTCAATAAATATGATTGATTGATTGATTGATATATGTATGTATATATATATATACATATATACATACATAATCAATCGTATTTATTGATATATATATATATATATATATACACACACACACAGATGGGGGGGGAGGGGGGGAGGAAGGAGGGGGCTCAGTGTGGGTGCAGAGCACTGGACTAAGCGCTTGGGAAGGACAAGTTGGGCTCCCCGGCGGCTCTTTCGAGGGGGGCTTTGGGGGTGGCAGGCGGATGGCGTCTCCCCCATCGCCAACCGTGACCCCCGGGGAGTTGCAGAGGGGAAACGGACCAGCCGGTTCCTCAGTGGCATCATCAACTTCATCCACTTCCGAGAAACCCACCGGGAAGCCTACCTGGAGCTGCTCTGGAGACACGTGAGGCGATGCCGGGGCCGGGGGGGGGGGGGGGGGGGGGCGGCTCTCCCCCTCGGGCGGGGCCCGGCGTCCGAAGGGGCGATCAGTCCATCCTTCAGCCGGTCATTCAGTCGTATTTATTAATAATAATAATAATGGCATTTATTAAGCGCTTACTATGTGCCAAGCACCGTTCTAAGCGCTGGGGAGGTTACAAAGTAATCAGGTTGTCCCACGGTGGGCTCACAGTCTTAATCCCCATTTGACAGATGAGGTCACTGAGGCCCAGAGAAGTGAAGTGACTCAATAATAATAATAATGGCATTTATTAAGCACTTACTATGTGCCAAGCACTGTTCTAAGCGCTGGGGAGGTTACAAAGTAATCAGGTTGTCCCACGGGAGGGCTCACGGTCTTAATCCACATTTTACAGATGAGGTAACTGAGGCACACAGAAGTGAAGTGACTTAATAATAATGGCATTTATTAAGCGCTTACTATGTGCCAAGCACCGTTCTAAGCGCTGGGGAGGCTACAAAGTAATCAGGTTGTCCCACGGGGAGCTCATGGTCTTCATTAAATGCCATCATTATTATTATTATTGTCTATAAGATGGGGATTGAGACTGTGAGCCCCATGTGGGCCAACCTGATCACCTTGTAACCTGCCCCGCGCTTAGAACAGTGCTTGGCACATAGTAAGTGCTTAATAAATGCCATCATTATTATTGTTATTATTTAAGTGACTTGCCCAGGGTCACCCAGCAGACACGACTGGCGGAGCCGGGATTAGAACCCACATCCTCCGACTCTCTCGCCACGGGGCTTGATAGTAGATGCCCCTTCCCGTCCACGACGAGCCGGGGGGGGGTCCGTGGGGCGGGGGTCCGACCCCGACAAGCCGTCCCCCTCCAGAAATCCTCGCTGGACAAGAAGAACCAGCTGGAGGCCGCCAACCAGGAGGCCGCGATGAAGCTGGAGATGTTGAAGTGAGTGGCCCCGGGGGCCGGGATCCTTTTTAGCCAAGGGGTGGGCACGGGGGGGATGGCGGAGGTGGGGGGCGCGCCCCAACCCGTCCTCCCACCGTCCCCCCCAACGCCCCAGTTCGGTCCCGGCCGAGCAGCAGGCGGAGTTCCAGCACCTGTCGGACGACATTCAGAAGCTGCAGCAGACGCTGAACCAGGATTTCCGCCGGAAAACCGTACGTGCCCCCCCCCCCCCCAGTTTTATCAGTCAATCAATCAATCCATCAATCGTATTTATTGAGCGCCTACTGTGTGCAGAGCACCGGACTAAACGCTTGGGAAGTACAGGTTGGCAACATATAGAGACGGTCCCTGCCCAAGAGCGGGCTCACAGCCTAGAAGGGGGAGACGGAGAACAAAACCAAACATATGAACAAAAGAAAATAAAGAGAATAGATTTGTGCCAGTGGAATAAATCGATAAATAGACTAATAAATGCGAACAAAGATATATACCTATATACAGGTGCTGTGGGGAAGGAGGGGGCTCAGTGTGGGAAGGCCTCTTGGAGGAGGTGAGCGCTCAGTAGGGCTTTGAAGGGAGGAAGGGAGCGAGCTTGGCGGATGGGCAGAGGGATTGGGGGCATTCCGGGCCCGGGGGAGGACGTGGGCCGGGAGTCGATGGCGGGACGGGCGAGAACGGGGCCTAACGGTGAGGAGATTAGTGGCGGAGGAGCGGAGGGTGCGGGCTGGGCTGGAGAAGGAGAGAAGGGAGGTGAGGGAGGAGGGGGCGAGGGGCTGGACAGCCTTGATTCATTCATTCATTCATTCATTCATTCATTCGTATTTATTGAGCGCTTACTGTGTGCAGAGCACTGGACTAAGCGCTTGGGAAGTCCAAGGTCGCAACATCTAGAGACGGTCCCTACCCAACAGCGGGCTCACAGTCTAGAAGGGGGAGACGGACAACAAAGCAAAACATAGAAACCAAATAAAATAAATAGAATAAATATGTACAAGTAAAATAAATAGAGTAATAAATATGTGCAAACATATATACATATAAACAGGTATTTACCTAGCCTAGCCTATCTACCCCCTACAGCGCCTGGCATGTGGTAAATACCCCTCCAAATCATCAGATGATGATGATGATGATGGCAGAGCACTGTACTAAGCGCTTGGAAAGTACAAGTTGGCAACAGGGTGAGGAGTTTCTGCCTGGTGCGTGGGTTGATTGGTAGCCACTGGAGGTTTTTGAGGAGGGGAGTAACGTGCCCACAGCGTTTCTGGGCAAAGACGACCCGGGCAGCAACAAACCAAAGCTACATCGACCGGTTCTGTTGCGCCGGCCTCCCCCGACCGCTCAGTACAGCGCCCCGCCCGCAATAAGTGCTAGACTGTGAGCCCGCCGTCGGGTAGGGACCGTCTCTCTATGTTGCCAACTTGGACTTCCCAAGCGCTTAGTCCAGTGCTCTGCGCACAGTAAGCGCTCAATAAGAGAAGCAGCGTGGCTCAGTGGAAAGAGCCCGGGCTTTGGAGTCAGGAGGTCGTGGGTTCAAATCCCGGCTCCGCCACTTGTCAGCTGGGTGACTTTGGGCAAGTCACTTCACTTCTCTGGGCCTCAGTTCCCTCATCTGGAAAATGGGGATGAAGACTGGGAGCCCCACGTGGGGCAACCTGATTACCTTGTATCTACCCCAGCGCTTAGAACAGTGCTTTGCACATAGTAAGCGCTTAACAAATACCAACATTATTATTATTATTAATAAATACCATTGGATGAATGAATGTGAATGAATGAATGAATACTGCACACAGTAAGCGCTCAATAAATACGATTCTAGACTGTGAGCCCGCCGTTGGGTAGGGGCCGTCTCTATGTGTTGCCAACTTATGCTTCCCTTCCCCAGTGCTTAGTACAGTGTTCTGCACACAGTAAGCGCTCAATAAATTGAGCGCTTAACAGATACCGTTATTATTATTATTAGTGTTATTATTATAGACCAGTGATTAAAACAGGGCATGGCACATAGTAAGCACTTAACAAATACCGTTATTACTATTATTAGTGTTATTATTATAGACCAGTGATTAAAACAGGGCATGGCACATAGTAAGCACTTAACAAATACCGTTATTATTATTAGTCTTAATATTATAGACCAGTGATTAAAACATTGCGTGGCACATAGTTAAGCACTTAAAATTATTAGTGGAAAGAGCCCGGGCTTTGGAGTCAGAGGTCATGGGTTCAAATCCCAGCTCCATCCCTTGTCAGCCGTGTGACTTTGGGCAAGTCACTTCTCTGTGCCTCAGTTCCCTCATCTGGAAAAAGGGGGTGAAGACTGGGAGCCCCCTGTGGGACAACCTGGTCACCTTGTAACCTCCCCAGTGCTTAGAACAGTGCTTGGCACATAGTAAGCGCTGAATAAATGCCATAGAGAAGCAGCGTGGCTCAGTGGAAAGAGCCCGGGCTTTGGAGTCAGAGGTCAGGGGTTCAAATCCCTGCTCCACCAACTGTCAGCTGTGTGACTTTGGGCAAGTCACTTCACTTCTCTGGGCCTCCGTTCCCTCATCTGTCAAATGGGGATGAAGACTGTGAGCCCCCCGAGGGACAACCTAATCACCTTGTCACCTCCCCAGCGCTTAGAACAGTGCTTTGCACGTAGTAAGCGCTTACTAAATGCCATCATTATTATTATCGTCATTATTATCGGATAAAAGGGTTCCTTTGCGCCCATCCCTCCGGCCCTAGCTCGGCCTTTGAACCCTGGGCCTGTCCGCCCACCTCCACCCTGGGACATTTGAGCCGGGGAGGCGGCCCTAGACCCCCTCGGTCCATCAGTTGATAATAATAATGAAAGCATTTATTAAGCGCTCACTATGTGCAAGGCACTGTTCTAAGCGCTAGGGAGGTTACAGGGTGATCAGGTTGTCCCACGGGGGGCTCACAGTCTTCATCCCCATTTTCCAGATGAGGGAACTGAGGCCCAGAGAAGTGAAGCGACTTGCCCAAAGTCACAGAGCTGACAAGTGGCGGAGCCAGGATTTGAACCCATGACCTCTGACTCCAAAGCCCGGGTTCTTTCCACTGAGCCACGCCGCTTCTCCGGATGCTGTGTTTTGTGCAAGCGCTGTAGTAAGCGCCTGGGAGGGTCCAACGGAACAAGAGAACAGGCACGTTCCCGGCGCCGGGCGGACCGCCGACCACTCCCCACCTCATCCCGATCCCGTCTTCCCCAGGGAGGCTTGCAGGAAGTGATCTCCCAGAAGAAGGCGGTTGTGGCGGAGAAGACGCGACGCTTGGTGAGCACCTCCGGCCCCCCGGCTCCGAGGGGAGGGGGAGGGTGTCGGCGGGCCCCCCCAAAACACTCGCTGAGGGGTCAGGGCTTCTCGCCTCCCTCCCTCCCCGTGCCCCTCACCGACTCCCGGATGGCATCAGGGGCGGGTGAGCTCCTGAGCGCTTAGTCCAGTGCTCTGCACACAGTAAGCGCTCAATAAATACGATTGAACGAATGAATGAAGGATGTCTGTGTCCCCCACTGGACTGTAAACTCATTGTGGGCAGGGAATGTGTCTGTTTATTGTCCTATTCATTCATTCATTCAATCATATTTATTGAGCGCTTACTGTGTGCAGAGCACTGGACTAAGCGCTTGGGAAGTCCAAGTCGGCAACATATAGAGACGGCCTGATGATCGCGGGGGGACCCCCGTTCTGCCCCCCTCGGCCTCCCACCATCCCGGGCCCCCGAGGACCTCCGGACTTGTCCGCTCAGCCCACTTCCCGGAAGGAATCCCCCCAGGCCGGGCTTTCCCCCAGATTTGATTCTCCCCGTCAAAATAATAATAATAATGATGGCATTTATTAAGCGCTTACTACGTGCAAAGCACTGTTCTAAGCGCCGGGGAGGTTACAAGGTGATCGGGTTGTCCCACGGGGGGGGCTCACAGTCTTCGTCCCCATTTGACAGATGAGGTCACTGAGGCCCAGAGAAGTGAAGCGACTTAAGTCCCTCAGCTGACAGATGGTGGGGTCGGAATTTGAACCCATGACCTCGGACTCCCAAGCCCGGGCTCTTTCCACTGAGCCACGCTGCTTCTCTTAAATCATCCATTCGCCCTGCAAAAGAAGCAGCGTGGCCCCAGTGGTTAGAGCCCGGGCTTGGGAGTCATGGGTTCTAATCCCGGCGCCGCCGCTTGTCTGCTGGGTGACCTTGGACAAGTCACTTCTCCGGGCCTCAGTTCCCTCATCTGGAAAACGGGGCTGGAGACTGCAAGCCCCATGGGGGACCAACCGATTTGCTTGTATCCACCTCAGCTCTTAGTACAGTGCCTGGCTCAGCGAATGCCACAGTGCTTAGTCCAGTGCTCTGCACACAGGAAGCGCTCAATAAATACGATTGAATGAATGAATGTTATTATTAGCAACAACAATAATAATAATAATAATAAAGTAAGTCTGAGCAGCCTCCGTTCGGGGCCGGGACGTGTCCTGTTGGAGGGTGGAGAGCTTGGGACCCCGGACCCTCATCTCCCCCCTGAGAAGCGGCGTGGCTCAGTGGAAAGAGCCCGGGCTTGGGAGTCAGAGGTCATGGGTTCAAATCCCGGCTCCGCCGCTTGTCAGCTGGGTGACTTTGGGCAAGTCACTTCACTTCTCTGGGCCTCAGTGACCTCCTCTGGAAAATGGGGATTAAGACTGTGAGCCCATCCCCGGTGGGACAATCTGATCACCTTGTAAACCTCCCAGCGCTTAGAACAGGGCGGGCTTTGCACATAGTAAGCGCTTAATATATGGCTCAGAGGAAAAGAGCCTGGGCTTTGGAGTCAGAGGTCATGCATTCAAATTCCGGCTCTGCCACTTGTCAGCTGGGTGACTTTGGGTAAGTCACTTCACTTCTCTGGGCCTCAGTTCCCTCCTCTGTAAAATGGGGATGAAGACTGTGAGCCCCCCATGGGACAACCTGATCACCTTGTAAACCTCCCCAGTGCTTAGAACAGTGCTTGGCACATAGTAAGCGCTTAACAAATGCCATTATTATTCTTATTCTCTGTGCCTGTTCCCTCGTCTGTCAAACGGGGATGAAGCCTGTGAGCCCCATGTGGGACAACCTTGTATCCTCCCAGCGCTTAAAACAGTGCTGTGCATATAGTAAGTGCTTAACAAATGCCATTATTATTATTATTATTATTATTCTGTGTGCCTGTTCCCTCATCTGTCAAATGGGGATGAAGCCTGTGAGCCCCACGTGGGACAACCTTGTATCCTCCCCAGCGCTTAGAACAGTGCTGTGCACATAGTAAGTGCTTAACAAATGCCATTATTATTATTATTCTCTGTGCCTGTTCCCTCATCTGTCAAATGGGGATGAAGCCTGTGAGCCCCCCGTGGGACAACCTTGTATCCTCCCCAGCGCTTAGAACAGTGCTGTGCACATAGTAAGCACTTAACAAATGCCATTATTATTATTATTATTATTATTATTATTCTCTGTGCCTGTTCCCTCATCTGTCAAATGGGGATGAAGACTGTGGGACAACCTTGTATCCTCCCCAGCGCTTAGAACAGTGCTGTGCACATAGTAAGTGCTTAACAAATGCCATTATTATTATTATTATTATTATTATTATTATTATTATTATTATTATTATTGTTCTCTGTGCCTGTTACCTCATCGGCCAAATGGGGATGAAGCCTGTGGGACAACTTTGTATCCTCCCCAGCGCTTAGAACAGTGCTGTGCACATAGTAAGCGCTTAACAAATGCCATTATTATTATTATTATTATTATTCTCTTGGCCTGTTCCCTCATCGGTCAAATGGGGATGAAGCCTGTGAGCCCCACGTGGTACAACCCGCTCACCTTGCATCCTCCCCAGCGCTTAGAACAGTGCCGGGCACGTCGTAAGCGCTCAACAAATGCCATCATCACCGTTGTTATTATCATTAGAAACGATCCTCATCATTATTACCATCATTAGAACGAAATCAAGCTGGCCACGGTCGCCCTGAGGGAGGAGCAGGATTCCCTGAAGGCCAAGATCGTGGAATCGCCCGAGGAGCTGAAGAACTACAAGGAGAGGATGAAGGAGACGGTCCAGAAGCTGAAACTGGCCAAGGTACCCCGGGGCACTCATTCATCCCTTCCGTCGTATTTATTGAGCGCCTACCGGGTGCAGAGCACTGGACTAAGCGCTTGGGAAGGCCGAGCTGGTCCCTCCGCAACGGCGGGCTCACGGTCCGCCCGCTCCCCCGGCCTCTCCCGTTGCAGCAAGGCCTGACGGAGAAGTACGAAGCCTACCGAGACTTAGTGGACAGTCTACCCACCTGCCAGCTGGAAGTCCGCTCCTACCAGAAAAAGGCGCAGAGCCTCGCCGCCAACGTGGACAGGGCGGCCGCCATCCGGGCCGAGGTGACCGACTCCCCACCCCGTCCCCCCCCTTTCCTTCCCCCGTTCCGCCCGGCGCGTCCGTCCGTCCATCCGTTCGATCGGATTTAGTCATTCGTTCGTTCATTCACTCGTATTTAGTCATTCATTCATGCAGCCGTACTTATTTTAGTCATTCATTCATTCAATCGTATTTATTGAGCGCTTCCCGTGTGCAGAGCACTGGACTGAGCGCTGGGGAAGTCCAAGTCGGCAACCTCGAGAGACGGTCCCGACCCGGCAACGGGCTCACGGTCTAGAAGCAGCGTGGCTCAGTAGGAAGAGCCCGGGCTTTGGAGTCAGAGGTCGTGGGTTCAAATCCTGGCTCTGCCAATTCGTTCATCCGCCATCATTCATTCAATCGCATTCATTCATTCAATCGTATTTATTCAGCGCTTACCGTGTGCAGAGCACTGGACTGAGCGCTGGGGAAGCCCAAGTTGGCAACATTTAGAGACGGTCCCAACCCGACAACGGACTCACGGTCTAGAAGCAGCGTGGCTCGGTGGGAAGAGCCCGGGCTTTGGAGTCGGAGGTCGTGGGTTCAAATCCCGGCTCCGCCAATTCATTCATCCTCCGTCCATTCATTCAATCGTATTTATTCATTCATTCATTCAATCGTAGTTACTGAGCGCTTCCCGTGTGCAGAGCACTGGATTGAGCGCTGGCGAAGTCCAAGTTGGCAACCTCGAGAGACGGTCCCGACCCGACAACGGACTCATGGTCTGGAAGCAGCGTGGCTCAGTGGGAAGAGCCCGGGCTTTGGAGTCGGAGGTCGTGGGTTCAAATCTCAGCTCTGCCAATTCATTCATCTGCCGTCATTCATTCAATCGCATTCATTCATTCAATCGTATTTACTGAGCGCTTCCCGTGTGCAGAGCACTGGACTAAGCGCTTGGGAAGTCCAATTCGGCAACATCTAGAGACGGTCCCCACCCAACAGCGGGCTCACGGTCTAGAAGCAGCGGGGCTCAGTGGAAAGAGCCCGGGCTTTGGAGTCAGAGGTCATGGGTTCAAATCCCAGCTCCGCCAATTGTCAGCTGTGTGGCTTTGGGCAAGTCACCCAACTTCTCTGTGCCTCAGTTCCCTCATCTGTAAAATGGGGATGAGGACTGTGAGCCCCCAGTGGGACAACCTGATCACCTTGTAACCTCCCCAGCGCTTAGAACAGTGCTTTGCACAGAGTATAATAAATGCCATTATTATTATTATTATTAGAAGGGGGAGACGGACAACAAAACAGAACATGTGGACAGGTGTCAAGTCGTCAGAATAAATAGAAGTCAAGCTAGATGCACAGGGCTTGCCGCGTGCAAAGCACTGGACTAAACGCTCCGGAGAGGACGCTAGAATGACAGACCGACCCACTCCCTGAGAAGTGGCCGTGGCTCAGCGGGAAGAGCCCGGGCTGGGGAGTTGGAGGTCATGGGTTCTAATCCCGGCTCCGCCGCTTGTCAGCTGGGTGACCTTGGGCAAGTCACTTGGCCTCTCTGGGCCTCAGTTCCCTCATCTGGAAAATGGGGGGGTGAAGACTGGGAGCCCCACATGGGACAACCTGATCACCTTGTAACCTCCCCAGGGCTTAGAACAGGGCTTGGCACCTAGTAAGTGCTTTACAAATACCAACATTATTATTATTATTATTATTATTATTATTCTCTGGGCCTCAGTTCCCTCATCTGGAAAATGGGGATGAAGACTGTGAGCCCCACATGGGACAGCCTGATCACCTTGTATTCATTCATTCATTCAATCGTATTTATTGAACGCTTACTGTGTGCAGAGCACTGTACTAAGCGCTTGGGAAGTACAAGTTGTTGCTTTGCACATAGTGCTTAATATATGCCATTATTATTATTATTATCATTATTATTATTACTCTCTGTGCCTGTTCCCTCAGCTGTAAAATGGGGATGAAGACTGTGAGCCCCCCCGTGGGACAACCTGATCACCTTGTAAACCTCCCCCGCGTTTAGAACGGTGCTTTGCACATAGTAAGCGCTTAACAAATGCCATTATTATTATTATCATTATTATTATTATTCTCTGTGCCTGTTCCCTCATCTGTCAAATGGGGTGAAGACTGTGAGTCCCCCGTGGGACAACCTCATCACCTTGTTAACCTCCCCCGTGCTTAGAACAGTTCTGTGCACATAGTAAGCGCTTAACAAATGCCATTATTATTATTATTCTCTGTGCCTGTTCCCTCATGTGTAAAATGGGGATGAAGACTGTGAGTCCCCCGTGGGACAACCTCATCACCTTGTAACCTCCCCAGCGCTTAGAACAGTGCTGTGCACATAGTAAGCGCTTAACAAATGCCATTATTATTATTATTATTCTCTGTGCCTGTTCCCTCATCTGTAAAATGGGGGTGAAGACTGTGAGTCCCCTGTGGGACAACCTGATCACCTTGTATCCCCCCCAACGCTTAGAACAGTGCTTTGCACATAGTAAGCGCTTAACAAATGCCATCATTATTATTATTATTATTCTCTTGTTAACCTCCCGCGCGCTTAGAACAGCGCTGTGCACATAGTAAGCGCTTAACAAATGCCATCATTATTATTATTATTATTCTCTTGTTAACCTCCCCCGCGCTTAGAACAGCGCTGTGCACATAGTAAGCGCTTAACAAATGCCATCATTATTATTATTATTATTATTCTCTGTGCCTGTTCCCTCATCTGTAAAATGGGGGTGAGGACTGTGAGTCCCCCATGGGACAACCTGATCACCTTGTATCCCCCCCAACGCTTAGAACAGTGCTTTGCACATAGTAAGCGCTTAACAAATGCCATCATTATTATTATTATTATTCTCTTGTTAACCTCCCCCGCGCTTAGAACAGTGCTGTGCACATAGTAAGCGCTTAACAAATGCCATCATTATTATTATTATTATTCTCTTGTTAACCTCCCCCGCGCTTAGAACAGTGCTGTGCACATAGTAAGCGCTTAACAAATGCCATCATTATTATTATTATTATTATTCTCTGTGCCTGTTCCCTCATCTGTAAAATGGGGGTGAGGACTGTGAGTCCCCCATGGGACAACCTGATCACCTTGTATCCCCCCCCAACGCTTAGAACAGTGCTTTGCACGTAGTAAGCGCTTAACAAATGCCATCATTATTGTTATTATTATTCTCTTGTTAACCTCCCCCGCGCTTAGAACAGTGCTGTGCACATAGTAAGCGCTTAACAAATGCCATCATTATTATTATTATTATTCTCTTGTTAACCTCCCCCGCGCTTAGAACAGTGCTGTGCACATAGTAAGCGCTTAACAAATGCCATTATTATTATTATTATTATTATTCTCTGTGCCTGTTCCCTCATCTGTAAAATGGGGGTGAAGACTGTGAGCCCCCCGTGGGACAACCTGATCACCTTGTATCCCCCCCAATGCTTAGAACAGTGCTTTGCACATAGTAAGCGCTTAACAAATGCCATCATTATTATTATTATTATTCTCTTGTTAACCTCCCCCGCGCTTAGAACAGTGCTGTGCACATAGTAAGCGCTTAACAAATGCCATCATTATTATTATTATTATTCTCTTGTTAACCTCCCCCGCGCTTAGAACAGCGCTGTGCACATAGTAAGCGCTTAACAAATGCCATCATTATTATTATTATTATTATTCTCTGTGCCTGTTCCCTCATCTGTAAAATGGGGGTGAAGACTGTGAGCCCCCCGTGGGACAACCTGATCACCTTGTATCCCCCCCCAACGCTTAGAACAGTGCTTTGCACATAGTAAGCGCTTAACAAATGCCATTATTATTATTATTATTCTCTGTGCCTGTTCCCTCATCTGTAAAATGGGGGTGAGGACTGTGAGTCCCCCATGGGACAACCTGATCACCTTGTATCCCCCCCAACGCTTAGAACAGTGCTTTGCACATAGTAAGCGCTTAACAAATGCCATCATTATTATTATTCTCTTGTTAACCTCCCCCGCGCTTAGAACAGTGCTGTGCACATAGTAAGCGCTTAACAAATGCCATCATTATTATTATTATTATTCTCTTGTTAACCTCCCCCGCGCTTAGAACAGCGCTGTGCACATAGTAAGCGCTTAACAAATGCCATCATTATTATTATTATTATAATTCTCTGTGCCTGGTCCCTCATCTGTAAAATGGGGGTGAAGACTGTGAGTCCCCCGTGGGACAACCTGATCACCTTGTAACCTCCCCAGTGCTTAGAACAGTGCTCATAGTAAGCGCTTAACGGATGTTATTATCATTATTATTATGAGTGTTATTATTCCCTCGTCCCCCGCCGCCGCCGCAGAGCCGGGCCCTGGAGGACCAGATCGAGAGCGGCCAAGTGGAGCTGAAGAACCTGAGCACGGAGAGCAGCTCGCTGAAGAGGCTGACCGTCGCCAAGAAGGAGAAGCTCACCACGGCCCAGTTCAAGATCACCAAGAACCAGGAGGACGCCGAGCTGTACAAGCGCACCGTGTTCGAGTAAGGGCGGCGGTGGGCGGCGGGGGTGGGCTTGGGGGCGGGAGTTGGGGGGGCTCCTCCCCTGAGGCCTCCCGGTCTCCCCCCGCCGGGAGCACGGACGTCGCGAGGTGGTTGGCTTGTTTTTCTTCATCATCATCATCATCATCAATCGTATTGATTGAGCGCTTACTGTGTGCAGAGCACTGGACTAAGCGCTTGGGAAGTCCAAGTTGGCAACATTATAGAGACGGTCCCTACCCAACAGTGGGCTCACCGTCTAAAAGCATACTAGCGTACTAATGGCATTTAGTGTGCTAGTGAATAGTTAGAGAAGCAGCGTGGCTCAGTGGAAAGAGCATGGGCTTTGGAGTCTGAGGTCATGGGTGCAAATCCCGGCTCCAGCAATTGTCAGCTGGGTGACTTTGGGCAAGTCACTTCACTTCTCTGGGCCTCAGTGACCTCATCTGTCAAATGGGGATGAAGACTGTGAGCCCCCTGTGGGACAACCTGATCACCTTGTAACCTCCCCAGCGCTTAGAACAGGGCTTTGCACATAGTAAGCGCTTAATAAATGCCATCATCATTATTATTATTCTCTGGGCCTCAGTGACCTCATCTGTAAAATGGGGATGAAGACTGTGAGCCCCCTGTGGGACAACCTGATCACCTTGTAACCTCCCCAGCGCTTAGAACAGTGCTTTGCACCTAGTAAGTGCTTAATAAATGTCATTATTATTATTACTGTCTGATCACCTTATGTCCCACCCAGCGCTTAAAACAGCGTTAATGGCATTTAGTCGTGCTAGCGAATACTGTCTGATCACCTTGATCACCTTGTGTCCCACCCAGCGCTTAAAACAGTGCCTTGCTCGCAGTAAGCACTTAGCAAATGCCATCATTATTATTATTTTTATTAAGAAATGGAGAAGCGGCGTGGCTCAATGGAGAGACCACCGGCTTGGGAGTCAGCGGTCAGAGGTTCAAATCCCCGCTCTGCCAATTGTCAGCTGGGTGACTTTGGGCAACTCACTTCACTTCTCTGGCCCTCAGTTCCCTCATCTGGAAAATGGGGATGAGGACTGTGAGCCCCCTGTGGGACAACCTGATCACCTTGTAACCTCCCCAGCGCTTAGAACAGTGCTTTGCACATAGTAAGCGCTTAATAAATGCTATTATTATTATTATTATTATTACTTGACATCTCTGGACCTCACCTCCCTTATCTGTCAAATGGGGATGAAGACCGCGACCCCGTGACCGAGGCCATCAGGTTGTCCCCCGTGGGGCTCACGGTCTTCACCCCCATTTTCCAGATGAGGGAACTGAGGCCCAGAGAAATGAAGTGATTTGTCCAAAGTCACCCGGCTGATAATCAATCAATCAATCAGTCAATCGTATTTATTGAGCGCTTCCTGTGTGCAGAGCACTGTACTAAGCGCTTGGGAAGTCCAAGTTGGCAACTTATAGAGACGGTCCCTACCCAACGGTGGGCTCACAGTCTAAAAGGGGGAGACAGAGAACAAAACCAAACATACTAACAAAGTAAAATAAATAGAATAGATATGTACAAGTAAAATAAATAGAGTAATAAATATGTACAAACATATATACAGGTGCTGTGGGGAAGGGAAGGAGGTAAGATGGGGGGATGGAGAGGGGGACGAGAGGGAGAGGCTCAATCTGGGATAAGCTGATAAGCGGCAGAGTCGGGATTAGAACCCACGCCCTCGGACTCCCGAGCCCGGGCTCTTGGGAGTCCGGGGCCGCGGGGTGGGGGGCCCGCGATGACCCCCCAGCCCCCACCCTCCCACCCCCCAGGGACTGTAACAAAGTGCAGGAGAAGCGGGGGGCCGTTTGCGAGCGGGTGACGGCCATCAACAACGAGATCCAGAAGGTGAAAGTGGCCATCCAGAGCCTGCATGACACCACCAAGAAGGAGAAGCTCAAGTCCCAGGTGAGCGAGCCCCGGGCCGGGCCGGGGTCGGGGCGGGGGGGTCCCCGGCTCGTGAGGACCGCCCGCTCCCGAGCGCCCAGTACAGCGCTCCGCTCGTGGAACACCGCCCGGGCGTTGCGCGGCCGCTCTCTTCTCCCACCGCACTCCAGCTCCCGCCCTTCGGGCCGAGACAACCCGAAGCGGCGTGGCTCAGCGGAAAGAGCCCAGGCTTGGGAGTCAGAGGGCGTGGGTTCAAATCCCGGGTCCGCCAGTTCCCAGCTGGGGGACTTCGGGCAAGTCGCTTCACTTCCCTGGGCCTCAGTTCCCCCATCTGGAAAACGGGGATGAAGACCGTGAGCCCCACGTGGGCAACCTGATGACCTTGTAACCTCCCCAGCGCTTAGAACAGTGCTTGGCACATAGTAAGCGCTTAATAAATGCCATCATTATCATTATTATTACTCCATTGTCCCACAGGATGGTAGTTCCCATCTCCAGCTCACGCCCTCCTTCTTTTCCTTCCTCCTTCCCTCCTCCCTCAATAATAATAATAATAATAATAATAATGATGGTATTTATTAAGCCCTTACTATGTGAGCCCGCTGTTGGGTAGGGACCGCCTCTATATGTGGCCAACTTGGACTTCCCAAGCACTTAGTCCAGTGCTGTGCATACAGTAAGCGCTCAATAAATACAATTGAATGAATGAATGTGCCGAGCACTGTTCTAAGCTCTGGGGGCAGTTAGGAGGCGAACAGGTTGTCCCCCGTGGGGCTCCTGGTCTTCGTCCCCAGTTTACAGATGAGGGAACTGAGGCCCAGAGAAGTGAAGTGACTTGCCCAAAGTCACACAGCTGATAAGTGGCGGTACCAGGATTAGAACCCATGACCTTCTGGGTTCTGGAGAAGCAGCGTGGCTCAGTGGAAAGAGCCCGGGCTTTGGAGTCAGAGGTCACGGGTTCAAATCCCAGCTCCTCCAATTGCCTGCTGTGTGACCTTGGGCAAGTCACTTCACTTCTCTGTGCCTCAGTTCCTTCATCTGTAAAATGGGGGTTAAGACTGTGAGCCCCCCCGTGGGACAACCTGATCTCCTTGTAACCTCCTCAGTGCTTAGAACAGTGCTTGGCACATAGTAAGCGCTTAACAAATGCCATTATTATTATTATTATTCTGACACCCAGGCCCGGGCTCTAGCCTCTGTGCCGTGCTGCTTCTCCAAGAAGCAGAAGGACCTGGGTCCTAGTCCCGACTCCGCCACTCATCTGCTGTGTGACCTTGGGCCGGATGCTTCACTTCTCTGGGCCTCAGTTTCCCTCGTGGAAAATGGGGGGTGAAGACCGTGAGGCCCGTGCGGGACAGGGAACCGTGGCCGACCCGATTAGCCGGTATCTACCCCGGCGCTCAGAGCAGTGCCTGGCACATAGCAGGCACTTAACGAGTACCACAATTATTATTATTATTACTATCCCAGGAAATCTTCTCTACCCTGAGAAGCGCTCTGGAGAAATACCACGACGCCTTGGAGAAAACTGCCCAGCTGTCTTCGGCCCGGATGGACGACAAGATGGCGGAACTGAACAGGAAGATCTTCCAGATGTAGACTGGAGGTGGGCCTGCCGGGCTTCCCCTCGGGGACCGCCCCACGGCCCCCCCAAAGTCAAGGAGGGTCCCGGAGGGGAGCCAGCCACGGGGAGGAGCCGGACGGATGGACGGACGGACTGGCGGGGTGCGGGGAAGGGGAGGGTCCCGGGCTCTGGCACCTTCCGTCTGAAACGTCCGCGGAGGAAACGGATTCCAATAAAGTGATTTTAGAAAAGATGTCAAGCCCAGCCGCCTGGACTAACCTTATTCCCCGGGGTCCTCATCTGGAGGATCTCATCCTTGTGGGCTAGAGCCCTGTCCCCCTCTCCCCTCTCCCCTTCTTCCCCTTTTTCTCCTCTCCTCTCCCCTTTCTCTCCTCTCTTTCCTTTCTCCCCTCCCTTCTTCCCCTCTTTCTCCTGCTCTCTCCCTTCTCCCCTCTCTCCTCCCCCTTCCTCCTCTCCCCTTCTCACCTGTCTTCTCCCTTTTCTCTCTTCCCCTCTTCCCCCTTCCCCTTTTTCTCCTCCCCTCTCCCCCTTTCCTCTCTTCCCTTTCTCTCCTCCCCTCTTCCCCTTTCTCCCGCTTTCTCCCTCTCCCCTTCTCGCAACTCTCCTCTCTTCCCCCCTCCTCCTCTCCCCTCTCTCCTCCCCCTCTCTCTTCTCTTCCCTCTCTTCTCTCTCCCCCGTCCCCTCTCTCCTCTCTCCCCTTCTCCCCCTCTTTATCTCCCCTCTCTTCCCTTCTCTCTCCTCTCCTCTCCCTTCTCTCTTCTCTCCCCTCTCTCCTCTCTCCCCTTCCCCACTCTCTTCTCTCCCCTCTTCTCTCTCCCCTTCTCCCCTCTCTCCCCTTCCCCACTCTCTTCTCTCCCCCATCTCCCCTCCTTTCTCCCCTTCTCCCCTCTCTTCTCTCTCCCGTTCTCCCCTCTCTTTATCTCCACTCTCTCTTCCTCCCCTCTTCCCTTCTTTCCTCTCTCTTCTCTTCCTTCTCTCTTCTCTCTCTTCTCTCTCCCCTTCCCCACTCTCTTCTCTCCCCTCTCTTCTCTCTCCCCTCTCTTTATCTCCCCTCTCTCTTCCCTCCCCTCTCTCTCCTCTCTCTTCTCACCTCTCTTCTCTCCCTTCTCTCTTCTCTCCCCTCTCTTCTCTCTCCCTTTCTCCACTCTCTTCCCTCCCCTCTCTTCTCTCTCCCCTTCCCCCCTCTCTCTTCTCTCCCCTCTTCTCTCTCCCCTTCTCCCCTCTCTTTATCTCCCCCTCTCTTCCCTCCCCTCTCTCTCCTCTCGCCTCTCTTCTCTCCCTTCTCTCTTCTCTCTCCCCTTCTCCCCTCTCTTCCCTCCCCTCTCTTCCCTCTCCCCTTTCCCCCTTCTCTCCCCTCTCCCCTCTTCTCTCTCCCCTTCCCCACTCTCTTCTCTCCCCTCTTCTCTCTCCCTCTCTCCCCTTCCCCCCTTCTCTCCTCCCCTCTTCCTTCTTCCTCTCTTGCCCCCTTCCTCCCCCTCTCCCCTGTCTCTCCTCCCTGTTTCCCCTCTCCCCTTCCTTTCTCTCTCTCCCCCGCCTCACCCACCCGCTGGCCCGCAGGGCTCCGCACCGCTCTGTGAGCGATTGGGTGTAAAGGGGGCCGGGAGGCCTCGGTTTGCTCATCCGTACAATGGGGGTTCGATCCCTGTCCTCCCTCACTCTGGGACCTTGAGCCCCGTGCTGGACAGGTATCGCGTCCAGCCTGCTCACTGGGTCTCTAGCACACAGCAAGGAAGCGCTCAGCGCACACCCCACAACAACTGTCCTGATTTTGATAGGGGAGGGTCCCCCATCGGACAGCCCTTCTCCATAGCCCAGTGAAGTTGGTCCTCCATCCCTCCATCCCTCCTCCTCCTCCTCCGGCCGGCGTCTCCCCCACCCCCACGGCCCCCTGCTCCGGGCCACCCGATGCCCAGGGAAAAGTGACCAGGTCCTCCCTGTGGGCCCCAGGGATGGGCGAGGGGCCACTTTGGGTCTCGGCTGCCCTGAGGAAAATCCGCCGACTCCTCCAGTCAGGCAGTCGATCCTACTTACTGAGCGTTCACCGTGGGCAGATCACTGTACTAAGCGCTTGGGAGAGCACAACACAACAATAAACAGATGCATTCCCCGTCCACAACCAGCCGACAGTCTGACTTGCTTATCCCTCCAGAAAGCCGGGATATAATAATAATAATAATATTCATTCATTCATTCAATCGTATTTATTGAGCGCTTCCTGTGTGCAGAGCACTGGACTAAGCGCTTGGGAAGTCCAAGTTGGCAACAGATAGAAACGGTCCCTACCCAACAGTGGGCTCACAGCCTAGAATAATAATAATTATGGTGTTCGTTAAGCGCTTACTATGTGCCAAGCACTGTTCTAAGCGCTGAGCACTGCACGTCCAAGCCCCAAAGACGTGGGGCGTATCCGCCACGAGGAGCAGGGCGGCCCGGTGGCTAGAGCCCAGGCCTGGGGGTTCTCATCCCGGCCCCTCCCCTCGTCTGCTGTGTGACCTTGGGTGAGTCATTTCGCTTCCCTGGGCCTCAGTTCCCTCATCTGGAAAATGGGGATTCAATCCCTGCTCTCCCTCTTATTTAGACAGCGCGCCCCAGGCGGGACCTGATGATCTTGGATCCACTCCAGCGCTTAGTACAGTGCCTGGCACGTAGTAAGCGCTCAGCGGTTGCCACAGTTATACTGACCAGAGGACCGAGGAAAATGGAGGGGGACAACCGGGATTGGAGGGGGGTGGGCTCAGAAGAGGGGACCCTACACTATGTGGACAGGGAACGTGAATACCAACTCGGTTTATATCGTCCTCCCCCGAGCGCTTAGTACAGAGCTCTGCCCGCAGGAAGCACTCAATAAGTACCCTTTTTAAAAACAATGATATTTGCTAAATGCTTACTCTGCTAGGCACCTTCCTGGTAGATCCAAGTTCATCAGGTTGGACACAGTCCCTGTCCCTCAGAGGGCTCACAATCTTACCCCTCATTTTACAGAGGGGGAAACTGAGGCCCAGAGAAGTGACTTGACCAAGGTCACCCAGCAGAGAAGTGGTGGAGCCAGGATTAATAATAATAATAATAATAATAGTAATGTGATGATGATAATGGCATTTATTAAGTGCTTATTATGTGCAAAGCACTGTTCTAAGCGCCGGGGAGGTTACAGGGTGATGAGGTTGTCCCCCGTGGGGCTCCCAGTCTTCATCCCCATTTTCCAGATGAGGGAACTGAGGCCCAGAGAAGTGAAGTGACTTGCCCAAAGTCACACAGCTGACAATTGGCGGAGCCAGGATTTGAACCCATGACCTCTGCCTCCAAAGCCTGGGCTCTTTCCACTGAGTCTCGCTGCTTCTCTGATTAGCGCTTAGTAATAATAATGGCATTTATTAAGCGCTTACTATGTGCAAAGCACCGTTCGAAGCGCTGAGGAGGTTACAAGGTGATCAGGTTGTCCCACGGGGGGCTCACAGTCTTCATCCCTATTTTACAGATGAGGGAACTGAGGCACAGAGAAGTTAAGAGACTTGCCCAAAGTCACACAGCTGACAATCGGAGGAGCCGGGATTTGAACCTCTGACTCCAAAGCCCGGGCTCTTTCCACTGAGCCACGCTGCTTCTCCGATTAGCGCTCAGTACACAGTAAACGCTCAATAAATCTGATTGAATGAATTAGAACCCAGGTCCCTCTGAATCCCAGGCCCGGGCTGCTTCTGATTGATGGAATAATAATAATAATAATAATAATAATAATGATGGCATTTATTCAGCACTTACTATGGGCAAAGCACTGTTCTAAGCACTGGGAAGGTTACAAGGTGATCGGGTGGTCCCTCGGTGGGCTCACAGTCTTCATCCCCATTTTACAGATAATAATGATGGCATTTATTAAGCGCTTACTATGTGCAAAGCACTGTTCTAAGCACTGGGGAGGTTATAAGGTGATCAGGTTGTCCCTCGGAGGGCTCACAGTCTTCATCCCCATTTTCCAGATGAGGTCACTGAGGCCCAGAGAAGCGAAGCGACTTGCCCAAAGTCACCCAGCTGACAGTTGGCGGAGTCGGGATTTGAACCCGTGACCTCTGACTCCAAAGCCCGGGCTCTTTCCCACTGAGCCACGCAGATTCCAAATTCCCAAAAGCTCTTTGGTGACCTTTCCCGGAGCCCAGTGTCCTTTGAAAAATTTGCCTCCTTTTGACGTCTTTGCAATTTTTTTCCCACTTCTAACCGCCGCTCTTCCCTCTGCAGATAAGAATCCCTCAAAACCTTGCTCCGAGCTGGAATAATGAGCTTAGAAAGAAAAGATCGCTTCCATCTTTCTACATTAAAAAAAAGAAAAAGGAAAAAAAAACGAGTCCAGGCCCAGCGGTTCAACAAATATTACTCATGTCGTCGGCGGAAAGAAAGGGGGACGTGTGAATTTTTCTTCAAAAAAGGGGAAGGGGAAACACAGAAAGCATTGTTCGGCGTATCGGAAAAATTAATCGACATAGAAAAGTGTAAGAGCTCGCAATTCAGAAAGCCAAGAATTGGGACAGCCCAGCGGAGGATAATTTTGTAGCCAGTTAATTTAATTGCATAAATCATTCCTTTGTTAGCAATAAAGAGATATAATTAAAACGAGATTGCTTCTCGCTTCTATTCTCTAGAAAGCAAAGGGATTGATTTGGGATCAAGCGCCATTCAGCCAATTACATTCACCTTTTTAGAAAAGCCAAATTATTCTGCCGTAATGGCGTCGGTGGGTTTAATTAATTCTAGATCTTCGGGAAGATCTTCAAGGAATCGTTTCTCCGGCCCCACTGGAAATCTGAACATGCGGATCGGCTGGTTTTTAACTGATGGGTCAGTATTTCTTTATAATAATAATAAAAATAAAAAAAGAAAAAAAAGAAAACAGGCACAGAGAAGTGACATAATAATAATAATAATAATAATAATAATAATAATAATAATGGCATTTGTTAAGCGCTTACTATGTGCAAAGCACCGTTCTAAGCGCTGGGGAGGTTACAAGGTGATGAGGTTGTCCCACGTGGGGCTCACAGGCTTCATCCCCGTTTTCCAGATGAGGAAACTGAGGCCCAGAGAAGTGAAGTGACTTGCCCAAGGTCACACAGCAGACATACGGTGGAGCTGGGATTCGAACCCATGACCCCTGACTCTAAAGCCCATGGTCTTTCCACCGAGCCACGCTGCTTCTCTTAATTTCTACGAACGTCCGTCTCCCCCTCTAGACCGTAAACTCGTTGAGCAGCGTGGCTCAGTGGAAAGAGCCCGGGCTTTGGAGTCCGAGGTCATGGGTTCGAATTCCGGCTCCGCCACTTGTCAGCTGGGTGACTTTGGGCAAGTCACTTCAATCAATCAATCGTATTTATTGAGCGCTTACTGTGTGCAGAGCACTGGACTAAGCGCTTGGGAAGTCCAAGTTGGCAACATATAGAGACGGGCCCTACCCAACAGTGGGCTCACAGTCTAAAAAGGGGGAGACAGCGAACAAAACCAAAACATACTAACAAAATAAAATAAATAGATATGTACAAGTAAAATAAATAAATAAATAGAGTAATAAATATGTACAAACGTATATACAGGTGCTGTGGGGAAGGGAAGGAGGTAAGATGGGGGCTCCGCAAATTGTCAGCTGGGTGACTCTGAGTGAGTTACTTCACTTCTCTGGGCCTCAGTTCCCTAATCTGGAAAATGGGGATGAAGACTGTGAGCCCCCCGTGGGACAACCTGATCACCGTGTAACCTCCCCAGCGCTTAGGAAGCGCTTAATAAATGCCTTTATTATTATTATTATAGGGATTTGAAGCGGGGAAGAGAGCTAGTTTGGTGGATGTGAGGAGGGAGGGCATTCCAGCGCATAGTAAGCGCTTAATAAATGCCATTATTATTATTATTATGATTATTATTCCAGGCCAGGGGGAGGACGCGGGCCGGGGGTCGACGGCGGGACGGGCGAGAAGGAGACCTGGTGATGAGGTGAGCGGCGGCCGAGGAGCGGAGGGTGCGGGATGGGCTGGAAGAGGACAGAAGGGAGGTTGAGGGAGGACGGGATGAGGAGATGGATGGACAGCCTTGAAGCCAAGAGGGAGAAGTTTTTCCTTGCCATTAAATCCAGTGCTTCTGCACACAGTAAGCGCCCAATAAATACAGTTTAATGAACGAATAAATGAAATCTTGGGGGAGATGCCCAGGCCATCCGGTCAGACCCGGTCCCTTTCCCACCCGGGGCTCACAGCCTCAAAAGGCCCATTTTAACGCACGAGGACGCGGAGGCCCCGAGTGAGGAGAAGCAGCGTGGCTCGGCGGCAAGAGCCAAGGCTTTGGAGTCGGAGGTCGTGGGTTCAAATCCCACCTCCACCACTGGTCAGCTGGGTGACTTTGGGCAAGTCACTTCACTTCTCTGGGACTCAGTTCCCTCATCTGGAAAACGGGGATTGACTGTGAGCCCGCCTGTGGGACAACCTGATCACCTTGTATCCCTCCCAGCGCTTAGAACAGTGCTTTGTATGTAATAAGTGCTTAACAAATGCCATCATTATCATTATTCTCTGGGCCTCAGTTACCTTATCTGGAAAATGGGAATGAAGACTGTGAGCCCCCCGTGGGACAATCTGATCACCTTGTATCCCCCCCAGCGCTTAGAACAGTGCTTGGCATGTAATAAGCGCTTAACAAATGCCATCATTATTATTATTCTCTGGGCCTCAGTTACCTCATCTGTAAAATGGGGATGAAGACTGTGAGCCCCACATGGGACAACCTGATCACCTTGTAACCTCCCCAGCGCTTAGAACAGTGCTTTGCATGTAATAAGCGCTTAACAAATGCCATCATTATTATTATTCTCTGGGCCTCAGTTACCTCATCTGTAAAATGGGGATGAAGATTGTGAGCCCCCCGTGGGACAACCTGATCACCTTGTATCCCCCCCAGCGCTTAGAACAGTGCCTTGCACGTAATAAGCGCTTAACAAATGCCATCATTATTATTATTCTCTGGGCCTCAGTTACCTCATCTGTAAAATGGGGATGAAGACTGTGAGCCCCCCGTGGGACAACCTGATCACCTTGCAGCTGTGGCTTAGTGGAAAGATCATGGGCTTTGGAGTCAGAGGTCATGGGTTCGAATCCCAGCTCTGCCACTTGTCGGCTGTGTGACTTTGGGCAAGTCACTTAACTTCTCTGTGCCTCAGTTCCCTCATCTGTAAAATGGGGACTAAGACTGTGAGCCCCATGTGGGACAACCTGATCACCTTGTATCTTCCCCAGTGCTTTGCACATAGTAAGCGCTTAACAAATACCATCGTTATTATTATTATTATCCCCCCCCAGTGCTTAGAACAGTGCTTGGCATATAGTAAGTGCTTGACAGATGTCATCATTATTATTATTCTCTGGGCCTCAGTTCCCTCATCTGGAAAACGGGGATGGAGACTGGGAGCCCCAAGTGGGACCACCTTGTATCTCCCCCAGCGCTTAGAACAGTGCTTGGCACATAGTAAGCGCTTAACAAATCCTAACATTATGATTTTGGAGAGTCCGGTAGAGTTGGTGGCCACGATCCCTGCCGTCCAGTCTCCAGAAATTCCCCATCCTCCCTCCTTCTCCGTCGAGCCATCCGTCGGGAAAGGCCGGGTGTCTCTCCTGACTCCATCGCTCTCCCCCACTCAGCACTGGGGTGCTCCAGAGACCCTCCCCCCGGCGACCATCCCAAGCGCTTAGTACAGTGCTCCGCACACAGTAAGCGCTCAATAAATAGGATCGAATGAATGAATGACCATCCACAGAGAAGCAGCGTGGCTCAGTGGAAAGAGCCCGGGCTTTGGAGTTCAAATCCCGGCTCTGCCAACTGTCGGCTGTGTGACTTTGGGCAAGTCACCTCACTTCTCTGTGCCTCAGTTACCTCATCTGTAAAATGGGGATTAAAACTATGACCCCTCCCCCGTGGGACAACCTGATTACCTTGTAACCTCCCCAGCGCTTAGAACAGTGCTTTCGCACATAGTAAGCGTTTAACAAATACCGTCATTATTATTGTTATTATTTGGAGTCAGAGGTCATGGGTTCAAATCCCGGCTCTGCCAGCTGTCAGCTGGGTGAGTTTGGGCAAGTCACCTCATTTCTCTGTGCCTCAGTTACCTCATCTGTAAAATGGGGATTAAAACTATGAGCCCCCCCACCCGTGGGACAACATGATCACCTTGTAACCTCCCCAGCACTTAGAACAGTGCTTTTGCACATAGTAAGCGTTTAACAAATACCATCATTATTATTGTTATTATTTGGAGTCAGAGGTCACGGGTTCAAATCCCAGCTCTGCCAACTGTCAGCTGGGTGACTGGGCAAGTCACCTCACTTCTCTGTGCCTCAGTTACCTCATCTGTAAAATGGGGATTAAAACTATGAGCCCACCGTGGGACAACCTGACTACCTTGTAACCTCCCCAGCGCTTAGAACAGTGCTTTCGCACATAGTAAGCGTTTAACAAATACCGTCATTATTATTGTTATTATTTGGAGTCAGAGGTCACGGGTTCAAATCCTGGCTCTGCCAACTGGCAGCTGGGTGACTTTGGGCAAGTCACCTCACTTCTCTGTGCCTCAGTGACCTCATCTGTAAAATGGGGATTAAAACTATGAGCCGACCGTGGGACAACCTGATTACCTTGTAACCTCCCCAGCGCTTAGAACAGTGCTTTCGCACATAGTAAGCGTTTAACAAATACCGTCATTATTATTGTTATTATTTGGAGTCAGAGGTCACGGGTTCAAATCCCGACTCTGCCAACTGTCAGCTGGGTGACTTTGGGCAAGCCACTTCACTTCTCTGTGCCTTAGTTCCCTCATCTGGAAAATGGGGATGAAGACTGTGAGCCCCACGTGGGACAACCTGATCACCTTATCTCCTCCCCAGCGCTTAGCACATAGTAAGAGCTTAACATTATTAAGCGCTTATTAATAATTATTAATAATTATTAATAATGGCATTATTAATTTGGGGGAGCGAGGGTGAAACGACCCCCCGATTTATTGCCATCAATCACCGGTGCTCCCCCAACCTTCGGGCCCTCCTTTTGGCGGGCCCTAATTTCTAATAAGTCTCCCGGCGGAGAGCAATTACTGGCAAGAGGGTACCCTCCGTTAATGGCGCTTATCACACTCCATCATATATCCTTTGTCGGCGGGAGCGTTTTGACAAGCCGAGGGTTAATTAAAACCGGGAAGACAATAAAATACACCTAATCAAACATTACAGGTACAGAAATCAATTAGCGGATTTATAGTACGTCCAAGGCCCCGGTAATGGGCGAAATTCAAAGAAACCGCCAACTCCATCTCTGGGAGCCGATGTAATTAAATTTCTAATTGAAACTATTTTTCAACGGGCCGTAGACGGTTCCGGGGGGTTGGGGGAGGCTCTTTTGGGGGGCCGGGGGGAGGTTTTGGGGGGTCAGGGGGAAGGGGTTGGAGATGGAGAAGACACTCCAGGTTTACCGGAGGATAATAATAATAATAATAGGATTTATTAAGCGCTTACTATGTGCCAAGAATAGTTCTAAGCGCTTGGGAGGTTTCAAGTTGATCAGGTTGTCCCACAAGGGGCTCACAGTCTTCATCCCCGTTTTCCAGATGAGATCACTGAGGCCCAGAGAAGTGACTTGCCCAAAGCCACCCAGCTGGCAGTTGGCGGAGCCGGGATTTGAACCCATGACCCCTGGGAGGCAGCGAGGCCTACGAGAAGCAGCGTGGCTCGGTGGAAAGAGCTGGAGTCAGAGGTCATGGGTTCAAATCCTGGCTCCGCCAATTGTCAGTGGTGGGACTTTGGGCAAGTCGCTTCACTTCTCTGGGCCTCAGTGACCTCATCTGTCAAATGGGGATGAAGACTGTGAGCCCTACGTGGGACAACCCGATCACCTTGTAGCCTCCACACTGCGTAGAACAGTGCTTTGCACATAGTAAGCACTTAATAAATGCCATTATTATTATTACTTGACTTCTCTGGGCCTCAGTTCCCTCATCTGTAAAATGGGGATGGAGACCGGTAGCCCCCCGTGGGACAACCTGATCACCTTGTAACCTCCCCAGTGCTTAGGACAGTGCTTTGCACATAGTAAGTGCTTAATGCCATTATTATTATTATTATTATAGTAAGCACTTAATAAATGCCATCATCAGTATTATTATTATTACTTGACTTCTCTGGGCCTCAGTTCCCTCATCTGTAAAATGAGGATGGAGACTGTAAGCCCCCCATGGGACAACCTGATCACCTTGTAGCCTCCCCAGCGCTTAGAACAGTGCTTTGCACATAGTAAGCGCTTAATAAATGCCATTATTATTATTAATATTATTATTAGAAACGCTCAATAAATACGATCGAGCGCCCGAATGACCCCGGCGGGGTCACCTTGTAACCTCCTCAGCACTTAGAGCAGTGCTTTGCACATAGTAAGCGCCCAATAAATGCCATTATTATTATTATTATCATTATAAACGCTCAATAAATACGATCGAGCGCCCGAATGACCCCGGCGGGGTCACCTTGTAACCTCCTCAGCGCTTAGAACAGTGCTTTGCACATAGTAAGCACTTCATAAATGCCATTATTATTATTAATAAATGCCATCATTAGTACAGTGTCTGGCCCATAGTGAGCGCTTAACAAATCCCGTTATCATTGTGATGATCCCCACGTCATCGATCAGTCATTCGGCGGGCATTTATTGGGCGCCTACTATGTGCAGAGCACTGTACTAAGCGCTCAGGGGAGTCCAGTACAGCAGCATTTGTCTCCAGCCAAAGCCTGGGGCACGAGCTGGGGTCGAATCAACTACCACCGGTCAGGATTTGCTTCCTGAGCTCCAGGCGAGGGTTATTACTCTATTTATTTATTTTATTTGTACCTATTTATTCTATTGATTTTATTCTGTTAATATGTTTTGTTCTGTTCTCTGTCTCCCCCTTCTAGGCCGTGAGCCCGTCGTTGGGTAGGGACCGTCTCTAGATGTTGCCAACTTGGACTTCCCAAGCGCTTAGTACAGTGCTCTGCACACAGGAAGCGCTCAATAAATACGATTGAATGAATGAATGAATGAAACAGGGGGTCCCAGGAGCCCCCAAACCCCTTTTTTGTTTAGCGCTGCTCCACTGTACGCGACGCCCCGCAGGGGGGCACTCTTCTCCTGGAAATGAGGGTCGTCCTCTTCCACACCTTTTTTCCTTCCCTCCCTTTAAATAATAATAATAATAACCATAATAATAATAATAATAATGACATTTATTAAGCGCTTACTATGTGCCAAGCACTGTTCTAAGCGCTGGGGAGGTCACAAGGTGATCAGGTTGTCCCACGGGACGCTCACAGTCTCCATCTCCATTTTACGGATCATCATCGTCATCAGTCGTATTTATTGAGCACTTACTGTGTGCAGAGTACAGATGAGGGAACTGAGGCCCAGAGAAGTCAATGCCATTATTATTATCAGTTCCCTCATCTGTAAAATGGGGATGAAGACTGGGAGCCCCCCGTGGGACAACCTGATCACCTTGTGACCTCCCCAGTGCTCAAAACAGTGCTTTGCACAGAGTAAGCGCTTAATAAATGCCATCATTATCAGCGCTTAGAACAGTGCTTTGCACAGAGTAAGCGCTTAATAAATGCCATTATTATTATTAATACCCATTTTACAGATGAGGTCACTGAGGCTCAGAGAAGTTAAGTGACTGTAAGCGAATATCAGGTTAGACCCAATCTCACACTCTCTTTCCCCTTGATTTTCCAGATGAGGTCACTGAGGCCCAGAGGAGGGAAGTGACTTCCCCAAAGTCACCCAGAGGACAAGGGGCGGAGGCGGGATTAGAACCCACGACCTGTGACTCCCAAGCCTGGGCTGTTGCCGCCAGGCCACGCTGCTTCTTCATGGCTCAGGGTAAACGTGGCCTGATTTATGGACTCGTATAAAATAAATAGAATTCAGGGAGTATAAATTATAAGTGGACTATCAATAGATTTCTTTATCTGTTCCCTGATGTTGCCCCATTTGGTTTCCCTCTTTCCTCACTTCCATGTCCGCTCCCCAGAAGAGTTGCCCCCTCCCACCCAGGCTCTTTCCACTGTGGGGGAGGAAGAGGAGGAAGAGGGGGAGAGGAGGAGGGAGGAAGAGATGGGGAGGAGGGAGAAGGAGGAGGAAAGGGGGAAGGGGAAGAAGAGGAGGAGGGGGGAGGAGGAGGAGGGTGGGAGGAGGAGAAGGGGGGAAGAGGAACAGGAGAAGGGGGGAGGAGAAAGAGAAGGGGAAAGAAGAGAAAGAGGAGAGTGGGAGGAGGAGAAGAGGGAAAGAGGAAGAGGAGGAGGAAGGGGAGGAGGGGGAGGATGAGAAGGGATAGAGGGAAAGGAGGAGGGGGGACTGGAAGAGGAGGAGGAGAAGGAGGGAAGAAGAGGTAGGAGGAAGAGAAGAAGGAGGAAGAGGAGGAGGAGAAGGGAGGAGGGAGGAGGAGGAAAGGGGGAGGAAGAGGTGGGGAGGAGGAAGAAAAAGAGGAAGAGAAGGGTGGGAGGAGGAGAAGGGGGAAGAGGAACAGGAGAAGGGGGGAGGAGAAAGAGAAGGGGAAAGAAGAGAAAGAGGAGCGTGGAAGGAAGAGAAGAGGGAAAGAGGGAGAGGAGGAGGGGAAGGAGGAGAAGAGGAAGGGGAGGAGGAGGGGGAAGATGAGAAGGGGTAGAGGGAAAGGAGGAGGGGGGACTGGAAGAGGAGGAGGAGAAAGAGGGAAGAAGAGGTAGGAGGAAGAGGAGAAGGAGAAAGAGGAGGAGGAGAAGGGAGGAGGGAGAAGGAGGAGGAAAGGGGGAGGAAGAAGTGGAGGGGGAAGAAGAGGTGGGGAGGGGAAGAAAAAGAGGAACAGGAGATGGGTGGGAGGAGAAAGAGAAGGGGAAAGAAGAGAAAGAGGAGAGTGGGAGGAAGAGAAGAGGGAAAGAGGGAGAGGAGGAGGGGAAGAAGGAGAAGAGGAGGAGGAAGGGGAGGAGGAGGGGGAGGAGGAGAAGGGGTAGAGAAAGAAGGAGGGGGGACTGGAAGAGGAGGAGGAGAAGGAGGGAAGAAGAGGTAGGAGGAAGAGGAGAAGGGGAAAGAGGAGGAGGAGAAGGTAGGAAGAGAGGAGGAGGGGAAAGGAGAAGGGGAAGAGGAAGAGGAGAAGGGGAAAGAGGATAAGGAGGAGGGGAGGAGGAGGGGGAGGAGGAGAAGGAGGGTAGAGGAAGGGAGGAGGGGGAAGAGGAGGAGGAAGGAGGAAGAGGAGAAAGAGGGAAGGGGGAGAGGAGTAGAGGAAGAGGAGGAGGGGGAGGAGGAGGACGAGGAGGGAGAGGAGAGGCTGGAAAGGAAAGGAAGCCCAGAGTTGCATTGAAATGTAAATTCCTTGCAATGATTAAGCCCCCAGAGGGCAGCTTTTCCCAAGTCCTTTGTTCCTGGGAGTCAGAATGTGAAATCTGGAAGAATAAATAAGCAGGCAGAGATAGCTATTAGCCCCACAAAGAGCACTGGGGCTTCTGCTGGCAAAACGCCCTCCGAGAACCTTCTCCCTTTTGATCTGGCAGACTGGGCCCCGAGGCTATTCAAAGCAGCCTACAGCGTTTAATTAATTGGGATCAGGATTATCGCTTCTTCTTGGGGGGTGAGCTCTGAGCCTCCCGTGATAACCCATCCAAATCCCAGATTCTCCAAATCCCAGATTCTCCTTTGGATTCCTCCTGAGCGCTGATTTGCTCCCATAAACGCGAATTCACCAGACCATTATTTTCCATCTCCCCCTCTAGACTGTCGGCTCGTCGTGGGCAGGGGACGTGTCTGTGCTGTTCATCTAGTGTCCTCTCCCTAATTCATTCAATCGTATTTATTGAGCGCTTACTGTGTGCAGAGCACTGGACTAGGCGCTTGTAATAATAATGGTATTTGTTAGGCGCTTACTATGTGCCAGGCACTGTACTAAGCACTGGGGTGGGGCAAGTCACTTAACTTCTCCGTGCTTCAGTTACCTCATCTTTAAAATGGTGATTAAATCTGTGAGCCCCACGTGGGACAACTTGATTACCTTGCATCATCATCATCATCATCAATCGTATTTATTGAGCGTTTACTGTGTGCAGAGCACTGTACTAAGCGCTTGGGAAGTACAAGTTGACAACATAGACAGTCCCTACCTAACAGTGGGCTCACAGTCTAAAAGGGGGAGACAGAGAACAAAACCAAACATACTAACAAAATAAAATAAATAGAATAGCTACCCCAGTGCTTAGAACAGTGCTTTGCACATAGTAAGCACTTAATAAATGCCATTATTATTATTATTCTTACAAGCCAATCGGGTTGTCCAGCTCACGGTCTTCAGCCCCATTTTACAGATGAGGTAAAGCGAGGCAGAGAGAATAATAATAATGATGATGGTATTGGTTAAGCACTTACTATGTGCTAAGCACTGTTCTAAGCGCTGAGGGGGGGATACAAGGTGATCAGGTTGTCCCACGGGGGGCTCACAGTCTTCATCCCCATTTTATAGTCCCACGTGGGATTGTATCCAATCCGATTAGTTTATATCCACCCCAGCGCTTAGTACAGTGTCCTGCGCGGTAAAGGCTTATCGAATACCACGAAAACAAAAACGAAATACAAAAAAAAATAAAAACATTGATTGACAGAGGTAAAAACTGGCCAAGGTCTATGACTCAGACTTCTTTTAAAAAAGATGCAGAAACACATTCATGTTTTAATCCTGAAGGCGGGATTTGATCTCCCTCTCCCAAGTGAGGCTAACACAGTTTCAGCCTCAGCAATATTCAGGATTTTATCTTGGCCACAGCCATGAGATTTTCTTCTGATTTTTTTTTTTTGCTGCAAATCCTGACATTATTATTTCTTTTTTTTAGTAGGAAACCTAACTGCCAGTTCTTGGCTGGAATACCGCTCGCTTTTAATAATAATTGCGGTGGGTTTTTTTAAAATAATAAGAATGATAATAACGGCATTTATTAAGCGCTTACCATGTGCAAAGCACTGTTCTGAGCGCTGGGGAGGTTGCAAGGTGATCAGGTTGCCCCACGGGGGGCTCACAGCCTTCATCCCCATTTTACAGATGAGGGAACTGAGGCCCGGAGAAGTGAAGTGACTTGCCCAAAGTCACGCAGCTGACAGTTGGCGGAGCCGGGATTTGAACCCATGACCTCTGACTCCAGATAAGCACCATACGCCAAGCCCTGTACTGAGTGCTAGAGGAGATAAAAATGATGGTGTTTACTACTTGTTAAACACTGTTCTCAGTGCTGAGGTACTGCTACTACTACTAATAATGATGGTATTTATTAAGTGCTTACTATTCATTCATTCATTCAATCATATTTGTTGATAATAATAATAATAATGGCATTTGTTAAGCGCTTACTATGTGCAAAGCACTGTTCTATTGAGCGCTTACTGTGTGCAGAGCACTGTACTAAGCGCTTGGGAAGTACGTTGGCAACATATAGAGATGGTCCCTACCCAACAACGGGCTCACAGTCTAAAAGGGGGGAGACGAAGCACTGTTCTAAGCGCTGATCCAGTTGGACTGAGTCCCTGTCCCACGTGGGGCTCACGGTCTTCATCCCCATTTTCCAGACTAAGGAACTGAGGCGCAGAGAAGGGAAGTGACTTTTCCAAGGTCACACAGCGAGCAAGTGGCGGAGCCGGGATTAGAACGCACGCCCTTCTGAATCGCAGGCCGGGCCATTGTCGACTAAGCCGTGTTTCTTCCCAGGCAATCGATCAATAAATCAATCGTATTTATTGAGTGCTTACAGTGTGCAGAGCACTGTTCTAAGCACTTGGAAGAGTACACTGTAGCAGGGCTTTGAAGGTGGGAAGAGTTATCGTCTAAGGTACAAGTAATTCATTCATTCATTCAATCATATTTATTGAGCGCTTACTGTGTGCAGAGCACTGTACTAAGCGCTTGGGAAGTACAGGTTGGCAATAGCTCGGACAAGGTCCCTGTCCCATGTGAGGTTCACAGCCTAAGGCCGGCTCATATTTAATCTCCATTTTACAGATCACATCTCCATTTTACAGATGAGGAAACTGAGGACCAGAGAATAATAACAACCGTGGTATTTGTTACGACTTACTACGTACCAAGAACTGTACTGAGAGAAGCAGCGTGGCTCGGCGGAAAGAGCCCGGGCTTAGGAATCAGAGGTCATGGGTTCTAATCCCGGCTCGGCCACTTGTCTGCTGGGTGACTTTGGGCAAGTCACTTCATCATCATCATCATCATCAATCGTATTTATTGAGCGCTTACTATGTGCAGAGCACTGTACTAAGCGCTTGGGAAGTAAAAATTGGCAACATATAGAGACAGTCCCTACCCAACAGTGGGCTCACAGTCTAAAACTTCACTTCTCTGAGCCTCAGTTACCTCATCTGGAAAATGGGGATGAAGACTGTGAGTGCCACATGGGACAAACCTGATGACCTTGTATCCCCTCCAGTGCTTAGAACAGTGCTTGGCACATAGTAAGCGCTTAACAAATGCCATCATTATTATTTATTACTAAGCACTGGGGGTAATACAAGATGGCCAGGTGGACACTTGTCTCAGGAATTACGGCATAAAGGTAGCCCCGGAGAGAGAGGGGGAGGAGGAAGAAGAGTATCGGTTATTCGGTAGTATTTATTGAGCACTTACTATGTGCAGAACACTGTCCTAAGAGCTTGGGAGAGGGCAATACAGCAGGGTTGGTAGACACATTCCCTAATCACAACAAACTTACAGTCTACAAATGTTCTAACTCTGTCATGTTGCCGATTTGTACTTCCCAAGCGCTTAGTCCAGTGCTCTGCACACAGTAAGCGCTCAATAAATACGATTTGTACTTCCCAAGCGCTTAGTCCAGTGCTCTGCACACAGTAAGTGCTCAATAAATACGATTGAATGAATGAATTCCCTTCTCACAGCGAACCTACAGTCTACATATGTTCTAACTCTGTCATGTTGCCCATTTGTACTTCCCAAGCACTTAGTCCAGTGCTCTGCACACAGTAAGCGCTCAATAAATACGATTGAATGAATGAATTCCCTAATCACAGCGAACCTACAGTCTACATATGTTCTAACTCTGTCATGTTGCCAATTTGTACTTCCCAAGCGCTTAGTCCAGTGCCCTGCACACAGTAAGCGCTCAATAAATACGATTGAATGAATGAATTCCCTAATCACAGTGAACCTACAGTCTACATATGTTCTGTCATGTTGCCAACTTCCCAAGCGCTTAGTCCAGTGCTCTGCACACAGTAAGCGCTCAATAAATACGACTGAATGAATGAGTTCCCTAATCACAGCGAGCCTACAGTCTACATATGTTCTAACTCTGTCATGTTGCCGATTTGTACTTCCCAAGTGCTTAGTACAGTGCTCTGCACACAGTAAGCGCTCAATAAATATGATTGAATGAATGAATAAATGACATTCATTCATATTAATGTCTGTCTCCCCCTCTAGCCTGTAAACTCGTGATGGGCAGGGGATTTGTCAGCTAATTGTGTTGTACTGGACTCTCCCAAGCGTTTAGTACAGTGCCCTCCACATAGTGAATGCTTAATCAATACGATTGATTGATAGAAAGGGGGGAGGAGGAGACCCAATACTGTGTTATATTGTACTCTCCTAAGCGCTTAATACAGTGCTCTGCGCCCAGTAAGCGCTGAGTAGCTATCACTAATAGATTATTTAGGGTCTACGGTACCTATTAGTATTATATTATTAGTAGTATTATATTATATTAGTATCATATAACTATTATACCATATCATATCATATCATATTATATCATATCATATTATATTATGTTATATTATATTATTATATTATGTTATGTTATGTTACGTTACGTTACATTATGTGATATGATATGATATGATATTATATCATGTTATGCGATATATTATTATATATTATATTATATTATATTATATTATATTATATTATATTATATTATTATATTATATTATATTATATTATTATATTATATTATATTATATTATTATATTTTATATTAGTATTATGGGCAGGGAATGCATCTGTTGATTGTTGTCTTGTCCTCTTCCAAGGGCTTAGTACAGTGCTCTGCACCTAATAAGTGCTCAATAAATACAATAGAATAAAATCCGCTCCAAGGGACGCCTCCCTCTCCCAGTTCCGTTAGAAAAATTGCATTGTGTCCCCATCTTTGACATTTCTAGAGCAGGGGGAATGTGAGTTTGGGGAGGGGAAACCTCCGCTTCTTCAACCCAATGAGGATTTAACACCTGCCTGTCTTCGCCGCACCCCCATTTTGGAGAAGAGCAGGAGGAAGCGGAGATAAGGCGGAAAAGAAAGGCATTTCTCCTCTATTTAAGCCGTGCTTTCCCGCAGCTGCTAAAAGCTAAAACAGAGGCATTTTGTGGATGTGATTTTCCACTGCATCTCCCAGAATCTTCCACCCTCATACGCTCCCACTTCCCTCTCTAATAACAACAGCAAAAAAACAATTATTTATTTGCATTTCTTTATTTTTTTAGTAAAGGATGCTTTCTAGATGCCGGTCAAAGGGTGACCCCTTAAGATCCCGAGCGATCGTCCTCGGGAAGGTTCTCTATTACCCGATTTAATTCCACAATAGCGAGATGTGGTAATGTAGGACCCCGCAAAAGTGATGGTAAAAAGCAAATCGTACCCGCAAGGAAGCGCAGAGCCATTCCCCCAACCCCAGTTAACCGCTTTTAGCAAATGATTCTGACTCACGTGTTTTGAAATGAAAATGGAAATGCTTCTGACTGGTTTTTCCCTTTCATAAGTTTGGATTCTGAGAGGGGAGGCGAGGGATACCCTCTAGGGTATCTGGGGGTTTGTCGGGGAGGGTCAGAGGATGGAAGCGAGGGGAGTAAATAATAATAATAATAATAATAATAATAATAATAATAGCATTTGTTAAGCGCTTACTATGTGCCAACAACTGTTCTAAGCGCAGGGGGGCTACAAAGTCATCAGATTGTCCCACATGGGGCTCACAGTCTTAATCCCCATTTTACGGATGAGGGAACCAAAGCACAGAGAAGTTAAGAGAAGCAGCGTGGCTCAGTGGAAAGAGCCCGGCCTTTAGAGTCAGAGGTCACGGGTTCAAATCCCGGCTCCGCCAGTTGTCAGCTGCGTGACTTTGGGCAAGTCGCTTCACTTCTCTGGGCTTCAGTTCCCTCATCTGGAAAATGGGGGTGAAGACCGTGAGTCTGCCCATGGGACAACCTGATCTCCTTGTATCCTCCCCAATCAATCAATCAATCAATCAATCAATCGTATTTATTGAGCGCTTACTGTGTGCAGAGCACTGTACTAAGCACTTGGGAAGTACAAGTTGGCAACATATAGAGACAGTCCCTACCCAACAGTGGGCTCACAGTCTAAAAAAACAGTGTTTTGCACATAGTAAGCGCTTAATAAATGCCATCATTATTATTAATTCATTCAATCGTATTTACTGAGCACTTACTGTACTGTACTAAGAGCTTAAAATGGGGATTGAGTCCCGGTCCTGTTCCTTTGTGAGCACGAATCTGGAAATGAGGATTTTGGAGGGGGAGAGGGGACCGGGCCCCGTGACCAGCTGACCACACTCTCACAATTCCAAGCTGCCGGGGGTGGGGGGGATCCGCTTCAGGTCCTGGGTTCAAAACATGCTCAAGGATAATCCTTCCCCAGGGGCCGTGTCCGCACACGGACCTCACCTCACTGGACTTCTAGACTTCTAGACTGTGAGCCCACTGTTGGGTAGGGACAGTCTTTATATGTTGCCAACTTGTACTTCCCAAGCGCTTAGTACAGTGCTCTGCACACAGTAAACGCTCAATAAATACGATTGATTGATTGATTGATTGGACGCTCCTCCAGGGCCGGGAATGCCGCTCTGGTTGGACTCTCCCCGGTGCTCAATGCAGCGTTGGGCGCTCAGCACGTGCTCAGAAAACCACCCACTAGCAGCTCAGCTCATGCGCTCAAAATATACCATTAATCGATTATTCATTCATTCATTCATTCATTCAATCATATTTATTGAGTGCTTACTGCGTGCACAGTACTGTACTAAGCGCTTGGGAAGTCCAAGTTGGCAACATCTAGAGACGGTCCCTACCCAACAGCGGGCTCACATTCTAGGAGAGGGAGACGGACAACAAAACAAAACATGTGGACGGGTGTCCAGTCGTCAGAACAAATCGAATTAAAGCTAGATTCGTTCATTCAATCGTATTTATTGAGCGCTTACTGTGTGCAGAGCACTGGACTAAGCGCTCGGGAAGTCCAAGTTGGCAACATCTAGAGATGGTCCCTACCCAACAGCGGGCTCACAGTCTAGAAGGGGGAGACAGACAACAAAACAAAACATATTAACAAAATAAAAGAAATAGAATAAATATGTACAAATAAAATAGAGTAATAAATACATACAAACACAGGTGATGTGGGGAGGGGAAGGAGGTAAGGCGGAGGGGGGGTGCTAGATGCACATCATTAACAAAATAAATAGTAAATATGTACAAGTCAAATAAATAGAGTAATAAATCTGTACAGACATATATACAGGTGCTGTGGGGAGGGGAAAGAGGTAGGGCGCAGGGGGGTGGGGAGGAGGAGAGGAAAAAGGGGATCAGTTTGGGAAGGCCTCCTGGAGGAGGTGAGCTCTCAGTAGGGCTTTGAAGGGAGGAAGAGGGCTAGCTTGGAGGATGTGAGGATGGAGGGCATTCCGGGCCAGGGGGAGGACACATGGCTCAGTGGAAAGAGCCCGGGCTTTGGAGTCAGAGGTCAGGGGTTCGAATCCCACTCCGCCACATGTCTGCTGTGTGACCTTGGGCCAGTCACTTCACTTCTCTGAGCCTCAGTTACTTCATCTGTAAAATGGGGATTGACTGTGAGCCCCCCATGGGACAACCTGATCACCTTGTATCCCCCCCAGTGCTTAGAACAGTGCTTTGCACACAGTAAGCGCTTAACAAATGCCATCATTATCTTTTAGACTGTGAGCCCACTGTTGGGTAGGGGCTGTCTCCAGATGTTGCCAACTTGTACTTCCCAAGCGCTTAGTACAGTGCTCTGCACACGGTAAGCGCTCAATAAATACGATTGATTGATTGATTGATTGATTGATTGATTGACGTGGGCCGGGGGTCGACGGTGGGACGGGCGACAACGAGGCCCAGGGAGGAGGTGAACGGCGGCAGAGGAGTGGAGGGTGCGGGTTGGGCTAATTAGTCGATTGCCCGGCGCGGTCAGAAGATGCCGTCGATCGAATAATTAATCGGTTGGCGCAGTTGGAAAAATGCCATTTATCGACGGATTGTGTGATTGACGGGTGCCGTCGGAAAATCGCGCGGATCGATTGATTGGGTGATTGACGGGTTCGGTCGGAAAGTACCTAGAGTCGATGGATTACGTGATTGGTGCGGTTGGAAAAAAGTGTTGATGGATTGATCGAGTGATGGTGCGGTTAGAAAATACCACCGATCGATGAAATGGGGGAGCAGTGTGGCCTAGTGGAAAGAGCCCTGGCTTGGGAGTCCGAGGACTTGGGTTCTAATCCTGCCTGCTGGGTGACCCTGGGCAAGTCACCTTACAGCTCTGGGCCTCAGTTTCCTCATCTGTTCTCCCTCCCCCATAGACTGTGAACCCCTTGTGGGACAGAGATTGGGTCTGCTCTGATTGCATCTACTGCAGCGCTTAGTAAAATACTTGGCACATAGTAAGTGCTTAACAAATACCACAATTTTATCGTTATTATATATTTTTTTAAGTGCTTACTATAAGCCAGGCTCGTACTAAGTACCGGGGTAGGTACAGGCTAAACAATTTGGACACAGTCCCTGTCCCACTCAGGGCTCGCAGTCTTCATTCCCATTTTCCCATTAGAGAAGCAGCGTGGCTCAATGGAAAGAGCCCGGGCTTTGGAGTCAAAGGTCATGGGTTCGAATCCCGGCTCCACTACGTCAGCTGTGTGACCTTCGGCAAGTCACTTGACTTCTCTGAGCCCCCAGTTCCCTCATCTGTCAAATGGGGATGAAGAATGTGAGCCCCACATGGGACAACCTGATCACCTTGTATCCCCCCAGCGCTTAGAACAGTGCTTTGCACATAGTAAGCGCTTAACAAATGCCATCATTATTATTATTATTATTTTCCAGATGAGGGAACTGAGGTCCGTAGAAGTGAAGTGACTTGCCCAAGGTCACACAACAGACAAGTGACAGAGCCGGGTTGAGAACCCAGCTCCTTCTGTCTCTCAGGCCCGGACTGTAGCCATCAGGCCATGCTCCTTTCACTATTATTATTATTACTATTAATTTTAATGAAATAATTGCGAAGAGATATTATCATTACTATTAATATTAATGAAATAACTGCAAAGAGATGGTAGCACCTTATCCCTATTCTCCCAGGAAGGGAGAGAAATAATAATTCTGATAATGATAATAATAATGACAATAGTAATAATAATGGTATTTGCTGAGCACTTACTATGTGCAAAGCACTGTTCTAAGCGCTGGGGAGATACAAGGTGGTCAGGTTGTCCCACGGGGGGCTCACACTCCCATTTTACAGATGAGGTAACTGAGGCTCAGAGAAGTTAAGTGGCTTGCCCAAAGTCACACAGCTGACAAGCGGCAGAGTGGGGATTTGAACCCATGACCTCTGACTCCAAAGCCCGGGCTCTTTCCCCTGAGCCACGCTGCTTCTAATAATGATAATAATAATAATAATAATAATAATAATAATAATGATGGTACTTGTTAAGGGCTTACTATGTTCCAAGCACTCTTCCCAGCGCTGAGGTAGATATTCATTCATTCAATCATATTTATTCAATTCAATTCAATTCAATCGTATTTATTGAGTGCTTACTGTGTGCAGAGCACTGTACTAAGCGCTTGGGAAGTACAAGTTGGCAACGTATAGAGATGGTCCCTACCCAACAATGGGCTCAGAGCGCTTACTGTGTGCAGAGCACTGTACTAAGCGCTTGGGAAGTACAAGTTGGCAACAGATAGAGACAGTCCCTACCCAACAGTGGGCTCAGAGCACTTACTGTGTGCAGAGCACTGTACTAAGCGCTTGGGAAGTACAAGTTGGCAACATATAGAGATGGTCCCTACCCAACAGTGGGCTCACAGTCTATAAGATAATTTAATCACGATGGATGCAGTCCCTGTCCCACATGGGGCTCACACTTTCAATCCCTATTTGACAGATAAGATAACTGAGGCCCAGAGAATAATAATAATAATAATAATAATAATGGCATTTGTTAAGTGCTTACTATGCGCAAAACACTGTTCCAAGCACTGGGGGGGATACAAGGTGATCAGGTTGTCCCACGTGGGGCTCACAGTCTTAATCCCCATTTTACTGATAAGGTAACTGAGGCTCAGAGAATCAATCAATCAATCAATCAATCGTATTTATTGAGCGCTTACTATGTGCCGAGCACTGTACTAAGCGCTTGGGAAGTCCAAGTTGGCAACATATATAGAGAAGTTAAATGACTTGCCCAAGGTCACACAGCAGACATGTGGCGGAGCCGGGATTCGAACCTCTGACTCCAAAGCCCGGGCTCTTTCCACTGAGCCACACTGCTTCTCAGGGCAGAGAAGACAAGTGACTTGTCCAAGGTCCCCCAGCAGACAAGCGGCAGAGGCCGGATTCGAACCCAGGTCCTTGTGGCTCCCGGGCCGCGTTGCTTCTATCCTGAAATCTTCTCTGGACTTGGCCTCTTCCGGGGGACAGGGGTGGGGGGCTGCAGAAACCAGGGGTCAAGGGAGGACCGAGGGAGGGGGCGGGGGGTGGATTGGGGGGACGTCCAGCGGGGGTGGTGGAAGGGCTGGGGAAATTAAAACCGCAATAAGGCACCGGCGGGGTGTGAGGGTCTGTCCCTCTGCAATAACAGAAAGTGCCCCTCTGGGTCACAGGTCAGAGGTCAGGGTTCAGCCCGGGGAAATGAGGGTTGTCAGGGGGCCGAGGGCCGTGAGGGGCTGGCAGGCCACAGGGCAGGCCGACAGATCAATCAATCAATCAATCAATCGTACTTATTGAGTGCTTACTGTGTGCTGAGCACCGGACTAAGCGCTTGGGAAGTCCAAGTTGGCAACATCTAGAGAAGGTCCCTACCCAACAGTGGGCTCACAGTCTAGAAGGGGGAGACAGAGAACAAAACCAAAAATATTAACAGAATAAAATAGAATAGAATAGATATGTACAAGTAAAACAAATAAATAAATAGAGTAATAAATATGTACAATTGTATATACATATATACAGGTATATATATATGTAGGTATATATATATACGTGTGTATATATATATATATATACGTGTGTGTGTGTATATATATATAAATATATAAATATGTACATATTTATTACTCTATTTATTTATTTATTTTACTGGTACATATCTATCCTATTTATTTTATTTTGTTAGTATGTTTGGTTTTGTTCTCTGTCTCCCCCTTTTAGACTGTGAGCCCACTGTTGGGTAGGGACTGTTTCTATGTGTTGCCAATTTGTACTTCCCAAGCGCTTAGTACAGTGCTCTGCACATAGTAAGCGCTCAATAAATACGATTGATGATGATATACAGGCCGACTACAGGGGCGGGAGTCGGTGTGCGAAGTCAGGGCTCTGGGATTGGGGAGGCCGGGAAAGGGAAGACATCTTTTCCCGGGAAGTTTTGGGCCGGGCACACTGCCGTTGGGAATGGAGGGAGAGAGTTGAGGGGGCGGGAGTCTGGGGAAGGGGAGGAGAAGAGGCCGAATAATAATCATAATTGTGGTATTTGTTAAGCACTTACTATGTACCAGGCACTGTTCTAAGCCCCAAAGCCGGTAGAGGTGGGAGAGAAGGAGAGGGGGAGAGAGACAGATGGGAGAAAAGGAGGGGGGAGAGAGAGAGACTGAGGCAGGAGAGGAGAGAGAGAGATTGAGAAGCAGCATGGCTCAGTGGAAAGAGCCCGGGCTTTGGAGTCAGAGGTCATGGGTTCAAATCCCGGCTCCGCCATTTGTCAGCTGTGTGGCTTTGGGAAAGTCACTTAACTTGCCTCAGTTACCTCATCTGCACTTAGAACAGTGCTCTGCACATAGTAAGCGCTTAACAAATGCCATTATTATTTATTAACTGTAAAATGGGGATGAAGACTGTGAGCCCCCCGTGGGACAACCTGATCACCTTGTAACCTCCCCAGCGCTTAGAACAGTGCTTTGCACATAGTAAGTGCTTAATAAATGCCATTATTATTATTATTATTATTATTGAGGCAGGGGAGAAGGAGGTATGAGAGAGGCTGAGATTGGAGAAGAGAGATGGGGAAAGAGAGACAGAGACAGGAGAGGGGAGAGAGAGCAAGATAGGAGAGAAGGAGAGATGGAGACAGGAGAGAAAGAGAGAGAGACAGGAGAGGAGAAAGGAGAGAATGAGACAGGAGACAAGGAGAATTGAGAGGGGCTATGAGAGGAGAGGGAGAGGAGAGAGACTGAGCCAAGAAGGGAAGTGAAAGGAGAAAGATACTGAGAGGAAGGAGAGAGAGGTAAGGATACAGTTAAAGGCAGAACAAAAGGGAGGAAGAGAAAGAGGAGAGAAGGAGAGAGTCTAGGAAGAAGGGGAGAGAAGGAGAGAAGAAGGCTCAGAAGAGAAGGAGAGAGGGAGATTGAGAAGCGGAGGAGAGGAGAGAGGGGGAAGGGACTGGGAAGAGAGGAGAGAGAGAAAGAGACTGGGAAGAGGAGGAGAGAAGGGGAAAGGGAGAGAAACTGGGAGGAGGAGAGAAGGACAGAGGAAGAGAGAGAAGAGGAGAGGAGAGAGAGACTGGAGAGAGGAGGAGAGAGTGAGAAAGGGAGAGAGTCTGGGAAGAAGGGGAGAGAAGGAGAGAGGAAAGCTCAGAAGAGAAAGAGAGAGACTGAGAAGAGGAGGAGAGGACAGAGAGGGGAAGGGACTGGGAAGAGAAGAGGAGAGAGGGAGGAAGGGAGAGAGACTGGAGAGAAGGAGAGAGAGGGAAGAAGAGGAGAGACCGAGAAAGGGAGAGAGACTGGAGAGAGGAGGAGAGAGACACTGGGAAGAGGAGGGAAGAGAGTGGGAATGAGACTGGGAAGAGGAGGAGAGACAGAGAAAGGGAGAGAGTCTGGGAAGAAGGGGAGAGAAGGAGAGAGGAAGGCTCAGAAGAGAAGGAGAGAGGGAGATAGGGGAGGGGACTGGGAAGAGAAGACTAGAAGGGGAGAGAGAGAAGGTGAGATGACAGGACAAAAGGGAGGAAGAGAAAGAGGAGGGAGGGAGAGAGTCTGTGAAGAAGGGGAGAGAAGGCGAGAGAGGGAATGAGCCTGGGAAGGGGAGGATAGAGGGAGAAAGGGCTGGAGACTGGGAAGAGGAGAGATTCCCAGTAGTCCGGAAAGGTGGGTTTCTGAGAACCCCCTCCCACGGGCTCGTCCCCAAAGCAATCAAGGGAAGAGGCAGAGGGGAGGATGGAGGTGAGGCCGGCCACCGTGACCCCCTGCCGCTTTGGCTAATAACTCCAGAGAACTGCCAGCCCCTTCCCCTCAGAGCCCCCCGGCTGGCTGCGGCCTGGCCTGTCAGGCCTCGCTATTTATGGCGACTTCCTTTCTGCTCCCCGAAGACGTGACCGGGCTCCCCCCGGCCCCCGCCGACTGACCCCGCTCCTAACTTCCCCCCACCGGCCCCCCGCTCCGGCGCTCCGGATTTTAATAACGGGGCCACAAAGGCTTATTTTAAGGAAGAGGGAGAGAACAGATTTCCCCAGAGGGAAGATTTAAGTAATACCCACCATTTCGGACCATATGGTGAATTCCATCGAAAATAAATTGCCTTTCATAAGCATTTCAGTACGTTGACAAGGTGCTAATTTCTCTGGACACAATTCCTCGCGGAGACTCCGGCAGACAAATAATTTAAGGGAGGTGGGCTTCTGTCCTCTCTCTCTCTCTCCTTGAGGTTCTGACAAGTCCCTTTTTTCTTTCGACACAGGATCAGCCCGTTGTGGACCGGGAATGTGTCCGCTTAGTGGTCCGTCGGGCTCTCCCAAGCGCTCAGTACAGTGCTCTGCACATGGAAAGCGCTCAATAAGTACGACTGAACGAATGAATGAACTAGAGAGGGGGCTTCATGGTTTGTGTTCTTCTAGACCATGAGCCCGTTGTTGGGCTCTATATGTTGCCAACTTGTACTTCCCGAGCGCTTAGTCCAGTGCTCTGCACACCGTAAGCGCTCAATAAATACGATTGAATGAATGAATTTCAGCTGCTTCCCGTTGTGGCCTTATTCATTCATTCAAACGAATTTATTGAGCGCTTCCCGCGTGCAGAGCACTGGACTAAGCGCTCGGAAAGTACAATTCTGCCACAGAACGGGCTCACGGTCTAGAAGGGGAGGGGAGACCATCTATATGTTGGGTAGGGACCATCTCTATATGTTGCCAACTTGTACTTCCCGAGCGCTTAGTACAGTGCTCTGCACACAGTAAGCGCTCAATAAATACGATTGAATGAACGAATGAGACCGGAGGCAGCGGGCTCTGAATGGCGGGAGGGTGGGAGATAATAATAATCATCAGCATAATAATACTATGGGTGGGAGATGATAATAATAATGATGGTATTTGTTAAGCGCTTACTGTGTGCCTAGCACTCATCTAAGCACTGGGGTAGATACCAGGTAATCAGGTTGTCCCACGTGGGGCTCACAGTCTTCATCCCCATTTTCCAGATGAGGTAACTGAGGCCCAGAGAAGTCAAGTGACTTGCCCAGGGTCACACAGCAAACGAGTGTACTTCCCAAGCGCTTAGTACAGTGCTCTGCACACAGTAAGCGCTCAATAAATATGATTGATGATGATGATGAGTGGCGGAGCGGGGATTAGAACCCACGGCCTCTAACTCCCAAGCCCGGGCTCTTGCCACTAAACCACGCATGGGTGGGAGAGGATGATGATAATAATAGTAATAAATGATTCCTATTACTATAATAAATAAATGATTATGGTATTTGTTAAGTGCTTACTGTGTGCCAGGCGCTGTGCTAAGCGCTGGGGTGGATCAAGCAAATGGGATTGGACGCGGTCCCTGTCCCATGTGCGGCTCACGGTCTCCATCTCCATTTTACAGATGAGGGAACTGAGGCCCAGAGAGACAAAGTGACTCACCCAACCCAGCGCTTAGAACAGTGCTTGGCACATAGTAAGCACTTAACAAATGCCATTATTATTATTATAATAGACAAGTGGCGGGGTCAGGATTAGAACCCATGACCTTCTGACTCCCAAGCCTGGGCTCTAATCGCTACGCAGTAGTTGTAATCAGATGGAGAGAACCGGAGCAAGCCACTTTACTTCTCCGTGACTCAGTTGCCTCATCTGTAAAAATGGGGATTGAGACTGTGAGCCCCACGAGGGACAACCTGATTACCTCGTTTTTACCCCGGTGCTTAGAACAGTGCTCGGCACATTGTAAGCGCTCCGTGGAAAGAGCCTGGGCTTTAGAGTCAGAGGTCATGGGTTCAAATCCCAGCTCCACCAACTGTCAGCTGTAGGACTTCGGGCAAGTCACTTCACTTCTCTGGGCCTCAGTTCCCTCATCTGGAAAATGGGGATGAAGACTGTGAGCCCCCCGTGGGACAACCTGATCACCTTGTAACTTCCCCAGCACTTAGAACAGGGCTTTGCACGTAGTAAGTGCTTAATAAATGCCGTTATTATTAACAAATGCCATCATTGTTATTATTATTATTATTACTTCAGTTCACCGGGCCTCGCTTATCTCATCTGTCAAATGGGGCTGAAGAGTGTGAGCCCCATGTGGGACAGGGACTGTAACCAACCTGATTATCTTGTATCTACGCCGGCGCTTAGTACAGTGCCTGGCACATAGGAAGCGCTCAACAAATACCATTTTAAAAAAATAGAACAGACGTAGTCCCTGTCCCACGTCCTATTTATTGAGCACTTACAGTGTGCAGAGCACTGTACTAAGCACTTGGGAGAAGACAGTATAGGTTTCCTACCTACAACAAGCTTCCAGTCTAGAAGACTGTGGAGAAATAGCGTGGCTCAGTGGAAAGAGGCCGGGTTTGGGAGTCGGAGGACATGGGTTCTAATCCCGGCTCCGCCACTTGTCTGCTGTGTGACCTTGGGTAAGTCACTTCACTTCTCAGTGCTTCGGTTATCTCACCCGTAACATGGGAATGAAGACTGTGAGCCCCACGTGGGACGACCTGATCACCTCGTACCTACCTGTATCCCCCCCAGCGCTTAGAACAGTGCTTTGCACATAGTAAGCGCTTAACAAATGCCATCATTTTTGTTATTATTATTACCCCAGCCGTTCAAAGAGCGCAAGGCAGTTCCCTTCTCTGTGCTTTGGGACTCGTCTGCAAAATAATAATAATAATAATGGCATTTATTAAGCACTAACTATGTGCAAAGCACTGTTCTAAGCGCTGGGGAGGTTACAAGGTGATCAGGTTGTCCCACGGGGGGCTCACAGTCTTAATCCCCATTTTACAGATGAGGGAACGGAGGCCCAGAGAAGTGAAGCGACTTGCCCAAAGTCACACAGCCGACAATGGGCGGAGCAAGGAGTTGAACCCACGACCTCTGACTCCAAAGCCGGGGCTCTTTCCACTGAGCCACGCTGCTTCAATCTCCGCCCTTAATAATAATAATGGCATCTGTGTTCGGGCCTCGTCTGTAAAATGGCACGTGGTAAGCGGCGTCTGCGAAGCGCTTACTACGTGCCATCCTACAGACGATTCCCAAAGCACAGAGAATCAATCAATCGTATTTATTGAGCGCTTACTGTGTGCAGAGCACTGGACTAAGTGCTTGGGAAGTCCAAGTTGGCAACATCTAGAGACGGTCCCTACCCAACAGTGGGCTCACAGTCTAAAAGAGAAGGGAAGTGCCTTGCCTAAAGTTGCCCAGGAAGCGCGTGGCGGAGCCGGGACTTGAACCCAAGTCCACCTGATTTCCAGGCCCACGGCCTTTCCGTCCATCTCCGCCCGCCACCCCGTCACCGTCTCCGTTCCTGATCGTCTCTCTCCGGGCCTCCACTCCCGTCATTCCAGATATCTGCCACCGTCACCCTGCCTTTCCGACTACCCCCGTTCTCTGACATTATCTGCCTTTCTGCCCTCCCTCTGCCCCTCCGCCAAGCTAGCTCTCTTCCTCCCTTCAAGGCCCTGCTGAGAGCTCACCTCCTCCAGGAGGCCTTCCCAGACTGAGCCCCTTCCTTCCTCTCCCCCTCATCCCCCTCTCCATCCCCCCATCTTACCTCCTTCCCTTCCCCACAGCACCTGTATATATGGATATATGGTTGTACATATTTATTACTCTATTTATTTATTTATTTATTTATCTTACTTGTACATTTCTATCCTATTTATTTTATTTTGTTGGTATGTTTGGTTCTGTTCTCTGTCTCCCCCTTTTAGACTGTGAGCCCACTGTTGGGTAGGGACTGTCTCTATGTGTTGCCAATTTGTACTTCCCAAGTGCTTAGTACAGTGCTCTGCACATAGTAAGCGCTCAATAAATACGATTGATTGATTGATTGATTGATTATCTCTGTCCTCCCTGACACGTTTCTCCGTCCCCGACCCGTTCCCCCCGCCAAACCCACCCTCACCCGATAGCATCCCCTCGCGCCGTGGGACTAGAACCCAAGTCCTCCTGATTTCCAGGCACGCGGCCCTTCCGTCCATCTCCGCCCGCCATCCCGTCACCGTCTCCGTTCCCGACCGTCTCTCTCCGGGCCTCCGCTCCCGTCATTCCAGATATCTGCCACCGTCACCCTGCCTTTCCGACTACCCCCGTCCTCTGACATTATCTGCCTCTCTGACACTATCTCTGTCCTCCCTGACACGTTTCTCCATCCCCGACCCATTCCCCCCGCCAAACCCACCCTCACCGGATAGCATCCCCTCGCGCCGTCTCCCCCGGGAAGGCCCCAAATCCCGCCCGGATCCCCAGCCGGGACCCAAATCCGGTCCCCCTCCGGGTCAGTCGGCCTCCGAGGGCGGGAGGGGGAAAAAAATCCAGAAAACCGGGGCACCAGAGATAAAAGGATATAATGAAAATGTAAACGAAAAACTTTATACCAGCCCTCGCCTGACAGAGGGAAGATTGATATCCCATGATGCTTTGTCTTGATGAGACAATGAAAAATAACCACCACAGCAGCTGTGTCAATATCAGACTTGGTAATGCACCACTAGCTGTGAGTTTTATTTAATCCCCTTTGCTTTAAGATGATAGTGGTTGTTACTTTTCTGAGCCTGTCTGTCAGCGCCCGGTGCGGCAATATCCCTCCGTAGCTTCGCGACCGGGTTTCATTTATTTTAAAATACCATTTCACACACTGCTGACTTTTAACAGTGTTTTGTGTGAGTTTGTGAGATTGAAGAGTGACAGAAACAACACTTTTTATGAGAATACAGAATATTAAAAACAGGCCCAATATATACAGATGGCAGTTTTCACTACAGCTTGTTTCTTTCTTCCCCCTCGGTTCTGTTTCGGGTCCTTCCCGCTGAATGCATTTGTACTGACACCATAAATGTCACTTTCGCTGACTGCCTCTTGGCATTTTATTTAAATGGAATCCGGCTCCTACAGGCCGCCTCGGAATTTCCCAGGCTCCCTTGCGGAAGTCGCATCCTCCTCTTCCCCGGAACGGAGCGCGTGGGGTCCGGAGGAGGGGGTCCGCAGGGGGGTAGGGTGGGATTGCGGGTGGGCCCTCATTGGATTTCCGGCCCCCTCTAGGAAAGAGGAGCTTAGTACAGTGCCCGGCACGTAGTAAGCGCTTAACGAATACCATAATTGCTAGTATTAGCGTGAGTGCGCTGGGGAACCGGAAGGCCGGAAGCTAGAGAAGCAGCGTGGCTCGGTGGAAAAAGCCCGGGCTTTGGAGTCAGAGGTCACGGGTTCAAATCTCGACTCCGCCAATTGTCAGCTGTGGGACTTTGGGCAAGTCACTTCTCTGGGCCTCAGTTACCTCATCTGGAAAATGTGAGCCCCCCGTGGGACAACCTCATCACCTTGTAACCTCCCCAGCGCTTAGAACAGTGCTTTGCACATAGTAAGTGCTTAACAAATACCGTTATTATTATTATTATTAAGCTCTTGAGGGGCAGGACTCACAGAAGAGCAGCGTGGCTTAGTGGCTAGAGCCCGGGCCTGCTCATCAGAAGGACCTGGGTTCTAGTTCCAGCTCTGCCTCTTGTCTGGGCAACTCACTTCACTTCTCTGGGCCTCAGTTCCTTCCTTCATTCATTCAATCGTATTTATTGAGCGCTTACTGTGTGCGGAGCACTGGACTAAGCGCTTGAATCTGTACAATGTAATGAAATTGGCAGAAATGATCCCTGCCCACAAAGGACGTAAGCTCGTTGTGGTCAGGGGATGTCTCTGCTTATTGTTGCATCGTGCTCTCCCAAGTGCTTAATACAGTGCTCTGCACTCAGTAAGTGTTCAATCAATCAATCAATCAATCAATCAATCGTATTTATTGAGCGCTTACTATGTGCAGAGCACTGTACTAAGCGCTTGGGAAGTACAAATTGGCATCACATAGAGACAGTCCCTACCCAACAGTGGGCTCACAGTCTAAAAGGGGGAGACAGAGAACAGAACCAAACATACCAACAAAATAAAATAAGTAGGATAGAAATGTACAAGTAAAATAAATAAATAAATAAATAGAGTAATAAATATGTACAACCATATATACATATATACAGGTGCTGTGGGGAAGGGAAGGAGGTAAGGCGGGGGGATGGAGAGGGGGACGAGGGGGAGAGGAAAGAAGGGGCTCAGTCTGGGAAGGCCTCCTGGAGGAGGTGAGCTCTCAGCAGGGCCTTGAAGGGAGGAAGAGAGCTAGCTTGGCGGATGGGCAGAGGGAGGGCATTCCATTCATATAATCATATAAATATGATTGAATGAATGAATCATACAGGCTACTGTGTGCAGAGCTCTGTACTAAGCGCGCTGTCGACTCATTTCGGGCAGGGAATGTGTCTGCTCATTCTGTTGTATCATCCTCTCTTAAGCACTCAGTACAGTGCATATAGCAAGCACTCAGTAAATACCACCGATTGATTGATTGGGAGAGGACAACGGAGCTGGTAGATAATGATGAGGATATTTTGTGGTCTTTGATAGGTGCTTACCTATCAAATAAATATGATTGATTGTTTGATTGATTGATTGCTTACTAGGTGCCAGGCACTGTACTAAGCACTGGGCTAGATACCAGCTAATCGGGTTGGACCCAGTTCCTGCCCCACCTGGGGTTCACAGTCTCAACCCCTATTTTACAACTGAGGTAACTGAGGCCCAGAGAAGTCAAGCGACTTGCCCAAGATCGCACCGCAGGCAAGTGGTGGAATCGGAATTAGAAGTCACTTCACTTCTCTGTGCCTCAGTTACCTCATCTGTAAAATGGGGATGAAGACTGTGAGCCCCCCGTGGGACAACCTGATCACCTTGTAACCTCCCCAGCGCTTAGAACAGTGCTTTGCACGTAGTAAGTGCTTAATAAATGCCATTATTATTATTATTATTACTAAGCCCTGGGGTAGATACCAGCTAATTGGGTTGGACCCAGTCCCTGCCCCACATGGGGCTCACAGTCTCAATCCCCATTTTACAACTGAGGTAACCGAGGCCCAGAGAAGTCAAGCAACTTGCCCAAGGTCACACCCCAGGCAAGTGGCGGAATCGGAATTAGAAGTCACTTAATTTCTCTGTGCCTCAGTTACCTCATCTGTAAAATGGGGATTAAGACTGTGAGCCCCCTGTGGGACAACCTGATCACCTTGTAACCTCCCCAGCACTTAGAACAGTGCTTGGCACATAGTAAGTGCTTAATAAATGCCATTGTTATTATTATTATTATTATTATTATTATTATTATTATTGTTATTACTAAGCCCTAGGGTGGATACCAGCTAATTGGGTTGGACCCAATCCCTGCCCCACCTGGGGCTCACAGTCTCAATCCCCATTTTACAACTGAGGTAACCGAGGCCCAGAGAAGTCAAGCGACTTGCCCAAGGTCACACCGCAGGCAAGTGGCGGAATCGGAATTAGAAGTCACTTCACTTCTCTGGGCCTCAGTTACCTCATCTGTAAAATGGGGCTGAAGACTGTAAGCCCCCGGTGGGACAACCTGATCTCCTTGGAACCTCCCTAGCTCTTAGAACAGTGCTTGGCACATAGTAAGCGCTTAATAAATGCCATTATTATTATTATTATCATTTCCAACTCCCAAGCCCGGGGCTCTGGCCATTACGTCTTATCGTTCGTGTCTACTAACTCGGTCGTGCTCTCCGAAACGCTCAGTCCAGCGCTCTGCACACAGTAGACTCCTTGAGGGGCGGGGTCCTGCCTACCCAATCTAACGTGCTCTCCCAAATGCTCAGGACAGTGCCCGGTTTAGAAAAAGTGCTCTTGTCCTAATCCCGCCCCGGTGATTCTTGAGGGCGGCAGAAAACCGGACATTTATTTATCCTGTAGCCCTCACCTGGCTTCAAGGGCATCGTTATACACAGAACTCAAGGCGCAATTTGGATTTTAACATCAAACTCCCTGAATTATTTCTCAGCCACCTGCCCCCGGGGAGCAAGGAGAGACTATATTTCATCCTGCTCTCCTAGCGGAAAGCCGACAGAAGATCCAGAACAAGTCATAATGACGGTGCTTACTCGGTGTCAAGCGCTGATCGAAGCGTTGGGGTAACTACCAGTTAGTCGGATTGCCCACGGTCCCTGCCCAACGTGGGGCTCCCAGTCTCAATCCCCATTTTCCAGAGGAGGCGACTGAGGCCCAGGGAAGTGGAAATGACTTGCCCAAGGTCACCCAGCAGGAAGGCGGAGGAGCCGGGATTAGAACCCAGGTCCTTCTGGCTCCCGGGCCCGGGCTCTACCCATTAGGCTACAGTCCTTCTCCTCCCTCCCCCCAGCCCATTCCCCCATTCCCCATTCCCATATTCGGACATATTCGCCCTCTGACTAATACTGGCTGTGGGAAACAACTTTGAAGGAAAATTCGAAAGGAAAAACTACATTCCCCCCATCTTTCCTCCAGGAATTTCCTGAAGAAGTTCTTCCAGAGAAACGGCATGGCCCAGTGGCGAGAGCCCGGGCCCAGGAGTCGGAAGGACCCGGGTTCTAATCCTGCCTTTGCCACTTGTCTGCTGTGCAACCTTGGGTAAGTTACTTCACTTCTCTGGGCCTCAGTTCCCTCATCTGTCAAATGGGGATTAAGACTGGGAGCCCCATGTGGGACAGGGATTGTGTCCAACCTAATTTGCTTGTATTACTCCAGCATCTAGTACAGTGCCTTGCCCATAGTAAGCGCTTAACAGATACCATATTGATAATAACTATTATTATCAATAAATACGATTAATGAAGGAAGGAAGGAATGAATACTAAGGGCCTGGGGTCAATGTGGGATCATCAGATTCATTCATTCATTCATTCATTCATTCAATCGTATTTATTGAGCGCTTACTGTGTGCAGAGCACTGTACTAAGCGCTCGGGAAGTACAAGTCGGCAACATATACAGATAGTCCCTACCCAACAACGGGCTCACAGTAAGAGAAGCAGGGTGGCTCAGTGGAAAGAGCCCGGGCTTTAGAGTCAGAGATCATGGGTTCAAATCCCGGCTCCGCCACTTGTCAGCTGGGTGACTTTGGGCAAGTCACACTTAACTTCTATGGGCCTCAGTTCCCTCATCTGCAAAATGGGGGTGAAGACTGTGAGCCCCCCTTGGGACAACCTCATCACCTTGTAACCTCCCCAGCGCTTAGAACAGTGCTTTGCACAAAGTAAGCGCTTAATAAAAGCTATCATTAGTATTATTAGTATTAGAAGGGGGAGACAGACAACAAAATGAAACATGTGACAACAAAACAAAATCAGATGAGACCCCACAGCCCTAGGTTGGGGGGCAGAAGGGAGAGCAGAGACCCGATCCCCTTTTTACGGAGGAAGACCACGAGGCCCAGAGAGGTGCGGTGACTTACCCAAGGTCACTCAGCAGCGGGACCAGAACCCAGGTCACCTGATTCCCACACTCTTCTCCTGCTATCTCAGAAGACGCAGGGCCCGGAGTGAAGGGATGGGACTCCCCCTTCCTGGACCAGGGAAGGGGGCAGCGGGCTACGTAAGCTGTCGGGAGAAGGCAAAAATCCCCCCTGCATCAGTGTCTCCTCCTTCCCTTCCCTCTCTCCCCTCGCTGACATATCAGTGATGTTTATTAAGAGATGACAAGTCTATCAGGGTTCATAAGCGGCCTTTCACAAGGAGATCTTTCCTTACGACAGAGAACATCATCAATCTTGTCCCCGCTCTGCTCTTCTGAGCAGCTGAGAGTGAACACAGCTCCTTTCCCCTTCCCCCCATCCCTTCCCTTTCCTCCTTGCAGACACATCCCCCTCGCCCCCCGCCGCCATCCCCACCCCCAATCCCCCCTCCAGGGCAGGCGTAGAGCGCTGCAGGAGGCGGCTGAAGATGAGATGCATTTCCATAAAGGGCTTCTGGTAGACAGAATGAACTGAAGACATGGAAAATCTCTCTCTCTCCCACTCCTCTCTTTCTCTCTTTCCTCGAAGACATGGAAAAATCTGTCTCCCTTCCTCTCTCCCTCTTCCTCTCTTCCTCCCTCTCACCCTCCTCCTTATCCCCACTCTCTCCCTCTTCCTCTCTTTTTCTCCCTCTCTCTCCATCTCTCCCTCACCCTCTCCCTCCTCTCTTTTCCTCCCTCTTTCTCCCTCCTCTCTCCTTCCTCTCTCCCCTTTCCTTTTTCTCCTTTCCTCTCTCTTTATTCTCCATCTTTCTTTCTCTCTTCCTATCTCCCCTCTCTCCCTCTTCCTCTCTTTCTCTCCCTCCCTCTCTCTCCATCTCTCCCTCACCCTCTCTCTTTCTCTTTCCCTCTTTCCTTTTCCCTCCTCTATCCTACTTTCTCTCTCTCCCCCTTCCTTTTTTCTCCTTTCCTCTCTCCTTTTCCCCATCTTTCTCTTCCTATTTATCCCCACTCTCTCCCTCTTCCTCCCTCTTTCTTTTTCTCTCTCCCTCTCTCCATCTCTCCCTCACCCTCTCCCGTCTCTTTCCCTCTCTTTCTCCCTCCTCTCTCTCCCCCTTCCTTTTTTCTCCTTTCCCCTCTCCTCTTTATTCCTCATCTTTCTCTCTCTCTTCCTCTTTATCTGCCCTCTCTTCCTCTTCCTCTCTTTCTCTTTTTCTCTCTTCCTCCCTCTCCCAATCTCTCCCTTACCCTCACTCGCCTCGCTCTCCTTCATTTTCTCCTTTTCCCTCCTCTTTTCTACTTCATCTCTCTACCCCTTCCTTTTTTCTCCTTTCTCCTCTTTATTCCCCCCCTTTCTCTCTCTTCCTCTTTATCCCCACTCTCTCCCTCTTCCTCTCTCTTTCTCTCTTTTTCTCACTCCCTCTCTCTCCCTCTCCCTCACCTTCTCCCTCACCTTCTCTCTCCTAGCTCTCCCTCACCCTCACTCTCTTTCCCTCTCTCCTCCTTTCTCTCTCTCCCCCTTCCTTTTTCTCCTTTCCTCTTTCTCTCCTCTTTATTCCCCCATCTGTCTCTTTCTCTTTATACCCTCCCCCTCCTCTTTGCTCTGTCTCGTCTTCTTCATCGCTCCCTCTTCCTCTTCATTTCTCTCTCTTTCTCTCCCTCAGCTACCTCCTCTTTCATTATTCTCCCTCTCTCTTTCTCTCTTTCTCCCCCTCCTTCTACCTCCTCCTTCTTCCTCTCCTTCCCTCTTCCTTTCTCCTCTTTATTCCCCCATCTTTCTCTCTCTTCCTCTTTATCCCCACTCTCTCCCTCTTCCTCTCTTTTTCTCACTCCCTCTCTCTCCCTCTCCCTCACCTCCTCTCTCCTAGCTCTCCCTCACCCTCGCTCTTTCCCTCTCTCCTACTTCCTCTCTCTCCCCTTCCTTTTTCTCTTTTCCTCTTTCTCTCCTCTTTATTCCCCCATCTGTCTCTTTCTCTTTCTCCCCTCCCCCTCCTCTTTGCTCTGTCTCGTCCGTGTTCTTCATCTCTCCCTCTTCCTCTTCATTTTTCTCTTTCTCTCCCTCACCTACCTCCTCTTTCTTTCTTCTCCCTCCCTTTCTCTCTCTCTTCCCCCTCTTCCTCTCTCTCTTTCTCTCCTACCTCCTCCTTCTTCCTCTCTTTCTCTCTTCCTCTCTCTCTTTCTCCCTCTCCTCCTACCTCCTCTCTCCATCTTCCTCTCTTTTTCTTTCTCTCTCTTCCTCCTGCCTCTTTATCCCCCCTCTTTCGCTCTTCCTCTATCCTCTCTCTCTCTCTCTCTCTCTCATATGGGTCTCTTCTCAGCCCTAACAAGCTTTACAGGATCTATACTTCACACCCAGACAGGAGACGAGATAGACTTGAGAATCTCCCAAGGCAGTTCCCAGGGAGCAGATAACAGAACATATGCTAAATATCCAGCGCATAAATAAATAAAAGTGCGCATTTGCGTTTTCAATGTGCGGGCATCAGCCTGGATCCTCAGCAAGAGGAACCGGAGCCTGGCTCTTGGGAGTTCATGTTTTTAAGGGGTTTTGGTGCTTGTCTGTGTAAATATGTGTATGTATGTGTATGTACACATGGAAATAAGTAACTATGTGGCTCCACATTCATTCATTCATTCAATTGCACTTATTGACCGCTTACTGGGTGCAAAGCACTGTACTAAGCGCTTGGGAGAATACAGTTGAACAATAAACAGACACACGACTTAGTGGAAAGAGCACGGGCTCGGAAGTCAGAGGGCTTGGCTTCTAATGCCGGCTTTGCCACTTGTGTGTGGTGTGACCTTGGGTCAGTCCCTTTACTTCTCTGTGCCTCAGTGGCCTCATCTGTCAAATGGGGATTGAGATCGGGAGCCCCGTGTGGGACAGAGATGGAGTCCAAACTGATTTGCTTGCATCGACCCTGGCGCTTAGAACAGGGCCTGGTACAAAGTAAGCGCTTAACAAATAGCGTAATTACTACTATTATAGTTATTATTATTATTACATCCCCTGCCCACAGTGAACTCATAGTCTAGTGGGGGCCCATTTGTGCATATAATGTGTGAGTGTGGATGATTGCCACACATGGTGATGATGGTATTTGTTAAGCGCTTACTATGTGCCAAGCACTGTGCCAAGGCTGGATGCCTCTGTGGGTGAATTGCCCTTCACCGTCATCTCCTTTGAGTATGGAGGTCTGGCTATATCTGAGTGTGTGTATGTGTATGTGTTTGCATTTGTGTGTGTATTTATAACGATAATAATAATAATTATGGTATTTGTTAAGTGCTTACTATGTGCCAAGTACTGTTCTAAGCGCTGGGGTAGATACAAAGTAAACGGGTTGTCCCACGTGGGGCTCACAGTCTTCATCCCTATTTTTCAGATGAGGTAACTGAGGCACAGAGAAGTGAAGTGGCTTGCCCCACATCCCACAGCAGACAAGTGGCAGACCCGGGATCAGAACCCGTGACCTCTGACTCTCAAGCCCGGGCTCTTTCCACTAAGCCGTGCTGCTTCTAGAAAAAATGATGGTATTTATTAAGCGCTTACTATGTGCCAAGCACTGTTCTAAGTGCCGGGGTAGTTACAAGGGAATCAGGTGGTCCCACATGGGGCTCCGTCTTCCCCCTCTCGACCATTAACTCGTTTTGGGCCGGGAATGTGTCTGTATATTGTTCTATTGTCCTCTCCCAAGTGCTTAGTACAGTGCTCAGCACACAGTAAACGCTCAATAAATACAGCTGAATGAAAGAATAAATGTATGTGTATGCGGACTAGGGTTGAAGCCTCTCGTGGAAACTTATGACTTGTCATAGCAAGCCTCTTAGAAGACACCTTGAAAAATACACCCGGTCCTTAATGTAACAGGTCCATTTCAGATCCACGGTGCTTAGGTGACGCTTCTGGTCCCAATCCCCATTTTACAGATGAGGTCACTGAGGCACAGAGAAGTGAAGCGACTTATCCAAGGTCACACAGCAGACAGGTGGCAAAACCGGGATTCCTTCGACTCCCAAGCCCTTGCTGTTGCCACTAAGCCATGCTACGTAACCAGAGACACATTCCCACCATGAGGAAAATTTCCAGTTTCCGAGGAGCCCTGTTGCCGAATTGAGCCTGGGTCTGGGCATCAAAAGAACCAGGGTTCTAATCCCGGCTCTTCCCTAACCTGCTGTGTGACCCCGGGCAAATCACTGAACCTCTCTGGGCCTCAGTTTCCTCCTCTCCCTCCGAGACCGGCGTATTGGATAGCGCACGGGCCTGGGAATCAGAAGGTCATGGGTTCTAATCCCTGCTCCGCCACTTGTCTGCTGGGTGACCTCGGACAAGTCACTTCACTTCTCTGGGCCTCAGTTCCCTCATCTGAAAAATGGAGATTGAGGCTGGGAGCCCCACACGGGGCAGGGACTGTGTCAATCTGATTTATCTGAATCCACCCCAGTGCTTAGTACGGTGCCCGGCACGTAGTAGGCCCTCAACAAATACCACAATGATGATTCAGCGCTTAGAACAGTGCTTGGCACATAGTAAGCGCTTAACAAATACCATCATCATCATCATTATTATTATTATTATTATTCGGGGAGGGGGGAGGGCCTACCCACAATCCGATTTTCTCGTTTCGACTCCGGCGCCGGCATTTAATGTTATTTTTCAGCCCTTCAAACTTGAGCCTCCAGTTTGAAAAGCGAGGGTGTCGGGAAGCCCGGAGAGGGGCACGAAGGCTGATGCCCTCCTGCCTGGGCAGCCGCTCTCGGTGGCAACCGATCGAAATTTGGTTGGCGATCCGTCAACGGGACGGACATCACGTGCCCTCCGAGCACGCGATGGCCAAACCTCGTACTTTCAGCGGAGGGCTGGACCCCTGCGCATTCGCTAGGTGCTCGTTTATGTCATTTTACTCTAATTGCGATTTTGCAGCTTCAACAGTATCCGAGCCATTAGGTCCTCCCTCCGCTCCGCTCCCCCCTCCCAATCAATACGCAATATATTATCGGTCTAGACGACCCAAGTCTACTTTGTATAAAATATCAGCGCGCTGCATTTTCATTAGGTAAATGGAACTCCGCTGGAGAATTAATTGATTATTCCGTTCCGAGGGGTGGGCCTCCGAGGTCTTGGAGAGATGAGAGGGGAATCTTATCGAGGGATTCCCAGAACGTTAAAATCGGCAAGAAAAAACCCATCCTGATGGGTTGCAATTGAGAAGCGTTGTGGTCTAGTGGAAAGAGCCCGGGCCTGGAGGTCAGAGGACCTGGGTTCTAATTCTGGCTCCGCCACTTGTCTGCTGGGTGACCTTGGACAAGTCACTTCATTGTTCAGTGCTCAGCTCCCTCAGCATAAAATGTGGATTAAATACCTGTTTTCCCTCCTACTTAGATTGCAAGCCCAGTGTGGTCTCTCCCCCTGGGCTTAATATATGGTTTTCCCCATAATAAACACTTAGCAAATATCACAGTTATTATTATTTCACTTTCCTAGGTGGTCAGGGCAAAAACCTATGAAATGCAGCGTAAAATGGGGATTAAATACCTGTTTTCCTTCCTACTTAGATTGCGAGCCCAGTGTGATATCTCCCCCTGGGCTTAATATATTGTTTTCCCCATAATAAACACTTAGCAAATATCACAGTTATTATTATTTCGCTTTCCTAGGTGGTCAGGGTAAAAACCTATGAAACGCAGATAATCATAATTCTCTGGGCCTCAAGTTACCTCATCTGTAAAATGGGGCTGAAGACTGTGAGCCCCAAGTGGGACAACCTGATGACCTTGTATCTATCCCAGCGCTTAGAACAGTGCTTGGCAGATAGTAAGCGCTTAACAAATGCCATTATTATTATTATATTCGCAATAGAATTTGTTCAGAGCTTGATAGGTGCCAAGCACTGTATTAAGCGCTGTGAGCCCGCTGTTGGGTAGGGACCGTCTCTATATGTTGCTTGTACTTCCCAAGCGCTTAATACAGTGCTCTGCACACAGTAAGCGCTCAATAAATACGATTGAATGAATTAAGTGGGATGGGGCTCACAGTCTAAAGGAGACGGAGAACAGGTAGAGAGAGAAAATCTCGAGCACCAGGGTGATTTGTAAGAGAGTTTTTTGGGTACATTCATTCATTCATTCAATCGTATTTACTGAGCGCTTACTGTGTGCAGAGCACTGTACTAAGCGCTTGGGAAGTCTAAGTTGGCAACATATAGAGACGGTCCCTACCCAACAACGGGCTCACATCATCATCATCATCATCATCAATCGTATTTATTGAGCGCTTACTGTGTGCAGAGCACTGTACTAAGCGCTTGGGAAGTACAATTTGGCAACATATAGAGACAGTCCCTACCCAACAGTGGGCTCACAGTCTAAAAGGGGGAGACAGGGAACAAAACCAAACATACTGGGGACTCCTTGGGGCTCAGACGAGTGCCTCTTTTCCTCGCCCGGCCTTCCGACGCCTCTCCGGACCCTTCCCGGGCCCGTTTTTGGTTTCTGGTTTTAATCCCATTAATCCTCCTCTGGGCCCCTGGATTCCGGAAGACGTTTGTGGACGATTAATGAATGTCTCCCATTGGCTCTGCCCATCCTTCTCCCCGTCCTCATTTCCTGCCACTCTCCTCCGGCCCGTCAAGCCTCCCCCCGGCCCCTCAATCTTCCTCGCCAACCCCCTTTCCGGAGCTCTTCTGCGGGAACCTTGGATAATCCTTTTTTTTTTTTTTTAATAGTATTTGTTAAGCGTTTACTCTGTGCCAGGCACTGTGCTAAGCTCATCAGGTCGGACACAGTCCATATCCCGCGTGAGGCGTGCTTAATCCCCATTTTACAGGTGAGGAAGCTGAGGGATGGGGATGTGAAGTGACTGGACTAATGTCACCCAACAGGCAAGTGGCAGAGCCAGGATTATAATAATTATGGTATTTGTTAAGCGCTTACTATGTTCAGACACATTCCCTGCCCACAATGAGTTTACAGTCTGGAGGGGGATGTCAGGCTTAATCCCCACTTTACAGGTGAGGTAACTGAGGCTCAGAGAAGGGAAGCCCAAAGTGCCCAAAGTCACACAGCGGACAAATGGCGGAGCAGGGATTATTCATTCATTCATTCGTCCATTCATTCATTCATTCATTCAATCGTATTTATTGAGCGCTTACTCTGTGCAGAGCACTGTACTAAGCGCTTGGGAAGTTCATTCATTCATTCAATCATATTTATTGAGCACTTACTGTGTGCAGAGCACTGTACTAAGCGCTTGGGAAGTACAGGTTGGCAACACATAGAGACGGTCCCTACCCAACAGTGGGCTCACAGTCGAGCAGGATTAGAACCCAGGTCCTTCTTGCTCCCAGGCCCGGGCTCTGTTCACTAGGCCAAGCTGCTTCTCAAGGCGCCTTTTCTCGTTCCTTTCTCTGGACAGTTGTTCCCATTCCCGTCTTACCTCCTTCCCTTCCCCACAGCACCTGTATATATGGATAGATGTTTGTACATATTTATTACTCTATTTATTTATTTATTTTACTTGTACATATCTATCCTATTTATTTTATTTTGTTGGTATGTTTGGTTTTGTTCTCTGTCCCCCCCTTTTAGACTGTGAGCCCACTGTTGGGTAGGGACTGTCTCTGTGTGTTGCCGATTTGTACTTCCCAAGCGCTTAGTACAGTGCTCTGCACATAGTAAGCGCTCAATAAATACGATTGATGATGATGATGATGATGATGACCAAGGTCACCCAGCAAGCAAGTGGCGGAGCCAGGATTATAATAATTATGGTATTTGTTAAGCGCTTACTATGTTTCAGGCACTGTACTGAGCTCTGGGGTGGATGCAAACAAATCAGGTTGGCCGCAGTCCATGACCCGAGTGGGGCTCACAGTCTTCACCCCCATTTTACAGATGAGGTCAGTGAGGCACAGGGAAGTTAAGTGACCTGCCCAAGGCCACACAGCAGACAATAATAATAATAATGGCATTTGTTAAGCGCTTACTATGTGCAAAGCACTGTTCTAAGCACTGGAGGAGATACAAGGTGATCAGGTTGTCCCATGTGGGGCTCACAGTCTTCATCCCCAACCCCACTGAAGCCCGGGCTTGGGAGTCAGAGGTCATGGGTTCGAATCCCTGCTCCGCCACTTGTCGGCTGTGTGGCCTTGGGCAAGTCACTTCACTTCCCTGGGCCTCAGTTACCTCATCTGTAAAATGGGGTCGAAGACTGTAAGCCTTACGTTGGACAACCTGATCACCTTGTATCCCCCCAGTGCTTAGAACAGTGCTCTGCACATAGTAAGTGCTTAACAAATACTGTTATTATTATTATTATGAGTGCTGTGCTGGGTGTCTCCTGGGTGCAGAGCTCTGTATTGGATGCCTCTGTGAAGAATGCTGTACTGAGCACTGTCCTGGCACTCAGAGAATACACAGGAGGTAACTGTGCCTCACCCCCTTACTTTTAAGTTTTTTTATGGTATTTGTTAAGGGCTTTACTACAGGGCAGGCACTGTACTGAGCGCCGAGGTAGATATAAGATAATCAGGTTGGACACAGTCCCTGTCCCTCATGGGGCTCGCACTATTGTTCATTTAGCTTTAATTCTGTTTGTTCTGACGACTTGAGACCTTACTATTCTACTTACTAGTCTATTTATTTTATTTTGTTAATATGTTTTGTTTTGTTGTCCATCTCCCCCTTCTAGACTGTGAGCCCGTTGTTGGGTAGGGACCGTCTCTATATGTTGCCCACTTGGACTTCCCAAGCGCTTAGTCCAGTGCTCTGCACAAAGTAAGCGCTCAATAAATACAATTGAATGAGTGAATGAATGAATCTGTCAACTCTGCACACAGTAAGCGCTCAGTACGTACGCCTGAATGAATTTATTTCTATTACTGTCTCCCCCTCTAGAGAAGCAGCACGGCTCAGTGGAAAGAGCCCGGGCTTTGGAGTCAGAGGTCATGGGTTCAAATCCCGGCGCCGCCAATTGTCAGCTGGGTGACTTTGGGCAAGTCACTTCGCTTCTCTAGGCCTCAGTGACCTCGTCTGGAAAATGGGGGTGAAGACTGGGAGCCCCCTGTGGGACAACCTGATCACCTTGTAAACTCCCCAGCGCTTAGAACAGTGCTTTGCACATAGTAAGTGCACAGTCCTTTAGACTGTGAGCCCACTGTTGGGTCGGGACTGTCTCTATATGTTGCCAACTTGTACTTCCCAAGCGCTTAGTACAGTGCTCTGCACACAGTAAGCGCTCAATAAATATGATTGATTGATAGTAAGCGCTTAACAAATGCTATTATTATTATTATTATTATTATTATTATTATTATTATTATTATTATTATTATTATTATTAGGAAATCAGGGGGTGAAGGGATAAAATATGGGGTGCCAGTTGGCATTGCTGGTCCTGTAGGGGCAACGAGGCCACGACTCGGTTCTGCCACGAGGGGGCAGCAGTCCCCTGCGCTAGAACGCTCCTGTCCACCGCTATTACGCTGCTTAGAAGCCATCAGCTGTATTTATTGAGCGCTCACTGTGTGCAGAGCACTGAACTAAGCGCTTAGGAGAGGCCAATGCAACCACAAACAGACGCATTCCCCGCCCACAACGAGCTGACAGTCTAATAATAATAATACTGATGATGGTTTAGGTCATGGGTTCGAATCCCGGCTCCACCACATGTCTGCTGTGTGACCTTGGGCAAGTCACTTAACTTCTCTGAGCCTCAGTTACCTCATCTGTAAAATGGGGATTAAGACTGTGAGCCCCACGTGGGACAACCTGATCCCTTTGTATCCCCCTCAGCGCTTAGAACAGTGCTTTGCACATAGTAAGAGCTTAACAAGTGCCAACATTATTATTATTATAAGCGCTTACTATGTGCCAAGCACTGTTCTAAGCGCTGGGGTAGAGACAAGGTGATCAGGTTGTCCCACGTGGGGCTCACAGTCTTCATCCCCATTTTACAGATGAGATAACTGAGGCCCAGAGCAGTGAAGTGACTTGCCCAGAGTCACACAGCTGACCAGTGGCAGAGGCGGGATTTGAATCCACGACCTCTGACTCCTAAACCCGTGCTCTTTCCACTAAGCCACGCTGCTTCAGTCTAGAGGGGGAGATGGACGCGAAGAGACAGCAATAAATGACTGATATTCATTCATTCATTCAATCGTATGTATTGAGCGCTTACCGTGTGCAGAACACTGGACTGAGCGCTTGGAAAGTACAATTCAGGAGCAGATAGAGACAATCCCTACCCAACAACGGGCTCGCAATCTAGAAGGGGGAGACAGACAGTGAATTGCTGTATTTGCTGTATTGTCCTTTCCCGAGCGCTTAGTACAGTGTTCTGCACCCAGCAAACGCTCAATAAGTATGATTGAATGAGTGAATGAAAGTGCTGTGGGGCTGGGAGGGGGGATGAATAAAGGGAGTAAGGATGGGCGACGCAGAAGGGAGTGGGAGAAGAAGAAAGGGGGGTTCAGTCAGGGAAGGCCTCTGGGAGGAGACGGGCCTTCAGTAAGGCTTTGAAGTTGGGGAGAGTCATTGCCCAGGGGAGTCCGGGGACCTGGGTTCTAATTCCTGCTCGGCTTCTCGCCCTCTGTGTGACCTCGGGCAAGCCATTTCACTTCTCTGAGCCTCAGTTTCCTCATCTGTAATAGGGGGATCCTCCCCCTTAGACGGTCCACGCGGTCAGGAACTGCATTCATTCGATCTTATTTATTGAGCGCTTACTATGTGCAGAGCACTGTACTAAGTGCTTGCAATAATGATGGCATTTGTTAAGTGCTTACTATGAGCAAATCCCTGTTCTAAGCTCTGGGGAGGTTACAAGGTGATCAGGTTGTCCCCTGGGGGGGCTCACAGTCTTCATCCCCATTTTACAGATGAAGTCACTGAGGCACAGAGAAGTTCAGTGACTTGCCTAAAATCACACAGCTGGAATTTGAACCCATGATCTCTGGCTCCAAGGCCCCGGCTCTTTCCACTGAGTCACGCTGCTTTTAGCTTGAATCTAACCCCGGCACTTAGTACAGTGCCCGGCACATGGTAAACGCTTCGCAAATACCATTAATAATAATAATAAAAAAAAAAGTGGGGGAGGGTTTCAGGTTTTTGAAGAATGGGTTCGCGCTGGCCGGCAGGAAACGATTAGACATCCATCCGTCTCTTCCTGGGTGAACTGGAGTCAGGCTTCGCTTTAAAAATAGAGCCGGGGAGAGAGGGAAGACACGTAATGTATTCTTCAAATGTTTAGATGTCAGCAAAACCCCGAACGCCATTCGCTAGATTAATCCACCCGCTGACGGAAAAGGATGGATTTCCAGCTATAACTGAGATTGGGAAAAATTGATTTCCGTGTTCCCTGCCGCGGAATAATGCGAAATCTACCGCACTGGCGGTCCTTCCCAAACGGGATCCGGAATGCCGATGCCAGGCGGGAAGGAGGCCTGAGGGGAAGATTTCATTCTAGAAAGGCCCTGGGTTCTTCCGACCGATTTCTTTTGGGGAGATTTGGGGTTCTTCCCCCGGCTGTCTCTCTGTGAGGCTGTCTCTGTAGGGCTGTCTCTCTGTGTGAAGTTGTCTCTGGGCTAGTGGATGTCTCTGTGGGGCTGCCCCTCTCTGTGAGGTCATCTCTGAGCCACTGGCTGTCTCTGGGCCGTTGGCTCTCTCTGTGGGGCTGTCTCTACGTCACAGGCTATCTCTGTGGAGCAGTGTCTCCGTGAGGCGATCTCTGTGGGGCTGTCTCTCGGTGTAAAGCCATCTCCTTTGCTATCTCTGAGCCATTGACTGTCTCTGTGGGTTTTTCTCTGTGAGGTTTTCTCTGTGGGGCCGTCTCTCTATGTGAACTTATCTCTGGATGACTGTCTCTGGGCTGTTGGATGTCTCTGTGGGGCAACCCCTCTCTGTGAAGGCTGTCTCTGAGCCATTGACTGTCTCTGAGGCTGTCTCTCTGCAAGGCTGTCTCTGAGCCATCGGCTGTCTCTGTGGGACTATCTCTCTCTCTCTCTCTCTCTCTCTCTGCAAGGCTGTCTCTGAGCCACTGGCAGTCTCTGTGGGGCTATCTCTGGCCCATTGGATGTCTCTATGAAGCTGTCCCTCTGTGTGAGGCCGTCTCTGAGCCATTGGCTGTCTCAGTGGGGCTGTCTTTCTCTGTGAGGCTGTCTCTGAGCCACTGGCTGACTCTGAGGGGCTATCTCTGGCCCACTGGATGTCTCTATGGGGCTGTCTCTCTCTGGGAGGCTGTCTCTCTGTGTGAAGCTGTCTCTGAGCCATTGGCTGTTTCTGTGGTTCTATCTCTGGCCCATTGGATGTCTCTATGGGGCTGTCTCTCTCTGGGAGGCTATCTCTGTGGGGCTATCTCTTGTCCACTGGTTGTCTCTATGGGGCTATCTCTCTCTGGAAGCCTGTCTCTGAGCCATTGGCTGTCTCTGTGGGGCTATCTCTGGACCACTGGATGTCTCTATGGGGCCGTCTCTCTCTGGGAGGCTGTCTCTGAGCCATTGGCTGTCTCTGTGGGGCTATCTCTGGCCCACTGGATGTCTCTATGGGGCCGTCTCTCTCTGGGAGGCTGTCTCTGAGCCATTGGCTGTCTCTGTGGGGCTATCTCTGGCCTACTGGATGTCTCTAGGGGGCTGTCTCTCTCTGGGAGGCTGTCTCTGAGCCATTGGCTGTCTCTCTGTGTGAGGCTGTCTCTGAGCCATTGGCTGTCTCTGTGGATCTATCTCTGGCCCATTGGATGTCTCTATGAGGCTGTCTCTCTGTGTGAGGCTGTCTTTCTGTGTGAAGCTGTCTCTGAGCCATTGGCCATCTCTGTGGGGCTATCTCTGGCCCACTGGATGTCTCTATGGGGCTGTCTCTCTGTGTGAGGCTGTCTCTGAGCCATTGGCTGTCTCTGTGGATCTATCTCTGGCCCACTGGATGTCTCTATGGGGCTATCTCTCTCTGGGAGGCTGTCTCTGAGCCATTGGCTGTCTCTGTGGGGCTATCTCTGGCCCACTGGATGTCTCTAGGGGGCTGTCTCTCTCTGGGAGGCTGTCTCTGAGCCATTGGCTGTCTTTCTGTGTGAGGCTGTCTCTGAGCCATTGGCTGTCTCTGTGGATCTATCTCTGGCCCATTGGATGTCTCTATGAGGCTGTCTCTCTGTGTGAGGCTGTCTTTCTGTGTGAGGCTGTCTCTGAGCCATTGGCTGTCTCTGTGGATCTATCTCTGGCCCATTGGATGTCTCTATGAGGCTGTCTCTCTGTGTGAGGCTGTCTTTCTGTGTGAGGCTGTCTCTGAGCCATTGGCCATCTCTGTGGGGCTATCTCTTGCCCACTGGATGTCTCTATGGGGCTGTCTCTCTCTGGGAGGCTGTCTCTGAGCCATTGGCTGTCTCTGTGGATCTATCTCTGGCCCACTGGATGTCTCTATGGGGCTGTCTCTCTGTGGGAGGCTGTCTCTGAGCCATTGGCTGTCTCTGTGGGGCTATCTCTGGCCCACTGGATGTCTCTATGAGGCTGTCTCTCTGTGTGAGGCTGTCTCTGAGCCACTGGCTGTCTCTGTGGGGCTATCTCTGGCCCACTGGATGTCTCTGTGGGGCTGTCTCTCTCTGGGAGGCTGTCTCTGAGCCATTGGCTGTCTCTGTGGGGCTATCTCTGACCCACTGGATGTCTCTATGGGGCTGTCTCTCTCTGGGAGGCTGTCTCTGAGCCATTGGCTGTCTCTGTGGGGCTATCTCTGGCCCACTGGATGTCTCTATGAGGCTGTCTCTCTGTGTGAAGCTGTCTCTGAGCCACTGGCTGTCTCTGCGGGGCTATCTCTGGCCCACTGGATGTCTCTATGGGGCTGTCTTTCTCTGGGAGGCTGTCTCTGAGCCACTGGCTGTCTCTGTGGGGCTATCTCTGGCCCACTGGATGTCTCTATGGGGCCGTCTCTCTCTGGGAGGCTGTCTCTGAGCCATTGGCCATCTCTGTGGGGCTGCCTTTCTCTCTCCGTGAGGCTGTCTCTGTCAAGAAATACTATTGATTGATTGATTTTTCTTCTGCTGTTCCGTTAGCGTCTCTCTCCTGCTTCCCCCGTTAGCTATTGGTGACTGTGAGGCCGACGGCTCAAAAAAGATCAAGGGGCTCCCCCAGAGTGGGGAGGGGGGGCAATAAGGACAATGATGGTATTTGTTAAGTGCTTACTATGTGCCAGGCACTGTTCTAAGCGCTGGGGTATATACTAGGTAATCAGGTTGTCCCATGTGGGGCTCACAGTCTCAATCCCCATTTTCCGGATGAGGGAACTGAGGCCCAGGGACTTGCCCAAGGTCACGCAACCGACAAGAAGGCATTATTATTCCCGTTAATAATAGTAACGGTACTCGTTAAGCGCTTACTACGGTAGGTTCTACTCCTAACTCTGCCACTTGTCAGCTGTGTGACTTTGGGTGAGTCGCTTAACTTCTCTGGGCCTCAGTTACCTCATCTGCAAAATGGGGATGAAGACAGGGAGCCCCAAGTGGGACAACCTGATAACCTTGTATCTATCTCAGCGCTTAGAACAGTACTTGGCACATAGTAAGCGCTTAACAAATACCATTTATTATTATTATTATTATTATTATTATTATTATTATTATGTGCCAAAACACTGTTCTAAGCGCCAGGGTAGATCCAAGTTAATCAGAGCCGAGATTAGAACCCATAATAATAATAATAACGTTGTTGTTTGTTAAGCCCTTACTATGTGTCAAGCACTGTTCTAAGCGCTGGGATAGATACAAGGTGATCAGGTTGTCCCACTTGGGGCTCCCCGTCTTCATCCCCATTTTGCAGGTGAGGTAACTGAGGTACAGAGGATTATAATAATAATAACAATATTTGTTAAGCACTTTGTGCCGAGCACTGTTCTAAGCACTGGCATAGATACAAGGTCAGCACGTGGGGCTCCCAGTCTTCATCTCCATTTTCCAGATGAGGTCACTGAGGCCCGGAGAAGTGAACTGACTTGCCCAAAGTCACACAGCTAAGTGGCGGAGGCGGGATTAGAACCCATGACCTTCTGACTCCAGGCCTGGGCTCTTTCTACCTCGCCACACTGCTTCTCGTGCCCGTGGAGGTCAGAGGCCAGGTCTACCCCGATATTCCCAGCATGGAAACGCGGCGACTGGCCACACCGCGGGATGGGCTCGGTTTCTCCGTCGGCGGGCCCAGATTCAATCAGACGTGTCTCGTCCCCGGCGGGGGACGGGGAACTTCCCATCCCTTTGAACGATTTCATCCTGGGAAAAACCAATCAATCAATCAATCAATCGTATTTATTGAGCGCTTACTATGTGCAGAGCACTGTACTAAGCACTTGGGAAGTACAAATTGGCATCACATAGAGACAGTCCCTACCCAACAGTGGGCTCACAGTCTAAAGGGGGGAGACAGAGAACAGAACCAAACATACCAACAAAATAAAATAAGTAGGATAGAAATGTACAAGTAAAATAAATAAATGAATAAATAAATAGAGTAATAAATATGTACAACCATATATACATATATACAGGTGCTGTGGGGAAGGGAAGGAGGTAAGACGGGGGGATGGAGAGGGGGACGAGGGGGAGAGGAAAGAAGGGGCTCAGTCTGGGAAGGCCTCAAAAACCAAAACGTTTCCCCCACCTTTCCAAGAGCCATTAAGCGGGGGCCGCCGAAAGCCACCGTGCCATTTCTCCGCTGCCCGGAATTGGTCTTTCCGCAAGGCCGCTTGCCCTCTCTCTCTCCGCGGGCCCGGGGGACATGAGGCGGAGGGGCTGATGGAAACAGACAGGCCCCGTCACCGCACCGATTTGTCCTCCCTGAAAGAATTCGAGATGACACGACCCGTCTCCGGAGACAATTAAAGAGCGCGGGCACGCGCTCCGCTTCCTTCCTTGGCCCTGGCTTCCCTTGACGGACGTTTGAAATTCTGCCGGAGGAGCCTAGTGGGTAGATCCCGGGCCTGGGAGTTGAAAGGACCTGGGTTCTAATCCCGGCTCCGCCGCTTGCCCGCTGGGTGACCTTGGCCGAGTCACGTCCCTGGGCCTCGGTTCCCCCATCTGTAAAATGAGGAGTAAGATTGTGAGCCCTCTGAGGGACGGGGACTGTGTCCGGCCTGAGAAATTAGAAACTTTCTCATTCTCATCCCCAAATCTCCCCTCAATTAATCATCATCATCATCAGTCGTATTTATTGAGCGCTTGCTATGTGCAGAGCACTGTACTAAGCGCTTGGGAAGTACAAATTGGCAACATATAGAGACAGTCCCTACCCAACAAATTAATCAATCAATCGTATTTATTGAGCGCTTACTGTGTGCAGAGCACTGTACTAAGCGCTTGGGAAGTACAAGTTGGCAACATCAGGTTGTGCACACCTTTCCGACACAGGCCTCCCAGTCTTAATGGGAGAGAAAATAGGTTTCGAATCCCCATTTTCCAGATGAGGAACCTAGAGAAGTGAAGTGACTTGCCCAAGATCACCCAGCAGGCAAATGGCAGAGCCAGGGTTTTTAAAAATAATAATTATGGTATTTGTTAAGTGCTTACTATATGCCAGGCACTGTACTAAGCGCCGGGGTGGGTACAAACAAATCAGGTTGGACATAGTCCCTGTATGATGTGGGGCTCACAGTCTCAATCCCCACTTTACAGATGAGGTCACTGAGGCACAGAGAAGTTAATAATAATAATAATAATAATGGTATTTGCTAAGTGCTTACTATGTGCCAAGCGCTGTTCTAAACACTGGGGTAGGTACGAGGTAATGAGGTTGTCCCACGTGGGGCTCACAGTCTCAATCCCCATTTTACAGATGAGGTCACTGAGGCACAGAAAAGTTAATAATAATAATAATAATGGTATTTGTTAAGCGCTTACTATGTGCCAAGCACTGTTCTAAATGCTGGGGTAGATACTAGGTAATCAGGTTGTCCCACGTGGGGGTCACAGTCTCAATCCCCATTTTACAGATGAGGTCACTGAGGCACAGAGGAGTTAATAATAATAATAATGGTATTTGTTAAGTGCTTATTATGTGCCAAGCACTGTTCTAAACGCTGGGATAGATACTACGTAATCAGGTTGTCCCACGTGGGGGTCACAGTCTCAATCCCCATTTTACAGATGAGGTCACTGAGGCACAGAGAAGTTAATAATAATAATAATGGTATTTGTTAAGTGTTTATTATGTGCCAAGCACTGTTCTAAACGCTGGGGTAGATACGAGGTAATCAGGTTGTCCCACGTGGGGCTCACAGTCTCAATTCCCATTTTACAGATGAGGTCACTGAGGCACAGAGAAGTTAATAATAATAATAATGGTATTTGTTAAGTGTTTATTATGTGCCAAGCACCGTTCTAAACGCTGGGGTAGATACTACGTAATCAGGTTGTCCCACGTGGGGGTCACAGTCTCAATCCCCATTTTACAGATGAGGTCACTGAGGCACAGAGAAGTTAATAATAATAATAATGGTATTTGTTAAGCGCTTACTATGCGCCAAGCACTGTTCTAAACGCTAGGGTAATAATAATAATAATAATAATAATGGCATTTGTTAAGCGCTTACTATGTGCAAAGCACTGTTCTAAGCGCTGGGGGGGGATACAAGGTGATCAGGTTGTCCCATGTGGGGCTCACAGTCTTCATCCCCATTTTACAGATGAGGTAACTGAAGCTCAGAGAAGTTAAGTGATTTGCCCAAGGTCACACAGCAGACATGTGGTGGAGCCGGAATTCGAACCCATGACCTCTGACTCCAAGGCCCGGGCTCTTTCCACTGAGCCACGCTGCTTCTGTTTCCACTGAGCCACACTGCTTCTGATACGAGGGGGTAGATACGAGGTGATCAGGTTGTCCCATGTTGGGGGGTCACAGTCTCAATCCCCATTTTACAGATGAGGTCACTGAGGCACAGAGAAGTTAAGCGACTTGCCCAACGTCACCTTCTGATACGAGGGGGTAGATACGAGGTAATCAGCTTGTCCAACATTGGGGGGTCACAGTCTCAATCCCCATTTTCCAGATGAGGTCACTGAGGCACAGAGAAGTTAAGCAACTTGCCCAACATCACACAGCAGAGAAGTGGCGGAGCCGGGATGAGAACCCTGGTCTTCTGATTCTTAGGGCCGGGGCTCTTCCCAGCCTCATGCCTGGTGTCGGAATGGATGAATTCCCCAGAAAAGATTTCCCTCGGCATTCCAAGAGAACTGGATATACCTATTCAACTCCACATTCAATTACGTGGATGTGTCACTTCAATTGTATTGGCAATGATGTATTCCATTCCACCCCGATTTATCCACACGATTACCTGGGGAATCCTCCTGGTTCCCGGGATTTAGAAATCACTTTTATCTCCCGCTCTCCCCCCAACCCCGAGACCTTTATCATCATCAATCGTATTTATTGAGCGCTTACTGTGTGCAGAGCACTGTACTAAGCGCTTGGGAAGTACAAGTAGGCAACATATAGAGACAGTCCCTACTCAACAGTGGACCTTTAGTTCCCCATTGCCAAATCCCCGACAAGACACTACCATCACGCAGAGCCCGGGGCTGGGAGTCAGAGGACCCGGGTTCGAATGCCGGCTCCGCCACCGGTCCAGTGCTCTGCACACAGTAGGTGCTCAGTAAATACGATTGAATGAATGACCTTGGGCAAATCGCTTTTTAAATTTTTTTTATGGCATTTCTTAATCAGGCGATCGAGCCATCACCTTTACCGAGAGCTTATTACGTTAATCAATCAATCAATCGTATTTATTGAGCGCTTACGGTGTGCAGAGCACTGGACTAAGCGCTTGGGAAGTACAAGTTGGCAACATATAGAGACAGTCCCTACCCAACAGTGGGCTCACAGTCTAAAAAAGCAGTTAAAGCAGTGTGGCTCAGTGGGAAGAGCCCGGGCTTTGGAGTCAGAGGTCAAGGGTTCAAATCCCGGCTCCGCCGCATGTCTGCTGTGTGACACTGGACGAGTCACTTCACTTCTCTGGGCCTCAGTTCCCTCATCTGTAAAATGGGGATTAGGACTGTGAGCCCCCCGTGGGACAACCCGATCACCTTGTAACCTCCCCAGCGCTTAGAACAGGGCTTTGCACATAGTAAGTGCTTAATAAATACCATTATTATTATTATTAAAGCGTTTAGTATAGTGCTCGGCACACAGTAAACACTTAATAAATGAGATCAAATGAATGAACATGCAGAACACTAAGTGAAGCATTCACTATGTGCCGGGCACTGTATTGAGCGCTGAGGTAGATAGAAGCCAATCAGGTTGGACACAGTCTGCGTCCCACAAGGGGCTCACGGTCTTATCCCCCATTTTACAGATGAGGTGACTGAGTCACAGAGAAGTGAAGAAACTTGCCCGGGATCACACAGCAGACAAGCAGAGCCGGGATCGAAACTTTCCAAGTGCTTAGTACAGTGCTGTGCACTCAGTAAGTCCTCAATAAATACGATTGAATGAATGAAACCCGCATCCTTTTGACTCCCAGCCCTGGGCTCTATCCACTAGGCCAAAGTACTTCTCCCGACTGCAAGCTCACTGTGGGCAGGGAATCCGTCTTTTTATTGTTATAGTGGACTCTCCCAAGTGCTTAGTACAGCGCTCTGCCTGCGGTAAGCGCCTGATAAATATGACTGACTGACGGATGGGGAATTCCAGAGCCTTGACTGAGGGGTCGGAAAACCGTTTCCCGGCCCTGGTGACCGCGGGATCGACCTGGGATCCGATTTTGGTCACCGCCGGACGTGTATAATGAACGCGCGCTGACTCGGTTACAGCCGCCTCTTTAAATTTAATAGACCTGTTAAGGTAAGATCATTAAGTACCCAATTGAATGTTAAACGCATATATTCAAGGTTTAACAACTGTGAGGCAGATGCAGGATGGATGGCTGGATGGGGAAAAGGGCGTTAAGTAAGTGGTTAATATCACCGGGACATTTGATAAACGCCGTCGATGGCCTTTCGAACCCGCCCCTGGTGTCCAAGGAAGGGGACTGGGGCCTAATGGGTGGCGCTTACTGTTTGAACCCAACTGGTATCGGAGCGGATGCAACAGAACAGACGCCTAATTAGCGGGAGAAATGACAAGAAACCAGCCCCCCCACCCCCAAACAAAACAAGTGTCTTCGATGACAGGTGCAGCCTATAACAAGGCTGATGAAGGATTTTGCAATTAAAGATTCTGCGATGAAGATTAATGGAGTATTATCATGAATTAATGTTTGGCAGGCCTATCGCCGAAGAGGTCTGTGGCTTGAGAGCTTCACTCCTGCCCTCAATTTTTCTCCTTGCCTCTGGACTTCCCCTCTCTCTCTCTCTCTCTCTCTCTCTCTCTCTCTCTCTCTCTCTCTCTCTCCACAGAGGCTCTGCGGTTTTCTTCCAGATTCTACCTCTCTCGCTCTCTCTCTCCCTTTCTAGCTTCCACCCTCTCGCTCTCTTACTTGTCTTCTTTCTTTCTCTTTCTCCTTTTCCCCCCTCTTGCTTTCCTCTCTCTATCCTTTCTTTCTCTATTTTCTTTCTCTTCTCTCTCCTTTTTCCTCCCTTTTCTCACTCTTCTCTTTTTTCTGTCTCCCCTCTCCTTTTCTCTCTTTCTCTCTTTTGTCTTTCTCCCTTTCCCTCTCTTTCTCTTATCTTTCTTTTTTCTTTCTCTTATCTTTCTTTTTTCTTACTTTTGCCCTCCTCTCTTTCTATTCTCTCTTTTTTCTTTCTTTCTCTATATTCCCTCTCACCCCTCTCTCTTTTTCTTTCTTTTCTCTCTCTCAAATTCTTCTCTCTCTCCACTTTTCTTTCTCTCACTCTTTCTCCTCTCTCTTTGTTCTTTCTCTCTTTTCTGCCCTCTTCTCTCTTTCTCATCTCTCCTTTTCCTTTCTCTCTTCCCTCTCTCTTGTTCTCTTCTCTCTCTTTTTTCTTTCTCTCTATTGCTCTCTTCTCTCTCTCTTTCTCCCCCTTCCCCCTTCTCAGTTTCATGCTCATGCTCCCCTTCCCCCTTCTCAGTTTCAGTTTTAAGCGCTTAGTACAGTGCTCTGCACACAGTAAGTGCTCAATAAATAAATGAGATTAATGATGCTCCCTTCTCCTTTCTGCATCTCCTTTGGACTTGGATTTACCCTCTTTATTCCCCTCTCCCTCAGCCCCACAGCACTTATGTCCATGTGTGTCATTTATTAATTTATATTACTGTCTATCTCTCCTCTAAACTGTAAGTTCCTTTGGGGCAGGAAATGTGTCTACCGACTCTGTTATATTTTATGTTCCCAAGCATTCAGGCCAGTGTACTCTTCCAAGCCCTCAATTCAGTGCTCAGCACACAGTAGCCTGGAAGGGGATTATATCTATTAACTCCATTGCAGTCTCTCAAGTGCTCAGTACAGTCACTTTGCTTCTCTATACCTCAGTTCCCTCATCTGTAAAATGGGGATTAAAACTGTGAGTCCTCTGTGGCACAGAGACTGTGTACAACCCGATTATCTCCTACGTACCCCAGCGCTTAGAACGGTAGCTGGCACACAGTAAGTGCTTAACAAATACAATTATTATTATTGTTGTTATTATTATTATTATTATAGTCTTCTGCATTGAGCAAGTAGAAAACTTCTAGTTTAGTTGAGCTAAAAGCAGATAGAAGCCAGGAAGCCCCTCTACCCTGGAGTCTGGGGGGGCAAAAGATTTTCACCCCATTTTCTCCACCAATCTCTTAAGCCTGATGGAGTTGAAGAAATATCCCCCGTCTTTAGAAACGAATGCACTTTACCAGGAGGAGGAGAGTCTTTTCCAATGGGAGTTCTCTGTTTTTTAATTGTGAAATTAGATTTTTACGATGTTTCTTTACCATACTGTATGAGCACCCTGAGGTTTTCGCCGGCGAGGTGCTGTTTATTAACTGGAATGCAAAGTAAATAAGGACCTTGCACTTAGTCGATGAAACAAATAGCCAAAGGAGCACGAAATCACATTCGTTTCTTTGTCAGATTCCAGTTCCTTATCGATCTTCCCTTTGGTCTATAAGTCAGCCTCCCAAGTATTATTATTATTGTTGTTTTTATTATATTTGCTAAGCGCTTATTATATGTGAAGCACCGTTCTAAGGGCTGGAGGATTGGGTACAATCCTCGCCCCACATGGCGCTCACAGTCTAATTATGGAAGCAGTGTGGTCTAATGGGTAGAGCCCGGACTTGGGAGTCAGAAGGACCTGGGTTCTAATCCCGGCCCTGCCACTTGTGTGCCGTGGGACCTTGGGCAAGTCACTTCGCTTTTCTGTGCTTCAGCGCTCTCATCCGTAAAATGGGAACTGAGATTGCGGGCCCCGTGTGGGACGGGGATTGTGTCCAACCTGATTAGCTTGTATCCACCCCAGCGCTTAGAACAGTGCTTGACACATAGTAAAGGCCCTGGTGGATACAAGCTAAGCGGGTTGGACACAGTCGCTGGCCCATGTGGAGTTGACAGTCTTCCCATTTTGCACAGGAGAAGTGAAGTGACTTCCCCAAGGTCACACAGCAGACAAGGGGCAGGGCTGGGATGAAAACCTAGGTCATTTCTGACTCCTAATCCCGGGGCTCTAGCCACTCCGCCACGCTGCTTCCCTTAGCTATTTGTCACTGGGCCACCCCTCTCAGAAAGACCCCACAAGTGCAGAACGGCGGCAGTTAATTTCATCGAGCGCTTTTTAGCCTACGGCGGGGGGACGGAATTGCCAGGAAACCTATTAGGTAATTGAAACAGGGAAAGATCTTTGGGGTGGGAGCAAGAAAAGCCTGCTTCGAGCCTCTCCAAAGGCAGGGGGGATGATATTGAGGGGGCACGCTGTTTATGAGAATCCCAGAACAGAAAGTTCATTTACTGGAAGGCTTTCGTTGGGCGGCTGGACGTTCACGGAAGAGGCGGTGTGGTCTAGTGGAGAGCGCCCTTAATGGAGAGTCATCCAGGCGTGTTGGGAGACCTTGGGCGAGTCACTGAACTGGTGTGGGTCTCAGTTTGTCCTTTAGACTGCCAGCTCGTTGTGGGCAGGGAATGCATCCGTTCTATTGTTCTGTTGTCCTCTCCCAAGCACTTAGTACAGTGCTCTGCACAGAGTAAGTGCTCACTAATAATAATAATAATAATGATGGCATTTGTTAAGCGCTTACTATGTGCAAAGCACTGTTCTTTAGTACCACGTATTGGTGGATTGATAGTTACCACCGCTCTCCTTCCTAAGCGTGGCTTAGTGGCGAGAGCTCGGGCCTGGGAGTAAGAAGGCCCTGGATTCTAATCCCCGTTCTGCCACGTGTCTGCTGTGTGACCCCGGGCAAGTCACTTAACTTCTCTGGGCCTCAGTCACCTCATCTGTCAAATGGGGACTAAGATGGTGAGCCTCTTATGGGACATGGACGGAGTCCAAACTGATTAACTTGTAGCTACTCCAGCGCTTAAAACAGCACCTGGTACATAGTAAGCGCTTAACAAATGCCATATAGGATGGGATTTGAGGACAGGAAAATATCCCTCACCCATCACATTGGGGGCTCTCACTTCTTCTTTGGTCAAAGAGAAAGAAAAGTTTGTTTTGAGCAGGGAATGTGTCTTTTTATTGTTATATTGTAATAATAATAATAATAATGACAGCATTTGTTAAGTGCTTACTATGTGCAAAGCACTGTTCTAAGCGCTGGGGAGGTTACAAGGTGATCAGGTTGTCCCACGGGGGGCTCACAGTTTTAATCCCCATTTTACAGATGAGGTAACTGAAGCACGGAAAAGTGAAGTGACTTGTCCTAAGTCACACAGCTGACAATTGGCAGAGCTGGGATTTGAGCCCATGACCTCTGACTCCAAAGCCCGGGCTCTTTCCACTGAGCCACGGGCGCTTAGTACAGTGCTCTGGACGCTGTAAGTGCTCAATAAATACATTTGAATGAATGAATGAAGTGAGAAATCAAGAGTCCCGGTGAGAAACAATCCCTTAGGAAGGGAGGAAAACGAAAGCAGCCGGGAATGAGAGGAAAGTGCGTGTGTGTGTTTGTGTGAGGTCAGAGGGTGAGGCTGAAGCAATGAATTCCAGGTGTCTAAAGATTTCTGGGGGTCATTCTGGGGTCCGCCAGGATTCTGGAAATCAACCAGGGCAGGGTCAAACTCTTGGAATCTGCTGCAGTGGCCTTTTGGAAGCATCATGACCCGTTGTTGGGTAGAGACCGTCTCTATATGTTGCCGACTTGTCCTTCCCAAGCGCTTAGTGCAGTGCTCTGTACACAGTAACCGCTCAATAAATACGATGGAATGAATGAATGAATCATGACGTAATGGCCAGAGCCCGGGCCTGGAAATCAGAAGGTCATGGGTTCTAATCCCAGCTCCGCCACTTATCAGCTGTGTGACTTTGGACAAGTCACTTCACTTCTCTGGGCCTCAGTTCCCTCATCTGGAAAATGGGGTTTGAGACTGTGAGCCCCACGTGGGACAACCTGATTACCTTGTATCCACCCCAATGCTTAGAACAGTGCTTGGCCCATAGTAAGCGCTTAACAAATGCCAGCATTGTTATTATTATTTAATTTATTTATATTGATGTCTGTTTATTTGCACTGATGTCCATCTCGCCTCCCACCCCCTCCCCCCAAGACTGTGAGCTCCTTGTCGGCAGAATTGCCACTCTTTATTGCTGTATTGTACTTTCCCAAGCACTTAGTACAGTGCTCTGCACACAGTAAGCGCTTAATAAATACGATCAAATGAATGAATGACTCAGTGGTTGAAGAAGTTGTGAAATTATTGGAAGGGCAGAGCTCCTGGAAAGCAACTCTCCCAAGTGTTCAGTACAGTGCTCTGCACACAGTAGACTGGAAGTTTCTTGAGGGCAGGGATGGTGCTTACTCATTCTATTGTACTCTCCCAAGTGCTCTGCTCAGTGCTCTAATAAGACTGGAAGTTCCTTGAGGGTGGCCATCTTACCTACTCATTCTGTTGTCCTCTCCCAAGCACTCAGTACAGCGCTCTGCACAAGAGCAGACTGGATGCTCCTTGAGGGGAGGGATTACTCTCCCAAGCAAGAGTGAGCTCACAGGATCCCTCTCCCCAAAGAGCTCCTCAAGCCCCTCCTCCTTCTTTCTCATTCATTCATTCCTTCATTCAATCATATTTATTGAGTGCATACTGTGTGCAGAGCACTGTACTAAGTGCTTGGGAAGTCCAAATTGGCAACATATAGAGACAGTCCCTACACAACGGCGGGCTCACAGTCTAGAAGGGGGAGACAGACAACAAAACAAAACATCTGCTCCTCCTTCTCTTCCTCCTCCTCCTCCTTTCTCCATCCTCCTTCTCCTCTTCTCCTCCTTCTTTCTCCATCTGCTCCTCCTCTTCTTCCTCCTCCTCCTCCTTTCTCCATCGTCCTTCTCCTCTTCTTCTGCTCCTTTCTCCATCTGCTCCTTCTCCTCTTCTTCCTCCTCCTCCTTTCTCCATCCTCCTTCTCCTCTTCTTCCCCTCCTTCTTTGTCCATCTGCTCCTCCTCCTCTTCCTCCTCCTCCCTCCTCCATCCTCCTTCTCCTCTTCTTCTCATCCTTCTTTCTCCACCTGCTTCTCCTCTTCTTCTTCCTCCTCCTCCTTTCTCCACCTTCCTTCTCTTCTTCTCCTTCTTGCTCCATCTGCTCATCCTCCTCTTCATCCTCCTTTCTCCATCCTCCTCCTTCTCCTCTTCTCCTCCTTTCTCCACCTGCTCCTCCTCCTCTTCTTTCTCCTCCTCCTCCTTTCTCCATCTTCCTTCTCTTCTTCTCCTCCTTCTTTCCCCAACTCCTCCTCCTCTTCCTCCTCCTCTTCCTCCTCCTCCTCCTTTCTCCATCCTCCTTCTCCTCTTCTTCTGCTCCTTTCTCCATCTGCTCCTTCTCTTCTTCCTCCTCATCCTCCTTTATCCTCCTTCTCCTCTTCTTCTCCTCCTTCTTTCTCCATCTGCTCCTCCTCCTCTTCTTCCTCTTCCTCCCTTCTCCATCCTCCTTCTCCTCTTCTTCTCCTTCTTTCTCCACCTGCTTCTCCTCTTCTTTGTCCTCCTCCTCTCTCCACCCTCCTTCTCCTCTTCTCCTTCTTTCTCCATCTGCTCATCCTCCTCTTCTTCCTCCTTTCTCCATCCTCCTTCTCCTCCTTCTTTCTCCACCTGCTCCCCCTCCTCCTCTTTCTCCATCCTCCTTCTCTTCTTCTCCTCCTTCTTTCCCCACCTACTCCTCCTCCTCTTCTTCCTCCTCCTGCTCCTTTCTCCATTCTCCTTCTCGTCTTCTTCTCCTCTTCATCCTTCTTTCTCCATCTTTTCCTCCTCCTCCTTCTTTCTCCATCCTCCTTCTCCACTTTCTCCTCCTTTCTCCATAATAATAATGATTATTATTATGGTACTTGTTAAGCACTTACTATGTGCCAAGCACTGTTCTAAGCACTGGGATAGGTACAGGAAGCAGCGTGGCTCAGTGGAAAGAGCATGGGCTTTGGAGTCAGAGGTCACGAGTTCAAATCCCGGATCCACCATCTGTCAGCTGTGTGACTTTGGGCAGGTCACTTCACTTCTCTGGGCCTCAGTTACGTCATCTGTAAAATGGGGATTAAAACTGTGACCCCCCCGTGGGACAACCTGATCACCTTGCAACCTCCCCAGTGCTTAGAACAGTGTTTAACACATAGTAAGCGCTTAACAAATACCATTATTATTATTATTACTACAAGGTAATCAGGTTGTCCCACGTGGGGCTCACAGTCTTCATCCCCATTTTACAGATGAGATAACTGAAGCACAGAGAAGTGAAGTGACTGGCCCAAAGTCACACAGCTGATAAGTGGAGGAGTCGGGATTAGAACCCGTGACCTCTGACTCCCAAATCCGGGCTCATTCATTCATTCAATCATATTTTTAAGTGCTTACTGTGTGCAGAGCACTGTACTGAGAGCTTGGAAAGTACAATTCAGCAATAAAGACAGACAATCCCTGCCCACACTGGGCTTATGGTCTAGAAGGGGGTTCTTGCCACTAGGCCAACCTGCTCCATCTTGTCCTCCTCCTTCTTAATACCATAATAATAATAATGATTATTGTGATTATTTCTACTCCTCCTCATTTCTCCATCCTCCTCCTCTCTCTCCTCCTCCTCCTTTCTTCTCCTCCTTTCTCCATCCTTCTCCTCCTCCTTCTTTCTCCTCCTCTTCTTTCTCCATCCTTCTGTCCTCCTTCTTTGTTCATCTTCCTTTCTTATTTCTACTCTTCCTCATTTCTCCATCCTCCTCCTCTCTCTCCTCCTCCTCCTTTCTTCTCCTCCTTTCTCCATCCTTCTCCTCCTCCTTCTTTCTCCTCCTCTTCTTTCTCCATCCTTCTGTCCTCCTTCTTTGTTCATCTTCCTTTCTTATTTCTACTCTTCCTCATTTCTCCATCCTCCTCCTCTCTCTCCTCCTCCTCCTTTCTTCTCCTCCTTTCTCCATCCTTCTCCTCCTCCTTCTTTCTCCTCCTCTTCTTTCTCCATCCTTCTGTCCTCCTTTCTTCATCTTCCTTTCTCCTCCTCTTCCTCCTTCTTTCTCTTCCTTCTCCTCTTCTTTCTTCATCCTCCTCCTTCTTTTTTCCACCCACATCTTCTTTCTCCTCCTCCTCCTTTTTCTCCTCCTCCTCCTTCTCTTCCTTCTCCTCTTCTTTCATCCTCCTCCTCTTTTCCACCCTCCTCTTCTTTCTCCTCCTCCTCCTTTCTCTCCTCCTCCTTCTTTCTCTTCCTTCTCTTCTCTCTTCATCCTCCTCCTCCTTTTTTTCACCCTCCTTTCTCCTCCCCCTCCTCCTTTGTCTCCTCCTTTCCCTTCCTTCTTTTCTTTCTTCATCCTCCTCCTCCTTTTTTCACCCTCCTCTTCTTTCGCCTCCTCCTTTTTATCCTCCTCCTTCTTTCTCTACCTTCTCCTCTTCTTTCTTCATCCTCCTCCTCCTTTTTTCCACCCTCCTCTTCTTTCTCCTCCTCCTCCTTTTTCTCCTCCTCCTTCTTTCTCTTCCTTCTTTCTTCATCCTCCTCCTCCTTTTTTACCCTCCTCTTCTTTCTCCTCCTCCTCCTCCTTTTTCTCCTCCTTTCTCTTCCTTCTCCTCTTTTCTTTATCCTCCTCCTCCTTTTTTCCACCCTCCTCTTCTTTCTCCTCCTCCTTTTTCTCCTCCTCCTCCTTTCTCTTCCCTCTCCTCTTCTTTCTTCATCCTCCCCCTCTTTTTTTCCACCCTCCTCTTCTTTCTCCTCCTCCTCCTTTTTCTCCTCTCCCTTCTCCCCCTCCTTCTCTTCCTCCTCCCCTGGCTCTCCCCCAATCCCAGCAGCGGAGCCCGAGCCCCCCGGGGTCACCAGCCTTTGGCAGGGTAAGATGAGGGATCGTCTGGAGGGTCCCGGAGGTCACTTGTAGGCGTCGTGAGCCTGGCTAGGGCCGAACCATTTCCTCGGTGATTTTTATCTTTCGTCTGTTCACACGTCACACCACCTGGATATAATGCAGAGAAATCACAGCAGACCCTTCCCCCCATCCTCGGTCCCCCCCCACTCCTTTGGAGGGGGGAAGGAAAATAAAGGCCTTAACCCTTTCCCTGCCTTCGCAATAAAGAGCGGGAAGCACGAGAGCAGGAGGCGGTTTGAGCCAGAAGGCTGGGACAATTACGAGCTGACGGCTTTGTCGAAGCCACGGGGGGATTGGCTTTATGGAGATTGTAAATAACGTAACAAGTTGCCCCTTTTACTGCCTCAGATGCGAACAAGTGGCCACTTTATGCCACTTTATCCTTCTTCGTCTGACCCTTCGTCCGGGTTCTGATTTACCGCCCGGCCTCACCTTTGAGTGTCCGTTAAACATTTTCGGGGGTGGCGGTGGGAGCGATAAAGGAGAATAGGAATGTATTTTGGTGGTAGGAATCCCTTTTTGGGGTCTCCCTCGGGGCCCTGAGTGATTTCTCGGGCCTAACGATAATACTGATGGAGCACCTAGTTTGGACAGAGCTCTGTACTGTCTGCAGAGTGCTCTATTAATCATAATAATAATAATGATGGTATTTGTTAAGCGCTTACTATGTGTAAAGCACTGTTCTAAGCTCTGGAGGGGATACAAGGTGATCAGGTTGTCTCACGTGGGGCTCACAGTCTTCATCCCCATTTTCCAGATGAGGGAACTGAGGCCCAGAGAAGTGAAGTGACTTGCCCAAGATCACACAGCTGACAATTGGTGGAGCCAGGATTTGAACCCATGACCTTTGACTCCAAAGTCCGTACTATTGGTTGCTGACTGTCTGCGGGGTGCTGTATTGAACACCTGGGGAAGCCTGATAGATGTAGTAGACACGATCCCTGCTTCCAGGATCGTGAAGAACACGCAGCGTGGCTCAGTGGAAAGAGCCCGGGCTTGGGAGTCAGAGGTCATGGGTTCTAATCCCGGCTCTGACCCTCATCTGCTGTGTGATCTTGGCAAGTCACTTAACTTCTCTGTGCCTCAGTTACCTCATCTGTAAAATGGGGATTGAGACTATGAGCCTCAAGTGGGGCAACCTGATAACCTTGTATCTCCCCCAGCACCTAGAACAGTGCTTGGCACATAGTAAGCACTTAATCAATACCATCATTATTATTGTCATTCAGAGAGCTTTCAGTCTACTGTGGGCATAGCACTGTACTGAGCGCTTGGGAGAGTCCAATAAAGTGAGCAGACACAATTCCTGCCCTCAAGGAACTTCCAGTCTACTATGGGCAGAGCGCTTGGGAGAGGACAATAGTTGCTTAGTCCCTGCCCTTGAGGAGCTTTCAATCTACTGTGTGCAGAGCGTTGTACTAAGCGCCTCAAGGCTTCACACTCTACTGTGGTCTCTGAAGGACCCATTGACCCCCTGGTCATTAATGGCCTCGGACCCTGAGAGAAATGATTAAAGTCAAAGGGTCAAACACTACCAGAATGTCCAGAGGAAACTTTATGATTCTTTTTTAATAGTATTTCTTAAGTGTTCATTATATTCTGGGCACTGTACTAAGCGCTTGGACAGAGCCAATGTCGACAGGTTGGACACAGTCCCCGCCCCCCGCGGGGCTCCCCGTCTTAATCCCCATTTTACAGACGAGGAACCTGAGGCCCAGAGAAGTTCAGTGACTCGTCTACGGTCATATGCCAGATGAGGAGCGGAGCCGGGATTAGAACCCAGCTCCTTCTGACTCCCGGGTCGGATCCACCTGGTCCTCGCCGCTTCTCGATTCCTACGATTCATCGCTCAGGAGGTAACGTCAGCTGTTTAATAAAGCTGTGTTTCGGCCCCTGCCCCTTTTTAATGGGCTACTTAATAATTATAATAATAATGATGATGATGGTATTTGTTATGTGCCGAGTACTGTTCTAAGCACTGGGGTAGATACAAGGTGATCAGGTTGTCCCACGTGGGGCTCACAGTCTTCATCCCCATTTTCCAGATGAGGTCACTGAGGCCCAGAGATGTCAAGTGACTTGCCCAAAGTCACACAGCTGATCGGTGGTGGAGCCAGGATTAGAACCCAGCTCCTTCTGACTCCCGGGTTGGATCCACTTGGTCCTCACCGCTTCTCGATTTCTACGATTCATCGCTCAGGAGGTAACGTCATCTGTTTAATAAAGCCGTGTTTCAGCCCCTGCCCCTTTTTAATGGGCTACTTAATAATTATAATAATAATGGTGATGATGGTATTTGTTATATCCCAAGCACTGTTCTAAGCACTGGGGTAGATACAAGGTGATCAGGTTGTCCCAAGTGGAGCTCACAGTCTTCATCCCCATTATCCAGATGAGGTCACTGAGGCCCAGAGATGTCAAGTGACTTGCCCAAAGTCACACAGCTGATCGGTGGAGGAGCCGGGATTAGAACCCATGACCTCCGACTCCCAACCCTGGGCTCTTTCCACTGAGCTACGCGCCGTTTCTCAGGAAGCATTACTGAAACAATGACTCTGGTGGCCTTTCTCCCTCCAACATGCCCCTTCCTCCCATACCTGGGTTTTAGATAATAATAATGATGGCATTTATTAAGCGCTTACTACATGCAAAGCACTGTTCTAAGCGCTGAAAATTAGTTTAGCTCGGAAAGGGCCTCGCTAGCCCGGGCCCCGGATATTTATAATAGCTTTCAGCCGCCCCCATCCCAGAGGATTGGGTGTTATTTATGTCAAACTGCTCCTTTGGCTGAATTATTGGGAGCAGAGACCGAACAGCTGGATATGCTAATGCGTGAATAAAGCATGTCTCCCTTAATTGTATGGATGGGGATTTATACGGCCATCCAGCCCGCACAGCTGTAAAATGAGGTGTCAGAGGAGAGGGCCGTGGGCGAGCTTGGGTGAGGGGGACCCCCCGAGCCTCCCCGAAAGACCCTCCAGGCTGCTGTGTGTCACCTTGGGCAAGTCACTTTACTTCTCCGGTCCTCGCTCGCCTCATCTGAAACATTGGGATGATGATGATGATGGCATTTATTAAGGCCTTGCTATGGGCAAAGCACTGTTCTAAGTGCTGGGGAGGTTACAAGGTGATCAGGTTGTCCCACGGGGGGCTCACAGTCTTCATCCCCATTTTACAGATAATAATAATAATGATGATGGCATTTATTAAGCGCTTACTATGTGCAAAGCACTGTTCTAAGCGCTGGGGAGGTTACAAGGTGATCAGGTTGTCCCAAGGGGGGCTCACAGTCTTAATCCCCATTTTACAGATAATAATAATAATGATGATGGCATTTATTCAGCGCTTACTATGTGCAAAGCACTGTTCTAAGCACTGGGGAGGTTACAAGGTGATCAGGTTGTCCCAAGGGGGGCTCACAGCCTTAATCCCCATTTTACAGATAATAATAATAATAATGATGGCATTTATTAAGCGCTTACTATGTGCAAAGCACTGTTCTAAGTGCTGGGGAGGTTACAAGGTGATCAGGTTGTCCCAAGGGGGGCTCACAGCCTTAATCCCCATTTTACAGATAATAATAATAATAATGATGGCATTTATTAAGCGCTTACTATGTGCAAAGCCCTGTTCTAAGTGCTGGGGAGGTTACAAGGCGGTCAGGTTGTCCCAAGGGGGGCTCACAGTCTTAATCCCCATTTTACAGATAATAATAATAATGATGATGGCGTTTATTAAGCGCTTACTATGTGCAAAGCACTGTTCTAAGCGCTGGGGAGGTTACAAGGTGATCACGTTGTCCCAAGGGACGCTCACAGTTTTAATCCCCATTTTACAGATAATAATAATAATAATGATGGCATTTATTAAGCACTTACTATGTGCAAAATACTGTTCTAAGTGCTGGGGAGGTTACAGTTGATCAGGTTGTCCCACGGGGCGGGGGGGGGGGCTCACAGTCTTAATCCCCATTTTACAGATGAGGTAACTGAGGCACAGAGAAGTTAACTGACTTGCCCAAAGCACACAGCTGACAATTGGTGGAGCCGGGATTTGAACCCATGACCTCTGATGCCAAAGCCCGGGCTCTTTCCACTGAACCACGCTGCTACCCATGTATGTATGTGTGTGTGTGTGTGCATATATGTATGTGTATGTATATGTGTGTGCATATGTATACATATACAAAATGGTATTTGTAAAGCACTTACTATGTGCTGGACATTGTACTAAGCACTGGAGACTGTGAGCCCCGCATGGGACAGGGAAAGGGGCTGACCCGACTTGCTTGTATCCATCCCGGTGCTTAGTACAGTGGCTGGCACGTTGTAAGCGCTTAACAAATACCAGAGTTATTATTATCCTCCCCCACGCCCCTGGATTTAACCAGGGACTTTTCCGCATCAGCCTCAAGATGCTTTTGTGACTGTTCTCACCCTTCCATCCTCTTTGCTTCTCTTGCCTTTGTTACCTCATCTGTAAAATAGGGATTGAGACTCTGAGCCCCATGCGGGACAGGGATTGTGTCCAACTCGATTTGTTTGTATCCACTCCAGCGCTTAGTACAGTGCCTGGTACACAGGAAGCACTTAACAAATACCCCAATTATTATTATTATTATTATTACAAGTTAATCAGGCTGGACACAGTCCCTGTCCCACATGGGGCTCACCCTCTTATAATCATAATAATAATGATGGCATTTATTAAGTGCTTACTATGTGCAAAGCACAGTTCTAAGCACTCGGGAGCTTACAAGGTGATCAGGTTGTCCCACGGTGGGCTCACAGTCTTCATCCCCATTTTACAGATGAAGTAACTGAGGCACAGAGAGGTTAACTGACTTGCCCAAAGTCACACAACTGACAACTGGCAGAGCCGGGATTTGAACCCATGGCCTCGGACTCCAAAGCCCGGGCTCTTTCCACTGAGCCACGCTGCTGGAATCAGCGGTGTTCATTAATAATAATAATAATTATGATGATGATGGTATTTGTTAAGCACTTAATATGTGTGAGGCACTGTTCTAAGTGCTGGGGAGGTTACAAGGTGATCAGGTTGTCCCACGGGGGGCTCACAGTCTTCATCCCCATTTTCCAGATGAGGTAACTGAGGCCCAGAGAAGTGAAGTGACTTGCCCAAAGTCACCCAGTTGACAAGTGGCGGAGCTGGGATTTGAACCCATGGCCTCTGACTCCCAAGCCGGGCTCTTTCCACCGAGCCACGCTGCTTCTCTGCAATCCCTGTTTTTTACAGAGAAGAGATGAAGAGGTGAAGGGACTAGCCCAAGGTGGCACAGCAGACGTGTGGCGGAGCTGGGATTAGAACCCAGATCTTTCTGATTCCCAGGCCCGGGCTGTGGCCACTAAAGCCCCTCCTAACCATCGCCGGCCCACCCCGAGGGGTGAGAGGCGACCTCTCAGCCGTGCTGACCTTCCCCCTGGGGTCAAGGAGAGCGGGAAATAGCTCTAAACCAATCAATCAATCAATCAATCGTATTTATTGAGCGCTTACTGTGTGCAGAGCACTGTACTAAGCGCTTGGGAAGTGCAAGTTGGCAACATATAGAGACAGTCCCTACCCAACAGTGGGCTTACAGTCTAAAAGGGGAAATGGAAAGTCTAAATGGAAAGTCTCCTCGCTGTGTCCGCCCCGTGACCCGGACATCGAGCTCAGCCCAAACGGACAGCGGGCCCTCAGCTGCTCCGGTCCGGCCGGAGAGGCCGTGAAATGTGTGGGATGACAGGAAGGCCCGGGAGCCAGGCGGGAAAGGTTCAAAATGAGGCCAGAGCAGAGAGAACCAGACCGGAATGCATTTCGGAAGGGAGGCGGGGAGGTTGTGGAGCGAAAAAGCCGGGCCTGGGATCCCGAGGCCCTGGGTTCTAATGCCGGCTCCGCCGCTTGTCAGCTGTGTGACTTTGGGCAAGTTCATTCATTCATTCATTCAATCGTATTTATTGAGCACTTACTGTGTGCAGAGCACTGGACTACTACTACTACTAATAATAATAATGGGATTTGTTAAGCGCTTACTATGTGCAAAGCACTGTTCTAAGCGCTGGGGGGGATACAAGGTGATCAGGTTGTCCCACGTGGGGCTCACAGTCTTCATCCCCATTTTTACAGATGAGGGAACTGAGGCTCAGAGAAGTTGTGACATTTTAGACTGTGAGCCCACTGTTGGGTAGGGACTGTCTCTAGATGTTGCCAACTTGTACTTCCCAAGGGCTTAGTCCAGTGCTCTGCACACAGTAAGCGCTCAATAAGTACAATTGATTGCCCAAGGTCACACAACAGACATGTGGCGGAGCCGGGATTCGGGATTGCCCGAAGTCACACAGCTGACAGAGCTGGCAGAGCTGGGATTTGAACCCATGACCTCTGACTCCAAAGCCCGGGCTCTTTCCACTGAGCCACGCTGCTTCTACTAAGCTCTTGGGAAGTCCAAGTTGGCAACATCTAGAGACGGTCCCTACCCAACAGTGGGCTCACAGTCTAGAAGGGGGAGACGGAGAACAAAACAAAACATCTTAACAAAATAAAATAAATAGAATAAATATGTACAAATAAACTAAATGAATAAATAGAGTAATAAATACATACAAACATCATCAATCATCAATCGTATTTATTGAGCACTTACTGTGTGCAGAGCACTGTACTAAGTGCTTGGGAAGTACAAATTGGCAAACATATACACATATATACAAGTCACAGGGGAAAGAGTCCAGGCTTGGGAGTTAGAGGTCATGGGTTCTAATCCCAGCTCTGCCACTTGTCAGCTGTGTAACTTCGGGCAAGTCACTTCACTTCTCTGGGCCTCAGTTCCCTCATTTGGAAAATGGGGGTGAAGACTGTGAGCCCCACGTGGGACAACCTGATCACCTTGTATCCTCCCCACTTCTTAGAACAGTGCTTTGCACATAGTAAGCACTTAACAAATGCCATTATTATTATTATTATTGTTGTTGTCTGCTGGGTGACCCTGGGTGAGTCGCTCCTCTGGGCCTCAGCTGCCTTCTCTGTAAAATGGGTATTCAAAAATCTGCTCTCCCCGCTACTTAATAACAATAACTGTGGTTTTTGTTAAGCATTTACTATGTAACAGGCACTGTACTAAGCACTGTGGACACAGTCATAGTCTTAATTCCCATTTTACAGATGAGGGAACTGAGGCATAGAGAACGGAAGTGACTTTGTTCATTCATTCAGTCATATTTATTGAGAGCTTCCTGGGTGCCGAGCACTGTACTAAACTCCTGGGAGAGGACAGTACAACAATAAACAAACACATTCCCTGCCCACGACGAGCTGACAATCTAGCCCAAAGTCACCAAGCAGACAAGTGGCGGAGCCAGGATTAGAACCCAGGTCCTTCTGACTCCCAAGCCCACGTTCTCGTTTTTAGACCGTGTTTCATATCTGTTATATTGTTGTGTTGTGGTCTCTCAAGCACTTAGTACAGTGCTTTGCAAAGAGTAAGCGCTCAATAAATACGATTGATTCACTGTGATTTGCTTGTATCAATCCCAGCACTTAGTATAGTGCCTGGAACATAGTAATCACTTGAAAAATACCATATATAGTGGTATTAGTGGCAACTCTACCAGCATTAGTAGAGAAGTAATAGTAGCAGTAGAGAAGCAGCCTGGCATAGTGGCTAGAGCTCTGGCCTGAGAGTTAGAGGTCATGGGTTCTAATCCAGGCTCCGCCTCTTGTCTGCTGTGTGACCTTGGGCAAGTCGCTTCACTTCATCATCATCATCAATCGTATTTATTGAGCGCTTACTGTGTGCAGAGCACTGTACTAAGCGCTTGGGAAGTGCAAGTTGGCAACACATAGAGACAGTCCCTACCCAACAGTGGGCTCACAGTCTAAAAGGGGGAGAGAGAGAACAAAACCTCTGGACCTCAGTGACCTCATCTGGAAAATGGGGATTGAGACTGCGAGCCACCCATGGGACGGGGACTGTGTCCAACTCGATTTGCTTGTATCCACCCCAGCGCTTAGTACAGTGGCTGTGTAAGCGCTTAACAAATACCATGATTACTATTATTATTACTAGTAATGACCGTAGCATCATCAGGTAGTAGTGGTAGTATAAAACTCAATCTTCCTTCTCTTTCTCCTCCTCTTCCTCCTTATAATGGCATTTATTAAGCGCTTACTATGTGCAAAGCACCGTTCTAAGCGCTGGGGAGGTTACAAGGCGGTCAGGTTGTCCCACGGGGGGCTCACAGTTTTAATCCCCATTTTCCAGATGAGGGAACTGAGGCCCAGGGAAGTGAAGTGACTTGCCCAAAGTCACACAGCTGGCAATTGGCAGAGCAGGGATTCATGACACCTGACTCCAAAGCCCGGGCTCTTTTCACTGAGCCATGCTGCTCCCTCCTTCTCCTCTAGCCCCCCTGGCCAGGTAGATCAAGGGGTAGTGTCCCAGGCTGGAAGGAGCCAACCACTGGGCTTTGAGGCCCTCCACCGTCATCCCTGTCGGGCATCAGGTTGGAAGTTTCAGGACCCACTTGGGAAAACCAAGGAACTGCCCTGGGCTCTCCATTCTCGGACTCTCCACCCCTGGTCTCTCCATCCTTTGTCTCTCCGCCTTCGATCTCTCCATCCTCGGTCTCTCCGTCCTCAGTCTCCCCACCCTCGGCCAGCCCTCTCTCTCCTCTCAGTCCCTGAGAGTCTCCCGCGGCCTTCTCCCCTCTCTCCTGGAAGCAGATGACATTCCCTGGAGGACATAGCCATGAAAACATCTGTCCGTTTCACTGAACGCCTGAGAAATCTCTGAAAACTGAGAGGGGCTGGGTTTTTTATTGGCAGGGGCGGCCTTGTTTAGTTTTTCTCCAGTTTTACCTTTTTTTTTTCTTTTTAAATGGTACTCGTTAAGCGCTTAAAAGTGGCAGGCACTGTACTAAACGCTGAGGGAGATACAGTTTGGAGACAGTCTCTGTTAAATATAGGGCTCACAGTCTCAACCCCCATTTTACAGGTGGGGGAACTGAGGCATAGAGAAGTGAAGTGACTCGGCCAAGGTTACCCAGCAGACAAATGACGGAATCAGGATTAGAACCCAGGGCCTTCTGCCTGTCAGGTTCTAATTTCCTTGCCTCCTTGCAAACACTCTTCAATCCCAGGAGTCAAATGGCTCCACTCAGAACTGGGGGGCTGGGAGACCGGAGACCACCGTTGGTTCAAGATGAGCCTGAATTGCTTAGAAATTGTTTTCAAATCCTACAGATCCTTCATTCTCCTCCTCCTCTTCTCCCTCCTCCTCTTCCTCCTCTTCCTCCTCCTCCTCTTCCTCCTCCTCTTCCTCCTTCTCCTCTTCCTCCTCCTTCTCCTCTCCTTCTCCTTCTCCTCCTTCTCCTCCTCCTCTTCTTCCTCCTCCTCTTCTTCTTCATTCTCCTCCTCCTGCTCCACCTCTCCCCCCCACCCTTTTTTTTAAAAATGGTATTTGTTAAGCACTTACTTTGTGCCAGGCTCTGTACCAAGTGCTGGGGTAGATAAAATCAGGCTGGACACAGTCCCCGTCCCACATGGGGTTCACAGTCTTCATCCTGCATTTTATAGATGAGATCACTGAGGCCCAGAGAAGCGAAGCGACTTGCCTTAGGTCACAAAGCAGACAAGTGGCGGAGTGGGATTCGAACCCAGGTCCTTCCGACTCCCAGGACTTTGCTTGAGCCAACAGGCCACACTGCTTCCCTCCTCCTCCTTTTCCTTTCTCCATTCTCTTCCCTCCTCCTTCTCCTCCTCTATTCTCCCACTCCCCTGTTCTCCTCTTCCTCCTCATCTCCCTCATTCTCCTCCTCCTCCTTTTCCTTTCTCCACTCTCTTCCCTCCTCCTTCTCCTCCTCTATTCTCCCACTCCCCTGTTCTCCTCTTCCTCCTCATCTCCTTCATTCTCCTCTTCGTCTCCCTCTTCCTCCTCCTTTATTCCCTTCCCACTCCTCTGTTCTCCTCCTCCCCCTCCCTCTCCTCTTCTTCCTCTCCCTCAGCCTAAGTAGGATGGAGAAAGAGGCACGGAATATCCCATTCTACAGATGAGGAAACCGAAGCCCAGAGAAGCGAAATGACTTTCCCAAGGTCACCCGGCAGATTAGTCCCAGAACCGGGATTAGGACCCAGTTTCTCCGAGGATAGACGATGACGGCAGACGACCCTGAAGACAGCGAGCACCGGACACCCGCAAAACGAGCACGCATCGCACTTAACCAGCCGGAGAGCGTTTTCTGAGGGCGGGGAGGGCCTTAATGGATTTAGATGAGCCGGAGCGATCTGGCTCCCAGATTGACACCATAAATATTCCAACTCTGAACTCGGCGGCTGCCCCAGCCTGCTGACTTTTGTGTGACCTAGCTGGAAACTTTAAATCAGCCCGGCTCCTTGACTTTCCAGGGAATGAAAAGCTTTAAGCCCGTGAGATAGCATCTCCCCAGAATTTTATTGTCCTCTGATTCCTCTGTACAGGAGGATTGGAAGCGGCGGGTGAGGGGGAGGTCTGGGAAGGGAGGGGGGTCCAGTCTTCCAGCCTCGTCTCGGTGGAGGGAAGGACGTCCAATCTTGGCAATGGAGGGGTCTTGGGTTCAAGGGGTTCAACCAGCCCCTAGTGTGGATTCTCAGTGGACTGATATTGGCTCGTCTCCTCCATCCTCTGCTTGAAGATTTGTCTTCTCTTTCCTTCTAAAAATAATAATGATGGTGTTTGCTAAGTGCTTACTACGTGCCAGGTACTGTACTGGGAACAAGCAAATTGTGTCGGACACAATCCCTGTCCCACATGAGGCTCCCAAAACCCAGGGTGTCCGTCGGTCGGTTGTTTTTATTGAGCGCTTACTGTGTGCAGAGCACTGGACTAAGTGGTTGGGAGAGGACAATAGAAAAATAAACAGACGCATTCCTTGTTCACAGTGAGCTGACAGTCTAGAGGGAGAGACAGACACCAATAGAAATAAATAAATGAGGGATGTGGACATAAGTGGTGTGGGGCTGGGATGGGGGGGATGAAGAAAGGGAGTGAGTCAGGGGGATGCAGAAGGGAGAGGAAGAAGAGGGAAGGAGGGCCAGTCAGGGAAGGCCTCTGGGAGGAGACGGGCCTTCGATAAGGCTTTGAAGCGGGGGAGAGAGTGATCGTCTGTGGGATCTGAGGAAGGAGGGCGTGCCAGGCGACGTGGGCGAGAGGTTGGCGGTGAGATGGGCGAGATGGAGGCCCGCATTAGAGGAGCAAAGTGGGCGGGCTGGCTTGCAGTAGGAGAGCAGCGAGTTGAGGCAGGAGGGGGAGAGGGGCTAGACTGCTCTAAAACCGCCGGTGAGGGGTTTCTGTGTGATGGCGAGGTGGATGGGCAATCCCTGGAGGTTCTTGATGGGTGGGAAAACGCTGACTGAACGCTTCTGTGGAGAAATGATGTGGGCAGCAGAGTGAAGTATGGACTGGAGCGGGGAGAGGCGGGAGGCCCGGAGGTCAACGAGGAGGCCGATACGGTAATCAAGCCAGGATAGGTTGAGTGATTAATGTGGTAGCAGTTTGGGTGAGCCCGTTGTTGGGTAGGGACCGTCTCTATATGTTGCCGATTTGTACTTCCCAAGCGCTTTTACTTGTACATATCTTTTCTATTTATTTTATTTTGTTAGTATGTTTGGTTTTGTTCTCTGTCTCCCCCTTTTTAGACCGTGAGCCCACTGCTGGGTAGGGACTGTCTCTATATGTTGCCAACTTGTACTTCCCAAGCGCTTAGTACAGTGCTCTGCACACAGTAAGTGCTCAATAAATATGATTGATTGATTGATTGATTGAAAGGGCAGATTTTAGAGAACCGACAGGATTTAATAATAATAATAATGATGGCATTTGTTAAGCGCTTACTAGGTGCAAAGCACTGTTCTAAGTGCTGGGGAGGCTACAAGGTGATCAGGTTGTCCCATGGGGGGGCTCACAGTTTTAATCCCCATTTTACAGATGAGGTAACTGAGGCACAGAGAAGTGACTTGCCCAAAATCACACAGCTGACAGTTGGCGGAGCCAGGATTTGAACCCATGACCTCTGACTCCAAAGCCTGGGCTCTTTCCACTGCGTGTGTGTGTGTGTGTGTGGGCAGGAATGTGTCCGTTTGTTGTTACATTGTCCTCTCCCAAGCGCTTAGTATAGTCCTTTGCACACAATAAGCACTCAATAAATACGATTGAAGAAGCAGCGTGGCTCAGTGGAAAGAGCACGGGCTTTGGAATCAGAGGTCATGGGTTCAAATCCCTGCTCCACCAACTGTCAGCTGCGTGACTTTGGGCAGGTCACTTCACTTCTCCGGGCCTCAGTTCCCTCATCTGTAAAATGGGGATGAAGACTGTGAGCCCCCCGTGGGCCAACCTGATCACCTTGTAACCTCCCCGGAGCTTAGAACAGTGCTTTGCACATAGTAAGCGCTTAATAAATGCCATCATTATTATTATTATTGAATGAACGTGTGTGCGTATATGCACGTGTGAGTGTGTCTGTGAGGGCTTGGGTGATTCTACGTGAGTGTGAGAGAAGATGAGCGTCTGTGAGTGTGCCAAGGTGGGCCTGTGTGGCTTTGTCGGGGTCTGTGTGGTTGTGTCAGTCCGTGAGAGAGTGTGTGAGCGGGTCAGGTGTGTGTAATTGTGTGAGGGGGTGTGTAAGTCTTTGTGGGACCGATGGCCCCCAAAGCGGTCACCCTGGGCCCAGAGAGAGCCCCCCGGGCGGGGGCTTGGGAGGAGCGACGCGCCACTCTGTTCGCAGCCTGGGGAAATTTGCGCCCAGAATAATTGCTAGTGTTCTTGGCAGGGCTGCGCTCATTTAGTGACCATCTGGGGTGTGCGGGCGTGTGCGTTTGTGTGTGTGTGAGAGCGCGAGCGGGGGGTGTACGTGTGGGGGTGTGGGCCCACACGACGGGCTCCTCCCCGCAATCTGGCGGGCAGATGCTCCCCCTGTTCCCCCCCGCCTCCAAGCCCTCTCCCAGGCGGTCCAGGCCCGGGCACGCTGCAGCCCCAGGTACTGACCGGGAAAGCGCTTAGTATAGTGTTCTGCACACAGTAAGCGCTCAATAAGTACGATTGAATGAATGAAAGGGGGTAGACGAGGATGCCTTCGGTTCCGTGCGGTCACCGTCGGTGCCCGGACTCCCTCCATGGCCCCGAAGCGGTGCCCGTGTCAGGACGGGAGGCGAGGGAGGCCTTCCCAGACTGAGCCCCTTCCTTCCTCTCCCCACAACACCTGTATATATGTTTGTACATATTTATTACTCTATGTATGTGTTTTATTTGTACATATTTATTCTATTTATTTTATTTTGCTAATACGTTTTGTTTTGTTGTCTGTCTCCCCCTTCTAATAATAATAATAATGATGATGATGGTATTTGTTAAGCGCTTACTATGTGTGAGGCACTGTTCTAAGTGCTGGGGAGGTTACAAGGTGATCGGGTTGTCCCACGGGGGGCTCACAGTCTTCATCCCCATTTTACAGATGAGGTCACTGAGGCCCAGAGAAGTGAAGTGACTTGCCCAAAGTCCCACAGCTGACAAGTGGCGGAGTCGGGATTAGAACCCATGACCTCTGACTCCCAAGCCCGGGCTCTTTCCACTGAGCCACGCTGCTTCTAGACTGTGGGTTTGCTGTTGGGTAGGGACCGTCTCTATATGTTGCCAACTTGGACTTCCCAAGCGCTTAGTACAGTGCTCTGCACACAGTAAGTACTCAATAAATACAATTGAATGAATGAATGTATATATGTTTGTATGAATTTCATCATCAATCGTATTTATTTATTACTCTATTTTATTTGTGCATATTTATTCTATTTATTTTATTTTGCTGATATGTTTTGTTTTGTTGTCTGTCTCTCCCTTCTAGACTGTGAGCCTGCTGTCGGGTAGGGACCGTCTCTATACGTTGCCAACTTGGACTTCCCAAGCGCTTAGTACAGTGCTCTGCACACAGTAAGTGCTCAATAAATACAATTGAATGAATGAATGTATATATGTTTGTACGTATTTATTACTCTATTTTATTTGTGCATATTTATTCTATTTATTTTATTTTGCTAATATGTTTTGTTGTCTGTCTCCTCCTTCTAGACTGCGAGCCCGCTGTCGGGTAGGGACCGTCTCTAGATGTTGCTAACTTGGACTTCCCAAGCACTTAGTATGGTGCTCTGCACACAGTAAGTGCTCAATAAATACGATCGAATGAATGAATGTATATATGTTTGTACGTATTTATTACTCTATTTTATTTGTACATATTTATTCTATTTATTTTATTTTGCTAATATGTTTTGTTTTGTTGTCTGTCTCCCCCTTCTATACTGTCAGCCCGCTGTTGGGCTCACTAATCCGTTCATTCTTTCATGAGTATTGATTGAGGACTTACTCTGGGTGGAGCACTCTACTACGCATTTGGAAGAGGACCACCTTGTTGACAACTTGTATTTCCCAAGCGCTTAGTCCAGTGCTCTGCACACAGTAAGCGCTCAATAAATATGATTGATTGATTGATTGATTGATTGATTGACCACACCACAATAAACAGACACATCCCCTGCCCACAAGGAGCTGACCGTCTAGAGGAAGACAGACACAAATAGAAATAAATAAATGACGGATGTGGACGCAAGTGGTGTAGGGCTGGGAAGGGGGAAGCGCTCTTCCGACTTTCAAAGCCCTACTGAGAGCTCACCTCCTCCAAGAGGCCTTCCCAGACTGAGCCCCCTTTTTCCTCTCCTCCTCCCCATCCACCCTGCCCTACCTCTTTCCCCTCCCCACAGCACTTGTATATATATTTATACAGATTTATTACTCTATTTTATTTGCACACATTTACTATTCTATTTATTTTGTTAATGATGTGCATCTAGCTTTAATTCTATTTGCTCTGACAACTTTGACACCTGTCTACATGTTTTGTTTCGTTGTCTGTCTCCCCCTTTTAGACTGTGAGCCTGTTGTTGGGTAGGGACCGTCTTTATATGTTGCCAACATGTACTGCCCAAGCGCTTAGTACAGTGCTCTGCACACAGTAAGCACTCAATAAATACGACTGAATGAAGGAAGGAAGGAAGGGAACGAGTCAGGGAAACGCATCCCCGATTAAGCCCCAACTGATTACCTTGTAGCCACCCCAGGGCTTAGAATAGAGGCTGGCACATAATGATGATGATGATGATGGCATTTATTAAGTGCTTACTATGTGCAAAGCACTGTTCTAAGTGCTGAGGAGGTTACAAGGTGATCAGGTTGTCCCACGGGGGGCTCACAGTCTTCATCCCCATTTTACAGATAATAATAATAATAATGGCATTTACTAAGCGCTTACTAAGTGCAAAGCACTGTTCTAAGTGCTGGGGAGGATACAAATTGATCAGGTTGTCCCCCGAGGGGCTCACAGTTTTAATCCCCATTTTCCAGATGAGGGAACTGAGGCAGAGAGAAGTTAAGCGACTTGCCCAAGGTCACACAGCTGACAAGTGGCGGAGCCGGGGCTTGAACCCATGACCTCTGACTCCAAAGCCCGAGCTCTTTCCACTGAGCCACGCTGCTTCTCACATAGTAAGCGCTTAACAGGGAAGAGGAAAGGAAGGCTTAGGGAAGGCCACTGGGAGGAGATGGGCCTTCATTAAGGCTTTGAAAGTGGGGAGAGTCGTTGTCTGTGGGATTTGAGGAGGGAGAGCGTTCCGGGACAGAGGCGGGACGTGGGCCGGGGGTCGGCGGCGATGGAGGCTCAGTGAGGAGGCTGGCACCAGAGGAGCAAAGTGTACACGCTGGATGGGAGTAGGAGGGTAGTGAGGAGCGGTTGGAGGGGGCAAGGTGAATGTGGCATGGCTGTGTCCCTTTGGACGCCCTCACTGCAGGCCGGGAGGTGTGTTATGGGCCAGAGGGGCGAGCGCAGGGGTCCAGAACCCCCCAGAGCCAGGGGACTACCCCCTGCAAGGCACCAGAGATGGGGTGGGCCTTGGTGGGTTTCAACGGGCTCCTCTGAGCCCACCTTCCCCCCATTCCACCCATCTCCAGATGGCCGGACAGCCGAATTCATTAAAAAAAGAGTTCAATCCGGGCAGATAAAATCATCCCGCATCGAGACCCCCTCAGCCTAGCGGGCCGAGGGGCGACCGCACAGGGAGGTCTCCAGAAATGGTGGCGTCTAGTTACGGCGGCTCGACCCCTCCAGCCTGTATATTTCGGAGAAGGAACAGGGTAGCCGGGACCTGAGGATTTCTGGAAGCGTGGGGCGGGGCGGGAGGTGGGAGATGGGGGAAGGATCCTGCTCTGGGCATCAGGGATTGTGGGAAACAGTGGCTCTGCCTTCGTATCCCTCCTTCAGAGCAGAGGACACGGGAATTCAGTCCCTGCGTTGGTGTGGCGTTTGTGGAAAGAGCCAAGAGCCGTGGGGAGATGGGAAGGTTCCCTGGTGGACAGCTGATGGGAATAGGCTTAATTAATTCATTATGGCTTTTGTTAAGCGCTTACTCTGTGCCAAACACTCATTTCAGTGCTGGGGGAGATGCGAGTTGATTGGGTGTGAGTGAAAGCAGTGAGGCCTAGGGGATACAATCAATCAATCAATCAATCAATCATATTTATTGAGTGCTTTCTGTGTGCAGAGCACTGTACTAAGCGCTTGGGAAGTACAAGTTGGCAACATATAGAGACAGTCCCTACCCAACAGTGGGCTCACAGTCTAAAAGATACAGCTCGGGCCTGGGAGTTAGAAAGATCTGGGCGCTGATTCTGGCTCTGCCACATGTCTGCTGTGTGACCTTGGGCAAGTCACTTCACTTCTCTGTCCCTCAGTTCCCTCATCTGTAAAATGGGGATCGAGACTGTGAGCCCCACTTGGGACAGGGACTGTGTCCAATCCGATTTACATGTATCCACCCCAGCGCTTAGTACAGTGTCTTAGTGTCTGGCACATAGTAAGCACTTAACAAATGCCATTATTATCATTATTCTTCTTCTTCTCTGGGCCTCAGTTTCCTCCTCTGTAAAATGGGGATTAAATAATAATAATAATAATAATAATAATGATGCCATTTATTATGCACTTACTATGTGCAAAGCACTGTTCTAAGCACTGGGGAGGTTACAAGTTGATCAGGTTGTCCCATGGGGGGCTCACAGTCTTAATCCCCATTTTACAGATGAGATAACTGAGGCCCAGAGAAGTGAAGTGACTTGCCCAAAGTCACACAGCTGACAATTGGCGGAGTCGGGATTTGAACTCATGACCTCTGACTCCAAAGCCCGGGCTTTTCCACTGAGCCACGCTGCTTCTCCCCTTAGACTGTGAGCCCCATGTAAGACAGGGACTGTGTCTGGCCTTTTTTTTTTTTTTTTGCTAAGCGCTTACTATGTGCCAGGCACTGTTCTAAGCACTAGAGTAGATACCAGGTCCCACGTGGGGCTCACAGTCTTAATCCCCATTTTACAGATGAGGTTACTGAGGCCCAGGAAAGCAAAGTGTGGGGCTTAGTGGAAAGAGCACCAGCCTGGGAATCAGGTCCTGGGTTCTAATCCCAGTTCCACCACGTGTCTGCTGGGTGACTCACGTCACTTCTCGGGGCCTCAGTTCCCTCATCCATAAAATGGGGATTAAGACTGTGAGCCCCACCTGATTAGTTTGTAGCCACCCCAGGGCTTAGAATAGAGGCTGGCACATAGCGCTGAACAAATTATTATTATTATTTATAATAATAATGGCATCTTTAAACACTTACTATGTGCAAAGCACTGTTCTAAGCGCTGGGGAGGTTACAAGGTGATCAGGTTGTCCCACATGGGGCTCACGGTCTTCATCCCCATTGTACAGATGAGGGAACTGAGGCACAGAGAAGTGAAATGACTTACCCAAAGTCACAGAGCAGACACGTGGTGGAGCCGGGATTAGAACCCAGATCCTTCTGGCTCCCAGGTCTGGGGTCTAGACACTAGGCCAGGCTGCTTCTGCTATTCTTGGATTGATCCCAGTGCTTAGCACAGTGGCAGGCGTCAGCGCTTAGAACAGTGCTTGGTGCGTAGTAAGTGCTTAATAAATGCCATTATCATCATTATTATTATTATTATTATTATTATTATAATATAGTAAGCGCTTAAAGAGTCCCTATCATTATTATCATTCCCCCTAATGTCTCTCCAGTTTAATCTCAGCTTTAAGCAGTCCACTCTGGGATCCAAACCAGGCGCTTCCGATGACAGTCAGATGCTCCTCTTTGGAATGACCAAATCAGGGAATTACGGCTACAGATTCTCCTCTCCCCATTTTAATATTATATATGAAGTTCAGTCTAAAGACCAAGATTAATTGAATATGTAAAACAATAGATACTTCAAATTAATACAAGACATTGTAATACAAATGACTTTTATTCAGATTTGAATACTGCACACAAAGGCTATAAGTAAATTAGGTTTATTGATCTATATTCATAGAATTATTTAAATTCACCCTCTGGTGCTGAGAGCCAGGTTTTCTGATGCTTGCCGTTAATGCATTTTTCATTAGAGGCAAAGTGCTGGGAAATCCAAATTTCATTTGGCTCCGAAAGATTAATTTCCTCCTGACAGCCGTAGCCAGATAAAGGAATGGGAGTTTGAAAAGTGACCTGTAGGACAGTTCTCAGAAATAAGAATGAAAAGAACGGGAAAACAAGGGAAAGTGGCTTCTCTCCTAAATGGTTAGGGATGGAAATCCTTTGAGAGAACTAGCAAAAAATGAGGAGAGAAAAAAGGAGGGAGAGAAAGAGAGAAAGAGCGAGGGAGAGAGAAAGAGAAGCAGCGTGGTTCAGTGGAAAGAGCCCGGGCTTTGGAGTCAGAGGTCATGGGTTCAAATCCTGGCTCCGCCGCTTGTCAGCTGTGTGACTTTGGGCAAGTCACTTCACTTCTCTGGGCCTCAGTGACCTCACCTGTCAAATGGGGATTAGGACTGTGAGCCCCACGTGGGACAACCTGTTCACCTTGTAACCTCCCCAGCGCTTAGAACTGTGCTTTGCACATAGTAAGCGCTTAATAAATGCTATTAAAAAAAAAAGAGAGAGGGTTGGGGGGAGAGAAAGAGATGAGAGAGAAAGAAGAGAAAGAATGAGGGAGAAGGGGAGAGAGGGGAGAGGAGAGAGAAAGAGGGAATTGGGGGGGAGAGAGACACACAGGAGAGGAAGATGAGAAAGAGGGAGGGAGAGGAAAACCCTACTGAAAGCTCACCTCCTCCAGGAGGCCTTCCCAGAGTGAGTCCCCCCTTTTCTCTTCTCCTCCTTCCCTCCCCATCGCCCCCAGTACCTCCCTCTCCTCTACCCCTCCCCGCCTCACAGCCCTTGGATATATATGTACATATTTATTATTCTATTTATTTTTATAGTATTATTACTATGTGCCAAGCACTGTCCTAAGCACTGGGATAGATACCAAGTAATCAGGTTGTTCCACTTGGGTCTCACAGTCTTCATCCCCATTTTCCAGATGAAGCAACTGAGGCACAGAGAAGTTAAGCGGCTTGCCCGAGGTCCCACAGCAGACGAGACAGGGGCAGGATTAGAACCCGCGACCTCTGACTCCCAAACCCGGGCTCTTTCCACTAAGCCACGCTGCTTCTCTAGGTATTTCATCTCCACCTTTGAGGCACAGAGAAGGGAAGTGACTTGACGAAAGTCACACAGCAAGCAAATGGCAGTGGCCGGAATAGAACCCAGATCCTCTGATGCTGAGGGCTGTACTCTTTCCACCAAGCCACACTGCTTCTTTGGGCTCATACTACTGTTGGTTGGAAATGTCAAGCCTAAACAGAAACCATCACTCTAAGGGAAGATGCTGCTTTTTTAACCATTGACTAATAATAATAATAATAATAATAACAATAATGATAATAATAATAATAATAATAATAATAGCACTTATTAAGCGCTTACTATGTGCAAAGCACTGTTCTAAGCAGTGGGGAGATTACAAGGTGATCAGGTTGTCCCACGGGGGGCTCACAGTCTTCCTCCCCATTTTACAGATGAGGTCACTGAGGCCCGGAGAAGTGAAGTGACTTGCCCAGTCACCCAGCTGACAAGCGGCGGAGCCGGGATTTGAACCCATGACCTCTGACTCCCAAGCCCGGGCTCTTTCCACTGAGCCACGCTCCTTCTCCAAGCCCTGTGCTAAATCCTGGGATAAATGCAGGACAAGCAAATCAGATGTGATTTCTGCCCTACATGGGGCTGGCGGGGGGAGGGAGGGCAGACAATACCTCCCCATTTTGAGATGAAGAAACTGAGGCAGAGAGAAACTCAGTGATTTATTTTAATGGCATTTGTTAAAGTGTTTACTCTGTGCCAGGCACTGCACTAAGCACTGGGGTAGAAACAAGATAATAATAATGATGGCATTTGTTAAGCGCTTACTAGGTACAAAGTACTGTTCTAAGCGCTGGGGAGGATACAAGGTGATCAGGTTGTCCCACGGGGGGCTCACAGTCTTCGTCCCCATTTTACAGATGAGGGAACCGAGGCCCAGAGAAGTGAAGTGACTTACCCAAAGTCACCCAGCTGACAAGCGGCGGAGCTGGGATTTGAACCCATGACCTCTGACTTCAAAGCCCGGGCTCTTTCCACTGAGCCACGCTGCTTCTCTGAACTGATGTCAGGTTGGACACAGTCCACGTCCTCCATGGGGCTCATCACAGTCTTAATCCCATTTTACAGATGAGGCAACTGAGGCACAGAGAATCAATTTAACGAGCGCTTACTGGGTGTTTGGGAGAGCACAACGCAACAGGTTTGGCAGACACGATCCCAGAGAGATGAAGTGACCTGTCCAATGTCACACAGCCAAGTAAGCGGCGGAGCCAGGATTAGAACCCAGCTCCTCTGATTCCTAGGTCCCTGCTCTATCCACTAGCCACCAAGTTAGCCCAGCAGGCTGGACTAACCTCAGTTTACCTCATCTGTAAAATGGAGATTATCTTGTAACCATCCCAATGCTCAGAACAGTGCTTGACACATAGTAAGCGCTTAACAGAGAAGCAGCGTGGCTTAGTGGAAAGAGCACGGGCTTGGGAGTCCAAGGTTGTGGGTTCTAATCCTGGCTCTACCACTTATCAGTAGTGTGACTTTGGGCAAGTCACTTAACTTCTCTGTGCCTCAGTTACCTCATCCGTAAAATGGGGATTAAGACCATGATTCCCACGTGGGACAACCTGATTACCTTGTATCCACCCCAGCACTTAGAACAGTGCTTGGCACATAGTAAGCGTTTAACAAATACCAACATTATTATATTATTAACAAATACCGGTTAAAAAATCTCTATTGTGCTCTTTCAAGTGTCTGTAGAATTCGCTGCCCTCTCTGCTATCACTCTACCCTGAACGTTTTCAGTGAACGCTACTAATTCTTTGATTTCTATATGTTGCCAACTTGTTCTTCCCAAGCGCTTAGTACAGTGCTCTGCACACAGTAAGTGCCCAATAAATGTGTTGCCAACTTGTACTTCCCAAGCGCTCAGTGAAGTGCTCTGCACACAGTAAGCACTCAATACGACTGACTGAATGAATGAATTTTACATGTACATATTTATCCTATTTATTTTATTTTGTTAATATGTTTTGTTTTGTTGTCCGTCTCCCCCTTCTAGACTGTGAGCCCGCTGTTGGGTAGGGACCGTCTCTGGATGTTGCCAACTGGGACTTCCCAAGCGCTTAGTCCAGTGCTCTGCACACAGTAAGCGCTCAATAAATACGATTGAATGAAGTGACTTGCCCAAAGTCACACAGCTGACAATTAGCGGAGCTCTGCTCTGCACGCAGTAAGCGCTCAATAAATATGGGGGAGTAAAAGTGTGAGCCCTATGGGGGGACAGAAACTGTGTCCAACCTGATTAACTAGTATTTACACCAGTGCTTAGAACAGTGCTTGGCACATAGTAGGCACTTAACAAGTACATTTACAATTATTATTCTCCTACTGAGCCCCCTCCTTCCTCTCCCCCTTCCCCCCATCCCCCCCGCCATACCTCCTTCCCCTCCCCAAAGCACCTGTATATATGTATATATGTTTGTACATATTTATTACTCTATTTATTTATTTTATTTGTACATATTTATTCTATTTATTTTATTTTGTTAATATGTTTTGTTTGGTTGTCTGTCTCCCCCTTCTAGACTGTGAGCCCGCTGTTAGGTAGGGACTGTCTCTAGATGTTGCCGACTTGTACTTCCCAAGCGCTTAGTACACTGCTCTGCACACAGTAAGTGCTCAATAAATACGATTGAATGAATGAATACGATTGAATGAATGAATGAATGAGAGAGACAGAGAGTGAGACTGCTAGAGAGACAGAGAGAAAGACAGAGAGAGAGAGATGGAGACAGAGGGAGAGACAGAGTCAGAAAGGGAGACTGAGGTAGAGGGGGGCAGAGATATAGAGAGTGGGACAGACAGAGGAAAAAGAGAGGGAGATAGAAATAATAATAATAATAATAATGGTATTTGTTAAGCGCTTACTATGTCTCAAGCACTGTTCTACGCGCTGGGGGAGATATAAGGTAATCAGGTTGTCCTTGGTGGGGATCACAGTAATAATCCCCATTTTACAGATGAGGTAACTGAGGCCCAGAGAAGTTAACTGTAAAATGGGGATTAAAACCGTGAGCCCCACGTGAGACAACCTGATCACCTCGTATCCCCCCCAGCACTTAGAAAAAGTGATTGGCACGTAGTCAGCGCTTAACAAATACCATTATTATTATTATTATTACTAAGTGGCCTGCCCAGAGTCACACAGCTGACCAGTGGCATGGCCGGATTAGAACCCACAACCTCGGACTCCCAAGCCCGGACTCTTTCCAGTAAGCCACGCTGCTTCTCTGAGGAGAGGGAGAGACAGAGAAAGAAGGGGAGATAAAGAGAGGGAGAGATGAAGAAAGAAGAGGAAATAGAAGGGGGAGAGAGAGAAACAGAGTTGAGAGGAGAAGATGGAGGAGACGGAGCCAGAAAGAGACAGCGAGAAAGATGAGTAGAGAAGGGGGATGAGGGAGAGGGGGGACAAGACAGCTTTCTATTTTCCACCGCGTGAACTATTTCTCTCTCTGATGGTGTTTCCTCCAGAGAGAGATGGCTGCGTGAAGGAGTCTATAAGCTTTTAAAGGACTCTGTGAGGAGAGGCACTCAATAAATGTAAGGTATTTCAGACGGGTGCACGGTGGGGGATTTCACCCCAATTTCTGCACTTCTTGACAGATGATCCAATTTTTCTGTCGGTATTATTTTGGGGCTGTGGGGGGGGGGGATGTTTGACAACAGAAGCCATCTGTATGTATCCTTGCCGATTCCTTTATGAGCGGTGTAACACACGAGCATAAATCACATTAATGCCCTCAGCCAACAGCCTTAGTATCCCTGAATATTCATAACTAAACTTCTCAGAGCGTTTTCTTCGGCAGAAAAGAAAACCCGAAGCAAAACTCCAAGGCCGCAAAAAAAGCCAGATACTAAGACAGTCGCTTGAACTAGAAAATGGCATGTCTGAGTCATTTCAAGTGCTTAGTACAGTGCTCTGCACATAGTAAGTGCTCAATAAATGCGATTGATGATGATGATTTGGGGCTCTCTCCCTTTCTCAAGACTTTGACTTCCTTCTCAGCCCAGAAACCTTTAGGTTGGGAGATTAGAAATATTTTTTTTAGCACTTATTACGTGCTAAGCACTGAGGTACATACAAGCCAGTCAGGTTGGACACAATCCATGCCCCCGTGGGACTCTGTCTTAATCCCCATTTTAGAGTTGAGGCAACTGAGGCACAAGGGAATAATAATAATGATAATTGTGGTATTTGCGAAGTGCTTTCCAGGTGCCAGGCACTGTACTAAGCGCTGGGGTGGATACGAGGTAATCGGGTTGTCCCACATGGGGCTCTGAGTCTCAATCCCCATTTTACAGATGAGGTCACTGAGGCACAGACAAGTGAAGGGACTTGCTAAGAGAAGTGAAGTGACTTGTCCAAGATCCACAGTAAGTCAGCGCTTACTGTGTTCAGAGCACTGTACTAAGCATTTGGGAGAGTATAATTTAGCAATATAACAGTCACATTCCCTGCTCATTCATTCATTCATTCAATCGTATTTATTGAGCACTTAGTACGTGCAGAGCACTGGACTAAGCGCTTGGGAAGTACAAGTTGGCAACATATAAGCCCACATATAAGCACACATATAAGCCCACAACGAGCTTATAGTCTAGAGGGATAATAATAATGATGGTTTCAGCTGTGTGACTTTGGGCAAGTCACTTAACTTCTCTGGGCCTCAGTTATCTCATCTGTAAAAATGGGGATGAAGACTGTGAGCCCCCCGTGGGACAAACTGTTCCCCTTGTTACCTCCCCAGCGCTTAGAACAGTGCTTTGCACATAGTAAGCGCTTAATAAATGCCATTATTATTATTATTATTATTAAGCACTTACCATGTGTCAGGCACTGTACTAAACACTGGGGTGGATACTAGCAAATCGAGACGAACCCATTCCTCGTCTCATGTAGGGCTCACAGTTTTAATCCCCATTTTCCAGATGAGGCGACTGAGGCCCAGAAAAGCAAAGTGACTCGCCCAAGGACACCCAGCAGACAGGTCCGTTGCCGAATTGTACTTTCCAAGCGCTTAGTCCAGTGCTCTGCACACAGGAAGCGCTCAATAAATACGATTGAATGAATGAAGGTGACGGAGCCGGGATTAGAACCTATGACCTTCCGAATCCCAGGCCACTAGGCGCTAGCCGCCCGGCTGCGTTGCTTTTCACCCTTGGAAATCTCCCGTTTCACTATCCGATGCCAAGTGGCTCTGTGATGGGAGACCTTTGAGGAAGTCCCGCAGCCTCCCTCATTTGTGAGCAGGCCAGCTGGGGATCTTGGACATGTCCCTTCGCTTCTCTGTGCCTCAGTGACCTCATCTGTAAAATGGGGATTGAGACTCAGAGCCCCATGTGGGACAACCTGATTACCTCGTATCCACCCCCAGCGCTTAGTACTGTGCCCGGCACCTGGTAAGCGCTTCACAAATACCACAATTATTATTATTATTATTCCCTTGTGCCTCAGTTACCTCAACTCTAAAGGCCGGGCACTCCCAGATAAAGGGTCAGAGGAAGGAAAAATCCACGCTGCCGCATCCGGGCGAAGTTTCCGGGAGCAAGTCACTTGAGTTCTCCGGGCTTCAGTTACTTCATCTGTAAAAAAGGGGATTCGGACTGAGAGCCCCATGGTGGGAGGACGTGGACTGTGGCCACACTTGTATCTACTCCAGCGCTTAGTACAGTGCCTGGCACATAGTAAGAGCTTAACAAATACCGTAAAGAAGAACGAGGCCTTTGGGATCTGGAAAATAAAGCCGACATCCCAAGTGCGTGTCCGCAATTCCTCTGAGACCCGGAGAGAGATTCTCCACTCCCTCTAGATTAGAGGGAATGTGGTCTATTGGTTAGAGCCCGGGCCTGGGAGTTAGAGGACCTGGGTTCTAATCCCGGTTGTGCCACTTGTCTGCTGGGTGACCTCGGGCAAGTCGCTTCACTTCTCTGCGCCTCAGTCATCTCATCTGTAATAATGATAATTGAGGTATTCGTTAAGCGCTTGCTATGTGAAGCAGCGTGGCTCAGTGGAAAGAGCCCCGGCTTTGGAGTCAGCGGTCGTGGGTTCAAATCCCGGCTCTGCCACTTGTCAGCTGTGTGACTTTGGGCAAGTCACTTAACTTCTCTGGACCTCAGTTATCTCATCTGTAAAAATGGGGATGAAGACTGTGAGCCCCCCGTGGGACCACCTGATCACCGTGTAACCTACCCAGCGCTTAGAACAGTGCTTTGCACATAGCAAGTGCTTAATAAACGCCATAATTATCATTATTATATGCCAAGCACTGGGTAGATACAAGATAATCAGGTTCCCACATGGGGCTCATTGTCTAAACAGGGGAGAGAGCAGGGATTGAATCCCCATTTTGCAGATGAGGGAAGTGAGGCCCAGAGAAGTGAAGTGACTTGCCCGAGATCACCCAGCAGGAAAGCGGCAGAGCCGGGATTAGAACCCAGGTCCTTCCGTCTCCCAGGTCCGTGCTCTATCTACTAAGCTACTCTGCTTCTCATTTAAATGCTCCTCATTTGTATCTACCCCTTTGACAATCAGGCCCTCTCTCTTCTGAGAGAGAAGCAGCGTGGCTTAGCGGAAAGAGCCCGGGCTTGGGAGTCAGAGGACGTGGGTTCTAATCCCGGCTCCGCCACTTGTCCGCTGTGTGACCTTGGGCAGGCCGCTTAACTTCTCTGGGCCTCAGTTACCTCACCTGTAAAATGGGGATTAAGGCTGTTAGCCCCATGGGGGACCTTGTATCTCCCCCAGCACTTAGAACAGTGCTTTGCACATAGTAGGCGCTTAATAAATGCCATCCTCATCAATCATCATCAAAAGTGCTTGGCACATAGTAACCGCTTAACAAAGCCCGTTGTTGGGAAGGGACCGTCTCTATATGTTGCCAACTTGTACTTCCCAAGCACTTAGTACAGTGCTCTGCACACAGTAAGCGCTCAATGAATACAATTGAATGAATGAATGAACAAATACCATTATTATTATTATTATTATTATTATTATTATTATTATTATTATTATTATTCTCACTAGGCCACCCTGGGGGGCCACGTTATCATTAATAGCATACAAAAGAGGAAGACCCCATGTCTCAGAGATTGCCGGGCTCTAAACCGGCTCCGAGAAGCAAGAACGGGCAGGACAGCGTGGTCAGCCTTGACCCCAGGAATTTCCCTTTTGAACTTTGACACTGGAAAACCTCATTTTTCCTCGTTTTTCCTCGTTTTCTTTCCGAGGCGGGAAGGAAGGTGGAGGTTCCCTTTCGGACCACTGGAGGGAGCCCCCATTTTTCCACTAATTAGAGGAAAAACTTTGAGGACTCAAACCCCAGGAAACCCAAGACACTGCTTTAAGGCTGGGGAATTTTAATTTATTTTTTCCTTTTGGTGGGTATTTGTTAAGCCCCTACTATGTGCCAGACACTGTACTAAGTGCTGGGGTGGAGCTCTCTTCCTCCCTTCAAGGCCCTGCTGAGAGCTCACCTCCTCCAGGAGGCCTTCCCAGACTGAGCCCCTTCCTTCCTCTCCCCCTCGTCCCCCTCTCCATCCCCCCCATCTTACCTCCTTCCCTTCCCCACAGCACCTGTATATATGGATGTATGTTTGTACATATTTATTACTCTATTTATTTATTTATTTTATTTGTACATATCTATTCTATTTATTTTATTTTGTTAGTATGTTTTGTTTTGTTTTCTGTCTCCCCCTTTTAGACTTTGAGCCCACTGTTGGGTAGGGACTGTCTCTATATGTTGCCAATTTGTACTTCCCAAGCGCTTAGTACAGTGCTCTGCACATAGTAAGCGCTCAATAAATACGATTGATGATGGTGATGATCCAAGCTAACCAGGATGGACACAGTCCCTGTCGCACGTGGGGCTCACACTCTTAATTCCCATTTTACAGATGCAGTAACTGAGGCAAAGAGACAGTATTTTTCTATGGTATTTGTTAAGCGCTTTCTAGGCCCCAGAACCCATTTGTTTGTTTTTCAGGCAGTCCATGGTCTTCCCAGAAGTCAGCGTGGCTCAGTGGAAAGAGCCCGGGCTTTGGAGTCAGAGGTCATGGGTTCAAATCCTGGCTCTGCCAATTGTCAGCTGAGTGACTTTGGGCTAGTCACTTAACTTCTCTGTGCCTCAGTTCCCTCATCTGTCAAATGGGGATGAAGACTGTGAGCCCCCCGTGGGACAACCTGACCACCTTGTCACTTCCCCAGCACTTAGAACAGGGCTTTGCACATAGTAAGCGCTTAATAAATGCCATTATTATTGAGAAGCAGCGTGGCTCAGTGGAAAAGAGCACGGGCTTTGGAGTCAGATCCCGGCTCCACCAACTGTCAGCTGTGTGACTTTGGGCAAGTCACTTAACTTCTCTGTGCCTCAGTGACCTCATCTGTAAAATGGGGATGAAGACTGTGAGCCACCCGTGGGACAACCTGCTCACCTTGGAACCTCCCCAGCGCTTAGAACAGTGCTTTACACATAGTAAGCGCTTAATAAATGCCATTATTATTATTATTATTATTCTCCAACCCCAGGTTTCAGAAGAATCGACCATCTTTCAATCCTGTTTTTTCACTGTCTAGTTTTGGGATCCATGCGTTGTCACTGGAAACACCATAGGATTGACAGTTTTTTACCTCATCTGTTACCTCAGTTACCTCACCTGTAAAATGGGGATTAAGACTGTGGGCCCCCCGTGGGACAACCTGATCACCTTGTAACCTCCCCAGCACTTAGAACAGTGCTTTGGACATAGTAAGCGCTTAATAAATGCCATTATAATTTGTATTTTTGTGGCTGTTGCTACATCCGCATCTTTTGTGATTTTTTTTTTCCAGGCCGCTCATAGCAAATCCTGTCTTTTCACCCACCCCTGGCCCACATCCTTCCTCTGTCCTGGAATGCCCTCCCTCCTCAAATCCAACAGACAATGACTTTCCCCTCCTTCAAAGCCTTATTGAAGGCCCATCCCCTCCCAGAGGCCTTCCCAGACTAAGTCCCACCATTCCTCATCTCCCTCTTCCTTCTGCGTCACTCTGGTTCACTCCCTTTCCTCTTCCCCCCACCCAGCCCCACATCACTTATGTCCATATCCCTCGTTTTATTTATTTTGTATTAATATCAGTCTCCCCCACCCTAAACTGTAAGCACAACATTGTGGGCGGGAAATGCATCTGTTTATTCTTGTATTGCACTTCCCCAAGCGCCTAGTACAGTGCTCTGCCCACAGTAAGTGTACAATAAATACCACTGAATGAATGAATCTTGGGCATATTTCTTTTCATTCATTCATTCATTCATTCAATCGTATTTATTGAGCACTTACTGTGTGCTGAGCACTGTACTAAGCGCTTGGGAAGTACAAGTCGGCAACATATAGAGGCGGTCCCTACCCAACAATGGGCTCACGGTCTAGAAGGGGGAGACAGACAATGAAACAAAACATGTGGACGGGTGTCAAGTCGTCAGAACAAATAGAATTAAAGCTAAATGCACATCATTAAAAAGTAAATATAATAGTAAATATGTACAAGTAAAATAGAGTAATAAATCCATACAAACATATATACAGGTGCTGTGGGGAGGGAAAGGTGGTAGGGCGGGGGGATGGGGAGGAGGAGAGGAAAAAGGGAGCTCAGTCTGGGAAGGTCCCTTGGCTTTCTTGACTACTATTTCCTTTATTATTGATTATCGATCTCTGGAAAGAAAAACGGTCAACTATTTCAATCTTCTCCCCATCCACAGAGTCGCTACGAAGCGGAAACGACTCGATGACGTTTGATTATACTAATTCTATGGGTCAGGCACTGTACTAAGCGCTGAGGTAGATAAAATCAGGTTGGACAGTCCTTACGTTGGACAGGAATAAGAAAACTGAGGCCCAGGGAAGTAGTACAGTGCTCTGCACACTGTAAGCACTCCATAAATCTGATTGAATGAATGGAAATGACTTATCAAAGTTCAAATGGCAGACAAGTGGTGGAGTCGGGATTAGGACCCAGATCCTCTGACTCTTATAATAATACTAATATTAATAATAATTATAATAGTGCTAAAAGGAAGTTAACTTTTCCAGAAAGTCTGGTGCTTCTGGCTGACAGGAAGCCAGGGGAAAGATTGAGTCTGGGAGAAGCGGGTTCTAACTTTTGGGGAGCGCTGAGAAGGGGTCCTGCCGGAAGCCAATCCGACGAGGTCGGATTAGGAAATCTGTTGACTCCTGGCCCCCTCTTCTCTTTTCCCTCTCTCCCCTCTCCCAGTCCAATAATAAGGCCTGCACCAGTGCGGATGATAAGACTTTTATAATGTAAAGGAGACAGACAGAGCTGAGTAAAGTGGATTTGTTCCCCTCTCTAATGAAAAGTTGGCCTGGCCTGTTTTTATCAAACTAAAGCGCTGTCGCCTCATTCCCTGGTTGAGTGTGAAGCTCACAATGAGACGGACAGAATTCCTCCTTCTCCCTCTTCTTCTCTCTGTCTTTTAGGCCCTAGCTCTGTCTCTCCCTTCCTCTCTCTTTCAACTCCTTCTCTATCTCTCCCTCCCTTCCACCTCCTGCTCTGTCTCCCCTTTCCTCAAACACTCTCTCTCTGTCTCTCTTTCCTCTCTCTGAAGTTCTCTTTCAAGCTCTCTTCTCCTCCCATCACTTTCCCCCTTCTCTGTCTCCCCTTTCCTCCCTCTCACCTCATCTCTTAGCCTCTGTCTCTTTCCATCATTAAAAAAATAAATAGAATAGTAAATACGTACAAGTAAAATAGAGTAATAAACCTGTACGAACATACGTACAGGTGCTGTGGGGAGGGGAAGGAGGAGAGGAAAAAGGGGGCTCAGTCTGGGAAGGCCTCTTGGCTTTCTTGACTACTATTTCCTTTATTATTGATTATCGATCCCTGGAAAGGAAAACAGTCAACTATTTCAATCTTCTCCCCATCCACAGAGTCGCTGTGAAGTGGAAACAACTTGATGGCATTTGGTAATACTAATTCTATGGGCCAGGCACTCTACTAAGCACTTTCCCTCTGTCTCTCTGCCTCTCCCTCTATCACTGTCCCTCTCTTTGTCTCTCTCCCTGACCATCTCTCCCTCTATCTCCCTCTCTCTCTTCCCCTGTCTCTCTCCCTGAGTCTCCCCCTCTCTCCCTCTGTCTCTCTCTCTCCCTGACTATCTCTCCCCTGCTCTGTCTCCTCTTTCCTCACTCCCCTCTCTCTGAGCCTCTGTCTCTCTGTCTCTCTTTCCTGTTCTCTCTCTCAAGCTCACTGTCTCTCCCTATCTTTTTTAGTCTCTCTCTGCCTCTCCCTGTATCACTCTCCCTCTCTTTGTCTCTCTCCCTGATCATCTCTCCCTCTCTCTCCCTCTGTCTCTTTCTCTCTTCCTCTGTCTCTCTCCCTGAGTCTCCCCCCCTCCCTCTGTCTCTCTCCCTCCCTGACTATCTCTCCCCCAGCTCTGTCTCCTCTTTCCTCACTCCCCTCTCTCTGAGCCTCTGTCTCTCTGTCTCTCTTTCTTTCCCATTCTCAAGCTCTCTGTCTGTCTCTCCCTATCTCTTTTAGGCTCTCCCTCTGTCTCTCGCCCTTCCTTTTTCTCTCCCTCCTTCCCTGACTCTTTCTCCCTCTCTCTCCCTCTCTCTTTCTCTGTCTCTCTTCCCTGAGTCTCTCCCTCTCTCCCTCTGTCTCTCTCCCTCCCTGACTATCTCTCCCCCCGCTGTTTCCTCTTTCCTCACTCCCCTCTCTCTGAGCCTCTGTCTCTCTGTCTCTCTCTCCTGTTCTCAAGCTCCCTGTCTGTCTCTCCCTATCTCTTTTAGGCTCTCCCTCTGTCTCTCACCCTCCCTTTTTCTCTCCCTTCCTCCCTGACTCTTTCTCCCTCTCTCTCCCTCTCTCTTTCTCTCTTCCTCTGTCTCTCCCCCTCTCTCCCTGACTGTCTCTCTCCTTATCTCTCTCCCTCTCCCACTCACCACTGGCCTCTCTGCAGGATAAAAATAATAATAATGGGATTTATTAAGCGCTTACTATGTGCAGAGCACTGTTCTAAGCCCTGGGGAGATACAAGGTGATCAGGTTGTCCCACGGGGGGCTCGCAGTCTTCATCCCCATTTTACAGATGAGGGAACTGAGGCAAAGAGAAGTTAAGTGTGCTGCTCCGGCCACCTGTGCTTCTGACCCCATTCCCTCTCATCTCATGAAATCTCTCTCTCCGTCCCTTCTCCCCTCCTTAACTTCCATCTTCAACCGCTCACTCTCCACTGGTTCCTTCCCCTCTGCCTTCAAACATACCCATGTCTCTCCCATCCTAAAAAAACCCTCTCTTGACCCCACCTCACCTTCTAGTTATCACCCCATCTCCCTCCTACCATTCCTTTCCAAACTCCTGGAACGAGTCGTCTACACACGCTGCCTCGAATTCCTCAACACCAACTCTCTTCTCGACCCCCTCCAGTCTGGCTTCCATCCCCTACATTCCACAGAAACTGCCCTCTCAAAGGTCACCAATGACCTCCTACTTGCCAAATCCAACGGCTCCTACTCTATCCTAATCCTCCTCGACCTCTCAGCTGCCTTCGACACCCCCTTCTCCTCAACACGCTATCCAACCTTGGCCTCACAGACTCCGTCCTCTCCTGGTTCTCCTCTCATCTCTCCGGTCATTCATTCTCAGTCTCTTTTGCAGGCTCCTCCTCCCCCTCCCATCCCCTTACTGTAGGGGTTCCTCAAGGTTCGGTTCTCGGTCCCCTTCTGTTCTCGATCTACACGCACTCCCTTGGTGACCTCATTCGCTCCCACGGCTTCAACTATCATCTCTACGCTGATGACACCCAGATCTCCATCTCTGCCCCTGCTCTCTTCCCCTCTCTCCAGGCTCGCATCTCCTCCTGCCTTCAGGCCATCTCCATCTGGATGTCTGCCCGCCACCTAAAGCTCAACATGTCAAAGACTGAACTCCTTGTCTTCCCTCCCAAACCCTGCCATCTCCCTGACTTTCCCATCACTGTTGATGGCACTACCATCCTTCCCATCTCGCAAGCCCGCAACCTTGGTTTCATCCTCGACTCCGCTCTCTCGTTCACCCCTCACATCCAAGCCGTCACCAAACCTGCTGGTCTCAGCTCCGCAACATTGCCAAGATCCGCCCTTTCCTCTCTATCCCAACTGCTACCCTGCTCATTCAAGCTCTCATCCTATCCCGTCTGGACTACTGTATCAGCCTCCTCTCCGATCTCCCATCTTCGTGTCTCTCCCCACCTCAATCCATACTTCACACCGCTGCCTGGATTGTCTTTGTCCAGAAATGCTCTGGGCATGTTACTCCCCTCCTCAAAAATCTCCAGTGGCTACCAATCAACCTACACATCAGGCAGAAACTCCTCACCCCGGGCTTCAAGGCTGCCCATCCCCTCGCCCCCTCCTACCTCACCTCCCTTCTGTCCTTCTCCAGCCCAGCCCGCACCCTCCGCTCCTCCACCGCTAGTCTCCTCACCGTTAGGCCTCATTCTCACCTGTCCCGCCATTGACCCCCGGCCCACGTCCTCCCCCTGGCCCGGAATGCCCCCAATCCCTCTGCCCATCTGCCAAGCTAGCTCTCTTCCTCCCTTCAAGGCCCTACTGAGAGCTCACCTCCTCCAGGAGGCCTTCCCACACTGAGCCCCCTCCTTCCTCTCCCCCTCCTCCCCCTCTCCATCCCCCCCGCCTTACCTCCTTCCCTTCCCCACAGCACCTGTATATATGGATATATGTTTGTACGTATTTATTACTCTATTTAATTTACTTGTACATATCTATTTATTTTATTTTGTTAATATGTTTTGTTTTGTTCTCCGTCTCCCCCTTTAGACTGTGAGCCCACTGTTGGGTAGGGACTGTCTCTATATGTTGCCAACTTGGACTTCCCAAGTGCTTAGTCCAGTGCTCTGCACACAGTAAGCGCTCAATAAATATGATTGAGTGATTAAGTGACTTGCCCAAAGTCACACAGCCGACAGTTGGCGGAGCTGGGATTTGAACCCATGACTTCTGACTCCAAAGCCTGGGCTCTTTCCACTGATTGCTCATGCCGTGCCCCCTCAGCAGAGGACTTCACTTGAAAGCTGGAAGAAGGATCAATCCATCCTCCTTTCAGCTCTCTCATTCATTCATTCATTCATTCAATTGTATTTATTGAGTGCTTACTGTGTGCCGAGCACTGTACTAAGCGCTTCGGAAGCCCAAGTTGGCAACATATAGAGACGGTCCCCACCCAACAGCGGGTTCAAACCAGGCAGGATCTCTCTCTGTTCCCCCAGGCGAGAGCCAAGGGTGATACCCGGCAACAGGCAGCCTCAGTGTGTGCTCAAAAAACCAATCCCAATAAAACAGCCTGTTTTCAATTAACTATGAAAATGCAGAATGTATTGACTCACGGCCAATTTAACGTAAGAAAAACACAAGGAAATAAAAAGACATCCGGCGCGAGAGATGTTGCATGTCGCCGCTGCAAGGACACACATACACACACCACATGTGCACAGACACACACAACACACACATGCAATAGTGTGGCCTAGTGGATAGAACCCAGGCCTGAGACTCGGGAAGACCTGGGTTTTCATCCCTGGCTCCACCACACGTCTGCTGTGTGACCTTGGGTTGGTCACTTCAGTTCTCTGGGCCTCAGTTCCCTCAACTGGAAAATGGGGATGAAGACTGGGAGCCCCACGGGGGACGGGGACTGTGTCCGACCCGACTTGAGTGTAACCACCCAAGCGCTTAGCACAGTGCCTGGCACATAGTAAGCACTTAACAAATGCCTCAGTTATTAAATATCATAAAAGAAGGCACTCATACACACACACAGGTACACATACAGAGGCACACACATAACACACACACACACACACACACAGAGGCACGCAGACATACATAGACTCCCCAAAGGCACACAGACACACACACATAACACACACATGAACACAAAACACACACAGGCACAAACAATCACACACACAAACACAGAGACACACACACACATGCATAACACACACTAGCATACATCCAGAGGCACACACACACAAAAAACCCCCACAAAACACACACAGGCACAAACAATCATACACACACACATGCACACATAACACACACAGGCACACATCCAGAGGCAACACACAGACACACACACACATGAACACAAAGCACACACAAGCACAAACAATCTCACATGCACACACACCATGCATGCATACCACACACTGGCACACATCCAGAGGCACACACAGACACCCACACAGGTACACACACATGAACACAAAACACACACAGGCACGAACAATCTCACACCCACACACATATGCACACATAACACACAAGGGCACACATCCAGAGGCAACACACAGACACACACACACACACACAGGCACAAACAATCACACACACACACACATGCACACATAACACACACTGGCACACATCCAGAGGCACACACAGACACACACACAGGTACACACACATGAACACAAAGCACACACAGGCATGAACAATCACACACACACACACACAGGCACACAGGGACACATGCACATATAACACACACCGGCGCACATCCAGAGGCACACACAGACGTACACACACACATGAACACCAAACACACACAGGCACAAGCAACCACACACACACACAGACACACATGCACATACAACACATACTGGCGCACGTCCAGAGGCACCCACAGACACGCACGAACACAAACCACACACAGGCACAAACAATCACACACACACATATGGACACATAACCCACAGGGGACACATCCAGAGGCACACACAGACACACGCACAGGTATACATAACACAAACAGACCAATACAAAAACACACCCACAGGCACACCCAGAACACACACTCGTATGCACACACACACACACAACACACACACACACACACACACATGCCTCCTTCTCTTATAAATCAAAAGTCAAGAGTTAGCAACCGAATAAAGAGAGATCCGGCCTAGACAGCACTCTTTAGGAATAATATCCGAATAAATTCCGCGGGAGAGATTCTTTAGGGGGAAAAGAAGGAAGCAGTCTTCCCAGAACTTTCTATTCCTGAATCATACGGACGGATCTTTACCAACAAATTCCCTTCGGAGCTTCCCAAAACTGCCCACCCTGCAACGGCCCGTGAAAGCCAACACGATAAAACGCCCGGGACAGTTGGGAGTCGAGAGCGTTTTCCCAAATATATTGAGGAAGACGAGAGGGAAAACCACGGACCATAATCGGGATGGTGGGAAAATGGTCGGGATACACACCAGGACCACTCTGGATGTATTTTTCTTTTTGAGGGTATTTGTTTTCTGGGATACACACCAGGACCACTCTGGATGTATTTTTTTTTTTTTGAGGGTATTTGTTTTCTTTTTAATGGTATTTGTTAAGCGCTTACTATATGCCAGACACTGTTCTAAGCGCTGGGGAAGGTACAAGGCAATCAGGTTTGTCCCACCTGGGGCTCACAGTCTTAATCCCCCATTTTACAGATGAGGGAACTGAGGCCCAGGGAAGGAGGAGGAGGGGGAACGGAGATTGAATCCTGGGGGCTCACAGTCTTAATCCCCCATTTTACAGATGAGATAACTGAGGCCCAGGGAAGGAGGAGGAGGGGGAACGGAGATTAAATCCTGGGGGCTCACAGTCTCAATCCCCCATTTTACAGATGAGGGAACTGAGGCCTGGGGCAGGAGGAGGAGGAGGGAGAACTGAGATTGAATCCTCATTTTAATAATAATAATAATAATATTTAATAATTATTATTATTAAATTATTATAATTATTATAATTATTATTAATAATAATAAGCCCCCAGGATTTAATCTCCGTTCTCCCTCCTCCTCCTTCCCTGGGCCTCAGTTATCTCATCTGTAAAATGGGGGATTAAGACTGTGAGCCCCCAGGATAAATAATAATAAATAATGACATTTATTAAGCGCTTACTATGTGCAAAGCACTGTTCTAAGCGCTGGGGAGGTTACAAGGTGATCAGGTTGTCCCACGGGGGGGCTCACTGTCTTAATTCCCATTTTATTACTTAGTAAATAATTAATTCCCAATTATTACTCTATTTATTTATTTATTTTACTATTACTCTATTTATTTATGTATTTTGCTTGTACATAGTCTATTTATTTTGTTAATACGTTTTGTTTTGTTCTCTGTCTCCCCCTTCTAGACTGTGAGCCCACTGTCGGGTAGGGACCGTCTCTAGATGTTGCCAACTTGGACTTCCCAAGCGCTTAGTACAGTGCTCTGCACACGGTAAGCGCTCACTAAATACAACTGAATGAAAATGAATGAATTTTACAGATGAGGTAACTGAGGCCCAGAGAAGTGAAGTGACTTGCCCAAAGTCACCCAGCTGACAGTTGGCGGAGCCGGGATTTGAACTCACGACTTCTGACTCCAAAGCCCGGGATCTTTCCACTGAGCCACGCTGCAGTCAGGGCCACTGAGGCTCAGAGAATAATAATAATAATAATAATAATAATAATAATAATAATAATAATAATAATAATAATAATAATAATAATAGTGATGGTATTTGTTAAGTGCTTACTATGTGCAAAGCACTGTTCTAAGCACTGGAAGCACTGTTCTAAATTAAGCGACTTGCCCTGGTCAGCCAGCAAGCAATTGGCAGAATCCGGGATTCGAACCCAGGTCCTCTAATTCCCAGGCCTGTGCTCTTTCCACTAAGCCATGCTGCTTGGAATGAGAAATAAGAGAAATTAGGGAAGCAGCGTGGCTCAGTGGAAAGAGCTCAGGCTTTGGAGTCGGAGGTCGTGGGTTCTAATCCCAGCTCCGCCAATTGTCAGCTGGGTGACTTTGGGCGAGTCACTTCACTTCTCTGGGCCTCAGTTCCCTCATCTATAAGTGTGGCATAGTAGAAAGAGCTCGGGCTCTGGAGTCAGAGGTCATGGGTTCCAATCCCGGCTCCGCCAATTGTCAGCTGGGTGACTTTGGGCGAGTCACTTCACTTCTCTGGGCCTCAGTTCCCCCATCTGTAAGCGTGGAGCAGTGGAAAGAGCCCGGGCTTTGGAGTCAGAGGTCATGGGTTCACATCCCGGCTCTGCCAATTGTCAGCTGGGTGACTTCGGACAAGTCGCTTCACTTCTCTGGGCCTCAGTTACTACATCTGTAAAATGGGGATTAAGACTGTGAGCCCCCCCATGGGACAACCTGATCACCTTGTAACCTCCCCAGCACTTAGTACAGTGCTTTGCACATAGTAAGTGCTTAATAAATACCATTATTATTATTATTATTATTAAAATGGGGATGAAGACTGTGAGCCCCATGGGACAACCTGATCCCCTTGTAACCACCCCAGTGCTTAGAACAGTGCTTTGCACATAGTAAGCGCTTAGTAAATGCCACTATTATTATTATTAAAGAGCCTGGGCTTGGGAGTCAGAGGTCATGGGTTCTAATCCTGGCTCCACCACTTGTCTGCTGTGTGACTTTGGGCAAGTCACTTAACTTCTCTGTGCCTCAATTCCCTCATCTGTAAAATGGGGGTGAAGACTGTGAGCCCCACGTGGGACAACCTGATCACCTTGTATCCTCCCCAGCGCTTAGAACAGTGCTTTGCACACAGTAAGCGCTTAGCAAACGCTATCATTATTATTATTATTCTTATTCTCTGTGCCTCAGTGACCTCATCTGGAAAATGGGGATGAAGACTGTGAATCCCACGTGGGACATCCCTGATTACCTCGCATACACTCCAGCGCTTAGAACAGTGCTTGGCACATAGTAAGTGCTTAACAAATACCATTATTAATAAATACGATTGAATGAACGAACGAATGAATGAATAACGCTGTTCTAAGCGCTGGGGAAGAAGCAAGTTAATCGGGCTGAATGTAGTCCCTGTGTCACTTGGCTTCCTTTTTAAGTTCTTGTTTGTTTTAGGTTACCCGTTAAGCGCTTACTATGTGCCAAGCACTGTTCTAAGCGCTGGGGCAGACCTGGGTCGATCAGTTGGGACACAGCCCTGGTCCCCCAGGCGAATAACAGTCTAAGTAGGAGGGAGAATGAGGTATTGAACTTCCTTTTTACATTTGAACAGTGCTTTGCAATAGCAAACGCTTAATAAATGCCATTATTATTATTTGAGGAAACTAAGGCACATGGAATCAATCAATCAGTGGTATTTATTGAGCGCTCACTATGTGCTGAGCACTATAGTAAGCTCTTGGGAGAGTACAGTAGAACAGAGTTGGCTGTTCCCCGCCCGAAATGAGCTTCCAGTCTAGAGGGGGAGACAGGCATTAATATGAATAAATAAATGACGGATATGGGCATGGGCCTTGGGGGATTGAGGGAGGGATGAAAAAAGGGAACAGAAGGTGGAAAAAAAGGAGAAGTGCAGTGACTTGCTCAGGGTCTCACGGCAGGATTAGAATCCAGGTCCCCTGACTCCCACTTTCTCCACTAGGCCTCGCTGCTATTCGACGAGTCGATCGGTGGTATTTACTGAGCGTCTACCGTGCTCAGAGCACTGTAAAGAACACCTTCGCGGGTTCGATACGACGGTGTTAGTAGATCTTTTTAGATCCCTAAAATTCCCCTGAACTTCCCCGAGTCTCCCTCCAGAATCCCACGACGAATTTCTCCACATTCCTCTGGAAACGCTGACCAAATTCCTCAACTCATTGCCTACAGATGTCGGTCTGGGCCGAGATAAATTTTCCTTGTTTCCCCTGAAGGAGACCTGGAGCCTTCTTCTGAGATTTCTTTTTACGCATATGTATTTATTTGCTGAATTTTTAATTGCGCTCGACGCCAAAACGCCCCCAGGCACAATACAGAAAAATGAACGCGTGGATTATGACCAAATAGGCATTCAAAAACAACAGTCATTAACGGCTTAAACTAATAGATTAAAACAAACAGTAGCCTTCCTTCTGGGGAACATCAGCTTCAACCGATGATTGGGTGGGGAGATAAATAAGCGGTAGAATAATGATGAGAATAAGTGTGATATCTGCGAGGGGATGGAATCTGTACGTTCAAAAAAGTCAATACAAGCTATTCATTGTTTACCGTATGCAGAGCACTGTACTAAGTGCTCGGAAGAATACGTTACAGTAGAGTTAATAGTTGTGATCCCTGCCTAAAAAGAGTTAACGGTCTACCGGGGGAGATAAACGTTAAAAAAGATTGTCCCAAATTTTAATAGGGGAACTCTGAAAACATCTTTGATGACAGTGTAGAAATTGCTTGAAGGAGTGACGTCTGATTCAACAGGTCGTTCTATATTTAAATATATAAGTTTTATGCAGCGCATTCTATGAGTTTAGGGCAATAGGCGTGCAATTCACTATTATTCTTAATTTAAGATGGAACCCTCTGCATCATTTACGGCCGAGTCGACGTAACGCCTAAACTCATCCCTCCCTTTTCCATCAATTAGCATCTTATCACCGAATATGGCATAATTAATTGTACATTATGAAAGCAGTTATTTAATCACTGTAGTTGTCAAAAAACAATAAACTATTCAATTGCTCTGTGTCATTAATAATTGTATATAGTTGAAAATAATTTGACATTATCAAAGCAATTATCATTTAATCATTTCAGTTAGCCAAATCCATTTAACACTATTGGATCGATTTTCCCCAATTGGGTGATTTATGAACTTATATTTGAATTTGCCTTTAAGACCGATACGAAAGTTCCTTTCTCTGTTGTAAAAAGGGAGGAGAAATTGAAACGTGAAAACTGCCGAGGGTGATTTTAAACGGAAAGGTCAGAGAAGGTGATTTCAAGAGAGCAGAGAGGTGGATTTGCCTGAAAGTTCGGGAATTCATCTTGTAGGTTTGAAATGATAAATCCAGATACCCGGACTGCCTCATCCCCTGAACTCTCAGCAGGGTGAGAGAATTTCATCCCAAGTCGAATTCATTTTGAAGTCTGTTAAAACTTCCAAAATCCCATCTCCTCCGGGAGGCCTGCCCTGATGAATCCCCGCTTTCTCCTCGTTTTGTACCAAAACCCACCCCAGAACTTGCCTCCATCCACACATGTATTCTCCCAAGCGCTTAGTACAGAGCTTTGCATATAGTAAGCACTCAATAAATATGATTGATTAATTGACTGATAGACTAGGGGCTCAAAACATCTTTCCCTATTCTTTAAGCCTTCATTCATCTACATTCATTCACTCAAATGTATTTATCGAGCGCTGACTGTGTGCAAATATTACTCTATTTATTTATTTTGCTTGTACATATCTATTCTATTTATTTTATTTTGTTAGTATGTTTGGTTTTGTTCTGTCTCCCCCTTTTAGACTGTGAGCCCACTGTTGGGTAGGGACTGTCTCTATATGTTGCCGACTTGTACTTCCCAAGCGCTTAGTACAGTGCTCTGCACACAGTAAGTGCTCAATAAATACGATTGATTGATTGATTGCAAAGCACTGTACTCAGCCCTCGGGAGAGGTCAATATAACAACAAGCGGACACGTTCCCTGCTCACAATGAGCTTACGTAGCCACCTTCCTTCTTTCTGCCTCCTAAAATAATAATAATAGTTATGGTGTCTGTTAAGCACTTACTATGTGCCAGGGACTGTACTAAGCGCTGGGCTGGATCATCAATTGACTGTCAGCCCGTTGTGGGCAGGGATTGTCTCTCTTTATTGTTGTGTTGTACTTTCCAAGCGCTTAGCATAGTGCTCTGAAAATAGTAAGTGCTCAATAAATCTGAATGAATAGTAATAATAATGATGGTATTTGTTAAGCCCTTACTATGTGCAAAGCACTGTTCTAAGCGCTGGACAGGTATTGACACCTGTCTATCTGTTTTGTTTTGTTGTCTGTTTCCCCCCCTCTAGACGGGGAGCCTGTTGTTGGGTAGGGACCGTCTCTATATGTTGCCGAGTTGTACTTCCCAAGTGCTTAGTCCAGTGCTCTGCACACAGTAAGCGCTCAGTAAATACGATTGAATGAAAGAATGAATTATTGTTATGATTATGGGAGGTGGAGAGAAGGTGGGTATATAGGAAAGTGAGGTCTTAAGGTCGTTCAGAAAGATGTTTCGAGCCCGTAAGTGCACGGATGGAGTCGTGTTTTGGGGTGAGGGGATATGGGGGGGGCAGGGGTCCCCAACAGGGACCCCTCTGCATCTCCCCCTCCCTGTCCTCTCCCCCCGCTGCCTGGGAGGAGGACCAGGACGGGCGGACAGATGCCGGAGAACATAAAGGACGCTTCCCATAAAGGAGACGCTCCGGAGAACAGATGAGCCCAATATATGAAACGCGGGAAGATTTATCAGGCTAAATAATTCAGGGGAATGGAAGGCGGAGGAGCCCGGCCCGGAGGAGAGGAGCCGGGAGGAGGCCCAGATGGAAAGGCTGATCCCGTCTCTATCTCTCAGTCCCATTAAGGACGGGCCGGTCTCGGCAGAACCCATGGTCCGTGGCCCTCTGGGATGCCAGAAAATTGGAGATCTCTCCCTCCCGACCTCATCCCACAAAGTCAAGGGGAAGAGGCGGGGGGCGGGAGAAGGGAAGGAGGGGCGTCCAGCTGTTCTATCACCCTAGACCCCTTCCCCCTCTCCTTGGGATGTGGTGCGGGGCCTGTAATCCGTAAGCAAGGCTTAATGGACAGATCCCAGGCCTCCGGGGTAGTGGAAAGAGCCCGTCATGGGTTCCAATCCCGGCTCTTCCACTTGTCTGAGCAAGTCACTTGACTTCTCTGTGCCTCTGTTACCTCATCTGTAAAATGGGGGTTGAGATTGTGAGTCCCACATGGGACAGGGCCTGTGTCCAATCTGATTTGCTTGTATCCACTCCAGCGCAGTCTGCTGTGTGTAGATATGTATATATGTTTGTATATATTTATTACTCTATTTATTTATTTATCTTACTTGTACATATCTATTCTATTTTATTTTGTTAGTATGTTTGGTTTTGTTCTCTGTCTCCCCCTTCTAGACTGTGAGCCTGCTGTTGGGTAGGGACTGTCTCGATGTGCTGCCGACTTGTACTTCCCAAGCGCTTAGTACAGTGCTCTGCACACAGTAAGCGCTCAATAAATACGATTGATTGATTGATTGATTGAAGGGAGCACTGTACTGACCGCTTGGGAGAGTCCAGTAGAGTTAACAGAAATGATCTGCGTTCTCAAGGAGCTGACGCGTGGGGGAATCCGTAGAAGTTGCACTCGGTCTCTTTCCCATGTGGAACTCACAGTCTTAATCCCCGTTTCATAGACGAGGTCACTGAGGCCTAGGGAAGTGAAGTGACTTGCCCAAGATCCCGCAACAGACCCATGGTGGAATTGGGATTAGAAGCCAGATCCTCTGTCTCCCAGACGCTCGCTCTATCCGCAAGCCCGCAACAGCAGGGAGGGTGGGACCGTCCGGGCGAGAACGTGGAAGAGAAGGGAAGAGGTTGGCGAAAGAGAGGGATCAGAGAGAGGGGGCGAAGGGGCGGGCTGCCTGGAGCTGAGGAGGGGAGGGAGAGAGAGGGAGAGAGGCCCAGAATCCCCACCAGCTGCTTGGAAGAGATTGCGTTTGCCCTCCATTCCAAGCGGGCCTTTTCCTGTCGGCATCAGGCGCCTGCAGTGTGGTGATTAATCACGGGCGTCAGGCTTCCCGGGCCCATTCAATGGGAAACAAATGGCATGGCACCCCGCCCTCTGCTTATCCCGGGCACTCCGCGTGTCACGCCAACGGGGACGAGGGGACAAAGACGGCCTGACAGAGCCCTGGGCCGCCGCGCTCTGGCGGTCCTGCCCGCCGCCAGAGACGTCCCCGATCGCTGGAGGGGGGCATTTGTGTTTGTTTGGGGGGCGATCAGGTGGCTCGGTTCGACCGGAAAACGAGCCTCCGGCGAGAGGGTCCCGTGGAGGTCGCCCCGGCTGCTGCTCTCGGTGCCTGGGGTCTTCTCGGGGGGAGAAGGCCTGTGGTGGGAGGTTGGCCTGAGGGAAGACGGGCCGCTGAAGGGAGTAGGCCTGTGGACCGCTATGGGGTTTGGCCTGAGGGAAAAGGGGCCCAGAAGGGTTGGCGTGAGGCAAGCTGGGGGGAACCAGGGTCATGGGTGGGGGGTTGGCCTGAGGGAAGAGGGCCTGAGTGGGACGGGGTAGGCCTGAGGTGGGTGGGAGGGAAGCAGGGCCGTGGTGGGGGTCGGCTGAGGTGGGTGGGTGGAAAACCGTCTATGGGGTTGGTCAACTTTGGGCAAGTCATTTAACCTCTCTGGGCCTCAGCTTCCTTACCTGTAAAACGGAGATTCAATACTTGTTCTCCCTCCGATTAAACGGTGAGCCCCATGTGAGACAGGGATTGTGTCTGACCTGACATCTTGCATTTTTCTTTTAATGGTATTTGTTAAGTGCTTACTACGTCCCGGGCACTGTACTAAGGGCTGGAGTCAATCTAAAATCACCAGATTGGGCACAGTCCGTGTCCCACATGGGGCTCCCAGCCTCAATCCCCATTTTACAGATGAGGTCACGGAGGCCCAGAGAAGGAAAGTGGGGCCTTGGGGGTTCAGGCTGAGGTGGGGAGGAGGGAAGCAGGGCAGTGGGGGGGGGGGGGGGTCGGCCTGAGTTGAGTGGGAAGGTAGCTGGGCGGCGGGCCGCCTGAGGCAGGCGGGAGGGAAGCGGGACCGTCTCCCGAGGCCTGGGGAGGATTGTCAACCATCCCGTAAAACCAGGCCCCGAGAGCCGATGGGTTCCCGGTAGACCGAAGGCAGGGAACGTGACTACCAACTCTGTTGTATCGTCCTCTCCCAAGCACTTAGTTCAGAGCTCTGCACCCAGGAAGCGCTCAATAAATACCATTGACTGATTGATTGATTGAAGATTGGCCAATTTCTCCCACCTCAATAATAATAATAGTGATGATGGTATTTGTTAAGCGCTTACTATGTGCAAAGCACTGTTCTAAGTGCAGGGAGGATACAAGGTGATCAGGTTGTCCCACGTGGGGCTCACAGTCTTAATCTCCATTTTCCAGATGAGGTAATTGAGGCACAGATAAGTTAAGTGACTTGCCCAAAGTCACACAGCTGACAGTTGGCGGAGCCGGGATTTGAACCCGTGACCTCCGACTCCAAAGCCCAGGCTCTTTCCACTGAGCCACGCTGTTTCTCTAATAAGCCACCAGGCCTGAAGGAGCAGAGAGACCCCTAGGAAAGGAGGTAGGCCTGGCCATCGGGAACCGGGTTCTAATTCCGACTTTACCACTGGGCTGCTTGGTGACTGTGGGCAAGTCATTTAACTTCTCTGGGCCTCAGCTTCCTTACCTGTAAAATGGAGATTCAATACTTGTTCTCCCTCCAATTAAACGGTGAGCTCCATATAAGACAGGGATTGTGTCTGACCTGATATCTTGCATTTTTCTTTTAATGGTATTTATTAAGTGCTTACTATGTTCCGGGCACTGTACTAAGCGCTGGAGTCAATCCAAAATCATCAGATTGGACACAGTCTGTGTCCCACATGGGGCTCCCAGCCTTAATCCCCATTTTACAGATGAGGTCACGGAGGCCCAGAGAAGTGAAGTGACTCGCCCGAGAAGCAGCATGGCTCAGTGGAAAGAGCCCGGGCTTCGGAGTCAGCGGTCATGGGTTCAAATCCCGGCTTTGCCAATTGTCAGCTGGGTGACTTTGGGCAAGTCATTTCACTTCTCTGTGCCTCAGTTCTCTCAACCGTAAAATGGGGATTAAGACTGTGAACCCCACGTGGGACAACCTGATCACCTTTTATCCCCCCCAGCGCTTAGAACTGTGCTTTGCACATAGTAAGAGCTTAACAAATACCATCATTATTATTATTATTATAAGTGGCAGGGCTGGGATTAGAACCCAGTTCCTTCTAATTCCCAGACCTGTGTTCTATCCACTGAGCCGTGCTGCTTCTCTTGTATCTATCCCAGTCTAGACTCTCCTCAAGACTGTAAGCTTATGGTGGACAGGGAATGTGTCTGTTATATTGTTCTACTGTACTCTCCCAAGAGCATTGTACAGTGCTCTGCACACAGTAAGCACTCACTAAGTTTGATCTACTACTAATAATAACTAATAGAGAAGCAGCGTGGCTCAGTGGAAAGAGCACGGGCTTTGGAGTCAGAGGTCGTGGGTTCAAATCCCGGCTCTGCCACTTGTCAGCTGTGTGACTTTGGGCAAGTCACTTCATTTCTCTGGACCTCAGTGACCTCATCTGTGAAATGGGGATTAAGACTGTGAGCCCCAGGTGGGACAAGCTGATCACCTTGTAACCTCCCCAGCACTTAGTGCTTCGCACATAGTAAGTGCTTAATAAATGCCACCATTATTATTATTCTTATTACCTGACTCCCTCTGCTCTACCTGTCTCCCTGTACCCCAGCACCTGTGTAGATATGTATATATTTATTATTTTATTATTCTATTTATTTTATAAATGATGTATACATATCTATAATTCTATTTATTTATATTGACGCTAATGATGCCTGTCTGATTATTTTGTTTTGTTTTGTTGTCCGTCTCCTCCTTCTAGACTGTGAGCCGGTTGTTGGGTAGGGGTTGTCTCTGTTGCCGAGTTGTACTTTCCAAGCGCTCAGTCCAGTGCTCCACACACAGTAAGCGCTCAATAAATACACATGAAGGAATGACAGAGTAAGCGTTTAACAAACGCCACAGTTATTATAATTGCTCAGATACCTGTTCTACAGCTCAGGGCGGGAGAGAGAGACTCAAAGACTCAGCTAGAAACTCCCCGAGGAAAATATATTGTCAAAACCAGTTGACCAAAGCCAGCCAAACAAGAGCCGCCAATTTGCATCTCAGTCTGAGGAGACAACTGATTTATCCCGGTGCATTTCATAAAGGTTGCCAAGCTACTCCTTTCTTTCTGCCGGCCTGGGTGTCACCTGATGGGGGGGAAGAAAACCTGCAGACTTTTTTGGTGGGCTGTTGAGGAAGCTATGCTCTCTGCAAGGTTGGATTGCAGAAAGACCTGTCTGGGATGACAAAAAGGCAATAATCTGCTTTAAACCGAGGGAACTGGAGGGCATCCAGATCCGTCTTGCAGGCCGAAGGTGGGATTCTGGCGGAGCAGAGGGAAAGGCCAGCTCCCTGTACTGAGAATCGGACCCCAAGTATTGCCCCAACGCTTACTCCCTCCCTTCATCAGGACCTGGGGGGGTTGGCGGAGGGGAGATTCAACTCTCCGTCCCTCAACCCTGTAGCCATCACATTCATTCATTCATTCATTCAATCGTATTTATTGAGCGCTTACTGTGTGCAGAGCACTGGACTAAGCACTTGGTAAGTACAAGTTGGCAACATATAGAGACAGTCCCTACCCAACGGTGGGCTCACAGCCTCGCTCCGGCACTCTCTAAATCCACTTTTAATTCACTCCTCTCCTCAGAGAGAGCCTCTTGGAGTTAAAACGGCCTTCCCCAGAGAAAAAGACAACAACGGCAAAGTGGCGTTCAGTCCAGCCAAGCTGTGTCTCTGGCTTCAAGGAGAAGCTGCCTTTCGGTCCCCTCCTCCCGGCCTCTTCTGGGGGTCTTGGGTGGAAAAGCCCACTGGGAAGGGGCTCCTCACTCTAGCTCGACCTTGCCGCGTGGTTGGGGTCTTTACAGAAACACTCGCGGTCCTTAGAGTGGCCAGAAGTGTCCAGAAGCAGCCCCCATGGGGAAGCACTTAGTACAGTGCCCCTCACACAGGGAGCGTTCGATAAATATGGTTGACTAATTGACAGGGAGGTGGAGGGTCTAGAGCCGAGGATCCACCCCCAAAATAACTGTGGTATTTATTCAGCACTTACTAGGTGCCAGGCACTGTACTAAGCGCTGGGGCGGGCGAGCAAATCGCATTGGACACGGTCCCACTTGGGGCTCTCATCCTTATTTTACAGATGAGGGACCTGAGGCCCAGAGAAGTGAAGTGCTATGTTTACAACTTGTATTTCCCAAGCGCTTAGTACAGTGCTGTGAACACAGTAAGCACTCAATAAATACGACAATGAATGAATGAATGAAGTGACTTGTCCAAGGTCTGCAGATTCCTACCAACGGTCCTTTTAGATATTACGGAGCCACATGGCTCGGCCAGTGAGGTGACGCTGCCGGATATTTCTGGGTCAGTCAGTCAGTCGATTGCTTTTATTGAGCGCTTACTGTGTGCAGAGCACTGTACTAAGGGTAAGGGAGGCGTCCGGGATCCCGGCGACCATAAAGTTCCCCCTTCCCCTCATCCCTCCCTCACACTTGCCCCTCGGATGCGGGATCCGCTGCCCCAAAGGATTCTAGGGTGGAGAAGGGCTGATTGGGAATCCTAGGCCCTGGGCAATGGAGGAAAATTTGCTACCAAGAAGGAGAGCTCAAAACACAGTTCTCATAAGTGCTAAGCGCTTAGTACAGTGCTCTGCACATAGTAAGCGCTCAATAAATACGATTGATGATAAGTCCTACAGAAACCGCCGGTGGTCTCCATCCCCCACCCTGGGTCGGGGCCCCGTGGGGGCCGTCCGGGGAATCCGGTCGGGGGCTCCTACCCGTCCCCCGGCCCCCCCTGCGGAAATAGACCTGATTTCAGCGAAGGATTGACTCAAATAAAAATGTGTTTGTAGAAGAAAAATTATTTTCTGCCGAGGAAACACGTAGTTTGGGGGTGAATTTATAGGTCTGGCCGGGTCATTAATATCTGGTTGTCAAAAAGTATTGGTTTGAACAAAAATATGTTGTAATAAAAATGCATTGTTTTGAAGAAATTTATTGGCCTCATGAAAACCTATTCGATTTGGAAAGATATGTTGATTTCAATGAAAATCTATTTGTTTGAAGAGAGATCTGGCTCCGGGCGGGTCCTGGCGGGGGTCTGGGACCGGAGACCCCCCGTGACAGTGAGGCTGGTTCAGGAAAATGTAATTAGCGAACGTGGATTCCAGGGCGAGGAGTCTGTGGCTGAGAGAAATCAAACTGAACATTTGGATAATCGTTCTTGTATAAATAGTGAGATATGATAATAGATTACGCCGCAGGTAACAGTATATCTATAGCATATAACAATATACCTACACTATAGTAGATTTTGCTATAGACAACTATATATATATATATATATATATATATATATATATAAAACAATGGAGCTATAGTATATTAGATTATGTTCTAAATAACAAAAAAACTATAACCCATAACAGTGTATCTATAACATATGGAGGAGTGGTGTCAAACAGTGGAAAGATCCCGGGGTCCTGGGAATCAGGAAACCTGGGTTCTAATCCCGGCTCCGCCACGTGTCTGCTGGGCGGCCTTAGGTGAGTCACTTCCTTCTCTGGGCCTCAGTTCTCCTCTCATCTGCAAAATGGGGATTCGATCCACGTTTTCCCTCCTCCCTAGGCTATGTGCCTCGCGTGAAACCTGGTAATGTGGTATCTACCCCAGCGCTTAGTACGGTGCTGGGCACCTAGTAAGCGCTGAACAAATCCCACCATTCCGAGGCCCATCCTAGCTGAACAAGGGAAACGTCCGGGATGTCGGAAGAGCCAACCCAACTCTTGAGGCCCAAACCGGGGTCTTTCCACCATGCCTGCTTCACCCCGATATTGGAGGAGGCGGGGAGAGATAGGCACGAGCCCACCCTTCTCCTCCACAACCTCTTCCATGGCCTGAGGAATCTCAGGGGGTCCCGACCCCAGTCTCGCAAAAACCAAATGGAAAAATCCGCCAGTGGCCCCAGCTGGGATTAAGGCGGGAAGCGACGCGAGGGCCTCCTCAAATCCACCCGTCCGCGTTTCCGCCGAAAAACAATCAGCTCGTATTTGCTGGGGACTCTTCTCTCATTACGCCGCCGCCGTGATATTTATTCAGATCCCGCTTCTCCCTGTTTGAACAGGGACCTGCTAAACCATATTAAAAAATAAAAAAAAGGGCCGGGGGTAAAATGTCAGGCCTTCTCTATGATTGCCTCTCTGTGAACACATTCATAACGCGTCCGGAGCCAGCCGAAAGGTTGCTCGCGATTAATATTAATAAAGAATTAAAACCGTGTTTGCCCTGATAACCTGTTTGGGTCTGGCTTCGGGCGCCTGGAAAGGGAAAGTTGGGTGTGGAGGTGCTGGGAATGGGGAAGGGGAGAGGTAGAAATTAATCACTCCATCAGGGAAGATCTCAAAGCCGATCTCTTCCTCTCCCGGCGTCTCAGACTGAGGCGAGGTTGTGTTTTTTGTTTTGTGGTATTCGGCTCTTTTGTTGTTATTTTAATGGTGTTTGTTAAGCGCTTACTATGTGCCGGGCACTGTGCTAAGCGCTGGGGTAGATATGAGATAGGTTGGACACAGTCCCTGTCCCACATGGGGCTCACGGTCTTCATCCCCATTTTTCCTATGAGACAACTGAGGCCCAGAGAATTGTGGTTAGTACAGAGCTCTGCATCATCATCAATCAAATTTATTGAGTGCTTACTGTGTGCAGAGCACTGTACTAAACACTTGGGAAGTACAAGTTGGCAACATATAGAGACAGTCCCTACCCAATAGTGGGCTCACAGTCTGCACACAGTAAGTGCTCAATAAATACAATTGAATGAATGAATGAATGAATGGTATTTGTTAAGCACCGTGGCTCAGTGGAAAACAGCACAGGCTTTGGAGTCAGAGATCATGGGTTCAAATCCTGCCTCTGGCACTTGTCAGCTGTATGACTTTGGGCAAGTCACTTAACTCCTCTGTGTCTCAGTTCCCTCATTTGTAAAATGGGGATGAAGACTGTGAGTCCCACGTGGGACATCCTGATCACCTTGTAACCTCCCCAGCGCTTAGAACGGTGCTCGGCACATAGTAAGCGCTTAATAAATGCTATTATTATTATTATCATTATTATTATTATTACTACATGCCGGGCACTCTTCTAAGCACTGGAATAGATACAAGCTAATCAGATGGGATCCAGTTCCTGCCCCACAGTGAAGTGACTTGCTCAAGTTCACAAAGTAGACAAGTGGAGGAACTGGGATTAGAACCCAGATCTTCAGACTCCCACTATGCCATGCTGCTTCCCACTGAATTGGATCATTATTATCATCATCATCCCCATCATTATTAGAAGTATTTTATTAAACGCTTACTGTGTGCCAAGCATTGTATTAACCACATGGTAGATGATTAAACTCATTATGGGCAGGGAATGTGTCTGTTGATTCTGTTGTACTCTCCCAAGCACTTAGTACGGTGCTCTGTAAGCTCTTGTTAAATACCATTAGTAGATTGATTAATTATTGTATTGGTTAAGTGTTTACAATGTGCCAAACACTGTACAAAGTACTAGCAATAGTGATTATTATTACTATTATATAGTGCTAAGCACTTAGCACAGGGCACTGCACACAGTAAGTGCTCAATAAATACTATAGATTATTATTATTGTTGCTATTGTATTTGCTAAGCATTTACTATGTGCCAAGCATTGTACTAAGCCTGATGGTAGGTTATTGTAGTTATTACTACTATTATTATTATTGTTGTTGTCCTGACTGTGTGTTAAGCACTGTACTAAGCACCAGGGCAGATAAATCTGCCACTTTGCTGTGCAGCATTGGGCAAGTCACTCTACTTCTCTGAGCCTCAGTTCCCTCATCTGTCAAATGGAGATGAAGACCGTGAGCCCCACGTGGGACAGGGACTGTGTCTGACCCAATTTGTTTGTATCCATCTCAGCACTTAGTATAGTGTCTGGCACACAGTAAGTGCTTAATACATACCACACATTATTATTATAATCATTATTATTATTGTATTTGTTAGGTACTAACTATTTGTACTAATTGCTGGATACTAGAAAATCGGGTTGGACATGTTTCACGTCCCACACTGGGCTCACATCTAAGGGGAAGCAGTGTGGCTCAGTGGAAAGAGCCCGGGCTTTGGAGTCAGAGGTCATGGGTTCGAATCCCACCTCCGCCAATTGTCAGCTGTGTGACGTTGGGCAAGTCACTTCCCTTCTCTGGACCTCAGTTTACCTCACCTGTAAAATGGGGATTAAGACTGTGAGCCCCCTGTGGGACAACCTGATCACCTTATAACCTCCCCAGTGCTAAGAACAGTGCTTTGCACATAGTAAGCACTTAATAAATGTTATTATTATTATTATTAAGGGGAAGAGAGAACAGTTACCGGATCCCCATTTGACAGATGCGTAAACTGAGGTCCAGAGATTCAGTCAACCATTCGATTGTATTTATTGAACGCTTACTGTGTGCAAAGCACTGTACTAAGTGCTTGGGAGAGTACAGAGATGTAAACTGCTTGCCCAAGGTCACATGGCGAGCGAGCAGCAGAGCTAGGAGGAGAACCCAAGCCTTCTGATTCCCAGGCCCAGGATTCTCCTGCCGGATGATGCCAGCAGTCAAAGCTTATCGTTTGGAAGATGGAAGAGTCAACTTGAACGTTAACGGAAGAGGGAGAGCGCCTTCCTTAAAATCTCCATTCCACCACCCGGAGCAAATAAGCAGAAAATAACCGAATCGGACATTTACGATCGGAGGGGAAAAAACCATCCACATTGTATCTTTTGCGGTGCATTAAGCGAAACTCCAGTCTCCATTTAAAATTCATGTTATCGGGAAAAACTATTTGAAGGTAATGAAATAAGTCATTTTCCTGAATTGATAGCAACTATTACTTACTGCAAATCTCTGAGCGAGAACAGCCTATACAAATGGATTTAAGTGCTTTTTCATTAGTATAAATAAAATGTTAAGGAGTTGGAGGTATATAGCTGTAAATATTCTAAGCTTCACTCCTGGCGTTGGCTCTGGCTCTCGGCCTCATTCCTGTCCCGGTGATGACGATAATGATTATGGTGTTTGTTAAGCACTTACTCGGTGCCACGCACTGTATTAAGCGTTGGGGTCGATCCAAGCTCTTCAGGTTGGACACAGTCCGTGTCCCACGTAGGGCTCATGGTCTAAGTAGGAGGGAGAAGAGGGATTGGACCTCTATTTCACAGTTGAGGAAACTGAGGCATTAGAGAAGAGGAGTGACCTGCCCAAGGTCTCACAGCAGGCTAGTGGGGGAGCCAGGATTAGAACCCAGGTCCTCTGACTCCGAGGCCCGGGCTCTTTTCACTAGACCACGCTATTCAATCAATCAATCAATCAATCATATTTATTGAGCAGAGCTTGGGAGAATACAACATTCATTCATTCATCCAATCGTATTTATCGAACGCTTACTGTGTGCAGAGCACTGTACTAAGCGCTTGGTAAGTACAATTCAGCAATAAATAGAGACAATCCCTACCCAGCAATGGGCTCAGCAGACACATTCCCTGCCCACAATGAACTTACAGTCTAGAGCAGGAGACAGATGTTAATATAAATGAATTAAAGATATATACGTAAGTGTTGTGGGGCTATGGTGGGGGTGAATAAAGGGGGCAAATCAGGACGTAGAAGGGAATGGGAGATAAAGAAATGAGGTCTTAGTCAGGGAAGGCTTCTGGGAGGAGATGGGCCTTTGATTAAGGCTTTGAAGAGGGGGAGAATCGTTGTCTGTGGGATTTGAGGAGGGAGGACATTCCAGGCCAGAGGCAGGATGTAGGCTGAGATGGGTGAGACGGAGGGGCAGTGAGAAGGTTGGTAAAGTGTGCGGGCTGGATTAGAGTAGAAGAGCCGGGAAGTGAAGTAAGAGGGGGCATGACAGATAAAGAAAGCTTTGGTAGGGGCCTGGGCAATGGGGAGGGCAGTCTGGGGAGGATGGGACTTTCCCAAGCACCTAATACGGTGCTCTGCACGCAGTTGCGATTGAATGAACGAATAAGTGCTCAGAAAATGCCAATTATTGATTGATTGATTGATTGACAACTGCCCGCCTCAGCCCTCAGCCATCTTGGACAGCATCCAGGGTTGGCTTCCCTTCTCCAACATGGCCAGGCTACTGGCCAGAAATCGGCGGGGTGATAAGGAGGCTCATCTGTCCCGTGGTTTCTCAGGATTTTTAGTATCTTTCTTTCTTCCTCTCTCGGCCTCCCTCTCCCTCGCTTTCTCTCTCTCAATCTCTCCCTCCCTGTCTCTCTCTGTCTCCCTCTTTTTCCCTCTTTTTTTCCTCCATCCTTTTCCCCTCCCTCCCTCTCCCTTCCTTCCTTTCCCCTCCTTCCCACTCTTTCCCTTCCTCTCTGCGGGTGGCTAGAGCCCGGGCTTGGGAGTCAGAAGGTGACTGGTTCTAACCCCAGCTCTGCCACCTGTCTGCTGTGTGACCTTGGGCCACTCATTTCACTTCTGGGCACCTTGGTTCCCTCACCTGTAAGACTGTGAGCCCCAAGTGGGAGGGGACTGTGTCCAACCCCATTGGCTCGTACCCATCCCAGCACTTAGTACAGTGCCCGGCACATAGTTGAGTGCTTAACAAATTCCACACTGCTTATTATTAGGATCCCTGCCAGGGCAGCTCTTGGCGGGTCTGAATCTGGAGACCAAGAGGGTAGAGGGGCTGGAAAACTGGACTGGAGGCATCCTGGATCACGAGAGGCCTACTGGCTCCCAGGGTCTCTCCCACTGGCTTCCGGCCTGAGGTTGTTTGGCCGGGATTTGCAATTCCGACAGAGAAATGGTTTGGCCAAATCTTGAGTCACGATCATCAATTATTCACCAGGATTAAGGATTCGGTTTAACCATAGCCCTGCTAATCCTGTTCTGTTCGTTTCGACTCCCAGATGGGCTCCCGTCTCCGATGACGCCCCGGGGACCGGGTTTCCAGGAGCGGGGAAGAGCGAGCCCTCTTGACTTTAATTCGATAAAACAAATTAGCCCGGGATTATGGATGCAATTAGCCTGTGTTCTGACAGGACTCTCCCTGCTTCCTTCATGAACCTTCACGTCTCCCTCTTCCTCCCTCTTTTTTTTCCTCCCTCCCTGCACCCTCCCTCCTTCTCTCTTCCTCCCTTTCCCCTCCTTCCCACTCGTGGCTCAGTGGAAAGAGCTTGGACTTTGGAGTCAAAGGTCATGGGTTCAAATCCCAGCTCCTCCAATTGTCAGCTGTGTGGCTTTGGGCGAGTCACTTAACTTCTCTGGGCCTCAGTTACCTCATCTGGAAAATGGGGATTAAGACTGTGAGCCCCCCGTGGGACAACCTGATCACCTTGTAACCTCCCCAGAGCTTAATAAGCTCTTAATAAATGCCATTATTATTATTATTATTATTTTCCTCCCTTCCTCTCTGTGAGTGTTCCAAGAACTGCGCCCAACCCTAATTTGCTTATATCCACCCCAGCACTTAGTACAGTGTCTGGTACATAGTAAGTGCTTAACAAATACCACAGTTATTATTATTATTATTAAAATTTGGATTCTCTGCCCACCCGCCCGCTCCTACAGTGCTCAAGTTTCAATCAATCGTTCATTGGTATTTATTGAACGCTTACTGTGTGTAGAGCACTGTACTAAGTGCTTGGGACAAGACAATAGAACAGAATTGGTAGTCACAATCCCTGGCCACAGTGAGTTTGGATCTTTATACTCCTTCCTTTCCCCTAATGGTAATTTATTTTAATGTCCATCTCCCCGACTAGAAGGAAGACTCTTTGAGGACTTGCGTTGTGTCTACCAACTCTACTGGATTCTCTCAAGTGCTCAGTCCAGTGATCTGCGCTCAGTACACTGTAAGCTCCTTGAAGGCAGACATTGTGTCTACTAACTCCATTGTTCTCTTCTGAGCGTTCAGTACAGTGCTCTGCACACAGTAAACTGGAAGTTCCTTGAGGGCAGCAACTGTACCTACTAATTCTATTGGACTCTCCCCAGCGTTCAGTCCAGTGCTCTGCACACAGTCAACCTCAATATCCTTGGGCGCACGTATTGTATCTACTAACCCTAGTTTACTCTCCCAAGCTCTGTTCAGTGTTCTCCATGCAAAATAATAATTATTATTATTATTAGTAGTAGTAGTTGTAGTTTTTTGGGGGGGGTTTGGTGGTATTTTTTAAGTGCTTACTATGTGCCAGTCACTTTGCTAAGCTCTGGGGTAGATACAAGTTAGTTAGTAGTAGTAGTGAAGGTATTTATTGAACTCCAGCTGGATTCAGGACATTGTACCAAGTCCTCGGGAAGTACAAAACAAAGACATCCTACATTCCTGGGCCCGCAAGGGCTTTCCATTCCATGCATTCAATCATATTTATTGAGCATCTCCTGTGTGCAAAACACTGTACAAAGCGCTTGGGAGAGTACACTAAAACGATAAACGGGCCCATTCCTGGCCCGCAATGAGCTCACAGTCTAGAGGAATCTAATGGGGAGCGGGAGGGGGAGACGGGCATGAAAAGATGAACAAATTGGATAAGTAGAATATACATAAATTGAAGTTCCATCGATTACACCCATGTGTGGCGGTGTGGCGGTGGAGGACGTAATTCCATCAATCTGAAGGCTCTAGAAATGGCTCTGAAGGGTAGAAGTGACTTGTGCGCGTTAGAAGTTAATGGGAGAAAACTCGTTAGAGATGGTGGGAATTTATGAGGGATTAATGAGCCGGTTTTAGGTGCCCGATAAATGCCTCGGGTTGATTGATCGATCGATCAACTGATTGATCGGTTGTCTCCTTTTCCAAGCCTTAGCTGGACTAGGCTATTTCCTATGGATCCTCTGGGTACGAGGAGACGATTCTCAGGTTCCTTCATCCTTGCCTTTCCTGCAGCTCCATAATAATAATCATACTAAATAATTATGGTATTTGTTAAGCGCTTACTACGTGTCAGGCACTGTACTAAGTGCTGGGGTGAATACAAGGAAATTGGGTTGGACACAGTCCCCATCCCCCATGGGGCTCACAGTCTTCATTCCCATTTTACAGATGAGGTAACTTTCCTCCCTCCCTCCTTTCTCCTTCCTTCCTCCTCTCTTTCCACCCTCCCTCTTTCCCTCCTTCCCTCCTCTCCTTCCCTCCTCTCTTTCCTCCTTCCCTCCCTCTTTCCCTCCTTCCCTCCTCTCCTTCCCTCCTTCCCTCCTCTCCTTCCCCCTTCCGTCCTCTCCTCCCTCCCTCCCTCCTCTCCTCCCTCTCTCCCTTCTCTTCTTTCCTTCCACCTCTCCTCCCTCTCTCCCTTCTCTTCTTTCCTTCCTCCTCTCCTCCCTCTCTCCCTTCTCTTCTTTCCTTCCTCCTCTCATCCCTCTCTCCCTTCTCTTCTTTCCTTCCTCCTCTCCTCCCTCTCTCCCTTCTCTTCTTTCCTTCCACCTCTCCTCCCTCTCTCCCTTCTCTTCTTTCCTTCCTCCTCTCCTCCCTCTCTCCCTTCTCTTCTTTCCTTCCTTCTCTCCTCCCTCCCTCCCTCTCTCCCTTCTCTTCTTTCCTTCCTCCTCTCCTCCTTCCCTCCCTCTTTCCCTCCTTCCCTCCTCTCTTTCCCCCTTCCCTCCTCTCCTTCCTCCCTCCCTCCCTCTCTCCCTCCTCTCCTCCCTCCCTCACTTTCCTCCTTTCCTTCCTCCCTCCCTCCTCTCCTTCTTCCCCCTCCCTCTCTCCCTTCTCTTCCATCCTTCCTCCTCTCCTTTCTCCCTCCCTTTCCTCCCTCCCTCTTCTCCTTCCTTTTCCTCCTTCCTCCGTCCTTCTTCCCTCTTTCCCTCCCTCCTTCTTCCCTCTTTCCCTCCCTCCCTCCTCTCCTTCCCTCCTCCCTCTTCTCCTTTCTTCCTCCCTCTTCTCCTTTCCTCCCTCTGTCCCTCACCTGTCCGAGCCCACGCATCTGTGCTGGGAGCCGTTAGCGTGGTTAATGCCCTGTGAAAAATGCTCCGTTTTTAAAGAGTGATTACTGGTGTCAAGGCCGCTGGTGGACTCATATGACACCTGAGCTCAGCCATGAGACCAGAGCTCCTCCCTCCTCCTCCTCTCACTGGGCTGATTGGGAAGCCTGCGTCTGGGTGTTCATTCAGTCATTCATTTAATCGCATTTATTGAGCGTTTATTGAGCTCATTTTTCTACAAAAAACATTCTGGACACATCGTTCCGCTCCTTAAAAGAGAGAAGCAGCGTGGCTCAGTGGAAAGAGCACGAGCTTTGGAGTCAGAGGTCATGGATTCAAGTCCCAGCTCCGCCAACTGTCCGCTTTGTGACTTTGGGCAAGTCACTTCACTTCTCTGGGCCTCAGTTACCTCATCTGTAAAATGGGGATTAAGACTGTGAGCTCTCCGTGGGACAACCTGATCACCTTGCAACCTCCCTAGAGCTTAGAACAGTGCTTTGCACATAGTAAGCACTTAATAAATGCCATTATTATTATTATTATTGTTAAAAAACTCAAGTGGTTGTCCTTCCACCTCTGTATCAAACAAAGACTCCTCTCCGTTAGCTTTAAAGCCGTCCACCACCTTGCCTCGACTAGGCCACACTGCTTCTCCCAAAGCGCTCAGTACAGTGCTGTGCACCCCAAAGTGCTCAATAAATACCACTGATTGGTTGATTGATTGATCACATCAATCTGAAGCCTTGACTTCCGGACCTGGTCTGAGGAGGGGGAAGCCCCCTTGTCAGGAGGACCCCCAGATGAGGAAGGTGTATATATGAGACTCGAGCTCAGGGTCTTGTGGCACTTAGAGTCATGAACTGAGAGCAATAATTGAAAGGTCAGATTGATGAGACGAGCAGAAGAGATAAGATTTCTATGACAGTTTGATGGATACCTCACTATCAAGGTGTACTTTTAATCATAATCTCATTACTTTACTTCTGATGGCTAGGCTCACCTTGCAGGAAGAATTTGGGTCTGTCTCAGAGGTGAGAATTGACCTGCAGGAAAGAATAACAGAAAGAAGAGTTGAGGGAAAAGAGATGGAAGGGGGATGGGGGAGAAAGGGAGAAAAAGGGGAGAAAGAGAGGGGGAGAGAGTGAAGGGGAGAGAGGAGAGGGAGGAGAGAGAAGGGGAATGAGGGGAAGAGAGAAGGAGGGGGAGAGAGAGAGGAGGAGGGGGAGAGAAAGAGGGAGAGGAGGGGGAAGGAGAGAGGGAAAGGGAGAGAGGGAGAGGGAGTGAGAAAGAGGAAGAGGAGAAGAAGGGGGATATTAAGGGAGAGAGGGAGTGAGGAGGAGGAAAGAGAGGGTGAGGGAATGAAAATGAGAGGGAGAGAGAAGGAAGGAGAGGAAGAGGGAGGGGGAGAGAAGAAAAGAGAGGGAATGGGAGAGAGAAGAGAGATAGGGAGAGAAGGAGAGGGAGTGAGGAAGAGTCAGATGAAGAGGAGAGGTAGAGGAAGAGAGGGAGATGGGGAGGCAGAGAGGAGATAGAGGAAGAGAGGGAGATGGGGAGGCAGAGAGGAGATAGAGGAAGAGGAGAGGGAGATAGGGAAAGAGAGAGGGAGAGGGAAAGAATGAGGGAGATGGAGAAAGAAGGATGGGGAGAGAGGGGAGAGAGAAGAGTAGGGTAAGAGGGAAAGGGAGGGGAACAGGAATTCAGTTTGCCGCCTTAAAGCAAACAAGTCCAACCAAGGCGGACTTCATGAGGAGAAATGGGGATTCCAGTTTCATAGCAAATAGACGGGGCTCGGCAGCAGTTGGGCAGAGCCGAGGGGAATCTGGGCCACAGCCCAGAGAGAGCTTAGTAGAAGTCAATAATGAAATCATCGACATACAAGCATTAAATGGCTTAAATGCTCTGTCTTTGCCTTTGATCACCAGAATTTTGTTGCTTCCAGGCCAGGCTCCAAGTATACAATGAGTCGCTCATAGAAAACCCGCCCATCTCCTCCCTCCTGGAAACCCCCTCCCCACGGAGCCAGCTGAACCCCCCAGACACAAACTCTCCCCGCTTCTAAAACAGGCCCCTCCGGCCCCCAAATCCTCTCCTCTTGCTCTGAAAAATAAAATAAACAGCGATGCTTAGCGATCCTCTAGAGAGACCTTCAGGCTGAGTGTTGCCGAGTGCTTTATAAACATTCATTTATTAACCTTCATTACCCTCCCAGGGCTTGGGGGAAATCTGGCGGCGGCCCTTGATCTATTTGGTTTCTCCAGGGCAGAGTCCCAGCCGCCACCAGCCACAGGATGACTCAAGATGAGTCAGTGGCTAATCATCATCATCAATCATATTTATTGAGCGCTTACTGTGTGCAGAGCACTGTACTAAGCGCTTGGGAAGTACAAGTTATGTACAGGTTAAGTATCAATAATGATAACATTTATTAAGCGCTTACTATGTGCAAAGCACTGTTCTAAGCGCTGGGGAGGTTACAAGGTGATGAGGTTGTCCCACGGGGGCTCACAGTCTTCATCCCCATTTTCCAGATGAGGGAACTGAGGCCCAGAGAAGTTAAGTGACTTGCCCAAAGTCACACAGCTGGCAAGTGGCGGAGCCGGGATTTGAACCCATGACCTCTGACTCCAGAGCCGGGGCTCTTTCCACTGAGCCACACTGCTTCTCTGGTTAGCCACCTGTGGTGAGGTAGGGAGGTTTGGAGTTCACTTTCCCCATAAAAAGACCTTCATTCATCTATTCAATGGTATTTACCGAGCGTTTACCATGTGCAGGGCACTGTACTAAGCGCTCCGTGGAAAGAGCCAGGGCTTTGGAGTCAGAAGTCATGGGTTCAAATCCCGACTCCGCCAATTGTCAGCTGGGTGACTTTGGGCAAGTCACTTCACTTCTCTGGACCTCAGTTACCTCATCTGGAAAATGGGGATTAAGACTGTGAGCCCTCTGTGGGACAACCTGATCACCTTGTATTCCCCCAGCGCTTAGAACAGTGCTTGGCACATAGTAAACACTTAACAAATACCATTATTATTATTATTATTACAACACAATAATAAAAAGACACATTCCCGGCCTACAATGAGCTTGGGGTGAACCCCTGACTAAGCCCCCCTTTCCCCTTCTCCCACTCCCTTCTGCGTCGCCCTGACTCGTTCCCTTTTCTCTTCCCCCCCCCCCAGCCCTACACCACTTATGTCCATTTCCGTCATTTATTTATTAATACTCATGTCCGTTTCCCCCCTCCTACCCTGTCGGCTCATTGTGGGCAGGGAACATGTATGCTTATTGTTGTATTGTGCTCTCCCAAGCGCTTAGTACAGTGCTCTGCACACAGATGATGCTATCTATTAATCAATCAATCAGGGGTATTTATGGAATGCTTGCAATGTGCAGGTCACTAACGAGGCAAAACACAAGCAAGGAGGAATTGAAATCTCAGCGGGCCTGCAGGAAACTCAGGATCAAATAATAATAATAATATTAATACTATAATAATCATGGTATTTGGGCAACCTGATCACTTTGTATCCTCCCCAGTGCTTTGAACAGTGCTTTGTACATAGTAAGCACTTTACAAATGCTATTATTATCATTATTATTATTATCATTATGTGTCAAGCTTGAAATCTCAGCAGGCAACCTGGTCACTTTGTATCCTCCCCAGCGCTTAGAACAGTGCTTTGCACATAGTAAGCACTTTACAAATGTTATTATTATTATTATTATTATTATTATTATTATTATTATTATTATTATGTGTCAAGCATTGTTCTAAACCCTGGGGTAGATACAAGTTGGTCAGGTTGGACACAGTCCCTGTCCCACATGGGGCTCGCCGTCTTCATCCCCATTTTCCAGATGAGGGAACTGAGGCCCAGAGAGGTTAAGTTCATTCATTCATTCAATCAATCGTATTTATTAATAATGATGGCATTTGTTAAGCGCTTACTATGTGCAATGCACTGTTCTAAGCACTGGGGAGATTACAAGGTGATCAGGTTGACCCACGGGGGGCTCACAGCTTTAATCCCCATTTTCCAGATGAGGGAACTGAGGCCCAGAGAAGTGAAGTGACTTGCCCAAAGTCACCCAGCTGACAGTTGGCGGTGCTGGATTTGAACCCATGACCTCTGACTCCAAAGCCCGGGCTCTTTCCACTGAGCCACGCTGCTTCTGTGTGCAGAGCACTGTACTAAGCGCTTAGTGACTTACCCCAGGTCACACAGAAGACAAGGGGCGGAGCCGGGGTCAGACGCTCAGGCCCAGGCTCTAACCACCAGACCACACTACTTCTAATTCATTCATTCATTCAATCGTATTTATTGAGCGCTTACTGTGTGCAGAGCACTGTACTAAGCGCTTGGGAAGAACAAGTTGGGAACATATAGGAATGGGGAAGGAAGGGGTTGTATCCGGGTTGGCGGAGACAGAGGAGGATGTGTTTGCATCCTTCTCCATGACCCATCCAGAGCAAGAAGTTGAAGCGACCCCGTCCAGGGCCCCAGATCTCGGGAGGACACCCCCTGCCAAAGTTTTTTTTGTTTTATGGTATTTGTTAAGCGCTTACTACATACCAGTCACTGTACTAAGCGCTGGGGTAGATACAAGCTCATCTGGTTGGACACAGTCCCTGTCCCACACAGGGCTCACAGTCTAAATCTCCCTTTTGCAGATGAGGAAACTGAGGCCCAGAGAAGCAAAGTGACTCACCCAAGCTCCCACAGCAGACAAGTGGCCTAGCCAGGATTAGAACTCAGAACCTCCTGAATTCCAGGCCCGGGCTCTGGCTCCACTAGGTCACCGCGGCTTCAGTATTTCCGACCATGGAGACTAATTCAGTTTACTGTGACATTTTGGTGTGATCCGAAGGAAATCTGAATGAGTTCTACATTTGAATTATCGACCGGAATTACATCTATATCCTATAAGCATTTCTCCCCGGGGGTGGGGTGTATCTCATTCATTCAATCGTATTTATTGAGCGCTTACTGTGTGCAGAGCGCTGTACTGCCCGAAGCATCTTTTTTCAATTTTTGATTTCATCATAGATTATTGTGTCTTTATCAGCTCCTTGAGGGCGGGAATGGGGCTTTTCCTTCTATTTCAGGTCGCCCAGGGCTTAGTGCAGTTCTCCGCACACAGTAGATGCTCACGGAAGTGTTCGGCAAAGAATGGGTGCTCATTACAGTACTCTTTACTCAGTGGTGTCTGTCAAGTGCTCCCGACTCAGTAGTCACCCAAGACAGTGCTCTGCACAGACTGGAAATCAGGGAGTTCTTTAGTACTGCTATTATTGATACTTCACTTGTTATTACTCATATTCATACTCATTAAGTGCTTAGTACAGTGCTCTGCACACAGTAAGTGCTCAATAAATACGATTGAATGCTACTTCTAGGCTTAACAAATGCCATTATTATTATTATTATTATTATTATTATTATTATTATTATTATTATTATCCAGCGCTTGTATCTCATGGCAATTTGGAATTCTTCTGTCTCTGTTTCTCTCTCTCTCCCCATTATCCAGCTGTTGTGCCTCAAGGCAATTTGGAATTCTTCTGTCTCTGTTTCTGTCTCTCTTTCTCCCCCCTCCCCCCCCCCCCCAGCACTTAGAACAGTGCTTGGCACATTGTAAGCGCTTAACAAATGCCATAAAACAATTATTATTATTATCCAACGCTTGTGTCTCATAGCAATTTGGAATTCTTTTGTCTCTGTTTCTCTTTTTCTGTCTCTGTTTCTCTCTCTCTCCCCATTATCCAGATCTTGTGCCTCAAGGAAAATTGGAATTCTTCTCTCTGTCTCTCTTTCTCTCTCTCTCCTTCCCAGCGCTTAGAACAGTGCTTGGCACATAGTAAGCGCTTAACAAATGCCATCATCATTATTATTATTATCCAGCGCTTGTGTCTCATGGCAATTTGGAATTCTTCTGTCTCTGTTTCTGTCTCTCTTTCTCTCTCTCTCCTCCCCAGCGCTTAGAACAGTGCTTGGCATATAGTAAGCGCTTAACAAATGCCACCATTATTATTATTATTATCCAACGCTGGTGTCTCATGGCAATTTGGAATTCTTCTGTCTCTGTTTCTGTCTCTTTTTCTGTCTCTGTTTCTCTCTCTCTCCCCATTATCCAGATCTTGTGCCTCAAGGCAATTTGGAATTCTTCTGTCTCTGTTTCTGTCTCTCTTTCTCTCCCCCCCCCAGCGCTTAGAACAGTGCTTGGCACATAGTAAGCGCTTAACAAATGCCATCATCATTATTATCATTATCCAGCGCTTGTGTCTCATGGCAATTTGGAATTCTTCTGTCCCCGTTTCTGTCTTTTTCTGTCTCTGTTTCTGTCTCTTTTTCTGTCTCTGTTTCTCTCTCTCTCCCCATTATCCAGCTCTTGTGCCTCAAGGCAATTTGGAATTCTTCGGTCTCTGTTTCTGTCTCTCTTTCTCTCTCTCTCCTCCCCAGCACTTAGAACAGTGCTTGGCACGTAGTAAGAGCTTAACAAATGCCATCATCATTATTATTATTATCCAGCGCTTGAGTCTCATGGCAATTTGGAATTCTTCTGTCCCTGTTTCTGTCTTTTTCTGTCTGTTTCTCTCTCTCTCCCCATTATCCAGCTCTTGTGCCTCAAGGCAATTGGGAATTCTTCTGTTTCTGTCTCTCTTTCTCTACCCCCACCCACCCCCCAGCGCTTAGAACAGTGTTTGGCACATAGTAAGCCCTTAACAAATGCTATTATTATTATTATTATTATTATTATTATTATCCAGCTCTTGTGCCTCAAGGCAATTGGGAATTCTTCTGTTTCTGTTTCTGTCTCTCTTTCTCTACCCCCCCCCCCTCCAGCGCTTAGAACAGTGCTTGGCACATAGTAAGCGCTTAACAAATGCCATTATTATTATTATTATTATCCAGCGCTTGTGTCTCATGGCAATTTGGAATTCTTCTGTCTCTCTGTCTCTTTTTCTGTCTCTATTTCTGTCTCTTTTTCTGTCTCTATTTCTCTCTCTCTCCCCATTATCCAGCGCTTGTGTCTCATGGCAATTTGGAATTCTTCTGTATCTGTTTCTGTCTCTGTCTCTCTTTCTCTCCCCCACCCCCAGCGCTTAGAACAGTGCTTGGCACATAGTAAGTGCTTAACAAATGCAATCATTACTATTATTATTATTATTATCCAGGGCTTGTGTCTTATGACAATTTGGAATTCTTCTGTCTCTGTTTCTGTCTCTTTTTCTGTCTCTGTTTCTCTCTCTCTCCCCATTATCCAGCGCATGTGCCTCATGGGAATTTGGAATTCCGTGTCACCCTGTGCATACGTTACAGAGCCAAAAGAAGAGTGTCTGGGGAAAATAATAGTTTGGGTCTTATTTTATGTGAGGAGGGGGATGAGAGACAAGGGCAGTTAAGAGAAGCAGCGTGGCTCAGTGGAAAGGGCCTGGGCTTTGGAATCAGAGGTCATGGGTTCAAATCCCTGCTTTGCCACTTGTCTGCTGTGTGACTTTGGGCAAGTCACTTCACTTCTCTGGCCCTCAGTTCCCTCACCTGGAAAATGGGGATGAAGACTGTGAGCCCCCCGTGGGATAACCTGATCACCTGGTAACCTCCCCGGCGCTTAGAACAGTGCTTGGCACCTAGTAAGTGCTTAATAAAAGCCATTAATATATGTTGCCAACTTGTACTTCCCAGGTGCTTAGTACATGCACACAGTAAGCGCTCAATAAATATGATTGAATGAATGAATATATATATATATATATAGTCCCCCACTCCCGTGGCAAAACACATCCCAGGCTTGGAACAGATTTTTTTTAAAAAATGGTATTTGTTAAGCGCTTTACTATGTGTTAAACACTGTTCTAAGCACTGGGGTAGGTATGAGTTAATCAGGGTAGACATAGTCTCTGTCCCACAAGGGGCTCGCAGTCTAAGAAGGAGGGAGGACATCTTCCTAGCTCATCCTCCTTTCCCTTGAACCCTCTGTCAGAGTTAGCATGTAAATTGCAACCTATTTTTAAGGGTTGTTTTCACTCAAGTGAAATCTATCAAGGAGGGAGGGTTATTTTTACAGCCCGTAGCAACTGCCGATCACCATAGCAACGGGCCAGGCCCGATCCAATAAAGCATCCCTCTGTTATCGTAAACACAAAAGGGAAACACACTGGAATCTGAAAGAAAGGCAATTATTCCGGGGGTTGGGGGAGGAAACGGGGGGACAAGACACCAGTGGAGTGTTGGTTGTGTCACGTGATAAATCAGCACATGCAAGTTTTCTCAGAAGAGCCAGGACTCGCCTCCTTTAATAATAATAATATGATGATGGCATTTATTAAGCGCTTACTATGTGCAAACCACTGTTCTAAGCGCTGGGGAGGATACAAGCTGATCAGGTTGTCCCTCCGGGGGCTCACAGTCTTAATCCCCGTTTTCCAGTTGGGGTCACTGAGGCCCAGAGAAGTGAAGTGACTTGCCCAAAGTCACACAGCTGACAAGCGGCGGAGCCGGGATTTGAACCCATGACCTCTGACTCCAAAGCCCGGGCTCTTTCCACTGAACCACGCTCCTTTAGCTCTGAGGGTGGACGGAATCAATCGAAGATACTGATTGAGTGCTTACTGGTTTTTTATATAATAATAATAACGATGGTATTTGTTAAGCGCTTACTATGTGCAAAGCACTGTTCTAAGCACTGGGGAGATTATCAGATGATCAGGTTGTCCCACGGGGGGCTCACAGTTTTAATCCCCATTTTACAGATGAGGTCACTGAGGCCCAGAGAAGTTAAGTGATGTGCACAAAGTCACACAGCTGACAGTTGGCAGAGCCGGGATTTGAACTCATGACCTCTGACTCCAAAGCCCGGGCTCTTTCCACTGAGCCACGCTGCTTCTCTTCATATATCTATCTTTATATCTATTTGTTAAGCACTTACTATGTGCCAGGCACTCTTCTAAGCGCTGGGGGTAGATGCAGGGTAATCAGGTTGGACACAATCCCTGTCCCCCATGGGGCTCCCGGTTGGAACCCTCATTTTATAGATGAGGGAACTGAGGCACAGAGAAGTCAAGTCACTTGCCCGAGGTCACCCAGCAGACACGTGGCAGAGCTGGGATTAGAACCCAGGACCTCTGACTCTCCACTAGGCCACACTGCTTCCTGTTTCTGTGTATGCAGAGCACTGTCTTTTTATTATTATTAGTGATAATAATAATAATGGTATTTGTTAAGCACTTACTATGTGCAAAGCACTGTTCTAAGCAGTGGGGAGGTTGCAAGGTGATCAGGGTCCCCCTTCTAGACTGTGAGCCCATTGTTGGGTAGGGACCGTCTCTATATGTTGCCAATTTGTACTTCCCAAGCGCTTAGTACAGTGCTCTGCACATAGTAAGCGCTCAATAAATATGATTGATGATGATGATGACTGTCCTAAGCGCTCGGGACAGTGTAATATAATGGAGTCGGAAGACACGTTTCCTGCCCACAGTGAGCTTACAGTCTAGAGGGGTGGCAGACATGAATATGAATAAAATATTCATGGCTATGTCAGGGGCGTCAAGTTGGAGACGCGGGAGGAACGGGGGACAGGAAACCTGTGGAAACAGAAGTGGGAGATTTTTGATGACTAGAGAAAGACAAATGCCAGTTCTTTCAATATGATGGGGAGCATAATAATGGAGAAGCAGCGTGGCTCAGTGGAAAGAGCCCGGGCTTTGGAGTCAGAGGTCATGGGTTCAAATCCCGGCTCTGCCAACTGTCAGCTGTGTGACTTTGGGCAAGTCACTTAGCTTCTCTGGGCCTCAGTTACCTCATCTGGAAAATGTGGATTAAGACTGTGAGCCCCCCCGTGGGACAACCTGATTCATTCATTCATTCAACCTTATTTATTGAGCGCTTACTGTGTGCAGAGTACTGTACTAAGCGCTTGGGAAGTACAAGTTGGCAACATATGGAGACGGTCCCTACCCGACAACGGGCTCACAGTCTAGAAGGGGGACCCTCATCACCTTGCAACCTCCCCAGTGCTTAGAACAGTGTTTTGCACATAGTAAGTACTTAACAAATACCATCATTATTATTATTATCACTATTATTATTATTTGTTAAGCACTGGGGTAGATACAAGCTAATCGGATTGGACATAGTCCCTGTCCCACATGGGGCTCACAGTCTTCATCCCCATTTTACAGATGAGGAAACAGAGGCCCAGAGAAGCAAAACGACTCGCCCAAGGTCACACAGCAGACGAGAGGCAGAGATGGAATTAAGAACCCAGATCCTTCTGACTCCCAATCAATCAACCAATCAATCGTATTTATTGAGCGCTTACTGTGTGAAGAGCACTGTACTAAGCGCTTGGGAAGTCCAAGTTGGCAACATATAGAGACAGTCCCTACCCAACAGTGGGCTCACATCTAAACAGACTCCCAGGAGTGTTCTACCCACTAGTCCAATTCAGAGGCCCTGAGCCCCAGCGTTTGAATCTGTACAATGAGGAGATTTGAAATATTGCCTATTGTTGGGTAGGGACCGTGTCTATATGTTGCCAACTTGTACTTCCCAATCGCTTAGTCCAGTGCTCTGCACAAAGTAAGCGCTCGATAAATACGATGGAATGAATGACCTCTCCTTCCTTCACAGGGATGTGGTGAGAAGTTATGTGAAAAATCAGAGTGCGATGCTAATTCTAGGTATAATTAAAAAGCTTCACGCGAGGCCCTATGACTAGTTAAGAGTCAGTCTCTCCTCGCCACCTCAATTTTCTTTCTTGAAAGACGAAATGGGTTTCGGAAAACATAGGCGTGAGAGTTGGGGGAGAAATATCTGCTCCAGCCTGCTTTTCTTTAGGGGTGCATTTTCTTGTTAGCTACGGAATTGTGGGGAAAAAACCCTTCCATGGATCACAAGATTTTTTTATGACTGTAGCACTCTCCCTTCTTTCTAATTGTCTTTCTTTCCGTCAGCAGAGGCCGAGCCGGCGTTGATGAGAGCCAAGGCTGTGACGTCAATGACTAATGCCTTGATCGATGAATTGTAACACTTAGATAATAACATTTATATATTGCACCCAAAGCCGAGAAATTCAGAATCCATCCATCCATCCAACCAACTGGATTGGAGCTGGGTATAGCCGACAGGGGTGATGGTTTTTTATCGTAAGAGGACCGTCTCTAAATGTGGCCAATTTGTACTTTCCAAGTGCTTAGTACAGTGCTCTGCACACAGTAAGTGCTCAATAAATACAACTGAATGAATGAATGAATGAATGAATGAGGAGGAAGCAGTATGGACCAGTGGATCGAGCCCAGATCTGGGAGCCAGGAGGACCTGAGTTCTAATCCCAGCTCTGCCCCCTGCTTACCGGGTGACCTCGGATAAGTCTCTTTACCTCTCTGGGTTTTTTTTCCTTTTCTCCTCTTGTGTCGGAGAAGCAGCAGGGCGTAGTGGCTAGAACACAGGCCCGGATGATGATGATGATGATGGCATTTGTTAAGCACTTACTATGTGCAAGTCACTGTTCTAAGCACTGGAGAGGATACAAGGCGATCAGGTTGTCTCACGTGGGGCTCACAGTCTTAAACCCCATTTTACAGATGAGGTAACTGAGGCACAGAGAAGTGAAGTGGCTTGCCCAAAGTCACACAGCTGACAAGCGGCGGAGGAGGGATTAGAACCCATGACCTCTGACTCCCAAGCCCGGGCTCTTTCCACTGAGCAACGCTGCCTGGGAGTCAGAAGGTTCTGGGTTCTAGTCCCGGCTCCACCACTTGTCTGCTGTGTGACCTTGGGTGAGTCACTTCAATTCTCTGGACCTCAGTGACCTCATCTGTAAAAATGGGGATTGAGACTGTGAGCCCCCGCCATGGGACAGAAACTGTGCCCAACCTTATTTGCTTGTTTCCACCCAAGGGCTTAGTACAGTGCCCGGCACATAGTAAGTGCTTAAGAAATAGCAGTTGTTATTATTATTATTAATAAAATAAGGGTTAAGCACTCTGCTTTCCTTCTTTCTGTGAACTTCTTAGTGGATGGAGACTATATAATAATAATAATAGTAATAATGGCATTTATTAAGCACTTACTCTGTACAAAGCACTGTTCTAAGCACTGGGGAGGTTACAAGGTGATCAGGTTGTCCCATGTGGGGCTCACAGTTTTCATCCCCATTTTCCAGATGAGGGAACTGAGGCCTAGAGAAGTTAAGTGACTTGCCCAAAGTCACACAGCTGACAAGTGGCAGAGGCGGGATTTGAAACCATGACCCCTGACTCCAAATCCCATGCTCTTTCCATTGAGCCACACTGCTAACTTGATTATCTTGTGTATAGCATAGTGCTTGGAGCATTGTAAGTAATTAGCAAATACCACAATTATATCACTGTTATCGTTGTTTCATTTATTATCATTATTATCTTTATTTTGTTAGTATGTTTGGTTTTGTTCTCTGTCTCCCTGTTTTAGACTGTGAGCCCACTGTTGGGTAGGGACTGTCTCTATATGTTGCCAATTTGTACTTCCCAAGCGCTTAATACAGTGCTCTGCACATAGTAAGCGCTCAATAAATACGATTGATGATGATGATATGACCCCCAACACTCAGCGTGCGATAAATTCTTGAAAACATAATAATAATAGCAATAATCCTAATAATGACGATGATGATGACGATTGCTATTATTAGGCTAACAAAAGTGCCCCAGAGCCATCCTATTCTCTACCTTACTCTCCAGCCAACACTCCACCCTATTCTTCAACCAATAACTTTCCACTGGATTCTCCATATGATTCCCCACAAACTCTCCAATCTACTCTGTACACGACTCGCACCCAACTTTCCACCCAATTCTCCACCAGCCCTCCACCTGACTCTCCAGCCAACTCTCCACCCAATTCTCCCCCTTATCCGTCTCAGGATTCTCCCCCTTTTTCCTCTCCTTCTCCCCATCCCCCCTGCCCTACCTCCTTCCCCTCCCCACAGCACCTGTATATATATGTTTGTACAGATTTATTACTCTATTTAACTTGTACATATTTACTATTCTATTTTGTTAATGATGTGCATCTATTTATTCTGATGACACCCGTCCGCAAGTTTTGCTTTGTTGTCCGTCTCCCCCCTTCTAGACTGGGAGCCTGTTGGGTAGGAACCGTCTCTATATGTCGCCAACTTGGACTTCCCAAGCGCTTAGTCCAGTGCTCTGCACACAGTAAGCACTCAATAAATACGATTGAATTGAGTGAATGAATTCTCCACCTAAATCTCCACCCAACTCTCCAAATGACTCCCCACATTCTCCACCATCCAACTCTCCACTCGATTCTCCGCCTGATTCTCCAATTCTCCAGCTGACTCTCCTCAGGATTCTCCGCTTAACTCTCCAATTCTCCACCTGGTTTTCCACCGACTCTCCAACGAACCCCCGGCCTAGACTTACTAAGTACCTTTCATTCATTCAATCATATTTATTGAGGGCTTACTGTGTGCAGAGCACTGCACTAAGCACTTGGAAAGTACAATTTGGCGACAGATAAAGACAATACCTCCCCAACAACGGGCTCACAGTCTAGAAAGGGGGAGGCAGACAACAAAGCAAGTAGTAAATGCTTGGGAGACTTTAATACAACAAAGATCCCTAAGTCAACTGGGTTCACTCCCTGAATTCCCCAGTTTCCTCAGTGAGGAAAACCCCCCTCCCTCACCATATCGAAAGAGGTATTTTCCTTGAATGACTAAACCGAGCCAGGTAAGGCCAGAGATCTTTCCTTATCTAGGAGACAGGAACCCTCATTCATCACATCAGCTCTAATAACACCACTCTGTATAATTCCAACAGGAGAAAACCAACCTTTTTCCCCCCTCTCTGTTCTTTCTTTCTTTGTTAATGGGCTGGACGGGGGGGAGAATTACGATCGCGCATACGTGGAGTTATATCGGTTTAAAAGGGTTACTTAATGATCGGTTTGATATTCGATGATTAGCAGGTCAATTACAAGACAAGAGGTAATCTGGAAGTGTCTTAGTGGCAGAGATGAATCATAAGGCTCCACTCCAGGTGAGAGCTTGGAGAGAATAGAAGCCAATTATTCCCAGTTCCCGGAGCTGGCAAAGAATCTCGGGTTTGCCTGGCACAGAATTTCCTCTCTCTCCCGCTCCTGGAATGCCAAAACTACATAGCCCCCCGTGAAGAAGACCCTTGGGTCATAAAACGGCAGATTAAAAAACCTGGAGGAATCAGTCGGGACCCTGGAGGTAGGAGGAAACCCCAGAAGCCACATGGCCCAGTGGATAGAGCCAGAAGGACCTGGGTTCTAATCCCGGCTCTGCCACTTGTCTGCTGTGTGATCTCAGGCAAATCGATTCACTTCTCTATCATAATAATAATAATGGCATTTATTAAGCGCTTACTATGTGCAAAGCACTGTTCTAAGCGCTGAGGAGGTTACAGGGTGATCAGGTTGTCCCATGTGGGGTTTACAGTCTTAATCCCCATTCTTTCTGTCTTGAAGGATTCTTTCAGGTCAGGAGGGTCAGGGACATTGCAGCTGATAGGTATTTGCCTCTGGTGGATAATGATAACAATAATAATAATAATAATAATAATAATAATAATAGCATTTATTAAGCGCTTACTATGTGCAAAGCCCTGTTCTAAGCGCTGGGGAGGTTACAGGGTGATCAGGTTGTCCCATGTGGGGTTTACAGTCTTAATCCCCATTCTTTCTTTCTTGAAGTATTCTTTCAGGTCAGGGGTGTGAGGGACATTGCATCTGATAGGTATTTCTCCGCCTCTGGTGGATAATAATAACAATAATGACGGCATTTATTAAGCGCTTACTAAGTGCAAAGCACTGTTCTAAGCGCTGGGGAGGTTACAGGGTGATCAGGTTGTCCCACGTGGGGCTTACAGTCTTAATCCCCATTTTACAGATGAGGCACAGAGAAGTTTGCCCAGATGTCTCTTTGTTTCCGAATGGGAAGCTAATTGCCTTTTTCTTGTTTCGGGCTGAGAAGTTTCGCTTAGGCAAGAGATGGGGGCATCTCTAACTTTGGCGCGCTCTCTCTCCTGGAGGCAAGTCATCATCAGTTGCCTCTCACATTAGGAGACCCCCGTCCCCCTTACACTGCCCCATTATCTCTGGGGGCAGCCCAAGTCTTGCGGGGGTGGTCTCGGAGATGGGGCCTTACAGTGACATTGCAGAAGAAAAAAGGTGGAGGACAATCCGGCTTCAGGCTGGAGGTGAGACCCCCTCCTCAACCTCAAATTCCACCAGGCTCCTGGGAGTCAACCAGGAGATGGGAAGAGTCATCGCCAAGGGTCAAAGGCCAAGCCTCGCCCTAGCCAGAATTCCCAAGGTGGGCCCCCGCCATTGTTTCCCTAGCAACCAGCGGGGACCAAAGTGCCGTTGCTAAGGAAACCCCAGGGTTTTCCTAATTGGAGCCTCACTTGGCTCCAGCTGTTCCGGCTGGGGGTGGGAGACGAGGAGGGGTGACGTCCCCGCTACCCGTCGCGGTGGCCGGGGATGGAGAGGATGCCGTCGAAAACCGGTGCCGGTCACATGGGGGCCTGGAGGATTAACAAATGCCATCATTATTATTATTCTCTGGGCCTCAGTTACCTCATCTGTAAAATGGGGATGAAGATTGGGAGCCCCCCGTGGGACAACCTGATCACCTTGTATCCCCCCCAGCGCTTAGAAAAGTGCCTTGCACGTAATAAGCGCTTAAAAAATGCCATTATTATTATTATTATTATGGGAGGAGACCGAACCAGTCATGCCAAGATCCCAGGAAGACCTGGGTTCTAATCCCAGCTCCTCCACTCACCTGCTGGGTGACCTCGGGCGAGTCGCTTCACTTCTCTGGGCCTCAGTTCCCTCATCTGGAAAATGAGGATGAAACCATGAGCCCCCCAAGGGACAGGGACTGTATTGTACTCTCCCAAGCGCTTATTACAGTGTTCTGCACCCAGTAAGCGCTCAATAAATTGAAATATTCTTGTGGAAGGACCAGGTGGGAAACAGGGAAAGAATGCCCCTGGGAAAGCAGAAGTCTTTGCCTTCCACTTCACTGTTCTTTGAGCTCCTGATTTTTTCTTCCTATGTCTTTCCAGTCGGCGAAATCACCCGGGAAAACAACATTCTAAAGTAACATGTTTTTAATAATGGAATAAGCAGTCTGCTTGTTTTGGGTTCTTTGTCTTCTTTAAAAGTAAGGGACAGAAGAGGGAAGGCAGAGTAAATCATAAATCCAAGAAAGGGAACTGAACTAAAAGGAACCAAAGGAAAATTTTCCACTTTGAAACAAGCCCTTCTCTTCCACTCAGCTCATCGATCATTCATTCATTAGATCACATTTATTGAGCACGTGCTGTGTGCAAAGCACTGTACTGAGCGCTTGGGAGAGGACAGTAGAACAGTAGAACATCCCCTGTCCGCAATGAGCTGACAGTCTAGAGAGGGAGACAGACGTGAATAGAAATAAATAAATGAGGGATGTGGACGTAAGCGGTGTGGGGCTGGGATGGGGGGATGAAGAAAGGGAGCGGGAGAAGAGGAAAGGAGGGAGCAGTCATCATCATCATCATCAATCGTATTTATTGAGCGCTTACTATGTGCAGAGCACTGTACTAAGCGCTTGGGAAGTACAAATTGGCAACATATAGAGACAGTCCCTACCCAACAGTGGGCTCACAGTCTTAAAGGGGGAGACAGAGAACAAAACCAAACATACTAACAAAATAAAATAAATAGAATAGATATGTACAAGTAAAATAAATAAATAGAGTAATAAATCTGTACAAGCATATATACATGTCATATATATATATATGTATATATATATACATATATAACATATAAACATTATACAGTCAGGGAAGGCTTCTTGGAGGAGGTGGGCCTTCATAATGCTTTAAAGCAGGGCAGGGGTAGTTCTCATGCTGTAGTCTGTGGTGGAACATATATGGTGTCAGCGTGCTGTTCCTTGATAACAATAATTGTGATATTTGTTAAGCGCTCACTATGTGCCGGGCACTGTCCTAAGCTCTGGGGTGGATAGACTATACTTTCAGGGATCATTTCTATAGTATGTGACTAGAGAAGTGAGATCGAAACACCTGTATATACACCCATACACCTGTATATATGTATATACGTTGGTACGTATTTACTACTCTATTTGTACATATTTATTCTATTTATTTTATTTTGTTAATATGTTTGGTTTTGTTGCCTGTCTCCCCCTTCCAGACTGCGAGCCCACTGTTGGGTAGGGACCGTCTCTATATGTTGCCAACTTGTACTTTCCAAGCGCTTAGTACAGTGCTCTGCACCCAGTAAGCGCTCAATAAATACGATTGAGTGAATACAAGCAAATCGGCCTGGGCCCGGTCTCTGTCCCACCTGGGGGCTCGCAATCTTAATCCCCATTTTACAGATGAGGGAATTGAGGTATAGAGCAGTGAAGTGACTTGCCTAAGGTCACACAGGAGATACGTGGAGGGGGTGGGATTAGAACCCAGATCCTTCAGACTTACCAGGCTGGGGCTGTAGCCTCTAGGCCTTGCTATAAGCTTCGTTATTGCCGCCATAGCATCAAATTTCTTGTATGGCCTAATGGTTAGAGCCCGGGCCTGGGTGTCTGAAGGACCTGGGTTCTAATTCCGGCTCTGTAGCAAGCGCTCAATAAATATGACTGAATGAATGTGACAGAGAGAGAGAGAGCTCCCAGCCCCACAGCACTTATGCCTACATCTATAATTTATCTATTTATATTAGTGTCTGCTTCTCCCTCTAGACCGTAAGTTCACCGTGGGCAGGGAAATGTTTCTGTTTATTGTTCGATTGGACTCTCCCAAGCGCTTAGTACAGTGCACAGTTATTATATCTACAAAGATATAAGATTTAAGAGAAGCAGCGTGGCTCAGTGGAAAGAGTACGGGCTTTGGAGTCAGAGGTCATGGGTTCAAATCCCATCAGTCAGCTGTGTGACTTCGGGCAAGTCACTTCACTTCTCTGGGCCTCAGTTCCCTCATCTGTGAAATGGGGATTAAGACTGTCAGCCCCACGTGGGACAACCTGATCACCTTGTATCCTCCCTGCGCTTAGAACAGTGCTTTGCACATAATAAGCGCTTAACAAATACCATCATCATCATATCTACTACAGTCTTAGAGCAGTGCTTGGCTGCTGAATTGAACTTTCCAAGCACTTAGTCCAGTGCTCTGCACACAGTAAACGCTCAATAAATACGATTGAATGAATGAAGGCTCTGCACAAAGTAAGCGCTCAATAATGGAGTAGCAGCGTGGCATAGTGACAAGAGCACTTGCTTGGGGGCCAGAGGACGTGGGTTCTAATCCCGGCTCCGCCCTTGTCTGCTGCGTGCCTTTGGGCAAGCCGCTTAACTTCTCCGCGCCTCAGTTCCTCATCTGTAAAATGGGGATGAAGACTGCGAGCCCCACGTGGGACAATCCGATTAGCTTGTATCTACCCCAGTGCTTAAAACAGTGCTTGGTACATAGTAAGCACTTAACAAATACCATCATTATAAATATGATTGGATGAGTGAATGACCTTGGGCCTGTCACTTCATTCATCCAATCGTATTTATTGAGCGCTTACTGTGTGCAGAGCACCGTACTAAGCGCTTGGGAAGTACAAGTTGGCAACAACTTCACTCCTCTGGGCCTCAGTTCCCTCATCTGTAAAATGGGGATTCAGACTGTGAACCCCATCCTATTTACCCCAGAGCTTAGAACAGTGCTGGGCACATAGTAAGCACTTAAGTATCATAATTATAATAATTATTATTATTACCCAGAGTGGTATGGAGACAGGTGGCATACCCCAGTGAGGCGACCCTGAGGGCTTAGCCCGGGCCACTCCAGATTTCCGGGAGGGGGGCGACCAGCCCTGACTCCGCGGCTGTTCCGGTCAAGGGTTCATAGCTCGGGCCCCTCTTCGCCAAGATCATCAACGCACCAGTGTGATGCTTCAGGGTCATAAATCTGCGCTGTGATGAGACAATGACCTTGGGCCTGTCACTTTATTCATCCAATCGTATTTATTGAGCACTTACTGTGTGCAGAGCACTGTACTAAGCGCCTGGGGAGTACAAGTTGGCAACAACTTCACTCCTCTGGGCCTCAGTTCCCTCATCTGTAAAATGGGGATTCAGACTGTGAACCCCATCCTATTTACCCCAGGGCTTAGAACAGTGCTGGGCACATAGTAAGCACTTAACAAGTATCATAATTATACTTATAATTATTATTATTATTACCCAGAGTGGTATGGAGACAGGTGGTATACCCCAGTGAGGTGACCCTGAGGGCCTAGCCCGGGCCACTCCAGATTTCTGGGACGGGGGCGACCAGCCCTGACTCCGTGGCTGTTCCGGTCAAGGGTTCATAGCTCGGGCCCCTCTTCGCCAAGATCATCAACGCACCAGTGTGATGCTTCCAGGGTCATAAATCTGCGCTGTGATGAGACAATGACCTTGGGGCTGTCACTTTATTCATCCAATCGTATTTATTGAGCACTTACTGCGTGCAGAGCACTGTACTAAGCGCTAGGGAAGTACAAGTTGGCAGCAACTTCACTCCTCTGGGCCTCAGTTCCCTCATCTGTAAAATGGGCATTCAGACTGTGAACCCCATCCTATTTACCCCAGGGTTTAGAACAGTGCTGGGCACATAGTAAGCACTTAACAAGTATCATAATTATACTTATTATTATTATTACCCAGGGTGGTATGGAGACAGGTGGTGTACCCCAGTGAGGCGACCCTGAGGGCCTAGCCCGGGCCACTCCAGATTTCCGGGAGGGGGGCGACCAGCCCTGACTCCGCGGCTGTTCCGGTCAAGGGTTCATAGCTCGGGCCCCTCTTCGCCAAGATCATCAACGCACCAGTGTGATGCTTCCAGGGTCATAAATCTGCGCTGTGATGAGACAAGACCAGATGTCGTCAGACGTGTCCGGACTTCCCAAGCAGCCCCTCTCTCTCTCTCTCTCTCTCTCTGCCGGCCACCCGGCCTACAGAAACCGCCCGGACCTCTTCCCAGGACCGGAGAGCCCTTGTCCACTTCTGGGAGCCCGCATAATCATCATCATCATCATCATCAATCGTATTTATTGAGCGCTCACTATGTGCATAGCACTGTACTAAGCGCTTAGGGAAGTACAAATTGACAACATATAGAGACAGTCCCTACCCAACAGTGGGCTCACAGTCTAAAAGGGGGAGACAGAGAACAAAACCAAACATACTAATAAAATAAAATAAATAGAATAGATATGTACAAATAAAATAAATAAATAAATAGAGTAAAAAAATATGTACAAACATATATACATATATACAGGGGCTGTGGGGAAGGGAAGGAGGTAAGATGGGGGGGATGGAGAAGGGGATGAGGGGGAGAGGAAGGAAGGGGCTCAGTCTGGGAAGGCCTCCTGGAGGAGGTGAGCTCTCAGCAGGGCCTTGAAGGGAGGAAGAGAGCGAGCTTGGCGGATGGGCAGAGGGAGGGCATTCCAGGCCCGGGGGATCATCATAATCATCATCATCCTCATCATCACGGTATTTGTTAAGCACTAACTATGTGCCAGACACTGTACTAAGCTCCGAGAAGCAGCGTGGCTCAGTGGAAAGAGTGTGGGCTTTGGAGTCAGAGGTCCTGGGTTCAAATCCCGCCTCCACCACTTGTCAGCTGGGTGACTTTGGGCAAGTCACTTGACTTCTCTGTGCCTCAGTTACCTCACCTGTAAAATGGGGATTAAGACTGTGAGCCCCATGTGGGACAACTTTAACACCTTGTATCCTCCCCAGCACTTAGAACAGTGCTTTGCACATAGTAAGCGCTTAACAGATGCCATCATTATTATTATTATTATTATACAAGCATATCAGGTTGGACATAGTCCCTGTCCCACGTGGGGCTCACAGTCTCCATCCCCATTTTACAGGTGAGGGAACTGAGGCCTAGTGAGGTGATTTGCCCAAGGTTACACAGCAGGGGGTGAAGTCAGGATTAGAACCCACGACCCCCAGGCCCGGGCTCTAGACGGTCTCCCAGCCTGGAGGACCAAGCCAGAGACCGGGAGATGGGAAACCTGGGTTCTAATAATAATAATAAAAATAATGACATTGATTAAGTGCTTACTATGTGCAAAGGACCATTCTAAGCACTGGGGAGGTTACAAGGAGATCAGGTTGTCCCACGGGGGGCTCACAGTCTTAATCCCCATTTTCCAGATGAGGCAATTGAGGCACAGAGAAGTGAAGTGACTTGCCCAAAGTCACACAGCTGACAATTGGCAGAGCTGGGATTCGAACCCATGAACCCCAACTCCAAAGCCCGGGCTCTTTCCACTGAGCCACGCTGCTTCTACTCCCCAGTAGGCCTGTGGTCCTCTGTGTGTCACTTGGGCGGTACAGTCGTTCAGACAGTCGCATTTATTGAGCGCTTACTGTGTGCTGAGCAATCAGTCGTTCGTTCGATAGTATTTACTGAGCGCTTACCGTGTGCAGAGCACTGAACTAAGCACTAGGGAGAGGACAATAGAGCAATAAATAAGACACATTCCCTGCCCACGAGGAGCTTAGAGATGCATTTATCATCATCATCATCATCAATCGTATTTATTGAGCGCTTACTATGTGCAGAGCACTGTACTAAGCGCTTGGGAAGTACAAATTGGCAGCATATAGAGACAGTCCCTACCCAACAGTGGGCTCACAGTCTAAAAGGGGGAGACAAGAAGATTTATAGTCTTCTACAGCACTGTACTAAGCGCTTGGGATAGTTCAATGCAACAATAAACAGATACATTCCCTGCCTACAAGGAGCTTACAGTCTAGAGATGACCTTATAGTCTAGAGCACTGTACTAAGCACTTGGGAGAGTCCAATAGAACAATAAACAGACACCTGCCCTGCCCTCCCCATGATTCATTCAATCATATTTATTGAGCGTTTTCCGAGTGCAAAGGACTGTACTAAGCTCTTGTGGTTCAGTGGAAATCAATCAATCAATCAATCGTATTTATTGAGCGCTTACTGTGTGCAGAGCACTGTACTAGGCGCTTGGGAAGTACAAGTTGGAAAAAGCCCGGGCTTGGGAGTCAGAGGTGATGTGTTCTAATCCCGACTCCACCACTTAGCTGTGTGATCTTGGGCAAGTCATTTCACTTCTCTGGGCCTCAATTCCCTCATCTGTAAAATGGGGATGAAGAGTGTAAGCCCCACGTGGGACAACCTGCTTACCTTGCGTCTCCCCCAGCGCTTAGAACAGTGCTCAGCACATAGTAAGCGCTTAACAAATACCATCATTATTGTTATTACAATATAACAACAAACAGACACATTCCTGCCCACAGTGAGCTCACAGTCTAGAGGATAGTAATTATTGTACTTGTCGAGGACTTTCTGTGTGCCAAGCATTGTTCTAAACGCTGGGGTAGATACAAGTTAGGTTGGACACAGTCCCTGTCCCACGTTTTCCCTGGGACTTAATAAACACCCCATTTATTATTACTATTATTATTATTATTATTACTATTATTATTATCATTATTATTATCATTATCATTCCTGAAGGCCCAAATTTCCCAGAAAAGTCCTGGCTCCGTGGAAACTTGACCTTGGAGACGGTGTCTAACTGGAGTTGAATGAAGAGTAAGCTTGTCGTAGTGTCTGTTTACTGTTGTATAGTGCTCTTCCAAGCGCTCAGTACAGTGCTCTGCGCACAATAAGTGCTCAATAAATCCGGCTGAATGAATGAATTCGCTGGAGACCCGCGAGGGTCTTCTCTTCCTCCCCCCCGCCCCCATCTCTGCTCCCCTTTGCATCATGGACGTATCTCTTCACAGGTCCGGTCATGGTGATGTGATCTAATAATAATAATAATTATGATGATGGCATTTGTTAAACGCTTACTATGTGCGAAGCACTGTTCTAAGCGCTGGGGAGGATACAAGGTGATCAGGTTGTCCCACGTGGGGCTCACAATCTTAATCCCCATTTTCCAGATGAGGGAACTGAGGCCCAGAGAAGTGAAGTGACTTGTCCAAAGTCACACAGCTGATGTGGCAGAGTGGGATTAGAACTCATGACCTCTGACTCCCAAGCCCGGGCTCTTTCCACTGAGCCACGCTGCTTCTCTGTCGGGATTAATTTCCTTTGGTCCTGAAGTGACCTCCCTCCATCACAGTGCTCCGCACACAGTAGGTGCTCCATAAAAATGATTGACCGACTCAGTCGATGAGAAGCAGTGTGGCCTAGCGGACGGGGCCTCGGGTTTGGGAGTCAGAAGGACCTGGGTTCTAATTACGGCTCCACCGCTTGTCCGCTGTGTGACCTCGGGAGAGTGGCTTCACCTCTCTGGGCCTCAGTGACCTCATCTGGAAAATGGGGATGAAGACTGGGAGCCCCATAATAATAATAATAATAATAATGGCGTTTGTTAAGCGCTTACTATGTGCAAAGCACTGTTCTAAGCGCTGGGGGAGGTGATCAAGGTGTCCCACATGGGGCTCACAATCTTAATCCCCATTTTACAGATGAGGGAACTGAGGCACAGAGAAGTCAAGTGACTTGACTTGCCCAAAGTCACACAGCTAAGTGGCGGAGCCGGGATTGGAACCCATGACCCCCGACTCCCAAACCTGGCCTCTTTCAGCTGAGCCACGCTGCTTCTCTAAATAATAATGATGGCGTTTATTAAGCGCTTATCGTGTGCAAAAGCACTGTTCTAAGCGCTGGAGGGGGGATACAGGGTGATCAAGTTGTCCCACGTGGGGCTCACAATCTCCATCCCCATTTTACAGATGAGGGAACTGAGGCTCAGAGAAGTGAACCGTGTGGATCCGAGATCTGTTGAGGTGGTTATAGGTGGAAAAGAAGAATTGGGTTTCGGTGCTTTTATAAAAGTTCGTTTTAAATCAGCCAGACTCATTTTGACTTTTGTAAAGTCCCTTCGAGTTTCCAGTGAATGTAATGGCCCTGTTGATCATCATCATCATCAATCGTATTTATTGAGCGCTTACTATGTGCAGAGCACTGTACTAAGCGCTTGGGAAGTACAAATTGGCAACATATTGATGGGGCGACTATGCCAGCCACCTGTCTATATGTCTTGTTTTGTCGTCTGTCTCCCCCTTCTAGACTGTGAGCCCGTTGTTGGGTAGGTACCATCTCGATATGTTGCCGACTTCTACTTCCTAAGCGCTTAGTACAGTGCTCAGCACACAGTAAGCGCTCAATAAATGCGATGGAATGAATGAATGAATAGCAGGGACTATGTCCAACCCGATAACCTTGTATCTGCCCCAGCATCATCATCCTCAATCGTATTTATTGAGCGCTTACTATGTGCAGAGCACTGTACTAAGCGCTTGGGAAGTCCAAGTTGGCAACATATAGAACAGGGCTTGACCCCATAGTAAGCGCTTAACAAACACCACGATTACTATTATCATTATTACCTCCGAGGGCCCAAATGGACCAAGTGACTTGGGCAAGTCACTTCACTTCTCTGGGCCTCAGTGTCCTCAACTGTAAAATGGGGATTAAGAGTGTGAGCCCCGGGTAGGTACCATCTCTATATGTTGCCGACTTGTACTTCCCAAGCGCTTAGTACAGTGCTCAGCACACAGTAAGCACTCAATAAATACGATTGAATGAATGAATGAATAGCAGGGACTGTGTCCAACCCGATAACCTTGTATCTGCCCCAGCATCATCATCATCATCATCAATCGTATTTATTGAGCGCTTACTATGTGCAGAGCACTGTACTAAGCGCTTGGGAAGTACAAATTCGCAACATATAGAACAGGGCTTGACCCACAGTAAGCGCTTAACAAATACCACGATTACTATTATCGTTATTACCTCCGAGGGCCCAAATGGACCAAGTGACTCGGGCAAGTCACTTCACTTCTCTGGGCCTCAGTGTCCTCAACTGTAAAATGGGGATTAAGAGTGTGAGCCCCGGGTAGGTACCATCTCTATATGTTGCCGACTTGTACTTCCCAAGCGCTTAGTACAGTGCTCAGCACACAGTAAGCGCTCAATAAATACGACTGAATGAATGAATGAATAGCAGGGACTGTGTCCAACCCGATAACCTTGTATCTGCCCCAGCATCATCATCATCATCATCAATCGTATTTATTGAGCGCTTACTATGTGCAGAGCACTGTACTAAGCGCTTGGGAAGTACAAATTGGCAACATATAGAACAGGGCTTGACCCACAGTAAGCGCTTAACAAACACCACGATTACTATTATCGTTATTACCTCCGAGGGCCCAAATGGACCAAGTGACTTGGGCAAGTCACTTCACTTCTCTGGGCCTCAGTGTCCTCAACTGTAAAATGGGGATTAAGAGTGTGAGCCCCGGGTAGGTACCATCTCTATATGTTGCCGACTTGTACTTCCCAAGCGCTTAGTACAGTGCTCAGCACACAGTAAGCACTCAATAAATACGATTGAATGAATGAATGAATAGCAGGGACTGTGTCCAACCCGATAACCTTGTAACTGCCCCAGCATCATCATCATCATCAATCGTATTTATTGAGCACTTACTATGTGCAGAGCACTGTACTAAGCGCTTGGGAAGTCCAAGTTGGCAACATATAGAACAGGGCTTGACCCCATAGTAAGCGCTTAACAAACGCCATGATTACTATTATCATTATTACCTCCGAGGGCCCAAATGGACCAAGTGACTTGGGCAAGTCACTTCACTTCTCTGGGCCTCAGTGTCCTCAACTGTAAAATGGGGATTAAGAGTGTGAGCCCCGGGTAGGTACCATCTCTATATGTTGCCGACTTGTACTTCCCAAGCGCTTAGTACAGTGCTCAGCACACAGTAAGCGCTCAATAAATACGACTGAATGAATGAATGAATAGCAGGGACTGTGTCCAACCCGATAACCTTGTATCTGCCCCAGCATCATCATCATCAATCGTATTTATTGAGCGCTTACTATGTGCAGAGCACTGTACTAAGCGCTTGGGAAGTACAAATTGGCAACATATAGAACAGGGCTTGACCCACAGTAAGCGCTTAACAAATACCACGATTACTATTATCGTTATTACCTCCGAGGGCCCAAATGGACCAAGTGACTTGGGCAAGTCACTTCACTTCTCTGGGCCTCAGTGTCCTCAACTGTAAAATGGGGATTAAGAGTGTGAGCCCCGGGTAGGTACCATCTCTATATGTTGCCGACTTGTACTTCCCAAGCGCTTAGTACAGTGCTCAGCACACAGTAAGCGCTCAATAAATACGACTGAATGAATGAATGAATAGCAGGGACTGTGTCCAACCCGATAACCTTGTATCTGCCCCAGCATCATCATCATCATCAATCGTATTTATTGAGCGCTTACTATGTGCAGAGCACTGTACTAAGCGCTTGGGAAGTACAAATTGGCAACATATAGAACAGGGCTTGACCCACAGTAAGCGCTTAACAAACACCACGATTACTATTATCGTTATTACCTCCGAGGGCCCAAATGGACCAAGTGACTTGGGCAAGTCACTTCACTTCTCTGGGCCTCAGTGTCCTCAACTGTAAAATGGGGATTAAGAGTGTGAGCCCCGGGTAGGTACCATCTCTATATGTTGCCGACTTGTACTTCCCAAGCGCTTAGTACAGTGCTCAGCACACAGTAAGCACTCAATAAATACGATTGAATGAATGAATGAATAGCAGGGACTGTGTCCAACCCGATAACCTTGTAACTGCCCCAGCATCATCATCATCATCAATCGTATTTATTGAGCACTTACTATGTGCAGAGCACTGTACAAAGCGCTTGGGAAGTCCAAGTTGCATATAGAACAGGGCTTGACCCCATAGTAAGCGCTTAACAAACACCATGATTACTATTATCATTATTACCTCCGAGGGCCCAAATGGACCAAGTGACTTGGGCAAGTCACTTCACTTCTCTGGGCCTCAGTGTCCTCAACTGTAAAATGGGGATTAAGAGTGTGAGCCCCGGGTAGGTACCATCTCTATATGTTGCCGACTTGTACTTCCCAAGCGCTTAGTACAGTGCTCAGCACACAGTAAGCGCTCAATAAATACGACTGAATGAATGAATGAATAGCAGGGACTGTGTCCAACCCGATAACCTTGTATCTGCCCCAGCATCATCATCATCATCATCAATCGTATTTATTGAGCGCTTACTATGTGCAGAGCACTGTACTAAGCGCTTGGGAAGTACAAATTGGCAACATATAGAACAGGGCTTGACCCACAGTAAGCGCTTAACAAACATCATGATTACTATTATCATTATTACCTCCGAGGGCCCAAATGGACCAAGTGATTTGGGCAAGTCACTTCACTTCTCTGGGCCTCAGTGTCCTCATCTGTAAAATGGGGATTAAGAGTGTGAGCCCCACGTGGGACAACCTGATTAGAGTCGGGAGTCAATCAATCGTATTTATCGAGCGCTTACTGTGTGAAGAGCACTGTACTAAGTACAAGTTGGCAACATATAGAGACAGTCCCTACCCAACAGTGGGCTCACAGTCTAAAAGAGTCGGGATTAGAACCCATGACCTCTGACTCCCAAGCCCGGGCTCTTTCCACCGAGCCACAAGAGCTTAGTACAGTTCTTTGCACACGGAAAACGCTCAATAAATACGATTGAATTTCATTCATTCATTCATTCAATCGTATTTATTGAGCGCTTACTGTGTGCAGAGTACTGTACTAAGCGCTTGGGAAGTACAAGTTGGCAACATATAGAGACGGTCCCTACCCAACAGTGGGCTCACAGTCTTGAATCATGGGCAGGGCGGATGTCTGTTTATTGTTCTATTGGACTCTCCCAAGCGCTTAGTACAGTGGTCTAGACTGTAAGCTCGTCTCTTATACCTTGTATCTACCCCCAGTCATTCAACCGTATTTATTGAGCGCTTACTGTGTGCAGAGCACTGTACTAAGGGCTTGAACAGTACAATTCGGCATCGTTTAGAACAGAGCTTGGTGCATAGTAAGCGCTTAACAAATACCATCATCATCATCATCGTCATGGCCTGATCCTGTTGGGGGCTGGAAGGATGGAGAGGAGGTCTTAGAATAATAATGATGGCATTTGTTAAGCGGCTACTATTCAATCGTATTTATTGAGCGTTTACTGTGTGCAGAGCACAATACTATGCAATAATTATGCAATACTAGGTGCCAAGCACTGTTCTAAGCGCTGGGGTAGATACGAGGTAATCAGGTTGTCCCACGTCGGGCTCACAGACTTCACCCCCATTTTCCAGATGAGGGAACTGAGGCCCGGAAAATAATAATAATAATGATGGCATTTATTAAGCGCTTACTATGTGCAAAGCACTGTTCTAAGCGGTGGGGAGGTTACAAGGTGACCAGGTTGTCCCACGGGGGGGCTCATAGTCTTCATCTCCATTTTACAGATGAGAGAACTGAGGCCCAGTTACCTCGTCTGTGAGCCCCCCGTGGGACAACCTGATCACCTTGTAACCTCCCCAGCGCTTAGAACAGTGCTTTGCACATAGTAAGCGCTTAATAAATGCCATTATTATTATTATTATTCAATCGTATTTATTGAGCGCTTACTGTGTGCAGAGCACTGGACTAAGCGCTTGGGAAGTCCAAGTTGGCAACATAGCCTTGCCTCCTTCCCCTCCCCACAGCACCTGTATATATGTATATACGTTTGTACTTATTTATTACTCTATTTATTTTACTTGTACATATTTATTCTGTTTATTTTCTTTTGTTAATATGTTTTGTTTTGTTGTCTGTCTCCCACTTGTAGACTGTGAGCCCACTGTTGGGTAGGGACTGTCTCTATATGTTGCCAACTTGTACTTCCCAAGCGCTTAGTACAGTGCTCTGCACACAGTAAGCGCTTCATAAATACGATTGAATGAATAGAGAGGCCCAACAACGGGCTCACAGTCTAGAACAACCCCAGGAAGCCCCTGACCACTGGGCTTTCCCACCCCGTCGCCCAAGGGGGGGGGTGGGGGTGGGCCTGCCGGTCCGGAAGGGGTTAACAGGCTCCGCGTTAACGCGGAACTGGTCTTTATGAGGTTAAGTCACTTGTCTCTTTGAAGCCACTACACACGATGCTAAAGAGCTGATAATGACAGCAATTCAAAGCAATCTAATTATGCAAACGGGAGGCCTAAACAATTTCATCATCCTTAAATTAGATTGTCCTAATGAGATAAAGACACCAATTAATCCTGAATTAATTTCAATAGCCTATTTCAGGCAAACACTTTAATATGCAAATGTAAATGAGAAACAAAGCCTTCACTGCAGAATGCCAGAGTTCAGAAACCCCCCCGTCTCAGCTCCTCACAGCTGCAAAGGGGATAAATTGTGCCTAATGAGTTTGCAGGGAAAGACCCAGTCGGTAGGAAATTGGGAGTTTATCAAACCCCAGCCTGGACCTAGGTATTCTTTTTTGGGGGGGCCCTCCCTTGAAAATAATTAATTTCGTCATTAATTAAGAGAAGCAGCGTGGCTCAGTGGAAAGAGCCACTTCAACTTGTACTCCCCAAGCGCTTAGTCCAGTGCTCTGCACACAGTAAGCGCTCAATAAATACCATTGAATGAATGAATTTAGTCATTAATTAAGAGAAGCAGCGTGGCTCAGTGGAAAGAGCCACTTCAACTTGTACTCCCCAAGCGCTTAGTCCAGTGCTCTGCACACAGTAAGCGCTCAATAAATGCGATTGAATGAATGAATTTAGTCATTAATTAAGAGAAGCAGCGGGGCTCAGTGGAAAGAGCCACTTCAACTTGTACTCCCCGAGCGCTTAGTCCAGTGCTCTGCACACAGTAAGCGCTCAATAAATACGATTGAATGAATGAATTTAGTCATTAATTAAGAGAAGCAGCGTGGCTCAGTGGAAAGAGCCACTTCGACTTGTACTTCCCAAGCGCTTAGTCCAGTGCTCTGCACACAGTAAGCGCTCAATAAATGCGATTGAATGAATTAATTTAGTCATTAATTAAGAGAAGCAGCGTGGCTCAGCGGAAAGAGCCACTTCAACTTGTACTCCCCAAGCGCTTAGTCCAGTGCTCTGCACACAGTAAGCGCTCAATAAACGCGATTAAATGAATGAATTTAGTCATTAATTAAGAGAAGCAGCGTGGCTCAGTGGAAAGAGCCACTTCAACTTGTACTCCCCAAGCGCTTAGTCCAGTGCTCTGCTCACAGTAAGCCCTCAATAAATACGATTGAATGAATGAAAAAGAGCCCGTGCTTTGGAGTCAGAGGTCTGGGGTTTAAATCCCGACTCCGCCACTTGTCAGCTGTGGGACTTTGGGTAAGTCACTTCACTTCTCTGAGCCTCAGTGACCTCATCTGTAAAATGGGGATGAAGACTGTGAGCCCCCGTGGGACAACCTGATCACCTTGTAACCTCCCCAGCGCTTAGAACAGTGCTTTGCACATAGTAAGCGCTTAATAAATGTCATTATTATTATAATTATTAGTCCTTGAGGAAAGCCGGTGAGGCCTAACGGGCCTGGGCGTCAGAAGGACCAGGGTTCCAGCGCTTAGAACAGTGCTTTGCGCATAGTAAGCGCACTGTTGGGTAGGGGCCTTCTCTATATGTTGCCAACTTGTACTTCCCAAGCGCTTAGTACAGTGCTCTGCACACAGTAAGCGCTCAATAAATACGACTGAATGAATGAACAAATGCCATCATTATTATTCTCATCCCGGCTCTGCCACTTTGGGGCGAGGCACTTCACTTCTCTGGGCCTCAGTGACCTCATCTGGAAAATGGGGATGAAGACTGTGAGCTCCTTGTGGGACAACCTGATCACCTTGTATCCCCCCCAGCGCTTAGAACAGTGCTTGGCACATAGTAAGCGCTTAACAAATACCGTTATTATTATTATTCGCTTATTTATTCATTCATTCATTCAGTCATATTTATTGCACGCTTACTGTGTGCAGAGCACTGTACTAAGCGCTTGGGAAGTACACTACAGCAATAGAGAGACAATCCCTGCCCACAGCGGGTTCATAGTCTAGAGGGTGGGAGACAAACATCAAAACAGGTAAACAAGCATCAGTAGCATTATTTTAAATAAAAAGAATTGTAGATAGATACACATCATTAATAAATAAATAGAATTATAATTATTGTCTGCTGTGTCACTTGTCTGCTGTGTGATCTTGGGCAAGTCGCTTCACTTCTCTGGGCCTCGGTTCCCTCCTCTGGAAAATGGGGATGAAGATCGTGAGCCCCATGTGGGACAGGGACTGTGTCCAACATGATGGTCTTGTATTCATTCAGTCGTATTTATTGAGCGCTTATTGTGTGCAGAGCACTGTACTAAGCGCTTGGAAGGTACAATTTGGCAGCAAATAGAGACAATCCCTACTCAACAACGGGCTTACGTTATTGAGGAGTTAACAGTCTACAGAGGGCAGGGAGCCATCCTGAGCACTTGAGCATGAACAGTATAGTAAACATGATCCCTGCCCTCAAGAAACTGCCAGTCTACTGTGTGAAGAGGACTGTACTGAGCGCTTGGGAGCATCCAATAGAGTAGTAGACACCATCCTTGCCCCTAAGGAGCTGGCCTTCTAATGCTAACCTTCTCACTGTCCCTCTATCTCCTCTATTTTGCCGCCCACCTCTCTCCTGCATCCTACCTCTGGCATGGAATGCCCTCCCTCCTCATATAATAATAATAATAATAATAATATTTATTAAGCGCTTACTATAATAATAATGATGATGATGGCATTTATTCAGCGCTTACTATTTGCAAAGCACTGTTCTAAGTGCTGGAGAGGTTACAAGGTGATCAGGTTGTCCCATGTGGGGCTCACAGTCTTCATCCCCATTTTACAGATGAGGTCACTGAGGGCCTGAGAAGTGAAGTGACTTGCCCAAAGTCACCCAGCTGACAAGTGGCAGAGCCGGGATTTGAACCCCTGACCTTTGACTCCAAAGTCCAGGCTCTTGCCACTAAGCTGCAATTGCTCTCCCCCACTCCAAAACCTTGTTGAATAATAATAATAATAATAATAATAATAATAATGAGGATGATGGTATTTGTTAAGCACTTACTATGTGCAAAGCACTGTTCTAAGCGCTGGGGAGGTTACAAGGTGATCAGGTTGTCCCGGGGGGGGGCTCACAGTTTTAATCCCCATTTGACAGATGAGGTAACTGAGGCACAGAGAAGTTGTGACTTGCCCAAAGTCACACAGCTGACAGTTGGCAGAGTCGGGATTCGTACCCATGACCGCTGACTCCAAAGCCCATCTCTTTCCACTGAGCCACGCTGCTTCTCCAAAGCCCATCTCCTCCAAGAAGCCTTCCCTGACTGCATCCTCCTTTCCTCTTCTTCCACTCCCTTCTGCGTCGCCCTGTTTTTCTCCTTTTCTTCATCCTCCCTCCCATCTCCACATATGTATATATCTGTCATTACTTTTCCTTTCTTTCTTTCTATCTTTCTTTCTTTCTCTCTTTCTTTCTTTTCTTTCTTTCTTTCTTTCTCTCTTTCTTTCTCTCTTTCTCTCTCTTTCTTTCCTTCCTTCCTTCCTTCCTTCCTTCCTTCCTTCCTTCCTTCCTTCCTTCCTTCCTTCCTTCCTTCCTTCCTTCCTTTCTTCCTTTCTTCCTTCCTTCCTTTCTTTCTTTCTTTCTTTCTTTCTTTCTTTCTTTCTTTCTTTCTTTCTTTCTTTCTTTCTTTCTTTCTTTCTTTCTTCCTTCCTTCCTTCCTTCCTTCCTTCCTTTCTTTCTTTCTTCCTTCCTTCCCTCCTTCCCTCCTTCCCTCCTTCCTTCCTTCCTTCCTTCCTTCCTTCCTTCCTTCCTTCCTTCCTTCCTTCCTTCCTTCCTTCCTTCCTTCCTTCCTTCCTTCCTTCCTTCCTTCCTTCCTTCCTTTCTTTCTTTCTTTTCTTTCTTTTCTTTCTCTTTCTTTCTTTCTCTGTCTCCCCACCAGACTCTGAGCTCACTGTAGGCAGGAATGTGTCTCTTTGTTGTTATATTGTCCTCTCCCAAGCGCTTAGTACAGTGCTTTGCCCACAGCAAGCACTCAATAAATGACTGAATGACCGAATGGAGGAGCTGATAGTCTTCTGTTTGCAGAGCATTGGACTGAGCACTTGGGCTCCCCCTTCTAGACTATGAGCCCACTGTTGGATAGGGACCATCTCTATATGTTGCCGACTTGTACTTCCCAAGTGCTTAGTACAGTGCTCTGCACACAGTAAGCCCTCAATAAATACGATTGAATGAATGAATGAGTGGGGAGAGACAGGAGGCTGGGTGGTCATTCATTCATTCATTCAATCGTATTTATTGAGCGCTTACTGTGCGCAGAGCACTGTACTAAGCGCTTGGGAAGTACAAGTTGGCAACATATAGAGACGGTCCCTACCCAACAGTGGGCTCACAGTCTGGAAGGTCAGAGAGAAGGCAGATAAAGTCATCAAGGCGAGAGAGGCGAAGTGCTTGGATTAATTTGGGAGCCGTTTGGACGGAGAGGAAAGGACGGGTTTTAGCAACCAAACAGAGGTAGAAGCAACAGGATGTAGTGACAGATTCATTCAATCAATCGTATTTATTGAGCTCTTACTGTGTGCAGAGCACTGGACTAAGCTGTTGGAGAGTACAATTCGACAATACCTACCCAACAACGGGCTCACAGGCTAGAAGGGGGGAGACAGACAACAGAACAAAACAAGTAGACAGAGTAGTAGAGAAGCAGCTTGGCTCAGTGGAAAGAGCCCGGGCTTTGGAGTCAGAAGTCATGGATTCAAATCCCGGCTCCGCCACTTGTCAGCTGGGTGACTTTGGGGAAGTCACTTAACTTCTCTGGGCCCCAGTTACCTCATGTGTAAAATGGGGATTAAGACTGTGAGCCCCCCATGGGACAACCTGATCACCTTGTAACCTTCCCAGTGCTTAGAACAGTGCTTTGCACATAGTAAGTGCTTAACAAATACCATTATTATTATTATTATTATTATTATTATTAAGAGCTTAATAAACATCATTATTATTATTATTATTGAATATGTGGATTGTATGAGAGAGACAAGTCAAGGATAACGCTGAGTTATAGGCTGGTGAGTCAGAGAGGACAGTGGTGTTTTCTACAGTGAGGGAAAAGTCAGGAGGATTCTAACACAGGGAAGGCTTCCCTGGCTTTCTCTGTGCCTCAGTGACCTCATCTGGAAAATGTAACTGGACTGTAATAATATTGTACTGTAATAATAATAGTTATGGCACTTGTTAAGCGCTTACTATGTGCCAAGCGCTGTCCCATGAGGGGCTCACAGTCTTATTTGTTAAGCGCTTACTATGTGCAGAGCACTGTCCTAAGCACTGGGGTAGATACAAGGTCATCAGGTTGTCCCACGTGGGGCTCACAGTCTTAATCCCCATTTTACAGATGAGGGAACTGAGGAAAAACTGTGAGCCCCATGTGGGACAACCTGATCACCTTGTATCCCCCCCCCCCAGCACTTTGAACAGTGCTTTGCACATAGTAAGCGCCTAACAAATACCATCATTATTATTACTATTATTAGACAGAGACACAGAGGGATAGAGAGAGAGAGAAAGACACATCAGGCCCAAACTATACTTCCCAAGTGCTTAGTACAGTGCTCTGCACACAGTAAGTGCTCAATAAATATATGTACCTGTATATATGTATATATGTTTGTACATAATTTTTACTCTATTTATTTATTTATTTATTTTATTTGTACATATCTATTCTATTTATTTTATTTTGTTAGTGTGTTTGGTTTTGTTCCCTGTCTCCCCCTTTTAGACTGTGAGCCCACTGTTGGGTAGGGACTGTTGGGTAGGGACTCAATAAATATATGTACCTGTATATATGTATATATGTTTGTACATAATTTTTACTCTATTTATTTATTTATTTTATTTGTACATATCTATTCTATTTATTTTATTTTGTTAGTATGTTTGGTTTTGTTCTCTGTCTCCCCCTTTTAGACTGTGAGCCCACTGTTGGGTAGGGACTGTCTCTATGTGTTGCCAATTTGTACTTCCCAAGCGCTTAGTACAGTGCTCTGCACATAGTAAGCGCTCAATAAATACGATTGATGATGATGATGATAATAAATATGATTGATTGATTGATTGATTTAAGTGCTCTCAAAGAGACGGTGACAAGTCCCTTCCCCATCATTATTTCTCCTTTTCATCCCAGCCCCTTCCCTGCCCATCCCCTCCACTTATCCCTCCAGTGACAGGCCGGGCTGGATGAAAAGATCACTTAGCTCCGCAATCTGTGGAAAAATCGGAGTGGGGAAGAGGCAATCCCTCCGTCGGGGGAGAGATGGACAGAGAAGGTCTCTTTTTTTAAAAAGAATAATAATAATAAAAAAAAAGACCAACCACACCATTGATTTTGTGACAGAGGGCAAAGCTACTGTCAAAATGGAGCCGTGCAAATTGAAGCGACGTTTCAATTAGCCGCCGTCGGCGAGAGGGAGTCCTGGGGCCTTCAGGGCCTCGGAAAGATTGGGAGAGAAAATCCAAATATAGGACCCTCCGCTGGGCTGTGATAATAATAGTTATGGTACTTGTTAAGCGCTTACTATGCGCCAAGCACTGTCAGGGCCTCGGAAAGATTGGGAGAGGAAATCCAAATATAGGACCCGCTGCCCGACTGTAATAATAATAGTTATGGTACTTGTTAAGCGCTTACTATGCGCCAAGCGCTGTCAGGGCCTCGGAAAGATTGGAAGAGGAATCCAAATATAGGACCCGCCGCCGGACTGTAATAATAATAGTTATGGTACTTGTTAAGCGCTTACTATGCGCCAAGCGCTGTCCCATGAGGGGCTCACAGTCTTATTTGTTAAGCGCTTACTATGTGCCGAGCACTGTTCTAAGCACTGGGGTAGATACAAGGTAATCAGGTTGTCCCACGTGGGGCTCACAGTCTTAATCCTCATTTTACAGATGAGGGAACTGAGGCACAGAGCAATTAAGTGACTGGCCTAAAGTCACACAGCTGATAAGTGGCAGAGCTGGGATAGAACCCGTGACCTCTCTTTCCACTGTGAGCCCCACGTGGGACAGCCTGATTACTCTGTATCTGCCCCAGCGCTTAGAACAGTGCTCTGCACAGAGTAAGCGCTTAACAAATGCCGTCATCATTATTATGATTATTCTCAGGGTCTCAGTTACCTCATCTGTAAAATGGGGATTAAAAGTGTGAGCCCCACGTGGGATGACCTGCTTACCCTGTATCTACTGCAGCACTTAGAGAAGCAGCGTGGCTCAGTGGAAAGAGCCCGGGCTTGGGAGTCAGGGGTCATGGGTTCTAATTCCAGCTCCGCCACATGTGTGCTGTGTGACCTTGGGCAAGTCACTTAACTTCTCTGAGCCTCCGTTATCTCCTCTGTAAAATGGGGATTAAGACTGTGAGACCCACGTGGGACAACCTGATCACCTTGTATCCCCCCCACAGCACATAGAACAGTGCTTTGCACATAGTAAGCAGCATGGCTCGGTGGAAAGAGCCTGGGTTTTGGAGTCAGAGGTCATGGGTTCGAATCCCGGCTCCATCACATATCTGCTGTGTGACCTTGGGCAAGTCACTTAATTTCTCTGAGCCTCCATTATCTCCTCTGTAAAATGGGGATTAAGACTGTGAGCCCCACGTGGGACAACTTGATCACCTTGTATCTCCCCCACAGTGCTTATAACAGTGCTCTGCACATAGTAAGCGCTTAACAAATGCCATCATTAAGTAAGCGCTTAACAAGCGGCATTATTATTATTATTTATTAGAACAGTGTTTGACACAGTAAGCGCTTAACAAATACCATTATTATTATTAATAATAAATACAAATGAATGAATGGTGAATCCCAAGGGAGCAGATCCAAAATAACGGGAATTTCCTCCAGGCAACAGGTGGATGGGAATGGACAGAGTTGGAATTGGAGGTGATTGACTTGGGAACCACAGACTTGATTTTTGTGGGATTTGACTTGTTTAATTATTCATTGGATCGCGGTAGATTTGACCCGGTGAGAAGCCACAGTGCAAGATATCCCTGGAAATTCACGTTGCTCATGAGGGAGAAGTTCCCATTTCTCTCCAGGTTCCAGGCTGCTGATTAGCGTCCCGGGTGAAGGTCAGATTCGGAAGCTCGTCGGGGACGAGAGCCGGGTTTACGCAGATTATTTGATTAATAGTGATGGTCCATTGTCATTCGCTCCTTCAGTGGTATTTATTGAGCGCTTAATGTGTGTCGAGCACTGTACTAAGCAGACGGGAGAGTCCACTACAGTGTTGGCCAGCGCTGATAGCTTGGGTGGCTCTTTGCCTGATGGCCTGAAGAGAATTGACACTTGGAAAAGGGTATTAAAAGATGTTAGAGAAGTAGTTGTAATCACGATGGTATTAGTTAAGCACTTACTATGTGCCAGGCACTGTACTAAGCGCTGGGGGGATACAAGCGAATCGCATTGGACACAGTCCCTGTCCCGTGTGGGGCTCCCAGGCTCAATCCCCATTTTCCAGATGAGGTCACCGAAGCCCAGAGAAGTGAAGCGACTCTCCCGAGGTCACACAGCAGGCAAGCGGCAGAGCCAGGATTAGAACCCACGACCTCTGACTCCCAAGCCCGGGCTCTTTCCACTCGGCCATGCTCTACCGGTAGTAGTTGTAGTGGCAGTAGTAGTAATAATAATAATAATAAGGTCCCCGTGGGACAACCTGATCACTCTGTAACCTCCCCAGCGCGTAGAACAGTGCTTTGCACATAGTAAGCGCTTAACAAGTCTTCTAGGCTGTGAGCCCGCTGTTGGGTAGGGACCGTCTCTATAATGTTGCCAACATGTACTTCCCAAGCGCTTAGTCCAGCGCTCTGCACACAGTAAGCGCTCAATACATACGATTGAATGAATGAATGACTGAAAAACAAGCGCCATCATTATTATTATTACTATTCTGACATTCCCCTCCTCATCCAAGCCAAGGAAAGGGCTCCATCTTCCTTCAGGGCTGCTTCAGGATGATAAAGTCACCTCCCTCCGCCGCCGGTTGCCGGGAAAACCCTCCACGTGTCTCTCCGGGCACCCGAACAGCTGTGAACTGCTGACCCGATCACTCTAATGGCCCTCTCCCGAGCTCAAGGCTAGCGGTCGGCACGGGCCCTCTCTGAACCTCCAGACAGTAATTCATGGTACTTAGTCAACACCCCCTCCCCTCCCCATCTTGTCTCCCCATCTACTCCCCCCGTCTGTGGCCTACCCCTCACCCGCGCTCACTTTCCCCTCGCAACCACCGGTCTCCAGCAGCTTGATCGCCTGCCAACCGGTATTGATTTTTGCCTCCCAATCTCCAAGCTGGATGGCAGGAAAAAGATTAAAAACAGTTTGTCAGTTTGAAGTTGAATAAGAATTCGGCACAGGGGACACATCTTGGAAATACGAGAGGGCCGGAGTCGGGGCCGGGAACGGGGAAGGGGGGCGAAGGAGGCCCGGGGGCGGTCAAGGCCGAAGCCTGCGGCCTAACGGGAGCTTAACCCTTTCTCAAGCAATCCGCCTTCTCCGCGAGGCCCCACGCTCCGCCGTGGGCAGAGCACTGTACTGAGCGCTCGGGAGAGGACGGTCGAACAGTAAGCGGACCCATTTCCCGCCTACGACGAGCTCATGTAATGATAATGATGATCGCGGTATTTGGTAAATGCCTACTACGGGTCGAGCGCTGCTCTGGATACCAAAAGACAAAATGATGGCATTTGTTAAGCGCTTACTATGTGCCAAGCACCGTTCTAAGCGCTGAGGCAGGATACAAGGTGATCAGGTTGTCCCTCGTGGGGCTCACAGTCTTAATCCCCGTTTTACAGATGAGGAAACTGAGGCACCGAGAAGTTAAGTGGCTTGCCCGAGGTCACACAACAGACGAGTGGCAGAGCCCACGTCCTCGGAGTCGCAAGCCCGTGCTCTTTCCACTAAGCCACGCTGCCAATTAAGCGCTTAGTACAGTGCATTGCAACCAGTAAGTCCTCAATAAATATGATTGAATGAATGAAGACAATCTAAATCGGACACAGTCCCTATCCCATGTTGGGCTCGCAGTCTTAATTCCTGTTTTACAGGTGAGGGAACTGAGGCATGGAGAAGTGAAGTGACTTGCCCAAGGTCCCACGGCCGACAAGAGGTAGAGTCGGGATTAGAACTCAGGTCCTTCTGAGTCCCAGGCCCGAGCTCTACCCGCTAGGCCACGGTGCTCAGCGTGGCTCAGTGGAAAGAGCATGGGCTTTGGAGTCAGAGGTCATGGGTTCAAATCCCGGCTCCGCCAGTTGTCAGCTGTGTGACTTTGGACAAGTCACTTCACTTCTCTGTGCCTCAGTTAACTCACCTGTAAAATGGGGATTAAGACTGTGAGCCCCCCGTGGGACAACCTGATCAGCTTGTAACCTCCCCAGCGCTTAGAACAGTGCTTTGCACATAGTAAGCACTTAATAAATGCCATTATTATTATTATTATTATTATTATCCATCCACCCTCACTTGGTTGAGGGAGCAAAATCCTTCAATCTCCCTCAATAATTGTAACAATATTCAGGGTATCCATGGAGCCCTTTCTATGCACTGAGCGCTTCGCTAAACACTGGGGTAGATGGGATTCATTCATTCATTCAATCGTATTTATTGAGCGCTTACTGTGTGCAGAACACTGTACTAAGCGCTTGGAAAGTCCAAGTTGGCAACATATAGAGATGGTCCCTACCCAACAGTGGGCTCACAATCTAGAAGGGGGAGACAGAGAACAAAACAAAACATATTAACAAAATAAAGTAAATAGAATAAATATGTACAAATAAAATAGAGTAATAAATATGTACAAACATATATATGGGTACATATTCATTCATTCATTCATTCAATCGTATTTATTGAGCGCTTACTGTGTGCAGAGCACTGGACTAAGCGCTTGGGAAGTCCAAGTTGGCAACATCTAGAGACAGTCCCTACCCAACAACGGGCTCACAGTCTAGAAGGGGGAGACAGAGAACAAAACAAAACATATTAACATAATAAAATAAATGAATAAATAGAGTAATAAATACATATAAACATATATACATATATACAGGATCCAATCCCTGTCCCTCACGGGACTCAAGGTCTTAAGCGGGAGGCAGAACTGGCGTGGAATCCCCATTTTACAGATGAGGAAATCGAAGCCGAGGGAAGCGAAGTGACTGGCCCAAGGTCACACAGCAGACAAGCAATGGAGCCGGGGATTAGAACCCAAGTCCTCTAACTCCCGGGCCTGGGCTCTTTCCGCTAGGCCATGCTGTTTTCCAGTGGAGCTCTGGTGAGCGTTCACTATGTATCAAGCGCTGTGCTAAACATTGGGGTAGATATAATCCCATCAGACCTAGCCCCGGATCTTCTCAGGGCTCACGATCGAATAAGGAGGTGGAAATGGGTATTGAATCCTCATTTTACAGATGAGAAAATGGAAGCCAAGGGAAGTGAAGTGACTGGCCCAAGGTAATACAGCAGATGATAATAATAATGCTATTATTAGTAGTGATAATACTATTATTATTAGTAATAGTAATAACAATTGTGGTATCGTGGCAAGAGCACAGGCTTGGACATGAGTTCTTATCCCGGTTCTGCTAGTTTTCCGCTGTGTGACCTTGGGCAAGTCACTTCACTTCTCCCGGCCTCAGTGACCTCATCTGTACAACGAGGATTGAGACTGTGAGTCCCAAGTGGGACAGGGACCTCATAATAATAATAATAATAATAATAATGGTATTTATTAAGCACTTACTATGTGCCAAGCACTGTTCTAAGCGCTGGGGAGGTTACAAGGTGACCAGGTTGTCCCATGGGGGGCTCACAGTCTTAATCCCTGTTTTACAGATGAGGGAACTGAGGCCCAGAGAAGTTAAGTGACTTGCCCAAAGTCACCCAGCTGACAAGTGGCGGAGCCGGGATTTGAACTCATGACCACTGACTCCAAAGCCCGGGCTCTTTCCACTGAGCCACGCTGCTTCTCTGCCTCATCCTACCTGATTTGCCTGTATCTACCGCAGCGCTTAGTACAGTGCCCAGCACATAAGTGCTTAACAAATACCACAAATACCATTATTATTATTATTATTATTATTACGTAATTATTATTATGTTGCCAACTTGTACTTCCCAAGCGCTTAGTACAGTGCTCTGCACACAGTAAGCGCTCAATAAATACGATTGATTGATTACACGGTCACATCGGATCTGGTCCCTGTCTCCCGCAGGACTTACGGCCCAAGGAGGAGGGAGAACGGGTATTGCATCTTTCGTTTTACAGAGGAGGAAAATGAGGCTCAGAGAAGTGAAATGACTGGCCCAAGGTCACCTGTCTGCGGGGTCTGGGGAGACGGTGGGCCCGGGGCCCGGGTTGTCTCCGGGCTCGGAGGAGTCGGCGGCGGTTAGTATTCACGGAGTGTGGCCCCCCTCTGTCCCCGGCAAGACAAAGTGGGGAGGCCAGGGAAATTTGCCCTTCAAAAAATGAGAGTCATTTGACTCCGGAAAGTTCCTTTTGGTTTCCCTGTCAGGCGAGGCGATGACAAATGACGGACCAACCTTCCGGAGGAAAGATGAAAGCCTGGGAGCTTGGGAACAACGAGGGGCCGAGTCAAACCCGGGGCACGGAAACTTTCCGCTCTGCAGGATTCGTCCGGACCCCCCGGACGGGCCGGGAGGGCTGAGGAGTGGGGTTCGGACCGAAAGTGACCAGCGAAGAGGCTCGGGGGGTGGATTTGAGGAGACGGCGGTGCGGTGAGAAGCAGCGTGGCCTAGTAGAGAGAGCCCGGGCCCTTGGAGTCAGAAGGACCTGGGTTCTAATCTGCTGGTCTGCTGTGAGGCCTTGGGCCAGTCACTTTGCTTCTCTAGCCTCAGTGAAGTCTTCTATAAAAAGGGGATGAAATCCACCTCCCTCCGCCTCCCCCGTCATTACAGAAAGCTCATCGTGGCCAGGGAATGCGCTCAATACAGTGAGAAGCAGCTTGGCTTAGTGGGTAGAGCCGAGCCTCCTAGTCAGAAGGACTGGGGTTCTCATCCCAGATCCGCCACATTTCTGCTGTGTGACCTTGGGCAAGTCACAAAACTTCTCTGGGCCCCAGTTCCCTCAACGATAAAATGGGGATTAATAATAATTATGGTATTTGGTCTTCCCAGGCCTTCCCAGACTAAGCCCCCTTTTTCCTCTCCTCCTCCCCATCCCCCCTGCCCTACCTCCTTCCCCTCCCCACAGCACTTGTGTATATGTTTGTAGATTCATTACTCTATTTATTTTACTTGTACATATTTACTATTCTATTTATTTTGTTAATGATGTGCATACAGTTTTCATTCTATTTGTTCTGATGATTTTGACACCCATCTGCATGTTTTGTTTTGTTGTCTGTCTCCCCCTTCTAGACTGTGAGCCCATTGTTGGGTAGGGACCGTCTCTATATGTTGCCAACTTGTACTTCCCAAGCACTTAGTACGGTGCTCTGCACACAGTAAGCACTCAATAAATACGATTGAATGAGTGAATGAATGAATTTGGTATTTGTTAAGCGCTTACTATGTGCCATGCACTGTTCTCCTGTTCTAAGTTCTCTGTCTCCCCCTTATAGACTGTGAGCCCACTGTTGGATAGGGACCGTCTCTATATGTTGCCAACTTGTACTTCCCAAGCGCTTAGTACAGTGCTCTGCACACAGTAAGCACTCAATAAATATGATTGATTGATTGATTGATTGATTGATTGATTCTAAGCACTGGGGGAGAGACAAGGTAATCAGGTTGTCCCCTGTGGGGTTCACAGTCTTAATCCCCGTTTTCCAGATGAGGGAAGTGAGGGCCAGAGAAGTGAAGTGACTTGCCCAAAGTCACACAGCTGACAAATGGCAGAGCCGGGATTATTCATTCATTCATTCATTCATTCAATCAATCGTATTTATTGAGCGCTTACTGTGTGCAGAGCACTTGGGAAGCCCAAGTTGGCAACATCTAGAGACGGTCCCTACCCAACAGTGGGCTCACAGTCTAGAAGGGGGAGACAGAGAACAAAACAAAACATATTAACAAAATAAAATAAATAGAACCCATGACCTTCTGACTCCCAGGACCATCGTGCCCGCTCCGCCATGCTGTTTGCTCTGCACACAGTGAGCGCTCAGCAAAGACGACTGACTGATCGACTGACTGACTGAAAAAGAGGCGGGACCGAGGAGAGGTTCAAGATGAGGAGGAGACGCCTGGCCTTGGCCTAGCAGGGCGACAGGGTCGGAAGTCGCCCGGCCACGAGGTCCTTCCTCATGGAGGTCAGCTGGAGGCCCCTTCATCTGGTTCCTCTCGGAGCTCGATTCCGGAAACGTTCGGAACACGCCCGCTTCCTCCTTGACTTCCCGGGAACACCGCCTCATATATGTTGGGGGTGGGGGCTGGATGGAGATCCCTCTTCCCCTCGCTCGTTCTCTCTGAGGGGTCATTGGGTCGGGACCCCTGACATTTTCTCCTCGGCGGGCGGATGGGCCTGAGTGGCCTCTAGAGAGACTTGAGCCCGAGGGAAGAATCCACAGATGTGGCCACTTTTTCCTCAACGCACGTCTTGACATCTCCAGACTTCTGCTCTGCCTGTCTCTCTCCTCTTGCTCCTCTCTCCATCCCCACCCATTCCATTTCCCTCACCCTCTCCCTCTCGCCGCTGTTTTTTCCCTGTCTCTCTCCAGCTCTTTTCCTCTTTCCCCCACTCTATCCCACTCCATCTCTTCCTGACTCCCCCTTTTCTTCTTTTTTCCTCTTACCCCTACTTTCTCTCTCTCTCCCTGAATCTTTCCCTCTTTCCCCCTCTCTATCCCACTCCATCTCTTCCTGACTCTCCCTTTTCTTCTTTTTTCTCTCACCCCTACTTTCTCCCTCTCTCCCCGACTCTTTCCCTCTCCCTCTCTCCTCTCCTCTTCCCCCCACTCTCCCTCTCTCCCCAACTCTTTCACTCTCCCTCTCTCCTCTACTTTCAATAAAAATTATAATTCTGGTATTTATTAAGCACTTCCTATGTGCCAGGCACTGTACTAAGCTCTGGGGTGGGTACAAGAAAATACTCTTCCCCCCATTCTCCCTCTCTCCCCAACTCTTTCCCTCTCCCTCTCTCCTCTACTTTTAATAAAAATAATAATTCTGGTATTTATTAAGCACTTACTCTGTGCCAGGCACTGTACTAAGCACTGGGGTGGGTACAAGAAAATACTCTTCCCCCCACTCTCCCTCTCTCCCCAACTCTTTCCCTCTCCCTCTCCCTCTCTCTTCTACTCTTGATAATAATAATAATTCTGGTATTTATTAAACACTTATTCTGTGCCGGGCACTGAACTAAGCACTGGGGTGGGTACAAGAAAATGCTCTTCCCCCCACTCTCCCTCTCTCCTCAACTCTTTTCCTCTCCCTCTCCCTCTCTCTTCTACTCTTAATAAATAATAATAATTCTGGTATTTATTAAGCACTTACTCTGTGCCAGGCACTGGGGTGGGTACAAGAAAATAGTCTTCCCCGCACTCTCCCTCTCTCCCCAACTCTTTCCCTCTCCCTCTCTCCTCTACTTTTAATAAAAATAATAATTCTGGTATTTATTAAACACTTACTCTGTGCCATGCACTGTACTAAGCACTGGGGTGGGTACAAGAAAATAGTCTTCCCCGCACTCTCCCTCTCTCCCCAACTCTTTCCCTCTCCCTCTCTCCTCTACTCTTAATAATAATAATTCTGGTATCTATTAAGCGCTTACTCTGTGCCAGGCACTGTACTAAGCGCTGGGATGAGTACAAAAAAAATACTCTTCCCCCCACTTTCCCTCTCTCCTCAACTCTTTCCCTCTTCCTCTCTCTTCTACTTTCTCCCCCCCTCTCGCTTCCCTCCTCCCTCTCTCCCTTCCTTTCTTTTTTTCTTCCCCCCTCTTTCCCTCTCCTGCTCTCTCCGTCTCTCCCACTCTTGGATTCCCACAGGACACCCCCCCCAACCACAACACACATACACACACACACCCTTTCTCCTTCAGCTCAGCAAGGGTCAGTCTGTGACATGTAATGGTTGGGCTGAAGGTTATTAGCCCCCTCAGATTCATTCATGCCATCGTATTTATTTTACTGAGCGCTTACTGTGTGCCGAGCACTGTACTAAGCAGCAGAAGCCCCAGGTGATGAATTTGGGCAAGCCTCCTTGGAATTTTTAGAATCCCAAATTCACAGATTACAAGGAGACTCTGCGGGTGAAAGGTTTGAGCAGAGGGTTAAACCCGGGGACTGAAACAACACAACAAAATGGCCAAGAAGGGCGTTAGAATCAATCAATCAATCAATCGTATTTATTGAGCGCTTACTGTGTGCAGAGCACTGTACTAAGCGCTTGGGAAGTACAAGTTGGCAACATATAGAGACAGTCCCTACCCAACAGTGGGCTCACAGTTAGAACCAGCCACGTCATTGCTACAGAGGGATTAAGGGTAATAATAATAATAATAATAATAATAATAATAATGGCATTTATTAAGTGCTTACTCTGTGCAAAGCACCGTTCTAAGTGCTGGAGAGGTTACAAGGTGATCAGTCTGTCCCACGGGGGGGGCTCACAGCCTTCATCCCCATTTTACAGATGAGGTCACTGAGGCACAGAGAAGTGAGGTGACTCACCCAAAGTCGCACAGCTGATAAGCAGCAGAGCTGGAATTAGAACCCACGACCTCTGCGTCCCAAGCCCTGGCTCTTGTATATACATATATATGTTTGTACATATTTATTACTCTATTTATTTTACTTGTACATATCTATTCTATTTATTTTATTTTGTTAATATGTTTGGTTTTGTTCTCTGTCTCTCCCTTCTTGACCGTGAGCCCACTGTTGGGTAGGGACTGTCTCTATATGTTGCCAACTTGTACTTCCCAAGCGCTTAGTACAGTGCTCTGCACAGAGTAAGCGCTCAATAAATACGATTGATTGATTGATTGATTGTCACTGAGCCATGCTGTCTACAGTGGGGGTGTCTTCCAATCTTTGAGAAGCAGCATGGCTCAGTGGAAAGCTCCCAGGCTTGGGAGTCAGAGGTCATGGGTTCTAATCCCGGCTCCGCCGCTGACCAGCAGCGTGGCTCGGTGGAAAGAGCCCGGGCTTTGGAATCAGAGGTCATGGGTTCAAATCCCAGCTCCGCCAGTTGCTAGCTGTGTGACTTTGGGTGAGTCACTTGACTTCTCTGGGCCTCAGTTCCCTCATCTGTCAAATGGGGATGAAGACTGTGAGGCCCCTGTGGGACAACCTGATCACCTTGTAACCTCCCCAGCGCTTAGAACAGTGCTTTGCACATAGTCAGTGCTTAATAAATGCCATTATTATTATTATTATGATCATTCTGGGTCTTTTTCCATCTTCCCTCAGCTCAGTCGGGGCCCAAGTGCACCCCAAATTTCAGGAGAGGTGGGCGCCTGAGTGGAATTTCTCTCTGCCTTGGCCCCGGGCACAATCTCTCCGTCCGGAGGATGGCTCTAAGCAACATTATTTTAAGTTTCAACTCACCGAGCTGGCCCTGCATAAATAAAGTCTAATGAATTAATCAACAGCACGTAATGAATCCTGGCAAGGTGACATTTCCGTCCAAAGACAGAGAGCAAGAGGCTCCGACAGGAAAACCAGGCCATCCGCGCTCACACTGATACTCACACTCAGCCAAGCGAGTGGGCTTGCTAGTGAGTGGGGCTTTGATGACAGGAGGACGTCTAGACTGTGAGCCCACTGTTGGGTAGGGACCGTCTCTAGATGTTGCCAACTTGTACTTCCCAAGCGCTTAGTACAGTGCTCTGCACACAGTAAGCGCTCAATAAATACGATTGATTGATTGACTGATTGAGGAGAATCTGGGAGCATCAGTAGGGAGGCAGAGCTGAGTGGATGATAATAATAATAATAATGATGGCATTTATTAAGTGCTTACTATGTTTAACATCATCATCATCATCAATCGTATTTATTGAGCGCTTACTAGTGCTTTGCACATAGTAAGTGCTTAACAAATACCATCATTATTATTATTATTATGTGCGAAGCACTGTTCTAAGCGCTGGGGAGGTTACAAGGTGATCAGGTTGTCCCACGGGGGGCTCACAGTCTTAATTCCCATTTTCCAGGTGAGGGAACTGAGGCCCAGAGAAGTGAAGTGACTTGCCCAAAGTCACCCACCTGACAAGTGGCGGAGCCGGCATTTGAACCCATGACCTCTGACTCCAAAGCCCGGGCTCTTTCCACTGAGCCACGCTGCTTCCCTGGATGAGGAAGGGACCAGCGCTTAGAACAGTGCTTAGCCCATAGTAAGCATTTAACAAATGTCATTATTATTATTACTATTGTTATGATGATGATGATGATGATTATTATTGTTGTTGTTGTTGTCATAAGCAGTGTGGCTCAGTCGCAAGAGCCCGGGCTTGGGAGTCAGAGGACATGGGTTCTAATCCCAGCTCCACCACTTGTTTGCTGTGTGACCTTGGGCAAGCCACTTAACTTCTCTGTGCCTCAGTTACCTCATCTGTAAAATGAGGATTAAGACCGTGAGCCCCGCGGGGGACAGCCCCATTATCTTGTATCTCCCCCAGCGCTTAGAACAGTGCTCGACACTTAGTAAGCACTTAACAAATACCATTATTATTATTATTCATTCATTCATTCATTCAATCGTATTTATTGAGCACTTACCGTGTGCAGAGCACTGGACTAAGCGCTTGGGAAGTACAAGTTGGGAACATCTAGAGACGGTCCCTACCCAACAGCGGGCTCACAGTCTAGAAGGGGGAGACAGAGAATGAAACAAAACATAGTAACAAATTAAAATAAATAGAATAAATATGTACAGATAAAATAAATAGAGTAATAAATATGTATAAACATATATGCATATATACAGGTGCTGTGGGGAGGGGAAGGAGGTAAGGCAGGGGGATGGGTATTTATTGAGCGCTGACTGTGTGCGGAGCACTGGACTAAGCGCTTAGCACTGGAGGCGAGGGGCCGGACGGGACGGGGACTGTGTCCAATTTGATTTGTTTGTCTTCACCTGGGCGCTTAGTAGAGTGCTTGGTACATAGGAAGCGCTTAACAAATACCACAATGATTGTGATTATTAAGAGCCCGGGCTTTGGACTCAGAGGTCGTGGGTTCAAATCCCGGCTCCGCCCCTTGTCTGCTGTGTGACTTTAGGCAAGTCACTTAACTTCTCTGGGCCTCAGTTACCTCATCTGTAAAATGGGGATTAAGACTGTGAGCCCCCTGTGGGACAATCTGATCACCTCGTAACTCATTCATTCATTCATTCAATCGATTGAGCACTTACGGTGTGCAAAGCACTGAACTAAGCGCTTGGGAAGTCCAAGTTGGCAACGTATAGAGACAGTCCCCAACAGTGGACATTCATTCATTCATTCATTCAATCGCATTTATTGAGCGCTTACTGTGTGCAGAGCACTGTACTAAGCGCTTGGGAAGTACAAGTTGGCAAAATATAGAGACGGTCCCTACCCAGCAGCGGGCTCACTCTAGAAGGGGGAGAACAGTCTAGAAGGGGGAGAACAGTGCTTTGCACATAGTAAGTGCTTTATAAATCAATCAATCGTATTTATTGAGCGCTTACTGTGTGCAGAGCACTGTAAATAATAATAATGGCATTTGTTAAGCGCTTACTATGTGCAGAGCACTGTTCTAAGCGCTGGGGGGGATCCAAGGTGATCAAGTTGTCCCACGTGGGGCTCACAGTCTTCATCCCCATTTTTTACAGATGAGGGAACTGAGGCTCCGAGAAGTTAAGTGACTTGCCCAAGGTCACACAGCAGACATGTGGCGGAGACAGGATTCGAACCCATGACCTCTGACTCCCAAGCCCGTGCTCTTTCCACTGGGCCATGCTGCTTCTCACTGTACTAAGCGCTTGGGAAGCACAAGTTGGCAACACATAGAGACGGTCCCGACCCGACAGTGGGCTCACAGTCTAAATGCCGTTATTATTATTATTATTACGTGCCAGGCGTTGGAGTAGAACCAAATTAATCAGGTTGGACACAGTCCCCGTCCCCCATGGGGCTCACAGTCTTAATCCCCGTTTACAGATGAGGAAACTGAGGCCTGGAGAAATGAAAAGACTCGCCCAAGGTCACCCAGCAGACGAGCGGGGGAGCCGGGATTAGGGCCTTCTGACGCCCAGGGCTGTGAGACGCTGCCAAACCCCAGGAGCCCAGAAGAACTGAGAATTGGGGGCTTGGCTCCTGGCCCGGAGCTTTGGGAGAATCCAAAAAACGGCCACGAAAGTCCCAAAGCCGCCGGAAGAGGTGAAAACGAAGAATAGGCCGGGAAAGGCTTCAGAGGGATCTGACGGACATTAATCCGCTTCGCCTCCAAACCCTTCCCAGAAGTTTCCCTCTTGGCACATGGAGCTCGACCGTTTGGGGGGTTTGAACTTCATTTTTGTGGGCCGGTGGTGGAATGAGAATGGAGGCGAGGGCGTCGAGTCACTGCGAAGCCCTGGAGTCATCATCATCAATCGTATTTATTGAGCGCTTACTATGTGCAGAGCACTGTACTAAGCGCTTGGGAAGTACAAATTGGCAACACAATCTCCTTGAGCTGCCTGAGTTGAAGAGTTTGGGAGTTTGTGCCGGCTGGTTTCATTCGTTCGTATTGATAATAATAATAATAATGGCATTTGTTAAGCGCTTACTATGTGCAAAGCACTGTTCTAAGCGCTGGGGGGGATACAAGGTGATCAGGTTGCCCCGCATGGGGCTCACAGGCATCATTCCCATTTTACAGATGAGGGCACTGAGGCTCCGAGAAGTTAAGTGACTTGCCCAAGGTCACACAGCAGACATGTGGGGGAGCCGGGATTCGAACCCGTGACCTCTGACTCCAAAGCCCAGGCTCTTTCCACTGAGCCACACTGCTTCTCCATTGAGCGCTTACGGGGTGTGCAGCACCCTACTAAGCGCTCGGGAGTGGACGAAGCAACAATAAACAGACGCATTCCCTTAGTAATAATAATAATACTAATTATTGTTGCCAACTTGTACTTCCCAAGAGCTTAGTACAGTGCTCTGCACACAGTAAGCGCTCAATAAATACGATTGAATGAATGAATGAATAATAATAAGAATAATAATAGTGGCATTTATTAAGCACTAACTATGTGCAAAGCACTGTTCTAAGCACTGGGGAGGTTACAAGGTGATCAGGTTGTCCCACGGGGGGCTCACAGTCTTCATCCCCATTTTCCAGATGAGGTCACTGAGGCACAGAGAATAGTAATAATAACAATGATGGCATTTATTAAGCGCTTACTATGTGCAAAGCACTGTTCCAAGCACTGGGGAAGTTGCAAGGTGATCAGGTTGTCCCACGGGGGGCTCACAGCCTTCATCCCCATTTTCCAGATGAAGTCACTGAGGCACAGAGAATAATAATAATAACAATGATGGCATTTATTAAGCGCTTACTATGTGCCAAGCACTGTTCTAAGCACTGGGGAAGTTGCAAGGTGATCAGGTTGTCCCATGGGGGGCTCACAGTCTTCATCCCCATTTTCCAGATGAGGTCACTGAGGCACAGGGAAGCAGCGTGGCTCAGTGGAAAGAGCCCAGGCTTTGGAGTCAGAGGTCATGGGTTCAAATCCCGGCTCCGCCAATTGTCAGCTGTGTGACTTTGGGCAAGTCACTTTACTTCTCTGCGCCTCAGTTCCCTCATCTGTAAAATGAGGATGAAGACTGTGAGCCCCCCGTGGGACAACTTGATCACCTTTGTAACCTCCCCAGCGCTTAGAACAATTCTTTGCACATAGTAAGCGCTTAACAAATACCATTATTATAAGCAGCGTGGCTCAGTGGAAAGAGCCTGGACTTGGGAGTCAGAGGTCATGGGTTCAAATTCCGGCTCCACCAATTGTCAGCTGTGTGACTTTGGGCAAGTCACTTCACTTCTTTGCGCCTCAGTTCCCTCATCTGTAAAATGGGGATGAAGACTGTGAGCCCAGTGTGAGACAACTTGATCACCTTGTAACCTACCCAGTGCTTAGAACAGTGTTTTGCCCATAGTAAGCTCTTAATAAATGTCATTATTATTATTATTATTACAGTGCTCTGCACACAGTAAGCACTCAGTAAACGCGATTGAATGAATGAATGAATGAGCTTATGATCTAGAGGACAAGTTTAGGGTCTAGAGGGTTTCCTCCCCTCCGCCCTGATTTTAATGATTGTTTTATTTTAATAACTGTGGTATTTAAGTGCTTACTGAGTGCCAGGCACTGTACTAAGCGCCGGGGTAGATACCAGGTGATTGGGTTGAACACAATCCCTGGCCTATACGGGACTCACGATCTTAATCCCCTTTATACAGGGGAGGTCACTGAAGCACGGAGAAGCGAAGTGACTTGCCCTAGGTCACACAGCAGATGAGTGGCGGAGTCAGGATTAGAACCCAGGTCCTTCCTCTATCCATCCATCCTCCCGCGGTATTTACCAAAAACCGACCCAGGGCTAAGGATTCTACCAATGAAGTGCTTTAAAGACTACAGCAGAACGGAATCTCACATTTTGCATTATTTTCTCAAAACACGAATTCCAAATTCCCTAAAGTGAAATAGAATGGGGTGAACTCGTTGACGTGATTTTAGGATTTATTTACAACTGGTAAATATGGAATTGGGCTCAATTCAAACGATTTGAGTTTATTGGCAATTGGAAACACAGTCCTTTAGAATGTAAGAGTCAACGCCTACAGCTGTAGAGCGGAATACGTTTTTACGTATTTATTACTCTATTTATTTATTTTCCTTGTACTTATTCTATTTATTTTATTTTGTTAATGTGTTTTGTTCTCTGTCTCCCCCTTCTAGACTGTGAGCCCACTGTTGGGTAGGGACCGTCTCTAGGTGTTGCCAACTTGGACTTCCCAAGCGCTTAGTCCAGTGCTCTGCACACAGTAAGTGCTCAATAAACACGATTGATTGATTGATTGATTGATTTCTTATTTCTTATTATATTATTATTATTTATTAGAGAAGCTTCACAGTAAGCGCTCAATAAATACGATTGAATGAATGAATGAATACCCTCAGCTCATTGTTTTAATTAAAAAGTCTAATCACAAAAACATAGAACGACCATTCGGTGCACGGAGCTCACAGTTGATATCATACTGTGAACCCACTGTTGGGTAGGGACTGTCTCTATGTGTTGCCAATTTGTACTTCCCAAGCGCCTAGTACAGTGCTCTGCACATAGTAAGCGCTCAATAAATACGATTGATGATGATGATGATGATGATACGGTGATATATTTTGTTTTGTTCTCCGTCTCCCCCTTCTAGACCGCGAGCCCGTTGTTGGGTCGGGACCGTCTCTAGATGTTGCCGACTTGGACTTCCCAAGCGCTTAGTCCAGTGCTCTGCACACGGTAAGCGCTCAATCAATACGATTGAATGAAGTGAAAGAATGAATGAATTTCCTGCCTTCAGACAAAAATTATTGATCCAAATTGAGATCCGGGGGAAGGATGAGGATAAAGTGAGCCCCTTCCTTCCTCTCCCCCTCGTCCCCCTCTCCATCCCCCCCATCTTACCTCCTTCCCTTCCCCACAGCACCTGTATATATGTATGTATGTTTGGACAGATTTATTACTCTATTTATTTATTTTACTTGTACATATCTATTCTATTTATTTTATTTTGTTAGTATGTTTGGTTTTGTTCTCTGTCTCCACCTTTTAGACTGTGAGCCCACTGTTGGGTAGGGACTGTCTCTATATGTTGCCAATTTGTACTTCCCAAGCGCTTAGTCCAGTGCTCTGCACACAGTAAGCGCTCAAGAAATACGATTGATGATGATGATGATGATAAAGTAGCAAGCTGGTTCATTCATTCATTCAATCGTATTTATTGAGCGCTTACTGTGTGCAGAGCACTGGACTAAGTGCTTGGGAAGTACAAGTTGGCAACACATGCTAGCACACTAGAACTACAAAAATAATACAACACTATAATTGTGCTGCCACACTAAAACTATACTGGTAATGCTACAACTTTAGTATTACAATAGCAGCCTAGAAATACACAAATCGTACAACACTATTATTACGCTACCACACTAGATTATACTGGTAATATAGACTTTTAGACTGTGAGCCCACTGTTGGGTAGGGACTGTCTCTATATGTTGCCAACTCGTACTTCCCAAGCGCTTAGTACAGCGCTCTGCACACAGTAAGCACTCAATAAATATGATTGATTGATTGGTAATGATGCAACTCTAATAATAATGATGGTATTTGTTAAGCACTTACTATGTGCAAAGCACTGTTCTAAGCGCCGGGGGCATACAAGGTGATCAGGTTGTCCCATGTGGGGCTCACAGTCTTAATCCCTATTTTACAGATGAGGGAACTGAGGCACAGAGAAGTTAATAATAATAACAATAATAATGATGGCATTTATTAAGTGCTTACTATGTGCAAAGCACTGTTCTAAGTGACTTTCCCCGTAGGTTTTGTTCTCTGTCTTCCCCTTTTAGACTGTGAGCCCACTGTTGGGTAGGGACTGTCTCTATGTGTTGCCAATTTGTACTTCCCAAGCGCTTAGTACAGTGCTCTGCACATAGTAAGCGCTCAATAAATATGATTGACGATTGATGATGAAATTATGCTAGCATGTTAAAACTACACAAATAACACTTCAATACTATTATTCCTCTCCTCCTCCCCTCCTCATCACCCCCCTCTCTCCCTCTACCCTACTTCCTTCCCCTCCCCACAGCACTTGTGTATATTTGTACAGATTTATTATATTAATGTTGTGTATAGAGCTGCAATTCTATTTATTCTGATGGTATTGACACCTGTCTACTTGTTTTGTTTTGTTGTTTGTCTCCCCCTTCTAGACTGTGAGCCCATTGTTGGGGAGGGACCGTCTCTATATGCAGCCAATTTGTACTTCCCAAGCGCTTAGTACAGTGCTCTGCACACAGTAAGCACTCAATAAATATGATTGAATGAATGAATGAATTATGCTACCACACTAGAACTATACTGGTAATACAACAATGCTAGTATTATACTGCCACACTAGAAATACACAAATAATACTACCACACTATTATCACACTACCACACGTTTTACAAATAATAATAATAATAATAATGATGGCATTTATTAAGCCCTTACTATGTGCAAAGCACTGTTCTAAATGCTGGGGAGGTTACAAGGTGATCAGGTTGTCCCACGGGGGGCTCACAGTCTTCATCCCCATTTTTTCCAGATGAGGGAACTGAGGCCCAGGGAAGTGAAGTGACTTGCCCAAAGTCACACACTCCAATTGGCGGAGCCAGGATTTGAACCCATGACCTCTGACTCCAAAGCCCAGGCTCTTTCCACTGAGCCATGCTGCTTCACAAATACCATAATCATCATTATTATTCACTCGTATCTACCCCAGGTCTCCGTACAGTGCATAATAATAATAATAATAATAATAATTTGGGTATTTTATTAAGTGTTTACTACATGCAAAGCACTGTTCTAAGCACTGGGGATGATGCAAGGTGATCAGGTTGGCCCATGTGGTACTCACAATCTTAATCCCCATTTTCCAGATGAGGTAACCGAGGCCCAGAGAAGTGAAGTGACTTGCCCAAAGTCACACACTCCAATTGACGGAGTCGGAATTTGAACCCATGACCTCTGACTCCAAAGCCCGGGCTCTTTCCACTGAGCCACGCTGCTTCCCAAATACCATAATTATCATTATTATTCACTTGTATCTACTCGTATCTATGATTCATGGGTTCAAATCCCGGCTCTGCCAATTGTCAGCTGGGTGACTTTGGGCAAGTCACTTCACTTCTCTGGGCCTCAGTTACCTTATCTGTAAAATGGGGATTAAGACTGTGAGCCCCCCGTGGGACAACCTGATCACCTTGTAACCTCCCCAGCGCTTAGAACAGGGCTTTGCACATAGTAAGCTCTTAATAAATGCCATTATTATTATTATTATTGCCCTCTCCGTACGGTGCCCAGCACATACTAAGCTGGTCTCCGTACGGTGCCCAGCACATACTAAGCGCTTAACAGATACCATAATTATCATTATCAGTCACTCGTATCTGCCCCAGCTCTTCTGGTACATAGAGCTTTGCAAATAATAAATACCATAATTATAATTATTTTTCACTTGTATCACTCGTATCTGCCCTAGCTCTGCTGGTACATAGCGCTTCACAAATACCATAATTATGATTATTATCCACTTGTATCTGCCCCAGCTCTTCCGGTACATAGCGCTTAACAAATACCGGTATTAATTTACTATTATTTTCAGGAGGGCAGTGGAAAGGGAAGGAGAGGAAGCCGTGTTTCTCGTGGGCGATGGAAACGAGGGCCCAGAGTAGTAAAGTAATTGAGCAGTTGGCACTCTGCCCATGATGCCCAACCAGAAATACTTCCCTATGGAAACACAAGTACTTAAATCCAGTTACTCGGAGATTGATGCGCTAGCCGTCGCACGTTCCCAACTCCGGGGCCCAGAGGAGGCCACCTGAACGGGAAGACAGGGACAATGCATTTTCATTCACTCATTCTATATGTTGCCAATTTGTACTTCCCAAGCGCTTAGTCCAGTGCTCTGCACACAGTAAGCGCTCAATAAATACGATTGATGATGATGATTTATTGAGCGCTTACTGCGTGCAGAGCACTGGACTAAGCGCTTGGGAAGTACAAGTAGGCAACCTATAGAGACGGTCCCTACCCAACGACGGGCCCACGGTCTAGAAGGGGGAGACGGACGACAAAACAAAGCATGTGGACGGGTGTCAAGTCGTCGGAACAAACAGAATTAGAGCGAAATGCACATCATTAACAAAATAAATAGAATAGGAATAATAATAATAATAATGATGGTGTTTGTGAAGCGCTTACTATGTGCAAAGCACTGTTCTAAGCGCTGGGGAGGTTACAAGGTGATCAGGTCCCACGAGGGGCTCACAGTTTTCATCCCCATTTTCCAGATGAGGTAAATGAGGCCCAGAGAATGAATGAATGAATGAATACTGGCATTTATTAAGAGTTTACTATATGCAAAGCACTGTTCTAAGCGCTGGGGAGGTTACAAGGTGATCAGGTCCCACGAGGGGCTCACAGTTTTCATCCCCATTTTCCAGATGAGGTAAATGAGGCCCAGAGAATGAATGAATGAATGAATACTGGCATTTATTAAGAGTTTACTATATGCAAAGCACTGTTCTAAGCGCTGGGGAGGTTACAAGGTGATCAGGTCCCAGGAGGGGCTCACAGTTCTAATCCCCATTTTCCAGATGAGGTCACTGCAGCCCAGAGAATGAATGAATGAATGAATGAATAATGGCATTTATTAAGAGTTTACTATGTGCAAAGCACTGTTCTAAGCGCTGGGGAGGTTACAAGGTGATCAGGTCCCACGAGGGGCTCACAGTTTTAATCCCCATTTTCCAGATGAGGTAAATGAGGCCCAGAGAATGAATGAATGAATGAATGATGGCATTTATGAAGCGCTTACTATGTGCGAAGCACTGTTCTAAGCGCTGGGGAGGTTACAGAGAAGTGAAGTGAGTTGCCCAAAGTCACACAGCTGACAGTTGGAGGAGCTGGGATTTGAATCCATGACCTCGGACTCCAAAGCCCGGGGTCTTTCCACCGAGCCGCGCTGCTTCTCCGTGTAGTAGATATGTCCAAGTGAAATAAAAAGAGGGATAAATCTATACAAATGTATATACAGGTGCTGTGGGGAGGGGAAGGAGGTAGGGCGGGCGGGATGGGGAGGAGGAGAGGAATTTATTACTTTATTTATTTATTTTACTTGTACTTATCTATTGTATTTATTTTATTTTGTTAATATGTTTGGTTCTGTTGTCTGTCTCCTCCTTCTAGACTGTGAGCCCACTGTTGGGTAAGGACTGTCTCTATATGTTGCCAACTTGGACTTCCCAAGCGCTTAGTCCAGTGCTCTGCATATGGAAAAAAGCCCAGGCTTTGGAGTCAGAGGTCATGGGTTCAAATCCCGGCTCCACCCCTTGTCAACTGGGTGACTTTGGGCAAGTCACTTCACTTCTCTGGGCCTCAGTTCCCTCATCTGTAAACTGGGGATAAAGACCGTGAGCCCCACGTGGGACAACCTGATCACCTTGTAAATTCCCCAGCGCTTAGAACAGTGCTCTGCACATAGTAAGCGCTTAATAAATGCCATTATAAAAAAAAATAAATATGATTTATTGATTGATTGATTGATTGGTTCAGTCCGGAGTCCAGTCAGCCGGACACGGGCTCCTCCGGCCGAGGGAGAGTGAAGAGGGGATGGAGGTGGTGGGGGCGAATCCGTTCCGACAGTGATGGATGGCATGGTCGCGTGAAGCTGGACACGGGAAGAGGACGTGAGCATGTTCGACAAGCGTTCGGGCGCCTTCTACAGCGGGTTTGACAGAAGGCCGGGCCGAGGTGACTTAAGAGCCCGGGCTTTGGAGTCAGAGGTCATGGGTTCGAATCCCGGCTCGGCCCACTGTCAGCTGTGTGACTTTGGGCAAGTCACCTCACTTCTCTGGGCCTCAGTTCCCTCATCTGGAAAATGGGGGTTAAGACTGTGAGCCCCACATGGGACAACCTGATCACCTTGTATCCTCCCCAGCGCTTAGTACAGTGCTTTGCACATAGTAAGCGCTTAATAAATGCCGTCATTATTATTATTATTATTATCCGGGGCCGGAAGCCGAGGGGGAGACGCCACTGCTGTTTCGCCCCGTTTGGGCTCAGATCTGGTCAGTTGTATTTAGCGGGCGCTTACTGCGTGCGGAGCAATCAATCAATCAATCAATCATATTTATTGAGCGCTTACTGTGTGCAGAGCACTGTACTAAGCGCTTGGGAAGTACAAGTCGGCAACACATAGAGACAGTCCCTACCCAACAGTGGGCTCACAGTCTAGAAGGGGGAGACAGAACAAAACCAAACATACTAACAAAATAAAATAAATAGAATAGATATCAATCAATCAATCGTGTTTATTGAGCGCTTACTGTGTGCAGTAACTGAACTAAGCGCTTGGGAGGGGACCATGGAACAATAAACAGACGCAATCCCTGCCCACAGCGAGCTGACGGTTTCCAGGGGGATTTGTTAGCCATTCATTCATTCAGTCGTATTTATTGAGCGCTTCCTGGGTGCAGAGAACTGGACTAAGCGCTGGGGAGAATACAATGCAACAGTGAACAGAGACAGTCCCTTCCCATTCGTTCATTCATTTAATCGTACTAATTTATTTTAATGGCATTTATTAAGCGCTTACTATGTGCAAGGCACTGTTCTAAGCACTGGGGAGCTTACAGTGTGATCAGGTTGTCCCACGGGGGGCTCACAGTCTTCATCCCCATTTTCCAGATGAGGTCACTGAGGCACAGAGAAGTTAAGTGATTTGTCCAAAGTCACACAGCTGACAAACGGCGGAGCCGGGATTTGAACCGATGACCTCTGACTCCAAAGCCCGGGCTCTTTCCACTGAGCCACGGTGCTTTATTGAGCGCTTACTGTGTGCAGAGCACTGTACTAAGCGCTTGGGAAGTCCAAGTTGGCAACGTATAGAGACGGTCCCTACCCAACAACGGGCTCACAGTCTAGAAGGGGGAGATGGACAACAAAACAAAACATAGTGAGCTAACTGTGCTTAGTATCAATCAATCAGTCGTATTTATTGAGTGCTTACTGTGTGCAGAGCACTGTACTAAGCGCTTGGGAAGTACAAGTTGGCAACATATAGAGACGGTCCCTACCCAACAGCGGGCTCACAGTCTAGAAGTATGTTCTACTTCTAGTATGTTCTAGTATGTTCCAGGCACTGTATTAAGCGCTGGGGTAGATACAACTTCATCAGGTTGGACAGAGTCCCTGTCCCACATGGGGCTCACGGTCTTCATCCCCATTTTACAGACGAGGTAATAGTAATAATGATAGTTGTGGTATTTGTTAAGCGCTTACTATGTGCCAGGCACTGTACTAAGCGTTGGGGTGGATGCAAGCTAATTGGGTTGGGCACAGCTCCTGTCCCACGTGGGGCTCACGGTCCCCATCCCCATTTTCCAAATGAGGGAACTGAGGCCCAGAGAAGTGAAATGACTTGCCCAAGGTCACGCAGCAGGTGCGTGGCAGAGCGGGATTAGAACCCGGGTTCTTGTGACGCCCAGGTCCGGACTCTACACAGTAAGCACTCAATCAATCAATCAATCAATCAATCGTATTTATTGAGCGCTTACTGTGTGCAGAGCACTGTACTAAGCGCTTGCACTGTACTATACACTTAATAAGCTCAATAAATACGATTGAATGAATGAATAGTAGGCGCTTAACAAATACCATCATTATTCTTCTTATTATTATCATTCTCCCCTGGGCTTCCCGAAGCAATTTTCCACCCGGTCCGCTTCGGCCCAGTGAGGAGCAGAGTTCCAGGGAGCGACTTTCCGACTGGTTGCCATGGAGCCAATCGGATCTCCCCTCCTTTTCCTGACGCGCAATGAGGAGGCCGGGAATCGATGTATTGGGGGGGGGGGGAAATAGAGTCTACTTTTTATGTAGATGCAACCGGAGCTGCTTAATAGGTTGGGAAGCTATGTCCGGAGTCAGCAGATAGCGATATTAAACGGAGCCATTGGAAAAAAGCTGAGCCAGTTGAAAGAGGCCGTGATGAATGGGATTATGTTGGGGGGGAAGGGAATTAGTTAGATGAGACAGAGGGAGAAGGCTCAACCTGGAGTTTCTTCCCAGGTTCACTCCTTTAGAAACAACAAGTCGTGGAGAATGTCAGCGGAACACAAGGAAAACGGAAAATTTTCTGCTTAAACGTAAAGCACGTCCCGCTGAATTACGGGCTGACTCGGGGCCAAGGGAAAGACTGAGGAAAAGCTAAAAAGGGAAACCCACCAGGCCCTCTCCGTCTCTCTTTCTCTCTCCGGGTCTCTCTGCGACCCTGTCGGCGTCTCTCTCAGCAACTCTGCCTGTCTCTGTCTCCTTTCGACGGAGGAAGAAGGCCCGGGAAATGTGTCCGGCCTTCTCTCCGGATAAGTTACTACAGTGCTCTGCGTACAGTAAGCGGCCTGGTGTCGTAATACTAATAATAATAGCATTTATTAAGCGCTTACTATGTGCAAAGCGCTGGGGGGTTACAGGGTGATCAGGTTGTCCCCCGGGGGGCTCACAGTCTTCATCCCCATTTGACAGATGAGGTAACTGAGGCCCAGAGAAGTGAAGCGACTTGCCCAAAGTCACCCAGCTGACAATTGGTGGAGCCGGGATTTGAACCCTTGACCTCTGACTCCAAAGCCCGGGCTGTTTCCACTGAACCACGCTGATAGCATTTATTAAGCGCTTACTATGTGCAAAGCACTGTTCTAAGCCCTGGGGAGATTACAAGGTGATCAGGTTGATCCACAGGGGGCTCACAGTCTTAATCTCCATTTTCCAGATGAGGGAACTGAGGCCCAGAGAAGTGAAGCGACTTGCTCAAAGTCACCCAGCTGACAATTGGTGGAGCCGGGATTTGAACCCTTGACCTCTGACTCCAAAGCCCGGGCTCTTTCCACTGAGCCACGCTGATAGCATTTATTAAGCGCTTACTATGTGCAAAGCACTGTTCTAAGCCCTGGGGAGGTTACAAGGCGATCAGGTTGTCCCACAGGGGGCTCACAGTCTTAATCCCCATTTTCCAGATGAGGTCACTGAGGCCCAGAGAAGTGAAGCGACTTGCCCAAAGTCACCCAGCTGACAATTGGCAGAGCCGGGATTTGAACCCATGACCTCTGACTCCAAAGCCCGGGCTTTTTCCAGTGAGCCACGCTGCTTCTCTGCTCTGCTGCTTCTTGTAGTGGACAGATCACGGGCCTGGGTTTCAGAAAGTCATGAGTTCAGATCCAGCTCTGCCACGTGTCTGCTGGGTGACCTTGGGTAACTCACTTTACTTCTCTTGGCTCCCTCATCCATAAAATGGGGATTAAGACTGTGAGCCCCACGTGGGACAGGGACTGTGTCCAACCTGATTTGCTTGTATCCACCCCAGCGCTTAGTACAGTGCCTCACACATAGTAAGCGCAGAGAAGCAGCGAGCCTCAGTGGAAAGAGCCCGGGCTTGGAAGTCAGAGGTCGTGGGTTCTAATCCCGGCTCCGCCGCTTGTCTGCTGTGGGACCTTGGGCAAGTCACTTCACTTCTCTGGGCCTCAGTTCCCTCATCTGTCAAATGGGGATTCATTCATTCATTCATTCAATCATATTTATTGAGCACTTACTGTGTGCACAGCACTGTACTAAGCGCTTGGGAAGTACAAGTTGGCAACATAAGGATGAAGACTGGCAGCCCCACGTGGGACAACCTGATTACCTTGTATCCCCCTGAGCGTTTAGAACAGTGCTCGGCACATAGTAAGCCCTTAACAAATAGCCCTCACTATTCTATTTATTTTATTTTGTTAATATGTTTTGTTTTGTTGCCTGTCTCCCCCTTCTAGACTGTGAGCCCGCTGTTGGGCAGGAACCGTCTCTATACATTGATAACTTGTACTTCCCAAGCGCTTAGTACAGTGCTCTGCACACAGTAAGCACTCAGTAAGTATGATTGAATGAATGAATGAATGAACAAATACCGTCATTATTCTTCTTATAATTTAACAAAAGCCATAAAAAAGTAAGCGCTTAATAAATGCGATCGACTGACTGACTACAGTACGCTTTCAGATGAAGCAGTCTTCACCTTAGGGAGACCCATGGGACGGGGATGTGATGAGTTTGCATCTACCTCAGCGTTCAGCACAGTGCCTGGCTCCTAGTAAGCGCTTAATAAATTCCACAATTAGAGATAGGTATTCTCAGAGTCCCTGTCATATCTGCCTCTGCATCTCAGATCTCACCTCTCACAGCTCGTAGGGGAAGCAGGGCTGCCTAGGGGATAGAGCAAGGAGCTGGGAGCCAGAAGGTTGTGGGTTCCAATCCCGACTCTGCCCCTTGTCTGCTGTGGGACCTTGGGCAAGTCACTTCACTTCTCTGGGCCTCAGTTCCTTCATCTGTAAATGGGGATTAAGACTGTGAGCCCAGTGTGGGATGGAGACTGTGTCCAACCCAATTATTCATTCACTCAATTGTATTTATTGAGCGCTTACCGTGTGCAGAGCACTGTACTAAGCGCCTGGGAAGTACAAGGCGGCAACATATAGAGACGGTCCCCACCCAACAACAGGTACAGTGCCTGGCACGTCGTAAGCCCGTAACAAATACCACCATTATCATTATTATTATTATTATTATATTATCGCACCCGATCTAACGAATCATCGAATTAGACGATCTCACCATCTTCACTTCCTCCAATCAATCAAAAGTATTTACTGAGCACCTACTGCGGACAGAATTTACTGAGCGTTTGGGAGAATACAACGGAATACAATACAGTTCCTCTAGGCCGCAAGCTCAGTGTGGGCAGGGCAAATGTCTACCAATCAATCAATCAATCAATCAATCAATCATTCAATCATATTTATTGAGCGCTTACTGTGTGCAGAGCACTGTACTAAGCGCTTGGGAAGTCCAAGTTGGCAACATATAGAGACAGTCCCTACCCAACAGTGGGCTCAAAGTCTAGAAGGGGGAGACAGAAAACAAAACCAAACATATTAACCAAATAAAATAAATAGAATAGATAAGTACAAGTAAAATAAATAAATAAATAGAGTAATGCCAACTCAGTTGTGTTGTGCTCTTCGGTGCTCCACATGTCAAAAGCGTTCAATAAACTCCATCAAGTGATTGACTGAACAGAGTTTGGTGGATACGGTCCCTGCCCAGTGGGAGTTTCCAGTCCTACTGGGCTCATGGACTAAGAGAGGAGGCGAACCGGTGGGAGGGGATGGGGGGGTCTCATTCCCATTATATAGGTGAGAAAGGTAAGGCCCAGAGAGGTGAAATGACTCACCCAAGGTCACCCCTTCTTCATATCCAACCGACGATGACTCCCACCCCCCACTTCATTCATTCATTCATTCAATCGTATTTATTGAGCGCTTACTGTGTGCAGAGTGCTGGACCAAGGGAAGTCCAAGTTGGCAACATCTAGAGACGGTCCCTACCCAACAGCGGGCTCACAGTCTAGAAGGGGGAGACAGAGAACAAAACAAAACATAGTAAAAAAATAAAATATATAGAATAGATATGTATAAGTAAAATAAATAAATAAATGGAGCAATAAATATGTAAGAACATATATACATCATCATCATCATCAATCATATTTATTGAGTGCTTACTGTGTGCAGAGCACTGTACTAAGCGCTTGGGAAGTACAAGTTGGCAACATATAGAGACAGTCCCTACCCAGCAGTGGGCTCACAGTCTAAAAGGGGGAGACAAAACCAAACGTACTAACAAAATAAAATAAATAGAATAGATATGTACAAGTAAAATAAATAAATAAATAGAGTGATCAATATGTACAAACATATATACATATATACAGGTGCTGTGGGGAAGGGAAGGAGGTAAGATGAGGGGGATGGAGAGGGGGACGAGGGGGAGAGGAAGGAGGGGGCTCAGTCTGGGGTCCCACTTCAAAGCCTTATTGAAATCCCACTTCCCCCCAGAGGTCTTCCCTGACTGCACCCCGCTTTCCTCTTCTCCCACTCCCTTCTGCGTCTCCCGGACTCTCTCCCTTTCTTCATCCCTCCCCCCCAGCCCCACACCACTTACGTCCACATCCGCCATTTATTGATTTCCAGTCACGTCTATCTAGACTGTGAGCTTGTTGTGGGCAGGGAACGTGTCCGCTATATTGTTCATTCGTTCAGTCGGATGTACTGAGCGCTTACTGAGTGCCGAGCGCTGTTGGAAACGCTTGGAAAGTACAATTCGGCAACAAAAAGAGACCATCCCTACCCAACGACGGGCTCGCAGCCTGTTGTCCTCTCCCAAGCGCTTAGCCCAGTGCTTTGCACACGGTGAGAGCTCAATAAATATGACGCAGGGGCGGACTGATTTGACTTGCATATATATCTATTATTCTCCAATTTTCTATAATTCTATTTATTTTGATGCTCTTGATGCCTCTCTACTTGTTCCATTTTGTGGTCTGTCTCCCCCCCTTCTAGACCGTCGTTGGGTCGGGATGGTCTCTATCTGTTGCCGAACTGTACTTTCCAAGCGTTTAGCACAGTGCCCTGCACGCAGTAGGCGCCCAATAAATACGATCGAATGAATGAACGAGTTCTGGCGGCCGTGGGACAAAATCAAGGCCTGCTCTCTTTCCCAGAAACTTTCATCCGTTCCACTGTATTTAGCCAGTGCTTCCTGCGTGCAAAGCACTGTACTGAGCGTTGGGGAGAGGTCGATACAACAATAAAGGGAGAAGGAGAGAGGGAAGCGAGGGAGAAAGGGGAGAGGGAGGGAAGGAGGGGGAGAGGAGCCAGGCAGCGGGGGGGAAGAAACCGCAGGTAAAAAATAAAACAGAAAAGGCCCAGGTGGAATCCATGCAAACTGTTCTCATCAACACCGCTACTCTCTCCTGTCACCGGGAACTGTCAGCCGGGCCCGGCTCGTAATGAAAGGAAAAATATTTTATTCAGATTTATTAATTTGAAAATGAGGCCCTCCTGTCGAGAAGGGGGGCAGTTCTTCTCAATCTGTCATCGTTGAACCACACGCTCCTGACAAGGGTGTCCCCATTTGTCTCGTCGGCTCTGACAGTTGGCTTCTCCCAACGCCCTGCCTGGCGTATCGCCCTGGGAGTTAAAACCGGAGGAAAACACATCCCGACAAGGAACGGCCTCTTTATTAATGCAAATTACACGAGGAGGAGAGGGAAGAGGGAGAGGGAAGGGGGGGCCAGGCGCCGGCCCGGAGCCCGCGTGCCAATCCCCGGATCAGTCATTTGTTATTTACATTCAGACGCATTTTTCAGTTTTAATAAAAGGAGGCCCGGATTTCCAGTGACATTTATGGACAGTCGCCGGGGCCGGGAAAATCATGTCGTCGTCGTGATGGAGGGCGTGAGGAAGGCGGGGAGGCGTCGGGCCTTTCCCTCCCCGAAGGACGAGGAGACGTGGCATTCCCGGCCTCCGGCGCGTGGCAGGGGGAGGGCTTGAGGGTGGGCCATGGGGGTGGCGCCTGCCTCTCGTCCCTCAGTTTCCCCCCCTCGGACTTCCTGGGGGTATCCTAGTGGATTCCCAGAGAGGCCCAGGCGGAAGAGACCAGGCCTCGGGTCTCCCAGTTGCTTGTCTGCTGCGTGACCTTGGACGAGTCACTTTGTTTCTCTGGGCCTCAGTCTCCTCGGCCGTAAAATGGGGAGGAGAAGCCCACGGCCTCCCCTTCAATCAATCAATCAATCGTATTTATTGAGCGCTTACTGTGTGCAGAGCGCTGTACGAAGCGCTTGGGAAGTACAAGTTGGCAACATATAGGGAACCCCATTTGGGACAGGGCCTGGGAGTCAAAGGATCCGGATTCCAATCCCGGTTCTGCCGCTGGCCGCCGGGTGACCTTGGGCGAGTCGCTTTGCTTCTCTGGGCCTCAGCGGTCTCATCTGTCAAATGGGGATTAAGACTGTGAGCCCCACGTGAGACAGCAACGGTGACGGGCCCGTTTAGCTGGTATCTACCCCAGCGCTTCGAGCAGTGTCTGGCGTATAGTGAGCGCTTAACAAATACCATTTACGAAGAAAAAAAAGGACTCCGTTCCCATCCGGTGACCTCGGCGTTGGACACGTAGTCGGCGATAATCAAATACCACTATTATCATTATTTCTGATAAGGAAGATTCTTGCTCCCCAGGGCTCTCTCTCCACACGGCACTGCAGGGGTCTCTACCCAGTAGTACGAGGAGGAAGCGTATTTACTGAGCACCCGCTGGGCGCGGTGCTCTGTGCTAAGCGTTCGGGAAGTAGAAGATGGAAAAATGACACAACCTCTGTCCTCGAGGAGCTGGTGGTATTCGTTAAGCGCTTACTACGCGCCAGGCACTGTACTAAGCGCTGGGGCTCCCTGTCGCAATCCCCATTTGACAAATGAGGCCCAGAGAAGTCAAGTGATTTGCCCAGGGTCGCACAGCAGACGTGGCGGAGCGGGGATTAGAACTCTATTTTATTTGTACATATTTATTACTCTATTTTTTTAATGACGTGTATAGAGTTCTAATTCTATTTATTCTGATGGTATTGACACCTGTCTACTTGTTTTGTTTTGTTGTCTGTATTCCCCTTCTAGACCATGAGCCCGTTGTTGGGTAGGGACCGTCCCTATAGGTTGCTGATTTGTACTTCCCAAGCGCTTAGTACAGTGCTCTGTGCACAGTAAGTGCTCAATAAATATGATTTATTGAATGAATGAACCCATGACCTTCTGATTCCCAAGCGCTAGACACTATGCCGTGTTGCTTCTCAGGAAGTTTAGACGGTGGCAGGGGGTTTAATCACCAAATTTTGGACTTCAGCAAAAGTCACGGATTCGGGTCCCTCGAATGGAGAAGAAATAAACAACTTTGTTTTCTGCCCTTAAGGATCTTGCACCCTAACGGGGGAGACAGATCAGCGCTCAGAACAGTGCTTGGCACATAGTAAGCGCTTAACAAATACCATCATTATTATTAGAGAAGCAGCGTGGCTCAGTGGAAAGAGCCCGGGCTTGGGAGTCCGAGGTCATGGGTTCAAATCCCGGCTCCGCCGCTTGTCAGCTGTGTGACTTTGGGCAAGTCACTTCACTTCTCTGGGCCTCAGTTCCCTCATCTGTAAAATGGGGATTAAGATTCTGAGTCCCACATGGGACAACCTGATCATGTTGTATCCTCCCCAGCACTTAGAACAGTGCTTAATATAGTAAGCCCTTAACAAATACTAAAATTATTATTATTATTGTTATTATTATTATCTGTAACGTGCTTATTTGTGTTTCATTTTTCATTTCATTTCATTTCAATCGTATTTATTGAGCGCTTACTGTGTGCAGAGCACTGTACTAAGCGCTTGGGAAGTACAAGTTGGCAACATCTAGAGACGGTCCCTACCCGACAGTGGGCTCACAGTCTAGAAGACGTCTGTCTCGCCCCCCTTTAGACCGTAAGCTCATTGCGGGCAGGGTAGGTGTCTGTTGACAGGGTAGGCGTCTGTTGATTGTTGTAACATCCTCTCCCGAGCGCTTAGTACGGTGCTCTGCACACAGTAAACGCTCAATAAATAGGATCAAATTCATTAATTCATTAATTTTTAGACTGTGAGCCCACTGTTTGGTAGGGACTGTCTCTATGTGTTGCCAACTTGTACTTCCCAAGCGCTTAGTACAGTGCTCTGCACACAGTAAGCGCTCAATAAATATGATTGATGATGATTAATTAACTGACCCGCATACGATCCCCGAGAGGGGCAAATGCTAGACACCAGAGGATAAAAATAAATCGGCCCCAAATAAGCAAGTCACGCATCTTTCTGCGGCAATTTTGAACTTGGAAATGGGGCCTTTGAACACCGGACGATTGCCCACCCTCGGCCCCACAGATCCTATGTATATATCTTTGAATTCTATATTATTTTGGGCGAGTCACTTCACGTCTCCGTGCCTCAGTTCCCTCATCTGGAAAACGGGGATGAAGACTGTGAGCCCCCCGTGGGACAACCTGATCACCTTGTAACCTCCCCAGCGCTTAGAACAGTGCTTTGCACGTATTAAGCGCTTAACAAATACCATCATTATTATTATTATTATAAATTCTTTATTTACATTAATTTCTGTCTCCCCCTCTAGACCCTAAGCTCAGTGTGGACAGGGAATGTGTCTGTTTACTACACATCTCCTCCAAGAGGCCTTCCCAGACTAAGCCCGATTTTTCCTCGTCTCCCATTCCCTTCTGCGTCGCCCTGACTCTCTCCCTTTCTTCATCCCCCCTCCCAGCCCCACATCACTTATGTCCACAACCGTCATTTTATTTGTTTGTATTAATGCCTGTCGCCCCCGACTCTGTCAATCAATCGTATTTATTGAGCACTTACTGTGTGCAGAGCACTGTACTAAGCGCTTGGGAAGTACAAGTTGGCAACATAGAGAGACGGTCCCTACCCAACAGTGGGCTCACAGTCTAGAAGACTTTAGACTGTAAACTCGTTGTGGTCGGGAAATGTCACTGTTTATTGTTGTATCGTCCTTTCCCAAGCACTTAGTACAGTGCTCTGCGCACAATAAGTGCTCAATAAATACCACTGAAGGAATGAATGAATGAATTCAACAGAACAATAATGTGTCCAGCCGCTCTGCCGAATTGTATTTTCCCAACCGCTTAGTCCAGTGCCCTGCACACAGTAAGGATTTCCAGACATCCGTCGTATTTATTGAGCGCTCTCTTCATGAGGAGCACGGTTCTAAGCGCTTGGGAGGGTCCGACAGAACAGAATTATTAGCTACATTCCCGGCCCCACATTCATTCATTCATTCAATCGTATTTATTGAGCGCTTACTGTGTGCAGAGCACTGCTTGGGAAGTACAAGTTGGCAACATATAGAGACGGTCCCTACCCAACAGTGGGCTCACAGGGAACTAACAGTTGTAGGCGTTCAATACATAGGTTCTATCAATGAGGAAAGCAGGGGATTCTTCGGGGACTAGGATGAGAATTTAGGTTGGAGGGGTGGGAATAATTGGCAGGGGAGAACTTGCTTTTTCTCTGGATGTGGTCCCTCTTGAGTGAAGTAGGAGGCGAGGCCGGGAGGTCTTCCCAGGGTATCCCGGCCTAGGTGAGGGTCCAGAAGGAGAATTCCTGGTACCCTCAAGTCACCAGGCCCATCCCTGGGGCTCAATCCTGCTCCTCCCAGGAGCGTTGAGCTTCCCGACTGCGGCCTCAAAGAGGCAGGTAGCGGTGTCAGACGCTCTCTTCTCCCCCAATTAAACGGAGGAGGGAAAGAGAAGAAAAATAGCCTTGGAGGCCACCAGGATCTCAGGGACCGTGAGCAGGCAATTAAGGAGAGCGGGAAAAATCCCCCTCGGAGGAGAGAAGCGGCATTCCGGTTCGCCTCCCCTCTACGGCGGGGTGAAAAACCGGAGCCCCCAGACCCATTTCGCATTCAGCCCGAGCGCGCCTGTGTTTGTTTAATGATGCCTCCACGGTCTGCGGAATTAATATTTAATAGCTCTTGTCAGCAAGATCCGATAGCGGCGATGGTGGGGTGTGTGTGTGTGTATGCATGTTGTGTGTGTGTATATGTGTATATTTGTGCGCGCGCGTTTGCTTGTTAGTGCTGAGAATTTCTCTGGTGTCTTTTAATATTTGAATCCCACATTGCATCTCCTCTTCCCCTTTCTCCTCCACCTTCTCCCCTTCTTCCTCCTCCCTCTCCTCGCCGCTTCTCAATAAATAGCAATAAATCCCACTGCTATTATGATCACCAACAGACTCGGTATGCGCTCCATTCATTCCTTCGTTCCGTCGTATTTATTGAGCGCTTACTGGGCGCAGGGCACTGGACTAAGCGGTCGGAAGGTACAGTTCGGCAACAGATTCATTCATTCAGTCAGTCGTATTTATTGAGCGCTTACTGTGTGCAGAGCACTGTACTAAGCGCTTGGGAAGTCCAAGTTGGCAACATAGAGAGATGGTCCCTACCCAACATTCATTCATTCAATTGTATTTATTGAGCGCTTACTGTGTGCAGAGCACTGTACTAAGCGCTTGGGAAGTCCAAGTCAACATCTAGAGACGGTCCCTACCCAACAGGGGGCTCACAGTCTAGAAGGGGGAGACAGAGAACAAAACAAAACATATTAACAAAATAAAATAAATAGAATAAATATGTACAAATAAAATAAATAAATAAATAGAGCAATAACAAATAAAATAAATAAATAAATAGAGTAATAATAAATAAATAAATAAATAAGTAGAGTAGTAACAGACGATCCCTACCCAACGATGGGCTCACGTTCCTCCTCCTCCTCCTCCTGCAGCTATCATTTTTAGAGGAGAAGCAGCGTGACTTAGTGGCTAGAGTCCGGGCCTCGGAGTCAGAAGGTCGTGGGTTCTAATCCCGGCTCCGCCGCTTGTCTGCTGTGTGACCGCGGACAAGTCACTTCACTTCTCTGGGCCTCAGTTCCCTCATCTGGAAAATGGGGATGAAGACTGTGAGCCCCCCGTGGGACAACCTGATCACCTTGTAACCTCCCCAGTGCTTAGAACAGTGATTTGCACATAGTAAGCGCTTAACAAATGCCATCATTATTTTTAGAGAAGCAACCTGGCTCAGTGGAAAGAGCCCGGGCTTTGGAGTCAGAGGTCATGGGTTCAAATCCCGGCTCCGCCAATGGTCAGCTGGGTGACCTTGGGCAAGTCACTTCACTTCTCTGGGCCTCAGTTCCCTCATCTGGAAAATGGGGATGAAGACTGTAAGCTGCCCATGGGACAACCTGATCACCTTGTAACCTCCCCAGCGCTTAGAACATCATCAATCGTATTTGTTTATCAATTGTATTTATTGAGCGCTTACTATGTGCAGAGCACTGTACTAAGCACTTGGGAAGTACAAATTGGCAACATATAGAGACAGTCCCTACCCAACAGTGGGCTCACAGTCTAAAAGGGGGAGACAGAGAACAAAACCAAACATACGAACAAAATAAAATAAATAGAATAGATATGTACAAGCAAAATAAATAAATAAATAAATAAATAGAGTAATAAATATGTACAAACATATATCCATATGTACAGGTGCTGTGGGGAAGGGAAGGAGGTAAGATGGGGGGATGGAGAGGGGGACGAGGGGGAGAGGAAGGAAGGGGCTCAGTCTGGGAAGGCCTCCTGGAGGAGGTGAGCTCTCAGCAGGGCCTCGAAGGGAGGAAGAGAGCTAGCTTGGCGGATGGGCAGAGGGATTGGGGGCATTCCAGGCCAGGGGGATGACGTGGGCCGGGGGTCGATGGCGGGACAGGCGAGAACGAGGCCTAACGGTGAGGAGATTAGCGGTGGAGGAGCGGAGGGTACGGGGTGGGCTGGAGAAGGAGAGAAGGGAGGTGAGGGAGGAGGGGGCCAGGGGATGGATGGACAGCCTGGAAGCCCAGGGTGAGGAGTTTCTGCCTGATGCGCAGATTGATTGGTAGCCACTGGAGATTTTTGAGGAGGGGAGTAATATGCCCAGGCTCTTTCCACTGGGCCACGCTGCTTCTCTAGTGGCAAGAGCCCGGGTCTAGGAATCAGAGGTCGTAAGTTCTAATCCCACCTCTGCCACTTGTCAGCTGGGTGACTTTGGGCAAGTCACTTCACTTCTCCGTGCCTCGGTTCCCTCATCTGTAAAATGGGGATTGAGACTGGCAGCCCCACGTGGGACAACCTGATTACCCTGTATTCGTTCATTCATTCAATTGTATTTATTGAGCGCTTATTGTGTGCAGAGCACTGTACTAAGCGCTCGGGAAGTACAAGTTGGCAACATATAGGAACGGCCCCTACCCAACAGTGGGCTCACAGTCTAGAAGGGGGAGACAGACAACAAAACAAAACATATTAATAAAATAAATAGAATAAATATGTACAGCGCTGTCAGCAATTGTCAGCTGCGTGACTTTGGGCAAGTCACTTCACTTCTCTTTGCCTCAGTGAGTTCATCTGTAAAATGGGAACTAAGCCTGTGAGCCCCACAAGGGACAATCTGATCACCTTGTAACCTCCCCAGGGCTTAGAACAGTGCTTTGTGCATAGTAAGTGCTTAATAAATGCCATTACTATTATTATTATTATTATTATTATTACTAAGCCATGCTGCTTCTCTGACTGGGGGTCCCCAGGAGCTCAGCTACCCCAGGAGTCTGGCTACCATTCATTCGTTCGATCGTATTTACCGAGGCTTACTGGGTTCAGAGCACTGTACTAAACGCTTGGAACTTCCCAAGCGTCTGTATCTACCCCAGTGCTTAGAACAGTGCTCGGCACATAGTAAGCGCTTAACAAATACCAACATTATTATTATTATTATTATTAGTCGGGGCGACCTCCAGACGGGGTATCCGGGCTCCCAAGGACCCCCAGATGGATGGAGCGGACGTCCAGATGTCTATTTCTCCTTTCCTCAGCACTGACCTGAGCGTCAGTGGATGTTTTTGACCTGCTGAGTCAACAGCGGGAACTTCCAGCTCTGAGCGGGGCCGGGCGGACAATGGACCATGAAACTCCGGACGACGGGACCGCTGCCCGGGAAAAATCATTCCCTCTTAAATCATTCATGCCGCCTTGCGGTGCTGTGTGGGCCTTCCTGCAAACCCACAGGCACGCACATGCATGCATACACAGCCAAGCGTGCGTAAAATAATAATCATAATAATATGATATTTGTTAAGCGCTTACTATGGGCCAAGCACTCTTCTAACCGCTGGTGTAGATACAAATTAATCAGGTTGACCACAGTCCCTGTCCCACGTGGGGCTCACGGTCTTCATCCCCATTTACGGATGAGGGAACTGAGTCCTAGAGAAGTGAAGTGACTCGCCCAGGGTCACACGGCGGACAAGTGGAGGAGCCGGGATTAGAACCCGGGTCCTTCTGACTCCCTAGTCTATCCGCTAGGCCTCAGCCTGCCTCCCCAGAGAAGCAGCGTGGCTCAGTGGAAAGAGCCTGGGCTTTGGAGTCAGAGGTCATGGGTTCGAATTCCAGCACCGCCACTTGTCAGCTGGGTGACTTTGGGCAAGTCACTTGACTTCTCTGTGCCTCAGTTCCCTCATCTGGAAAATGGGGATGAAGACTGTGAGCCCCACATGGGACAAGCTGATCACCTTGTAACCTCCCCAGCGCTTAGAACAGTGCTTTGCACATAGTAAGCGCTTAATAAATGCCATCATTATTATTATTATCTAGACTCTCAGCTCAGTGTGGGCAGGGAACGTGCCGACTCTGTTATATTGTACTCTCCCAAGCGCTTAGTACAGTGCACTGCCCCCAGAAAGCACTCAATAAATATCATCGATCGATTGATTGTTTGATGCAATCTATATCAATAAATTTGTCCTCCCCCATAGCCTGTAAAGCTTCTCGAGGGAAAGGATGGGCTCTACCAACTCGCAGTGGACTCTCCCAAGCGCTTAGCACAGTGCTCTGACCGCAGTAAGCGCTCAATAAATCCCATCTATCGACAGATCCTCGCCCCTTCCCGAAACTCCGGCAAAGAGCCTCCCGATTAGGGAGGAGAGGAGGCCTTGGAAGTGTGGATGTCGTTTCCAAAATAAATATAGAAATGAATTTGATTCCTGAGCTATTCAACCACAGAGATAATTGTCTACTAATTGTCTTCTAATTGACCATTCAACCCTAGTGGATGCGGGGCCTGGGGAATAAATGGGAGTATAATTAGAAGAGAGCATTTTTTGACAGGTTCAGGAGAGTACTTGGGCACTGCGCTATGAGAACAAGCAGACGCTGAGGGTCATTCGTTCATTCATTCAATCGTATTTATTGAGCGCTTACTGTGTGCAGAACATTCATTCATTCATTCGGTCGTATTTATTGAGCGCTTACTGTGTGCAGAGCTCTGTCCTAAGGACTTGGAAAGTACAATCCAGCAACAGATAGAGACAATCCCTGCCCACAGTGGGCTCACAGTCTAGAAGGGGCAGTCTAGAGACGCTCAGTGGAAAAAGCCCGGGCTTGGGAGCCAGAGGTCCTGGGTTCTAATCCCGGCTCCACCACTGGTCAGCTGTGTGACTTTGGGCAATTCACTTCACATCTCTGGGCCTCAGTTACCTCATCTGTAAAATGAGGATGAAGACCGTGAGCCCCACGTGGGACAACGTGATCACCGTGTATCCTCTCCAGCGCTTAGAACAGTGCTTCGCACATAGTAAGCGCTTAACAAATGCCATCATCATTGTTATTATTATTATTATAATACGATTGAATGAATGAATGAATGAATGTCAGCTGTGCGACCTAGGGCAAGTCACTTCACTTCTCTGTGCCTCAGTTCCCTCATCTGTAAAACGGGGATTAAGACCGTGAGCCCCGCGTGGGCTGGGGACTGTGTCCAACCCGATTTGCTCATATCTGCTTAGTACAGCGTGGCTTAGTGGAAAGAGCCCGGGCTTTGGAGTCAGAGGTCATGGGTTCAAATTCCGGCTCCGCCACTTCTCAGCTGTGTGACTTTGGGCAAGTCACTTCACTTCTCTGTGTCTCAGTTCCCTCTTCTGGAAAATGGAGATTAAGGCTGTGAGCCACCCGTGGCACAACCTGATCACCTTGTAACCTCCCCAGTGCTTAGAACCATGCTCTGCACATAGTAAGCACTTAATAAATGCCATTATTATTATTATTATTATTATTATTATTATGTCACTTCACTTCTTTGTGTCTCAGTTCCGTCTTCTGGAAACTGGAGATTAAGGCTGTGAGCCCCCAGTGGGACAACCTGATCACCTTGTAACCTCCCCAGCGCTTAGAACGGTGCTCTGCACATAGTAAGCACTTAATAAATGCCATTATTATTATTATTATTATTAAGTCACTTCACTTCTTTATGTCTCAGTTCTCTCTTCTGGAAAATGGAGATTAAGGCTGTGAGCCCCCCCGTGGGACAACCTGATCACCTTGTAACCTCCCCAGCGCTTAGAACTGTGCTCTGCACATAGTAAGCGCTTAATAAATGCCATTATTATTATTATTATTATTAAGTCACTTCACTTCTCTGTGTCTCAGTTCCCCCTTCTGGAAAATGGAGATTAAGGCTGTGAGCTCCCCGTGGGACAACCTGATCACCTTGTAACCTCCCCAGCGCTTAGAACGGTGCTCTGCACATAGTAAGCGCTTAATAAATGCCATCATTATTATTATTATTATTAGGTCACTTCACTTCTCTGTGTCTCAGTTCCCTCTTCTGGAAAATGGAGATTAAGGCTGTGAGCCCCCCGTGGGACAACCTGATCACCTTGTAACCTCCCCAGCGATTAGAACGGTGCTCTGCACATAGTAAGCGCTTAATCAATGCCATTATTATTATTATTATTGTAAAGCAGATTGAACGCCTCAAAGCCGCTATAGCCTGGGGGTGGTGATCAATCCAGGAGGGCTTCCTGGAGGAGGTGTGATGTGGCTAGGGCTCTGGAGGGACCCTCAGAACGTGCCTGAGATGTGGGGGCGAGGGGAGGGGAGAGGAGGAAGAGTTTTACCTTGAAGGATGCCCTCTTCCCCTCTCCTCCTCCTCCTCCTCTTCCTCCTACTCCTCCTCTTCCTCCCCTGCTCTCTCCCAGAATCCCCCGCTTCCCCTAGGCTCTTCCACCCACGGTAGCGCCTTCCGTCAATTCCCTCAGACGTGTGTCACCAAAATGTTTTGGCAGATGCAATCCTGCTCAGCGTTTGACACAATCCCGAAGAGAGACTTTCTCAATTATTACTAATGGAACATTAGGCTCCTGCTCAGAGAACTTCAGCAAATGAATAAAAAAGTTTGGTCATTAATGACATCCTCGCTCAGCCCGGAAATCATTAGTCAACGCTGGGGCTGCCTTTCCCGTCGGCATTTCTGGTCCTTTCTGGTCCTCCCACCGACCAAGATGGCGGTGATGGGCGTTGGGCCTTCCCGTATTTTTTTTTTAATAGCGTTTAATAATTAGAAGGGTACTTGTTACGTGTCATGCATTGTTCTAAGCGATGGGTAGAGCCAAGCTAATCAGGCGGACACAGTCCCTGTCCCACGTGGAGGCTCACAGTCTTAATCCCCATTTTCCAGATGAGGGAACTGAGGCCCAGAGAAGTGAAATGAACGGCCCGAGGTCACACAGCGGACAAGTGGAGGAGCCGGGATTAGATAATAATGGTATTCGTAAAGCGCTTCCTATGCCGGTCGAAACGCTGAAGTAGATTCATTCATTCATTCAATTTATTGAGCGTTTACTGTGCGCTAAGCGCTTGGAAAGTACAATTCGGCAATGGATAGGGACGTCCGTACCCAACTCACAGTCTAGAAGGGGGATATGGACAACAAAACAAGCAGACGGGCGTCAATAGCATCAACATTGAGTAGTAGAATTAGTAACAGTTTGAAGTTGGACGGGGCGGTGGTCCGGCGTTTATGGAGGAGGACGAGGGAAAGGGGTCGGCCGTGAGCTAGACGAGATAGATCTCTGTGTCGAGACCCCGAGAAGCCCGAAGAGCAGGAGAGCGGGTATAAATAACCCCTCCGAGGGGAGATAAATCCATCCGCAAGTGGATAAATCAATCCCAGCCAATAAATAGATAAGTACCCCAAACATCAACAGCCCAGAAGTCAACCGTCCGCAATAAATCCGCGGCCCAATAAGCGGACATCCCGTTTGGACGGGAGTCCAGGACGAGGCCCTCTGGGCTCATAAACGCCGGCTTATGGGGGGTCAAGGGGTCACCGCGCTGACCGCCCCCTCGCCCCAAACCCCACGGGGACCCCGCCTTATCGGCTCTCTGATGGACGGATGGACAGAAGGATGGACCCGGCTAGGATATTGAGGCCTTTCTCCTCATCGATCCAGGGGCCTCGAGGAGACCCGGAGGAGTCATTCCGTGGGCAAGTTCAGACAGGAGGGGCCCTAGTCCGAGCAGGAGGCCGGTCGGAGCTGGACGCTCGGCCATTAAGTTCTCGCTCTTCATTTTCACGGGATTTCCCAAGCGCTCACTATGTGGCAAACACTGATTTTTTTTTCCCCTTTTTTAATGGAATTTCTTTAGTGCTTACTATGTGGCAAACACTGATTTTTCCCCACGCTTACTATGTGGCAAACACCGATTTCCCCCCCTTTTTTCATGGGATTTATGTGCTTACTTTGTGGCAAACACTGATTTTTTCCCCCTTTTTTCATGGGATTTCCCAAGCGCTTACTATATGGCATATACTGATTTCCCCCCCCCCCCCGCCCCTTTTCATGGGATTTCCCAAGTGCTTACTATGTGGCAAACACTAATTTTTCCCCCTTTTTTTCATGGGATTTCCCAAGCACTTACTATATGGCAAACACTGATTTTTTTCCCCCTTTTTCATGGGATTGCTTAAGTGCTTACTATGTGGCAAACACTGATTTTTCCCCCTTTTCTCATGGGATTTCCCAAGTGCTTACTATGTGGCAAACACTGATTTTTCCCCCTTTTCTCATGGGATTTCCCAAGCGCTCACTATGTGGCAAACACTGATTTTTTCCCCCTTTTTTTAATGGAATTTCTCAAGTGCTTACTATGCGGCAAACACTAATTTTTCCCCACACTTACTTTGTGGCAAACACTGATTTTTCCCCCCTTTTTTCATGGGATTTCTCAAGTGCTTACTTTGTGGCAAATACTGATTTTTTCCCCCTTTTTTCATGGGATTTCCCAAGCACTTACTATATGGCATACACTGATTCCCCCCCCCCCCACCCCCCGCCCTTTTTCATGGGATTTCCCAAGTGCTTACGTGGCAAACACTGATTTTTTCCCCCCTTTTTTCATGGGATTTCCCAAGCGCTTACTATATGGCAAACACTGATTTTTTTTCCCCCCTTTTTCATGGGATTGCTTAAGTGCTTACTATGTGGCAAACACTGATTTTTCCCCCTTTTCTCATGGGATTTCCCAAGTGCTTACTATGTGGCAAACACTGATTTTTCCCCCTTTTCTCATGGGATTTCCCAAGTGCTCACTATGTGGCAAACACTGATTTTTTCCCCCTTTTTTTAATGGAATTTCTTAAGTGCTTACTATGCGGCAAACACTAATTTTTCCCCGCGCTTACTATGTGGCAAACACTGATTTCCCCCCGCCCCCTTTTTTCATGGGATTTCTCAGGTGCTTACTTTGTGGCAAACACTGATTTTTTCCCCCTTTTTTCATGGGATTTCCCAAGCGCTTACTATATGGCATACACTGATTTTTCACCCCCTTTTTTCATGGGATTTCCCAAGTGCTTACTATGTGGCAAACACTGATTTTTTTCCCCCCTTTTTTCATGGGATTTCCCAAGCGCTTACTATATGGCAAACACTGATTTTTTTCCCCCTTTTTTCATGGCATTGCTTAAGTGCTTACTATGTGGCAAACACTGATTTTTCCCCCTTTTCTCATGGGATTTCCCAAGTGCTTACTGTGTGGCAAACAATGATTTTTCCCCTTTTCTCATGGAATTTCCCAAGTGCTTACTATGTGGCAAACACTGATTTTTTCCCCCCTTTTTTCATGGGATTTCCCAAGCACTTACTATGTGGCAAACACTGATTTTTTCCCCCCATTATTCATGGGATTTCTTAAGTGCTTACCATGTGGCAAACACTATTTTTTCCCCCTTTTCTCATGGGATTTCCCAAGCGCTTACTATGTGGCAAACACTGATTTCCCCCCCCTTATTTCATGGGATTTCTTAAGTGCTTACTGTGTAGCAAACACTGATTTTTCCCCCTTTTCTCATGGGATTTCCCAAGCGCTTACTATGTGGCAAACTGATTTTTTTTCTCCCCTTTTCTCATGAGATTTCTTAAGTGCTTTCTATGTGGCAAACACTAATTTTTTTCCCCTTTTTTCATGGGATTTCCCAAGCACTTACTATGTGGCAAACACTGATTTTTCCTCTATTTTATGGGATATCTAAAGCACTTACTATGTGGAAAACACTGATTTTTTCCTCTTTTTTATGGGATATCTAAAGTGCTTACTCTGTGGCAAACACTAATTTTTTCCCCTTTTTTCATGGGATTTCCCAAGCGCTTACTAGGTGGCAAACACTGATTTTTTCCCCCTTTTTTCAAGGGATTTCTTAAGTGCTTACTATGTGGCAAACATTAATTTTTTTCCCCTTTTTTCATGGGATTTCTTAAGTGCTTACTATGTGGCAAACACTGATTTTTCCTCTATTTTAAAGGATATCTAATGCGCTTACTATGTGGCAAACTGATTTTCCCCCCTATTTTATGGGATATCTAAAGCACTTACTATGTGGAAAACACTGATTTTTTCCTCTTTTTATGGGATATCTTGAAGTGCTTACTCTGTGGCAAACACTGACTTTTTCCCTCTTTTTTCATGGGATTTCTTAAGCGCTTACTATGTGGCAAACACTGTTTTTTTCTCTTTTTATGGGATTTCTTAAGCACTTACTATGTGTCAAACAGTGGGTTTTTTCTGTCTTTTTATCCTGGGATTTCTTAATAGCTTACTTTGTGTCAAACACTGTTTTTTCTCTCTTTTTTTCCATGGGATTTCTTAAGCGTTTACTATGTGGCAAACACTGGGTTTCTTTTCCTCTTTTTTGTGGGATTTCTCAAATGCTTACTACGTGTCAAACTCTGGGTTTATTTACATGGAATTTCTTAAGTGCTTGCTATGTGTCAAACACTGGTTTTTTTTCTCTCTTTTATGGAATTTCTTAAGCACTTACTATGCATCAAACACTGTTTTTTCCTCTCTTTTTATGGGATTTCTTAAACACTATGTATCAAACACTGCTTTTTCTCTCTTTTTTAATGGGATTTCTTATGCACTTACTATGTATCAAACACTGTTTTTTAATATATTATTTGGTAAGAGCTTACTATGCGCCAGGCACTAATTTTTTAATGATATTTGTTAAGGGCTTACTATATGTCCAACTCTGGGTATTTTTTTGAGGGAAAGGTGGTTTATGGTATTTGATAAGCGCTTACTCTGTGCCAGGCACTGTTTTTTTAAATATAATATTTAATAAGTGCTTACTATGTGCCAGGGGCTGCTTTTTAAAGTAGGTGATATGCACTTACTATGTATAGGTACTATTTTTTTTTTTTTTTTTTGGTATTTGGGGTTTTTGTTGGTATTTGCTAAGAATATTTGTTATATGCTGAACATTGTTTTTTCTTGTGGCGTTTGTTAAGCGCTTACTCTGTGCCAGGCACTGTTTTTTAAAATATAATGTTTATTAAATGCTTACTATGTGCCAGGGGATTTTTTTTTTGTATGTGATAAGCGCTTTCTGTGTATAGGTACTATTTTTTCTTTTTTTGGTATTTGAGGGTTTTTTTGGTATTTGTTGAGGATATTTGTTATGTGCTGAACACTGTTTTTTCTTGTGGCATTTGTTAAGCACTTACTATGTGCTGGGCACTGTTTTTTTTTCCCAACGGTATTTCTTACCTCACCTGCAAAATGGGGATTAAGACTGTGAGCCCCATGTGGGACGGGGACTGTGACCAACCTGATTAGCTTGTATCTACCCCAGTGCTTAGTACAGTGTCTGGTACACAGTAAGCACTTAATACAGTGCTTGTCACTGTACTCTTTCAAGGACTTAATACAGTGCTCTGCACATAGTAAGCGCTGAATCAATACGAGTCATTGACTGACACATAGTAAGCGCTTAGCAAATGTCTTTTAATAAACAGACACAGGATGAAAATCCTCACGGCATTAATGATGGTATTATCTCAGCACTTACTCTATACCAAGCACTGTGCTAAGCCCTGGAGGGGGTGGAGACAAGATACAGAGCGCTTAGTACAGTATCAGCGTGGCTCATTGGAAAGAGCCCGTTTTTGGAGTCTGAGGTCAATCAATCAATCAATCAATCAATCAATCGTATTTATTGAGTGCTTACTGTGTGCAGAGCACTGTACTAAGCGCTTGGGAAGTACAAGTTGGCAACATATAAAGACAGTCCCTACCCAACAGTGGGCTCACAGTCTAGAAGATAATGATGGCATTTATTAAGCGCTTACTATGTGCAAAGCACAATTCTAAGCGCTGGGGTAGATACAAGGTGATCAAGTTGTCCCACGTGGGGCTCACAGACTTAATCCCCATTTTCCAGATGAGGTAACTGAGGCCCGGAGAAGTTAAGTGCTCCCTGCCCACAAGGAGTTTACAATCTAGCGGGGTAGCATCTCTCTTTCTCTCCACATTCATTCAATCATATTTATTCATTCATTCATCATCATCATCATCATCATCAATCGCATCTATTGAGCACTTACTGTGTGCAGAGCACTGTACTAAGCGCTTGGGAAGTACAAGTTGGCAACATAGAGAGACAGTCCCTACCCAACAGTGGGCTCACAGTCTAAAAATTCATTCATTCATTCATTCAATCGTATTTTTTGAGCGCTTATTGTGTGCAGAGCACTGTACTAAGCGCTTGGGAAGTACAAGTTGGCAACATCACACTGCTCTGTCTCTGTCTTCCTCCCTCTCCCTCATCCCCATCTTCCGAGAAAAGGCCTGCTGACAGACACTGGAGTCAAGGAATCTCCCCCCAGTAGGCCCCGATCCATTCCGGAATGTTTTCTATGGATTTATTTTTTCCCTCCCACGTCATCTATTAATTTCCTAATTACGTTGCCTAATTATGGGGTTCCTCGTGTATTTACACCGATTACGTGATTGGATGCAATTACACTAATTAGGTTAATGACACCCGATCACCATCCGCTAGGAATTGCTGTAGAGGGACAGTGGGTGGGTTGTTTGGGGGGAGAAGGGGTCAGCTGAGGGGGGCTTTGGTCCATCACTCTTCCCCTCACCCCCCAGGACCCCCATCTAGCAGCGAGCGGGGGGAAACCTGTACACGTCCCCTCCCCTCCCACCAAGATGAGCTTCTAGACCGTGAGCCCGCTGTTGGGTAGGGACCATCCCTATATGTTGCCAACTTGGACTTCTCAAGCGCTTAGTACAGTGCTCTGCCCACAGGAAGCGCTCAATAAGTACGATGGAATGAAGGAATGAAATGCTCAGAGCAGGCACCATTGACAGCAAAATTCCCCAGGGGACAGCGTGGCTCAGTGGAAAGAGCAAGGGCTTCGGAGTCAGAGGTCATGGGTTCAAATCCCGGCTCCGCCAATTGTCGGCTGTGTCACTTTGGGCAAGTCACTTAATAATAATGATAATAATAATAATGGTATTTATTAAGCACCTACTATGTGCAAAGCACTGTTCTAAGCGCTGGGGAGGTTACAAGGGGATCAGGTTGTCCCACGGGGGGCTCCCAGTCTTAATCCCCATTTTACAGATGAGGGAACTGAGGCCCAGAGAAGTTAAGTGACTTGCCCAAGGTCACACAGCAGACATGTGGCGGAGCCAGGATTCAAACCCCTGACCTCTGACTCCAAAGCCCGGGCTGACCTCATTTGGAAAATGGGGATGAAAACTGTGAGCCCCTCATGGGACAACCTGATCACCTTGTAACCTCCCCAGCGCTTAGAACAGTGCTTTGCACATAGCAAGTGCTTAATAAATGCTATTATTATTATTTAGTTATATTTCCTTCATTCATTATATTTTAATATCTGTCTTCCCCTCTGGACTGTAAGCTCATCGTGGGCAGGGAAGGTGTCTGCTTATTGTTCTATTGAGAAGCAGCGTGGCTCAATGGAAAGACCCCGGGCTTTGGAGTCAGAGGTCATGGGTTCAAATCCCGGCTCTGCCAATTGCCAGCTGTGTGACTTTGGGCAAGTCACTTCACTTCTCTGTGCCTCAGTGACCTCATCTGGAAAATGGGGATGAGGACTGTAAGCCCCTCATGGGACAACCTGATCACCTTGTAACCTCCCCAGCACTTAAAATGGTGCTTTGCACATAGCAAGCGCTTAATAAATGCTATTACTATTATTATTATTTACTTATATTTCATTCATTCTTTATATTTTAATATCTCTCTTCCCCTCTGGACTGTAAGCTCGTTGTGGGCAGGGAAGGTGTCTACTTATTGTTCTATTGAGAAGCAGCGTGGCTCAATGGAAAGAGCCTGGGCTTTGGAGTCAGAGGTCATGGGTTCAAATCCCGGCTCCACCAATTGCCAGCTGTGTGACTTTGGGCAAGTCACTTCACTTCTCAGTGCCTCAGTTCCTTCATCTGTAAAATGGGGATTAAGTCTGTGAGCCCCGTGTGGGACAACCTGATCACCTTGTAACCTCCCCAGCGCTTAGAACAGTGCTTTGCACATAGTAAGCGCTTAATAAATGCTATCATTATTATCATTATTGGACTATCTTAAACGCTTAGTACGGTGCTTTGCACCCAGTAGGTGCTCGATAAATATGATTGTGGGCAGGGAATGTGTTTGATGTCATATCGTACTCTCCCAAGCGCATAGGACAGTAAGTCCTCAAAAAATACGATTATTATTAATAATAATAATAATGAATGTCAAGTGTGTCCAATGGGGACCCTCAGTCTGTGCCATGTTGTGTACACACACAAATGAATATACACTTGCATGTATTGCTTGCTTTATTTCTATTTATTTTGATGACTTGACACCTGTCCACATGTTTTGTTTTGTCGTCTGTTTCCCCCTTCTAGACTGTGAGCCCGTTGTTGGGTAGGGACTGTCTCTGTTGCCGAATTGGACTTTCCAAGCGCTTAGTACGGTGCTCTGCACACAATAAGTGCTCAATAAATGCGATTGAATGAATGAATGTACACACACAGGCAAAAATCATCCCTTGCTGTCTGTCTCCGCTGCCTGAAAATTCTCCCTATCCCAGCAAGCAGTGCTCCCTGCCCGGTCTGTCTGCACCTGCCGTTAATAATAATTATGGTATTTGTTATGTGCTTACTACGTGTCAGGCACTTACTATGTGTCAGGAGCTAGAGACAGAAAGTAACAGAGAGAGGGACAGAGAGAGACAGAGACAGAGAGAGAGAAAGGGAGGGACAGAGAGAGACAGGGAGAAAGAGAGAGAGAGACAGTGGGCGGAGAGAGAGAGAAAGAGACAGGGACAGAGAGAGAGACAGAGAGGGGCAGAGAGAGGAACAGAGAGAGAGGCAGAGATGGGGCATAGAGAGACAGAGAGATGGACAGCGAGAGACAGTGGGAGAGACAGGGACAGAGAGAGAATCAGGGAGGGACAGAGAGAGACAGAGAGAGAGAAGAACAGAGAGAGACAGTGGAAGGGGCAGAGAGAGAGACAGAGAGAAAGATAGAGACAGTGGGGGGACAGAGAGAAAGACACATGGATAGAGAGAGAGACAGAGAGGGACTGAGAGAGACAGAGGAACAGAGAGAGACAGAGATGGGGCATAGAGAGACAGAGAAAAGGACAGCAAGAGACAGCGGGAGGGACAGAGAGAAAGAGACGGACAGAGAGAGAAGCAGAGAGGGACAGAGAGAGACAGAGAGGGACAGAGAGAGACAGAGAGAAGGACAGAGAGAGACAATGGGAGGGACAGAGACAGAGACAGGGACAGAGAGAGACAGAGAGGGACAGAGACAGAGAGAAAGATAGAGAGAGACAGTGGGGAGACAGAGAGAGAGACAGGGACTGAGAGAGACAGAGGAACAGAAAGAGACAGAGATGGGGCATAAAGAGACAGAGAGAAGGACAGTGAGAGACAGTGGGAGGGACAGAGAGAAAGAGACAGGGACAGAGAGAGACAGAGGAACAGAAAGAGACAGAGATGGGGCATAAAGAGACAGAGAGAAGGACAGTGAGAGACAGTGGGAGGGACAGAGAGAAAGAGACAGGGACAGAGAGAGACAGTGGGGAGACAGAGAGAGAGAGAAGGACTGAGAGAGACAGAGGAACAGAAAGAGACAGAGATGGGGCAAGAGAGACAGAGAGAAGGACAGCAGGAGACAGTGGGAGGGACAGAGAGAAAGGGAGAGGGACAGAGAGAGAAGCAGAGAGGGACAGTGACAGAGAGAAAGATAGAGAGAGACAGTGGGGGGACAGAGAAAGAGACATGGATAGAGAGAGAGACAGAGAGGGACTGAGAGGGGCATAGAGAGACAGAGAGAAGGACAGCGAGAGACAATGGGAGGGACAGAGAAAGAGACAGGGACAGAGAGAGAAGCAGAGAGCGACAGTAATAGAGAGAAAGATAGAGAGAGACAGTGGGGGGACAGAGAGAAAGAGACATGGATAGAGAGAGAGACAGAGAGGGACTGAGAGAGACAGAGGAACAGAGAGAGCCAGAGATGGGGCATAGAGAGACAGAGAGAAGGACAGCGAGAGACAGTGGGAGGGACAGAGAGAGAGACAGGGACAGAGAGAGACAGAGAGGGACAAAGAGGGACAAAGAGAGACAGTGAGGGGACAGAGAGAAAGAGACAGGGACAGAGAGAGACAGAGAGGGGCAGGGAGAGACAGAGAGGGACTGAGAGCGACAGAGGATCAGAGAGAGACAGAGATGGGGCATAGAGAGACAGAGAGAAGGACTGTGAGAAACAGTGGGAGAGACAGATAGAGAGACACACATAGAGGGACACATAGAGAGAGAGAGAGGACAGAGAGAGGTGGTCTCCAGGTCTTGCCATCATTAGGAAGAAGGCCCTTGGGACCCCTCCCCTGGGATTCCCAGCCCTGCCCCTCTCTCCTTATCATCATCATCATCATCATCAATCGTATTTATTGAGCGCTTACTGTGTGCAGAGCACTGTACTAAGCGCTTGGGAAGTACAAATTGGCAACATATAGAGACAGTCCCTACCCAACATTGGGCTCACAGTCTAAAAGGGGGAGACAGAGAACAAAATCAAACATACTAACAAAATAAAATAAATAGAATAGATATGTACAAGTAAAATAAATAGAGTAATAAATATGTACAAACATATATACATATATGCAGGTGCTGTGGGGTAGGGAAGGAGGTAAGATGGGGGGGGTGGAGAGGGGGACGACGGGGAGAGGAAGGAAGGGGCTCAGTCTGGGAAGGCCTCCTGGAGTAGGTGAGCTCTCAGTAGGGCCATGAAGGGAGGAAGAGAGCTAGCTTGGCGGATGGGCAAAAATATGGAACGCTTCACGAATTTGCGTGTCATCCTTACGCAGGGTCCACACACACAGACACACACACACAGACACACACACAGACACACACAGACACACACACACACACACACACACACCCTCCTGGTTCTGCGGGCAGCCCGGGGCAGCTCGGGGGGATCGATCCAGAAGTGGAAATTGCTATCGACTCGGGGACCACATCGCCCGTCTTTGCTGGTGACCAGCCTTTAAAGCCACAGGCTCGGGCTGATGTCTGACCCCTGACCCCCGACCCCTGACCCCTGACCCTGAGGATAGCGCGCCAAGGAAGCCCAGCGCGCAATCCCAAGCCGTTCCCACTCTGGCCGCGGTGAGCGGCTCCTCTGGGTGGGAAGCTGGACGAGGGCAGGGAATGTGTCCACTCACTCTCTTGTTCTAGAGGCCTCTTCCTAGCTGACCACCGGCTCAAAGTCAGTCAGTCATTCAGCCACTCGATCCTATACGAGAAGCAGCGTGGCTCAGTGGAAAGAGCCCGGGCTTTGGAGTCGGAGGTCATGGGTTCTAATCCCGGCTCTGCCAGTTGTCAGATATGTGACTTTGGGCAAGTCACTTCACCTCTCTATGCCTCAGTGACCTCATCTGGAAAATGGGGATGAAGACTGGGAGCCACCCCGTGGGACAACCTGATCACCTTGTAACCTCCCCAGAGCTTAAAACAGTGCTTTGCACATAGTAAGTGCTTAATAAATGCCATCATTATTATTAAGAAAAGCAGTGTGGCTCAGTGGAAAGAGCACGGGCTTTGGAGTCGGAGGTCATGGGTTCTAATCCTGGCTCTGCCAATTGTCAGCTGTGTGACTTTGGGCAACTCACTTAACTTCTCTGTGCCTCAGTGACCTCACCTGTAAAATGAGGATTAAGACTATGAGCCCCCCGTGGGACAACCTGATCACCTTGTAACCTCCCCAGCGCTTAGAACAGTGCTTTGCACATAGTAAGCACTTAATAAATGCCATTATTATTAATATTATTATTATTATTTACTGAGTGCTTATGGAGAAACGGTGTGGCGTAGTGATTAGAGCCCAGGCCTCAGAGTCAGAAGGTCATGGGTTCTCATCCTGGCTCTGACAGACAGAGACAGAGAGGACAGAGAGAGAGACACACAGAGAGAAAAAGAGTGAGACAGGGAGAGAGAGAGAGACAAAGACAGAGAGAAGGATGGAGAGACAAAGATGGACATGGAGGGAGAGACAGAGAGAAGGACAGGAGAGACAGAGAGAAGGACAGAGAGACAGAGAGAAGGACAGAGAGAGACAGAGAGAGGGCAGAGAAGCAGCGTGGCTCAGTGGAAAGAGCCTGGGCTTTGGAGTCAGAGGTCATGGGTTCAAATCCCGGCTCCGCTGCTTGTCAGCTGTATGACTTTGGGCAAGTCACTTCACTTCTCCGGGCCTCAGTTACCTCATCTTTAAAATGGGGATTAAGATTGTGAACCCCCCGTGGGACAACCTGATCATCTTGTAACCTTCCCAGCGCTTAAAACAGTGCTTTGCACATAGTAAGCGCTTAATAAATGCTATTATTATTATTATTTACTGAGCTCTTACGGAGAAACAGTGTGGCATAGTGGCACAGGACAGAGAGACAAAGAGAAGGACAAAGAGAAAGACAGAGAGAAGGACAAAGAGAGGGCAGAGAAGCAGCGTGGCTCAGTGGAAAGAGCCTGGGCTTTGGAGTCAGAGGTCATGGGTTCAAATCCCGGCTCCGCCGACTGTCAGCTGTGTGACTTTGGGCAAGTCACTTCACTTCTCTGTGCCTCAATTACCTCATCTGGAAAATGGGGATTAAGACTGTGAGCCCCCCCGTGGGACAACCTGATCACCTTGTAACCTCCCCAGCGCTTAGGACAGTGCTTTGCACTTAGTAAGCACATAATAAATGCCATCATTATTATTATTATCTGCACACATAGATGCCCGTGGGTACCCAGTAATAATAATAATAATAATAATAATAATTATGATGGCATTTGTTAAGTGCTTACTATGAGCGAAGCACTGTTCTAAAAGCCGGGGAGGTTACAAGGTGATCAGGTTGTCCCACGGGGGGCTCACAGTCTTACAACATAAGCACTTAGTCCAGTGCTCTGCACACAGTAAGCGCTCAATAAATGCGATTGAATGAATGAATGAATGAGCAGTTAAGCAGAGCTCAATAAATATGATTGAATCTGCACATAGTAGACCAGCTGACTGCCAATAAATACGATTGAATCTGCACATAGTAGACCAGCTGACTGCTTAGTCCAGTGCTTCGCACACACAGTGCGCTCAATAAATACTATCGAGCGACCGACTGAAAGACTGAGCCTCGTAGCTCGGCCATCAGAGGCCCGGCAGGACGCCCCGGGCCGGGCCGGACGGAGCTGCGGAAACAGACCTCTTGGCAGACGCCAGTGGGCCCCAGCCCGGATGAATATTTCATCCGCAAAAGTAAATATTAATGAAACGATCGTAGCCTCGGATGGAAATGAGCCTCGCCATTCCAGTCCATTCTTATTTCACCCGGGACCGGGAACTCGTTTCTCATCTGAGACGCGGGTTCTAATCCCGGCTTCGCTGCCTGTCTGCTGAGTGACCTTGGGCGGGTCACTTCATTCGTTCGTTCATTCGATCGTATTTCATTCATTCATTCATTCAATCGTATTTATTGAGCGCTTACTGTGTGCAGAGCACTGGACTAAGCGCTTGGGAAGTACAAGTTGGCAACATATAGAGACGGTCCCTACCCAACAGTGGGCTCACAGTCTATTTATTGAGAAGCAGTGTGGCTCAGTGGAAAGAGCGCGGGCTTTGGAGTCAGAGGTCACGGGTTCAAATCCCGGCTCCGCCAGTTGTCAGCTGTGGGACTTTGGGCAAGTCACTTCACTTCTCTGGGCCTCAGTTACCTCATCTGGAAAATGGGGATTAAGACTGTGAATCCCATGTGGGCCAACCTGATCACCTTGTAACCTCCCCAGCACTTAGAATAGTGCTTTGCACATAGTAAGCACTTAATAAATGCCATCATTATTATTTTTATTATTATTATTATTGTCATTGAGCATTTGCTGTGTGCAAAGCAGCAGACTGAGTGTTTACTTCTCTGGGCCTCTGTTCCCTCATCTGGAAAATGGGGATTAAGACTGTGAGCCCCATGTGGGACAACCTGATTACCTTGTATCCCCCCCAGCGCTTAAAACAGTGCTTGGCGCATAGTAAGCGCTTAACAAGTACCACTGACATTATCATTATTATTATTATTATCTCCACCTGGGACTTTCAATTGGATCTGGAGGTGACACAGGAATTTTTACCTCCTCTCCTTCAGGAGTCGGGTGGCACTCGGTGGGGGGCTCGATCCCCATTTTACGGATGAGGTAACTGAGGCCCAGAGAATCAGTCAATCAATCAATCAATCAATCGTATTTATTGAGCGCTTACTGTGTGCAGAACACTGTACTAAGCGCTTGGGAAGTACAAGTTGGCAACATATAGAGACAGTCCCTACCCAACAGTGAGCTCACAGTCTAGAAGGAGAGAGAAGTGAAGTGGCTTGCCCAAGGTCACACAGCGGACAAGTGGCGGAGCTGGAATTAGAACCCGCATCCTTTGACTCTTGCCACTAAGCTAGGCTGATAACCCAAGGGAAGAGCTGGGTTTTTCTTTTAATCTCATTTACAAGGCAAGGGTCTCTTTAAGCACGAAGACTGAGAATTTGGGTTGAAGCCACGAGATATTTAGGTGTCTCGAAAAATTCAAAATCAGATGGTGTGCCTAGCCGACAGTAATCAGGCTAATTTTAGCATTCCTTCTGCATGAGGATGAAATTCTCCCTCTCCCAGCGCCTTCAGAAGGAGCCGTCTCGATACGACCGAGCATGGCCCGGATATTTCGATCTTCCTTTTCACCCCGGAGAGCCCCATCCACCTCTGCTCCAGCGCTTAGTCCAGGGCCCTGCACACAGTGAGCGCTCAATAAATACGGTTGAGTGAAGGAAATCATTCGGCTTCAAGGCTGTCCATCGCCTCGCCCCCTTCTCCCTCACCTCCCTTCTGTCCTTCTCCAGCCCAGCCCGCGCCCTCCGCTCCTCTGCCGCCTCCTCACCGGACCTCGTCGTCGCCCGTCCCGCCGTCGACCCCCGTCCCATGTCCTCTCCCGACCCGGAATTTCCTCCATCCTCCCATCCACCAAACTATCCCTCTTCCTCCCTTCAAAGCCCTACTGAGAGCTCACCTCCTCCAGGAGGCCTTCCCAAACTAATCCCCTTTCTCCTCTCCTCCTCCCCATCCCCCCAGCCCTACCTCCTTCCCCTCCCCACAGCCCCTGTATATATGTTTGTACAGATTGATTACTCTATTTATTTTACTTGTACATATGTACTAGTCTATTTATTTTGTTAATGATGTGCATTTCACTTTAATTCTTTTTGTTCTGACGGCTTGACACCCGTCCACATGTTTTGTTTTGTCGTGTCCGTCTCCCCCTTCTAGACTGGGAGCCCGTTGTTGGGTAGGGACCGTCTCTAGACGACTTGGACTTCCCAAGCGCTTAGTCCAGTGCTCTGCACACAGTAAGCGCTCAATAAATACGCTTGAATGAACGAATGAAAAGGAATGAACTGTCATGGGGAGAACGATGCCTTGTCCAGTCTGGGTCTGTAAAGTAACTGGGACCAGTCGGAAGGGGCTACTGGGCCAGGCTATTGAAGGGCTCAGGAATACAAACAGAAATGGTGGTGTTGACAACTTGTACTTCCCAAGCGCTTAGTACAGTGCTCTGCACACAGTAAGCGCTCAATAAATATGCTTGAATGAACGAATGAAAAGGAATGAACTGTCATGGGGAGAACGATGCCTCGTCCAGTTTGGGTCTGTAAAGTAACTGGGACTAGTTGGAAGGGGCTACTGGGCCAGGCTATTGAAGGGCTTGGGAATACAAATAGAAATTGTGGTGTTGACAACTTGTATTTCCCAAGCGCTTAGTCCAGTGCTCTGCACACAGTAAGCGCTCAATAAATACGCTTGAATGAACAAATGAAAAGGAATGAACTGTCATGGGGAGAACGATGCCTCATCCAGTTTGGGACTGTAAAGTAACTGGGACCAGTTGGAAGGGGCTACTGGGCCAGGCTATTGAAGGGCTTGGGAATACAAATAGAAATTGTGGTGTTGACAACTTGTATTTCCCAAGCACTTAGTCCAGTGCTCTGCACACAGTAAGCGCTCAATAAATACGCTTGAATGAACAAATGAAAAGGAATGAACTGTCATGGGGAGAACGATGCTTCGTCCAGTCTGGGTCTGTAAAGTAACTGGGACCAGTCGGAAGGGGCTACTGGGCCAGGCTATTGAAGGGCTTGGGAATACAAACAGAAATTGTGGTGTTGACAACTTGTACTTCCCAAGCGCTTAGTACAGTGCTCTGCACACAGTAAGCGCTTAATAAATACGACTGAATGAATGAATGAAAATGACTGTCTTCCCTGCATGTTTGGAAGCTCCTCAGGGGCCCCAGGAATAATAATAATAATAATAATTGTGACATTTGTTAAGCACTTACTATGTGCCGAGCACTGTTCTAAGCGCTGGGGGAGATGCAAGGTAATCAGGTTGTCCCACGTGGGGCTCACAGGCTTCATCCCCATTTTCCAGATGAGGGAACTGAGGCCTAGAGAATAATAACAATGGTATTTGTTAAGCACTTACTAAGTGCCAAGCACTGTTCTAAGCTCTGAGGGAGATACAAGGTATTCAGGTAGTCCCACGTGGGGCTCACAGTCTTCATCGCCATTTTACAGATGAGGGAACTGAGGCCCAGAGAAGTGAGTTGCCCAAGGTCACCCAGCAGACCAGTGAGAAACAGCGTGGCTTAGTGGAAAGAGCCCAGGCTTGGGTGTCAGAGGTGGCGGGTTCTAATCCCGTCTCCACCGCTTGTCAGCTGTGTGACTTTGGGCAAGTCACCTCACTTCTCTGGGCCTCAGTGACCTCATCTGGAAAACGGGGATTAAGTCCATGAGCCCCACGCGGGACAACGTGATGACCTTGTATCCACCCCAGTGCTTAGAACAGTGCTTGGCACATAGTAAGTGCTTAACAAATACCATTATTATTATTATTACTGTTAGGAGCCAGGATCAGAGCCCAGGCTCTACCCAATAGGCCGCACTGCTTCTTTCTTCCTCTCTCCCTCCTTCCTTGTGTCTCCCTCCAATTTTTTCCTCTCTCCTCTTCCCTCTCTCCGCTCTCGCCCGCTCCCGATTTCCACCTCTCCCCTAGTGAGAAGAGAAAGCCGAGACTCGGTTACTCTAATACCCTAACTGGAATTATCTGCGAAAATCACTTTAGAGTTCGCAGAGCTGCTAAGCTAATCACATCTTTGCCTCCACTTAAATTACTTTTAGGGGACCCATCTCGGGGGGCCAGAAAGGAAGGGAGGAAAAGGAGGCACGAGAGCTCGGATTCCTCCCCCGGAGAAGCAGCGTGGCTCAGTGGGAAAGAGCCCGGGCTTTGGAGTCAGAGGTCATGGGTTCAAATCCCAGCTCCACCACTTGTCAGCTGTGTGACTTTGGGCAAGTCACTTCACTTCTCTGGGCCTCAGTTCCCTCATCTGGAAAATGGGGATGAAGACTGTGAGCCCCACGTGGGACAACCTCATCACCTTGTATCCTCCCAGCGCTTAGAACAGTGCTTCGCACATAGTAAGCGCTTAATAAATGCCATCATTATTATTATTATTATCCCAGCCCCGTCGCTCTGGACTATTACCAGACGACATCCATTCATTCAGTCGCATTTATTGAGCACTTACTGTGCACTGTACTAAGTGCTTGGAAAGGACAATTCAGCGATATCGATACGCTTCTCCCACCTGGTCGGTTACCGATCCAAATTCTCCTTTACACAGTCAATCAATCAATCAATCAATCAATCGTATTTATTGAGCGCTTACTGTATGCAGAGCACTGTACTAAGCGCTTGGGAAGTACAAGTTAGCAACATATACGGTCCCTACCCAACAGTGGGCTCACAGTCTAGAAGGGGGAGACAGAGAACAAAACAAAACATATTAAAATAAAATAAATAGAATAAATATGTACGAGTAAAATAAATAGAGTTATAAATAAATAAGAGTGAGAATTTAGGTCGAAGCAGCGTGACTTAGCGGATAGAACCCGGGGCCTGGGCAGCGCTTAGAACAGTGCTTTGCACATAGTAAGCGCTTAACAAATACCATCGTTATTATTCAGAAGGATATGGGTTCTAATTCCCGGCTCCTCCGCTTGCCGGCTGGGTGACCTTGGGCAAGTCGCTTCCCTTCTCTGGGCCTCAGTTTCCTCCTCTGATAATGATGACTAGACTGTGAGCCCACTGTTGGGTAGGGACCGTCTCTATATGTTGCCGACTTGTACTTCCCAAGCGCTTAGTACAGTGCTCTGCACACAGTAAGCGCTCAATAAATACGATTGAATGAATGAATGAATGAATGAATGAATGATGCAAAATGATAATCACAGTGATGATGCTGATGCTCTGGAAAATAGGAAGCAGCGTGGCTCAGTGGAAAGATCCCGGGCTTGGGAGTCAGAGGTCATGGGTTCTAATCCCAACTCCGCCGCTGGTCAGCTGTGTGACTTTGGGCAGGTCACTTCACTTCTCTGGGCCTCAGTTTCCTCCTCTGGTAATGATGATGCAAAATGATAATCACAGTGATGATGATGATGATGCTCTGGAATCTAGGAAGCAGAGTGGCTCAGTGGAAAGATCCTGGGCTTGGGAGTCGTGGGTCATGGGTTCTAATCCTGGCTCTGCTGCTGGTCAGCTGTGTGACTTTGGGCAAGTCACTTCACTTCTCTGGGCCTTAGTTACCTCATCTGTAAACTAAGGATGAAGACTGTGAGCCCCACGTGGGACAACCTGATCACCTTGTATCCTCCCCAGCGCTTAGAACAGTGCTTTGCACATAGTAAGCGCTTCACAAATGCCATCATTATTATTCTTATGATGATGATGATGGTATTTGTGAAGGACTTACTACGTTCCGAGCACTGTTCTAAGCACTGGGATAGATACAAGATTATCAAGTTGTCCCATGTGGGGCTCCCAGTCTTCATCCCCATTTTCCAGATGAGGTCTCCCCCTCCTCCCCCTCTCCATCCCCCCCGCCTTACCTCCTTCCCTTCCCCACAGCACCTGTATATATGTATATATGTTTTTACGTATTTATTACTCTATTTATTTATTTATTTTACTTGTACATAGTCTATTTTATTTTGTTAATATGTTTTGTTTTGTTCTCTGTCTCCCCCTTCTAGACCGTGAGCCCACTGTTGGGCAGGGACTGTCTCTATATGTTGCCAACTTGTACTTCCCAAGCGCTTAGTACAGTGCTCTGTACACAGTAAGCGCTCAATAAATACGATTGATTGATTGATTGATTGATTGGTGGAGGGGTCCCCAAGGGGAGGGGGATTCTGGGGGTTCAGGGGCACCCCACAAACTCCTCTCCTGCCACTTTGTGCCAGGGAGATGACACCCTTGTGTGTGTGAGTGTGTGTTTGTGTGTTCATTCATTCATTCCATTGCATTTAAAGAGCATTTACTGTGTGTAGAGCACTGTAATGACAATGATGGCATTTATTAAGCGCTTACTATATGCCAAGCACTGTTCTAAGTGCTGGAGAGGTTACAAGGTGATCAGGTTGTCCCACGGGGGCTCACAGTGCTTAGAGAAGCAGCGAGGCTCAGGGGAAAGAGCATCAGGCTTTGGAGTCAGAGGTCATGGGTCATCCCGGCTCTGCCGCTTGTCAGCTGTGTGACTTTGAGCAAGTCACTTCACTTCTCTGAGCCTCGGTGACCTCATCTGTAAAATGGGGATTAAGACTGTGAGCCCCCCCGTGGGACACCCTGATCACCTTGTAACCTCCCCTAGCACTTAGAACAGTGCTTTGCACATAGTAAGCGCTTAATAAATGTCATCAGCATTATTAATCTCCATTTTACAGATGAGGTAACTGAGGCACAGAGAAGCTAAGTGACTTGTCCAAAGTCACACAGCTGACAACTGACGGAGCCGGAATTTGAACCCATGACCTCTGACTCCAAAGCCCGGGCTCTTTCCACTGAGCCATGCTGCTTCACTAAGCAGCGTGTACTGTACTAAGCGCTTGGGAGAGGATGATACAACAGTGAGCAGACACATTTGCTGTTAGACTGTGAGCCCAGTGTTGGGTAGGGACTGTCTCCATATGTTGCCAATTTGTACTTCCCAAGCGCTTAGTACAGTGCTCTGCACATAGTAAGCGCTCAATAAATACGATTGATTGATTTGCTGCCCACAACGAGTTTACAGTCTAGAGATCCCCTTCCTTCCTCTCCCCCTCGTCCCCCTCTCCATCCCCCCCATCTTACCTCCCTCCCTTCCCCACAGCACCTGTATATATGGATAGATGTTGTACATATTTATTACTCTATTTATTTATTTATTTATTTTACTTGTACATATCTATTCTATTTATTTTATTTTGTTAGTATGTTTGGTTTTGTTCTCTGTCTCCCCCTTTTAGACTGTGAGCCCACTGTTGCGTAGGGACTGTCTCTAGATGTCGCCAACTTGGACTTCCCAAGCGCTTAGTACAGTGCTTTGCACACAGTAAGCGCTCAATAAATATGATTGATTGATTGATTGCTAGAGATCAGATAAGCTGCATGGCTGAGTGGATAGAGCCCACACTTGGGAGTCAGAAAGACCTGGATTCTGTCTCATATAATAATAACAACAACAATAATAATAATAATAATAATAATAATAATAATAATGATTGTGGTTGTTACAGGCTAATCAGGTTCGACACAGTCTCTGCCCCACATAATAAGAATAATAATTCATTCATTCAATCGTATTTATTGAGCGCTTACCGTGTGCAGAGCACTGTACTAAGCACTTGAGAAGTACAAGTTGGCAACATATAGAGACGGTCCCTGCCCAACAGCGGGCTCACGGTCTGGAAGGGAGACACAGACAACAAAACAAAACATATTAACAAAATCAAATAAATAGAATAGTAAATATGTACAAGTAAAATAAATAGAGTAATAATTGTGGTATTTGTTAAGAGCTTACTATGTGCCAGGCACTGTACTAAGCGCTGGGGTTGATACAAGATAAGCAGGTTGGACTCAGTCCCTGCCCCACATATTGATAATAATTGTGGTATTTGTTGAGCTTACTATGTGCCAGGCACTGTACTAGGGTCTGGGGTGGATACAAGCAAATCAGGTTGGACACAGTCCCTACCCCATGTGGGGCTCACACTTTGAATCCCCATTTTCCAGATGAGGGAACTGAGGCCAGGGAAGCGATATATATATAAGTATATATATATATATATATATAGATATATAGATATATCTATATATCTATATATCTATATATATATATATATATGTATGTATATATAAGTATATATATATAAGTATATATATAAGTATATATGTTTGTACATATTTATTACTCTATTTATTTATTTATTTTGCTTGTACATATCTATTCTATTTATTTTATTTTGTTAGTATGTTTGGTATTGTCTCCCCCTTTTAGACTGTGAGCCCACTGTTGGGTAGGGACCGTCTCTAGATGTTGCCAATTTGTACTTCCCAAGCGCTTAGTACAGTGCTCTGCACACAGTAAGCGCTCAGTAAATACGATTGATGATGAGGATGATGATGAAATAATAATGATAACATTTGTTAAGTGCTTACTATGTGCAAAGCACTGGTCTAAGCGCTGGGGGGGATACAAGGTGCTCAGGTTGTCCCATGTGGGGCTCACAGTCTTAATCTCCATTTTACAGATGAGGGAACTGAGGCTCAGGGAAGTGAAGTGACTTTCCCGAGGTCACCCAGCGGACATGTGGCGGAGCTGGGATTCGAACCCACGGCCTCTGACTCCGGAGCCCGGGCTTTTTCCACTGAGCTACGCTGAAATGACTCACCCAAGGTCACACAGCAGTCATGTACAAGGGCTTAGTACAGTGCTCTGCACATAGTAAGCGCTCAATAAATACGATTGATGATGATGATGTGGCAGAGCCGGGATTAGAAGCCAGGTCCTTCCACGCCCGGGCTCTAGCCACGGAGCCACGCTAGGTGTACTGCACTCTGTAGGCGCTCACTACAGGGCACTGAAGTCTGTGGGGGCTCAGTAAGTAGCACCACTCTGACTGTAGGGAAGTAGGGAGCTACACCTCCTCCTGCCGTATTTTCCGTCTTGCTGTATTATATTTTCCGAGCGCTTACTACGGTGCTCGGCCTTTTCAGCCTTCAGCCTTCCGTCCTAGATTTTGGAAGGCCGTTACTGGGCCCGCCCCGAGCTAAAATGCTGTGTGCACTGTTGGGTAGGGACTGTCTCTATATGTTGCCAATTCGTGCTTCCCAAGCGCTTAGTACAGTGCTCTGCCCATAGTAAGCGCTCAATAAATACGATTGATGACGATGATGCTCACAACCCTAGTAGGGATAGAGAAGTTGTCGGGAATTCCGTGTTTACAGCTGCTAGTCATTTTCATGTGTCTCCCGTTCATTGCAGGGTGATACCTGCAATGGGAAAAACTTCCCTCAGAATCATCATCATCATCAATCGTATTTATTGAGCGCTTACTATGTGCAGAGCACTGTACTAAGCGCTTGGGAAGTACAAATTGGCAACATATAGAGACAGTCCCTACTCAACAGTGGGCTCACAGTCTAAAAGGGGGAGACAGAGAACAAAACCAAACATACTAACAAAATAAAATAAATAGAATAGATGTGTACAAATAAATAAAATTAATAAATAAATAGAGTAAAAAAATCATCAATCAATCAATCGCATTTATTGAGCGCTTACTATGTGCAGAGCACTGTACTAAGCGCTTGGGAAGTACAAATTGGCATCACATAGAGACAGTCCCTACCCAACAGTGGGCTCACAGTCTAAAAGGGGGAGACAGAGAACAAAACCAAACATACTAACAAAATAAAATAAATAGAATAGATAGGTACAAATAAATTAAATAAATAAACAAATAGAGTAAAAAAATCATCTGCTTTCCATCTGAGGAAGGCAACATTGAAAGTTCCTTATTTATAAATACATCCTCTTATGGAGTCCTTTCATATCGGGGATTTGGAAATGGAATTCCCAGAGCCTCCCCAGAAACGTCCGCCAAGGAGATATCAAATTCCTATTTGCTGCTTCCTCATATGATGATGATGGCATTTATTAAGCACTTACTGTGTGCCAAGCACTGTTCTAAGCGCTGGGGTGGACACAAGGTGATTAGGTTGTCCCACATGGGGCTCACAGCCTTCGTCCCCATTTTACAGATGAGGTAACTGAGGCCCAGAGAAGTGAAGTGACTTGCCCAAAGTCACCCAGCTGACAATGGGCGGAGCCGGGATATGAACCCATGACCTCTGACTCAGGAGGCCTTCCCAGACTGAGCCCCTTCCTTCCTCTCCCCCTCGTCCCCCTCTCCATCCCCCCATCTTACCTCCTTCCCTTCCCCACAGCACCTGTATATATGTATATATGTTTGTACATATTTATTACTCTATTTATTTATTTATTTTATTTGTACCTATCTATTCGATTTATTTTATTTTGTTAGTATGTTTGGTTTTGTTCTCTGTCTCCCCCTTTTAGACCAATAAATACGATTGATGATGATGATGATGATGATGATGATGATGACTCCAAAGCCCGGGCTCTTTTCCACCGAGCCACGCTGCTTCTCTAAGAGTATCCAGATTTTCCAGACACAGATGGCAACTTCAAGCTGCCCGTTTTAGTTCAGTGACTTGTCCCGAGTCGTGCAATGTCGGGTAGGGACCGTCTCTATATGTTGCCGACTTGGACTTCCCAAGCGCTTAGTCCAGTGCTCTGCACACAGTAAGCGCTCAATAAATACAAATGAATGAACAAATGAACGCTGGGCACACTGTAAGCGCTCGATAAATACGATTGAATGAATAAACGAACGAACGAAGGTCTTCTCCCCAGTGTCCTTGAAGAAGAAGGAGGATGGGGGAGTCTTTATGGACTGGGGGGGAGAGGGGGGCTCCGCAGCAGGATTTCTTTTCCGCCCGGCCGAGTTTCTTTCGGGCCTAGGCCTCAGGAGTTGGCGCTCCGGGCGTTTGCCTTATTCCCGGGAGAGAGCGGCCTTATGGGAAATTCCCATGAGGTTGGCATCAATCAATCAATCAATCATATTTATTGAGCGCTTACTATGTGCAGAGCACTGTCCTAAGCGCTTGGGAAGTCCAAATTGGCAACATATAGAGACAGTCCCTACCCAACAGTGGGCTCACAGTCTAAAAGTCTAATTTATTTTATTTTATTTTATTTGTACATATTTGTACATTTTTTTTGTACATTGTTTATTTGTACATATCTATTCTATTTATTTTATTTTGTTAGTACGTTTGGTTTTGTTCTCTGTCTCCCCCTCTTAGACTGTGAGCCCACTGTTGGGTTGGGACTGTCTCTATATGTTGCCAATTGTACTTCCCAAGCGCTTAGTACAGTGCTCTGCACACAGTAAGCGCTCAATAAATACGATTGATGATGATGATGATGATGATAAAAGTCTAAATCCTTCTTCTTCCCCCCGCCGTCACCCCCTTTCATCCCACGTCCCCCTCCTTCCTCCGTCTTGAGCTTTCTCGGCTCCTTTTCTCTCCGCGCTGCGTCGCTTTTTGTTCCAAAAATAGATCATTCAATTTAGGAAGAACAATTAACCGGAGAGAAAAATCTGAGGCGCTTTACAGGTTTTCGCCGTCTTTTTTTTTAATCAGGCGGGAAGCAGCCCCCCTGGGGAGAGAGGGGGGATGATGGGAGGAAGGGGGATGAGGAGGGAAGGTTTGGGGACACACTGAGGCGCTTAGAACAGTGTTCGACGCTCAGAACGGTATCTGATGCGTAGTAAATGCTTAAGCAGTGAGGGTGACCTTCTTCTGCCCGCTCTGCGGCGCTTAGAACAGTGTTCGACGCTTAGAACGGTATATGAGGTGTAGTAAACGCTTAAGCAGTGAGGCTGACCTTCTTCTGCCCGCTCTGCGGCGCTTAGAACAGTGTTCGACGCTCAGAACGGTATCTGACGCGTAGTAGACGCTTAAGCAGTGAGGCTGACCTTCTTCTGCCCGCTCTGCGGCGCTTAGAACAGTGTTCGACGCTCAGAACGGTACCTGACGCTTAGTAGACGCTTAAGCAGTGACGCTGACCTTCTTCTGCCTGATCTGCGGTGCTTAGAACAGTGTTCGACGCTCAGAACAGTATCTGACACGTAGTAAGCGCTTAAGCAGTGAGGCTGACCTTCTTCTGCCCGCTCTGCGGTGCTTAGCACAGTGTCCGACGCTCAGAACGGTATCTGACACGTAGTATATGCTTAAGCAGTGAGGCTGACCTTCTTCGGCCCGCTCTGCGACGCTTAGGACAGTGTTCGACGCTCAGAACGGTATCTGACGCGTAGTAGACGCTTAAGCAGTGAGGCTGACCTTCTTCTGCCCGCTCTGCGGCGCTTAGAACAGTGTTCGACGCTCAGAACGGTACCTGACGCGTAGTAGACGCTTAAGCAGTGAGGCTGACCTTCTTCTGCCCGCTCTGCGGCGCTTAGAACAGTGTTCGACACTTAGAACGGTATCTGACATGTAGTAAACGCTTAAACAGTGAGGCTGACCTTCTTCTGCCCGCTCTGCGGCGCTTAGAACAGTGTTCAACGCTCAGAACGGTATCTGACGCGTAGTAGACGCTTAAGCAGTGAGGCTGACCTTCTTCTGCCCGCTCTGCAGCACTTAGAACAGTGTTTGACGCTCAGAACAGTATCTGACGCTTAGTAGACGCTTAAGCAGTGACGCTGACCTTCTTCTGCCTGATCTGCGGCGCTTAGAACAGTGTTCGACGCTCAGAACAGTATCTGACACGTAGTAAGCGCTTAAGCAGTGAGGCTGACCTTCTTCTGCCCGCTCTGCGGTGCTTAGCACAGTGTCCGACGCTCAGAACGGTATCTGACGCGTAGTATATGCTTAAGCAGTGAGGCTGACCTTCTTCTGCCCGCTCTGCGGCGCTTAGAACAGTGTTCGACGCTCAGAACGGTATCTGACGTGTAATAAACGCTTAAGCAGTGAGGCTGACCTTCTTCTGCCCGCTCTGCGGCGCTTAGAACAGTGTTCGATTTTCAGAACGGCATCTGACGCGTAGTAAACACTTAAGCAGTGAGGCTGACCTTCTTCTGCCCGCTCTGCGGCGCTTAGCACAGTGTCCGACGCTCAGAACGGTATCTGACGCGTAGTAAACGCTTAAGCAGTGAGGCTGACCTTCTTCTGCCCGCTCTGCGGCGCTTAGAACAGTGTTCGACACTTAGAACGGTATCTGACATGTAGTAAACGCTTAAACAGTGAGGCTGACCTTCTTCTGCCCGCTCTGCGGCGCTTAGAACAGTGTTCGACGCTCAGAACGGTATCTGACGCGTAGTAGACGCTTAAGCAGTGAGGCTGACCTTCTTCTGCCCGCTCTGCGGCGCTTAGAACAGTGTTCGACGCTCAGAACGGTATCTGATGTGTAGTAGACGCTTAAGCAGTGAGGCTGACCTTCTTCTGCCCGCTCTGCGGCGCTTAGAGCAGTGTTCGGCGCTCAGAACGGTATCTGACGCGTAGTAAGCGCTTAAGCAGTGAGGCTGACCTTCTTCTGCCCGCTCTGCGGCGCTTAGAACAGTGTTCGACGCTCAGACCGGTATCTGACGCGTAGTAGACGCTTAGGCAGTGAGGCTGACCTTCTTCGGCCCGCTCTGCGGCGCTTAGAACAGTGTTCGACGCTCAGAACGGTATCGGACGCGTAGTAGACGCTTAAACAGTGAGGCTGACCTTCTTCTGCCCGCTCTGCGGCGCTTAGAACAGTGTTCGACGCTCAGAACGGTATCTGACTCGTAGTAAACGCTTAAGCAGTGAGGCTGACCTTCTTCGGCCCGCTCTGCGGTGCTTAGAACAGTGTTCGGCGCTCAGAATGGTATCTGACGCGTAGTAGACGCTTAAGCAGTGAGGCTGACCTTCTTCGGCCCGCTCTGCGGCGCTTAGAACAGTGTTCGGCGCTCAGAATGGTATCTGACACATAGTAGACGCTTAAGCAGTGAGGCTGACCTTCTTCTGCCCGCTCTGTGGCGTTTAGAACAGTGTTCGATGCTCAGAACGGTATCTGACGTGTAGTAGACGCTTAAGCAGTGAGGCTGACCTTCTTCTGCCTGCTCTGCGGCGCTTAGAACAGTGTTCGACACTCAGAACGGTATCTGACGCGTAGTAGACGCTTAAGCAGTGAGGCTGACCTTCTTCTGCCCGCTCTGCGGCGCTTAGAACAGTGTTTGGCGCTCAGAACGGTATCTGACGCGTAGTAAGCGCTTAAGCAGTGAGGCTGACCTTCTTCTGCCCGCTCTGCGGCGTTTAGAACAGTGTTCGACGCTCAGAACGGTATCTGACGCGTAGTAGATGCTTAAGCAGTGAGGCTGACCTTCTTCTGCCCGCTCTGTGGCGTTTAGAACAGTGTTCGACGCTCAGAACGGTATCTGATGCGTAGTAGACGCTTAAGCAGTGAGGCTGACCTTCTTCTGCCCGCTCTGCGGCGCTTAGGACAGTGTTCGGCGCTCAGAACGGTATCTGACGCGTAGTAAACGCTTCAGCAGTGTGACTTGTTGCCAACTTGTACTTCCTAAGCGCTTAGTACAGTGCTCTGCACACAGTAAGCGCTCAATAAATACGATTGATTGATTGATTGATTGATTGATTGATTGATTGATTGATAGGGCCCGAGCCGGGGTCTCAGACCCCCGGCTCCCCGCAGATCCGGCCTGGGAGGTCGTGGGTTCGAGAGAAGCAGCGTGGCTCAGTGGAAAAGAGCCCGGGCTCTGGAGTCAGAGGTCACGGGTTCAAATCCCGGCTCCGCCCATTGTCAGCTGGGTGACCTTGGGCAAGTCACTTCACTTCTCTGGGCCTCAGTGACCTCATCTGTAAAATGGGGATGAAGACTGTGAGCCTCCCCATGGGACAACATGATCTCCTTGTATCCTCCCCAGCGCTTAGAACAGTGCTTTGCACATAGTAAGCGCTTAATAAATGCCATTATAATTATTATTAGTAGTAGTACTGTGCTCTGCACAGAGTAAGCGCTCAATAAATACGATTGATCGGTCGGTTGATTGATCTGAAGGGCAACTTGGTGACTCGTGGAAAAAGCAGTGTGGCTTAATGGCAAGAGCCTGGGCCTGGGCGTCAGAAGTCGTGGGTTCAAATCCTGGCCCCGCCACTTGTCTGCTGTGTGACCTTGGGCAAGCCACTTCACTTCTCTGTGCCTCAGCGACCTCATCTGGAAAATGGGGATGAAGACTGTGAGCCCCGACAACCTGATCACCTTGTATCCACCTCAGCGCTTAGAACAGGGCTTGGCACTTAGTAAGCGCTTAACAAATACCATCTTTATTTATTTATTTATTAGTTGAAGAAAGAGGACGTGGGTTCTAATCCTGGCTCTCCTCGCAGGTAGGGAACACTCCTAACACTTGTTGTATTTTTTTCATTTATTCATTCATTCATTCATTCAATCGTATTTATTGAGCGCTTACTGTGTGCAGAGCACTGGACTAAGCGCTTGGGAAGTCCAAGTTGGCAACATATAGAGACGGTCCCTAATAATAATAATAATAATAATAATAATAATAACATTTATTAAGTGCTTACTATGTGCAAAGCACTGTTCTAAGCCCTGGGGAGGTTACAAGGTGATCAGGTTGTCCCACGACGGCTCACAGTCTTCATCCCCATTTTACAGATGAGGTAACTGACAACGGGCTCACAGTCTAGAAGGGGGAGACGGACAACAAAACAAAACACGTGGACGGGTGTCAAGTCGTCAGGACAAATAGAATTAAAGCTAGATGCACATCATTAACAAAATAAATAGAACGGTATTTCATTCATTCATTCAATCGTATTTATTGAGCGCTTACTGTGTGCAGAGCACTGGACTAAGCGCTTGGGAAGTACAAATTGGCAACACATAGAGACAGTCCCTACCCAACAGTGGGCTCACAGTCTAAAAGGGGGAGACAGAGAACAAAACCAAACATACCAACAAAATAAAATAAATAGGATAGATATATATGTACAAGTAAAATAAATAAATAAATAGAGTAATTTATTCAATCGTTCATTCAATCGTATTTATTAAGCGCTTACTGTGTGCAGAGCACTGGACTAAGCGCCTGGGAAGTACAAGTTGGCAACATATAGAGACGGTCCCTACCCAACAATGGGCTCACAGTCTAGAAGGGGGAGACGGACGACAAAACAAAACATGTGGACGGGTGTCAAGTCGTCAGGACAAATAGAATTAAAGCTAGATGCACATCATCAACAAAATAAATAGAGCGGTATTTCATTCATTCATTCAATCGTATTTATTGAGCGCTTACTGTGTGCAGAGCACTGGACTAAGCGCTTGGGAAGTCCAAGTTGGCAACATCTAGAGACGGTCCCTACCCAACAATGGGCTCACAGTCTAGAAGGGGGAGACGGACGACAAAACAAAACATGTGGACGGGTGTCAAGTCGTCAGGACAAATAGAATTAAAGCTAGATGCACATCATCAACAAAATAAATAGAGCGGTATTTCATTCATTCATTCAATCGTATTTATTGAGCGCTTACTGTGTGCAGAGCACTGTACTAAGCGCTTGGGAAGTCCAAGTTGGCAACATATGGAGACGGTCCTTACCCAACAACGGGCTCAGAGTCTAGAAGGGGGAGACGGACGACAAAACAAAACATGTGGACGGGTGTCAAGTCGTCAGGACAAATAGAATTAAAGCTAGATGCACATCATCAACAAAATAAATAGAGCGGTATTTCATTCATTCATTCAATCATATTTATTGAGCACTTACTGTGTGCAGAGCACTGTACTAAGCGCTTGGGAAGTCCAAGTTGGCAACATATGGAGACGGTCCTTACCCAACAACGGGCTCACAGTCTAGAAGGGGGAGACGGACGACAAAACAAAACATGTGGACGGGTGTCAAGTCGTCAGGACAAATAGAATTAAAGCTAGATGCACATCATTAACAAAATAAATAGAGCGGTATTTCATTCATTCATTCAATCGTATTTATTGAGCGCTTACTGTGTGCAGAGCACTGGACTAAGCGCTTGGGAAGTCCAAGTTGGCAACATATGGAGACGGTCCTTACCCAACAACGGGCTCAGAGTCTAGAAGGGGGAGACGGACGACAAAACAAAACATGTGGACGGGTGTCAAGTCATCAGGACAAATAGAATTAAAGCTAGATGCACATCATCAACAAAATAAATAGAACGGTATTTCATTCATTCATTCAATCGTATTTATTGAGCGCTTACTGTGTGCAGAGCACTGGACTAAGCACTTGGGAAGTCCAAGTTGGCAACACATAGAGACGGTCCCTACCCAACAACGGGCTCACAGTCTAGAAGGGGGAGACGGACGACAAAACAAAACATGTGGACGGGTGTCAAGTCGTCAGGACAAATAGAATTAAAGCTAGATGCACATCATTAACAAAATAAATAGAACGGTATTTCATTCATTCATTCAATCGTATTTATTGAGCGCTTACTGTGTGCAGAGCACTGGACTAAGCGCTTGGGAAGTACAAGTTGGCAACATATGGAGACGGTCCTTACCCAACAACGGGCTCACAGTCTAGAAGGGGGAGACGGACAACAAAACAAAACATGTGGACGGGTGTCAAGTCATCAGGACAAATAGAATTAAAGCTAGATGCACATCATCAACAAAATAAATAGAGCGGTATTTCATTCATTCATTCAATCGTATTTATTGAGCGCTTACTGTGTGCAGAGCACTGTACTAAGCGCTTGGGAAGTCCAAGTCGGCAACATATAGAGACGGTCCCTACCCAACAATGGGCTCACAGTCTAGAAGGGGGAGACGGACGACAAAACAAAACATGTGGACGGGTGTCAAGTCGTCAGGACAAATAGAATTAAAGCTAGATGCACATCATCAACAAAATAAATAGAGCGGTATTTCATTCATTCATTCAATCGTATTTATTGAGCGCTGACTGTGTGCAGAGCACTGTACTAAGCGCCTGGGAAGTAAAAGTCGGCAACATATGGAGACGATCCCTACCCAGCAACGGGCTCACAGTAAGCGAAGCAGGGTGGCTCAGTCCCCCACACCCCACCCCAGACTGTGAGCTCGTTGTGAGCAGGGATTGTCACTCTTTATTGCTGTACTGAACCTTCCCAAGCGCTTAGTACAGTGCTCTGCTCACAGCAAGTGCTTAATAAATACGGTTGAATGAGTGAAATACCACAGTTATTATTATTAGCGTCAAACTAGAGAAGCAATGTGGATCAGTGGAAAGAGCCCGGGCTTGGGAGTCGGAGGTCATGGGTTCGAATCCCGGCACCACCTATTGTCAGCTGTGTGACCTTGGGCAAGCCACTTCACTTCTCCGGGCCTCAGTTCCCTCATCTGTAAAATGGGGATGAAGACTGTGAGCCCCAGTGGGACAACCTCATTACCTTGTATCTCCTCCCGTGCTTAGAACAGTGCTTGGCACATAGTAAGCGCTTAAAAAATACCGTCATTATTATTATCACTATTTAGTGGCGGGATTAGAACCCAAGACCCCTGACTCCCAAACCCGGGCTCTTTCCACTGAGCCAAACTGCTATTCGTATAAGGATAATGATAATAATAGTAAGTCAGCGTGGCTCAGTGGAAAGAGCCCGGGCTTGGGAGTCAGAAGTCGTGGGTTCTAATCCTGCCTCTGCCACTTGTCTGTTGTGTGACTTTGGGCAAGTCACTTCACTTCTCTGGGCCTCAGTCACCTCATCTGTAAAAATGGGGGTTAAGACTGGGAGCCCCACGTGGGACAACCTGATCACCTTGTCCCCCCCAGCGCTTAGAACAGTGCTTCACTCACAGTAAGCGCTTAACAAATATGCAGCCTGGCTCAGTGGGAAAAGCCCGGGCTTGGGAGTCAGAGGTCGTGGGTTCTAATCCCGGCTCCGCCACTTGTCTGTTGTGTGACCTTGGGCAAGGCACTTCACTTCTCTGGGCCTCAGTTCCCTCATCTGTCAAATGGGGATGGAGACTGTGAGCTCCACGTGGGACAACCTGATCACCTTGTATCCACCCCAGCACTTAGAACAGTGCGTGGCACATAGTAAGCGCTTAACAAAAACCATCGTTATTATTATGATTCTCTGAGCCTCAATTCCCTCATCTGTCAAATGGGGTGTAAGACTGTGAGCCCCACGTGGGACAACCTGATCACCTTGTATCTCCCCCAGCGCTTAGAACAGTGCTTGGCACATAGTAAGCATTTAACAAAAACCATCGTTATTATTATTCTCTGAGCCTCAGTTCCCTCATCTGTAAAATGGGGATAGAGACTGTGAGCCCCCCGTGGGACAACCTGATCACCTTGCATCCCCTCCAGCGCTTAGAACAGTGCTTGGCACATAGTAAGCACTTAACAAATACCATCATTATTATTATTATTGTATCTCCCCCAGCGTTTAGTACAGTGCTTGGCACATAGCAAGCGCTTAGCAAAAGCCATCGTTAATATTATTCTCTGAGCCTCAGTTCCCTCATCTGTAAAATGGGGATGAAGACTGTGAGCCCCCCGTGGGACAACCTGATCACTTTGTATCCCCTCCAGTGGTTAGAACAGTGCTTGGCACATGGTAAGTGCTTAACAAAAAACCATCGTTACTATGATTATTCTCTGGGCCTCAGTTCACTCATCTGTCAAATGGGGATGAGGACTGTGAGCTCCACGGGGGGACAACCTGATCACCTTGTATCTACCGCTGCGCTTAGAACAGTGCTTGGCACATAGTAAGCGCCTAACAAATATCATCATTAAGATAGTTATTAGTATTATATGTATTATTATTATTATTATTATTATTATTATTGTTATTGAACTTTGCAAAGCCTGAAGGCCGCTGAGGCCTCAATAGCCTCCCTCCCTCCGGCCCCACCCCTAGGGGGCGCCAGAGAGGGGCGTGGTCATAAGGGGGCGTGGCCTCCCGGAGGACGTCGGTGATTGGACGCTGGTTGGTCCCGGCCCCGCCCCTCGGACCTCCAGTGAGGGGGCGTGGCCTCCTGGAGGACGTCGGTGATTGGACGACGGCTGGTCCCGGCCCCGCCCCTCTGGCCGCCAGAGGGCGTGGCTATAAGGGGGCGCGGCCTCCCGCAGGACGTCGATGATTGGCCGCCGACCTGTCCCGGCCCCGCCCTCGGGCTTTCTGAGAGGGGCGTGGCTATGAGGGGGCGTGGCTTCCCGGAGGACGTCGGTGATTGGCCACCGACCTGTCCCGGCCCCGCCCTCGGGCCGCCCGAGAGGGGCGTGCCCTCCCCCGCGGGGGCGTGGCTACAAAGGGGCGTGTCTTCCTTGAGGACGTCGATGATTGGTCACCATCCAGTCCCGGCCCCGCCCCTCGGGCCGCCAGAGAGGGGCGTGGCTATACGTGGGCGTGTCCTCCCGGAGGACGTCAATGATTGGCCGCCTCCCGGTCGCGGCCCCGCCCCTCGGGCCTCCAGGAGAGGGGCGTGGTCCTGAGGGGGCGCGGCCTCCCGTAGGACGTCGGTGATTGGACGCTGACCCGTCCCGGCTCCGCCCCTTGGGTCGCCAGAGAGGGGCGTGGCCATAAGGGGGCGTGTCCTCCCGGAGGACGTCGACGATTGGCTGCCGTCCGGTCCAGGTCCCGCCCCTCGGACCTCCAGAGAGGGGGCGTGTCCTCCCGGAGGACGTCGGTGATTGGCCGCCGGCCTGTCCCGGCACCGCCCATCGGGGGGGTGCCAGAGGGGCGTGGCTGTAAGGGGGCGTGCCCTCCCGGAGGACATCGATGATTGGCAGCCGGCCTGTCCCGGCCCCGCCCCTCGGGTCGCCAGAGGGAGGCGTGGCTATAAGGGGGCGTGTCCTCCCGGAGAACGTCTATGATTGGCCGCCGCCCAGTCCCGGCCCCGCCCCTCGGCTCGCCAGAGAGGGGGTGTGTCCTCCCGGAGGACGTCGGTGATTCCTCGCCGCCCGGTCCCGGCCCCGCCCCTCTGTCTTCCAGAGAGGGGCGTGGCTATAAGGGGGCGTGTCCTCCTGGTGAACGTCGCTGATTGGCCGCCGCCCAGTCCCGGCCCCGCCCCTCGGCTCGCCAGAGAGGGGCGTGGCCAGAAGGGGGCGTAACCCGCGGAGGACGTCGCTGATTGGCCACCTCCCAGTCCCGGTCCCGCCCCTCTGTCTTCCAGAGGGGGGCGTGGCTATAAGGGGGCGTGTCCTCCCGGTGAACGTCGCTGATTGGCCGCCGCCCAGTCCCGGCCCCGCCCCTCGGCTCCCCAGAAGGAGGCGTGGCTATGAGGGGGCGTGTCCCCCGGAGAACGTCGCTGATTGGCCGCCGCCCACTCCCGGCCCCTCCCCTCCTCTTCCCAGCGAGGGGCGTGGCCATACGGGGGGGCGTGTCCCCCGGAGGACGTCGCTGATTGGCCGCCCCCGCCCTCGCCGGGAGCGAGGGGGCGGAGCCTGGTCGGGGCCCCGCTGACTGACAGGCGCCGGGGTCCCGGGCGGCCAATCGGAGGGCTGCGGGGGCGGGGCTTAGCGCTGGCTCGCTCCACGCCCTGCTCCCTCCTCCTCCTCCTGATCCTGATCCTGATCCTCCTCGTCCTGATCCTGATCCTGATCCTCCTCCTCCTCCTCCTGCTCCTCCTCCAGCTCCTCCTGCTCCTCCTGCTGCTCCTGCTCCAGCTCCTGCTCCTGCTCCAGCTCCTGCTCCTCCTCCAGCTCCTCCAGCTCCTCCTGCTCCTCCTCCAGCACCTCCTGCTCCTCCTCCAGCTCCTCCTCCTCCTGCTCCTCCTCCTCCTCCAGCTCCTCCTCCTCCTCCTCCTCCAGCTCCCCGGGCCGAGGTTTTCCGTGTCAGTTCCCGGCCCGCCGGAGCCCCGACAGCTAAACAAAAGCCGGAGGAGGCGGGAGCCCTGGGAAGCAGCCCCAACCCTGCGCGAAGCGCTGCGACCGACGGCAGCAGCAGGGGCGGGGGGGGGGGGGGGGCGGCCGGAGTTTGCAAAGCCTCGAGCCGAGACACAACGCTTTGCAACGCAACAACCGCAGCAGCAGCGGCAGCGGCTCCCCCCAGCGCTCCTGGGTGACCCCTGTGACCTCTGACCTCGACCCCCCCCCTTTGACCCCACCAACTGGGGACCCCCCCACCTCACCCCAACATCCAGCCCGGCCTCCCCTCCAACTCGGGGGCCCCAACAACATCACAACAACACAACCAGGGGGATCCTGTTCTGACCTTTTTTTAGGGGGTTTGCCTTTTTTTTGTGGTTGCCTTTTTTGGGGGGGGTTGCCTTTTTTGGGGGGTTGCCCTTTTTGGGGGGTTGATTTTTTGGGAGGGTTGCCTTTTGCGGGGTTTCTTCTTTTGTGGTTGTCTTTTTTGGGGGTTGCCTTTTTCGTGGTTACTTTTCTTGTGGTTGCCTTTTTGGGGGGTTGCCTTTCTTGTGGTTGCCTTTTTTGGGGTGGACGTTTTTGGGGGTTCCTTCTTTTGGGGTTGCCTTTATTTGGGGGTTACTTTTTTGTGGTTGCCTTTATTGGGGAGTTACTTTTTTTGTGGTTGCCCTTTTTGGGGTTGCCTTTATTGGGGAGTTACTTTTTTTGCGGTTGCCCTTTTCGGGGTTGCCTTTATTTGGGGGTTGTTTTTTTTGTGGTTGCCTTTCTGGGGGTTACCTTTTTTGTGGTTTTGTGGTTGCCCTTTTTGGGGTTGCCTTTATTTGGGGCTGCCTTTTTTGGGGTTCCTTTTTTGTGGCTGCCTTGTTTTGGGGGTTACTTTTTTGTGGTTGCCCTTTTTGGGGTTGCCTTTATTTGGGGGTTGCTTTTTGGGGGTTGCCTTTTTCAGTGGTTGATTTTTGGGGGGGTTGCCTTTTTGGGGTTGCCTTTTTTTGGGGGTGGCTTTTGGGGGTTGGGTTTTTCTCCCCCCCCACCTTTCCCTCCAGCCAACACCATCCAAAGAGGTGTTGTGGGAGTGTGTGTTGTGTGTCCCCCTCCTGCCTTTTCATTCTTTGGCCAAAAAAAGAAAAGGAAAGGGGATTGGGAAAAGGGCAGGCCACCCCGGCTTTGGCACTTCGAGGAAGAGGAGGCCGGCTAGCCTGGGGAGGGGGCTTTTTTCCGCGATGGACGAGCAGCCGAGGCTGATGCATGCCCACACCGGGGTGGGCATCGCCGGGCACCCCGGCCTGGCCCAGCATCTTCAGGACGGGGCCGGGGGCGCCGAGGGCGAGGGGGGCAGGAAGCAAGACATTGGAGACATTTTACAACAGATCATGACCATCACGGATCAGAGTTTGGACGAAGCCCAGGCCAGGTGAGATGGACGTTGGACTTTCCTTCATCTCCTTTCTTTTATTTGGAGGCCGGGTGGGCTTTATTATTTCTTTTTAGGGGGGATGACTCTCCCCAGGAGGGGAACAATAGGGTGATTCTCCCACCCCCTGCCCCTCTTTTGCTCTTGCAAGCAGCGGGTACAATACTGGGGTACAAATCCAGGCCCCTGCACCCCCTTTTTCTTCCCTTTCCCCCCCACAAGTCCTCCTGGTAATAATAAGTGGGGTATCTAAGAGCTTACTATGTGGCAGGCTAAGCGTTGGGGTGGATACCAGCAAGCTGGGATGAGCAAGTTTGCAAAAAGAAAGAGGTACCCCGATTCCCCCAGGCTGTAAAAATTGGGGTCCCCTAGTCTGGATACCCAAGCGCTTAGTACAGTGCTCTGCACACAGTAAGCGCTCAATAAATACGGTTGAAGATACCCCCCTGCCACAGAGGCTGAGGCCCAAAAGAGGGGATTTTCTTTGTCAGGGCAGCCCCGCTTCCTAAGCCTGCTGTGCAAATGCACCAGGGCCGAATCCCTAGAAGGATGCACACAACACACACACATCACACTCACACACAACACACACGACCCACAAGTACCAACAGTCGACCCCGCGAAGACTGGACGCCAACTCACGTACCCGCTTCCAGTCACCCCGAGACCGTCGAGACGCTTTGAGGGGGTCGATTTTATTGTCCTTGGCCGGAGCCTAGTTGGGTGAACTTTGCCTGCCTCGATTTCCCTCCCACCCCATCCCCCCCACAGCCCCCCCACTTTGCCTCTTGTTGTTCAGGAGGCCACGGTGATGGAGACCGTGTGCGTCTGTGGGTCTGGGTGTGGATTGTGCGGGTGTGAATTCCTTATTTTGGTTCCAGGCTCCGAGCCGCCGCGGCTTCCAAACTTCCATCGCCTCCAAGGATTTGGTCCCGGCTCCTTTGGCATCCCCCTTCCCACCCCCCGCTTCCCAATGACCCCCCAACCCCTTCCCACCCCACTCCAAGGGGATGCCCTCCCTTTGGAAAAAGCAGAATCCGTCTTTGGAACGCTCCCCTTTCTCTCCCTACTCTGGAAAGACGGTTTTCCAGACAGGCCAGCCGAGCTTTCCAAAGGTGGGGGGCAGGAGGGGGTGGGAGACGGGTTTCAGAGGACGGAGCGGGCCTAAAGCGGGATCCAGGATCGTCTCGATTTTATGTTTTTAAGTTTCCAGCCCTCGCAGGCGGGGAAACTCTCAACTACAAAGCTTCAGGGCCTCTTGGAAAAAAAGGAAAAAGAAGGGGAGAAGGGGTGACGTCTGAAGCATCGCCGGATAAAAGGAGGGAAGGGGAAAGTTCCCCTAAAATCGAGGAGGGGGCCCGGAGAGAATTCGAGGAGGAGAAAGGCGGGGGCCGAAGAGTTTTCCGTCGGCGTTCCGGTTGCGATCCGGGGAGGAACGTTTAGGGGAAACTATTGTGGACGAGGCCCCGTAGACGGATAGATGAATATTAATAACTAGTTTCGGAAGAGGCGGTGGGGACGGGCCACCTCTGCTCCCTGCCCCGAACCCCCAACCCATCCCACCCCCCACTCCTCTGGGGTCCCCAGGAAGGCCGAGACGCCTTAGCCGTCCTTTTGGGCTTGGGTGCGGGGAGCCAGGGTCCCCTTTTCCCTCCTGCACCTTCAAAGACCCGGACCGAGCGTTGGAAATTCCTTTTCTGGGAAAAGCGCCTTCGGCTATTGTGCGGGCCTGCATTCCTAGGGTGCAACTCGGTCCAATTAATCCATTAAGGAGAGGAGACCAAACGAGAAGATTGGGGCACCTGGAAAGAGGGTGATTTCTCCTCCGGTCGGCTGCCGGGATTTCCATTTTCCCCCTGCCCACCGCCCTCAAATTCCGAGGAGGGAGGCTCTCGAGGTGTCGGCCCCGTGTGTCCCGAGCTGACCGAACGTGTAGGCCCGAAAACCGGCTTGCCTCCCTTGGATCGTTTCCCTGGGGGTCTCCATCTTTTAACTTTCAAAAGGGTGGAAAAACAACAACCACCGGCTCGGGTTTTGGATCGTCTCCGAAGGCGTCGCCTTTGAGGCATTTTTCCACCGGTCAACCCGAAGGAAGGGGGTCCCGGAGGACACCCCCGCCCCCCAGATCCCGTCGCTCGGGGCAGAAATCCCAAGGGAGAGCGATTCCCGGGGAAACGGAGAGAGAGGGTCGGTGGGAGGCAAGGCGGACCGACCCTCTCGTTGGAAATCCGGAGTGGAATCGCTCCCTGTCCTCCCTTTTAACGTGTGCGACGTCCTAATTGTAAATAATTGAATTTCAACACCTGCAGATAAGCGGGGCGCGCTCAAGAAGCCTAATGCGAACATGGAGAAATGAATTTATTCTCCATATGCGCGGGGCCGCCCCCGGCGACAGGCTCCAACTTGGGGACTGGAATTTTATAAATCGACAGCCCTCGTCCGAGGACCTTTCAGGCTCCTCGTGCTGGCGGAGGAGACGGGGGCTCGGATCTGAACGCGTGGATGAATCGGATTCGGGGAGGGGGCGGAGGAAAGGTGCTGGGGTGGGGGGGGGAAGAGAGACAGAACCAAGTGAGCGCCACGATTGTCGAATAAAGACCCTCTCTGCGGCCCGAACGATTTATCCGGGTGGTCGGCCTCGACCCCGTGAATGATTTAAGCGGCTGCAGGCCCCCCTGCTCCGGTGAAAGTGCGCTTTGTTTTTCTTTTTTCCTCTCCCCCCCCCACCAACTATTCTTAAATGGGCATAATTTAGGTGGGTGAAATCACTTTCCTTCCCTCCCACCCCTAATTAACAGCGTTTCTATTTCCGTGGTGGGCTCTCCGGATGAAGTCATAAAATCAATTGAGCCGTGACGCGCTTTAGGCCCTGGATATAATTTTTGTCTAAATGTTGCAAGTCTCTTCCCCGGCGCGTATGGGCGATTTGCTTTTGGAAGTTGGCCTGTGCCTGCCGCCGCGTTCTATAATATTGTTATTTCTTTTTCGCAGGAAGCACGCTCTCAACTGCCACAGAATGAAGCCGGCCTTGTTTAACGTGTTGTGTGAAATCAAAGAGAAGACGGGTAGGACGAGATTTCTGATGCCAATTCTTTTTTCTTTTCTTTCCCCCCCACCCCCTTTCCTTTTTCTCCTCGCCGGCGGTGGCGGTCGGTACGATTTTCTTCCTTTGTTGTTGTTGTTTGACGGGTTCGATCCCTCTCTCTCCGGGGCTCTCGTGTTTCGTCCGGGAAGTTTTCATTTCGAGGACGAGCGTGGACCGACGTGGGCCGCCGCTCGGGGTTTTCGGGTTCGACGTGACCGGGACGGGAGGATTTTGGGGGTCCGCCCTGACACCCCGGACCCCACTCCCCCGGACCGCCGCCCCCCAACTTCTCCCGTTTTCGGCGGGGGGCTGTCGCCCCCCTCCCCGAAATCAGGTCGCCAGGTCTCGGCCCCGAGGGGCGAAACGGTCAATAAAATGGCGTTCCGTCTGGAAAGACGGTCTGAAAGTGAAAGTCGTTTTTTCCCGAGGAGAGCGTATTTTGGCTCATATTAAAAATGCATTTTTTGCCTGCCGGGGGGGCGGGAAAGGAGGGATTGGCTGTGTGTGTTTGGTCAGGGTGTTGAGTTTCGCCATTAGCCGTCTCGTCCGATCGAAAGCCCCCCCATCCCCCCTGGACGTCAAAGAAGGCTCTGATCCCCGCAACCCCCCCCCCCACCATTTCCAGCCAAGTCTCGGTTTCTTTCCGGGCGGGGGGCGATTGTTTGATGACCCATTCCCCGGGCTCGGGAGAATAAAATGGCGGGAGCGGGCCCCTGACTCTTGTGACCTCCTGCCAGTTGCTCGCTCGAAATCCCCACTCCGCTGGAGGGGGATTTACATTTTAAAAGCAACGATTTGGGGGGCTGGGGGGGACAGATAGCGGTGGTCCTTCCACCAGGGGTGCCCTGAAAATAGCCGAGACCCAGAGAGATTCTTGCTGGGGGGGCGGCGAGACAGGTTTCTTTGTGGATTTTCGTCTCTGGTGGTTCGGAGCCAGGCCGGTCGTCGCTCGGCCCGGCGGAGGGTGGTCTTGGATGCTACTGGGGGGATCCCAGAGAGGTGGTCCGGGGAGCGGGTGGGTGAGGGGTCCCGAGAAGCAGCGTGGCTCAGTGGAAAGAGCCTGGAGTCATAGGTCATGGGTTCAAATGCCGGCTCCGCCACTTGTCAGCTGTGTAACTTTGGCCAAGTCACTTCTCTATGCCCCAGTTACCTCATCTATAAAATGGGGATGAAGACTGGGAGCCCCGCCGTGGGACAACCTGATCACCTTGTAACCTCCCCGGCGCTCAGAACAGCGCTTTGCACATTGTAAGCGCTTAATAAATGCCATCATTATTATTATTATCTTAGTGGCTGGAGAAGGACGCCGAAGGGGACCGGGGGGATAACAGGAGGCTGCTCCGCTCTGCCACCGTGGCTTTAGAATTGGGTGAAGTTCCTGACGTTTACTTCTTTATTTTTTTGCAACAACAAGGACCGTAAGAGTCAATAATTCATATCCAAACAGTATAAGCGAGGACATAACATGAATGGAAGTGACAATAAATATGATTGCATGCCCCGTTGATATACATTGATAGTTACACGTAGAAGGAGGGGTGTGTGGGGGGGTGAGGGCGGAGCGTGTTATGGTATTTGGGGGGCGTTTGACACTTGTAACTCATCACCTTTATATAAAAAAAAAATTATCCGAGCGCGAGCCCCCGATGGGAAATTCGATGACTTGACTCTTGCTATATATATAAGATGACTAAGAAGTCACTTTGTGGACTGTTACTTGGGCTACGGGGAAGTCAAAGTGGCAAGTTCACCTGGCCAGTCAAAACTCTACCGACGGGATGGTTGCCCTGAATTGTGCCCCATTAGGGCAGGGCGGCTATTAAGTAGGCCGCAGAGGCTGTGTGCGTAGCTCTCGAAGAGATCCCGTTTCTTTTCAAGTCTCCTTCCTCTCTCCGTTTATTTGCAGTAAGGCAAGGGAAAAATTCCCAGGTGTGGGCGAGCCTCCGTCTCCCTTTACATCCCTGGGTCCGCTGAGTCATTCATTCAGTCGTATTTATTGAGCGCTTATAGGTGTAGAGCCTTGTACTAAGCACTTGGGAATGTACAATACAGCAATAGAGAGAGACAATCCCTGCCCACAACCAGCTCACGGTCTAGAGTCGGGGAGGGGGTTTCTCTGTCTTAATCTCTGTCTTTATTCCTGTTTATTTGCAGGAAGTAAAGGGAAAAATTCCCAGGCGTGGGGTGAGCCTGTCTCTCCATCTTCCTTTCCGTCCTTGGGTCTGTTCATCCCACTCTCCGGGTCTCCGCATCTCTGGCTCTCGGTTTCTCCGTCTTAGTGTCTCTCTCTCCACATTCCTGTGTCTGCGGGTCTCAGTCTCTCTGGGATTCGGGGAGTCGGTCTTGGTCTCTGTGTCACCCTATTAATAATAATTTTGGTATTTCATCCAGTCGTATTTATTGAGCACTCACTCTGTGCAAAGCACTGTATTGGTTACGCACTTACTCTGGGATGGGGTAGATACAAACGCTGGGTAGATTCAGAGTTGTCCCACGTGGGGCTCACAGCCTTAATCCTCAGTTTCCAGATTCATTCATTCATTCAATCGTATTTATTGAGCGCTTACTGGGTGCAGAGCACTGTACTAAGCGCTTGGGAAGTCCAAGTTGGCAACATATAGAGACGGTCCCTGCCCAACAGCCGGCTCACAGTCTAGAAGCCACAGTTCCCAGTTCCCAGTTCCCAGATGAGGGAACTGAGGCACAGAGAAGGGCAGTGACTTGCCCAAGGTCACACAGCAGCCGAGCCGGGATTAGAACCCACGTCCTCTGACTCCCAAGCCCCGGTTGTTTCCACGACGCTTGCTGCTTCCTTGTGCTTGTTATTCTCTCGAGGTCTTGGTCTTTTCCTTTTTTCTCGGGGCCGGTTGTTCCCGGCCTCTTCCTTCATTCCAGTGTGCGTTGGTCTCGTTCTCCCCGGATTTCCGTCTCCCTGGATCTCGGTCTCTCTCTTATCCCGGTGTCCGCCGGCCTCGGCCTCTGTGCCCTCGTTTCGGCCTCTGTTTCTGTTTATTTGCAGTAAAATGAAAGGATAAACTCCCAGGTGTGGTTTAGCTTGGTTCTCTGTCTTCCTTTCCATCCCCGAGTCTGCTGATTCATTTCTTCATTCAGTCGTATTTGTTGAGTGCCTACAGAGCACTGTACTAAGCGCTTGGGAAAGCGCGATAGAGCAGTAAAGAGAGACAGTCCCTGCCCACACCAAACTCACAGTCTAGAGGGGTCAGAAGCAGCGTGGCTCAGTGGAAAGAGCCCGGGCTTTGGACCCAGAGGTCATGGGTTCAAATTCCGGCTCAGCCAATTAGCTGTGTGACTTTGGGGAAGTCACTTCACTTCTCTGGGCCTCAGTGACCTCATCTGGAAAATGGGGATGAAGACTGTGAGCCCCCCGTGGGACAACTTGATCACCTTGTATCCTCCCCAGCGCTTAGAGCAGTGCTTTGCACATAGTAAGCGCTTAATAAATGCCATTATTATTATTATTGTTGTTACATCCTTGTCCCTGTGGGTCTCTGTTTCTCCGTCTCTCTCGGGGACCCTCCGACTGTTGGGGTGTCTCCATTGGCGACTTGTGTCTTGGGCGTTTTTTACCCTCGGAATCGGCCTGTCACTGGGCACCGAAAGGCTCTTGGCGTCCAGGCCCGTGACGGGAAGGTGCCAGAGATCACACCTGCTCGCCGCCAAAGGTCTGGCTGTGGGGGAGACACCCCTCCTTTCCAGAAGGCCACGAGGCTCCGGACTCTCTGAGGAAGTGTGTCCGCTCTCCTAATATCGGCCGGTCCAGGGAGTGGATCATTTGGGGTCGGTGAGAAGCGAGGGGCAGAGGTGTGGGGGGGTGTGAGGAGGATTTGGGATCTCTAGCCTTCCTTCTCCCCCCGAGGCCGGGGTGACCAGGAAATCCCGAAGACGCGAGTTGCTCCGGGATGGGCAGCCCAGTGCTCTCTGAGCAGGCCTGAGGTTTCCCCCTCGATTTTGTGTTTTGGTTTTGTTTTGTTTTGTCAGTTTTCCCCAAGGGTCGGCTCGGGCCCGCTTTTCCGCAGCTTATTCCTTCGCTCTTTCCCTGCAACCCGGGAGCGGGAGGCCACGGGAGATCTTCTCCCGGCCCAGAGGGAGAGGACGGGGACGGGGTGCCCGGGTGGAAGGGCGAAATGGCTTCACGTCGGCCCTCCGCCCCGTGAGAGTCGGGCCCGATCTCGGGATTTGCGGGAGAGAGTGGCCCAGTCCTCCGGGGCGGCCGCGGGCCTGGAATCAGAAGGTCAAGAGTTCTAATTCCGCCTCCTCCGCTTATCCGCTGTGTGACGTCGGAGAAGCCGCTTGGCTTCCGTGTGCCTCAGTTGCCTCAACTGTCAAGTGGAGATCGAGACCGCGAGCCCCACGTGGGTCAGGGACCGTGTCCAACCCGATTTGCTTGCATCCTTCCCAGCGCTTAGTACAGTGCCTGGCACATAGGAAGCCTTAACAAACACCACCATCATTATTATCGCTATTCTACGGGCCCGGCCTGTCCTCGGGCTTCCAGAGCCGGGAGAGGCCGGGATGCGACATTCGGGCCTCGTCCGACAGGCCAGACCATCCTTCGAAGGGGTTGGCGTGCGGTAGATGGACTTGGTTCCGGGAACTGGGAATCGGGATCCGGACCGGTGGTCGTACCGGCAGCAGGAATGGTTTCGGACACGGCCTGGGCTCTTCCGGCCCGAAGGAAGAGTTGGGCTCCTTGGGCAGCTCTAGGAACGTGTCCCGCCTGGGTGACTTTCCGTGGAAACGTGCTCGGCCCGTCCGGGAGGAGAAACGGGGGAATCCGGTTTTAGCTCCCTCCCACCATCACGGAGCGGACGGAGGAGGAGGAATTTAAAAACAAATTTGGGGGCCGTTAGCGTCTTTACTCAACCTTTGGCGTGAACAAGGCCCGTGGAGGAAAATTGTTGCCGAATTGTGCTTGAGAAGCGGCGTGGCTCAGTGGAAAGAACCCGGGCTTGGGAGTCAGAGATCATGGGTTCTAATCCCGGCTGTGTGACGTTGGGCAAGTCACTTCACTGGGCCTCGGTTACCTCACCTGTAAAATGGGGATTAAGACTGTGAACCCCATGTGGGACAACCTGATCACCTTGTAACCTCCCCAGCGCTTCGAACACTGCTTTGCACATAGTAAGCGCTTAATAAAGGCCATCATGATTATTGTTAAAATGGGGATTAAGACTGTGAGCCCCACGTGGGACAACCCGATTACCTTGTATCCCTCCAGCGCTTAGAACGGAGCTTGGCACATAGTAAGCACTTACCAAGTACCATTATTATTATTTTTATTAATACAGTGCTCTGCACACGGTAAAGGCTCAATAAATGCGACTGAATGAATACAATTGAATGAAAACACAAAATTGGGGACATGGCCGAGTGGGATGTTTTGTCCCCAATGTTGAGGGGAAGGTATATCGTCTTTCTGAGGATTGGGGAGCTGCCGAGAGAGAGGGGGGTATCGCGGGAGGGACCCCCATCCATCCGCTTGAGAAGGATCCCAGGACCTCGGTGTTAAGATGGGAATGGGAAAGGCTGGGAGAGGGCGGTGGAAACACTTGGCGTCTCCAAAGGACCTTGAGGTTCACTGGCTTAAAAAAAAAAACAAGGAAAAATTTCCTCTTATTTGTCTTTCCTGTCAAACTCTCACAGGTCTTTAGAAGTAGAATATATATCTATGTATCTATCCCTACATATATATAGCTATATTTTAAAAACAACCCCTCCCAACAACGGGCGCTGTTTACTAAGCAGAATATTTATAGGCAGCAGTGACTAGCTCTGCTTGTTGTGAATAGTTTTTAATTTTAGAACATAATAGCTATATATGGCACTTCTCAGCCGCTGTTCATCTGTGCATTATCTGCTCCGAACTTAACTCGAATCAAATCGTCGGAGGAGGTTGGGGGACCAAAAAAAAAAAAGCGCTTCCTTATCCTTGGCTTGTTCTCCCTCTTTCTCTTTCTCTCTGTGTTCAATTAACACCCCATCACAGAATGGTAGGGTTTTTTTTTAATGTCTACTACTGTATTTCACTTGTGACACCCTCCCTTATTATTCTCGCCTGCGCTTCTTTTTAATATAGCAATTACATCGTGGGGTGTCACGCTTTTTTTTTTCCCCTTTCCCCCTTCCCCTCTAAAGCCTTGCAGAATTGGAGGGTGTGTGTGTGTATGCGTGTGATGGCAGAGAGGGGTGGGAAGCTGTTGTGTGGAAATTGCCGCATTTCTGCATGGGGAATTTTGTATTTTGATAAGGGATATCGGCTGCGGAGGTGAGAACCGGAGAGATGGAGGGAGAGAGAAGGAGTGAAAATACTTCCAGACGTTGCCTTAATTTTTTTTTAAATGGTAATAATAATAATCACGGTATTTGTTAAGCGCTTACTATGTGCAAAGCACTGTTCTAAGCGCTGGGGAGGTTGCAAGGTGATGAGGTTGTCCCACGGGGGGCTCACAGTTTTAATCCCCATTTTACAGATGAGAAAACTGAGGCACAGAGAAGTGACATAATAATAATAATAATGATGTTATTTGTTAAGCGCGTACTATGTGCAAAGCACTGTTCTAAGCGCTGGGGAGGTTGCAAGGTGATCAGGTTGTCCCACGGGGGGCTCACAGTTTTAATCCCCATTTTACAGATGAGAAAACTGAGGCACAGAGAAGTGACGTAATAATAATAATAATGATGGTATTTGTTAAGCGCGTACCATGTGCAAAGCACTGTTCTAAGCGCTGGGGAGGTTACAAGGTGATCAGGTTGTCCCACGGGGGGCTCACAGTTTTAATCCCCATTTTACAGATGAGAAAACTGAGGCACAGAGAGGTGACATAATAATAATAATAATAATAACGGCATTTGTTAAGTGCGTACTATGTGCAAAGCACTGTTCTAAGCGCTGGGGAGGTTACAAGGTGATCACGTTGTCCCACGGGGGGCTAACAGTTTTCATCCCCATTTTCCAGATGAGGTCACTGAGGCCCAGGGAAGTGGAGTGACTTGCCCAAAGTCCCACAGCTGACAGTTGGCGGAACCGGGATTTGAACCCATGACCTCTGACTCCAAAGCCCGGGCTCTTTCCACTGATCCACGAGTGCTTACTATGGGTCAAGCACTGCTCTAAGCGCTGGGGTAGATACAAGCTGACCAGTCCGTGTCCCTTCTGGGGCTCACAGTTTTAATTCCCATTTTACAGATGAGGTCACTGAGGCAGAGAGAAGGTTTTGTTCTGGGTTTTTTTTTTCCCCTGGTGTTTATTAAGAACTTCCTAAGCGTAAAGAACTGTTCTAAGCTCTGTGGTAGATGGACTCAGGTTGGACACAGTCCCTGTCTAATGTAGGGATAATAATAATAATAATAGTAATAATGATGGTATCTGTTAAGCGCTTGCTATGTGCCAAATTCTGTTCATTCATTCATTCATTCAATCGTATTTATTGAGCACTTACTGTGTGCAGAGCACTGTACTAAGCGCTTGGGAAGTCCAAAGTGGCAACATATAGAGACGGTCCCTACCCAACAGTGGGCTCACAGTCTAGAAGGGGGGAGACGGACAACAAAACCAAATATATTAACAAAATAAAATAAATAGAATAAATAAGTACAAATAAAATAGAGTAATAAATACGTACAAACTGTTCTAAGCACTGGAGGGGATAATAATAATAATAATAATGATGGCATTTATTAAGCGCTTGCTATGTGCAAAGCACTGTTCTAAGCGCTGGGGAGCTTATAAGGTGATCAGGTTGTCCCACAAGGGGCTCACGGTCTTCATCCCCATTTTCCAGATGAGGTCACTGAGGCCCAGAGAAGTGAAGTGACTTGCCCAAAGTCACCCAGCTGACAATTGGCGGAGCCGGGGTTTGAACCCATGACCTCTGACTCCCAAGCCCGGGCTCTTTCCACTGAGCCACGCTGCTTCCCTAAGCTCCTGGGAAGTTCTCAAGTCGTCCCTACCCAACAACGGGCTCACAGAGTAGGCGCCCAATAAATACCGACGATGATGACGGTCTGCCTTTCGGTCGGTTGGGTCGTGTTTCTGATTTTATTTTGTTAGTATGTTTGGTTTTGTTCTCTGTCTCCCCCTTTTAGACTGTGAGCCCACTGGTGGGTAGGGACCATCTCTATATGTTGCCAATTTGTACTGCCCAAGCGCTTAGTACAGTGCTCTGCACATAGTAAGCGCTCAATAAATACGATTGATGATGATGATGAGTGGGGTACGTGGGCCTTCCCAGAGGTCTCTTGGGGCGCCTCCTCGTTTTCCTGTCTTTCTCGCACCCGGCTCTCTCCCCCCCCCGGTTAGGTCTTGGTTTGGGACCAGTTGCACCGATGATTTTTTCCTTCTTCCCGCTCCCGGCTCCTGCCGCGTGGCCTTGGGTGAGTCCTTCGCCTTCTCTGTGCCTCAGTTTCCTCATCTGGAAAACGGGGATTTCCCTTCAAAGCCCTACTGAGAGCTCACCTCCTCCAGGAGGCCTTCCCAGACTGAGCCCCCTTATCCCTCTCCTCCTCCCCATCCCCCCGCCTTTCCTCCTTCCCCTCCCCACAGCCCCTGTATATATGTTTGTACAGATTTATTACTCTATTTATTTGACTTGTACATATTTATTCTATTTATTTTATTTGGTTAATATGTTTTGTTTTGTTGTCCGTCTCCCCCTTCTAGACTGTGAGCCCGCTGTTGGGTAGGGACCGTCTCTATATAATAATAATAATAATGATGGCATTTATTAAGCGCTTACTGTGTGCAAAGCACTGTTCTAAGCGCTGGGGAGGTTACAAGATGATCAGGTTGCCAACTTGTACTTCCCAAGTGCTTAGTCCAGTGCTCTGCACACAGGAAGCGCTCAATAAATACGATTGAATGAATGAATGTGGCAGAACCGGGATTCGAACCCATGACCTCTGACTCCCAAGCCCGGGCTCTTTCCACTAAGCCACGCTGCTTCTCAACGGTACATAGTAAGCGCCTAACAAACCCCGTCATCACCATCATTATTATTATGATACCGCTCAGGAGGAACCCAGAGGCTCTTGGGAATCGGAGGCGATGGGCGGCCCGAGGTCTCCCCTGGGAATCAGAAGGTCATGGGTTCTAATCCCGGCTCCCGCACTTGTCTGCTGGGTGACCTTGGACAAGTCACTTCTCTGGGCCTCGGTTCCCTCATCTGGAAAATGGGGATTGAGACTGTGAGCCCCACGGGGGACGGGGACGGCACCCAACCCGATTCGCTTGTATCCACCCCAGCGCTTAGGACAGTGCCTGGCACATAGTAAGCGCTTAATCAATCAATCAATCAATCAGTCGTATTTATTGAGCACTTACTGTGTGCAGAGCACTGTACTAAGCGCTTGGTAAGTACAAGTTGGCAACATATAGAGACGGTCCCTACCCAACAGTGGGCTCACAGTCTAAAAGGGGGAGACAGAGAACAAAACCAAACATACTAACAAAATAAAATAAATAGAATAGATATGTAGAAGTAAAATAAATAAATAGAGTAATAAATATGTACAAACATATATACATATATACAGGTGCTGTGGGGAAGGGAAGGAGGTAAGATGGGGGGGATGGAGACGGGGACGAGGGGGAGAGGAAGGAAGGGGCTCAGTCTGGGAAGGCCTCCAGATACTTAACAGATACCATAATTATTATTCCTTTTTTTTAATGGCATTTGTTTATTCATTCAATCGTATTTATTGAGCGCTTACCGTGTGCAGATTGTTAAGCACTTACTACATGCAAAGCACTGTTCTAAGTGCTGGGGAGGTTACAAGGTGATCAGGTTGTCCCACGGGGGGCTCACAGTTTTCATCCCCGTTTTCCAGATGAGGTCACTGAGGCACAGAGAAGTGAAGTGACTTGCCTGAAGCCACACACTATGTGCAAAGCACGGTTCTAAGCGCTGGGGAGGTTACAAGGTGATCGTTGTCCCACGGGGGGCTCACAGTCTTCATCCCCATTTTACAGATGAGGTCACTGAGGCCCAGAGAAGTGAAGTGACGTGCCTAAAGTCACACAGCTGACAGTTGGCGGAGCTGGGATTTGAACCCATAATAATGATAATGATGTTATTTGTTAAGCGCTTACTATGTGCAAAGCACTGTTCTAAGCGCTGGGGGGATACAAGCTGATCAGGTTGTCCCATGGGGGGGTCATAGTCTTCATCCCCATTTGCCAGATAAGGAAACTGAGGCCCAGAGAAGTGAAGTGACATACCCAAAGTCACACAGCTGACAATTGGCATAACTGGGATTTGAACCCATAATAATAATAATGATGTTATTTGTTAAGCACTTACTATGTGCAAAGCACTGTTCTAAGCGCTGGGGGGATACAAGGTGATCAGGTTGTACCATGGGGGGCTCACAGTCTTCATCCCCATTTGGCAGATGAGGTCACTGAGGCCCAGAGAAGTGAAGTGACTTGCCTAAAGTCACACAGCTGACAGTTGGCAGAGCCGGGATTTGAACCCATAATAATAATAATAATAATAATAACGTTATTTGTTAAGTGCTTACTATGTGCAAAGCACTGTTCTAAGCGCTGGGGAGAATACAAGGTGATCAGGTTGTCCCACAGGGGGCTCACAAGCCTTAATCCCCATTTTCCAGATGAGGTCACTGAGGCCCAGAGAAGTGAAGTGACTTGCCTAAAGTCACACAGCTGACAGTTGGCGGAGCCGGGATTTGAACCCATAATAATAACAATAATAATGATAATGATATTTGTTAAGCGCTTATTATGTGCAAAAGCACTGTTCTAAGCGCTGGGGGGATACAAGGTGATCAGGTTGTCCCACAGGGGGCTCACAGCCTTAATCCCCATTTTCCAGATGAGGTCACCGAGGCCCAGAGAAGTGAAGTGACTTCCCCAAAGTCGCGGAGCTGGGATTTGAACCCATGACCTCCGACTCCAAAGCCCGGGCTCTTTCCACTGAGCCACACTGCTTCTCCCCTCCGTGGGTGGGCAGGAGGCGGAGGGAGGGCCGGGGGGGTGGGATTTGGTACATACCTATCCTATTTATTTTACTTTGTTAGTACGTTTGGTTTTGTTCTCTGTCTCCCCCTTTTAGACTGTGAGCCCACTGTTGGGTAGGGACCGTCTCCATATGTTGCCAATTTGTACTTCCCAAGCGCTTAGTACAGTGCTCTGCACATAGTAAGCGCTCAATAAATACGATTGATGATGATGATTTGGTTGAATCCCCTGACCCGAGGCCTGGCTCCGGCCTCTTCCTGTCCCGGAGTTGGCCTCTCTCTTCCCGGCTGCCAAATCCTCATCCTTCCCGGGCGGAGCCGGCCTGTGTCCGGCTGGCGCTGACCCCTTCCCGGTTTTCCACCCCTTCCCGGGGGCCAGAGGAGGCAGAGGGCGGGGGGCCCGGCTTGGCTTCGGCCCCCGCGCTCGGGTCTGGCCCTTGGGAGCTGACCCCTGGTCCTCCCGCCGCACGGTGAAATTCCTGGCCGGGGCCTGCACTGGATCAAACGGGCCCGGAGCTGTCAGGCCCCTTCCCCCGGGAAAATCTGCCAAGCCCGCGGTGCCCCCACCTCACCAAAATTCCCTATTCCATTTATTTTATTCGGTTAATACATTTGGTTTCGTCGGCCGTCTCCCCCCTTCCAGACCCTGAGCCCGCTGTTGGGTAGGGACCGTCTCCAACTTGGACTTCCCGAGCGCTCAGTACTGTGCTGTGCACACAGTAAGCGCTCAATGAATACGATTAGTCACCCAGCTGACAGTTGGCGGAGCCGGGATTTGAACCCATAATAATAATAACGTTATTTGTTAAGCGCTCTGCACGCAGTAAGCGCTCGATGAATACGGTTGAATGAGTGACTGAATCTGGAAACTGAGGATTAAGGCGGTTAGCCCCCTAGACTGTGAGCCTGTTGTTGGGTAGGGACCGTCTCTAGATGTTGCCAACTTGGGCTTCCCAAGCGCTCAGTACAGTGCTGTGCACACAGTAAGCGCTCAGTAAATACGATTGAATGAATGAATGAATGGCTGGGCATCTACGCTGTCCTGGCCACCTATAGTGCTCTCAGAGTGCTGTCCTGGGCATCTACGGTGCTCAAGAGTGCCGTCCTGGGCGTTTGTACTTCCCAAGCGCTTAGTACAGTGCTCTGCACACAGTAAGTGCTCAGTAAATATGATTGAATGAATGAATGGCTGGGCAGAATGCTGTCCTGGCCACCTATAGTGCTCTCAGAGTGCTGTCCTGGGCGTGTACGGTGCTCAAGAGTGCCATCCTGGGCGTTTGTACTTCCCAAGCGCTTAGTACAGTGCTCTGCACACAGTAAGCGCTCAGTAAATATGATTGAATGAATGAATGGCTGGGCAGAATGCTGTCCTGGCCACCTATAGTGCTCAGAATGCTGTCCTGGGCATCTACAGTGCTCAAGAGTGCCGTCCTGGGCACTTGTACTTCCCAAGCGCTTAGTACAGTGCTCTGCACACAGTAACCACTCAATAAATATGATTGAATGAATGAATAAATACGATTGAATGAATGAATGAATTTACAATGCTCAAGAGCACAAGTGCTTAGTACAGTGCGCTGCACACAGTAAGCGAGAAGCAGCGTGGCTCAGTGGAAAGAGCCCGGGCTTTGGAGTCAGAGGTCATGGGTTCAAATTCGGGCTCCGCCGCTTGTCAGCTGGGTGACTTTGG